>NC_091771.1:72004285-73427643 GCF_029378745.1 Bos indicus
GAATATTGAATTTTCAGTTGGGAACTTCCTGCATTTGTGGGAAGTGGTAAAGACCATGAAGATAAAGCTCATGGGTTCTCTGTCTAGGGCTGGTTCCTACATGTCTTTCTCCCAGTGGAGCACATGATACTATAACAATGGTCTGTGAAGATTTGATAAGAGACCATTACCTCTGGAGATGTGCTTGTTGCCACATCTGGGTCAGCCTTAAGTTTCTTTCCTGGAATATCTTCCCCAATTAACTACTTGCTTGCATTTTAACATGATGCTTCTCTCAATTTCCATGTTGTCCAAGAATCCTATAATGATACTTCTACCTACATCTGTAGTTTTAGCATCCCTGAGTTCCCATGGTAGTTATGTCAATGGCCTCCATTTTTAAAACATGAACATACATTTCTTTCATATCCCCCAACACCTAGCACAGGGTTTTACAGTGAATACCATGCTCATTTTGCTCTTTGGAAGAAAAGCTATGACCAACCTAGACAGCATGTTAAAAAGCAGAGACATTACTTTGCCAACAAAGGTCCAACTAGTCAAAGCTATGATTTTTCCAGTAGTCATGTATGGATATGAGAGTTGGACCATAACGAAAGCTGAGCACTGAAGAATTGATGCTTTTGAACTGTGGTGTTGGAGAAGAACCTTGAGAGTCCCTTGGACTGCAAGGAAATCAAACCAGTCAATTCTGAAGGAACCCAGTCCTGAATATTCATTGGAAGGACTGATGCTGAAGCTGAAACCCCAAAACTTTGGCCACCTGTTGCAAAGAACTGACTCATTGGAAAAGACCTTGATGCTGGGAAAGATTGAAGGCAGAAGGGGATGACAGAGGATGAGATGGTTGGATGGCATCACTGACTTGATAGACATGAGTTTGAGCAAGCTCTGGGAGTTGGTGATGGACAGGGAGGCCCGGCGTGTTGTAGTCCATGAAGTCACAAAGAGTCAGACGTGACTGAGTAACTGAACTGAACTAGATTTTTTCACCAGAATTCCAAATCTAGAGATAATTTTCTTAGGAAAATAATAATTTAAGACTAGTTAACTTTCCTTAATTAGTATGTAGATTGGATTAATATTATCAAATGTAAATTAATTCCTCTCAAATTCTTTATTTTAGGGCAAAGTTATGCAAAAGGGGACTTTTGCTGAGTTTTCAAAATCTGGGATAGATTTTGAAGATATTATTTTATGGGAGAAGATAGAGGAGGCTGAACCATCTCCAGGTCCAGGAACACTCACTCTGATCTCCAAGTCTTCAGTTCAGTCTCAACCGTCTTCCAGACCCTCTTTGAAAGATGCAGCTCCAGAGGACCAAGATGTGAGTTTCTCATCCTGCAACATGCCCTTGTCTGTCTGCTCTTGGTCGCCTCGTGGACCTTCAGTCTGCTTCTCTCATGACATCTTTGTTTATCCCAAAGTAGATCCTAAGATTCCAACTCTCCTTCCATGGATTTGGTAGAATTAGAAAAGCATGAAGGAAGCAAGCCTGCTTGGTGTTCTCCTTTGGGTGTAGGATGAAGAATCTTATGGAGCTCAGTAGTGGGTGCACTGCTATGAATTTCCAGCTGTTTGTGGCTCACAGTGATATGAGAACTCATCAGTTTACCATAGTTACATCCTACTCACTCTGGTGGCTCCCAACTTCCCTTATGCATCTAGAGGTTTAATGTGAAGACCCCCTTAGACTGAGTCTTTCTGTGACCACATTAAATCAGCTACTTTTCCTATATTTTGGAGTGTTCTGGCTGCAGGTGGTTGATGGTAATATTTTGCCCCTTTGTTAAATCATTTTTTGTAGGCCAGACACTTTAGAGTTAGTTCTTGTTTTCCTTTTTTATTACCCTTTGAGACCTAGAGCCACATCGTATTCACCTTGAATGTCCAGTGGTCAGCATAGAGTTGAGTACATCTTTGGCTCATGTGACTCTATAATGCATTCTAGGTCCTACAGACAGAAATGAAGAAAAGCACTAGCTCTCTCTTAAAAAACATACATAGGTACTTCTTGGTATCCAAGCCCACAATATCCAGACCTAGGAACCTGGATGATTCTGATAAATATTCAGATTAGTTCCTCACATTCTACACTCAGGAATCACTCCCTGAAATTCAGGGATTAAATAGATTTGGGTCATATGCTGTCCTGTGCTCTCCAGACTCACATTATTTCAACTTCCCGTGTGAACTTATTTTGCTGTATTTGTCTAGGATTTTGAGCACCAAGTATGTTTTATGTTTCTATTATTGGAAGTGATACAAGTCATTTAGAGGGATATGTTAGTGCCATATCACTTTGTGTATTATTTTGGAAGAAGCTTCTGCATTTGTACTTGAATCAGGTAGTTGTGCTTGTGCTGAGAGTCATGATTGACTTTAAGCAAAGCCACCCAACAAGTGAATAATTTCATGCAAATGATGTTCTTTTTCTAATAGATTTCTGAAAGTAGGATGGCTGAGTCCAAGGGTAAATGCATATATGGTTTGGCTAGACATTTGCACACCCTTTTCTGTAGGAAATGGACCATCCTGCACTCCTACGAGCATATGAGATGTATCTGTTTCCTCACAGCTTTGCAGTGGAGGGCATTGCAAACTTTTGAAATTTGAGGGTTCCTTACTTAAAATTTTGTTTTCACTGCCGTTCTCCCTCCCAGACTGAGACTATCCAGGTTACATTACCACTAGAGGGCCGTTCGGTTGGAAGAGTTGGTTTTAAGGCCTATGAGAATTACTTCACAGCCAGTGCACATTGGATTATCATCATTTTCCTTATTTTAGTGAACATCGCAGCTCAGGTAAATAAAAACATTTATTTCGGTTTTGTGCCCTCTTCTTGGTATCTACATATTGTTTATACTGTATTTATTTAATTTATTATTAAATTAATATTTAATTTATTAATATGTTTAATATATATATTAAGAGATTTATTTTAGAGAACTGGCTCATGAGGTTGTGCAGTCTAGCTGGTCAATGTGAAATCAGAAAAGCAGGCCTACAGGCTGGAACCTCAGGCAGGAGCTGACCCTGCTGTCTTGAAGCAAAATTTCTTCCTCCTCCAGGAAGCCTCAGGTTTTGTTCATCAGGCCTTTGACTGACTGGACAAGGCCACCACAGTGTTGAGGGTGATCTCCTCTACTTCAGTTCTGAGGATGATGTGAATCATATCCACTGAATACCTTCATAGTGACATCTAGACGAGGGTTTGGTTGAACCACTAGAGACTGGCCTGGCCAAGCTGACACATAAACTTGATCATCACAGTTTCTATCAAATTTTTTTTTCTTTGAAAAGTCCTGACTTTTATACTGTTTTTATTATGCTTTGCAGTCCATTTTGGTTTGCACTGAATGAAATCTGTGAGGAAAATAAGTGAGGCTTACTTATTGAGGTGAGGTGGTGTTTGTATATAACAGAGAGATTCTAGGAAGTAAAAGAATGTCTTGTAAAGATATTAAAATGTAGCATGCCCTCCTCTGACCTGTGGTCATCTGGGGTGTGGGGCTTGGCACAGACCTGAGCTGGAAGGACCATCTCCACGTTCTGGAGCCTTTCCATCTCCCAACCTAGTGAGCGGGGTGTGAGGCTCAGTGATGTCAGTGTGTGAGTGACTGTTGTTTCCTGCTGCAGGTTGCCTACGTCCTGCAGGATTGGTGGCTTGCATACTGGTGAGTGATTCCTGGTCTGGCCCAAAGGGCTGTGAAGTCTACATGAAGCCTCACTTTCCCACAGCAGGGGGGATAGTTGGGGCTTGTTCAGCCTCTTCTTCTGACTCTCACATAGTTTCTCTGAAAAAGAAGTAAATTTCTGGCTGATGGAGTGAGACTATCCCCGTATTTGACCCTCAGAAGCTTCCTCACGTTCTTAGAGATGAAAGTTGTGATTCAAATGGACTTTTTATAAGGTAGACAGACACAGGGCCCAGTGAGCTGGGAACCATTTTCCACCGTAAAACACGTCTCCTAAATTGAGGTTAATTTTTCTGTTATTTACCTAAATTCTATCTAGAGTGTAATATTTTTTCTTTGTCTTCCCTTTTCCCTAGGGCAAATGGACAGAGTACCCTATATGCCATGGCATATGGAAAAGGAAGGGTAATTGAGATACCTGATTCTGGCTGGTACTTAACAGTTCACTCAGGTAAATCATCTGGTCTGTTATACGAGAGTCTGAGGTGTTTACTAGGAGCCTGGGTGAACAACTAAAGCTCCCAGGAGTAATTCAATAATGTCTTAACAGATGAAGAGTCTGAGTTGCATTTACTCATTGAATTAATTAGAATGAGTATTTTTAAAATCTACTAGAAGAAAGTGGGTGCATGAAGACTCTTAATTTGCTCTGTACTGGATTTTGGTAGTTAAACCAGCATTGCGTATTGAGAAAATCAGCCACTGGAAATATGTTCTATCGTCTATTCTAATAGGTTGCTTTAGCTAAAGCTTACATCATTACATGAATGGGCAAGGGGATTAGAAATGGATCCCCACCCTGTTGTTTGGATTGTTTCAATTCTTTCTGAATAAACCATGACTTTTATTGATCCTGAATGAAATCCTTTGGCAGCAAGTGTCCCACGTAAAAGTGTTATTCCCTTGCAGGTATGCAAAGTCCCCTTCACCACACTCATCTCTTGGGCTTCACTACTTAAGAAAGAAGTTAAGCAGGGAGAAATCCAGTGTCTAGAAATTAGAATTCCTTCTCTTTCTTTCCTTGAGATCACAATGTTATTGTGTCCTCAACTATGTGATTAATATCTGGCTTGCCAGGCCAATATTAACACAGCTCTCTGTGTTTTCACAGGAGTGCTTAGAATATATGTAGCGTTATATACTTTTTAAAGGAAATCCTCACCTCAAATATTATCTATTCCCACAGGAAACCCTCATACAAGCTTTCTACAAAGGTAGAGTGTGTTATCTTTGTTAGAACCCACTCATTGAAATTTGGTATTTATTATGTTGATCACTTGCTAAGAAATGTGAATCCATTAGTTGTTTACCTTCTGAATTGAGAAACTATGATAACGTAAAGAAAGATGGACTTACATTATATATTCATATAGGATGGTGTGTTAGTCACTCAGTTGTGTCTGGCTTTATGACCCCAATGCCTGTGGCCTGCCAGACTCCTCTGTCCATAGAATTTTTCAGGCAAGAATACAGGAGTGGGTTGTGATTTCCTACTCCAGGGGATCTTCCTGGCCCAGGGATCAAACCAGGGTCTCAGTGCACTGCAGGCAGATTCTTTACCATTTGAACGACCAGCGAAGCCCAGTAGGCTAAGGCAAATGCTTATTGATGGAATTCAGGAATTTGAACAGCTTTTAAAGCTGAAATAACAATGACACATCAGCTAAAGAGGAAAACAAAATATTTGATGGAATGTATATTACAGAAGTTTCTCCACTCTCTTTAGCATTGTGAATTCAAGGGATGTTAAGAGGGCTATTTTCATTTTTGTATGCATAGCAGGTACTCATTTATGTCATTAATAAAGTTAAATTTAGGTTATTGTGTTTATTTCCAAATGCTTTGTGTTTCTTTTTTAATTAATTAATTTAATTGGAGGCTAATTACTTTACAATATTGTAGTGGTTTTTGCGATATGTTGACATAAATCAGCCATGGGTATACATGTGTTCCCCATCCTGAACCCCCCTCCACCTCTCCTGATCCCATTTCTCAGGGTCATCCCAGTGCACGAGCACTGAACACCCTTTCTCATGCATTGAACCTGGACTGGAGATATGTTTCACATATGATAATATGCATGTTTCAATGCTATTCTCAAATCACCCCACCCTCACCTTCTCCCATAGACTCCAAAACACTGTTCTATTCATCTGTGTCTCTTTTGCTGTCTCGCATATAGGGTCATCATTACCATCTTTCTAAATTCCATATATATGTGTTATTATTCTGTATTTGCTTTTCTTTCCAACTCACTTCACTCTGTATAACAGGCTCCAGTTTCATCCACCTCACTATAACTGATTCAAATGCATTCTTTTTAATAGCTGAGTAATATTCCATTGTGTATATGTGCCACAGCTTTCTTATCCATTCATCTGCCAATGGACATCCAGTCTGCTTCCATGTCCTAGCTAATGCAAACATTGCTGCAATGAACATTGGGGTACATGTGTCTCTTTCAATTCTGGTTTCTTCGGTGTGTATGCACAGCAGTGGGATTGTTGGGTCATATGCCAATTCTATTTGAAGCTTTCTAAGGAATCTCCACACTATTCTCCATGGTGGCTGTACTAGTTTGCATTCCCACCAACAGTGTAAGAGGGTTCCTTTTCCTCCACACCCTCTCCAGCATTTATTGTTTGTAGACTTTTGGATAGCAGCCATTCTGACTGGCATGAGATAGTATCTCATTGTGGTTTTGATTTGCATTTCCCTGATAAAGAGTGATGTGGAGCATCTTTTCATGTGTTTGTTAGCCATCTGTATGTCCTCTTTGGAGAAATGTCTGTTTAGTTCTTTGGCCCATTTTTTGATTGGGTCATTTATTTTTCTGGAATTGAACTGTAGGAACTGTTTCTATATATTTGAGATTAATTCTTTGTCAGTTGCTTTATTTGCTATTATTTTCACCCATTCTGAAGGCTGTCTTTTCACCTTGCTTATAGTTTCCTTCATTGTGCAAAAGCTTTTAAGTTTATTTAGGTCCCATTTGTTTATTTTTGCTTTTATTTCCAGTACTCTGGGAGGTGGGTCATAGAGGATCCTGCTGTGATTTATGTCAGAGAGTGTTTTGCCTATGTTTTCCTCTAGGAGTTTTATAGTTTCTGGTCTTACATTTAGATCTTTAATCCATTTTGAGTTTATATTTGTGTGTGGTGTTAGAAAGTATTCTAATTAATTCTTTTACAAGTGGTTGACCAGTTTTCCCAGTACCACTTGTTAAAGAGATTGTCTTTTCTCCATTGTATATTCTTGCCTCCTTTGTCAAAGATAAGGTGTCCATAGGTCCATGGATTCATCTCTGGGCTTTCTATTTTGTTCCATTGATTAATATTTCTGTCTTTGTGACAGTATCATACTGTCTTGATGACTATAGCTTTGTAGTATAGTCTGAAGTCAGGCAGGTTGATTCCTCCAGTCCCATTCTTCTTTGTCAAGATTGCTTTGGCTATTAGAGGTTTTTTTGTATTTCCATACAAATTTTAAAATTATTTGTTCTAGTTCTCTTAAAAATACCATTGGTAGCTTGATCGGGATTGCATTGAATCCATAGATTGCTTTGGGTAGTATACTCATTTTCACTATATTGATTCTTCCAGTCCATTAATATGGTATATTTCTCTATTTGTGTCATCTTTTATTTCTTTCATCAGTGTTTTATAATTTTCTATATATAGGGTTTTTGTTTCTTTAGGTAGATTTATTCCTAAGTATTTTATTCTTTTCATTGCAACAGTGAATGGAATTGTTTCTTTAATTTCTCTTTCTGTTTTCTCATTGTTAGTGTATAGGAATACAAGGTGTATTAATTTTATATCCTTCAACTTTACTATATTCATTAATTAACTTTTGTAATTTTCTGGTGGTGTCTTTAGGGTTTTCTGTGTAGAGGAACATGTCATCTGCAAACAGTGAGAGTTTTACTTCTTCTTTTACAATCTGGATTCCTTTTATTTCTTTCTCTTCTCTGACTGCTGTGGCCCAAACTTCCAAAACTGTGTTTAATAGTAGTGGTGAGAGTGGGAACCCCTGTCTTGTTTCTGACTTTAGGGGAAATGCTGTCAGGTTTTCACCATTGAAGATAATGTTTGCTGTGGGTTTATCATATATAGCTTTTATTATGTTGAGGTATGTTCCCTCTATGCTTGCCTTCTGGAGAGTTTTTGTCATAAATCGGTGTTGAATTTTGTCAAAGGCTTTCTCTACATCTATTGAGATAATCATATGGCTTTTATTTTTCAATTTGTTAATGTGGTGTATCACATTGATTGATTTGCGGATATTAAAGAATCCTTGTATCCCTGGGATAAAGCCCACCTGGTCATGATGTATGATTTTTTTAATATGTTGTTGGATTTTGTTTGCTAGAATTTTGTTAAGGATTTTTGCATCTATGTTTATCAGTGATATTGGCCTGTAGTTTTCTATTTTTGTGGCATTTTTGTCTGGTTTTGGTATTAGGGTGATGGTGACCTCATAGAATGAGTTTGGGAGTTTACCTTCCTCTGAAATTTTCTGGAAGAGTTTGAGTAGGATAGGTGTTAGCTCTTCTCTAAATTTTGGTAGAATTCAGCTGTGAAGCCATCTGGTCCTGGGCTTTTGTTTGCTGTAAGATTTCTGATTATAATTTCAATGTCTATGCTTGTGATGGGTCTGTTAACATTTTCTATTTCTTTCTGGTTGAGTTTTGGAAAGTTATACTTTTCTAAGAGTTTGTCCATTTCTTCCAAGTTGTCCATTTTTTGGGCATATAGTTGCTGATAGCAGTCTCTTATGATCCTTTTTATTTCTGTGTTGTCTGTTGTGATTTCTCCATTTTCATTTCAATTTAGTTGATTTTATTCCTCTCCCTTTGTTTCTTGATGAATCTGGCTAATGGTTTGTCTATTTTATTTATCTTCTCAAAGAACCAGCTTTTAGCTTTGTTGATTTTTGCCATAGTCTCCTTTGTTTCTTTTTCATTAATTTCTGCCCTAATTTTTATGATTCCTTTCCTTCTACTAAACCTAGTTTCTTTATTTCTTCCTTTTCTAGTTGCTTTAGTTGTAGAGTTAGGTTATCTATTTGATTTTTCTCTTGTTTCTTGAGATAAGCTTGTATTGCTATGAACCTTCCCTTTAGCACTGATTTTACTGAGTCCCAAAGGTTTTGGGTTGTCGTGCTTTCATTGTCATTTGTTTCTATGCATAGTTTGATTTCTTTTGTGATTTCTTCTGATTTATTGGTTATTCAGAGTGTGTTGTTTAGCCTCCTTGTGTTTGTATTTTTAATAGTCTTTTTTTCCCCCTGTAGTTGATATCTAATCTTACTGCAGATATCTAATCTTGTGATCAGAAAAGATACTTAGAATTTCTTTTTTTTTTTTAATTTACCAAGGCTAGAGTTATGGCCCAGGATGTGGTCTATCCTAGAGTAGGGTCCGTGTGCACTTGAGAAAAAGGTGAAAGTCATTGTTTTGGGGTGAAATGTCTGATAGATATCAGTTAAGTCTAACTGGTCCATTATATCATTTAAAGTTTGTGATTCCTTGCTAATTTTGTTTAGTTGATCTATCTATAGGTGTATTAAAGTGAGTGGTGTAGTAAAGTCTCCCACTATTATTGTGTTGCTATTAATTTCCCCTTTCATACTTGTTAGGATTTGCAACACATATTGTGTTGCTCCTATGTTGGGTGCATATATATTTATAATTGTTATATCTTCCTCTTGGATTGATCCTTTAATCATTATGTAGTGTCCTTCTTTGTCTCTTTTCACAGTCTTTATTTCAAAGTCTATTTTATCTGATGTGAATATTGCTACTCCTGCTTTCTTGTGGTCTCCATTTGCATGAAATGTATTTTTCCAGCCCTTAATTTTCAGTCTGTATGTGTCCCTTGTTTTGAGGTGGGTCTCTTGTAGACAGCGTATGTAGGGGTCTTGCTTTTGTATCCATTCAGCCAGTCTTTATCTTTTGACTGGGGCATTCAACCCATTTACATTTAAGGTAATTATTGATAAGCATGATCCCATTGCCATTTACTTTGTTGTTTGGGGTTCGAATTTATACACCTTTTCTGTGTTTTCTGTCTAGAGAAGATCCTTTAGCATTTGTTGAAGAGATGGTTTGGTGGTGCTGAATTCTCTCAGCTTTTGCTTGTCTGTAAAGCTTTTGATTTCTCCTTCATATATGAATGAGATCCTTGATGGGTATAGTAATCTGGGTTGTAGGTTTTTCTCTTTCATTATTTTAAGTATGTCCTGCCATTCCCTTCTGTCCTAAAGAGTTTCTATTGAAAGATCAGCTGTTATCCTTATGGGAATCCCCTTGTGTGTTATTTGTTGTTTTCCCCTTGCTGCCTTTAATTGTTCTTTTTGTTAGATATTGGTTAATTTGATTAATATGTGTCTGGGGTATTTCACCTTAGGTTTACCCTGTTTGGGACTCTCTGGGTTTCTTGGGCTTTGGTGGCCATTTCCTTCTCCATTTTAGGGAAGTTTTCAACTATTATCTCCTCAAGTAGTTTCCCATGGCCTTTCTTTTTGTCTTCTTCTGGACTACAATGATTTGAATGTTGGGGCATGTGACATTGCCCCAGGGGTCTCTGAGGTTGTCCTCATTTCTTTTAATTCTTTTTTCTTATTTCCTCTCTGCTTCATTTATTTCCACCATTCTATCTTCCACCTCACTTACCCTATCTTCCGCCTCACTTATCCTATCTTCTGCCTCAGTTATTCTACTGTTGGCTCCGTCCAGAGTGCTTTTGATCTCAGTTATTGCATTATTCGTTATTGATTGACTCTTTTTTACTTCTTCTAGGTCTTTGTTATACATTTGCTCATCTTCTCAATTCCTGTCTCTAGACTATATATCTGTAACTCTATTTTGTTCACAAGATTTTGGATCATTTTTCCTATCATTATTCTGAATTCATTTTCAGGTGGACTCCCTATCTCTTCCTCTTTTGTTTGATTTGTTGGGCATTTATCATGTTCCTTTACCTGCTGAATATTTCTCTGCCTTTTCATTTTGTTTAGATGGCTGTGTTTGGGGTGGCCTTTCTGTATGCTGGAACTTTGTGGTTCCTCTTTATTGTGGAGGTTCCTCCCTGTGGGTGTGGTTGGACGAGTGGCTTGTCAAGGTTTCCTGGTTAGGGAAGCTTGCGTCAGTGTTCTGGTGGGTGGGGCTGGATCTCTTCTCTCTGGAGTGCAATGAAGTGTCCAGTAGTGAGTTTTGAGGTGTCTATGGGTTTGGTGTGACTTTGGGCAGCCTGTATTTTAATGCTCAGTGCTATGTTCCTGTGTTGTTGGAGAATTAGCTTGGTATGTCTTGCTCTGGAACTTGTTGGTTCTTGGGTGGAGCTTGGTTTCATTGTAGTTATGAAGGCTTTTGGATGACCTCTTGTTCATTAATGTTCCCTGGAGTCAGGAGTTTTCTGGTATTCTCAGGTTTTGGATTTAAGCCTCCTGTCTCTGGCTTTCAGTCTTATTCTACAGTAGCCTGAAGACTTCTCCATCCATACAGCACCAATGCTAAAACATGTAGGTTAAAAGAGAAAAGATTCTCCACAGTGAGGGACACCCAGAGAGGTTCACAAAGTTACATGGAGAAGAGACGAGGGAGGAAGGAGATAGAGGTGACCAGGAGGAGAAGAGGATGAATCAAAAGGGGAGAGAGAAATCTAGCCAGTAATCAAATTCCTATGTGCTGTCCACAGCCTGGAATATCCAGAGAGTTTCACAGAGTTACATAGAGAAGAGAAGAGGGAGGAAGGAGATAGAGGTGACCAAGAAGAGAACATGGGGTGTCAAAAGGCAAGAGGCAGATCTAGCCAGTGATCATTTCCCTAAGTGTTCTCCACAGCTCAGAATACCCAAAGAGATTCACAGAGTTGGGTAGAGAAGAGGTTGGAGGGAGGAGATGGAGGTGACCTGGGGGAGAACAAGGAGAGTCAAAAGAGGGAGAGGACAATCAAGCCAGTAATCACACTCCTAAGTAAAAATGGGTATTGAAGATTGGATTCTTAAAGGTACAAAATTGATAACAAATACCCAAAAGCAAAGATTGAAAATCAAGAGTAGAGGTTAAACTCTCAAAAATACAATATTAAAAAAAAACAAAATCACAAAAATTATAGAAAGCATATATGAAATTTGCTTTAAAAATAGGTTCTTTTTTTGCAAGATAATAGTAGGTTATAAAAATGAAAATTAATGGATTAATAAAGTAAAATTATAAAAGTAAATAGTAATAAAATATTACTATTTACTTTTTTACTATATTTACTATATTTTTTTACTATATTTACTATAAAGTAAATAGTAATAAAGTAAAAAAGTAATAAAGTAAAATTTAAAAAATGATAATAGTAAAATATATCTAGGAATTTCTGGAGCTATTGCAGGCAGTGATGGATCAGTTCAGTTTCAGATAATTCCTTGTTCCAGCTTATACTTCTTCTCAAGGTCTATAGACCCCTTCCAATGTAGTCAGTGCTAACTACAGGGTTTTAATCCGTTGCACCTGTCACTTCCAAAGCGGTTCCCTCTGTTTATTTAGGCGGCTTTTGTTTGTGAGTCTCTTCAGTGTTTAATTTCCGCCCTGACACAAGGGGGCAAAGGTGGTCACTTATTTAGGCTCACTTGTTCAGTTGTGCTGTGGGGAGGGAGGAACACTGCAAACAAATATCACTGGCATTTGTGGGGAGTGCTCGCATTGTCTGGACCACACTGGGTTTGCCCCCACTCACGGCGCCTGTGTTATCCCTGTCTACACTGCTCAGGCTCCAGGTTGCTCTGCAGGGGAACTGTCTAAAGCGGGCCCTGGGTTGCATGCACTTCCCAGGTCTAAGCTGCTCAGGTTCAGGTTCTCAGGTACTCCACAAAGGCACATACTTGGTTGGGCCTGTGTTTTGTGCCCTTCCCAGGTCCAAGCAGCTCAGGTGACGAGGTGCTTGGTGAGCACACTCCCCAGGTGTGCAGTGCGTCATATCGCCTCCCAGGTCCCAGCCGCTTGGTTTCCTGGGAGCATAGTGGGAGCACCGTCCCACGTGTGCTGTGTGTCTCCTCTGGGGAGCTGATCTGTAGCTGTGACCCTCCTGTTGGATGTCAACCGTCCAGGATCCCAGGAACATTTGGTTAGCAACTGGGAGCCTGCTCGCAATTTGGTGGAGGATGCCACCTTTGGGGCCCAGATTGCCCCTTTCCAGCTCTGGATGTCACCTGCCTGCCTCTCTGCCTCTGGTGGGGGATGGGCCGGTCCGCAGCCGGCTAGCTCTCCTCAGGTATTCACTCAGTCCTTTGTTCTGTGAGTGGGCCTGGCAGTGCCTTGGGTTAGAGCTTTTCACGGGAGAGTTCTCTCTCTCTCTTTCTTTTTTTCTCTCTGGCTATCCCACAGTTTGGGTTGCTGTCTCATGTTAGCTCCCTCAGATTGTCCTCAGGGCATTCAGGCCTGGTCCTTACCTGAAGCAATGCAGCCAGCGCCTCCCTGTTCAGTCCCTGCTTGCTGGTGGCAGATGAGAGCATCTGGGCTGCTTCTCTGCTGGGAGTTGTGGTTAGGCACATAATCTGTGGGTTTTATTTATTTATTTATTTTCATCCCAGTTATGTTGCCCTCTGAGATTCCAAAACTCCCCACCTACCCGCTGGTGAGAGGGTTTCCTGGTGTTTGGAAACTTCTCCTCTTTCACAACTTCCTACCCAGGATGGGTCTCTGTTCCCTACCTCTTTGTCTCTCTTTTTGTCTTTTATATTGTGTCCTACCTCCTTTAGAAGACAATGGGCTGCCTTTCTGGGTGGCTGGTGTCCTCCGCCAGCACTCAGAAGTTGTTTTGTGGAATTTGCTCAGCATTCAAATGATCTTTTGATAAATTTTTGGGGGAGAAAGTGGTCTCCTTGTCCTATTCCTCTGCCATCTTAGGACCACCCCCATGCTTTGTGTTTCTATAAAACACTTAGTGAGAGATTACTTGCTCATTTTGATTATTATCTCATGGTAAAATGTAGTACATGTTTTCTTGCAATTCAATTATTAAAGAGATTGTCTGCTTGCAACTTAATATGGTCTTTTTATACTCTTTAAAGCTGCTTGGGCACGGAAATAGTTTCTTTACATGGAAGTAAATTTCCATATACATTTACCATTTATAAGGAAATGGTAAGTCATCTCTCTTATTCCCTTTTAATTCATGGTGGTATCAAAACATTTCTCAATTTTAGATTATGGGACATGTTATAAATAATGAGATTTGAAATATGGCAAAAGGAAGATACTACTTTTTATCATTTTCTTTCTTCTGAGTTTTAATTAGTACTTGTAATTGGATTAGGAAAATCTGAGTTTGTATTTTACACCTGATTTTTTTTCTCATGTTGTTTCTATTTAATAAGAGAACCATACTTATTTTAATATTCTTATGTGTAAATATACCTAGTGAATGTATTAGACTCTCATAGAATCCATTATATATTTATTCTATAGTCTATAGCTGAATTTATATAAATTTATGAATTTATATAAATTATATATACTTTATTCTATAAATTATATTTATAGACTAAAACACATAACATTTTTGTAAGCTGTCTGCCATGCTTTCACATAATTGAAGGAAAGGCAGAGATCTTTTGCTGAGTGATGTTACTTTATTTCAGTTCTAACTGTAGGTATCATCCTTTTTGGCATCACAAGATCTTTGTTGATATTCTACGTCCTTGTTAATTCTTCACAAACTTTGCACAACAAAATGTTGGAGTCCATTTTCAGAGCACCAATGTTGTTCTTCGATAGAAATCCAATAGGTAAGTCAGACACCAAGTTTCTCAGTAAGTATGTATTATTAATGCATTTAGTTCCTGATTACATTTGATATTTGAAAGTGGATGAGATACTTAGAAGATAATCACTGTGCATATTGATCTATTTTCTACAAAAAACTTTACTGATCTGAATATAGGGGCATATAAGTTTTTTTTCCAATTTTAGTGTGTGTGTAAAGATAAATGTTCACTTTGCAGAATGACTTAGAAACCCATTTGTTATGTGGCATATAAAATATCCTATGTTAGATGCAAAGATGTTTTAATGTTGTTGACCAGTTTCTAAAAGCTGGCTGTGTCATATAGTGTTAAGTTAGGCCGTTGTCTAGATAGAACCTTCTTACAATGAATCTGCAAGACACAGGCTGTGTGTTTCTTTCTTTTCCCATCCATTTCTGGAATCACAGAGCTCTGACATATGCCCATGCATTGAGGTTTACATAAAAATAGTAATAAAAATTCATTAAAATTCCAAATTGGTAAAATGTAAGCATCTTTTTCAAAGAAACTAACTTTATAGTTTTACAGTGGACACTTGGTGACATATAAGACCCTTTGTAGTACATAGCACATGTATCTTCAGTAGTAAATTTCTCAATATGAGTGTCCCTGGAGGTTTCTCAGTGGTTTTTTTCTTCCATCTTGAGGCCTTTGACTTGTTTTGCTTCTGAAGGTAGCCTCCTGACCTGGGTTTCTATGAAGCATTAGTTCGTCAGTGTACATGCCCCTCTGTTCAGTTAGTTGGACTTGTGCTGAGGCCCAGGGCAGCTTTGTTTTTGTAGGCAATGATTGACAGGACTTGTTGAGGCAGGTATGTGGACTGGAGGGAGGACAGGAGTAGCCTTGGCCTGGCCATCAACTCGCCATGTGACCAAGGCCAGAGCAGATGGATCCTATTGGGCAGGCAAATCACAAGGCAGGATGTGGTCTGTCTTGGTTTAAAAGTGTGACTCTGCCTGAAGTCAGCTGCCTGGGTTCAGTCCTGGTGCTAGTTACAAATGGTAATAGTAGGTTATAGCTATATTAATATAATTCTTATGTGCTGGTTACTTAATTTCTTTGTGTCTGTTTTCTTATCTCTAAATGGGGATTCTATTAATACAGTTTTTGACTGTGTTAGAAATAAGCTTATTAATATACTCACAACACTTAGCTCATTGTCAGTGACTAGTGAACCTTACTGATAATGAGGAAATGCTATCTGGGAACTTCCTTTCTTGTGAAATGGGAATAATTTCACATGCCCTTCCTGTTTCATAGGACTCTTGTGAGGATTAATGCTAATTATTCAGGGAAGCATCTTGTGTAGATGTATTCAAACATATTTTTTGGTCCAGGCAGTGAGCCAAGCACAGAATGGTTAACTACAAAGGCCCATACAGATCTCATTTTATTATGAAGCTATAGTGAGGAAGTATTTGGAGAAGTCCATACTATTATAGCTGTGAAGTTGCTCCACTTTGTCAGCTAACATAAAAACTATGGTCATCAAGTTGGGAGCCTTAAGTGGGACTGGATTTCTGTTATTTTAGCTTCTGGGTGCTCATGACCACAGTTAACCAGGTTCTTCATGTTCAAGACCTGTAGGCTTCTCCAGATGCTGATTTATTTATTATTCAAGAATTTGGGATCAAGTTTAAATCTTCAAAGTCTCTAATCTTAGAGCAGTCAGCACACTGGTGCTTGTCTTCCTCCCCTTCCTCTATCTCTTAGCAGAATCTCATTCTTTCAGGAAAATAGAAGCCCAAATAAGTATTATACTGCAAAGATTATAGGCCTGCTTTGCCCAAAAGGCTTCAGGGCCATCAATTACTTACTCCTTCAGTGATATATTCAGTTGAACTCTTTCCTATAGTTTATTGTCAAAGTAAAATGTACAATAGATTATTTATGGTGGACTTTATTGCTGGTTTGTGATCACATGAAGAGAAAACCACATGTATTGATACTTTGGAAGCTCTGGTTCCTAGAACCAGGCTATCCAAACTTCCAAATTCTGTGTCTGTCAATCAAGGAAATGAAACCGTCAGACATGTAATACATTTCCCTGGGGTTTAGCTGAGCATTGAAGGCAAATCGTGGTGCTTATGTGGGTTAAATATGTGGTGCCTACTAGTTTTGCCTTACAAACTAAAGGCCATTAAGAAATAATGAGGAATTCAGCCATTTTTAAACATACATAGACATTTAAAAACTATTATTGGACAGGGAGTTGGGATGTAGGTGGAGATGTTAGATGTTCTGGTTCTGCTGGGACAGAGCTTTGGAAGAACTGTGCCAGCCACTTCTCTTGGCCTCAGGTTCTAACAGGTAAGAATCAGGGGCCTTTTCACTCATCAAGCATTTACTGATCATCTACTGGTTGTAAGTTGTGGTCCCCAGCATTGAGACAAACAGTCCCTGTCTTTCTTCTTATTCTTTTTTCTTTTTTTGTAGTTTTCCAAGTTTATTTCAGTTTATAACATAAGGTATTTCAAATAAATCCTTAATTATACTGCATGCAAAAAAAGTGCCCCCAGTTAAAGTCATCATGTGCAAAGGTTATTGTGATGTGGCCTATTGTTAAATAGATAGTTAGAAAGATATTTTTTTTCCCAAATAAAGATAATGTGTCTAAATTAGAGGGAGAAAGAGACATTCCATTATTAAACTTGGAAACAAGGAAGTAGTGATATCAACTTGCTGGGCTGAAAAATAATTTGCAAAAGACCATCCAAGAGCATCTGAGAGCAAGTGATTGGGAAAAATCATGTAAGGTAATTTCCCAACACCTGACACCCACACAAGAGGGATGTCATTGTTAATACTGTGGTATTAGATTGTTGGACCTCTTTCTTTTAAAGTGTTTATTTTTAACTTTTTTCTTTATATATATATATAAACATTGTTGACTTACAGTGTTTCAGGTGCCCAGCAAGGTGATTCAGTTATACATATACATTATTTTTGAAATTATTTTCCATTAAAGGTTATTGTAAGATATCAACTATAGTTCTCTGTGCTATACAGTAAACCTCTGTTACTTGTTGCATGTCTATTTTTTTTTAAATTAGACATCTAGCATTCTATTCATACTAAGTCAAACAAGTGGAATCAAAATGTCATAAATTTTTTAGTTAGGCAAGAATTGTTCAGTTTTCTAAAATACATATATTATGCATGTTATTTATATATATGTATACACAATTTTTTCTACTATGCTTGATAAGGGGTTGAGAAAATACATCAATAAAAAAAGATGGAGACTTTGGAAAACAAATAAATGAAATGGGAATACTGAATATGAAATAGAAAGAGCGAAACAAGTTAGGTAAAATTAAAAGATCCCCATATAGTCTAATTATTTTTAAACATGGCTGCTTATTAGAAACATCTGGAGTTCTGGAGGAAAAAAAAAAGCAGTACCTTGGTATTTATATTTTTCAAAAAATTCCAAGATAATTTTGATATGCATCTGGATTTTAAACAGTGATTACAGGGTTTTGTATTAAATAGCAGTTTTTAATGATGATGCAGATTTTTATTATTTTTCTGTTGACCAATCATGATACAATGGTATTATGTGAATAATGGTTACATAATCACAATAGTAAAAGATGTTCATAAAATAAATCAATAGCCAGACCAAAAAAAAAAAATTAAAATTGCAAGTCATAAAGGGAACATGATTAACTTAATAATATACAATAATCACATACAATTTGGGAGGATCAAGCAGAGTAACATGGTAAGTGGAAATGCATCCATGCAACATGTTCTCATCTGCTCAGCCAGTCTCTGTCTTTTTTGGTGCATTTAATCCATTTATATTTAATGTAGTTATCAATATATGTGATCCTATTACCATTTTCTTAATTGTTTTGGGTTTATTTTGTGTAAGTCTTTTCTTTCTCTTGAATTTCCTGCCTACAGAAGTTCCTTTAGCATTTATTGTGAAGTTGGTTTGGTGGTGCTGAATTCTCTGAACTTTTGCTTGTCTGTATAGCTTTTGATTTCTCCAACAAATCTTAAGCAAGAGTCTTGCTGGGTAGAGTATTCTTGGTTTTACTTTCTTTGCTTTCATTATTTTAAATATATCAGGCTGTTTCCTTGTAGATTTTCTGTTGAGAAATCTGCTGATAGAATAATGGGAGTTCAGATCAGCTCAGTTCAGTTGCTCAGTCATGTCCGACCCTTAACGACCCCATGGACTGCAGAACATCAGGACTCCCTGTCCATTGCCAACTCCCAGAACTTGCCAAAACATGTCTACTGAGTCAGTGATGCCATCCTACCATCTCATCCTCTGTCGTCCCCTTCTCCTCCACCTTCAATCTTTCTCTGCATTAGGGTCTTTTCAAATGAGTCAGCTCTTTGCATCAGGTGGCCAAAATATTGTAGTTTCAGCTTCAACATCAGATCTTCCAATGAACACTCAAGACTGATCTCCTTTAAGATGGACTGGTTGGATCTCCTTGCAGTCCAAAGGACTCTCAAGAGTCTTCGCCAACACCACAATTCAAAAGCATCAATACTTTCATGCTTAGCTTTCTTTATAGTCCAACTCTCACGTCCATATATGACTACTGAAAAAAAATAATAGCTTTGACTAGACACACCTTTGTAGGCAAAGTAATGTCTCTGCTTTTTAATATGCTGTCTAGGTTGGTCATAGGTTTTCTTCCAAAGAGTAAGCGTCTTTTAATTTCATGGCTGTAGTCACCAACTGCAGTGATTTTGGAGCCCAAAAAGATAAAGTCTGCCACTGTTTCCACTGTTTCTCCATCTATTTGCCATGAAGTGATGGGACCGGATGCCATGATCTTAGTTTTCTGAATGCTGAGCTTTAAGCCAACTTTTTCACTCTCCTCTTTCACTTTCATCAAGAGGCTCTTTAGTTCCTCTTCACTTTCTGCCATAAGGGTGGTGTCATCTGCATATCTGAGATCATTGATATTTCTCCCAGCAATCTTGATTCCAGCCTGTGCTTCATCCAGCCCAGTGTTTCTCATGAAGTACTCTGCATATAAATTAAATAATCAGGGTGATAATATACAGCCTTGATGTACTCCTTTTCCTATTTGGAACCAGTCTGTTGTTCCATGTCCAGTTCTAACTGTTGCTTCTGACCTGCATATAAGTTTCTCAAGAGGTAGGTCAGGTGGTCTGGTATTCCCATCTCTTTCAGAATTTTCCACAGTTTATTGTGATCCACACAGTCAAAGGCTTTGGCATAGTCAATAAAGCAGAAATAGATGTTTTTTCTGGAACTCTCTTGCTTTTTTGATTATCCAGCAAATGTTGGCAATTTGATATCTGGTTCCTCTGTCTTTTCTAAAACCAACTTGAACATCTGGAAGTTCACAGTTTACGTATTGTTTAAGCCTGGCTTGGAGAATTTTGAGCATTATTTTACTAGCATGTGAGATGAATGCAGTTGTGCAATAGTCTGAGCATTCTTTAACATTGCCTTTCTTTGGGATTGGAATGAAAATTGACCTTTTCCAGTCCTGTGGCCACTGCTGAGCTTTCCAAATTTGCTTTCAAAATTTCCATATTGAGTGCAGCGCTTTCATAGCATCATCTTTTAGGATTTGAAATAGCTCAACTGGAATTCCATCACTTCCACTAGCTTTATTCATATGCTTCCTAAAGCCCACTTGACTTCGCATCCCAGGATGTCTGGCTCTAGGTGAATGATCACACTATTGTGATTATCTGGGTCATGAAGATCTTTTTTTTATACAGTTCTTTTGTGTATTCTTGCCACATCTTCTTAATATATTCTGATGGGAGTTCACTTCCATGTAATTTGTCATTTTTGCCTTATTGCTTTTAATATTTTATTTTTGTCTTTAGTTTTTGTCAGTTTGTTTACTCTGTGTCTCAGCGTGTTCCTCCTTGGGTTTATCCCGCCTGAGACTCTGTGTGCTTCCCAGATTTGGTGGACTATTTCGTTTTCTATGTTAGAGGAGTTTTCAGCTATTATCTCTTCAAATATTTTTTTCAGGTTCGTTCTCTCTCTCTTCTCATTCTGGGACCTCTATAATGCGAATGTTGGTGTGTTTAATGTTGTCTCAGAGGTCTCTTATGCTGTCTTCATTTCTTTTCATTCTTTTTCTATATTCTGTTCTATGGCAGTGATTTCCACCATTCTGTCCTCTAGGTCATTTATCTGTTCTTCTACCTCAGTTATTCTGCTATTGATTCCTTCTAGTATATTATCCATCTCTGCTTGTTTTTTTCTTTAGTTTTTCTAGGTCTTTGGTAAACATTTCTTGCATCTTTTCAATATTTGCCTCCACTCTTTTCCTTAGATCCTGAATCATCTTCCATATCATTATGCTGAATTCTTTTTCTGCAAGATTGCCTATCTCCACTTCATTTAGTTGTTTTTCTGGGGTTTAATCTTGTCCCTTTATCTGGGACATAACTTTCTGCTTTTTCATCCTGATTGACTTTCTATAATGTGGTTTTTGTTTTAGCCACTGTGGAACTGTAATTCTTTTTGCTTCTTCTGTCTGCCCTCTGATGGATGAAGCTAAGAGACTTGTGTAAGCTTTCTGATGGGAGGGATTGGTGGTGGGAAAACCTAGGTCTTGCTCTGGTGGGCAGGACCTTGCTCAGTAAAGCTTTAATCCAGTTATCTGCTGATGGGTGGGGTTGTGCACCCTCCCTGTTAGTTGTTTGGTCTGAGGCGACCCAACCCTTGGTAGGGTTAATGGCCACTTCCAAGAGGGCTTATGCCAAGGGAGACCTTCCCAGGCTGCTGCTGCCAGTGCCTCCGTCCCTGTGTTGAGCTCCTGCTGATTCATGCCTCCTCAGGAAACCATCCAACAGTAGCAGGTAGTTTTGGTTCAGTCTCCTGTGGGATCACTGCTCTTTTCCTCTGAGTCTTGGTGTGCACAAAGGTTAGCTTGTGTCCTCCAGGACTGGAGTCTCTGGTTCTCTTAGTCCTGTGGATATAATAAAGTCCTGCTGGTCTTCAAGGTCAGATTTCCTGGGAATTACCAGTCCCTTTGTTGAATTCCCAGGCAGGGAAGCCTGATGTGGGGTTCAGAACCTTCACACAGTGGGAAAACTTCTTTGGTATTATTGTTCTCCGATTTGTAGGTCACCCACCCAACTGGTATGGGATTTGATTTTATTGTGATTGCACCCCTCCTACCATCTTGGTGCAGCTTCTTTTTTGTCTTTGAATGTGGGGTATCTTTTTTTGGTGGGTTCCAGCATCCTCTTGTCAGTGAGAGTTCAACAGCTAGTGGTAATTTTGGTGCTCTTGCAGGAGATGAGTGCACACCCTTCTATTCTTCCATCTTGACTGAAATTCTGTCAGTCCCTGTCTTTCAAGGCATTTACACACGTAAATAATTGCTGGTAGTGGATTGTTTGTTTAAATCAAATGGTGTCAATATTCTGTGATCCCATATAGAAAAGATACAGATTCACATTTTAATACAGCTGTCAATTGGAGATCTCAGTTCATAGATACGCACCACATACACACTGACAAGCATAGCCCTATGCTGCAGATCTTTTTCATAGTATGTTATGTAAAGGTTGCCCTCGGTTTCAGAAAATTTTACAACAACTGTTCTCTTGGAACTTTAAGATGAATTGTTTTCAAAAGTGAAATGACATCTGTGGGAGTGAAAGGAATTTAGGAAATAAAGTAAATGATCTTTATTTAAGATCATCATCTCTAAGCTTACAGAAAATTCATCTCAATTTCTAAACAGACTCTTAGTGATACTGAAATGTTCTCCTGACCCATCGGAAACTGTCTAGATGCTAGAACTCATCTCTGAAAATGTATTAGGAAAAGAAGAGGGAAGCTAGCACTTCTAATGTTGCTTTTTACAAATATCTACACACACTTCTCTTCAGGCTTTGTAGAAGTGTGTTACAAATGTTTGACAGTAGGTGAAATGTAAGCAATGATGTTTTCTCCATAAGTACTGAAATCAATTATGATCTGTTGAGTGTTCTTTTCATTCTTGGTAACCAGGATTAATCTGTTAGAAATTTCCCTCTTATTTAGGCAAAACTCTAGTATCTAGAATAAAGATTATAAGTAAACTTTGAGTGGAAGTTTACTAAAATAATGTAGTTATGTGGAAAGCTATCATGAAATCAAGTTCTCTGTTCTGGAAATATTTTCCTTTCATTTCTTTTTTGCATTTGCATTTTCATATATTGTATCATATGGGGAACTAGCTCAACCACTTGAATACCTGGAAAGTCTATTTTAGACATGTTACATGTATAGGAATCTTTATCCAGGCATTATTCCAAATACAGTCATGCTCCTCACGATGGGAAAGTCTTGCATCTGGGTCTACTGTTGGGAGAAAGTAGTGCTACAGAGTGGCATATTGTTACTATATCAGTAGAAGGAGAAGAGGGCAACAGAGGATGAGACAGTTGGATGGCAACACCAATTCAATGGACATGAACTTGGAAAAACCCTGAGAGATGGTAAGGGACAGGGAAGGCTGGCATGCTGCAGTCCTTGGGGTCATGAAGAGTCAGATATGACTTGGCAACAGAATAACCAGAGTGTCTGCCCTGGGTGATTTTCAGTCGAAGTCCCTAATTTTGGGCTAAGTCAATAATTAGTGATTTCTCTTTGAACTTCAAGTGGATGTTTCTAGAAGTGTTCTTTTGGTTCAGTGACTGATATTATCTTCACTCTGATTGAGACATGTAATGAAAATGTGTATTTTTTGAGCATGTGGTAAGGAAAACAAGGTATCCATTTCTTTCTTTTCTATACAAAGATGTTTGAACAGATACCAGAGTACATCTGGATTTGCCTTATATGTATTTTCTCACAATAAAAAACCCCATAGATTTAGCTTTGAGAAGTTCTCAGGATGATGGATTAATCTTTTTATTACCTTTAAATATTTAGAAAGAAATTAAGGAGAAAGAGATATAGAGAACAGACCTATGGACATGGCGGGGAGGGGAGAAGGGAGAAGGGAAAAGAGGAGATGTATGGAGAGAATAACATGGAAATTTACAATACCATATGTAAAATAGGTGGCTAATGGACATTTGCTGTATGCCTCTGGGAACTCAAACAGGGGCTCTGCGACATGCTGAAGGGTGGGATGGGAAGGCAGATGGGATGGAGGTTTGGGAGGGAGGGGACTTGGGTGTACCTATGACTGATTCTTGTTAATGTATGACAGAAAACCACAAAATTCTGTAAAGCAATTATCCTTCAATAAAAAATTTAGAAAAAGAGAGAAATTAAGAAGGAAATTTCTTTCTTTCTTATAGGTAGACATTATTTTCAGAATTGTGTTCTTTTTTCTCCTATTGGTGTCAGCATGCCTGGGCTCATAAAATTTACTTCCCTTGGGAGAACTATAAATTTATTATTCTTTATTTTTGGAGAGTAAAATGATCCTATTAATAACATTTTATTTATTTATTTATTTTTTTTTAAATTTTGGAAGGCAAAAATTTATTCAAATGATATAATAACCATGTCACTGTTAAGCCTTTTCTTTCCTGGATGGTGTAGAAAATGCAACAAAACACAAGCTGCTTTGACAACACTCTTGCAGTGTTTTCTCCCACAGTTAGTTATACCAATTAAAAAAAAAAAGCTTTTAAGATATACGGAGAAAAATGGAATAATGAAGGATTAAAATCTGAAAATTTCTAGTCAAAACAATCCAACTTTGAATTCCACAAACTCCTGAAGTTCTTCCAGTGAGAACTGAACATTAAGTGTGAAACATGAGACATTCTTCCCAAAGCTACCACAGGTAGGTTTTAAGAGGTCAACAAAACATCACCCAAAATAGTTTTAGATTTTCCCTTTTTTTCCCTGGAAATAACATTCACGAATCTGGTTCTCGAAAGATTAGCCAAGAAAATTGACATTTTTCACATGAGTGTGCTATTTGTAGAGATTTTTGGCAAGTGCTTAAAGTGCTCATTTCATAACAAGCAGTGATGTTGGTGTCTGTTCCTTGACATTTCAGGGTCAATGTATTTTAAGCTTCAATGTGTTAAATTCTGCTTAAAGTTTTAAAGTACAGATTCTTTATCATTGGTGTCCCAAGTTAGTTGTTCTGTCCATAAATTCAGGTGAACCAAGTTTTCTGATCAAGGAAACTCAGTGCATGACAGAAAATGCTCTGAACAGCATTCAGATTTTTGAAAACCAAGGCAAACTGGGATCAGATGGACTACTTTTCACAACAGTTATGCTGACAGCAAGGTTTAAGGTTTCCAGTAGATTATGGGCAGGCTGATGAAGTCAATGCTTGGTGATGACTGCTACGGTACATCTCACCAGTTTTCTTCAATTTTTGACAAAGACCCATATCTAAAACATATACTTCTCTAATTTTTTTCTTCCAACCAATTTCATTTCATACAACTTCAAAAATACTGTCTTTAGTGCTAGGCTTAGTGAAAATAGCACATCCAGAGTTTTTAAAGCCTTACTCTGAACAAAGTGGGGCAAGGAAGACAATGAGCAAGACAGGGAGGAAGAGGACGATGAATGGGAGGAGGATGAGGAGGACGAGGAGGCAGTAGGGGCCATCGGTGGATGGGGCAACTCCATTCGGGAGGTTTTATACCAGGGGAATGCTGACGAGGAGTTGTTCCAGGACCAAGAGGATGATGAACCCTGGGTCGGTGACGGTGGCATAAAGGACAGCATGGATTATGTGTGGGACCAGGAGGAAGATACGAACTACTACCTGGGAGGCTTGAGACATGACCTGAGAATTAACGTCTACCTGCAAGAGGAGGAGATTTTGGAAGAATACGATGAGGACGACGAAGAGCTGTACCCTGGCACTCACCTGGCCCCGCCTCCAGCCCTTCCACGGCAGTTCATCTGCCCCCAATGCCGAAAGAGCTTTAACCGTTGCAGCTTTCGTCCCAACTTGCAACTGGCGAACATGGTCCAGAT
This sequence comes from Bos indicus, assembly GCF_029378745.1. Lineage (NCBI taxonomy): Eukaryota > Metazoa > Chordata > Mammalia > Artiodactyla > Bovidae > Bos > Bos indicus. Next base: position 72,029,708 of record NC_091771.1, read on the forward strand.
AATTCACCAGATGTGTCCCACTCCTATTAATAACATTTTAAAATTATGCCTCATCCTAGTATAAATCTTCTTTATATTCTCTGTTTTATTTAGCATAAAAGTGAAAAGATCATGAACTATGGCTTAATCCATTCCACCAATGGGTGATACTGTAGGCAGAAATATTCATTATTGGTATCAACTTTTAAATGTTATTCTTGACATAGCTCTATCAGTGGAAGAAAAATAAATGCTAATTTCAAGATAATGAATAATTTGTATTATTAGAAAATTATTCTTACTTGATTCAAAATTAAATAGAATTTTGTTGACAGAAATATCCAGGTAAATAAAAGGTAACATCTGTGTAATCCAGCTAGTCACAGATTTATCAGATAAGCTACAATCAAATGAGCTCTTGTTTATTAAGCAATTGTTAAATCTTTAGACAGGGTGAGTAGATTTCACTCCTACATTAGGAAGTCCTAAAACTTAAATGAAGAAAGTTTAATTTCACTTGGTGTCAAATGCTCTAACCACTCATATCTTTCACAAAGGAGACACTATAGGAGTTTCATACCTAATTGAGCTAGCCTTCAAGCTAGCCATCATCTCTTGGTTCCTGTTATATCCAAGTTGCTAAATTTTTTAAGGTGAGGTTAAGGTTTGTAATATTAGGTAAAACAATGAATACCTTATATATTTTGGATAAACATTAAGTATTTTAAAAATATAGCTTTATTTTCTCTCCCCTTAGTTTTATGTCCATTTTTTGTTTGTTTGTTTGTTTGATATAAGAGAGACAACTTTGGTTGTCACCAGTAAACAGTTTTAAACTATTAATGGAGAGGGAGTCGGGATGTAGGTGGAGATGTTGTGATGTCTCAGTTCCGCTGGAACAGAGGTTCAGAATAACTTTGCCAGTCACTTCACTGGCACAGTCACGATCTTCTTGATTGAAGCACAGTTATCTTAAGCAGCACTGATGTGGGATAGCTGTGTGTGTGTGTAGACGTCTTTTGTGTTAGATCATCACACAAGTATAAGCTCCATATTATTACATTCCATTAAAGAGCTGTGAAATTTAAAGTTTGAAAATTGTCCAACAAAAAAGTGATCATTGACTTTACCCAGAGTAAACTGAATGGGTTTCTTTTATTTTTCAATAGTGGTTTTGAACCACTGTGTAATTTGGGATCTGTGGTGCTCTGTGCTCAGAAAAATAGACTTTGGTGTCAGCTCTTCTGAATGTGAATCCCAGTCCAGATGCTGACAGATAGACCTTTGTCAAGCAATTTAACCACTGTCTCCCTCAACTCTCTGTACAGTAGGGATGAAAGTCCAATAATAATCTCAAACATTTTTGTGTGTGTGAGAATCAAGAGAATTAATGTATGTAAAGCATTTAAAGCAATGTCTGGCAAATAGCTGACTTAAATTGTTTTTAGGACTAAGTGTCCTGATGAAATTTTAGAGATTTTTAAAATCTCTCTTTTTCCTACAAAACTGAATTAATATGATAACTTGATAAAAAGGTTGAGAGTGGGGAAGGATATGTGTGTTTTCCCAGATGCAAGAGAAAAACAGATAAGTGAGTAAGACTAACAAGTCACAAAACGAAATCTGCAGAATTGCTTTTGTTTGCTTGTTTTTGTTTTTGTGAGGGCTTGACTTCATTCCTGAGCTCATTTTAATTTGGTTTCACAGGGAGAGCTTAATTTTGCATATAAGCACCGAGCATCTGGTTTATTTTTTGTTCGAATATGATATGGCTGAAGTTTATTACAGAAGTATATTGTATAATTAAGGAAAGACCGTGGGAAATTTAATAAAGTTGGTTCTGTTTAAATGGAACATTGTAATTTATCCAGGGAAGTGGATGTAGTTATTAGGAGTAGTGGGAACTTAACTATTTTTTAGAAAATTCTTTAACTGGTAAAAATGGAGAGCTTCTATGTATTCACCTTTTTCAAATAGCATGGAAAATGGCAAATTTCACAAGTGAAAGTTGAAGCTGACCTAAGGTAAACGCTTGGCTGCATGAAGCACAAGCTGGAATCAAGATTGCCAGGAGAAATATCAATCACCTCAGATATGCAGATGACACCACCCTTATGGCAGAAAGTGAAGAAGAACTAAAGAGCCTCTTGATGAAAGTGAAAGAGGAGAGTGAAAAAGTTGGCTTAAAGCTCAACATTCAGAAAACTAAGATCATGGCATCTGGTCCCATCACTTCATGGCAAATAGATGGTGAGACAGTGGAAACAGTGGCAGACTTTATTTTGGGGGGCTCCAAAATCACTGCAGATGGTGATTGCAGCCATGAAATTAAAAGATGCTTACTCCTTGGAAGGAAAGTTATGACCAACCTAGATAGCATATTAAAAAGCAGAGACATTACTTTGCCAACAAAGGTCTGTCTAGTCAAGACTATGGTGTTTTCAGTAGTCATGTATGGATGTAAGAGTTGGACAATAAAGAAAGCTGAGTGCCAAAGAATTGATGCTTTTGAACTGTGGTGTTGGAGAAGACTCTTGAGAGTCCCTTGGACTCCAAGGAGATCTAACCAGTCCATCCTAAAGGACATTAGTCCTGGGTGTTCATTGGAAGATCTGATGTTGAGGCTGAAACTCCAATAGTTTGGCCACCTGATGCGAAGAGCTGACTTGTTAGAAAAGACCCTGATGCTGGGAAAGATTGAGGGCGGAAGGAGAAGGGGACGTCAGAGGATGAGATGGCTGGATGGCATCACAGACTCAATGGATATGAGTTTTGGGTAGGCTCCACGAGTTGGTGTTGGACAGGGAGGCCTGGTGAGCTGCACCTCACGGGGTCACAAAGAGTTGGACATGACTGAGCAACTGAACTAAACTGAACTGAATTTTAGATTGTCAAGCCTTCAAACGTTATTTACAGAATGTTTTTAGAGACATTTCATGCTTGTTCACTCCAGTTAATTTCAGACAGCTCTTCTACATTTGTATTAGATGGGCATTCTGATATGGCAACCCACTCCGGTATTCTTGCCTGGAGAATCGCAGGGCTGGGGCATCCTGGTGGGCTGCCGTCTATGGGGTCACACAGAGTCGGACACAACTGAAGTGACTCAGCAGCAGCTGATACTTCAGAACTTCTCCTTCATTAAAATATGGTTAAAACAGCCTGGGACAAAAGTAGTATTCTTGGTTAGTTCTTATAAACTGTAGATTATATTTTTAAAGCTGATAAAGGCATAATGTACAGAACAGAACAAATACAACTCTCCTATAAATACTGCCCAATTAGCATTAATAAATGAATCATTTAAATGCAGCAAATTGCTGGCTGGGTTATATAGTGGTATTGAGGGAGATGAAGAAATATATAGTTCTTGGTTAAGAGTTCTGAGTGAAGATAGAGAGCACCTATGGGGTCGCACAGAGTCGGACACGACTGAAGCGACTTAGCAGCAGCAGCAGCAGCAGCAGCTAGTAGCTGTGTTAGGCAGGCAGGAAGTGAGTCTTGACATTCGACCTCAGTCATATACGAGAAGCCTGAAGCTCTGAAATCCAGTGAATCTATCATCTTGCAGAACTTACCTGGAAATAATTTGGTGAAAAAGAAAGCCAAAATAGGTTGTAAGGACTTCAGAGAATTTTTGTGATAGTTTCTGTACACTGTCTAATGTTTCAGAGATCTGCTGCAGGAGAGAGGTTTCATCTGTTGGCAGTTAAAATTCTCTCAGATATATGAGATGGAGACTGTGCATTTTGCCTTGAAAGATAGTTGAGGTGCACTGGGCCAGGAAAAATACCCTTCTTGGAGATAGTTGTGCATTCTTATGTCAGGAGGAGTCCCGTGATAGGTGGTGTTCTGTTCCCTCAGAATCAGCAATTCTTACCTGGCCCACATCTCTCTGAGGCCACCCCACTTCCTGTGGTTCATGGTTTAGGAATCCTCAGAAATCATGAAGCTGAGTCCATGAGCATTTTCTAGCAGACTTGCTCCATAGCTTTCATCAGATGTACAGTGTTTCAGAGTCACTGTCTTAGAGATTTTTCTGCCTGTTAATTTCTCCACTGTCCATTCCTGACAGTGAGTGAGCTGTTAGCCAAACTCCTATATGATAGCATGTGTGACATATGTGTTATCCACAGGTAAAGGAACTAATCTGGTCTAGTTTCCCAGTACCCTACACCTGCCTCTGATACTTAGGAAAAGTAAAGTATCAATTACACCCTGTTCCAAAGCATTTATGGTGGCTGTGGCAGAGGGGTTCCCTGGGGCCATGTGTGAGGTGTGTCTGCTCCTTCAAGGTCAGTGTCCTACCATATTTAGCAACAGGCAGTGTGACTTGCCCCAAGTTACAAGACAGAACAAGACCTTGGATGAGGGGGCTCTCAAGTCCTGGACTTTCCTAATCAATTATGCTTTTTTTAGACCATCTGTCCCAATTCATTCTTTCAGTCATTTGTTCATTTGTTAATCAATTAATTCAACCATAAGTAATTTACATAACTTTGAAGTAGAGTTATTTTAAATGTTTTACTTTAATTATGGTTTGGTAAGAGAGAATTCCTGTAACTTTTAAAAACTCTTTTAATATTTAATGTATTCAGCATCCAGTGGAGCAGGCAGTACCCAATCAGAAGGGTCCAGACTGTCAATGGCTGGTTGGCCATCACTGTTCATATCAACTTAACACCAGCGCTGCCCATGATGTTACTGGCTTATCTTTAGTAATAGATATTTAATAGAGGTTTCCAGTGTGTCCGGTAAAATGGCTGTGTATCATAGATGTGTTGATATGAATTTTCTGAGTCTCTATAACCTGGGTGAGTCAGTCTCCAACATGTGTCTTTCTACCTGGTGTTGCTTGTGCCAACAGAATGAGGCTGAGTTCAGTTCAGAAGTAAAGGAAATCTTTATTCCTTGATCAGAGAATGGAGAGGTATGAGCTTGCACTCTATAGTTCTTGTTCTCTCCCCCAAAGGTAGCCCTAAGCAAGGGTGTTTTACAGGTTTCTTGTCATTGCACCTGCCCCCCACCACCATCTTAAAGCCGTTTCCCACTAGGGACTCTGATCTGAAGAGTTAGGTGCAAAGCTTCTGCACATAGTACTCTATGAGCACATGAAATTTGACTAAACCAAAAGGGAAAAAAGGAGTTAGACTTTATCTTATTTCCCAGATTCTACCTTTATTTTGTAAGAATTGTTAATGAGTTTTGTTGGTGACAATATGATGGACCAGACACTTCACTTTGAAACGAATTTCTCCAGGTTAGAAAACAACAGCTTAAAAAAAAAGAGAGATTGTTCAAAATATCAATAGAGACTGAAATTTGAGGACAAACTGCTTATTTATAGAAGAAGAGCTTGTTTTATTGATTCACTCAGAATATTCAAGTGCCTTCTATTTAAGGTGTTCCAGTGAGGCATTGGTCCAGGCACTGGGTTAACAGCAGTGAATAAAATAGACAAAATCTCTGTCCTAGCAATGTCTGTTGTTATTGTTAGTTGCTAAGTCATGTCTGACTCTTTGCAACCCCATAACTGCAGGATACCAGGGTTCACCATCTCCCCAAATTTGCTCAAACTCATGTCCATTGAGTTGGTGACACCATCCAATCATTTCATCCTCTGTTGTCTCCTTCTCCATATTCTAATTTAATTTGTGTGAATAAAAAGATGACAAGTGGTTGTTAGCCCCTGAAAGTAAAGAATGGAATTTAAAAGGGCAATAGTTATACATGTAGATAAGACAAAATCAATTTAAATGGTCTTGAGACAGAAGGTATAGATGATTCCCACTGGGTCAGTGACCTCTGAATGGGTTCTTTGCCTGGAATCACAAATGCTACTTTTTAAACCCGGTTGTATATAGTAGAGCAGAAGCTTTATTCATTGATTAAGGAATGAAGGGACAGCCCATGCTCAAAACACACCTTCTCCCCAAGGGGAGGTGGGAGTAGAGGAACTTTAAGGGATAGGAGGCAGGCATGTCACTGGGGCTCCAGGAAAGGGGCAGAGATTTCAGGGAACAGCCAGGTTAGCTGGAACATGTGCAGTCTTCCACACTCCTTTGCACATGGCTGGAATTGTGCCTAGTCCAGTACAAATTCCCACCTTGGATAGAAATCTTAACATGGTAATGAAGCAAAAATAACTTTCAAACAGTTCCAGTCTCATCTGTGCACGGTCATTCCTGTAGTTAAGTCAGAGGTGGTTCAGGGCGGTTGGCCACAGCATCTCTCTCAAAGCACAGCTGCAAAATATCTCTGTCAAATACTAGACGTTTTAAAAACAAACAAAGAGGTAAATTAGGACAAAGATTATTTAGCTCTCAGGGGTGGGTATGGGTGACAAAGGAACATTATCAGAAATGTTCAGTTTCTTCCTTGCTACTCAAAGTGTGGTCCCTGGACCCAGCAACATCAGCAACCTAGAGTTGTTAGCAATCCAGAATCTCAGACCTCACACATGCTCTTGAGAATTTACATTTTAAGCAGATCACTGGGAGATCTAAGGAAGACATATGCATTGGTAGACTCCGTAGTGATCAGAATTAATCTTTCCAACTTTTCCACATATTGACATGTACCAAGATGGTCACTAAGTGGGTTACATATCTTACAGTCTTACTTCAGTAAGAGCCACTTTTAAAATACTCATTTTACTAATATGTTTTCTATTTTTGTGTAAGAATCCAGAAGCACAGAAGGCTTCCCATCTTAAACCAAAAATGGTTGGAAAGCCACTGGGTTTATGGTGTATTATTAGTAAATGCCAGTTGACCACTAACACCTGGCAGTTTCCTTTTTGTAATAGATTGTGTGTGAAGTGTGGTCGATGTTTACAAAAGGTGTATAATCTGGACGTGAATTCAAGGCTAGAAGACATAGACAGTAGTTAAACCACTAAATAGATTATATTATAATATGTTCTGAGGATAGACCCAGGTCTCTGGTGGAATCTGAAAGGACACTGAAACAGTTCTTCATCAAACAAAGTATCAGAAAAACTATGTCTTTAAATATGAGAGTTGCTTATGGCTTTGCTAAGAGCCTGTAGAATCTTCTTCTGGACCCCACTTGTTTGTAGGGTCTCCTTGGTTCTCAGCTATAAACATAAAGATTGAGGGTGGAGTCAAATGCTGATAACAGCAAAATTTATCAGCTGAAAGGACAGTGTTATAAATTTTTTAAAGAAAGTAGTGAATAGGTGGGGGTTTGAGTGCATTTTAGGCAACCAATAGTAGCCCCAAAGGATATTGCCATGTTTCAGTTCAGTTCAGTCGCTCAGTCGTGCCCAACTCTGTGTGACCCCATGAATCACAGCACACCAGGCCTCCCTGTCCATCACCAACTCCCGGAGTTTACTCAGACTCATGTCCATCGAGTCAGTGATGCCATCCAGCCATCTCATCCTCTGTCGTCCCCTTCTCCTCCTGTCCCCAATCCCTCCCAGAATCAGGGTCTTTTCCAATGAGTCAACTCTTCCCATGAGGTGGCTAAAGTACTGGAGTTTCAGCTTTATCATCATTCTTTCCAAAGAAATCCCAGGGCTGATCTCCTTCAGAATGGACTGGTCGGATCTCCTTGAAGTCCAAGGGACTCTCAAAAGTCTTCTCCAACACAACAGTTCAAAAGCATCAATTCTTCAGTGCTCAGCTTTCTTCAGAGTCCAACTCTCACATCCATACATGACCACTGGAAAACCATAGCCTTGACTAGATGGACCTTTGTTGGCAAAGCAATGTCTCTGCTTTTGAATATGCTATCTAGGTTGGTCATAATTTTTCTTCCAAGGAGTAAGTCTCTTTTAATTTCATGGCTGCAGTCACCATCTGCAGTGATTTTGGAGCCAAAAAAAAAAAAAAAGTCTGACACTGTTTCCTCATCTATTTTCCATGAAGTGATGGGATCAGATGCCATGATCTTTGTTTTCTGAACGTTGAGCTTTAAGCCAACTTTTTCACTCTCCACTTTCACTTTCATCAAAAGGCTTTTTTGTTCCTCTTCACTTTCTGCCACAAGGGTGGTGTCATCTGCATATCTGAGGTTATTGATATTTCTCCAGGAAATCTTAATTCCAGCTTGTGCTTCTTCCAACCCAGCGTTTCTCATGATGTACTCTACATATAAGTTAAATAAGCAGAGTGACAATATACAGCCTTGATGTATTCCTTTTCCTATTTGGAACCAGTCTGTTGTTCCATGTCCAGTTCTAACTGTTGCTTCCTGACCTGCATATAGGTTTCTCAGGAGGCAGATCAGGTGGTCTGGTATTCCCATCTCTTTCAAAATTTTCCACAGTTTACTGTGATTCACACAGTCAAACGCTTTGGCATAGTCAATAAAGCAGAAATAGATGTTTTTCTGGAACTCTCTTGCTTTTTGATGATCCAGTGGATGTTGGCAATTTGATCTCTGGTTCTTCTGCCTTTTCTAAAACCAGCTTGAACATCTGGAAGTTTACGGTTCACGTATTGCTGAAGCCTGGCTTGGAGAATTTTGAGCATTACTTTACTAGCATATGAGATGAGTGCAATTGTGTGGTAGTTTGAGCATTCTTTGGCATTGCCTTTCTTTGGGATGGGAATGAAAACTGACCTTTTTCAGGCCTGTGGCCACTGCTGAGTTTTCCAGATTTGCTGGCATATTGAGTGCAATACTTTCACAGCATCATCTTTCAGGTTTTGAAATAGCTCAACTGGAATTCCATCATCTCCACTAGCTTTGTTTGTAGTGATGCTTTCTAAGGCCCACTGGACTTCACATTCCAGGATGTCTGTCTCTAGGTGAGTGATCACACCAATGTGATTATGTTGGTCGTGAAGATCTTTTTTGTATAGTTCTTTGTATTCTTGCCACCACCATGTTTAAAAACAATTAAATCAGACCAAAGGGGGAAAAAAAAAAGAATACCAAATGAGACCATTGGTGCTCAAAATTTTAGATCTGAGTTTCAAGAAAAGATGTATTTCTGTCAGCTTTTAAGATGACAAAACTCTGTAGTCCTCATGAAAATAGGTTCTCACTAATAGTTTCTTCCTAAGTAGTAATTTGAAAATTTAACTTTACAAAAACATCTCATTTCCCCAATTAATTTTAGTATGCAGTCTTTTGTTGTACCTGTGCTGACTGTTTTAGTCAAGGCTTTTTGGTTGCTAGTGGCAGAATCTACCCAGGTTAGTTCAAAGGAAGAGGGCTTGATGGAAAGGAAATGGACATCTTGCGCAGCTGGAGCAATGCTGACTTTCCTGGAGCTAGGAACTGGGGTCCTCATGGGTATTGGAGCCACTGTCACAGGATGCATGCATGTGCCCAAGCTCCCTGGTCTCTCACTTTTGATGGGTGCAGTGACTCTGCTGTACTTTTATGTTTTTTTCTGGCCTTATAATTCTCAGGAGGGGAAATCAGAATGACTTGGTGGCTAGTCATGGGTTAGGACCCCCTGGTACTTTACTCCATTAGCTGTGGTCAAGGCTCTAGCAGTTTCCTGGTAGAGGAGCACTTATTCCAAGCCCGTCCGATAAAGTTAAAGGAGTTTAAGTGAGTGGCAGATTCCTGGGAGCTATATTTGTCATCAAGAGTCTCAGGAAAAGAAAGGGCTAAGGTTGAGATCTGGACAGAGTGGGTGGGGACTGAGGACCTTCTTAGTAGGTGAACAGAGGAGAGAAAAGAGTCTTTCATCAGAATAAGGGTACACAGCCAAGAGTGATGGGAGGTCAGGCCGATATTATCCCTAGTGAAAATAAGAGGCAGCAAACGATATTGCAGGAAATTGCCCTGAAAAGTGAGTTTCCTTGTCTCCTCTCTCTGCTGGATTAAATCTCAGAATGGCTTGGTAGTAGCACCCACCCCATGATGAAATATTGTATGCTTAATACTATTGCATCATCCTGAGCAAGGTGGGACATTATCTCCTCCAACATCAGAAGCTTGGTCTACAAATTAATTTGAATATTTCTGTTTGCTATAGAACCCCCTTCTTGAAATACCATCTCTAAGGTGAACATCCAGATGAATGAAAAGGGCTCTGTTTGCAAGGGATGGGCAGTAAGGGAGACAGATGGGGTGTCTTCCTCTATTTCTCCTTCATTCTCCAAGGCACCTGTGTTAAATCTCAGATGCTTCCCAGGATAAATTTTGGGAAGACTAGGCCTGGTTATCTTTCATGCCCCGCAAAGCTCTAAAATTCCCAAAGGATAATAAGAATAACACCTTTCACATGAGAGGTGGCAAGAGAACACAGAAGAACTATACAAAAAAGATCTCATGACCAAGATAACCATGATGTGTGATCACTCACTTAGAGACAGACATCCTGGAATGTGAAGTCAAGTGGGCCTTAGAAAGCATCACTACAAACAAAGCTAGTGGAGGTGATGGAATTCCAGTTGAGCTATTTCAAAACCTGAAAGATGATGCTGTGAAAGTGCTGCGCTCAATATGCCAGCAAATTTGAAAAACGCAGCAGTGGCCACAGGACTGAGAAAGGTCACTTTTCATTCTAATCCCAAAGAAAGGCAATGCCAAAGAATGCTCAAACTACCACACAATTGCACTCATCTCACACGCTAGTAAAGTAATGCTCAAAATTCTCCAAGCCAGGCTTCAGCAATATGTGAACCATGAACTTCCTGATGTTCAAGCTGGTTTTAGAAAAGGCAGAAGAATCAGAGATCAAATTGCCAACATCCACTGGATCATGGAAAAAGCAAGAGAGTTCCAGAAAAACATCTATTTCTGCTTTATTGACTATAGCAAAGCCTTTGACTGGGTGGATCACAATAAACTGTGAAAAATTCTGAAAGAGATGGGAATACCAGACCACCTGATCTGCTTCTTGAGAAATCTGTATGCATGTCAGGAAGCAACAGTTAGAACTGGACATGGAACAACAGACTGGTTCCAAATCGGGAAAGGAATATGTCAAGGCTGTATATTGTCACCCTGCTTATTTAACTTACATGCAGAGTACATCATGAGAAATGCTGGGTTGGATGAAGCACAGCCTAGAATCAAGATTGTGGGGAGAAATATCAATAACCTCAGATATGCAGATGACACCACCCTTATGGCAGAAAGTAAAGAACTAAGAGCATCTTGATGAAAGTGAAAAGGGAGAGTGAAAAAGTTGGCTTAAAACTCAACATTCAGAAAACTAAGATCATTTCCTCTGGTCCTATCACTTCATGGCAAATATATGGGGAAACAGTGACAGACTTTAACTTTTTGGGCTCCAAAATCACTGCAGATGGTGATTGCAGCCATGAAATTAAAAGACGCTTGCTCCTTGGAAGGTAAGTTATAACAAACCTATACCGCGTGTTAAAAAGTAGAGACATTATTTTGCCAACAAGGCCCATCTAGTCAAAGCTATGGTTTTTCCAGTGATCATGTATGGATGTGAGAATTGGACTATAAAGAAAGCTGAAAAATTGATCCTTTGACCTGAGGTGTTGGAGAAGACTCTTGCGAGTCCCTTGGACTGCAAGGAGATCCAACCAGTCCATCCTATAGGAGATCAGTCTTGGGTGTTCATTGGAAGGACTGATGTTGAAGCTGAAACTCCAATACTTTGGCCATCTGATGCAAAAAGGTGACTCATTTGAAAAGACCCTGATGTTGGGAAAGATTGAAGGTTGGAGAAGATGGGGATGATAGAGGAAGGAATGATTGGATGGCATCCCTGACTCAATGGATGTGTTTGAGTAAGCTCTGGTCCATGGGGTTACAAAGAGTCAGACACGACTGAGTGACTGAACTGAACTGAACTTCATAATTTAGATGGTATCTGCATACACATAATCTGTTTCATCTTCGTGATCTTTTATCCTGTGATTTTCATCATCTCCCTTTTACAGATAAAGGATTTTCCTCTCAGTGAAGGTTGAATGAGTTGCCTAAAGGCCTCTTGCTGCTGAAGGCCAGAGGACCATGATTTGGTGGTTTTCCACTGGTGGTTGCCTATTAATAATTCTGTTACTCTTTTTGTTTCATAACCTTCTTTGAGCAGCCATCATATTGATGACCTATTTTAACAGCAATAAAGTTTTGTTAATTCTAACAAAATCAAAGAAAATATGAAGCTCTCAGACTTTTATAGCTTCAGCTCCTATTCTCATCTCACCCAAGCTGAATTAGTTTATGTAGAATGATGCAGGCAGTCCATGCTGGGCCACCTCCCTTAGTGGCTCGCTCATGCACACAGGGATCCTTTTCAGCCTGGTGATCATCTCCAAGCTCTACTCTTCTTTGGCCCAGTTTTGCTCCATGCCCCTGTATGGCATGTTTGCTATGTTGCATGGATGTAGATCCAACTTCTCAGCAGGACAGTGGGTCTTTTATTATCCTCCCCGTCTGCCCCTCTCCATTCCACTGAACTCAAAGCCTGGCTTTGGCACTGCACTCCTGGTGTCAGACTTTCTTCAGGGCTATCAAACCAATGGCTGATTCTTTTCAAAATAATTAGGTTCAGGAACCATTAATGAAGCTAACCATGGGCACATAGAAAGAAGTTCACAATATTGAACAGTCACAGAACACATCTGCTCTTACTCGCAAGGTCAGGTGTGGTGTGACCTGATATAAAGTCTTTTTTGCTGATGACTAAAAGTTATGACCAACCTAGATAGCATATTAAAAAGCAGACATAACTTTGCCAACAAAGGTCCATCTAGTCAAGGCTATGGTTTTTCCAGTGGTCATGTTTGGATGTGAGAGTTGGACTGTGAAGAAAGCTGAGCACCAAAGAATTGATGCTTTTGAAGTGTGGTGTTGGAGAAGACTCTTGAGAGTCCCTTGGACTGCAAGGAGATCCAACCAGTCCATTCTAAAGGAGATCAGTCCTGAGTGTTCATTGGAAGGGCTGATGCTGAAGCTGAAACTCCAATAAACTTTGGCCACCTCATGCGAAGAGTTGACTCATTGGAAAAGACCCTGATGCTTGGGAGGGATTGGGGGCAGGAGGAGAAAGGGAAAACAGAGGATGAGATGGCTGGATGGCATCATCGACTCAATGGACATGAGTTTGAGTAAACTCCAGGAGTTGGTGATGGACAGGGAGGTTTGGTGTGCTGTGATTCATGGGGTCACAAAGAGTCGGACACGACTGAGAGACTTAACTATTACTATATAAGACTAGTTCTTTGGTTAAAAAAAAAAAAAAAAATTAGCACTCAAAAAGACAAACACTATGTCCTTGGTGCACCACAGAAACCTTAGGCACCTTAAGCTGAATGAAAGAAGCCAGACCCAGAGACACCATATTGTACGATTCCATTTGGGTGTTATGTTCTGTAAAAGAAACTTATAGAGAAAGAAAGAAGAGTAGTGGTTGTTAGGGTGAGAGGGGGAATAGGGAATCACTGTAAACTGCAGAAGAGATCTTAATTGGAGCATAAAAATATCTTAAAACTGATTTTTGGTAGTGGTTGCATCACTCATTGAATTTTACACCTGAAATGGGTGAATTTTATGAGATGTAAAATATACCTCACTAAAAATATATCTTGATATTTTATGATACATAAATATTTAATTTTTGTTGCTTAAAAAAGATAGAGCAAAGACCAGATGTAGGAACTTCAGGGTTTTAAGAAACAATTTGGTTACAACTAACCTGAGGTTAGTTGTGGGTCAGGTGTCAGAATTCTAAAGGTGACTGAATCCAGCTTAGAGTATAGACTCTGTTCTTAAAATACAATCATTATGAATTTTTATTTTGACAAGTTCAGTGGCATCTTCTGTGATATTCTCTCTTGTGGACAAGACAGAAAACTGTGAAGTAGAGCAGTTAGGAGGACACTGATTGGTTTTTGGATATCATGGTCTTTAAGGGGAGTTATCTGTCTACCCCTGTTACTCTCTGCCTTTCTCTCTCCCCTTCCCCTGATCCTCCCTATCACCCCTTTCTTTCTCCTCCTCCTTGTCCCCCCTCTACTTTACATTTTTACACAAGTAATACACAGTGTAGAGAAATAAGAATGGACAGAAAAAATTAAAATTGCATGTAATACATTACAGACTTGTTTCAGACTTGTTCAGGTTGTTTTCTACTAGTGACTTTATAAATATGCCACATTCAACAGATTGATGCACTTACTGACTCTTGGGGATGTAATCCCAGGCACGGATTTTCTGGGTCAGAAGGGATACACTCTTAGAATGGTTTACACATATTGTTCAATTGTTCCCAAAAAATCTACCTGTGTTTACAGATGGAAGTTATGTGTCCAAAATATGATCTAGCCTCTAGAATTTACTGTGGTTGTAGCTTTGTGACTGGCTATGCAGGATGAGGGAAGGTGATGATACCACTTTACCCTAAAGTAATCAAGACTTGGGCACAAGGCATTAACTGAGACTGGCTGTCTGAGTCTGGTCAAGAGACTGTAGACAATATAGGGCCATGCCTTATATTATGAGGGATCATTGAGGCACCAAGGAATAGTTGCTAGAAAGAATATGGTTCATTTCATTCAAGTGTTTGAAAGGCTATCATATCAAGAGAAATTAGATTCACCTTGTACAGTTATAAGGGCAGAATAAGTAGGGATGTTCCAGGAAGACAAGATTCAGTTTAATGTGAGAAATCCTTGAACCCAGAACAGTCTGAAAATGGTTTGGGTTCCCCCTGTTCATCTTTAACCCTCTTCCCTCTATATCCCTGGAGATCTTCCATCAGGGGGCTCATGTTATTTGGATGAAGAGTTATGGCATGTGTGTGAAAGGAATTCATGATAAGGATTTAATATTTCATTTGGAGACTTCTGAGAAAACTTTATTACTACAGGCTGTGGGCTTGAAATCACAGCTGTAGTTAAAATGTGCTCAGTCGCTCAGTTGTATCCTCCTTTTTGCGACCCCATGGACTGTATAGCTCATCAAACTCCTCTGTCCATGGGATTTTTCAGGAAAGAATACTGGAGTGGGTTGCTATTTACTCCTCCAGGGGATCTTCCCAAACCAGAGATTGAACCCCTGTTTCCTGCTTCTCCCTACATTGGCAGGCAGATTCTTTACTACTGAGTCACTTAGAAAGCCCAGTCCATCCCAAAGCCAGAGGAAATATTCTGCAAACACCATGTGTTCTCTTAATGTTTCTTAGAGCAAGGAAGAAACTGTTGAACTTTCTGATCTCACATTATTTTACACTCAGCTCACTGGTGAATAAGTGCTTAGTTTTTTGATGATCTTTGATATTAGGTTCAGTTTGTGTAGTCACTGTGTGGGAAGATGTTTTTTCTCATTGTTTCTGTTCTTCTTGTATTTTACACTCTTTGCCAACCCTTGGTCTCTCAGACCTTAAGGTTCACATATCCGGAGAAAGGTAAAGGGGTAGTTTTTACATACTGTTTACTTCATCTTAAAAATTTTTCAATACTACCTTCAACACTTTCTAAGCCAAATCATACTTGTAGTGTTTCTGAATTTTGCCAGTGTTAAAAAGTTACATTTTTCAAAGAAATTACAAGCATTTAAACCACATTTTAGATATTTTTGACATATATTTTCTTTATTTCAAAATTGCTACTTTGAGAAGTATAAAATTGACCAGAGGGGTCACAACTTTTGTAAGAGTATCTTCAAAACTGCCCATCTGATTTTAATGTTCCTGAAGCACAACTGATTAAATAATAACCCAGTTTCTTACCCCTCAAAACCACCTGGGCAATAGCAGAAAGGGCGTCACCTGCCAGCTTGGAGGGAATGCAGACTCTCTGGCTCCCCCAGCACTCCTGAGTCAGAATCTGCATTTTACCACGTGCACCCTCCTTCAGCTCCTGGTGGACTTTCCCAGGTGACGTGATGCTGCAGAACCTGAGGCTCAGAGTCATTATCTCACATTGGTGGTTGAGTGCCTGGTAACTTACATGGCATCGTGACTGGGTTCTTTCACCTGCATGAGCCTGTTTAATCCTGAGATTTGCCCTCTAAAGCAGGCATTCCTAGAAGATCAGAAAAGTTGTCACTGGGCCTGCAAAAGTGTCACTGAAAGACAGTTTCTGGAATCTGTATTTCCTAAACCTGAGAAAGGAAAATTGAGACATAGGCTGTGATGGCCTGACCAAGTGTAAAATATTCCAGTAGCTCTAGCTCCTGGCGTGGGCACATCCTGTGCTTCTGCTAGCCAGTTGCCCTGTGGAGGACAGGAGAGCCACATTCAGACCACAGAAACTCAGCCATCAGCTGCTGCTCATTCACAGTCCAGCTGTGGCTTGCTGTGCAGGCCTCGGGAGGAAGTCATCTCTGACAGAGGTCAGGAAGAGCAGGTCAGGTTCCCATGTCTCACCTGCAGGCTGGCTTTCTGGAATCTCAGTTATAAATGAAATTCAGGGGTCTAGGTAACAGGAGTTGCTATACCAAAGTCGTGTCTGCATGCATGTGTGTAGCTTCAATTTCTTTAAATTTGATCATGAAAGGATGAGATATTCATTAGAAATTATTTCTAATCTTCCAGTCTTGCAGCCTTTAGGATATACTGTTTTAGTGGATTTTGAGAAGGGAAATAAAATCAATAATGATAAGTGATCTTTAGTCATTACATAATATTGCCATTTTCCTGCCTACATCCCTCTAGTCTTTTTGGATGCTTAAGCATGAGTCTATGTTTGTCACATCTGGTACACCTGTGAAAATAATGACATTACCATGATAGGAAACTCACAACATGAAGACGACAGGAATCTACAATGTCCTGAAATGTGAGTTGTTGTGAACCATTTTGTGGGGGAAAAAAAAATTACAGAGAGATTATAATAATGTTAATTTTAAAAGTATCACATCAAAATTAATTTTGATAACTAAAGCAAATTTAGTATAATGATTGGGATTAATTGAAGTATTTTGCAAGTGTTTATTTACTGACTTAGCACTTGGAATGAGTCTTAGATAGGATGGATCTAGAAGGACAGAAGATTCTCAAATCCACCAACTCTCCTTGATGCTGCCACAAGATTCCCCTCATTCTTTTAAAAATCAGGGCTCAATTTCAACATCCCACCCACTGATATTTGGTAGAATTTTATCTCTATTTATATATCATGCTATTTTCTCTTTCTTTATCACTGACATCAGCTTATTTCATATGATGCTATAATAAATGCATATAATTTAAAAATATTGTTTTGGTTTGTTCATGAATTATTTCTCTTAAAAGGCTTATCTGGGGAAGTAATTTCTTGTGTCCTGTTCTTACAGGAAGAATTTTGAATCGTTTCTCTAAAGACATTGGCCATATGGATGACTTGCTGCCCCTGATATTTCTTGATTTCATCCAGGTAATGTGACAGTCCTGTCAGAGTTCTCACAGGAAGAGCACAGAGTCTGTTTCTGAAGGTCTTTTCACAGGGGCTGAGGGTGATCCGTTCAGCTTGGCAATGTGTCCTGTTGTCTTAAGTGAAAGGTCATGTTTTTAAGAGAAAGGTTCAGTTGTGATTGGGAGGCTGATTTAACATGAGGAACACCTAGGGCAGGAGTGTCTACACAGTCCCGTCAAGGTTAGTCTGAAGCAGCGACATGCTGGGTAAGTGGTTCTCCCTCTGCCTTCCAGGTGTCTGTGAGGGCATTTAATAACAGAATCACCTCTCATGGAAAGATAGCCTGCTGCTGCTGCTAAGTCACTTCAGTCGTGTCCGACTCTGTGCAACCCCATAAATGGAAGCCCACCAGGCTCCCCCGTCCCTGGGATTCTCCAGGCAAGAATACCAGGTCCAGACGGCTTCACAGCTGAATTTTACCAAAAATTTAGAGAAGAGCTAACACCTATCCTGCTCAAACTCTTCCAGAAAATTGCAGAGGAAGGTAAACTTCCAAACTCATTCTATGAGACCACCATCACCCTAATACCAAAACCTGACAAAGATCCCACAAAAAAAAAGAAAACTACAGGCCAATATCACTGATGAATATAGATGCAAAAATCCTTAACAAAATTCTAGCAATCAGAATCCAACAACACATTAAAAAGATCGTACACCATGACCAAGTGGGCTTTATCCCAAGGATGCAAGGATTCTTCAATATCCACAAATCAATCAATGTTATACAGCACATTAACAGATTGAAAAACAAAAACCATATGATTATCTCAATAGATGAAGAGAAAGTCTTTGACCAAATTCAACATCCATTTATGATAAGAACTCTCCAGAAAGCAGGAATAGAAGGAACATACCTCAACATAATAAAAGCTATATATGACAAACACACAGCAAACATTATCCTCAATGGGGAGAAATTGAAAGCATTTCCTCTAAAGTCAGGAACAAGACAAGGGTGCCCACTTTCACCATTACTATTCAACATAGTTTTGGAAGTTTTGGCCACAGCAATCAGAGCAGAAAAAGAAATAAAAGGAATCCAAATTGGAAATGAAGAAGTAAAACTCTCACTGCAGATGACATGATCCTCTACATAGAAAACCCTAAAGACTCCACCAGAAAATTACTAGAACAAATCAATGATTATAGTAAAGTTGCAGGATATAAAATCAACACACAGAAATCCCTTGCATTCCTATACACTAATAATGAGAAAACTGAAAGAGAAATTAAGGAAACAATTCCATTCACCATTGCAACAGAAAGAATAAAATACTTAGGAATATATATACCTAAAGAAACTGAACACCTATATACAGAAAACTATAAAACACTGGTGAAAGAAATCAAAGAGGACACTAATAGATGGAGAAATATACCATGTTCATGGATTGGAAAAATCAATATAGTGAAAATGAGTATACTACCCAAAGCAATTTATAGATTCAATGCAATCCCTATCAAGCTACCAAAGGTATTCTTCACAGAGCTAGAACAAATAATTTCACAATTTGTATGGAAATACAAAAAAACTCGAATAGCCAAAGCTATCTTGAGAAAGAAGAACGGAACTGGAGGAATCAACCTACTTGACTTCAGGCTCTATTACAAAGCCACAGTTATCAAGACAGTATGGTACTGGCACAAAGACAGAAATATTGATCAATGGAACAAAATAGAAAGCCCAGAGATAAATCCACGCACATATGGACACCTTATCTTTGACAAAGGAGGCAAGAATATACAATGGATTAAAGACAATCTCTTTAACAAGTGGTGCTGGGAAAACTGGTCAACCACGTGTAAAAGAATGAAACTAGAACACTTTCTAACACCTTACACAAAAATAAACTCAAAATGGATTAAAGATCTAAACATAAGACCAGAAACTATAAAACTCCTAGAGGAGAACAAACATAGGCAAAACACTCTCCGACATACATCACAGCAGGATCCTCTATGACCCACCTCCAAGAATATTGGAAATAAAAGCAAAAATAAACAAATGGGACCTAATTAAACTTAAAAGCTTCTGCACAACAAAGGAAACTATTAGCAAGGTGAAAAGGCAGCCTTCAGAATGGGAGAAAATAATAGCAAATGAAGCAACGGACAAACAACTAATCTCAAAAATATACAAGCAACTCCTACAGCTCAACTCCAGAAAAATAAATGACCCAATCAAAAAATGGGCCAAAGAACTAAATAGACATTTCTCCAAAGAAGACATACAGAGGGCTAACAAACACATGAAAAGATGCTCAACATCACTCATTATCAGAGAAATGCAGATCAAAACCACTATGAGGTACCATTTCATGTCAGTCAGAATGGCTGCGATCCAAAAGTCTACAAGCAATAAATGCTGGAGAGGGTGTGGAGAAAAGGGAACCCTCTTACACTGTTGGTGGGAATGCAAACTAGTACAGCCACTATGGAGAACAGTGTGGAGATTCCTTAAAAAACTGGAAATAGAACTGCCTTATGATCCAGCAATCCCACTGCTGGGCATACACACTGAGGAAACCAGAAGGGAAAGAGACACGTGTACCCCAATGTTCATCGCAGCACTGTTTATAATAGCCAGGACATGGAAGCAACCTAGATGTCCATCAGCAGATGAATGGATAAGAAAGCTGTGGTACATATACACAATGGAGTATTACTCAGCCATTAAAAAGAATACATTTGAATCAGTTCTGATGAGATGGATGAAACTGGAACCTATTATACAGAGTGAAGTAAGCCAGAAAGAAAAACACCAATACAGTATACTAACGCATATATATGGAATTTAGAAAGATGGTAACAATAACCCTGTGTACGAGACTGCAAAAGAGACACCGATGTATAAATCAGTCTTAAGGACTCTGTGGGAGAGGGAGAGGGTTGGGAGATTGGGGAGAATAGCATTGAAACATGTATAATATCATGTATGAAACGAGTTGCCAGTCCAGGTTCGATGCACGGTACTGGATGCTTGGGGCTGGTGCACAGGGACGACCCAGAGGGAGGGTAGGGGAGGGAGGAGGGAGGAGGATTCAGGATGGGGAACGTGGGTATACCTGTGGCGGATTCATTTCGATATTAGGCAAAACTAATACAATATTGTAAAGTTTAAAAATAAAATAAAATTTAAAGCCTGTTTAAAAAAAAAAAAAAAAAAAAGAATACTGGAGTGGGTTGCCAGTTCCTTCTCCAATGCATGAAAGTGAAAGTGAAATTGAAAGGGAAGTCACTCAGTCGTGTCCAACTCTTAGCGACCCCATGGACTACAGCCTACCAGGCTCCTCCATCCATGGGATTTTCCAGGCAAGAGTACTGGAGTGGGGTGCCAAGATAACCTAGATGAATTAAATTATGTGTCTTATGACCACAGAAAAGAGAAAGTGTTAGTTGCTCAGTCATTTCTGATTCTTTGTGACCCCATGAACTGGAGCCACTAGTCTCCTTTGTCCATGGAATTCTTCAGGCAAGAATACTAGAGTGGGTTGAGTTCAGTTCAGTTCAGTCACTCAGTCGTTCTCTTTGCAACCCCATGGACTGCAGCAAGCCAGGCCTCCCTGTCCATCAACAACTCCCAGAGCTTGCTCAAACTCATGTCTATCGAGTCGGTGATGCCATCCAACCATCTCATCTGCTGTCATCCCCTTCTCCTCCTGCCTTCAATCTTTCCCAGCATCAGGGTCTTTTCCAATGAGTTGGTTCTTTGCATCAGTTAGCCCAAGTATTGGAGCTTCAGCTTTAGCATCAGTCCTTCCAATGTATATTTAGAACTGTTTTCTTCAGGATTAACTGGTTTGATCTCCTTGCAGTCCAAGGGACTCTCAAGAGTCTTCTCCAACACTGCAGTTCAAAAGCATCAGTTCGTCGGTGCTCAGCTTTCTTTTAGCCATGCCCTTCTCCAGGGGTTCTTCTTGTGAGCCCCCAGGGAAACCCATTACCACAGAAGACAAGTATTTGTTGCACCATTTTTTTTATAAGACCAACTGTGGTTACTTACAAAGAAAAGATTAATAAATGATAAGTTGAAAAGTAATAGCTGAACAAGGACAATAAAGAGCAGTTATTGAGGATACAAAGCCTTTAAGCCAATAATTCAAGTAAGGGATCAAAGTCATCTCAGAAAATGTCTTTTTTGTTTTTGTAAGCATTTCTTTTCAAGTGCCTATTGCTCTGTTGTAAGGTGTCTTTAAAACAAAAAAGACAGAAATGCCACAGACATACCTCCTATCCAGACTTTGTTTTGTCTGTGAACTTGAGATTCTAAAGAATGGTGTTGAGTCATCTCAGCTCTCATCTCCTCATTTAGAATGCTCATTTGGAATGCTTTTTTGTTGTGGTTTAGTTCTGTCTGCTTTTTAGTGATTCAAGCTGTGGTAAGTTTCCACATGTTCATTTTGGAAGTGAAATGCATTTATCAAAAGCTACACACAGAAATGCAGCAATGACTATCTACGCAGTGCAACCTATGGGCAAAGGCTTCCACTGTTACCAGTGAGAAGTAAGCTGAGTCTCAGAGGCAGAGTACTTTTACTGCAAAGATATATCTGTTTATTTTTTTTTTCTTTTCTGCAAATTTATTTTATAAAGGTGTCCTGTTTGGTTCAGCTATGCTACTTATCTCCAGAAGCAGTCTTTCAGTAAAGCAGTGTCACATCTTGACAGTGATTGCTAATTACTTTAAAAAGATTTTGTGAAAGTTCTGTTCCTTAGCTACAACAAGCTAGGCCAAGGTTGGCTTTCCAAAGCTGGCTGGCCTGCTGTGTGCTTAGCACATGGTTCATTAGCCCTTATAATCAGAATCAATTGCATGTTTTTGTATGACGTGTAGAGGGACAGGGATAGGAGCTGTCTGATTTCAGGATAAAACATTCTCAGTAATGAGGAGAGAAAACTTCAGTTTCATTGATTTTGAATCCCAGCTCCTTTGTACTTCCATTGACATCAATATACCAGTTCATGGTACATGAAATAGAAAAGGTCAATTTGATCTTATCTTTGGAATATCTTATTTAATAATCTTGTTTGGTTTAGTTAATTCGAAGTTCCACCACTTTTTTCATCAGTCTCCCATAAATACTCAAGAGTGTCGTAACAGTAACTCTTCACTAAGAAGAAGCAGAGCTTGAAACAGATAATATGGAATAAGAAAATAAACATCTCAAAAAGTGTTGACTTGCTGTCATATTCCGAAGGTTATCAATCCTTGGAAGGCCTAGAGCTGAGAAGAAAATAAAGAGAGGACAAAAACTGTAGTAGGCTTGAGGTTTATTGGTCATAGTATTTTTGAAAGTACATCTCCAAACAAAATAGACCTCAGATTCAATTCTCTTTGTGGCCAGAGAAAAGCAGCAGTCACTTTAGTACATGTGACATCATCACCACATCTAGAAAAAAATAACACCACTCTGATACATCTTTGGATATACTAGGCTGTTCCAGTGGTGAGCATGAATGACCTCTAAGGGTCCAAATTCATTGGATTATTAAGCCTTTTGGGCCTTAAATCTATGAATACACCATCTTTCCTCTCCCGATTGATGGTACCCAGAGTACACTGAAGGGTGGTAACAATGGGCTTAGAGTTTCTATTCAATTTGTCATACATAGACTGGTAAGCACTTTATATACATAATCTCATTTAATTCTCACCACCATCCTTTTAAAGTGTTCATATATCACAGATTTTCCTAAAATTAAGAGTGGGTGTATGGTCTTACCATCCCTGTCAGTTTTTGAGAGAATGAGCCCTAAACCTTGTCTCAGACACCTCAATATTTGGCTAATGGGGATTTCTGCTCTAGGGGGATGAAATCTGAAGGACTTTTATTTTTCAATTTGTTAATGTGGTGTATTACATTGATTGATTTGTGGATATTGAAGAATCCTTGCATCCCTGGGATCTTTTTAATGTGTTGTTGGATTCTGATTGCTAGAATTTTGTTAAGGATTTTTGCATCTATGTTCATCAGTGATATTGGCCTGTAGTTTTCGTTTTTTGTGGGATCTTTGTCAGGTTTTGGTATTAGGGTGATGGTGGCCTCATAGAATGAGTTTGGAAGTTTACTTTCCTCTGCAATTTTCTGGAAGAATTTGAGCAGGATAGGTGTTAGCTCTTCTCTAAATTTTTGGTAGAATTCAGCTGTGAAGCCGTCTGGACCTGGGCTTTTGTTTGCTGGAAGATTTTTGATTACAGTTTCAATTTCCGTGCTTGTGATGGGTCTGTTAAGATTTTCTATTTCTTCCTGGTCGAGTTTTGGAAAGTTGTATTTTTCTAAGAAGAAGACATACAGATGGCTAACAAACACATGAAAAGATGCTCAACATCACTCATTATCAGAGAAATGCAAATCAAAACCACTATGAGGTACCATTTCACGCCAGTCAGAATGGCTGCGATCCAAAAGTCTACAAGCAATAAATGCTAGAGAGGGTGTGGAGAAAAGGGAACCCTCTCACACTGTTGGTGGGAATGCAAACTAGTACAGCCACTATGGAGAACAGTGTGGAGATTCCTTAAAAAACTGGAAATAGAACTGCCTTATGATCCAGCAATCCCACTGCTGGGCATACACACTGAGGAAACTAGAAGGGAAAGAGACACGTGTACCCCAGCATTCATCGCAGCACTGTTTATAATAGACAGGACATGGAAGCAACCTAGATGCCCATCAGCAGATGAATGGATAAGAAAGCTGTGGTACATATACACAATGGAGTATTACTCAGCCATTAAAAAGAATATATTTGAATCAGTTCTAATGAGGTGGATGAAACTGGAACCTACTATACAGAGTGAAGTAAGCCAGAAAGAAAAACACCAATACAGTATACTAACGCATATATATGGAATTTAGAAAGATGGTAACAATAACCCTGTGTACGAGACAGCAAAAGAGACACTGATATATAGATCAGTCTTGTGGACTCTGTGGGAGAGGGAGAGGGTGGGGAGATTTGGGAGAATGGCATTGAAACATGTATAATATCATGTATGAGACGAGTTGCCAGTCCAGGTTCGATGCACGGTACTGGATGCTTGGGGCTGGTGCACTGGGATGGCCCATAGGGAGGGTATGGGGAGGGAGGAGGGAGGAGGGTTCAGGATGGGGAGCACGGGTATACCGGTGGCAGATTCATTTTGACGTTGGGCAAAATTAATACAATATTGTAAATTTTAAAAATAAAATTAAAAAAAAAAAAAAAGAAAGAAATCTGAAGGACTTAACCTAAGCTAGGTAGCTTTTGAGAACAAGTTACCAGTCTATAATTGGTATTCAAGGAAAGATCATTTGCACAGCTCCCTTCATTTTGATCTTACCTCTGCTTCCCAGGTTATCTGCCAGGCTGGGTTAGTCATTAAAGGCTTTAAATTATATAGAAAAACAGATTACTTAAACTGGTGAATATTGTCCAATCAAATAATGTGAATCTGCTAAAAAAAAAAAAAAAAAGTGTAATTGGTTTTTTTTCCTAATTGAAATTTCAGCAGATTTTTTCCCTGACAACCACTGATAACACCCCCAGTGACTTTACTTAAGATCAGATGTGGAAGGAGCTGGAAGGACCCTTCCCCATGAATATGAAAGTTGTAGAAGGATGGGATGCACAGTTAAACCAGTGGTTGTTAAGAAATTGTTCATCCATAGGTCTAATAGAAGAGAGAACAGACAGCCCTGTTTTTCCCCATTTATGATTAGAATTTATTCTTTCAGAATTCTATCCTCTTCACTTTTTTTTATATTGATACCATGACACAGATGAGAGAAACATGAAAAACACATGGGTCTCCAGATAATGCAGTTTGGTTCACAAGGGTTCTTGGCCACAGAGTCCCAATTCTGGACATTTCCTCCTCCTTCCAGACTCCTCTACCTGCAGTGGTGGGTCTGGAATTCCACGACTGCAAACCGTTCCTGGATTTCTCCATGACCTATAATACCTTGGGAAAATGTAGGACACCACTTGCCCTTCCTTCCAAGTTCAAGTCTTATCTGTAAATAGAAATGATAGGACTTACTTTGCTCATTCACAAGGTAGTTGTGAGGATCCTCTGAGAAAGCTGATCAGGAAGAGCTGTAAAATGATAAAACACAAATCTCTGTGATACAGGTATTACCCACCAAACCATCCCTTAGAGATGCACCAGGGCCAGTGACCCTGGGTGACAAGTTGGGGAGGCCCTGGGCTGGTGAGCACAGGATTCAGGTGCTGGTGCTGAGAGGACCCAGAACAACCAGTGTTAACTCAGACAAGCATCTCAACCGTCTTATCCCAGTTTCATTTTGGTCAAAATTTCCATCAACTGTGATTCTGACAGAATGCAGTTCACTGGAGAAGAGAATGGCAAACCACTTCAGTATTCTTGCCTTGAGAACCCCATGAACAGTATGAAAAGGCAAAATGATAGGATACTGAAAGAGGACTTCCCCAGGACAGTAGGTGCCCAATATGCTACTGGAGATCAGTGGAGAAATAACTCCAGATAGAATGAAGGGATGGAGCCAAAGAAAAAAACAACACCCAGTTGAGGATGAGACTGGTGACAGAAGCAAAGTTCGATGCTGTAAAAAGCAATATTGCAGAGGAACCTGGAATGTTATGTCCATGAATCAAGGCAAATTGGAGGTGATCAAGCAGGAGATGATAAGAGTGTACACATACATTCTAGGAATCAGTGAACTAAGATGGACTGGAATGGGTGGATTTAACTCAAATGACCATTGGATCTACTACTGTGGGCAGGAATCCCTTAGAAGAAATGGAATAGTCATCATGGTCAACAAAAGAGTCCAAAATACAGTACTTGGATGCAATCTCAGAAACGACAGAATGATCTCTTTTTGTTTCCAAGGCAAACCATTCAATATCACGGTAATCCAAGTCTATGCCCTGATCAGTAATGCTGAAGAAGCTGAAGTTGAACAGTTCTATGAAGACCTACAAGACCTATTAGAACTAACACCCCCCCAAAAAAAATGTCCTCTTCATTGTAGGGGACTGGAATGCAAAATTAGAAAGTCAAGAAACACCTGGAGTAACAGGTAAATTGGCCTTGGAGTACAGAATGAAGCAGGGCAAAGGCTAATAGAATTCTGCCAAGAGCAATGGTCATAGCAAACACCGTCTTCCAACAACACAAGAGAAGACTCTACACATGGACATCACCAGATGGTCAACACCAAAATTAGATTGATTATATTATTTACAGCCAAAGATGGAGAAGCCCTATACAGTCAGCAAAAACAAGACCGGGAGATGACTGTGGCTCAGATCATGATCTCCTTATTGCCAAATTCAGACTTAAAGAAAGTGAGGAAAACCACTAGATCATTCAGGTATGACCTAAATCAAATCCTTTATGACTATATAGTGGAAGTGAGAAATAGATTTAAGGGACTAGATCTGATAGAGTGCCTCATGAACTATGGAATGAGGTTCATGACATTGTACAGGAGACAGGGATCAAGACCATCTCCATGAAAAAGAAATGCAAAAAAGCAAAATGGCTGTTTGAGGAGACCTTACAAATAGCTGTGAAAGAAGGGGAAGCGAAAAGCAAAGGAGAAAAAGAAAGATATACCCATTTGAATGTGGAGTTCCAAAGAATACCAAGGAGAGATAAGAAAGCCTTCCTCAGTGATCAGTGTAAAGAAATAGAGAGAAAAAATAGAATGGGAAAGACTAGAGATCTCTTCAAGAAAATTAGAGATACCAAGGGAACATTTCATGCAAAGATGGGCTCGATAATGGACAGAAATGGTATGGACCTAACAGAAGCAGAAGATATTAAGAAGAGGTGGCAAGAATACACAGAAGAACTGTACAAAAAAGATCTTCATGACCCAGATAATCATGATGGTGTGATCACTCATCTAGAGCCAGACATCCTGGAATGTGAAGTCAAGTGGGCCTTAGGAAGCATCACTATGAACAAAGCTAGTGGAGGTGTTGGAATTCCAGTTGAGCTATTTCAAATCCTGAAAGATGATACTGTGAAAGTGCTGCACTCAATATGCCAGCAAATTTGGAAAACTGAGCAGTGGCCACAGGACTGGAAAAGGTCAGTTTTCATTCCAATCCCAAAGAAAGGCAATGCCAAAGAATGCTCGAACTACCACACAATTGCACTCATCTCACATGCAAGTAAAGTGAAGCTTAAAATTCTCCAAGCCAGGCTTCAGCAATACATGAACCGTGAACTTCCATATGTTCAAGCTGGTTTTAGAAAAGACAGAGGAACCAGAGATCAAATGGCCAACATCTGCTGGATCATTGAAAAAGCAAGAGAATTCCAGAAAAACATATATTTCTACTTCATTGACTATGCCAAAGCCTTTGACTCTGTGGATTACAATAAACTATGGAAAATTCTGAAAGAGATGGAAATACCAGACCACCTGACTTGCCTCTAGAGAAACCTGTATGCATGTCAGGAAACAACAGTTAGAACTGGACATGGAACAACAGACTGGTTCCAAATAGGAAAAGGAGTGCGTCAAGGCTGTATATTGTCACCCTGCTTATTTAACTTATTTATGCAGAGTACATCATGAGAAATGCTGGGCTGGAAGGAGCACAAGCTGGAATCAAGATTGCTGGGAGAAATATCAATAACCTCAGATATGCAGATGACACCACCCTTATGGCAGAGAGTAAATAAGAACTAAAGAGCTTCTTGAAGAAAATGAAAGAAGAGAGTGAAAAAGTTGGCTTAAAGCTCAACATTCAGAAAATGAAGATCATGGCATCCAGTCCCATCACTTCATGAGAAATAGATGGGGAAACAGTGGAAACAATGTCAGACTTTATTTTTCTGGTCTCCAAAATCACTGCAGATGGTGATTGCAGCCATGAAATTGTAAGAGGATAACTCCTTGGAAGGAAAGTCGTGACCAACATAGACAGTGTATTAAAAAGCAGAGACATTACTTCACCAACAAAGGTCTGTCCAATCAAGGCTATGGTTTTACCAGTAGTCCTGTGTGGATGTGAGTTTTAGACTATAAAGAAATCTGAGTGCAGAAAAATTGATGCTTTTGAACTGTGGTGTTGGAGAAGACTCTTGAGAGTCCCTTGAACTGAAAGGAGATCCAACCAGTCAATCCTAAAGGAGATCAGTCCCGGGTGTTCATTAGAAGGACTGATGTTGGAAGCTGAAACTCCAATACTTTGATCACCTGATATGAAGAGCTGACTCATTTGAAAAGAT
This sequence comes from Bos indicus, assembly GCF_029378745.1. Taxonomy (NCBI): domain Eukaryota; kingdom Metazoa; phylum Chordata; class Mammalia; order Artiodactyla; family Bovidae; genus Bos; species Bos indicus. The sequence continues at coordinate 72,058,214 of NC_091771.1, forward strand.
TCTGATGCTGGGAAAGATTGAGGGAAGGAGGAGAAGTGGACTACAGAGGATGAGATGGTTAGATGGCATCACCAACTTGATGGACATGAGTTTGGGTAAACTCCAGGAGTTGGTGATGGACAGGGAGGCCTGACATGCTGCCAGGGTTGTAAAGAGTCGGACACGACTGAGTGACTGAACTGAACTGAACTGTGATTACTGCCTGAAAATCATTCATGCCACTCTTTCTATTTGTAAAGCAGCTTGCAAAATCAGTCATAAGTCTTAAAATTGTCTCAAAATATTCAGGTATTCCTCACTGTGTTTCCCAGCACTCTGTGTCTTGTGCAGATCATCATGAATTTGTATCCACCTGAGACAAACTTCAGAGACCCTGGCCCAGACTGGGTGAATCTGCATGCCCCCACTACCCCACCTCACTTTTGTAGCAGGCAGATGCTAAATGTTGATTGTATTCTTATTGCCTGATACTGTCCACCAGGGTATCATACTTTTCCTGATTAAGATGGATGCTTAAGTAGCACTGACCAATTATTTTGTTTTCTATTCTACCTGCTATATTTTTAGACCAAGATGATTTCCCAAGATAAAATCATCTCATGGGATAATGTGATGATTAACAGTGTTCATGGAACTCTTAGCACAGTGCCTTACATACAACAAACACATTGTAAATCGCGTCTGTTGTCATTATAATCGTTAACCTTTGGAATTGACATTTTAAGTACTTAGTCTGAACTTTTCCAGTCTTGTGGCCACCGATGAGTTTTCCGAATTTGCTGGCAAATTGAGTGTACATGTTAATAGCATCATATTTTAGGACTTGAAATAGCTCAACTGGAATTCCATCACCCCCACTCAGCAGTGCCCACAGGACTGGAAAAGGTCAGTTTTCACTTAAACCCCAAAGAAAGGCGGTACCAAAGAATGTTCAAACTACTGCACAATTGCACTCATCTCACATGCTAGCAAAGTAATGCTCAAAATTCTCCAGGCCAGGCTCCAACAGTACGTGAACCATAAACTTCCAGATGTTCAACCTGGATTTAGAAAAGGCAGAGGAACCAGAGATCAAATTGCAAACATCTGTTGAATCATCGTAAAAGCAAGAGAATTCCAGAAAAAACGACTTCTTCTTTATTGACTATGCCAAAGCCTTTAACTGTGTGGATCACAACAAACTGGAACATTCTGTAAGAGATGGGAATACCAGACCACCTGACCTGCCTCCTGAGAACTGTGTATGCAGGTCAAGAAGCAACAGTTAGAACTGGACATGGAACAACAGACTGGTTCCAAATCGGGAAAGGAGAATGTCAAGGCTGTATATTGTCACCCTGCTTATTTAACTTACATGCAGAGTACATATTGTGAAATGCTAGGCTGGATGAAGCACAGGCTGGAATCAAGATTGCTAGGAGCAATATCAAGAACCTGAGATATGCAGATGACTCCACCCTTATGGCAGAAAGCAAAGAAGAACTAAAGAGCTTCTTGCTGACATTGAAAAAGAAGAGTGAAAAAGTTGGCTTAAAGCTCAACATTTAGAAAACTAAGATCATGGCATCCAGTCCCATCACTTCATGGCCGGTAGATGGGGAAACAATGGAAACAATGACAGACTTTATTTTCTTGGGACCCAAAGTCAATGCAGATGGTGACTGTGGCCATGAAATTAAAAGATGTTTGCTCCTTGGAAGAAAAGCTATGCCCCACCTAGACAGCATATTAAAAAACAGATACATTACTTTGCTGACCAAGGTCCATCTAGTCAAAGCTATTTTTTTTCCAGTAGTCAGGTATGGATTTGAGAGTTGGACTCTAAAGAAAGCTGAGCTTGGAGAATACTCTTGAGAGTCCTTTGGAGTGCAAGGAGACCAAAGCAGTCAGTCCCAAATGAAATCAGTCCTGAATATGCATTGGAAGGACTGATGCTAAAGCTCCAATACTTTGGCCACCTGATGCAAAGAGCTGATTCATTGGAAAAAGACCCTGATGCTGGGAAAGATTGAAGGCAGGAGGAGAAGGGGATGATAAGGGATGAGATCGTGGGATGGCATCACCAACTCAATGGACATGAGTTTGAGCAAGCTCCAAGTGTTGGTGAACGACAGGGAAGCCTGGCATGCTGTAGTCTATGGGGCCACAAAGAGTCAGACATGACTGAGTGACTGAACTGAACTGAATTGAACACTTAGTCTAATGATAGAAAGATGACTGTATGTTGGGGGTTTAAATGTGTCATAATGGCTCATGACATGGGCTTCCCAGCTCCATGGCTTAGTCTCCATCAAGTTGCTTCTTCTCATCCTGTGCCTCACTCCTCCATTTCTAAAATTAGATAATACTGTTACTGGATATTTTACACTGAATTTGTAATTAACCACTTCTTTATCCCTGCATGCATAGCTAAGGTGTCTGGATTCCTCATCTGTGATACCTGCTCACTCATCTTTTTAGTAACATCTGATGACTCCTGATAGTTTGGGATTCAACTCCTACTCTTTGAACCTCAAATATTCTAATCTGTTAAAACTAGTCATGCCTGCCTCAAAGGACTACTGAGTGTATCAGAAGAGCTGATACCTAGAAAGTTCTTATAAAAGTGTTGGTGCATGCAACAAATATCATGAGGGCCAGCTATACTTTTATTTCTTTGGAAGGGAAAGCATTCCCTGCTGTTCAAATAAGTTTTTCAAGGAAAGGAGTTTAATCTTAAGAACAAATCATTAACGTTTATCTTTGAAAAGTATCATTGACATGAAAGCCTCTGTATTTTTGCTATTTCAGACATTTCTACTTGTGATTGGTGTGGTGGGTGTGATGGTGGCTGCAATTCCTTGGATTGCTATACCTGTGATTCCCCTTGGCATCCTTTTCTTTGTTCTTTGGCGATATTTCTTAGAGACGTCACGAGATGTTAAACGCCTGGAATGTACAAGTGAGTACCTGGGCTCTCAGTTTGGGATGACAGTGCATGCTGGCTTCCATTTGTACAGCAATTAACCAGACCCTGAAATTCCTTAGACTGTTCTGTGGAATTTCTCACTGTTAACATTAGGTGATTGAAAGTTATGGCCCCTGAGAGTGGGTTTGGCCCTTAAGGCAAATGGAGCTGATGGCGGGTCAGCTGCACTTTGCATTTTAGCCCAGGGAGGACGGATGTGAGCTCCATGAGAACAGGGACCATTTCTGTCTTGTTCATGACACACTTTCTTACACAGAGTATCCACTCTGTGAATGCTATTCTTGAAAGTATTTCATCATGTTGGAACTAATGCAGAAGGAATTAATTAGAAGGAACTAACATAGAGAATTTTTCTTCTCCTGAAGTTACCAGACATGACAAGGAAAGGAAAAGATTAGGAAAAGGAAAGGAGACCTCAGGAAATACATGTCAGAAGTGATATATTTGAAAAATGCATTGTTTAACACATTAAGTAAGTTGTAATTGTTAAATGTATTGAAAAGATGTGTGTTAGTCATCAGTTATGTTGACTCTTTGTGACCCCATGGACTGTAGCCCACCAGGCTCCTCTGTCCATGGATTCCCCAGGCAAGAATACTGGAGTGGGTAGCCGTTCCCTTCTCCAGAGGATCTTCCTGACCCAGGTGCTGAACCCAGGTCTCCTGCGTTGCTGGTGGATTCTTTAATGTCTGAACCACCAGGGAAGCTCTATTGAAAAGATAAGCCCTGTTATTTTCAGGTTTGTTATTTATCATTATCAGTATTTGGGTGATACCACACTGTATACCCCTTTCTCAAAACTATTTATATAAATGATGCTGAAAATTATCCCCTATGAGAACACAGGATGGAGATCTGTTCAGTATGCATTTAGTTGATTACTCCATACACCTTCCTAGTTTTAGAATAATGGGGGACAGGGACTTCCCTGGAGGTCCTGTGGTTAAGACTCTGTGCTTCCACTGTGGGAGCCACTGCTTCAGTCCCTCGTTGTGGAACTAGATCCTGCAAGGTCTTGGTTTTGACTGCAAGATGCAGCTAAAAAACAAAATAATGGGGAACACATTTTATGATTAATTATTCTATTCTACAGGTAATCACAGATGATGAAAGAATCAAATTTATGTCATTCTTAATGAACACATTTCATCAATATTAATAAATAATGAATAAAATACATTGTTACATATTTTTAAGTTATAAAAACAATAGCTAAAAAGTAAAGAGAGAATATGTTTGTAGCAGAGACCTCAAACGTGAATAATTATTGCAAATTAATACCAACTTTACTTTCTAGAAACCAAGCCAAGAACAGAAGCATATTGAATCCTATGGTTCTCTGTACTTAGTAAATGGAAAAAAGTCTCAGTTAATCCAGTCAAAGGAGTTTGTGTGTGTGTGTGTGTGTGGCATTTGTGTGTTTTGTTTTAAATAGTAAACAATTGAGGTACTTTATTTGTGAAAAGGATGGTGATCATCAATTTCATAAAATTTATAAAAGAAATTTTCATTCATCAAGAGAAGCAGGTGACCTCCCATGAGGTCTGGTCTTGTGAGGTGTTTGGATGGAGGGGGAGCAGTGGAGTCCAGGTGTGTGTGACATTCTGCTGATGACTTGGTAAGATGGAAGGACCTGGGGAGGCAGAAGAGGAAGCGATGAGCTCCATCCAATCTTCTGTGTAGTCAAGGTTTCAGAAGTTTTATATTTTGAGGCCACCCATGAAAGGGAGTCATTCAACAGTTTTGTTGCAAAGCAGGTCTATGGTACGTTCAAAGAGGGTTTATTCCAGAAAAAATGTTTGACAGAAATTTTTGCCTGGGGCAAGGGCCATCCCCCATTCATATGAAAGTGGAGAGAAGAGTTTCTCCTGAGGCTTTTGTCAAGAAGCAGTACAGAATTTTCTCAATATTTGATCTGGAGAGTTTGAGGACTTTGGCACCATCACTGTGGAATATTTGGATTTTTTTTGCACCTAGTAGGCTGCAGTAAGTTAGACAATGAATTTAATCCAGGTACTCCTCCTGCACACCCCAGATAACCACATGTGGTGGCCAGTTGATTAGAACTGTTTATGTTTTCTCTCTAGCTGCTGGTGGTAGTAGTGTTCAGTCCCTAATTCAAGTCCAACTTTTTGAGACCTCATGGTCTGCAGCACACCATGCTTCTCTATCCTTCACTACCTCCCGGGGTTTGCTCAAACCCATGTTGGCTGAGTTGGTGATGCCATCCAACTATCTCATCCTCTGTCATCCACTTCTCCTCCTGCCTTCAGTATTTCCCATTATCACGATCTTTTCCAATGAGTCGGCTCTTCACATCAGGTGGTCAAAGTAGTGGAGCTTAAGCTTGAGCATCAGTTCTTCCAATGACTATTTAGGGTTGATTTCCTTTAGAATTGACTGGTTTGATCTCCTTGCAGTCCAAGGGACTCTCAAGAGTATTCTCCAACACCACAGTTCAAAAATATCAGTTCTTCTGTGTCAAGCTTTCTTTATGGTCCAACTCTCACATCTATACATGACTACTAGAAAAACCATCAGTTCAATTCAGTTCAGTTTAGTCGCTGAGTCCTGTCTGACTCTTTGCAACTCTATGGACAGCAGCACGCCAGGCCTCCCTGTCAATCACCAACTCCTGGAGTTTACTCAAACTCATGTCCACTGAGTCGGTGATGCCATCCAACCATCTCATCCTCTGTTATCCCCTTCTCCTCCCACCTTCAATCTTTCCCAGAATCAGGGTCTTTTCCAATGAGTAGTTCTTGGCATCAGGTGGCCAAATATTGGAGTTTCACCTTCAGCATCAGTCCTTCCAATGAATATTCAGGACTGATTTCCTTTAGGATGGACTGGTTGGATCTCCATGCAGTCCAAGGGACTCTCAAGAGTCTCCTCCAACACCGCAGTTCAAAAGCATCAAATCCTTGGTGCTCAGCTTTCTTTATGGTCCAATACTCACATCCATACATGACTACAGGAAAAAATATAGCTTTGACTAGATGGACCTTTGTTGGCAAAGTAATGTCTCTGCTTTTTAATATGCTGTCTGGGTTGGTCATAGCTTTTCTTCCAAAGAGCAAGCATCTTTTAATTTCCTGGCTGCAGTCACCATCTGCAGTGATTTTGGAGCCCAAGAAATTAAAGTCTCACACTGTTTCCATGAAGTTATGGGACTGGATGCCATGATCTTTGTTTTCTGAATGTTGAACTTTAAGCCAACATTTTCACTTTCCTCTTTCACGTTCATAAAGAGGATCTTTAGTTCTTCGCTTTCTGCCATAAGGGTGGTATCATCTGCATATCTCAGGTTTTTTATATTTCTCTTGGCAATCTTGATTCCAGCTTGTGCCTCCTCTAGCCCAGCATTTGAATGATGTACTCTGCATATAAGTTAAATAAGCAGAGTGACAATATACAACCTTGATGTACTCCTTTTCCAATTTGGAACCAGTCTGTTGTTCCATGTCCTGTCCTAACTGTTGCTTCCTGACCTGCATACAGATTTCTCAGGAAGCAGGTAGGGTGCCTGTCTATTCATCTCTTGAAGAATTTTCCACAGTTTATTGTGATCCACACAGTCAAAGGCTTTGCCATAGTCAATAAAGCCGAAATAGATGTTTTTCTGGAACTCTGATGATCCAATCAATGTTGATGATCCAATGATGATCCACTGGACATTGGCAATTTGATCTCTGGTTCCTCTGCCTTTTCTAAATCCAGCTTGAACATCTGGAAGTTCATGGTTCACATACTGTTGAAGCCTGGCTTGTAGAATTTTGAGCATTACTTTGCCAGCATGTGAGATGAGTCCAGTTTTGTGGTAGCACTCTTTGGCATTGCCTTTCTTTGGGATGGGAATGAAAAGTGACCTTTTCGAGTCTTGTGGCCACTGCCGAGTTTTCCAAATTTGCTGGCATATTGAGTGCAGCACTTACACAGCATCATTTTTTAGGATTTGAAATAGGTCAGCTGGTATTCCATCACCTCCACTAACTTTATTGGTCATGATGCTTCCTAAGGCCCACTTGACTTCACATTCCAGGGTGTCTGGCTCTAGGTGAGTGTGATCACACTATCGTCGTTATCTGGGTCATGAAGATCTTTTTTGTATAGCTCTTCTGTTTTTTCTTGCCACTTTGTCTTAGTATCTTCTGCTTCTCTTAGGTCCATACAATTTCTATCCTTTATTGTGTCCATCTTTGCATGAAATATTCCCCTGGTATTTCTAATTTTCTTGAAGAAATCTCTAGTCTTTCCCAGTCTATTGTTTTCATCTATTTCTTTGCATTGATCACTGAGGAAGATTCTCTTATCTCTCCTTGCTATTCTTTGGTACTCTACATTCAAATGGGTATATCTTTCTTTTTCTCCTTTGCCTTTTGCTTAGCTTCTTTTCATAGCTGTTTGAAAGACCTCCTCAGACAACCATTTTGCCTTTTTGCACTTCTTTTTCCTGGGGATGGTCTTGATCCCTGCCTGCTGTACAATGTCGGGAACCTCTGCCCATGGTTCTTCAGGCATTCTCTCTATCTTATCTAATCCCTTGAATCTATTTCTCACTTCCACTGTATAATCATAAGGGATTTAACATGCATCATACCTGAATGGTCTAGTTTTCCCTACTTTCTTGAATTTAAGTCTGAATTTGGCAATAAGGAGTTCATGATCCGAGACACAGTCTGTTCCTGGTCTTTTTTTCTGCTGATTCTATAGAGCTTCTCCAACTTTGGCTGCAAAGAATATAATCAATATGATTTCAGTGTTGGCCATCTGGTGATGTCCATATGTAGAGTCTTCTCTTGTGGTGTTTGAAGAGGTTATTTGCTATCACCAGTGTGTTCTTTTGGCAAAACTCTATTAGGCTTTCCCCTGCTTCATTTTGTACTCCAAGGCCAAATTTGCCTATTACTCCATGTGTTTCTTGACGTACTGCTTCTGTACTTCAGTCCCCTATAATGAAAAGGACATCTTTTTTGGATATTAGTTCTAGAAGGTCTTGTAGGTCTTCATAGAACGATTGAACTTCAGCTCCTTCAGCATTACTGGTTGGGGTATAGACTTGTATTACTGTGATATTGAATGGTTTGCCTTGGAAATGAACAGAGATCATTCTGTCGTTTTTGAGATTGCATCCAAATACTGCATTCAGACTCTTGAGTATGATGGCTACTCCATTTCTTCTAAGGGATTCTTGCCCACAGTGGTAAATATAATGGTCATCTGAGTTAAATTTATCCATTCCAGTCTATTTTAGTTCACTGATTCATTTCAATGTTCACTCTTGCCATCTCCTGTTTGACCACTTCCAATTTGCCTTGATTCATGGACATAACATTCCAGATTCCTATGCAATATTGCTCTTTATAGCATCAGATTTTACTTGCATCAGCAGTCACATCCACAACTGGGTGTTGTTTTTGCTTTGTCTCTGTCTCTTCATTCTTTCCAGAGTTATATCCCCAGTGATCTCTAGTAGCATATTGGGCACCAACTGACCTGGGAAGTTCATCTTGCAGTGTCCTATCTTTTTGCCTTTTCATACTGTTCATGGGGTTCTCAAGGCAAGAATACTCAGTGGTTTTCCATTTCCTTCTCCAGTGGACCACGTTTAGTCAGAACACTCCACCATGACCCGTTTGTCTTGGGTGGCCCTACACGGCATGGCTCATAGTTTCATTGAGTTAGACAAGGTTGTGGTCCATGTAATCAGATTTGTTTGTTTTCTACGATTGTGGTTTTTGGTCTGCCTGCCTTCTGATGATGAAGGATAAGAGGCTTATGGAAGCTTCTTGATGGGAGAGACTGACTGAGAGGGAAACTGGGTCTTGTTCTGAAAAAAACCTAGCTTTGACTAGACAGACATTTGTCTGCCAACTTTTCCACTCTTCTCTTTCAGCTTCATCAAGAGGCTCTTTTGTTCTTCTTCACTTTCTGCCATAAGGGTGGTGGTATCTGCATATCTGAGTTTATTGATATTTCTCCCAAGAATCTTGATTCCAGTTGTGCTTCATTCAGTCTGACATTTTGCGTGATGTACTCTGCATAGAAGTTAAATTAGTACGGTGACAATATACAGCCTTGACATACTCTCTTCCTGGTTTGGAAGCAGTCTATTGTTTCATGTCTGGTTCTAACTGTTGTTTCTTGACCTGAGTACAGGTTTATTAGGAGGTAGGTAAGGTGGTGTGGTATTCCCATCTCTTGAAGAATTTTCAGCTTATTGTGATCCACACAAAGGCTTGAGCATAGTCAATGAAGCAGAAATAGGTGTACTTCTGTAATTCTCTTGCTTTTACTATGATCTGATGAAAGTTGGCAATTTGATCTCTGGTTCCTCTGCTGTTTCTAAATTAAGCTTGGACATCTGAAAGTTCTTGGTTCACATCGTGTTGAAGCCTGGCTTGAAGGATTTTGAGCATTACCCTGCTAGCATGTGAAATGAGTGCTACTCTGTGGTAGTTGGAACATTCTTTGCCATTGCCCTTCTTTGGGATTGGAATGAAAACTGACCTTTTCCAGTCCTGTGGTCACTGCTGAATTTTCCAAATTTGCTGGCATATTGAATGCAGCACTTTAACAGCATCATCTTTTAGGATTTGAAATAGCTCAACTGGAATTCTATTACCTGCACAAGGTTTGTTTGTAGTGATGTCTGGCTCAAGGTTTTTGATCACACCATAGTGGTTATCCAAATCATTAAGATCTTTTTGTATAGTTCTTCTTGTATTCTTGCCCCCTCTTCCTATTATCTTCTGCTTCTGTTAGGTTCATTCCATTTCTGTCCTTTATTGCGCCCATCTTTATATGAACTGTTCCTTTGTTATATCTAATTTTATTGAAGAAATCTCTAGTCTTTCTTATCTGTTGTTTTCCTCTATTTCTTTGCATTGATCACTGAGGAAGGCCTTCTTATCTCACCTTGATATTCTTTAGAACTCTGCACTGAAATGAGTATATCTTTTATTTTCTCCTTTGCCTTTAGAGTCTCTTCTTTTCTCAGATATTTGTAAGGCCTCCTCAGACAACCACTTTGCCTTTTCACATCTCTTTTTCTCAGGGATGGTTTTGATCACTGCCTCCTGTACAATGTAATGAAGCTCTGTCCATAGTTCTTCAGGCATTCTGTCTACCAGATATAATCCCTTGAATCTATTTGTTACTTCTACTGTATAATCATAAGGGATTTGACTTAGGTTGATTTAAGTTATACCTGAATGGTCTAGTGGTTTTCCATACTTTCTTCAATTTAAGTGTGATTTTTGCAATAAGGAGTTCATGATCTGAGCCACAGTCAACTCCTGATCTTTTTTTTTGCTCGCTGTATACAGCTTATGCATCTTTGTCTGCCAAGAATATTATCAATCTTATTTCAGTATTGACCATCTGGTGATGTCCATGTGTAGAGTCTTCTCTTGTGTTGTTGGAAGAGGTTGTTTTCTATGACCAGTGTGTTCTCTTGGCAAAACTCTGTTAGCCTTTGCTCTGCTTCATTTTATAATCCAAGGTCAAACTGTTACTCCAGGTATCTCTTGACTTTCTACTTTTGCATTCCAGTCCCCTATGATGAAAATGACTGTGTGTGTGTGTGTGTGTGTGTGTGTGTGTGTGTGTGTGTGTGTGTTAATTCTAGAATGTCTTGTAGGTCTTCACAGAGCCATTCAACTTCAGCTTCCTTGGCATTAGTGGTTGGGACTTAGGTTTGGATTATCGTGATATTGTATGCTTTGCTTTGGAAATGAATGGAGATTATTCTCTCATTTTTGAGATTGCATCCAAGTACTTCATTTTGGACTCTTGTTGACTGAGCGCTACTCCATTTCTTCTAATGGATTCTTTCCTACAGTAGTTGATATAATGATCATCTGAATTAAATTCTCCCATTCCCATCCATTTTAGTTCATTGATTCCCAAAATGCCAATGTTCACTCTTGCCATCCAGCACCTATTTGACCACTTCCAATTTACCTTGATTAATGGACCCAACATTCCAGGTTCCTATGCAGTATTGTTCTTTACATCATCAGACTTTTTTTCACCACCAGATACATCTACAACTAGGCATTGTCTCTGCTTTTGCTTAGCCTCTTCATTCCTTCTGGAGATATTTCTCTGCTCTTCTCCAATTGCATATTGGACACCTACCAACCTGGGGAGGTAGGTCTGTGCTGTAAATAATAACACTGTTGCTTCCTCTAAATAGTAACTGATAGTGTATTTTAGGGCTTCCCAGGTGTCTCATTGATAAAGAATCCACCTGTCAATGTAGGAGACACAGGAAACAGGTTCAATCCCTGGGTTGTGAAGATCCCCTGAAGGAGAACATGGCAATCCACTCCAGTGTTCTTGCCTGGATAATTCGAGGGACAGAGGAGTGTGGCAGTCCATGGGGTCTCAAAGAGTCAGACATGATTGAGCAACTGAGAAAGTGAGAATGTATCTTAAAGGTCACTGCTGTAGTCACCAACAAAAGGAAGGACACCTGACTGCTGTGCCTAGAAGGCAAAAGGACTCCAAGGAGTCCTGATGTGCTCCAAGGACTACTGATGTCCTGACATTTATTTTTAGGTCCTATGGCCTACCTGCCCTTGGAAGCTTATGCTGGCATTTTTATCTGATGACATATTGGCATCTGATTATTAAGGGACTTTGGGGGCACAGTTTTGGAAAAGTGAGCATAGCAATGGTCAATCATGGACAAGTACATAAAACCAGGATGGCATTTTCTTGCCTTTCTCTAGTCAACTTTTTACATTTGGCAATGCCTCAATGATGAAGCCATACCCAAGTTCTATCTGAAAGATGCTGGGATCAACTAGCAGTGTCTGCCATGGCCATTGCTAGGGGAGAGTTAGCACATGTGTCAGGTGTATTAGGATCATGGGTCCTAATACACCTGTTTTAAGGGGTTCTCATGCCAGATTCCCAGGGACTTTGTTCAACATAAGGTAATTAATGGGGCTTCCCAGATAGTGCTAGTTGTAAATGCAGGGGATGTTAGAGATGCGGGTTCAATCCCTGGGTTGGGAAGATCTAGGTATTCTTCCATGGAGAATTCCATGGACAGAGGAGCCTGGTGGGCTACAGTCCATGGGATTGAAAAGAGTTGGACATGACAGAAGCAACTGAGCACAAGGTGATTAATAAAATATTCAATAATGGCTAAGGCTGTTGGATATTAGCTGAGTAAGATTTGGTGGTTTTCTGAACACAAATAAAGTCTGGAGAAAAATGCACATCATCACACACAGGCATCCTTAACCCTGATTATTCTCCCTCTGAGACACTGCAGCTGTGATTAAAAGCACAACCTTGGGAATAAGATAGTCTGGGTCTCATGCGCAGGTCTATCTCTTAGATGGGTTAATATAGTTAATACTGGGCAGTCAGTGCTCTTAATCCCTTAGTCTCTGGGGATCTCAAGAGGATTTCTTGAGTAGATTCTTGTAGAGTGCCTGCTGGCCACTACCAAAGGCATTAGAACCTTGAACAAGAGACAATTGAGAACTTATTCACAACTAGCAGGTCTCACATAGCTTGAATAATAACCTTCAGCAGGGCTATCAGCCAGGGAGGTCTCCCTGCCAAGGAATATCTACACCCCACACTTGTGGGGTGTGTTCCCAAATGTCCTCAGCATTATGGGAAACACAGCTGTGAGTCCTGTGAACTGTAGGTTTACACATCTGTGACTGTGGGCTGATGCTATGGCTGTGGCATAGTCTTCTTCAAGACAGTGAGCTCAGTGCTTGTGGGAAAAAGATGGTACTTTGGGCAACATAACAGCAGAGCCTTGACATCCCCTCTCCCCATGTTCTACTTAACTTTTTGGCAGACCTTCCAGTTCACTCATCCTGGCATTCTGCTCAGCCCTAAGTGGGGTTTGAAAGAAAAAGGATAGATTTTCATGGCTCCAGATTCCCTGGCCTATAACTCTTGGGTTTGAGGTGAAGTAGGTGATGGGGTGTTTGGGTTCCCTGGTTTTCAATGCTGAGATAATACCTGGTTTCTAAAGTCGACCCCACCTTCCATGCCTGCTGGAGAGAATCAGCTGCACTTTGATCTCCTGACAGGGAAGCAGGTGAGGGAGGCCACGCTGAAGAGTTCACTCCAGGACTCTCCATGGGGAAACAGCCATGTCTGCTTCCTCCTCAGAAGCCCTGTCTGTGATGAACAGTGTTGATGTCACTCTCTGTGGAGTGGAAATGGGAGCCTGGTTCTAGTGAGTTTTCTCTGCTCTCTGGAGCTGGGTTTTCAGGTCCTTCTGACAGGGTGATGAGCCCCAGAATTCACCTGTATCATCCCTGTGAGCACCCAGTGTTCAGACTGGCTGAGTTCTACAGAAAAGACCTGAATATAGCTCCCAGAATTTCTTATTTGGAGCTTGAGCTCAATCTGAGCTTATGTTGCTCTTAACACAAAGCTATAGGCAGCTAAAAAGTTACTCAATAGAGTGAAGAGAGAGAGCAGTGTGGATGCTGAAATGAGAACACAGGTACACAACTGGATGATCAAAAGCATCACTGAATCACTTTCAGCTCTGTGCCTAAATGAAGTAAAAAGGGGAAAGGTTAGAACATATCGCTGGTCAGAGAAGGGTTTTTCCTTAAAGTAATATTACAGCTGAGGGTCCCTAACAGTTAGGTTCCTGGTCAGATGTCCCAGATAGGAAAGAGTCCCACTCAGGGCTGAGTGGATGGTTACCTGGCCCCTAACCCAGGCTGTTCTCCCCTAGCCAAGGGCTTTCCACCCTCTCTGAGCCCCAAAGACTTACAAGAGGAAGCCAGCTCCTTCTGTCTTTTTTTTTTAAATTCATTTATTTATTTTAATTGGAGGCTAATTACAATATTGTAGTGGTTTTTGCCATACATTGACATAAATCACCCAAGGGTGTACATTTGCTCCCCATCCTGAACCCACCTCCCACCTCCTTCTCATCCCATCCCATCCCTCAGGGTCATCCCAGTACATGAACCTGAGCACCCTGTCTCATGCATTGAACTTGGACTGGTGATCTATTTAACATATGGTAACATACATGTTTCATACTACTCTCTCAAAACAGTCCACCCTCGCCTTCTCCCACAGAGTCCAAAAGTCTGCTCTTTACATCTGTGTCTGTTCTACTGTCTCGCATATAGAGTCACTGTTACCATCTTTCTTCAGTTCAGTTCAGTTCAGTTCAGTCGCTCAGTCATGTCCGACTTTTTGAGACCCCATGAATTGCAGCGCGCCAGGCCTCCCTGTCCATCACCAACTCCCAGAGTTCACTCAGACTCACATCCATTGAGTCAGTGATGCCATCCAGCCATCTCATCCTCTGCCTTCCCCTTCTCCTCCTGCCCCTAATCCCTCCCAGCATCAGAGTCTTTTCCAATGAGTCAACTCTTCGCATGAGGTAGCCAAAGTACTGGAGTTTCAGCTTCAGCATCATTCCTTCCAAAGAAATCCCAGGGCTGATCTCCTTTAGAATAGACTGGTTGGATCTCCTTGTAGTCCAAGGGACTCTCAAGAGTCTTCTCCAACACCACACTTCAAAAGCATCAATTCTTCAACACTCAACTTTCTTCACAGTCCAACTCTCACATCCATACATGACTACTGGAAAAACCATAGCCTTGACTAGACAGACCTTTGTTGGCAAAATAATGTCTCTGCTTTTGAATATGCTATCTAGGTTGGTCATAACTTTTCTTCCAAGGAGTAAGCGTCTTTTAATTTGATGGCTGAAGTCACCATCTGCAGTGATTTTGGAACCCAGAAAAATAAAGTCTGATACTGTTTCCACTGTTTCCCCATCTATTTCCCATGAAGTGATGGGACTAGATGCCATGATCTTCATTTTCTGAATGTTGAGCTTTAAGCCAACTTTTTCACTCTCCTCTTTCACCTTCATCAAGAGGCATTTTAGTTCTTCTTCACTTTCTTCCATAAGGGAGGCGTCATCTGCATATCTGAGGTTATTGATATTTCTCCCCACAATCTTGATTGTAGCTTGTGCTTCTTGCAACCCAGCGTTTTTCATGATGTACTCTGCATATAAGTTAAATAAGCAGGGTGACAGTATACAGCCTTGACATACTCCTTTTCCTATTTGGAACCAATCTGTTGTTCCATGTCCAGTTCTAACTGTTGCTTCCTGACCTGCATACAAATTTCTCAAGAGGCAGGTCAGGTGGTCTGGTATTCCCATCTCTTTCAGAATTTTCCACAGTTTATTGTGATCCACACAGTCAAGGGCTTTGCCATAGTCAATAAAGCAGAAATAGATGTTTTTCTGGAACTCTCTTGCTTTTTCCATGATCCAGCAGATGTTGGCAATTTGATCTCTTGTTCCTCTACATTTTCTAAAACCAGCTTGAACATCAGGAAGTTCGTGGTTCACATATTGCTGAAGCCTGGCTTGGAGAATTTTGAGCATTACTTTACTAGCATGTGAGATGAGTGCCATTTTGTGGTAGTTTGAGCATTCTTTGGCATTGCCTTTATTTGGGGCTGGAATGAAAACTGACCTTTTCCAGTCCTGTGGCCACTGCTGAGTTTTCCAGATTTGCTGGCATATTGAGTGCAGCCTCATCTTTCGGGACTTGAAATAGCTCAACTGGAATTCCACCACCTTCACTAGCTTAGTTCGTAATGATGCTTTCTAAGGCCCGCTTGACTTCACATTCTAGGATGTCTGGCTCTAGGTCAGTGATCACACCATCATGATTATCTGGGTCGTGAAGATCTTTTTTTGTACGGTTATGTGTATTCTTGCCACCTCTTCTTAATATCTTCTGCTTCTGTTAGGTCCATACCATTTCTGTCCATTATCGAGCCCATCTTTGCATGAAATGTTCCCTTGGTGTCTCTAATTTTCTTGAAGAGATCTCTAGTCTTTCACGTTCTGTTGTTTTCCTATATTTCTTTGCATTGATCGCTGAGGAAGGCTTTCTTATCTCTTCTTGCTAGTCTTTGGAACTCTGCATTCAGATGTTTATATCTTTCCTTTTCGCCTTTGCTTTTCGCTTCTCTTCTTTTCACAGCTATTTGTAAGGCCTCCCCAGACAGCCATTTTGCTTTTTTGCATTTCTTTTCCATGGGGATGGTCTTGATCCCTGTCTCCTGTACAATGTCACGAAGCTCATTCCATAGTTCATCAGGCACTCTATCAGATCTAGTCCCTTAAATCTATTTCTCACTTCAACTGTTTAATCATAAGGGATTTGATTTAGGTCATACCTGAATGGTCTAGTGGTTTTCCCTACTTTCTTTAATTTAAGTCTGAATTTGCAATAAGGAGTTCATGATCTGAGCTGGTTTGGTGGTGCTGAATTCTCTCAGCTTTTGAGTATCTGTAAAGCTTTCTCCTTCATATTTGAATGAGATCCTTTCTGGGTATAGTAATCTGGGTTGTAGGTTTTTCTCTTTCATCACTTTATGTATGTCCTGCCATTCCCTTCTAGTCTGAGGAGTTTCTATTGAAAGATCAGCTGTTATCCTCATGGGAATCCCCTTGTGTGTTATGTGTTGCTTTTCCCTTGATGTTTTTAATATTTGTTCTTTGTGCTTGATGTTTGTTAATTTGATTAATATGTGTCTTGGGGTGTTTTGTCTTGGGTTTATCCTGTTTGGGACTCTCGAGTTTTCTTGAACTTTGGTGGCTATTTCCTTCACCATTTTAAGGAAGTTTTCAGCTGTTATCATCTAAAGTATTTTCTTATGGCCTTTCTTTTTGTCTTCTTCTTTTGGGACTCCTATGATTCGAATGTTGGAGAGTTTAACATTGTCCCAGGTGTCTCTGAGGTTGTCCTCATTTCTTTTAATACTTTTTTCCTTTTTTCCTCTCTGCTTAATTTATTTCTACCATTCTATCTTCCACATCACTTATCCTATTTTATGCCTCAGTTATTCTACTGTTGGTTCCCTCCAGAGTGCTTTTGTCTCAGTTATTGCATTATTCATTATTGATTGACTCTTTTTTATTTCTTCTATGTCCTTGTTAAAATTTTCTTGCATCTTCTCAATCCTTGTCTCCAGACTATTTATCTGTAACTCCATTTTGTTTTCACGATTTTGCATCATTTTTACTCATCATTCAGATCATTTTTCTGAATTCATTTTTAGGTAGATTCCCTATTTCTTCCTCTTTTGTTTGGGTTGGTGGGCATTTATCATGTTGCTTTACCTGCTGAATATTTCTCTGCCTTTTCATTTTGTTTAGATTGCTGTGTTTGGAGTGGCCTGTCTGTATGCTGGAAATTTGTGTTTCCTCTTTATTGTGAGGGTTCCTCCCTGTGAGTGTTGTTGGACAAGTGGCTTGTCAAGGTTTCCTGGTTAGGGAAGCTTGCATCAGTGTTCTGGTGGGTGGAGCTGGATCTCTTTTCTCTGGAGTGCAATGAAGTGTCCAGTAGTGAATTTTGAGGTGTCTATAGGTTTGGTGTGACTTTTGGCCACCTGTATTTTAATGCTAGGGGTTATGTTCCTATGTTGTTGGAGAATTAGCTTGGTATGTATGTCTTGCTCTGAAATTTGTTGGCTCTTGGGTGGAGCTTGGTTTCAGTGTAGGTATGGAGGCTTTTGGAAGAGCTCTTGTTGATTAGTGTTCCATGAGTTTTCTGGTGTTCTCAAGTTTTGTATTTAAGCCTCCTGACTCTGGCTTTCAGTCTTATTCTTACAGTAGCCTCAAGACTTTCCCATCCATACAGCACCAGTGATAAAACATCTAGGTTAATGGTGAAAAATTCTCCACAGTGAGGGACATCCAGAGAGGTTCACAGAGTTACATGGAGAAGAGAAGAAGGAGGAGGGAGATAGAGGTGACCAGGAGGAGAAGATGGGGAGTCAAAAGGAGAGAGACCAATCTAACCAGTAATCAGTTCCCTAAGTGTTCTCCACAGCCCAGAACACCCAAAGAGATCCAACAGAGTTAGGCAGAGAAGAGAGGAGGGAGGGAGGAGATAGAGGTGACCACCTTTCAAAGAGAATGGGCTGCCTTTCTGAGTGGCTGGTGTCCTCTGCCAGCATTCAGAAGTTGTTTTGTGGAATTTGTACAGCATTCAAATGATTTTTTGATGAATTTGTGGGGGAGAAAGTGGTCTCCCCATCCTGTTCCTCTGCCATCTTAGGACCGCCCCTGCTCCTTCATTCTTTATAGAACTGGGGACACTAAACAGAAGAGGAGGTTCTGTGTCTTTACTTGTTTGTACCTCAACCCCTCCAAATGTGCAGTGTCCAGGTGCACATCTGTACTGACTGAACTGTCACCAGACAGGCATTCAGATACTGGACTAAGGAGTGAGGACCTGAAAACAGTTTAGAGTTTCCCCCTGGATTCTTTCCCCATCATTTTATAAAATCTTCATAGCCTCATGTAAGATGTATTACTAACTTCCCATAAACAACCTAGTTGTACTAACAGGTCTTCTCTAGGACCCGCACAGGTAACAAAGTGATGTCAGTATTCCCTGCTCATACAGCTCAAGTTATCACTCATCCCAGACAGAGGTCAGAGGTTCACTATGTGCCCCTGGCAATAGCAAGTTGCATCCTCATTCATGGTGGTGAATGAGAAATGTAAGGGTCCTCCCTGCCTGGTAGCCTGCAGCCCAGCTGTTCCCTGACAGGCAAGAGCCTGACCCTGGTGCTCATGGTCAGTGTGCTCTTAGAGAAGATGGCAGGAAATGAATGGGAAGTCATGTGACATCAGGCCCCCAACCACATGAAGTCACTCAAAAGATGGACACTGAGGCTGCTGTCAGATTATAAAAGGGTGATATGAGTGTCATGTGCCACAGTGCCTTTCAAACACCAGGACAGGTGTCCAGCAGGAAGATATAAAAACACCCATAAGGTTTCCAGAGCAGAAGTCAAGACCATTCAAAGGCTCCTCATCTGTTGGGTCATGTGGGCACAAGGGCAGTGCAGTACCGGGTGCTCTGTGACCACACAGAGGCTTCTGGCGCAGGTGCAGGGAGAGGCCCAGGATGGGGAAGGCGGCAGACTGTCTACTCCCTTACTCATCTCATTCCTGTCCTGTGTCTGGGTCTGGTCCAGGGTGGGGGATGTACTGACTCTATCCCAGTCCTTGGTTACTTATCTAAGGTGGAAACAATACACAGGTAGCTAATCAAAATTCAGTGTGGTGAGGACTCTAATGAGGAATTAAATTTTAAAATGCTATTGGTTAAAAAATTAGTGAATGATAATTACTCATCTATGGGGAAAAATATGAAATATTGCCATTTGCAGCAACATGGATGGATCTAGAGAGTATTATTCTTAGTAAAGAAAGTCAGAGAAAGACACATATGATATCACTTAAACATGGAATCTAAAAATAATACAAATGAGTCTATACACAAACTAGTAATAGACTCAGAGTCATAAAAAACAAACTTGTGGTTACCAAAGGGCATTGGGAAAGTGAGGAGCAAATTAGAAATATGGGATTAATAGATACACTACTATTAATACGTCAAATAGAGAACAAGGATTAAGTGTAAAGCACAGTGTCTTGTAATAACCTATAATGGAATATAATCAGAGAAAAGAACTGAATGACTACTACATACCTGAAACTAGCAGATTATTGTAAATCAACTATACTTCAATATACTTTTAAAAAATTGTGAGCAATTTCCACCTGGAAAGATGCCAGAAGTATATGGAGGGAGAAATGTTTGAGAGGATCTTGATGAAAGAACCAGTAAAGAATTTCTTTATCTAAATCTGGCTGGGATTTTGAATTTGATCAAAGATAATTTCAAAGAGAATCTCTCATTCCCAGGTCATTAAATTGAAACTTGGTGTGAGCAGGAGTTTGAAGGTCACATGGAGGATTCCCTTTGGCAGGACATGTGACCACAGAGCCCAGGAGGCAGTGGTTTCCTCGCATCCAACCTCCCCTGACTTTCTCTGTCATTTGTCTGTCTTTGCTCCCCCAGCTCAGAGCCTGGTGTTTTCCCACTTAGCATCTTCTCTCCGGGGACTCTGGACCATCCGGGCGTACAAAGCTGAACAGAAGTTTCAGGAGCTGTTTGATGCACACCAGGATTTTCATTCAGGTCTGTAAGTTTCTGAAGATGATTTCTAAGGATGGGATGAACTCCCTTCTGAGGCCTGACCTCTGTCTCAGGTGGCCTGGCTGGCCAGTGCCTCTCTGTATGTCAGCCCCTGTCTCCCTCTGCACACCTGCCTTCCCCACCCCTTCCTCTCAGCATCTCCTCTGTGTTCCCCTGTTCCCCTCTTCCCCCCTCACAGCCCTGCTTTTCTCCCCTGACTGGCCTGCATTGTCCTCCATCACTGTGTCCTGTGGATGTCTGTCTCTTTAAGGCAGGAGTCAGTAAACTTTTCTTTTTTCCAAAGGTCCAGATAGAAAATATTTTAGGCTTTGTGTGCTGTCTCTATTGTAACCACTCATCTTTGCCATTGTAGCACAAAGACAGACAAAAAGCATACATTAGTCAATGGCTGTATTCCAATAAAACTTTATTTTCAGAACCAGGTGGTAGCTGTTCTTCCCCCTCAGGGTGTGCTTTGCCAAGTCTTTTGAGAGCAGACATTGAGGGTAGCAGAAGTATTGAGGAAAATAAGTTCCTGATTTGCTACCCATTTGATTATGCTTTGTATCAATGAAATTTGTTTGTTTTCCATCTAGGTATAAAATTCAGAATTTCTTCTAAGTCTATAAAATCCTTGCCAAACTTTCCAATCATTAATGTATTTTGAAGATAACATGCCATTTGAAAGTCACATACAGATCCTGTTAACTGATGGTCATGTGGACACTGGTTCCTAAGAATAACCACCTCAGGCCTTGTAGTGAGGGCATAAGGTGCTGGAAACGGTGTGAGCTGTGCTCTCTGCTATCAGAGCTGGGAACAGCTGACCCTTTGAGAGGAGGATCTTCATGTTGAGGCCCAGAACTGCAGGGAACACACCAATGAGATGTTTTTCCATCTTCTTTCTTATCATGGTATTTCTCTTGATAACCTGTGGGTTGAACTTCTCAAAACATGCTTACTGGACTGATTCCTTTGTGTCCCATATGTTGTTTTGTGTTGAACCTAGTTTTCTGAAATCTTCAGGTTACTTTGAAGTTACAGGTGTGTAACTTTGCTGTCCTACCCCTTGTGTAAAATCTTCTGTAGCTCAACTGAGAAAATGCTCTCCTTCATGAGAAGCAGCTAACATGTTTTTTTCTGTTTATATATTGCACTTATTATGGTTCACAAATGCAGAGGCTTGGTTCCTGCTTTTGACGACGTCCCGATGGCTCGCTGTGTATCTGGATGTCATCTGTGCCATCTTTGTCACTGTTGTTGCCTTTGGGGCCCTGATTCTGGTAGAATGTAAGTACACATGTGAATATTTGTGGTATGTTTACATTTGATAGCTTTGTTTGTAGTTATTAAACTGTTGTCATCTTGTCTAATATATACTCTTTGATTCTAATGAGTTGTATTAAAGTGTCTGCAGCATGTGACTCCGCAGGGTGTCCATGTGAAGTCATTTATGTCTTGATGAGAACTTTTATCTTTTTTTTTTACTTTTACTTATTTATTTACAGTAAGCCCTTGTTGGGATAATTTTTAAAAAATTTTTTTGATTGGCATATGGTTGATTTATGATGTTGTGTTGGCTTTGGGTGTATAGCCAAGTGAATCTGTTATACATATATTCACGTTTTAAAAAATTCTTTTTCCACACCCCACGAACATTGGGGTGCCTGTATTCTTTTTAGTAATTTGCACTTGATTAATAATTCAAATGAATAGTCCTTTAGAAAAGAATTTCTGGTTTTGACTTTTGGAATCTTTAGGAGCAAAGACCAGGTATGACATGCCTGCTGCAGCAGACCTGTGGTGCCTTGGGCCCCTGCTTTGGCTCACTCAGGCCATTCTTTAATTTTTATTTTAAGTTTTATTGGGGTATAGTTCATTTACACTGTTGTCTTAGTTTCCAAAGTACAGCAAAGTCAATCTTCTATACACATACATATATCCACTCTTTTTTAGATTACTTTCCCATATAGATCATTACAAAGTTCTCTGTACTTTACAGTAGTTTCTTATTAGTTATCTTTTGAATATTTTATATATAGTAGTATGTATGTGTCAGTCCCAGTCTTCCAATTTATCCCTCCCCTCCCTTATCCCCTGGTAAACATAAGTTTATTTTCTACACCTGTTACTCTACTTCTGTTTTGTAGATACGTTCATTTGTAGCCTTTTGTTATAATCTATATGTAAGCAATATCATATTCTATTTTTCTCAGACTTATTTCACTCAGTATGCAAATCTCTAGGTCCACCCATGGTGCTGCAAATGGCATTATTTTGCCCTTTTTTTATGGCTGAGTAACATTCCATTGTATATGTGGTACCGCATCTTCCTTGTCCATTGATCTGTTGACAGGCATTTAGGTTTCTTCCATGTCCTGGCTGTTGTAAATAGTCCTGCAGTGAAGACTAGGGTGCATGTATCCTTATAAATTATGGTTTTCTCTGGATATAGGCCCTGGAGTGAGATTGCTGGATCTTAGTAGTGAGAGAGTCAATTCCTAGGCATATTGATAAGTCCAGGGGTCCCCAAGGAGAGAGGGGTCTGGAATTCTCAATGAGGAAGAAAGGACAAACTTTTTTTGTCCTTCTACATTCCTTAGGATTATATAACAATAATGTATGCTGCTTGAGGACAGTCTCTGGAAAAAACCTTCTGGCTAATCCTGTTATCTTAAGGTACAAATTATGGGAGTAAGTCTATTGAGGTCTTTACAACCTCCAGACATTCTTTTGATTCACTGTAATAACTAATTAGAAAGTATATAACTCCATGGCTAACATTAGCAAGGGGGTACTCTTTCTGTCCCCTTCTGATGCCTATGTCAGAAGCTTTCTCTATCTCCTTTATACTTTAATAAAACTTTATTACACAAAAGCTCTGAGTGATCAAGCCTCATCTCTGGCCCTGGATTGAATTCTTCTCCTCTGGAGGCTAAGAATCCTGGCATCTTTTTGTGTGTCTATTTTTAGTTTTTAAAATAACCTCCATATTGTTCTCCATAGTGGCTGTACCAGTTTACATGGAGGGTTCCCTTTTCTCCACATCCTCTTCAGTACTTATTGTTTGTAGACTTTTTGATGATGGTCATTCTGACTGGTGTGAGGTGAAACCTCACTGTAGTTTTTTGCTAAAAAAAAAAAAAAATTACTGTAGTTTTGATATTCATTTCTCTAATAATGAGATGTTGACCATCTTTTCATGTGCTTTTTGGCCATCTGTATGTCCTATTTGGAGAATGTCTGTTTTAATCTTCTGCCCATTTTTTGATTGGGCTGTTTACTTATTTATTTTTGGTATTGAACTGCATGAACTGTTTGTATATTTTTGAGAGTAATCCCTTATCAGTCACTTCATTTGCAAATATTTCCCCCCATTCTGCAGGTTGTCTTTGTTTTGTTTTGTTTTGTTTTTTTCTGTGTAAAAGTTTTTAAGCTTAATTGAGTCCCATTTGTTTGTGTTTTATTTATTTTCATTACTCTAGGAGGTGGGTTAAAAAGCTTACTGCAATTTATGTCAGGGAGAGTTCTCCCTATGTTTTAATCTAAGAGTTTTCTAGTGTCTGGTCTTACATTTAGGTCTGTAATCTATTTGAGTTTACTTTTGTTTATGGTCTTAAGGAGTGTTCTGATTTTATTCTTTTAGATGTAGCTCTCCAGTTTTCCCAGCACCAATTATTAAAGAAACTGTCTTTCTCCATTGTATATCCTTGCTTCCTTTCTCATAGGTGACACAGGTACATGGGTTTATCTCTGGACTTTTGTCCTGTTCCATTGATCTATATTTCTGTTTTTGGTGCCAGTAGCATACTGTTTCAATTACTGTAGCTTTGTGGTATAGTCTGATGACAGGGGACATGATTCCTCCTTGCTCCATTTTTCTTCTTTGTTTTTCTCGAGATTACATTGGCTATTCATGGTATTTTGTATTTCCATACAAAATGTAGATATTTTTGTCCTAATTCTGTGAAGAATGCCATTGGTAATTTGATAGGGATTGCACTGAATCTGTAGATTGCTTTTGGGTAGTTTGCTTCTTTGTTTATAGTAGGTTTTCATTGAGATCTTTTATCTTTTTATCTTTCTTTGAATGGGTTGAGATCTACATAACTGTAGCAAGATGGCCTCTGAACATCCTAGGTAGTGTCCTATAGCTGGATGGAGAGAACCAGGTTTACTCTTAAGTTTTTTGTACAGATTAGGTTTTAGGTTTTAGCTTTTGGGCTACGTGGAATCCTTGATTGTAGGGGTCTGAGAAAGATTCTCTATAGCAAAAACAGTATCCTCGCTGCTGTGTGGGTCCCAGATGAGCAGTTGTTGGAATGTGTGGCATGAATTCACCATCCCTCACTATTCCATAGAAATAGCCCTGAATTACAGTCTTTAATAATGGAAAAATGAGAGTAATATTTTAGATTTAAAAGCACTGGCTCTTAGAATCCATTGCCTTGTTTTTGTGATTTCAACTGCAGCTACATTGGATGTAGAAAGTGAAATTACATAATGGTAATTGTAGCATAAGGACAAAAATCTGAACAATGGCATCCTCAACTGTTTTATACTGTCAAGTGTATCTCACTCCAGGTGGGATTAAATGATAAAGGACAAAAATGGTAAGGACCTAAGAGAAGCAGAAGAGATTAGGAAGAGGTGGCAAGAATACACAGAAAAACTGTACCAGAAAGATCTTAGTGACCTGGATAACCACGATGGTGTGGTCACTCATCTTGAGCCAGACATCCTGGATTGTGAAGTCAAGTGGAACTTAGGAAGCATCACTACGAACAAAGTTAGTGGAGGTAATGGAATTCCAGCTTAGCTATTTCAAATCCTAAAAGATGATGCTGTTCATATAATATGCCAGAAAATTTGCAAAACTCAGCAGTGGCCACAAGACTGAAAGTTGTTTTCATTCCAATCCCAAAGAAAGACAATGCTAAAGAATGTTCAAACTATCATACAATTGCGCTCATTTTACATGCTAATAAAGTTATACTCAAAATCCTTCAAATAAGATTTCAACAGTATGTGAACTGGGAACTTCCAACTATAAAAGCTGGGTTTAGAAAAGGCAGAGGAACCAGAGATCAAATTGCCAACATTCATTGAATCATAGAGAAAGCAAGGGGATTCAAGAGAAAACATCTCCTTAATTGACTATGTTGAAAGGTTTTGACTCTGTGGATCACAACAAACTGTGGAAAATTCTGAAAGAGATAGGAATACCAGACCATCTTACCTGTCTCCTGAGAACCTGAAAGCATGTAAAGAAGAAACATAACTAGACATAGAACAATGAACTGATTCAAAACTGGGAAAGGAGTATGACAAAGCTATATGTTATCACTATGTTTATTTAACGTATGTGCAAAATACATCATGCAAAATGCCAGGCTGGATGAAGCGTAAGCTGGAATCAAGATTGCTGGGAGAAATATCAATAACCTCAGATATGCAGATGAAACCATTCTAATGGCAGAAAGTGAAGAGAAACTGAAGAGCCTCTTGATGAAAGTGAAAAAGCAGAGTGAAAAAGCTGGCTTAAAACTCAGCATTCAAAGATCTAAGATCATGGCATCCAGTCCCATCACTTCATGGCAAATAGATGGGAAAAAATTGAAAGCAGTGACAGATTTTATTTTCTTGGGTTCCAAAAATCACTGCAAACTGTGACTGCAACCATGAATGAAAAGACATTTGCTTCTTGGAAGGAAAGCTATGACAAATCTATACAGAATATTAAAAAGCAGAGACATCACTTTGCCAACAAATGTCCATATAGTGTAAGCTATGTTTTTTCCAGTAGTCATGTAAGAGCTGTCAGTGGATGTAAAATTTGGGCCATTAAGAAGGCTGAGGGCTGAAGAATTGAATGCTTTCAAGTTGTAGTGTTGGAGAAGACTCTTGAGAGTCCCTTGGTCAGCAAGGAGATCAAATCATTAAATCTTAAAGGAAATCAACCCTGAACATTCACTGGAAAGACTGATGCTGAACCTGAAGCTCCAATAATTTTGCCACCTAACTCGAAGAGCTGATTCATTATAAAAGACCCTGGTACTGGGAAAGATTGAAGGCAGGAGGAGAAGGAAGTGACAGAGGATGAGACGGTTAGATAGCATCACGAACTCAATGGACATGAATTTGAGCAAACTCTGGGAGATAACAAAGGACAGGGAAGCCTATAGTGCTAGAGTCTATGATGTCACCAGAGTCAGACATGACTTAGTGACTTAACAACAACAACAACTTTGTTAGTTCTTTCTAAATTCATATTTTAAAAAAATTAACTTAATTATTTGGCTGCATTGGGTCTTAGCTGGGGCATGTGGGACCTTCAGTCTTAGTTATAATAGGCAAGACTTTAGTTGCAGTATGTGAACTCTTAGTTGTGGCATGTGGAGTCTAGTTGCCTGACCAGGGATTGAACCCGAGCCCCCTGCATTGGAAGTTTGGAGTCTTAGCTATTGGACCACCAGGGAAGTCCCTCATAGTGATTTTTTTTGTTTGTTTGTTTTTAATGTATTGTTGTCTCATACAACAGAAGTAATATTATGAATGATACTATCATTACATGCAAATGATTTAAATATTATAAAGGAGTCTTCTCACTACTATATAATAAAATAGATAACTAAAAAGGACCTACTGTATAGCACAGGGGATTCTATTTAATACTCTGTAATGTCTGGATGGCATCACTGACTCAATGGACGTGAGTCTCAGTGAACTCCGGGAGTTGGTGATGGACAGGGAGGCCTGGCGTGCTGCGATTCATGGGGTCGCAAAGAGTCGGACACGACTGAGCAACTGATCTGATCTGATCTGATTGGCATATATGGGAAAATAATTTAAAAAGAGCAGATTATATGTATATATCTGGCTAATTCACTTTACTGTACACCTGAAACTAACACAACTTTGTAAATCAACTATACTCCAGTAAAAATCATAAAAATAAAGGAGTCGTCTTTGTAAAGTGAAGAGAAGGAGCTGTGTGAGGGGTTGAGAAGTAGACTAATTTTATTCCTCTTCTTCCTCATTTAGCCTTGGATCTCGGGCAGGTTGGCCTGGTCCTGTCTCTCTCTCTCGTACTCACGGGGATGTTCCAGTGGTGCGTCAGACAAAGTGCTGAAGTTGAGAACATGGTGATGTTTATTTTTCTGTTCTTAGCCTTTTCAGGTCTCCTTACTGTTATATGGAATAAAAGCAATTCTTACATAAAATAATAAAGCTTTTTTTTTCTTTTTCACATTATCTTACAAAGTTTTTTTATGTTCTCCTCCATTTGTTTAAGGGCTTCCCTTGTGGCTCAGATGGTGAAAAATCTGGCTGCAATGCAGGAGCCGCAAGAGAGAAAGATTTTATCCCTGGGTTGGAAAGATCCCCTGGAGAAGGGAATGGCTACCCACTTCAGTATTCTTGCCTGGAGAATCACCGTGGACAGAGAAGTCTGGCAGGCTACAGTCCATAAGGTTGCAAAGAGCAGAACACGACTGACTGACTTTCACTTTCACTTTCCATCTGCTTAAAGTTAATAAATATATATGTATATTTTCCCACATATGATGTCATGTCAGAGGGTTTTATATTCATCACAAACTGTCTTCAAATACAATAAATGTCTCTGTAGGAGAGAGGTTCTGAAATTCTGGACACAAGCTCATTTCTTAGCAGCTAGTTTATCTTTGCTTCTTAGAGGGTAATTCCTTATTTTTGGCAAAAGAAAAGAATCCAGTATTTTAAAGTTTATTTAATTAATATCTTCCTCCACCCCTCCCCTCCATTTTGTCACTTATTCGTGTGTGTATTGAGCACCTGAATTTGCTGGCAGTCCTTCTCTCTGGTAGGATAGGCTCTCTCCCAAAATGTGCTCTCAAAGGTATGGAGTTATGGTTGTTTAAGCCTTTGACTGTGTGGCTCACAATAAACTGTGGAAAATTCTTCAAGAGATGGGAATACCAGACCACATGACCTGCCTCTTGAGAAACCTATATGCAGGTCAGGAAGCAACAGTTAGAACTGGACATGGAACAACAGACTGATTCCAAATAGAAAAGGAATACATCAAGGCTGTATATTGTCACCCTGCTTGTTTAACTTATATGCAAAGTACATTATGAGAAACGCTGGACTGGAAGAAACACAAGCTGGAATCAAGATTGCCGGGAGAAATATCAATAACCTCAGATATTGCAGATGACACCACCCTTATGGCAGAAAGTGAAGAGGAACTAAAAAACCTCTTGGTGAAAGGAAAAGAGGTTAGTGAAAAAGTTGGCTTAAAGCTCAACATTCAGAAAACGAAGATCATGGCATCTGGTCCCATCACTTCATGGCAAATAGATGGGGAAACAGTGGAAACTGTCCGACTTTATTTTTTTGGGCTCCAAAATCACTGCAGATGGTGATTGCAGCCATGAAATTAAAAGATGCTTACTCCTTGGAAGGAAAGTTATGACCAACCTAGATAGCATATTAAAAAGCAGAGGCATTACTTTGCCAACAAAAGTCCATCTAGTCAAGGCTATGGTTTCTCCAGTGGTCGTGTATGGATGTGAGATTTGGACTGTGAAGAAAGCTGAGCACTAAAGAATTGATGCTTTTGAAGTGTGGTGTTGGAGAAGACTCTTGAGAGTCCCTTGGACTGCAAGGAGATCCAACCAGTCCATCCTAAAGGAGATCAGTCCTGGGTGTTCTTTGGAAGGACTGATGCTAAAGCTGAAACTCCAATACTTTGGCCACCTCATGCGAAGAATTGACTCATTGGAAAAGACTCTGATGCTGGGAGGGATTGGGGGCAAGAAGAGAAGGAGACGACAGAGGATGAAATGGCTGGATGGCATCACCGACTCGATGGACACGAGTTTGGGTGAACTCCAGGAGTTGGTGATGGACAGGGAGGCCTGGCATGCTGCAATCCATGGAGTCACAAAGAGTCAGAAACGACTGAGCAACTGAACTGAACTGAAGAGGCCTTAGTCAATAAGTAAATTATACACTTTTGAATATTTGTACCTTCTCTTAAAGGGAGAAAAACAATAAAAATGAAGTTTCTCTATTTATTTCTTCTAACAGAGTAGAAAGTGACTAATTATTAAAATGATGTTTGATGACTGTCCAGTTCTGGACATCTGTAACACGTGGCCCTTCTGTAGCCACACATACTGATTGATGTCCATAAGTGTTCTTTTTTTTTCAAAAAAAAATTTTTTTTTAATTTTGATGTGAAAGGTGGATCAATAAAATCTTACTATTCATTTCTCTAATTTTTTTAGCTTTTATATAAAATTGAAGGAAGTAGTCATGTGTAAAAGTTTTGCAGATGATGAGCAAGTTTGCAAATCATCCAAACTCATCAGACTCCTACTTCTGTCCTTTGCGGATGTTGAGACCTGAGATATTCTGAACCATAGAAAAGCAGGAGGTTTCATTTACAGTCTCTGAACACCCATAAACTGGATCCTCTGATACTAACTCATGTGATGTCATATGTCTTTCAGATGACGTCAGTAGAAAGAGTGATTGAATATACAGACCTTGAGAAAGAAGCACCCTGGGAACTTGAGTATCGTCCTCCACCATTCTGGCCCACCAACGGAAGGATTTCCCTTTTCAGTGTGAACTTCAGATATAACTTGGACAGTCCTCTGATATTGAGGAACCTGGAAACATCCATTTACTCAAGAGAAAAGGTTAGTTTAATCCATTTGCCTCTTTAAATCCAGCTAAAGATTTAGCACCACATCTGTTCTTGGCTTCCTTATCACTATGTCACAGGGATTGTTTGCTCCTAATGGATGCAGATTAGATCAGTGACATTGTAGGTGAATCTTTCTTGGAAACTGACCATGGGAAGGGTATACCAGCAATTTTCCCCCTGTGTTGTGAGCTCCCTCATGGTGGTTGATGGGCTCTGGGATCTGGGGTTCCATCTTAACCTGACTCAGGACACTATATGTGACACCTGATTATTCATACAAAGTCTGGGATGTCAGCCTTGTCTTCCTGAACTTAACTCCAATCTCATTCCTTTCCATCTTTCCTTGTTTGTATTTCTGAGATCTCCTCCTCCTCCCATGGTGCCCTCTGGTTGCAGCCTCCTTCCCTGTCCTTTAGCCCTTCCTGTAGCCTTGTCCTCCACTCACCCACACTGAGCTGCCAGCCCCCTGCCCCCTCTGCCGCCCCCACAGACTGCTTCTTTCTTAGCCCAGATCTGATCCTTACTGGGCTGTGTGAGCTGCTGCTGGAACCATAGCATAGCCTCAAGTCCACTCCCGCAGGGGCCGTGAGGTGACCTTGTGTCCATCAGAGAAGAGCTTCAATAATGACCCAGTCAGGAGTGAGGAACCAGGACTTCAGATAGAGGTAGGGTCTAGAGACTGGCTCAAAGTCAAAAGCAAGTTGAAGGGAGCAGAGAAGATCCATGTGAAAGATGGCAGAGAGGCTTGTGACCTGGACCTGTCAGCATCCATGTCTGCTGGTGATGTTCCTTCCGCACTCAGCTTGAAGCCCTCACCTGGGACTAGGACAGAGTCGAAGAAGACACTAAACCAGAACAGACAAGGTGTTAGGAAGCTCTTCCCCACCTCCCTCTGCAGCCGGTATGTCTGACATACTCACACCTGCACTCGGATTGTGTGTAGGTTCTCCCAAAGCTCCACATCCTCCCTGTTCCCAGTGCACATGCTCGTCCTCTACCTCAGAGACCCAGGCCCTCCATCATCTGGATGGTGAAAATCTCATTTTCTCAGTCAACTCGAATGCATCTTCGAGACCCTCAGTTTAATGTACCCTTAATATACCCTTATATATACTAATATATATTATATATGTTTAATATGCATACTTAACATAATATATACTTAATGTACTAACATATATTTAATATACTGATATACATATCAGTGTGTATATATATATATATATATATATATATATATATACACACATATACTTTTAGTATTAGTGTATATATATACTTTTATACACACACACACTAATATACCCTTAGTGTCTTTTATATTCTTTTAAGGTAACATTTATGGTACACCTATGTTCATAGCAGCCAAAAGTTGGAAGGAACTAAATCCTTATAATGAAGTATTATTCAGCCTTAAAAAGGAAGAAAATTCTGACCTATGGATAAACCTGATGACATCTTGCTAAATGAAATAAGCCAGACACAAAAGAAATGAATACTCTCATTCCATTTATGTGAGATTCCTAGAGTAGTCAAATCCAAGAAGACAGGAAGAAGGATGGTGGTTTCCAGGGACTGGGGGAGGGGAAATGGGGAGTTGTTTTTAATGGGTAAGAATTTCAGTTTTACGAAGCAAAAAAAAAAAAAAAAAAAAAAACTCAAGCTTTGTTGCACAGCAATGTGAATGTACTGAACACCAAACTATCCACTTAAAAATGGTTAAATGGTTAAATTTTATGTTATGTGAATTTCATCATAATTAAAAGATAGCACCTGTGGCATGCTTTGTAATTTGGGATCTGCATCTCATAGTACTTTGAAGCTTTTTATAATCAGGGAGCATCTTGTTTTCGTTTTTGTTCCCAGAAAGTAGCATTTTGCAAGGCACAGAGAGGGTGCTGAGGGACTGCTGGTTGTGAGGGTGAGTGACTTACACAGGTGTGAGCAAGCAGGAACCAGCACACACACATGACAACTCCGTAAATAACTGAAAGAACTGCTCTTTAAAATGCTTACTGTGCCAGACCCATCTAATGGCTATAGCTGTAATTTAATGAATGAAACCCTTGTAACATGAAAGAATATTCAATGTAATGCCCGAATGCTACCCAGGGAGCAGCTTCAGTTAGTTACAGGGCAAAAGCTCCCTCCTAATTATTTCCAGTTTTAGTGTAGGTCAGAAAAAATGTGAACTGTTGTGTCAGGAAAATATTAACCACAGCTCTTGATATAATCTTTTCTCTGAGAGCACTGTAGGTGGTGTTTACTTACTCTTAGACAATGTGTCTATCAGATTTTCTGTTGTAAATGTAATTCTGTTAACCTGCACTTGTCTTAAATTTTCCCCAAAGCCATAAAATATGACTTATCTAAAATACTCTGTAGTACAACTTAGGAATATAACAGATTCTTATACTTCCTTCTAAAAGCTGAAAATCATGGGATTGAGATTCTGAAATGTTTGAGGGAAAATTGAATTTGAAAACTGAATTAATAACTGCAGTAACTTGATTTTTGATCTGTGCCTTGGTCCACTCAGTATCACTGTTAGTTTCATTTCTGTGTTTGGAGATGATACCTGGGCAGTGTGTTCATGAATTGATTTCACTCTACCTGTCTACCTCCCAGGTTCCCTCTCCTGCTCACCTGTCCCAGCCCTCATCACTCCAGGACAGCCTTTTGGTGTTGGATTTGATTGAGAGAGGCTGTTGTGGAGTGGGGGAGAGGGGTGTGGTGGGCAGGGGACATGGGAGTGAGCCAGCCCAGCAGAAGTGGGGTTTTATTCTCTTTCCTGTATTTCCTCTTCTGTCCTGATTTCTGGAAGTTAGAGTCAATAGGAAAGTATAGTAGGTACTATTCAAGATTGCCGGGAGAAATATCAATAACCTCAGATATGCAGATGACACCACCGTTATGGCAGAAAGTGAAGAGGAACTAAAAAACCTCTTGATGAAAGGGAAAGAGGACAGTGAAAAAGTTGGCTTAAAGCTCAACATTCAGAAAACGAAGATCATGGCATGTGGTCCCATTACTTCATGGGAAATAGATGGGGAAACAGTGAAAAGAGTGTCAGACTTTATTTTTTTGTGCTCAAAAATCACTGCAGATGGTGACTGCAGCCATGAAATTAAAAGACGCTTACTCCTTGAAAGGAAAGTTATGACCAACCTAGATAGCATATTCAAAAGCAGAGATATTGTTACCATCTTTCTAAATTCCATATATGTGCATTGGGGCTGGTGCCCTGGAACGACACAGAGGAATGGTACCTGGAGCGGGGAGGGAGGGGGGTTCAGGATGGGGAACACGTGTATACCTGTGGCAGATTCATGTTGATATATGGCAAAACCAATACAATA
Organism: Bos indicus; assembly: GCF_029378745.1. NCBI lineage: Eukaryota > Metazoa > Chordata > Mammalia > Artiodactyla > Bovidae > Bos > Bos indicus. Next base: position 72,091,283 of record NC_091771.1, read on the forward strand.
TTGTAAAGTTAAAAAATAAAATTAAATTTAAAAAAAAAAAAGCAGAGATATTGCTTTGCCAACAAAGATCCATCTAGTCAAGGTTATGGTTTTTCCAGTGGTCATGTATGGATGCAAGAGTTGGACTGTGAAGAAAGTTGAGTGCTAAACAATTGATGCTTTTGAACTGTGGTATTGGAGAAGACTCTTGAGAGTCCCTTGGACTGAAAGGAGATCCAACCAGTCCATCCTAAAGTAAATCAGTCCTGGGTGTTCTTTGGAAGGACTGATGCTAAAGCTGAAACTTGAATACTTTGGGCACCTCATGCGAAGAGTTGACTCACTGGAAAAGACTCTGATGCTGGGAGACATTGGGGGCAGGAGGCAAAGGAGACGACAGAGGATGAGATGGCTGGATGGCATCACTGACTCAATGGACATGAGTTTGAGTGAACTCTGGGAGTTGGTGACAGACGTCAGGGAAGCCTGAGGTGCTGTGATTCACGGAGTCACAAAAAGTCAGACATGACTGAGTGACTGAACTGAACTGATGCAGGATTTTAATTCACAGAAGAAATATAAAGTAAAAATTAGGAACTAGGACTCCCCTGGTGGTGCAGTGGATAAGAATTTGCCTGCCAGTGCAGGGGACACTGGTTCAGTCCCTGGTCTGAGAAGATTCCACATGCTGCAAAGCAACTAAGCCCTGCACCACAACTACTGAGCCATGTGCCACAACTACTGAAGTCTTTGCTCAGCATCAGTAGAAGCCCCCTCAGTGAGAACCCCGTGCACTGCAACAGGGAGTAGCCCCTACTCATCACAGCTAGAGACAGCTCTTCCAAGGCAATCAGGACCCAGAACAGCCAAACATAAAAGCCAACATGAGGTAAATAGGACCCTAGACTTCCTGGTTAGAGTTTGAAAACAGGCTACATTTTTCATTTAGATGATTTTGTGGTTGATTTGATCATTTTAGAGAATCCTAGGCAATAGAGTATTTTGCAGCTCTCGAGGTAGATTGATTTTGCTTTGTTTTTGCTCACAGCTATTATTTGGATGATACATTTTTACAGACGCTTAGTAGACCATGCTATAATGTGCAAAAGTATTAGTTTCTTACATTCCTCCTTTTATACATAATATTTTCTTAAAAGCCACTCTCCTTACTCCCAGATTGTCCCCCTTCCCCTGCTGGCTTCCTAATTCCTTGTGACTCATACTGTGGTGCCAGAGGCAGCAGCACCTACATCTCCTGGAGCTTCTTAGAAATGCAGAGTCTCAGGATCACCCAGACCTCTTGACTCAGCATTACAGCTGAACATAACCTCCTGCTTTGCCTCCCATGGGCAGTTTTTGATGAGTGATAACCTGTGATTCCCAAGAAGTGTGCTTTGACAGTTGGAAATTGAACTCAAGAATTCCCAATTCTCTGTTGTGACTGAGCAGGAGGCTCTAGAATATTCTGTGCCACTAGATTTCCTTACCTTTATGCTCTATAAATTGCACTTTTACATTACAATCTAATTCTGTGTGATTCCACTGCATTATTTGTGTCTTTCCAGTGGAGTCTGTCTTCCATCACAGGCATTTTTCATTCTGCTGTCCCGCCTTCCCCACACCAGCCTCCTACAGGGACCGGAGGGATTTCCCACAGGCTCAGCCCTGTCTGGACCTCGAGTCAGAGACAGCCCAGTGCAGCAGTGTATGTGTGGCTGTTTCACCACCTGATGGGATAAAAAAATGAGTCTTGCTGCCCCAAGCAGGGCATGAGGTCTGTTTGATCTGTTCCCCAGGCATCATGTGTACCACTAAGCTGCAGGTTTCTCTCAATCTGGCTGTGGATGCCAGTTCTTTCTGCTGACAGCTGGTCCACCTGACTTCAGGTACCCTCTTTGCTCCTGTTCACCACATATGCACTTGTGTCCACGTCATGCTTTAAGTCTCTGACTGTAAGTTCTCTATGGTAGGCCTGTTTTTTTTAACTGCAACTACACCTCTCCCCACTCTCTGTGTTCTAGCTACGAGGGACATGATAAGGTGTCAGGCCATCCAGGTGATAAAAAGTCCCATCAGCAGATGGAAAAGAGGCCAAAAGATGTGGATTTGAGTCCCATACTGCTATTTATGGGCTCTGATATTTCAGACAGACTAAGTCATCTAAGCCTCAATCTTTTCTTGTGCAAAATGGAAGTGATAGGATGTAACCTGTAGGGTTGATGTACAACTTAAACAACATAAGACATATAAAGCACCCAGAGTAAATGCTTGGACAAAATGATCATCATTTTCATAGGGTGTAAAATGACCATAACCACCTACATTGCAGAAAGTGTTGTCTGTCCCATGAAAATGAGCTGTTGGCCATTTGAAATTGTATTTATGGCTATAGGATCCATCTGCTGTGTCTGTCTCTGTCTGATTTATCTTATACCTAAATAATATGGTAATAGATTTTCCATAAATTTCTCTGGCCTGAGTTAAAAATCTCATCTCGCAGTGGAAGTTTCTTTGTCTCAGGACACCACAGGTAATAAAAATAAGAAAAAATCAAATCCAATACAGATCCTAATGTCAATGTATACAGTCTAGTTGAAGAAACAAGAAAATGGCTATATTAACTTTGTAAGCTAGAAGGAGGTCACGATTTTTATAGACATTTATATAAAATTACATAACATCAGCTAGAGTTGGAACAAGCCCACATGAGGGGACAGTGAGAGCATTTTCAAGGAGTTAGACATGTGAGACAGACTTAGTGATGTGTGGTTAGGGTTTCAGCAGGCGGAAATGCATGTAAGAGGCATTCTGGGAGGTGAGACCAAGATAAGCAAAAGCATGATGCTGTGATCCAGTGAGTGAAGACCTAGACATCTGCAAAGCATTCAGGAAAATGAACTACCAAGTGTATAACACACGTTTTTGCATTCAACCCTCACAATTACCTAGTGATGCCAAGGAAGCTGACTCATGTACATGAAGTATGAGAGGACAGTTTTGTAGAAGAGACATCCTAGGGTGTAGTGTTGGATGCTGAGCTGGCATTTGAGAGTTTAATCTGAGAAGTGAGAGCACATTGACCAGAGGGGGCAGGTGCAGGGGGCGGGGAGGCAGGAGCTGTTTTCCCTCCAGTAAGACATCGTGGGAAAGTGATGCCACTTTTTGGAATCAAACTGATGTCAATTAAAACAAAGCTCTAACACCTGGATTTGTGAATGTGCAGGGAAATGGGTGGGAGTAAAAAATGGTATCATACTTCTGGAGGGTAGGTTAGCAGCTTAACAGCTTCCTCTGAAAATGTTCATACTTTGTTGTTGCTGTTCAGTCACCTAGTTGTGTCCGACTCTTCACAACCCCATGGACTGACACACACCAGGTTTCTCTGTCTCTCACCATCTCCTGGAATTTGCCCAAGTTCATGCTCATTGTATCAGTGATGCCATCCAGCCATCTCATCCTCTGTTGTCCCCTTCCCCTCCTGCCTTCAGTCTTTCCCAGCATCAGGTCTTTTCTAATGAGTTGGTTCTTTGTGTCAGGTAGCCAAAGTATTGGAGCTTTAGCATCAGTTCTTCCAATGACTATTCAGGACTGATTTCCTTTAAGATTGACTTGTTGTCCAAGGGGTTCATACTTGACTCTCAGCAGTTCCAAATCTGAGAATTTATGTGAAGGAAATGCTTAAGGTTGTTTGCAAAGATTTAGCTTCAGGGATATTTAACACAGAGTTATTTCTAGTAGCTAACCATTCGACACCACCTAAACATCCAGCAATAGAGGATTTGTTAAATAAATGATCACATGTACTATAATATTATGAAAGCATTATGAAATACTAAATGAAAACACATATAACAGTATGTTCATATTAATCCCATTTTGCTTAAATATGTGAACTGTGTCTTTAAGAACACATACAAAAAAATACAGAAACAACAAAAAGAACACATACAGCAACCTAGAAAGTAAAAATATAATTTTAAGAATTTTTTTTCAGAGTGCTGGGCTATAGCTAGTATTTATTTACTTTTTAAATTTATTTGCACTGATTATGATTAAGCAGTTTAATTTGTTTTTTAAACACTGTGAGCCTGGGAAAGAAGTAATGAGAATAATGTAGGGAAGATGGATGAAGGGGTTGTTTTCTGTGGGGCATTGGGTGTTGAATATGTTGAGTTTGATATGTGAAGAGACATCCAAAAGCAAGTGTCTAATAAGTTGTGTCATCATCAGAGACCAACCTGGTTGGAAAAACAGAAAGGGGCCATTGTAAAGCCAATAACAGAAGATTTTCTTTAAGAGTCTTTATAATTTTATTTATTTATTTATTTTTGGCTGTGCTGGGTCTTTGTTGCTGCTTGGGCTTTTCTCTAGTTGCCACATGTGAGCCTTTCATTGTGGTGTCTTCTCTTGTTAAGAGCATGGGCTATAGGGTGCAAGGTCTTCAATATTTGTGGCATGTTGGCTCAACAGTTGTGGTTCCCAGGTTCTAGAATGCAGGCTCAATAGTTGTGGTGCATGGACTTAGTTGTTTCACAGCATGTGGAATTCTCCTGGACTAGGGATTGAACCCATGTCTACTGCATTGGCAGGCAGATTCTTTATCACTGAGCCACCAGGGAAGTCCCCTAACTGTCTTTAGATTGAAGAATGTAAGGTTACTGATACTGGGCACACTCTCCATGGGCAATTGTTAAAACCCTTTCAGTTCAGTTGCTCAGTCGTGTCTGACTCTTTGCAACCCCATGAATCGCAGCACGCCAGGCCTCCCTGTCCATCACCAACTCCCGGAGTTCACTGAGACTCAAGTCCATTGAGTCAGTGATGCCATCCAGCCATCTCATCCTCTGTCGTCCCCTTTTCATCCTGCCCCTAATCCCTCCCAGCATCAGAGTCTTTTCCAATGAGTCAACTCTTCTTATGAGGTGGCCAAAGTACTGGAGTTTCAGCTTTAGCATCATTCCTTCCAAAGAAATCCCAGGGCTGATCTCCTTTAGAATAGACTGGTTGGATCTCCTTGCAGTCCAAGGGACTCTCAAGAGTCTTCTCCAACACCACAGTTCAAAAACATCAATTCTTCAGCACTCAGCCTTCTTCACAGTCCAACTCTCACATCCGTACATGACCACAGGAAAAACCATAACCTTGATTAGACGGACCTTTATTGGCAAAGTAATGTCTCTGCTTTTGAATATGCTATCTAGGTTGGTCATAATTTTCCTTCCAAGGAGTAAGCATCTCTTAATTTCATGGCTGCAGTCACCATCTACAATGATTTTGGACCCCCAAAAAATAAAGTCTGACACTGTTTCCACTGTTTCCCCATCTATTTCCCATAAACCCTTCGGTTACTCAGAAAAGACATTCAAACTATAGCTTTGAAGACTGAACTCTGGAATAATCAGAGTCAGGTTTTCTTTGAGTTGCTTTTTTTTCTTTCTGGGGGTTCTGGGGCCATGCAGCATGTGTGATCTGTGTTCCCTGACCAGGGATCAAATCCATGCCTCCTGCAGTGGAAGCACAGAATCTTAACCACTGGAATGAATGCCAGGAAGTCCCCTGGTTTTTTAGTTCTCTTCACTGGAGTTTGGAACTCACAGTCTTGTGGTCATGAGCAGTCCTCGGTGCCCCAACATATCTCAGTCTATTTACCTAAAGTGTACAGATGTTCCTGTTTGCACAGATGGGTCAGTTACAGTGGAGCTGGTAACATGGGAACATACACACATTCTCATAGATCAGTTCTCACCTGTGTCCTGATGTGTGTTGGTTTATGTATGAGAACACACAGAAATATAGGCACACCTGTTTAACTGTGCTTCACAGATAATACTTAAAAAAAAAAATGGACGTTTATGGCAATGCTGTGTCAGGCAAGTACAATCGAACCATTTTTCCTATAGCATTTCCTCACTTCATGTCTCTGTCACATTTTGATAATTTTTTCAATATTTCAAACAATTTCATTATTATTATATTTATTATTCTGATCTGTGATCGGTGGTTTGTAATGTTACCCTATAAATGCTCAGATGGTTAGCATTCTTTTAGCAATAAAGTATTGGAAATTAAGGTGTGTATTATTACCTTATATAATGCTTTTGTACCTCATTAGACTACAATATCGGAGAAGGCAACAGCAAGTCACTCCAGTACTCTTGCCTAGAAAATCCCATGGATGGAGGAGCCTGGTAGGCTGCAGTCCATGGGGTAGCTACGAGTTGGACGCGACTAAGCAACTTCACTTTCACTTTTCACTTTCACGCAATGGAGAAGGAAATGGCAACCCACTCCAGTGTTCTTGCCTAGAGAATCCCAGGGACAGCAGAGCCAGGTGGGCTGCTGTCTATGGGGTCAAACGGAGTCGGACATGACTGAAGTGACTTAGCAGCAGACTACAATATAGTATAAACATAACTTTTATTTGCATAGAGAAACAAAAAAATTCATATAACCTGCTTTATTTTGATATTCACATTGTTGAGGTGGTCTGGAGCCAAATACAAAATATCTTTGAGGCCTGCTTGTACACAGAACAGATGAGCCACATATATACACACTACAACCTGCCTGCATGCAGAGAATGGCACATCTAATATTATATGAATTAGAGTTTAGCATAAGATACAAAATGTCCTGAGAAGCCTGTATGCAGATCAAGAAGCAATAGTTAGAACTAGACATGGAACAATGTACTGATTCAAAATTGGGAAAGGAGTACTTCAAGGCTATATATTGTTACCCTGCTTATTCAACTTACATGCAGAGTACAGCATGCGAAATGCTGGGCTGGATGAAGCTCAAGCTGGAATCAAGATTACCAGGAGAAATATCAGTAACCTCAGATATGCAGATGATATCACCCGAATGGCAGAAAGCAAAGAGGAACTAAAGAACCTCTTGATAAAGGTGAAATAGGAGAGTGCAAAAAGCTGGCTTAAAGCTCAGCATGCAAAAGACTAAGATCATTGCCTCTGGTTTCATCGCTTCTTGGCAAATAGATGGGAAAACAATGGAAACAGTGATAGACTTTATTTTCTTATGCTCCAAATCACTGTGGACGATGACTGCAACTGTGAAATTAGAAGATGCTTGTTCCTTGGAAGGAAAGCTATGACAAACCTAGACAACAAATTAAAAACAGAGACATTATTTTGCCAACAGAGGTCCATCTAGTCAAAGCTATGCTTTTTCCAGTAGTCATGTATGGATGTAAGAGTTGGGCCATAAACAAGGGTGGGCACTGAAGAACTGATGCTTTTGAACTGTTGTGCTGGAAAAGGCTCTTGAGAGTTCCCTCAGACAGCAAGGGGATCAAATCAGTCAATCCTAAAGGAAATCAACCCTGAATAATCATTGGAAGAACTGATGCTGAAGCTGAAGCTCCAATACTTTGGCCACCTGATGTGAAGAGCCATTTCATTGGAAAAGACCCTGATGCTAGGAAAGATTGAAGGCAGGAAGAGAAGGGGATGGCAGAGAATAAGGTGACTGGGTGGCATCACCAATTCAATGGACATGAATTTGAGCAAGCTCCAGGAGATAGTGAAGGACAGGGAAACCTGGCATGCTGCAATCCATGGTGTCGCAAATAATCAGACATGACTGAGTGATTGAACAACAATAAAATGTCTTATAGTCATTGTATTACCTTTATAAGATAATAAAATTAGGTAAACCCACTTTTCTTATGTTTAATCTCTATAAAGATAAATTCATTTTGAAATGCCATGATTGATTTGACAGACTAAGATTTGAAACTTTAGAAGTATTCAAATCAGAAAACATGAAACAGTCCAAACATTCTGATTATGTTGCTCAGAAAGATTTAGTAGTTCTTTTTTTAAAGCCATGAGTTTTAAAACTTTATTGATTTACAAATGATCCAAGCATATCTTACACTATCATCAATTCCAAATTTTAAATAGAGATGAAATAATCTCTTAGAAAGCTTCCTTCAGGGAATTTGCATTTGGGCTTCCCCGGTGGCTCAGAAGGTAAAGAATCTGCCTGCAATGTAGGAGACCTGGGATCCATCCATGGGTCAGGAAGATCCCCTTGAGTAGGAAATGGCAACCCACTCCAGTACTCTTGCCTGGAGAATTCCATGGACAGAGGAGCCTGGTAGTCTACAGTCCAGGGGGTCGCAAAGAGTTGGACACAAGTGATTAATACTTTCTTTCACTTAAAAATTCATTGGTAAAAAAGGCCAGTTTCTGCATATATATTTGAATGCAGTTTTATTCCTCACCAGCATTTTACGTGGGAGAAGGAAATGGCAACCCACTCCAGTATTCTTGCCTGGAGAATCCCATGGACAGAGGAGCCTGGCAGGTGACAGTCCATGGGGTCACAAGAGTTGGACACAACCCAGCAACTAAACCACCAGCCACCAGCATTTTACCTACACTGTACTGATTCTTGAATCTTACTGTTAGTGCGTTTAATTTCTCTCTGCTCTGGTTTTAGTAAATAGACTGACACCTGACATGTGTTTTTCCAAGGTTCAGTTGTAAGTATTAATGTATTGATAAAATGTCTTTTGACCTGCTCTGATGAAAGGTCTCATGTAAATAGCAAAGGTTATTTGTATCAATGTTGATCTCATTATGGAAATTTTGTCTACTGGCCTCTTTCAAGACTGAGATCTGCATTTTATATTTGAAGATGTTTCCTTTCAAGATATAATATAATTAAGATATTTAATATCAGGAAGTGATTTCATTTTTTTACCGAAGAATAATTCCTCTTAAATAAATAACACAGAAAGTGAGCACCTGTTTGTGTTAACACTCTGACTTGACTTGTCGACATCTCTGTAAAATTACCCATGTAATACTCAAGGTCAAATTATCCAGGGAGTAGGAATAAAACTAATTTAAAAGCTGACTTCTTATGGACCACTTAGGAGACTGCTAGTTTTTCACTGCAGGCAGATTATTTTTCAGGTCTTCTTCCTTTATTTGTGAATGTTAGTTACACACACACACACACATACACACACACACACACACACACACTGCATACACATATATGTCTCCCCCTTTAACATACCACATAATGATCAGTTCAGTTCAGTCAGTCACTCATGTCCAACTCTTTGCGACCCCATGGACTGCAGCACACTAGGCCTCCCTGTCCATCACCAACTCCCAGCGTTTACTCAGACTCATGTCCATTGAGTCAGTGATGCCATCCAACCATCTCATCCTCTGTTATCCCCTTCTGCTCCTTATATGATAATTATAGAAAACAAACAATCTTCAGCATATTAAACATTTATTCAGGGAAATCTGAATAAAATTGCCTGACATTTTTAGAAGGCATGAAAATCACTATAGTTTATGTTGTGTATTCTTGGGATGATGGTGATCTCAATCAGGGACATTTGTGAATTTCTGTCATTGTTGATTGCCACAATTTGGGGGTTGCATCTCGTGTCTAGTGGGTTCATGGCTACTGTTAATCATCATACAATATACAGGACAGGCCCCCGACCCTCAACAATGAATTATCTGGTCCAAAATGCCAGCAGGGCTATGCTTGAGAAACTTATGAAGTTGCTCGGTCATGTCTGACTCTTTGTGACCCCATGGACTGTAGCCTACCAGGCTCCTCTGACCATTGGATTCACCAGGCAAGAATACTGAAGTGGGTTGCCATGTCCTTCTCCATGGGATCTTCCTGACCCAGGGATTGAACCTGGGTCTTCTGCACTGCAGCCAGACACTTTACTGTCTGAGCCACCAGGGAAACCCTGGGAAACTTATAGACTAGTCTTTATATATAATAGAACTTTAAAAATTCGTCTTCAACAATCAGGGTCCTCCTGGGTTTTGTGCATCCTGTTAATTCTTCATCCCCCCTGGGTCTCTTTACAGTATGGCATCGTGGGAAGAACAGGAGCTGGAAAAAGTTCCCTCGTTGCTGCCCTTTTTCGGTTGTCAGAACCTGAAGGTGGCATTTATATTGATGGAATCTTGACAGCACATATTGGACTGCACGATTTAAGGAAGAAATTGTCAGTTGCACTTCAGGTACGCACAGCAGAGCGCTCTCACATGTTCTTTGTATGAGGCGTCTAAGTTTAAGTGCTTTTAATTTGATTGTTTTTTTTTTTCCAATTAAGTGAATGAGTTGATCCTTTTTTTATTTTCCCCCCAATGGAGCATATTTTTAGCAGCAGGTATTTTCAATAGACACTTTCATCAGATACCAGGTTTTTTTGTTTGTTTGTTTGTTTGTTCATTTGTTAGTTTTGTGTGCATGTGATTTAATAACTTACTGAGATAGATTTCTTGACTCAGACTTCCTTAGTTTCCACAATTTTATTCACTGATAATCACATAATTCTGAGAACAGAAGGATAAATGGTTTGTTTAGCACTGGAGAGGTTCCTATAGGGAAACATGAATTTTATTAATAAGTGTCTTACAGATGTAATTTTGTTGTGGGAAACCAGGACATCTTTTAAAAAGTGATTATCTCCTAGGAGAACTTTCTGTGAAATTGTGGGGCTTTGAGAATCATAGGATATTTAGATGCTTTGGGGAGACTTTGACAATTTAGCCATTAATTAATAATTTTCACCAGGGAGGCAATACAGAATAGTGAGGAAGAGCAGGGGACTCAGAATTCTGTCTCTATGTACTTGGTTTTCTCTGTCTTACAAGGCAGATAACAGTATCACCCCTTCAATCTGTTGTGAGGATAAAATAGGTCAATGAGTGTGAAGTGTTTCAAGTAGACCCATATGTGCCTGCTGTGATGGAGTGTTGAGTTGGCCATCTCTTCCTGGGCTCTGATTCTGTTCTATTTTCTTCTTCTTTGTAAAGTAGTGTAACTTTCAGGGAGTGTTTTGGAGACTGGAGTATATGCATGGTAGACACTCCTGTCATTCCTATGGTTCATTCACTCAACATAATTCTGTGAATTTTACTGAGAGATTACTATCCTCCAGGTATATAGCCAAGCACAACCTCGATCCTGTGTCCTCATCTATCATCCTGCCCTCTGCTTTGACAGACTTGCTGATTAAAAAAAAAAAAGAGTTTTTATTTATATACTTAGCAATCATCTGCCTATCAAAGGAAGCTCAGAAAACTACCGTCTTGAGATAAGAAATAGAGAGGAGATGAGACAGAATGAGCCAGGTAAATGTACTTCCTGGAATGTGAGTGTAATGTGTCCTGAAAAACCTGTTATCAGGAAGCATGTACAAGATGGCACCCAAAGGAAGGTGAATGTGGATTTGGGGACAGCTGTTGCTACCTGCCTGTGACCTTGAAAATACCTGGGATTACTCTAAGTAATTTTTAAATCAAGATAGTCTTTTCAGACTCTAGTGAAATGCCACCTCACACCCCTTAAGATGTCTGCTATCAAAGAAAAGAGAGAGAAAAAAAGAAAATTACTAGTGTTGGCAAGGATGTAGAGAAATTAGAACCCGTGTTCATTGCTGATAGGAATGTAAAATAGTGCAACCACTATGGAAATCAACTTGTTTGTTGCTCAGAAAAGTTAATGATGGAATTATCATATGACCTAGCAATTCTATTTTAGAATATAAACCCAAAAGAATTGGAAGAAAGGTCTTGAAGAGATACTGGGACATGCATGTTATAGCAGCATAATTCTCAACAGCAAAAAGGTGGAGGCGCCTAAGGGTCCATTGACAGATGAATCAACAAACAAAATGTGGTGTGCATACATACAGTAGAATATTACTCAGCCTTAATAAAGAAGAAAATTCTGACACATGCTACAGCACAGATGAACCTTGAAAAAATTAAGTGAAATAAGTCATTTACAAAGGACAAATACTGTATGATTCTGCTAATAGGAGTTACCTAGAGTAGTAAATTCATGGATACAGTATATAGAATGGTGGGTACCAGGAGTGGCCAGGAGAGCGGACTTGTTGTTTAATGGGTATGGAGTTTCAGTTCTTCAAGATGAAAGGAGATCTACAGCTGGGTGGTGGTGATGGCTGTTCAACAATGTGAATGTATTTAACACCACTGAAATGTGCACTTAAAGTGGCTAATCTAGCAAATTTATGTGTGCTGCTGCTGCTGCTAAGTCACTTCAGTCATGTCCGACTCTGTGTGACCCCATAGACGGCCTCCTACCAGGCTTCTCTGTCCCTGGGATTCTCCAGGCAAGAACACTGGAGTGGGTTGCCATTTCCTTCTCCAATACAGGAAAGTGAAAAGTGAAAGTGAAGTCACTCAGTCATGTCCGACTCTTAGCAACCTCATGGACTGCAGCCTACCAGGCTCCTCCATCCATGGGATTTTCCAGGCAAGAGTACTGGAGTGGGGTGCCATTGCCTTCTCCGAAATTTATGTGTATTTTATTGCAATTGAAAAATTTTTTCCCAAAGGTATCCCTTTCAGAAAAACTGGATAGTCCCCATATTTAAAGATTTCCTCTGGCTATTAGATTTATGACTTATGGTTACAGTAGAAAATAAATGAGCTTAAATTCCCAAGTTTTATGCTTTGATGGTACTCATCTCTGAAATGGCCATGTGAGATTAGTTAGTAGAAATAAAGGGCATGTCTGTAAAGTCCTTTCATATCCTTGGATACAAAGCTTTAGAAACATTCCCTGCATTCTTTTTAATGTTGTGTAATAGGAAAAATTTGTATGCTTGTGTACATAAAATAACTCTGTAAATAAATAACATTAGATGATTCTTGGCTCTGCCAATAATATTTGGAAGCATATCTGAGCAAAGACGAAGCATGCCTTGACGTCAGCATGTTTTGGTTCTGTTCTGTTGGTTTCCATCTTTCCTTTGAGCATGTTCTAGGTACACTCTTCAGAGAGCATCCTTACAAAATAGTGCTAAGCTTTGTATCCATGTAGATTCCACTTTTTTTATTACTTTATCTCCAAGGTGCAGTGTTGGTTGATTAAAGAGAAAGAATCTGGAGAGAACTTGGAATGTGTAAAGATTCCCAGGAAGCCATTCAGGAGACGGAGAGGGCTAGAATGTTTAACAGTGTAGACCAGGTGTCAGTGTGACCCACAGTTTATTCCTGCTATGCTTCGTCGACTGTGGGGCCTTGATGTCACTTGGCTGCCAAGCTTCAACATCCTCGTACTTAAACCCAGTCTGGAAATAATTGCCCCACAGATTTGTTGTGAAGATGTAACTTAGTGAGATAATGTTTGTGCCCATGTCTCATTCTTAAGAATGCTCGGTCATCAGGAAATGTTATTATTCTTAAGAATCAGGGCACTGGCCTTTTGGGTATTATTTCTACTTAAGTAAAAGAGTAACACCTTTTGAAATGACTTCACTTTTTAATTTCTGTTTACGTGTTCATGGTCTTTGGTGATTTTCTTTATATTTACTGTCTAATAATAAAAACTAAATTGGTTACATAAATATGAATGGTAAAGCCAAGAAACAGAAAATAAAAGCAAACTAACAAACACAATAGGAATTTTGGGGAAAAGTATAACAGAGAAATGTATCTAACGTTTTCCACCAAGAGCAAAAAATCAGACTAAAATATTTTTGTATTTTGATTTCTGGCTTTCCTCCCACAAGCTTCTTTTCTGACTATCACCTTGTACAAACTCTTTCTTTCCAATCCCCCACCAAGACCTCTGGCCTTTTTCTCAGACCTCCACACACTCTTGACTATTTTCTTTCTCTCTTTGAGGACAGGGCCTGTATCTCTCATTTCTGTTCCTCTAGTGCTTGCTGCAGTCCCTGAAAAGTAACACAAGTATTAATAATAATTACTAATATTTATGGAATCATTAACACATTTTAGTTTCTTATCCCACCATTTCCTGCTTAATCCTCACAATTTGTTGTTATCCTTATCTGACAAACTTAAAAACTGAGTCACTGGGAGCTTATCCTACTTTTCAAGTAAGGGGCAGTGCCAGGATTCAAAAAGTTATGACCAACCTGGATAGCATATTGAAAAGCAGAGACATTACTTGGCCAACAAAGGTCCGTCTAGTCAAGGTTATGGTTTTTCCTGTGGTCATGTATGGATGTGAGAGTTGGACTGTGAAGAAGGCTGAGCATTGAAGAATTGATGCTTTTGAACTGTGGTGTTGGAGAAGATTCTTGAGAGTCCCTTGGACTGCAAGGAAATCAAACCAGTCCATTCTAAAGATCAGCCCTGGGATTTCTTTGGAAGGAATAATGCTAAAGCTGAAACTCCAGTACTTTGGCCACCTCATGCAAAGAGTTGACTCATTGGAAAAGACTCTGATGCTGGGAGGGATTGGGGGCAGGAGGAGAAGGCGATGACAGAGGATGAGATGGCTGGATGGCATCACTGCCTCGATGGACATGAGTCTCAGTGAACTCCAGGAATTGGTGATGGGCACGGAGGCCTGGCGTGCTGCGATTCATGGGGTCACAAAGAGTCGGACACGACTGAGCAACTGAACTGATTTTTTTTTTTAAATTGAAGTATAGTTGATTTACAGTCTTTCAATTGTATAGCGAAGAGTTTCAGCTTAATCTCCAAATACTCCCATCGCAGCAGAGTAAGATCCAAAGTACTAGTCATATGACAGAGACCTATGCTCTCCAGTCTCCACCTTGTCTACTTCTCAGTCATGTCTGACTCTTTGTGACCCCATGGACTGCAGCAGGCCAGCATTCCCTGTTCATCACCAACTCCTGGAGCTTGCTTAAACTCACATCCATTGAGTCGGTGATGCCATCCAACCATCCCCTTCTCCTCCTGCCTTCAGTCTTTCCTAGCATCAGGGTCTTTTCCAGCGAGTCAGCTCTTCACATCAGATAGTAAAAGTATTGAAACTAGAAACTAATCTCCAGTCCAGGTTCGATGCAGGATACAGGAAGCTTGGCGCTGGTGCACTGGGATGACCCAGAGGGATGGTATGGGAGGGAGGTGGGAGGGGGGTTCAGGATGGGGAACACATGTACACCCGTGGCGGATGCATGTTGATGTATGCCAAAACCAATACAATATTGTAAAGTAAATAATAATAATAATAATTTTTTTTTTTTTAAAGAAGCTTCAGCATCAGTCCTTCCAGTGAATATTCAGGGTTGATTTCCTTTAGGATTGGCCAGTTTTATCTCCTTGCAGTCCAAGGGACTCTCGAGAATCTTCTCCAACACCACAATTCAAAAGCATCAATTCTTCAGCTGTGTTGTACTCATTAGATATTTTCCCCCTTTTTCCTACCATCCCACTTGAAAGGACTCCCCAAACCATAGCAAGAGTGAATAAGCATAGAACAAAGCCAGAAGATACTACTCCTATTGCTCTGTCCCTCATTTGGAAATATCAGTTTAGAAATGGGTTTATGTACTTGTATGTCATGGGTTGATATGTGTCAGGAGAAGATACTCAAAATCTTATCCCTCCCCAACCAAGAGCCCTTTGTCTTTACAGTGTCTTGCTAGCTGCAGAGGTGGAGAAAGCCTGTTAGTTTGGTTACTGGAATTTACTTGTCTAAGTGCAAAAACTTACATTCCTCTCCCCCCCAAATGAGTAGGAAGCATTGATGCTTGTGTCTCAACACCCCAATTTAGGGAATTTAGGAAGCTCAGAGCAGACTCTGCAGAGGGGGAGCCCGGTGCTGTTTCTTTGAGTTGCCTCTCTTAGCTGAGCCAGGCCCACATCATCTTCCTTGGATCCCTGGTCCCTGTGATCCTGGAAGCAGCAGAGAGCTTCCATGGTGGTCTCTCTTCCTCCCAGGCTCATCCCCATCACTGCTGACCCTGCATGAACAGGTCAGAACTGGGGAAGATGTGATGATAACAAGGACCTGGGTAGGAGCAAAGACAGGGGAGTGGGGACATAGACCATCAGTCATGGGGGGAACTTTCAAAGATGAATACTGTGTTCTTAAGAAGGTACTCCTCAACTTCTGTTCAAAATTTCAGGAATAAGCAAAAATGAAAGTTCTTCTTAAATAATTTCCTTAAACACAACAGGTAGCTGAAGTATGTGTGTTCTTTATGCTTAGGATCTGAAGTAGTTAAATATGTCCCCCAGAAAGACCACAGGTTGAGATTATATACAGGGAGTAGCCTGCTTACTTGAAAGAACCTAGAAAATGGAGAGAAAGAAGAAGAATACTGGGGACCAGCCTCCCCTCTCCTGGCTATGTCGCTTGTGTAAACCCCATGGAGACATGCAGAATATACCTGCATGTGGGAATCTTAAGGTTGATAATTACAAGAAGTAACAAGTTTTTATAAAAATCTGAGGTAGAATGATGGTTAGTCCCCTGACAAGGAATGCTTACCATTGTTTAGATGGTTGTTTAGTCTTTGATTCTAAATTCAAGTTTTAAGGGAGACCTTAAATTTGTGTTTCGAGTTTTTTTAGTTCAGTTCAGTATTCATTCTGAAATATTGTATGACTAGTGATTTTCAGTGCTTTGGAGGCATATTGGCTACTTAATCAACTTTGTGCGAATAAATCTCCCTTTATAATGTCTTTTTAATTGTGGATTTGCTCAGAGATATCTCTTTTTTGGTGGCATATCCTGAGTTTTCTGTATTCTTTCCTCTCTTACCAGACTTAAAACTTAGACCATATTGAAAGAAGGTTTGGAAGGCTTCCTGAGTATCATTCTTCCTTATGATTAAGGGAAATAAATGTCTGTCTATCTTTATCTTTCCTCTCAGGCTTTTGTGAAGTGAGGAGGAAAGTCCAGCCCCAAGGCTGATTTGAACATGGTGATTCAGAGCAGTTCCGGGCACTTGTGGAAAAGTCAGTTCTCCTCTTGTTCCCACACGAGTGCATTCCCTTTTGTGCCCCCTTCACTTAAAGGAGCTTATTGGGCTCTTCACTGCTATCCATATTCTTATGACCTGGCTTACTAGAGCCTTCCAGAATAAAATGTAAATGGCCTACATGAGCTTATGTACAGGATTCTCTCTTGAAGCCAAGAGGACACATATATTTCCAGAGTAATTTACTTATGGCTCCTCCTGAAGCAGATGACTAGGAAGAACTATTTAAATTAAAGTATCATGACACAGGTCACGGTGGTTTTCAGGTCCTCCTGGCCTTGCAGTTATTAACGAGGTTCTGTGAGGCAGGTTATCCTGACACACAGGTGAGAGAACGTGGGGACCAGCTGAGGCCAAAATCAGAGATGATCTCTCCATGGACAGAGGTGCTGCAGACCCCAGGAGCTGACGTTCCCCTTGCACATGTGGGGATGTTCATTTCACACATGTGGAGAGATTCCAGACCCTAGAAGAAGTCTGACCAATGGAGAAAATAGCCTAGTTTATTCTTCAGTGCTAATGTGTAAATATTTAGTGGTTTGCTTTGAGGCACAAACCTCTACTAATCATGCTGTTGGTATTTCCCAGTCACACCAGCATTGACAGTTAATTTATGTAGATCTTGATGTTAAATTTCTTATGTTTGTGTGAGTGTTTAAGCAGATATTTATTAGCAGGGTAGTATTAAAAAACAATAAAATCTTCCTTTGTCTTCAGTTTTTTCCTTAAGATGAAAAAACTTCTTCAACACTTTCTTCTGTTAGTGTTCAGTAGTCCAGAAGATATTTTGTAGCACACTTTGTACAATGAAAAATTATTTTAGAGATGCTTTTTTATAATCATACATTTGCAACTATATTATTAATAATTAATTAATTTAGATGTTTTTGCATTTTAATTTTGACATTCTGTACACATTGGAATAAAATGAAAATAGGTTAAGGTAATAACATTCACTATTTTGGGGTATTTAGGAACCTGTTTTATTCACTGGAACAATGAAGGAAAATCTGGATCCCTTTAATGAGCATACGGATAATGAACTGTGGAATGCCTTAGAAGAGGTAATTTATTAATAGTAACTGTAATTAACTTGTTAGCATTTGTATATGTGTGTTTACATTTAGAGCTTTGCAGATAATTAAGAGGAGTGTGTCAGTTTCATTGACTTCGGTAATAGGAAAACACTGATGACATGGGTGTGCTTAAAAATGTGTGTATTGATGATGATGAAAATCAACAATAATTATGTGACATGTTTTCATTTTAGCTATTTTCCTAGAACCCTGAACAAATAGACACATAATCTTGTCCTTAGCAGAGTACTCAATTAGATGTTAAAACTGTGGGATCAAATTCTACTAGTGACCTAGTGAATTAATTACTCCATTACATTCCAATATTCATTTTATTCCTCTGGTCTTAGGAAACATCTCCTAAGTGGAGACAATAGTAGTTTTTCCTTATTAACTAAAAGATATAAACAAGATCATACTAATAAAATGTAGAAGTTTCATAGGAAAGTGTTTGTAAAGATAAATTATATAGTCAGAACGAATGATGATTATTTATTGGTAATTATGTCATTTTAATGCTGTAGCATGAATGCAGATAACAGAACCCTGGAACATTTGCTCAACTTTTATATGGGAGGTTCATTTCTAGAGAATTTTCTGTTGTTTGTGTCATGTTTTTGCTTGCTCTGCTTCTTTGAATTTCCTCACCCTTGCATGAAAAATTTTTGACTACTAAGTTGCTGTCAGTTTATATTTTAATACAAACCATTTTGTGTATTTGTACTAGTTTTACAAATCAATTCTATTGTTGGAAGAAACCATGGACTTCTAAGCCATAGACAGACTTCTAATTTCTCCTAGGACCTAGCTCAGTCTTTTGCTTTTAAAAAGTAAGAATGAGTATTCCTATGCATTAACGATCAAAGATCAGAAAGAGAAATTGAGAAAGCCATCTCTTTACCATTGCAACAAAAACAATAAAATACCTAGGAATAAACCTACCTAAGGAGGCAAAAGACCTGTACTCATAAAACTACAAGGTACTGACAAAAGAAATCAAAGATGATGTAAAACAGATGGAGAGATATACCATGTTCTTGGATTAGAAGAAACAATATTGTGAAAATGACTATACTACCCAAAGAATCTTCAGATTAAATACAATCCCTGTCAAATTACCAATGGCATTTTTCATAGAATTAGAGCCAAAAAATTTACAGTTTTAATGGAAACACAAAAGACCCCAAGTTGCCAAAGCAGTTTTAAGAAAGAAAAACGAAGCTGGAAAAATTAGGTTCCCTGACTTCAGAATATATCACTGAGTTGGCCAAAAATTTGTTACATAAGATTTTATGGAAAAATTTAAACGAACTTTTTGGCTAGTTCAATATAGATCTAGAGTAATCAAGATGGTGTGGCACTGGCACAATGGAACAGGCTAGAGAGTCCAGAGAACTCACACACCTGTGGTCACCTAATCTGTGACAAACAAGGCAAGAATATACGATGGAGAAGAGGTGGTCTCTTCAGTAAGTGGTGCTGGGAAAACTGGACAGCTATGTGTAAAAGAAGAAAATTAGAACACTCCCTAATACTGTATACAAAAATAAACTCAAAGTGGATTGAAAACCTAAATGTAAGACCAGATACTATAAGACTCTTAGAGGAAAACACAGGGAAAACACTCTACATAAATAACTACTAAATGTTTGTTTGATCTTTTCATTTCAGAGAATTTTTCTGTTTGTTCGTTTGTTGTTACACAAATCTGAGAGATTGATTGTTCATGTTGGTTTGAACTGGTATGATTGTCATTTAGTGTCACCCTTCCATGGAAGCTCTGAAATCTGTAATATATAGATAAGCCTTGACTGTGAGCAGGCAGATTTGGAGGTATGACCATTTCCAGTCAGTAATTCTGGTTTCTGAAGGATATCACCGCTGAGTCTTTATACACCCACCCTGCTTTTCAGCAACATGTGGATTTTGTTTTCTTAAATTGGGTTGATTGCTTCACCTTCTCCTGCCTATAAAGCAGTGCACCTCTGATTTCATTTAAGTTTGTGAGTCTTTTACAATCAAATTCTGCAAGAGAAGAGGTGTGTAGAGCATTTAACTATTAAATATAAAGAACGATAGGATGATCCACTACTCTTGAATTCATAAGACAAATTTCATCTTTAAAAAAATAACTGGAAGTACTGGTGCATTATTTTTCAATTTGTTTCCCAGATTTAGACCTTTTTTCACAGATTCTCAGATAGCATTACTCTAGAATTTTAGAATATATTTTTCCATGGACAGAGAAACAGTGTTAATCTAAATTATAAAAATGCTGAAGTGGTAGATAATACTAAGATCTACTTCTATTAAACTACATTTGGAACTTTCTATAAAAAGAAAGAAATGTGAGTTTATTTCACAAAGTGAAGTATATGGTTTCCATGTATTGCTTTTGGAATTAGCCCTGATAACTTTGGTGATATCACTTAGAGAAATCATCCCATCATTGTGTTTCTCTAGGAAGTGATTCCTTATGACTGTTTTAAAAGAAAACTTATGAAATCGTTCATTGAAAAACATACAAATGTGATAAAGAAATAATTCCTAAAGAATCTGGATAAAGGGGTGATTTATCACTCTAAGTTATTGTTGTTCAGTTGCTAAGTCACCTCTGACTCTCTGTGAGCCCATGGACTAAAGCACTGGCTTTCCTGTCCCTCACCATCTCCTGGAGTTTGCCCAAGTTCACGTCCATTGAATCGATGATGTCATCCAGCCATCTCATCCTCCATCTCCCTCTTCTCCTTCTGCCTTCAATCTTTCACAGCGTCAGGGTCTTTTCCAATGAGTTTACATCAGGTGGCCAAAATATTGGAGCTTCAGCTTCAACATCAGTCCTTCCAGAGAATATTCAGTGTTGATTTCCTTTAAGATTGACCAATTTGATCCCTTGTTTTCCAAGGGACTCTCAATAGTGTTCTCCAGTACCACAGTTCAAAAGCATCAATTCTTCAGTGCGCTTTTATAGTCCAGCTCTCACATCTGTACATGACTACTGGAAAGACCATAGGTTTGATTATACGGACCTTTGTCAGCAAAGTGATATCTTTGTTTTTTAACACACTGTCTAGTTTTGTCATAGCTTTCCTGCCAAGAAGCAATCATCTTCTAACTTCAAGGCTTACAGTTGCCATCTGCACGGATTTTAGAGCCCAAGAAGAGGATATCTGTCACTGCTTCTATCTTTTCCCCTTCTATTTACCATGAAATTATGGGACAAGATGTCATGATCTTAGTTTTCTTAATGCTGAGTTTTAAGCCAGCTTTTTCACTCTCCTCCTTCACCCTCATCAAGAGGTATCACTAACTCAATGAAGTCAGTTTTTAAGTGAACCAAAAACCCTAGTTATTAATTTGTAAAGGATGCCTAACTGGATATTTGAACCTAAACTCACAGAGTTAACCTGAGAATGAGTAGGAGGAAACCACTGTTCTCCTCTTTATGAACTTCAATTAAAAGGAAAAGATGGCATTAAAAAAAAAAATTAAGGTCCTCTAGTTCTGTTTCCTCCTTCTTCCTTGGCAGAGATGGACACTCAGCAGGAAGACAGTCCTATGGATGCTGCCTGTCTCATTTTGGTTATTTTTCTAAATATGCCTAAAATACATTTTTCATGTACTGAAAACTTTCCAACTTACTGTAAACTGATAAAAGTTCATCAGAAATTAGTGCTATTGGGGTGCTAAAAAGCAAAGGCAGCTCCAAAAATATAACATGAGTAGTGCCTGAAGATGAAGCACTTTATCACACAGAGGTTAAAAGGTCATAGTAGATAAAACTCTGGAAGTGAATCATTGATGTGTTGCTTCCATTAAAAAGCAAAAACAAAACACCTTAGATACTGGGATTTGGAATTAAGAGTAGAGAATGGGGGCTTCCCCGGTTGCTGAGTGATGAAGAGTCTGCCTGCAATGGAGGAGAAATGGGATTGATCCCTGAGTTGGGAAGATTCCCTGGAGGAGGAAATAGTAACCCACTCCAATATTCTTGCATGGGAAATCCCATGCACAGAGGAACCTGGTAGGCTACAGTCCATAAGGTCCATGACTTAGCAACTAAACAATAACAAAAATGTCCTGTCAAAACTGGGAAGAAATTGTACAGTTAAATGTCTGACATTGATAGTGTCTCTGTTAGGACACAAGCGTGTCTCATCACACAGGAAACAAAGATACAGAAACCTGGGCATCAGCAGCCTGTGCATCAGGAACCACGTGGTTCAGTCCTTGCTGTGGAGACAGGTCACATGTCCATTTCCCGGGGCCTTGTGTTAGGCGAACTTCCTTTACTGCTGGCCCTGCTCTGGTAAAAGCTCTTCCCCATCTGTTGATTGCATTTCAGTGTCTCCTTCCGACCCACACCAGATTTTCTTCTTGAAAAGTAAGAAAGTTCCACAAAATGTGGAAACCACCTGCCCTCTGTGTTCCCTTCCTGTGAGGGGCGTCAGCACCTACTACACAGAGTGCACACAGCGATGATGGAGACAGGGCGCCTTAAAGTCCAGTTTATTATTCTTCAGTTTTGCTATATTCTATTATTTTCCCAAGCTCAAAAACAATTGAAGTATTCTATACTGAGATGTATAGTTTTGAATAGGAGTTATTTGTTATATTTTCCTTAAATTATAACTTTTTCAGTGCTTTATTTAAAGTGTGATATGATATCTTGGAGCCAGTTAATTATTATAAGAATATATCCTTTTTGCAATTACACTTAGTAAGAAAACAGTGTTATATATAAACTAATTATCCATATGAATTTAGTTTCTATGGTATATTTTATTTTTTAATATAAATTTATTTATTTTAATTGGAGGTTAATTACTTTCTAATTTACAGAAACAGGTATGTCATGCAATTAGAGTCACTTATGCTTTCATTCGGAGAAGGCAATGGCACCCCACTCCAGTATTCTTGCCTGGAAAATCCCATGGATGGAGGAGCCTGGTAGGCTGCAGTCCATGGGGTCGCTAGGAGTCGGACACGACTGAGCCACTTCACATTTACTTTTCACTTTCATGCATTGGAGAAGGAAATGGCAACCCATTCCAGTGTTCTTGCCTGGAGAATCCCAGGGACGTGGGAGCCTGGTGGGCTGCCGTCTATGGGGTCGCACAGAGTCAGACACGACTGAAGTGACTTAGCAACAGCAGCATGCCTTCATTCATGTTGTTGTTGTATGTCATGTCTGACTCTTCTGCAACTCCATGAACTGTAGCCTGCCATGCTCCTCTGTCCATGGGATTTCTCAGTCAAGTATACTAGAGTGGGTTGCAATTTCCTTAGCCAGGGAGTCTCACCCAGGATCGAACCCAAGTCTCCTGTTTGGCAGGTGGATTGTTTACCACTGAGTCACCAGGGAAGCCCACCTTCATCCAGCCAACAAATATCTACTGAGAGCTTGTTAGGCAATGTTGCAGGTCCTGGGGCTGTCACAGTCATCAACAGACAAAATATCTGTCCTTCTGGAGCTTAAATTCTCCTGAAGAAGTTGAAAAGCAAGCCAATGCATATGTAATGAAATCTCAGTGCTGATACATGCAAAATAGAAAAGTGAAGCAGAACTTGAGGAGGGGCTAGCCAATAGCATTATTAATAATGGACAATATATATATTGATCTGTTACAAATTCTGCATGTACTGACTCATTTAATATTCTTAACAATGTTAGGAGGCACACACCTTTATAATTATGGTATTATAGTCTTAGAGTTTAGGAAGCTAAGATAGAGTAGGTTCAGGAACTTGCCCAGTTGGTACAGCCAGGCAAGACTTAATCCCCAGGCTGCCTGGCTTCAAGTCTCCAATTTATTTTTGTTTGGCTGCAAAAAAAAAAAAAAAGTCAACAAAAGAACCTAAAATGCTGTACTTTGGTGGAATCTCCAAAATGACAGAATGATCTCAGTTCATTTCCAAGGGAAACCATTCAGTATCACAGTAATCCAGGTCTATGCCCCATCCTAATCATAGAAAGTGAAGAGGAACTAAATAACCTCTTCATAAAAGTGAAAGAGGGATGTGAAAAAGCTGGATTAAAACAACATTCAAGAAGCTAAGATCATGACATCCTATCTTATCACTTCATTGCAATAGATGGGGAAATGGTGGAAACAATGACAGACTTTATTTCCCAAATCATTGCAGACGGTGACTGCAGCCATGAAATTAAAACATGTTTGCTCCTCGGAAGAGGAGCTATAACAAACCTGCTGCTGCTGCTAAGTCACTTCAGTTGTGTCCGACTTTGTGCAACCCCATAGACGGCAGCCCACCAGGCTCCGCCGTCCCTGGGATTCTCCAGGCAAGAACACTGGAGTGGGTCACCATTTCCTTCTCCAATGCATGAAAGTGAAATGTGAAAGGGAAGCCTCTCAGTCGTGTCCGATTCTTATCGACCCCATGGACTGCAGCCTACCAGGCTCCACCATCCATGGAATTTTCCAGGCAAGAGTACTGGAGTGGGGTGCCATTGCCTTCTCTTATAACAAACCTAGACAGAATATTAAAAAGCTGAGACATGACTTTGCCTACAAAGTCCATGTAGTCAAACTTATTGTTTTCCCAGTAGTCATGTACCAATGTGAGAGTTGGACCACAAAGAAGGCTGAGTGCTGAAGAACTGATGCTTTAGAACTGTGGTTCTGGAGAAGATTGTTGAGAGTCCTTTGGACACCAAGGAGACCAAACCAGTCAATCCTAAAGGAAATCAACCCAAATTTCATTTGGAAGGACTGATGATGAAGCTGAAGCTCCAATACTTTGGCCACCTGATGTGAAGAGATGACTCATTAGAAAAGATCCTGATGCTGGGAAAGATGGAAGGCAGGTGGAAAAGGGTATGAAAGAGGACAAGATGGTTGGATGGCATCACCAACTTAATGGACATGAGTTTGAGCAAACTCCAAGCAATAGTGAAGGACTAGGAACACTGGTTTGCTGCTGTCCATGGGGTTGCAAAGTGTTGGGCATGACTCAGCAACTGGATGATAATAAGTATATGGACAATATCCATATACTGGGGGAAATAAGATGTTGTGTTTTCTTTTTCATGCATTTTCATTCACAAACAATGCATTTAAGACACTGAAGAAAATGCACTTGATTGGTCCACTATTTGTAGGATTAAACTTGGGAAAGAACCATCATCAGAATGGGCTCCAGTATTACTAATGTATAAGTGGCAGTTTACTATTGCTTGAACTTGCATATATTAAACTTTAGAAAATAGTAAAGGGCCAATAAGCTCATATCTTCAGATAACCAGGTTTTCTGTAAAATTTTTGAAAACTTTTCTCTAGTGTACCAATTCCTATGCAAAATGTACTTTAGGAAACTTGACTCAACCATAAAGATCCTTTTAACTTTTCTGTTTCAATCATATTGGGAGAAATAGCTTCACTTTTTGAGAAATTTCCTTAACTAACCCCTGGAGGGGGGTGGGTTCTGGTGGATGTCCTGTGGTGGGAAAGGGGGACACTGAGATCTTTCTGTCCTGAGATGACTCCACCATCTTTCTCAGTGAACACTCATTGGAAGGAGCTCTCTGCATCACCTGGCTGTACATGTAAGACACATTAAGAAGTCCTGAGGATGTCAAAGCTCTAATGTCTAAAAGGCATGTCTATTTCAGTAGCAGTTTGCTTAGAAAAATGTCATTCTTTCTGAATCCACAGGTACAACTCAAAGAATCCATCGAAGGTCTTCCTGCTAAAATGAATACTGAATTAGCAGAATCTGGATTGAACTTGAGTGCTGGTCAGAAACAACTGGTGTGCCTTGCCAGGGCTCTTCTCAGGAAGAATCAGATACTGATTCTTGACAAAGCCACATCATACGTGGATCCAAGGTGTGGAGCTGAGCCCCAGGAAATCTTGCATTGACTTGTAAATGTGGTAAATGGAAAACATTTAGTGAATCTTAGAAATGTTTTTAAGTGCTCACTTGGCCTCATGGATATCTGTTGATAATATTAATTCCAGAAAACAAAGGAAAAAAACAAGACATGTTATATGGTATTAATGTTATTTTGAGGCACCCTAAGAAAGCTGAATTCCTAAATCCAGCTGCTGATAGTTTCAAGTAATTTTGAGGGAAGACTAATTTTCCATCATTTTATGAAAAATAGTAAGTTTCTAAGTAGACATTTTATACTCAGTTTTTTAGGAACAAGACTATATGTTAAAGTATTGATTTTAAAAAACATTGTAAAAATATCATAGGGTGTTTTTAAGTCTTAAGTCTGCTTTTCCTGTCTTTACTGAATTAAATCAACTTCTTTGTTTCTAGAACTGATGAGTTAATACAAAAAAGAATTCGTGAGAGATTTGCCCAGTGCACTGTGCTGACCATTGCACACAGGTTGAGCAACATTATTGACTGTGAATGGATACTGGTAAAACCCTCACCATTTTAGTTATTTCCATTTATGTTCAATTTTCAATGTATCCTTCTGTGTAAAATTTTATAGGAACCTCCATTAATTTTTCTCTTAGTTTCTTCTCTCATTCCTGAAAGTTATTCAAGTACTTAACTATACTTTTAGAATGCATTATTAAATAATATATCCAATAATCTTATATTTTCATATTAGAAGTTTATTTAAATTGTCATTTTTTTATGACGGCCAACCATTAAAATATTCCAAACCCAAGTTATAGCTCCATATTTTAGTGGGATAGAACACAGTCATTTTCACTGTGTCATAGTTCTTTCAGCATTTTTGGGTTCCCTTATAAAAAAATTAGCCTCTAGTTTAGACTGCTAGGAGGTTTATGGCTAAAGTTGTAGATTTCCTCAGGAGTCCGTGAGAAGAAAAGGCCTAGTGAGAAAAACAGTATTTATTACATAGGGATTTAGAGGACTAGAAAAGTGAAACACTGGGGTAACAATTTTAGAAAGCAACTACCATATCCTAGGACAGATCTTCAGACCTGAGAATTCAGAAAAGAGGCCCTAAGGAATTGATACTCAGACCTCCAAGAAGAGGTCACTGCCTGCTTGCTGGTCATATTTGTGAGGGGGCAGGTGGAGAAGGCAATGGCACTCCACTCCAGTACTCTTGCCTGGAAGATCCCATGGAGGTAGGAGCCTGGTGGGCTGCAGTCCATGGGGTCTCGAAGAGTTGGACACGACTAAGCGACTTCACTTTCACTTTTCACTTTCCTGCATTGGAGAAGGAAATGGCAACCTACTCCAGTGTTCTTGCCTGGAGAATCCCAGGGACGGGGGAACCTGGTGGGCTGCTGTCTCTGGGGTCGCACAGTTGGACACGACTGAAGCGACTTAGCAGCAGCAGCAGCAGCAGGATGGGGCTAGTTCTCCATGTGCTAATAGCCAGGAGCTGAGTCAGGTCCCAGTGCTGAGGTGACTCTAGTAGCAGAATCAGATAGAACATTAGTTGTGTTTCCCTTCAGTCTCCCTCTAGTGCTACCTACTGGCAACCTAACGAAGGCCACCTGACAAAAGAGTGAACTGCTGCAGTGACTTGCAGAGACCCAGCTTCTGCATCACAGATGAGAGTTTGGAAATAAAGGAGAATCAGGGATGAGAGACTAAATAAACAACCAGTGAATTTCTTACACAATAGTTCTGTTCTGCACACATGGCAAGCTCTAGGCTTTGGTCTCTGTATATCTGTCTAGTATATTCCTTCCAGGTTTGGTTGGCTCTTCCTTAGTAATTTAATATTTCCTTCCTTAGCTTTATTTCCTTCCTCCATTGATTCTTTTTCTCTCTCTTTTTCATTTTCTCTCTTTCTTTGTCCTTTTCCTCTGTTGCTTGCTCAGTTTCAATACATGTTAGGATGGGGCTTTATGAAACAAGAAAAGCATTCTTCAAAGGATAAACTTTGGCAGCAAATAATCTCAAGGAATGCAAGATACTTTAAGGTATTTTGATGGTCCATACAAAACAGGCAATAATCACTAATGAGTGGTCAGTAGTACCCACAATTCTTTATGTCTGATGATAATGGAACTGTCTCTTTTGACTTGGGCAGTTCCTGGAATATCACCTCCCATCCTACCTCACATGCATTGTTAGATGGGACATCAGTGGGGCACTGAGTAGATCAGGTTGTCAGTACTGAGGCAGTGCCTGTAGCCCCACTCCTTGAGCTGGATGTGCACAGGAGTGAGCTCTGGGAAGGCAGATGACAGGAGTGGGGCAACCCCAACCAAAGGTATGCTCTAGGCTCCAAACAGTGCATCTGGTCACCTGGACTAGACATCACAGTAGGAAGTGGGCTCTACATGCAGACTTTCATGAGGCATGTGGTGACATTCAAGATTGCCCAACAGTGACTCTTAATTTCCAGAAATGTTTTGTGTCAGGCATCCTTAGTCGTTCATTTTGTGTTCTTGATGCTAATTGGAAAAGTAACCTTTTATTGCTAGATTTTACCTGTCACTTTGTTCTTACCTCTCAACATTGCATTTCAAAATTGTCCCCTAAAGCACCATTCTTCCATTATAAATAAATGATGCTGTGAAATTTACTTATTTCAAGCCCTTTTTTAGGCTTTAGAAACATGTCAGGCATCAGAAACATGGCTTGATCTCCAGCTCAGTTAAGGGTCTGTTCAATTAATTCTTTGCTCCTAAATGTGCCCTAAAGATTTATTTTTGGTTTTTGGTATTATAGCATTAATGACATTAATGGTAGCAGATTCTTTTTATTACTTAATTCTTAGAAATACTGTCACCTTGGAATGTGTGGTTGGTTAGGGAAACTGAGGAAGGACAGAATTTGGACATGTCACCTGGTCTCTAGTCTTTCCCATTCTATTGTTTTCCTCTATTTCTTGGCATTGATCACTGAGGAAGGCTTTCTTATCTCTCCTTGCTTTTCTTTGGGACTCTGCATTCAGATGAGTATATCTTTACTTTTCTCCTTTAGCTTCTCTTCATTTATCAGCTATTTAAATAACCTCAGATATGCAGATGATACCACCCTTATGGCAGAAAGCGAAGAGGAACTGAAGAACTAATTTCTTCATGAATGTGAAAGAGGAGAGTGAAAAATCTGACTTAAAACTCAGCATTCAAAAAACTAAGATCATGTCATCCAGTCCCATCACTTCGTGGCAATAGATGGGGATACAATGGAAACAGTGACAGACTTCATTTTCTTGGACTCCAAAATCACTGCTGATAGTGACTGCAGCCATGAAATTAAAAGACACTTGCTCCTTGAAAGAAAAACTATGACCAACCTAGACAGCATATTAAAAAGCAGAGACGTTACTTTGCTGACAAAGGTCTGTCTAGTTAAAAGCTATGGTTTTTCCAGTAGTCATGTATGGATGTGAAAGTTGGACCATAAAGAAAGCTAAGTATCAAAGAATTGATGCTTTTAAACTGTAGTGTTGGAAAAGACTTTTGAGAGTCCCTTCAACTGCAAGGAGATCAAACCAGTCCATCCTAAAGGAAATCAGTCCTGAATATTCATTGGAAGGACTGATTCTGAAGCTGAAACTCCAATACTGTGGCCACCTGATGTGAAGACCTGACTCATTTGAAAAGGCCCTGATGCTGGGAAAGACTGAAGGCAGGAGGAGAAGGGGATGACAGAGGATGAGATGATTGGATAGCATCACTGACTCGATGGACATGAGTTTGAATGAGCTCTGGGAGTTGGTGATGAACAGGGAGGCCTGGCATGCTGCGGTCCGTGGGGTTGAAAAGAGTCAGACACGACTGAGTGACTGAACTGAGCTGAACTGTCACCTTGTCAGTCCTAAAGTGTTATCACTCAGCACCTGATCTACAGATGTGAACATCTGTATCCTCTGAACAAAGCAGCTTTGTTGCTATTATCAAAATATGTTCATTTGTTTAATGCTTTACTTACAGATTTGTTGTTTAGTTGCTCAGTCGTGTCCACCTCTTTGCGACCCCATGGACTGCAGCACACCAGGCTTCCATGTCCTTCACTATCTCCTAGAGCTTGCTCAAACTCATGTCCACTGAGTCAGTGATGCCATTCAACCAGCTCATCCTCTGTTGTCCCCTTCTCCTCCTGCTTTCAATCTTTCCCAGAATCAAGGTCTTTTCTAGTGAGTCAGCTCTTCACATCAGGTGGCCAACGTATTGGACTTCAGCTTCAGCATCAGTCCATTCAATAAATATTCAGGGTTGATTTCCTTTAGGATTTACTTGTTTGGTCTTCTTGCAGTCCAGGAACTCTCAAGAGTCTTCTCCAGTACCATAGTCCAAGAGTATCAATTCTTCAGTACTCAGCCTTCTTTATGGTCCAACTCTCACATCTATACATGACTTCTGGAAAAATCATAGCTTTGACTAGATGGACCTTTGTCAGCAAAGCAATGTCTCTGCTTTATAATACACTGTCTAGGTTTGTCATAGCTTTTCTTCCAAAGAGCAAGTGTCTTTTTACTTGCCAATATCTCCTGGTAAATTTCTATAATCTCACATTTTTCTCTCTTGATCAATGCCTATGAACAAATCTTTAAAGAACTTTTATGAAACAATATCCAGCCAGTCCCTCCCCAACTTTCTAGTTCTGTCCCACTCTGCTCGCCCTCCTTCCTTTATAGCTAAAATCACACTGATGGGCTTTCAGTTCTCCAGATTCAGTATTCACTACCTTACAGTGTGCCCTCTCTAGACTTTTGGATTAGTCTAAGGTGACTGTGGTGGCAATGGTGAGATGGTGGGACTTGGGGTAGATAAGGAAGTGAAGCCAAGTGGACTGTGTGATGGATTGAACATGGGATCTGAGGGCAAAGAAAGAAGTTGATGTTGGTTTCTGGGTACAGAGACTGAGCATCTGGGTGAGTAGGGAAGACAGAGGGAGAAGGGAAATGCTAGAGTTCTCTTTGGAGCCTGTCACCTTCGTGATGAATGACCTTGTTTCTAGGAAAGGATCTTACCCTTCACTGTGGAGCTTCCCTTCTCACTCCTGTGTTGGGAGACCTTCAGTGTAGGGCTCCCTGGTTGCGTTCATCAGTGATGTCACAGGGAGATCCCACCAGGAGATGTAAACTCGGCTACTTGTTTATATCTTGTTCTGAACTGGTTGTGGTTGCTGACTCCTCTGGTAGGAATGGCAGGATTAGACCTCAGGGGACCTCTGCACACCCCAGTTACAGAGTTGGGGATTGTCCTCTGTGCCCCATTCACCCCAGGTATAAAGCTTGTATATTTTTCTAGAGCTTCTGATTACCAGTTGGCTTTCAATTCAGCAAAAACATCACCAGTAATGTTCTTTCTCAAAACTTTAATTTTTGAGGCAATCTTATTTTTATCATGTGCTTTAGAAATATAGACATACCTTGTTTTATTGTGTTTCCCAGATACTGCATTTTTTTTTTTTACAAATTGAGAGTTTGTCAAAAACCTACATTAAGCACATCTATGGGTGGCATTTTTCCAACAGCATTTTCTCATTTTGTGTCTTTGTGTCGCCTTTTGATAATTCTCACAATATATCAAACATTTTCACTATTATTGAAGTTGCTCTGGTGATCTGTAATATCAATGATCTTTGATATTACTACTATGACTTATTGAAGTCTCTGATGATAGTTAATATTTTTTAGCAATATTTTATTTTTAAGTTAAGGTATGTACATTGTTTTTTTCATTGTTTTTTCATTATTGTGCAATAACGATATTGCACACATGCTTGGGTACAGTATAAAGTAAACAAAGCTTCTATGTGCCCTGGGAAACCAGAAAATTCATGTGACTCACTTTACTGTGATGTTCATTATATTCTGGTATTCTGAAACTGAACCCACAATAGCTCTGAGGGATGACTGTACCTGTTTACTTTCTGGAAAACAAGTGATTGTCTGTACTGAAAGCTTTAAGGACATAAAGACAAGTCAATCTACTACAAAGTCTAATGTTCCAGAGGGCAGGTGGCCAGCCTGGAGGAGCGGCTGCAGAAGTGACAGATGTTTGATTTTCTTGAATCAAGACATTTCCCAATGCTGTGTATCTTATAAGTAGCCCTCAAAGCTCAGAGTCTGAGAGCTAAAAGCACTAACTAATGATAACAACCCCAAAGGCCCTGGACAGAATATAAAATGCTAAAGAGTGTTCAGTTCCAGTAATCATAATCATGATTAAAGCTTTCACTTTTCTGAAAATGAGAGAACTTTCATTTTCTTCCTTTCCTATACCCATATAATAATGAAAGGCTGGGCTGTGCCCTTGTCTCCCAGTGAAACAGGGGAATCAAACCATGTAAATACCACCAATCCTCCCACCCAAATTCTCCCTGTCCTGCCCCTTTTTGAGATATTGCCTGAGTTATGTTACTGGGGGATATTGTGTGCTAATGGGTTTCTTTCTGCTATTAACAGGTTTTGGATTCAGGGACACGGAAAGAACATAATCAGCCAAATACTTTGCTGCAAGATGAAAACAGCCTATTTTACAAGATGGTGCAACACCTGGGTGAGGCGAAGGCTGCTGTCCTCAGTAAAATGGCAAAATAGGTGAGGCTGTTGTGGGAAGCTGTAATTAAAATTCGCCTCCAGGATTCACTCTTCACAGGATCTCCACCAAGGGTCTGGGAACAAGCACTCTGTGTTCTTTTCAATAGAAGCCTCCAGAGAGGAAGCTTCATGACTGGGTCTTTAACAACACATGGCAGGTGGAAGGCAGGTCTGCTGGGAATCTGCAGCAGTGCTGGGGGTGGGGTCGGGATGTGTGAACCCTTCTGTGTGTGTGCACCTGTGCCTGAGAGAGAGATTTTGGATTTGGCTTTCCACATGTTTGGACTCTGGGTTCAGATTCTCATGGATCATAAGAACATTTGCATTTTGCAGACCCTTTACTTTCATTCTGATTGGCACTCAACACATTTGTGATACAAGTTCCATCAAATAATATCCAGGAAATTTGAGAGTTTAAGGGAAAAAAAATTAGATATTTGACTCTAGGAAGATCTTTCAGAGAAAAGTGTAGGTCTCTTCTGTTTCCTAGTCTGTAAAGAAAATTCTTACCTGAAATTATCACTTTCTACCTAATTCTTTGTTGTTTAGAATTAGGTCCATTTACATCCCCCTCTATGTTTCCTCTACCTTCTAGACGATGAACTTGTCATCAGTACAAATCAAGAACTCACAGTAGCTTCACACTGTAGTCTGAATGGTGCCTAAAGGTTTACAGAGCACTTTCTCAGAGAAGAGGTGTGTGAGGCACTAAGCACTGTGTGTGGTGTGAGGAAGGGGCTCAATGAGTAACATTCAGGTCACATGGTATCTTTCTAACAGAGGTGTACTGGTAACCAAGGTCTGGTTTAAGAGACTTACCCACTGTCATGCAGCCATCTGCAAGACTTTCTGGAACCAGGTGGGAGTGGGATTGGGTTTAATGGGAAGATAGAAGGAAAGAAGGAAGGTCTGGTGTTCTTGTTCCTTAACATGTGTGACTCAGGGTGGGATGTGGCTTCCCCATTGAAAATTTATCTCTGGGTGTTAAATTATGGATGCATTTTCCATTCTTCATACTTTTCTGTCTTTCCAAGATTTTCACTTGTAAACAGAATAAGATTATTTGTGTAATATTTGAAATGTCTTAAAGAAAACATGTCCCAGTATCTTAAGTACTTGTATATGAAAGATTTATCTAAAATGTGGCCCTTAGTTCATCACTCTCTCCTCTCAGTCCTCTCTAGAAATGAGGAAATGCAGAGCAGGACCTTCCACTGCTCATCAGGTAGGAGACTTCCTGGGTCCCAGAGCTGGCTGAAGAGTTGACAGAGCTAGAGTTCATGCTTAGGTTTAGGGACAAGGAAGTCTGTGTTCTGAACTTTTCATGAGTACTTACATTGTGTGCAAATGTTGAGAAGCTGAACAAGAAACTCTGTATTTTTTTATGCCTGAAATTAACAGAGTGCTTTTATCCACTAGAATGTCTCCCAGTCAGACCATCCCTCCTGACACCTCAAGAGCCAGGAATCTCCTAAACCCTTTTGCTCTTTTGACCTTAGGCATTTCACATCAAAAAGTAGTGTTCCCACCTATATGTCAAAGTCTTCATTTTAAAACTATATTATCATAACATTGAGTAATGAGAAATAGAACACAATTTTAGATTGGTTCAGATAATAAGATAATAGGATTCAACCCTCTCTTTGTACAGGTGAGGAAACTAAGGTACTTTAGAAGGAAAGTGGTCCTATGTATATAACTGGTGTTAAGCTAGTTTGAAGCAGACACAGAATTAGAAATTTGGTCTTTTAATAAATATTTTAAATCAAGTGTAACATACATACTGATGCAGACATAGGTCATAGAATTAGAAAGCTTGTGATTTCAGGTCTAGTAATCCTGCACCTACTCTAACAATATTAACGGTAAGTTACATTTGTGTAGTTCTTTATAATTTATACAGTTCTTACATGTATGATTTCATTTACTCTCCTGATGGTCCATTTTTATCCCATGTCATGGATGAGGAGAGTGTGTCCAGAGTTCACCCAAGGTGAACTGGTCCAGGAAGCACAGAGGGGGAATTGCTGAGGGAGGCTGGGTGCTGTCCTAGGTACTACGTTCTGTGTCGAGCCTGAGAACACTGCTCCTGTCACCTGGTAGCCAAGGTAGGGCCAGTCACCGAAGTTCATGGTGACAGAACTTCACTCTTGGATTTCAGTCCTGCCACTGGCTCAGGTCCCTCTACAGAAAGAAATACATTTCTGAATTCTCATGCCATCTTGACATTATTTCTGCATACTCTGCATCCTCTTAGGAGGAGAAGCTGTAAGATTATCAGTTTTTTTAATGTGCAAGCATCAGATATCAATGCATTGTTCAGAGCTATAACACGGGGACCATTAGCCTAAGTCACGAGGTTTCACTCTATTAGAACAGAATTAATTTATCTGAAAAGAAAACTCAACATCTGGAAGAAGGTGCTTCCACATCACATTTTCTTGAACTTGTAGCTCAGGGGAGCTGATCACTGTCTGATTGACTCTTTTGGATGATCCATGAAATAGTAGAGAAAGTACCTTTTAGATACAAAAAGCTAAAGGGGGCAGTAGTTCGCTAGGGCTGCCATACAAAGACCAAAGAGTAGGCGACTTATAAAACAGAAACTTATATCCTCACAACCCTGGAGGTTGGAAGTCTGAGGTCAAGGTGTCAGCAGGGTTGATTTCTTCTGGGGTCTCGCTCCTTGCCTTGTAGACACCATCTTCCCTCTGTGTCTCTCATGCTCTTCCCTCTGTGTGAGCCTGTTTCTTGGTCTCTTCTTATGAGATCTCCAGTCTGTTAGATTAGGACACACCTGTATGATTTCATTTTAACTTTATTACCTCTTTAAAGATGCCATCTCCAAATACAGTCACATTCTGAGGTACTGTGGGGTTTAGGGCTTCAACATGTAAAATTGGAGGTGAGAGGGTAACAGGCAAGAAGGCCAGGGGTCTCCAAAAGGAGGAAATAGTCTGCAAGTTTCAGACATTTTTCTAATTTCTCTCTTAAGCTGCAGGAGGAAACAAACTACTAGTGTTATATTTTTCCCCCTTCTCTGTACAAATTTATATCTGCTGAAAAAGAAATGCAAAAAGGCAAAATGATTGTCTGAGGAGGCCTTACAAATAGCTGAGAAAAGAAGAGAAGCTAACGGCAAAGGAGAAAAGGAAAGATATACCCATTTGAATGCAGAGATCCAAAGAATAGCAAGGAGAGCTAAGAAAGCCTTCCTCAGTGATCAGTGCAAAGAAATAGAGGAAAGCAGTAGAATGGGAAAGAATAGAGATCTCTTCAAGAAAACTAGAGCTATCAAGGGAAAATTTCATGCAAAGATGGGTACAATAAAGGACAGAAATGGTATGGATCCAACAGAAGCAGAAGATATTAAGAATAGGTGGCAAGAATACACAGAAGAACTATACAAAAAAGATCTTCATGACCCAGATAATCATGATGGTGTGATCACTCACCTAGAGGCAGATATTCTGGAATGTGAAGTTGAGTGGGCCTTAGTGAACAAAGCTAGTGGAGGTGATGGAATTCCAGTTGAGCTATTTGAAATCCTAAAAGATAATGCTGTGAAAGTGCTGCACTCAATATGCCAGCAAATTTGGAAAACTCAACAGTGGCCACAGGACAGGAAAAAGTCAGTTTTCATTCCAATCCCAAAGAAAGGCAATGCGAAAGGATGTCAAAACTGCACTCATCTCACACACTAGCAAAGTAATGCTCAAAATTCTCCAAGCCAGGTTTCAACAGTATGTGAACTGTGAACTTCCAAATGTTCAAACTGGATTTACAGAAGGCAGAGGAACCAGAGATCAAATTGCCAACATACATTGGATCATCAAAAAAGCGAGAGAGTTCCAGAAAAACATCTGCTTTATTGACTATGCCAAAACCTTTGACTCTGTGGATCACAATAAACTGTGGAAAATTCTTCAAGTGATTGGAATACCAGACCACCTTACCTGCCTCCTGAGAAATCTGTATGTAGGTTAGAAAGCAACAATTAAAACTTAACATGGAACAACAGAGTGGTTTCAAATCTGGAAAGAAGTACATCAAGGCTGTATATTGTCACCCTGCTTATTTAACTTATATGCAGAGGATATCATGAGAAATGTTGGGCTGGATGAAGCACAAGCTGAAATCAAGATTGCCAGGAGAAATTTCAATAACCTTAGGTATGCAGATGACACCACCCTTATGGCAAAGAGCTTCTTGATGAAAGAGGAGTGAAAAAGTTGGCTTAAAACTCAATGCTCAAAAAATGAGAATCATAGCATCTGGTCCCATCACCTCATGGCAAATAGATGGGGAAACAATGGAAACAGTGACAGACTTTATTTTCTTGGGCTCCAAAATTACTGCAGATGGTGACTGCAGCCATGAAATTAAAAGACGCTTGCTCCTTGGAAGAAAAGTTATGACCCACATGCTGCTAAGTCACTTCAGTCGTGTCCGACTCTGTGCGACCCCATAGACAGCAGCCCACCAGGCTCCCCCGTCCCTGGGATTCTCCATGCAAGAACACTGGAGTGGGTTGCCATTTCCTTCTCCAATGCATGAAAGTGAAAAGTGAAAGTGAAGTCGCTCAGTCGTGTCCGACTCTGTGCGACCCCATGGACTGCTGCCTACCAGGTTCCTCTTCCCATGGGATTTTCCAGGCAAGAGTACTGGAGTGGGGTGCCATTGGCATATTAAAAAGCAGAGTTGATATTACTTTGTCAACAAATGTCCGTCTAGTCAAAGCTATGGTTTTTCCAGCAGTAATGTATGGATATGAGAGTTGGACTATAAAGAAAGCTGAGCACTGCAGAATTGATGCTTTTGAACTGTGGTGTTGTAGAAGACTCTTGAGAGTCCCTTGGAGAGCAAGGAGATCCAACCAGTCCATTCTAAAGATCAGCTCTGAATATTCATTGGAAGGACTGATACTGAAGCTGAAACTCCAATACTTTGGCCACCTGCTGCGAAGAACTGACTCATTTGAAAAGGCCCTGATGCTGGGAATGATTGAAGATGGGAGGAGAAGGGGATGACAGAGGATGAGATGGTTGGATGGCATCACCAATTTAATGGACATGAGTTTGAGTAAGCTCCAGGAGTTGGTGACAAGGAAACCTGGCGTGCTGCAGTCTGTGGGGTCGCAAAGAGTAGGACAGGATTGAGGGACTGAACTGAACTAATGCAAATTTAAAAAGAGGTTTCTTTTAAAATTCTGTTTGCCATGAAGATACCTGATTCCACCTGAAGTTAACTTTTCTCAAACCTTGAGCTAACCAATGTGTTTTTCCTATTGAAATGTTTGTCTTAAGCTATGTTAAGGAACTATGCATTTACCCTAGACTCTGTCTTCAAGTGGGCTCCCCCTAAAACTCAGAACAGACTTGACAAACCAGTATGTTTTACTCATGCAAATGCTCTCTTAAGCTATGTCAGTGAGACTATATTTGCTTGGAAACCTGAGTTTCCTCAAGATTCATGTCAATCATCTTATGGCCAGGGACAATTCACCTTGTGCCAATGTTATCTCAAAATACATGTTGTGTGTGAGGGGCCTGGTGCCAGTCTCTGAGTTTTGACACATTTCCTTTCTCTAATTTGCAGACTGCTAGCAGCTATATGGCTCTTCCCTGTAGCTCAGATGGTAAAGAATCTGCCCAAAATGCAGGAGACCCAGGTTAGATCCCTGGGTCAGAAAGATCCTCTGGAGAAGGGAATGGCAATCCACTCCAGTATTCTTGCCTGGAGAATCCCATGGACAGAGGAGCCTGGCGGGCCACAGTCCATGTGGTCACAAAACACCACTACTACTAGTAGCTATATACCATTCGCCTAAAGACTATCAGGGGACACTCTTTCTGCCCCCTTCTGATGTCTATCTCAGAAGCTCTCTCTATCTCTTTTATACTTTAATAAAACTTTATTACACAAAAGCTCTGAGTGATCAAGCCTCGTCACTGGCCCCAAATTGAATTCTTCTCCTCTGGAGGCCAAGAATCATGGTGTCTTTCATGGTTCAGCAACAGCCTTTCAGAAGTGACATGGTTCAGCTCCAAGAATAAATGTTTGCCATCCATTCTGTGGAGAAAGCAATGGCATCCCACTCCAGTACTCTTGCCTGGAAAATCCCATGGGAAGAGGAGCCTGGTAGGCTGCAGTCCATGAGGTTGCTAGGAGTTGGACACGACTGAGCAACTTCACTTTCACTTTTCTCTTTCATGCATTGGAGAAGGAAATGGCAACCCACTCCAGTATTCTTGCCTGGAGAATCCCAGGGACGGGGGAGCCTGGTGGGCTGCTGTCTCTGGGGTCGCACAGAGTCGGACACGACTGAAGTGACTTAGCAGCAGCAGCAGTAGCAGCGCATCCATTCTGTTCTGTGATGAAGCAGATGTGGTTGAGGATTTTTAAAGTTTCTTTGTTCCCAGTGTGTAACAGAGGTGTCATTTTGTCTATCCATGAAATCACCTAATACAGCCCAGAAATTATAAAATTCTCATATCCTAGCTCAAGGAGCCCGGTCCAGTTGGATAGATGGAGGAGGCACTTAGCATCCATGTGGCCTTGTGTCCCCCAGGGCCTCTGAGCCTCAGGTCCTCACTTGTGTGTAGGGCAGGATTACAGCTCTGCTGGCTTCTTCACACTTATCACAGGGATCAGATGAGAGAGAAGATGCTTAAGGCTTTGAGAATATAGAGGGGTTTATGGTATAAAAGTGGGATCACTTTGTAAAAGGCTGTAAATAGAAACCTTGCCTCCCAATAATAAAACAAATATACCCATAGTTCTTCTAGGTTGCTTTTGAGACTCTAAATCAGGGGTCCCCAACTGCTGAAGATCCTTTGTAGTATTCAGTTCAGGTATTCAGACCATGAAGCAAAGTCCTTTTCAGTTAAAAGTTGCTAAAAACAATATTTTCTTTATAAAAAAATTGTATGGAGAAGAGTTATAGAGAAAGGAACCAGATGATTTTGTAAAGAATGTTAAGCAGTAGAAAATGAATTTTCTTTTGTTCCTTTAACTCTTTTTAGTTTCACCAAAAGAATACATACATATATAATGACAAAATACGTCTAGCTTAAGAAAATGGAAGAGGGTGATGATATGGATTTAACACCTCCCCCTCCCCCCCCCCACCCCCCGCCGCCATTCCCACCAAAGGCTTTATTTTTAAATGCTTCCATTACAATGGAAATAGTCTCAGATTTCAGCCAGTGCAGCCAGTGGCCCCAAGCATTCTTGGAGGGTTTATTTTTCTCCTTAGGTGACATTTAAATATATAGCATTTCATGTGCAGAGCAGGATATGTTAGCAACAAGAGAGTAAGAAAGTGCACTTACTATGAAGGTAGGTGTCCTAGTGCTTTTCTGTTTCACCCGTGAAGTTCATTCTCTCTCATGATACCTTTGTTTACAGCATCCACAATGCACTTGCGGTCAGGTTCTATAAAAGAGACCTGTAATCTTATGTCTAAGCAACTCAGTTTGTGACATGAGTTAGCCTCTGATAGACGATACATTTTTTGTTTTAAAGACTCAAATGAAATTTTTTACATTCTTCTTTGAGGAAAAAGAGTTTCACTTGAAGTTGTTTTTTGCCCAAACATGTTCAGAGAAGGTTTCACAAGCCCTGACATTGTTTTATTTTGTTATGTGCATCTGTAAGGAACTGAGATACAATACAGCTACTAAAACCTGATGGTTGTGGAACTTGACAGCACTTCCTTTCCTTTGTGTTCTGATTATACACTGAGGAAACCAGTATCTCTTCCAGTTCAGCTAGAATTTGGTAGAATTCAAGAGCTCAAAGGTCTGGCAGAGATCTGAAATATTATTGGGTATCATCTTACATTTTAGAGAAGTCTCTTGGTTGAGTCATTGTTAAAGCATTTGCTTTTCTTTTCATTCTTGGAACCCACTATCCACAGACCACATTTCTATAGGACTATAACTGCTTTGCCACACAAACTCAACACCAGGATATTTCATACATATATGCCAGTGTTTCAGTGCTTGTCAATCAGAGTTTATAAAATATAAAGATAATAACCCAATATTAATATCCAAATCTGTTATGCTCCTTTTATGTGTGAAAATAACAAACCCTGTTCAGATGTTAGATTTCCTATCCTCTTTGTTACCCTGTTTTTAATTTATTTCAGGGAATAAAATGATTTTGTGTATCAATTTACTGTAGTGATAAAGCATATCTGTGAATCAGAATGATCAGAAATCTAGTAGATCTACAGGTTATTTGGAATTACGTCCAGCCCCACTGAGGGTTTTAATGGGGCTACTTCCTCCACAGAATAAATACAGCCCTGGTTTTCTAAAACTGTATCTCCAATAGTAATATGATTGCTTCATATGAAGAAGGAAACCTAGAAATGTGTTGCCTTAGGAGGAGGACTTTAAAACTTTTAAACATGTTGTTTTTGTCTTTTTCTCCCTCAGGTGTACCTCAAAAGGAGAGAGCTAGATATCACTCACAGTGACCATGTGGTTATGAATGTTTTCAGTGGACAGGCCTCAGCCTTCACAATTTTTGAGTCAACACTGTGATTCTCCCATGGGTTTATGTCTATTCCAAAGGCTTTTTTCCAATAGGTTTTGCACTACATAAACTATATTCTACTTTTTTTACACCAGCAACAAATATTTACACATTACAAAATGTGAGTTCTCCAACCTCAATGATTTCAGTCTCTTGAAAAAGGATTTATGATGTTTATTCAAATGTTAT
This sequence comes from Bos indicus, assembly GCF_029378745.1. Taxonomy (NCBI): domain Eukaryota; kingdom Metazoa; phylum Chordata; class Mammalia; order Artiodactyla; family Bovidae; genus Bos; species Bos indicus. The sequence continues at coordinate 72,132,300 of NC_091771.1, forward strand.
ATTCCTTGCTTTCTTATCCAAATCAAAGGTGCAGGCCACCAATAAAAGCTGTCTCCCGGGTTTTGTGTCTTGAGAGACTCCAGAGCCAAACTCATTTTCTAAGATTTGAGACAAAGTTGTTACAGATGTTTTTTTACTGTTCCCAGAATTACATATTACTTTCCAATTATATCAGGGATTCTGTTTACTTGAAGACTGTGTGAAGTTACTGTTTTGTGTCCACTTCCTTTAACATGACTAGGATCCATTTTTCCACCAAAAGACCTCTGGTTAAAATACTATAGAGAAAACTGATAGGATAAACATACAAGATACTATAGTTTAAGTAACCAAAAAAAAAAGGGGGGGGGGGATATATGGTTAAATACAGAAGGAAAATATCCTATGTTCTGAAAGAGAAGGAAGAGAAAATATGCTTTCTCAAAATAGGAGCCCTTCTAGGGGATTTGCTAATGAAGGATAGATGTGTGCTAGACTGTCTTCTAGATAGAGGATTTTATTTTATTTTTTTTACATTACAAATTGTGGTAAAGTATATATAACATAAGGCTTCCCTGGTGGCGCAGAGGTTAAATAAATTTTGCCATATAACCATTTTCAGTCACATAATCCAGTGGCATTAATCACATTCACAGTATTGTGAAGCCACACTGTCTGGGTAGCTTTTGGTAATTATGTGCTTCCTCTTCAGTGTGTTATTTCTGCAGAGTCATTTTGATAAGTTTCATTTTTCTAGGAGGAATCTGTTTCCTGTGAGTTTTGAGCTTGATTGGCATAAATTTATTCACAATGCCTTATATGTTTAATCTCTGCAGCATCTCTAACTGTGTTCTTTTGGCTTTTTAATTTTATTTTAGCCTTCTTTTTTATGAATTATCTTGCATAACTTTTTCATGTTTTCAAGAATCACCTTTCTGCTTGATTGATGCTCTCTTTTTCCGCTAGTTCACCATATGATTCTTTCCTTCAACTTTTCCTTAACTTTGAGGTTTTTCCTCTAAATTCTTAAATTGAAAAGAGATTATTAACATCATTATTTTTCTAACATAAATATATAAAGCTGACTTTTTCCCCCTAAAATCCACTTTAGCTACAATCTGCAAGTTTTGGTATTCACCATCGTCAATAGCCATAGTATTATGTATTTTCTAATTCCTAATTTAATTCATTAACTCTATCTTTTACCCATGAGTTATTCATAAGTATAATGTTCTCTAAATTTCAAATGCTAATGGATTTTTTTTTTTAGATTCAGCCATGTGGAACTGCTAACATTGAATCTTTTTATAAGCTATAAAGTAGCAGTTTCATATGGTTCAACATATAGTTTTCTTTTGTTATTAATATATAACTTAATTTCATTTGGTCAGACAACATTAGATTGTGAATTTTAAACCAAAGGTAACCACATTCACCCTAAAGGTCCTTGTTTCTACCATTTTGTATTTTATTGGGGGTTTTTAAAATGTTATAAGTTCATGTGTAACCAGTAATTTTCAATAAAAGTCCTCCCCGAATACTGGAATGTTTTCTGATATGTGTTGCAGGCTGGCTCTCTGGGATGCACACTTGGATGGAGTTTAGTGCTGGGATGTGTATCAGGGGTGCCCTTGGGGTCAACACTGTGGAATCAGGAGGGAAGAAACAGGGTAAAGCAGAGGGAAGGATCAGGCTGGATCACTGGCCAGACGACCTGAGCTGACCCCATGAGAGTCTGGAGTGACGATGACCTTTCAGGGTTGCCCTGACACATTCAATGACCAGGCCTTTATACCTCCACCTGGATGGATCATTGCACTTAGGCTGCCCCCACAGGGGCTGGTGGTTTAAGGTTACCCACTGGCAGCACTTACAGCTGCTGGACAACAAGTCCTTGAAGGGAGGTCAGGACAGTACGTCTCCATGTTCCCCCTGGGCATGTATCACAGCTCCAGAGGTAGGTGATGAGGGTGTACTGTGGGGGAAAGTCTTGATGACTAATGGTTAACACAAAATGATGACTCAGCGATTCTCCTCAATACCCTCTGGTCTGAGAAGGTCCATGTAGTAGAGAAATCCTCATTCTCCAGAGTCAGCCCAGTTGTCACCTCTTCTAGGAAGTCACATTAAGATCAGTCGTCATCCTAGGTAACTCGGATATGTGTATTACCCTGAGCGCCTCTCATGTTAAACTGAACCATACTTGGTTAGTGTCCTGTTGTCACCATCTTGAAATACTTTATTTTTAAACAAGGGGCCTGTTCTTTCTGTTGTGCATGTAGCCTGCCCTGAGTGAAAATGGTCACACATGGTCTTTTTCTCACCTAGTATAGGGCACTTGAAACTGTGCCCTGTCCACTTTTTAATTATGTCTTCCAGCAGAGTATCTGTACCTAGAGGGTGCTCAGCAAATGTTTGTTGAATGGATAAACGATAACCTAGAGCAAGCCTTCCTTCTCAATTTTATAATTTTGAGATTTTAAGAGGTAGCCTGGGATAACAGAAAGCCCTGGTTTTGGAGTCAGTCACACTGATCTGTCAGTTCTTTCTCTACTACTCACTAGCACTGTGGGTGTGGGAAAGCAGTAACCACCCAAGGTGCCAGGACACTAGAATGGCACCATCCTTTACAAAATAGGCTCTGGACACTTACAGTCATGTAGTCTTAGTTACATGCTCGGGTAAGCATCTCAACCTCTGAATCTCAGCTTCTTTGTCTGAAAAATGAATATAGTTTCTGCTCTTGAACCATCGCTTTGGTTGGGATGATGGATGGACTAAGAGCATCCAAAGACACAGGGTGGAATCACTGACCTTGGAGATTCTTATCACCAGGAGAGGAGAACAGGATGGGTGTGGATGAAGGAGGTTTGTAGATTGAAGAAGGTGTACTTGAGGAGGTCCGCATCTGATGGCCTAAACCAAACTGTTCTTCCTGCACATGTAGTTAAAATGACACAAGCACACAGGGAGAAGCACAAACTGGAGTCAGGGACAAATACTGGCTCCTCTGGGCACTGATTTGCTATGGATTCAAGTTCTGCTACCCGGTGAGTGTGGGCTCTTAAGGTTGGGAAGCCCACTGCTCTTCAGGGTCCTTGAAAGTTGAGGTGGGGATAGTATGATTCACAGAGGGCTGCTGCAAAGATTAACTGTGACAGTGATACTCACAGTGAGGACTGTGCACTAGTGCCAGTTCATGACCTGTTTGTAACCCAGTTAGAAGTAAGTGCAGGAAATTCAAGAAAGCTAGAAACTCACAACCATCTATATTGCTGTGACATTCACCCTCAGGATGGGTGGGATCCTTAACACCCTGGGGACCAGTGTGAGGGTTGCACTATGGGGGGGGGGGCGGAGGCCCATGGCTGAGCTGCACACTAGCTGTGCACAATGGATCATTGATTAGGTAGCAATGGGCTGAAAATGTAAAATTAGATAACCCCAGACAGATAAGAAACAATGTGGGATATGTTCAATGCTTTTGAACAATGCTGTATATGGGATTAGCTGTCAGTCAGTACTACCTTTTCTAGAACTATCCACTTTATTAATTGTTACCATCATATTTAACTTAAAACTAGAGCACACAGGCTTTCAAAAGGCCCTATTATACATTATCAATATTTTCACTTCAGTTAAATTGAGTCACTCAGTCATGTCCGATTTTTTGTGACCCCATGATCCACAGCACACCAGGCCTCCTTGTCCATCACCAACTCCTGGAGTTTACCCAAACCCATGTCCATTGAGTTGCTGATGCCATCTAACCATCTCATCCTCTGTCTTCCCCTTCTCCTCCTGCCCTGAATCTTTCCCAGCATCAGGGTCTTTTCGAATGAGTCAGCTCTTTGCATTAGATGGCCAAAGTATTGGAATTTCAGGTTCTACATCAGTCCTTCCAATGAACACCCAGGACTGATCTTTAGGATGGACTGGTTGGACTTCTTTGCAGTCCAGGGGACTCTCAAGAGTCTTCTACACTTCAAAAGCATCAATTCTTCAGCACTCAGCTTTCTTTATAGTCCAACTCTCACATCCATACATGACCATTGTAAAAACCATAGCCTTGACTAGACAGAACTTTATGGCAAAGTAATGTCTCTGCTTTTTAATATGCTGTCTAAGTTGGTCATAACTTTCCTTCCAAGGAGGAAGCGTCTTTTAATTTCATGGCTGCAATCACCAAGCAGTGATTTTGGAGCCCAGAAAAATAAAGTCTGACACTGTTTCCACTGTTTCCCCATCTATTTCCCATGAAGTGATGGGACCAGATGCCATGATCTTTGTTTTCTGAATGTTGAGCTTTAAGCCAAATTTTTCACTATCCTCTTTCCCTTTCATGAAGAGGCTCTTTAGTTCTTGTTCATTTTCTGCCATAAGGGTGGTGTCATCTGCCTATATGAGGTTCTTGATACTTCTCCAGGCAATCTTGATTCCATCTTGTGCTTCTTCTAGCCCAGCATTTCTCATGATGTCCTCTGTATATAAATTAAATAAGCAGGGTGACAATACACAGCCTTGACATACTCTTTTTCCTATTTGGAACCAGTCTGTTGTTCCATGTCCAGTTCTAACTGTTGCTTCCTGACCGGTATACAGTTTTCTCAAAAGGCAGGTCAGGTGGCCTGGTATTCCCATGTTTTTCAGAATTTTCCACAGTTTATTGTGATCCACACAGTCAAAGGCTTTGCCATCGTCAATAAAGCAGAACTAGATGCTTTTCTGGAACTCTCTTGCTTTTTCCATGATCCAGCGGATGTTGGCAATTTGATCTCTGGTTCCTCTACCTTTTCTAAAACCAGCTTGAACATCTGGAAGTTCATGGTTCATGTATTGCTGAAGCCTGGCTTGGAGAATTTTGAGCATTACTTTACTAGTGTGTGAGATGAGTGCAATTGTGCAGTAGTTTGAGGATTCTTTGGCATTGCCTTTCTTTTGGGTTGGAGTAAAAACTGACATTTTCCAGTCCTGTGGCCACTGCTGAATTTTCCAAATTTGCTGACATATTGAGTGCAGCACTTTCACAGCATCATCTTTTAGGATTTGATATACCTTAGCTGGAATTCCATCACCTCAACTAGCTTTGTTCATAGTGATGCTTCCTAAGGTCCACTTGACTTCACATTCTAGGATGTCTGGCTCTAGGTGAGTGTGAGTGATCACACCATTGTGACTATCTGGGTCATGAAGATCTTTTTTGTACAGTTCTTCTGTGTATTCTTGCCACCTCTTAATATCTTCTGTTTCTGTTATGTCCATACCATTTCTGTCCTTTATTGAGCCCATCTTTGCATGAAATATTCCCTTGGTATCGCTAATTTTCTTGAGATATCACTAGTCTTTCCCATTCTATTGTTTTCCTCTATTTCTTTACACTGATTGCTGAGGAAGACTTCCTTATCTCTCCTTATTCTTCTTTGGAATTCTGCATTTAAATGTGTATATCTTTCCTTTTCTCCTTTGCTTTTTGCTTTGCTTCTTTTCACAGCTATTTGCAAGGCCTCCTCAGACAGCCATTTTTCTTTTTTGCATTTCTTTTTCTTGGAGATGGTCTTGGTCCCTGTCTCCTATACAATGTCATGAACCTCTTTCCATAGTTCATCAGGCACTCTGTCTATCAGATCTAGTCCCTTAAATCTATTTCTCACTTCCACTCTATAGTCATAAGTGATTTGATTTAGGTCATATCTGAATGGTCTAGTGGTTTTCCCTATTTTCTTCAATTTAAGTCTGAATTTGGCAATAAGGAGTTCATGATCTGAGCCACAGTCAGCTTCCAGGCTTGTTTTTACTGACTGTACAGAGCTTCTCCATCTTTGGCTGCAAAGAATACAATCAGTCTGATTTTGGTGTTGACCATCTGGTGATGTGCATGTGTAGAGTCTTCTCTTGTGTGATTGGAAGAGGGTGTTTGTTATGACCAGTGTGTTCTCTTGGCAAAATTCTATTAGCCTTTTCCTGCTTCATTCTGTACTCCAAGGCCAAATTTGCCTGTTACTCCAGGTGTTTCTTGACTTCCTACTTTTGCATTCCAGTCCCCTATAATGAAAAGGACATCTTTTTTGGGTGTTAGTTCTAAAAGGTCTTGTAGGCCTTCATAAAACCGTTCAACTTCAACCTCTTCAGTGTTACTGGTTGGGGCATAGACTTGGATTACCGTGATATTGAATGGTTTGCCTTGGAAATGAACAGAGATCATTCTGTAGTTTTTGTGATTGCATCCAAGTACTTCATTGCAGATTCTTTTGTTGACTATGATGGCTACTCCATTTTTTTTCTAAGGGATTCCTGCCCACGGTAGTAGATATAATGGTCATCTGAGTTAAATTCACCCATTGCCGTCCATCTTAGTTTGCTGATTCCTAGAATGTCTATGTTTACTCTTGCCAACTCCTGTTTGACCACTTCTAATTTGCCTTGACTCATGGACCTAACATTCCAGGTTCCTCTGCAATATTGCTCTTTACAGCATCCAACCTTGCTTCTATCACAAGTCTCATCCTCAACTGGGCGTTGTTTTTGCTTTAGCTCCATCCCTTCATTCTTTCTGGAGTTAATTCCCCACTATTCTCCAGTAGCATATTGGGCACCTACCGACCTGGGGAATTAATCTTTAAGCTTCTATCTTTTTGCCTTTTTATACTGTTCATGGGGTTCTCAAGGCAAGAATACTGAAGTGGTTTGCCATTCCCTTCTCCAGTGGACCACATTCTGTCAGACCTCTCCACCATGACCCGCCTGTCTTGGATCGCCCCAAATGGCATGGTTTAGTTTCATTGAGTTAGACAAGGCTGTGGTCTGTGTGATCAGATTTTTAATAGTATTAAAAAGTTAGACATAAGTAAACTCCTGTTTAAGTTTAAAGGGTTTGTTTCAAGTCTAAAATCAATACTGTGCATGAATTTTTATAGATTCTATTCTTGAATAAACAGCATCATCCTAAGGTTGAAGAAGGTCTCTGGAAGCACAACAGACCACTTTTAAACCTTCAGAGATTTTTAAAATACAAGGTTTTAAGTGTAAGCTATTTATTTTCCTTTAAAAGCAGAAAGAATATGGATTAACTGAGTTTTTGTTTTTTAAACCTAATGTTCTAAGGAAAGTGTTTCTTTTTTTCAAAAACTAAAACAGCAATATGTGTTGAAAACTGGGAGAAATATATACTTATTTGAATTTAGACCTAAAAAATAACATTACTACTAGGAATCACATGCCCCAGCTCTATGAGACCTTCATCTGTACATCAGGCCCATCTGATTTGCCTTAGGAGTCAAACTGGGATTGTGTGATTTTTTTTTTTTTTTAAGAAGACCCAAGGTTAAGACTTAGACACACTAAGAATGTTCTACAAGAAGTTTACATTGGATGGTTCTGACTAAATTCACTCTTTCATTCAGCAACCATGCTCACAAGTATCCATCCCAATAGGTGGAAGCCTTGGGTGTTCCAAAACAGTGTTTGATCCAAAAGCTTATCATATTTAATTCTGGAGGACATTACATGAAAATTTTTTTTTTTTTAGGTAATTTCCCCCTTTATTTAATTTATTTATTTATTTTATTGGAGGCTAATTACTTTGCAATATTGAACTGGTTTTGCCATACATCAACATGAATCTGCCACGGGTGTACAAGTGTTCCCCATCCTGAACCCCCCTCCCACCTCCTTCCCCATCCCTTTCCTCTGGGTCATCCCAGTGCACCAGCCCCAAGCACCCTGTAACATGCATTGAACTTCGACTGGCAATTCATTTCACATATGATATTATACATGTTTCAATGCCATTCTCCCAAGTCATCCCACCCTCACCCTCTCCCACAGAGTCCAAAAGACTGTTCTATACATCTGTGTCTCTTTTGCTGTCTCGCATACAGGGTTATCATTACCATCTTTCTAAATTCCATATATATGCGTTCAGTTCAGTTTAGTTCAGTTCAGTCGGTCAGTCGTGTCCGACTCTTTGCGATCCCATGAATTGCAGCACGCCAGGCCTCCCCGTCCATCACCAACTCCCAGAGTTCACTGAGATTCACGTCCATCAAGTCAGTGATGCCATCCAGCCATCTCATCCTCTGTCGTCCCCTTCTCCTCCTGCCTCCAATCCCTCCCAGCATCAGAGTCTTTTCCAATGAGTCAACTCTTTGCCTGAGGTGGCCAAAGTACTGGAGTTTCAGCTTTAGCATCTTTCCTTCCAAAGAAATCCCAGGGCTGATCTCCTTCAGAATGGACTGGTTGGATCTCCTTGCAGTTAGTAAACTGTATTGGTGTTTTTCTTTCTGCCTTATTTCGCTCTGTATAATAGGAAGTTCCAGTTTCATCCACCTCATTAGAACTGATTCAAATGTATTCTTTTTAATGACTGAGTAATACTCCATTGTGTATATGTACCACAGTTTTCTTATCCATTCATCTGAATTTTGCATACTGCCCAGACAAAAAATGAGTCTCTGAAATGGAGTTTATCTCACATTAGAAATGTCATAAGTAAATAATTATAAACAGAGGACTGATGGCTGTTAAACCCTACATTTTAAAACACTAAAAATTTTAAGAATCCATGAATTTATACTGATTTTTATAAGACATAAAATAGATAATAGGAAGGGAAAGCCCTTTTTTGAAGTAGAAGGTCAATTCACAAATGTAGACAGATTGACAGAAAAGTAGCAGCCCTTGTTGTCATAAATAATTCAGACAAAATTCATCATTGTCTGAATGTACGCTGCAAGTTCGGGGGTTGGAGGAGACAGCATTTTCATGGACTCCAAGTATCTTCTCAGACTAATTCTTTAGGAAAGAACTATATTTTCAAAGTAGAACTATCTGGCAAGCACCTGGCTAAGCAAGTAACCAGAGTAAATATTATTAATAGTGAACCTACTGACACCCTTGGCTTTTTTTCTTGTTTCTTTAAAAATTTATCATTGATTTACAATGTTGTGTTAACTTCTGCTCTACAGCAGTGATTCAGTTACACATATACATACATTCTTTTTCATATAAGTTAAATAAGCAGGGTAACAATATGCAGGTCATACTCCTTTCCCAATTTTGACCCAGGCGGTTGTTCCATGTGCAGTTCTAACTGTTGCTTCTCCACCCACATATAAGTTTCTCAGGAGACAGGTAAGGTGGTCTGGGATTCCCATCTCTTTAAGTTTTCCAGTTTGTTGTGATCTACAGAGTCAAAGGCTTTAGCATGGTCAAGGAAGCATAAGTAGATATTTTTCTGAGCAGAAACGATATGGCCTGCATAGCCTGGAAATGTACTTCCTGGTCCTTTGCAGGAAAACTCTGCCCACCCTGCCCCAGAGCTCTGCCGTTCTAAGCGAGGCCTGTGGACCAGCAGCATCGGCTGGCCTGGGAGGTCATTAGAACACGGAATCTTGTCTTTACCCCAGACCTACTGACTCGGAATCTCCAGATCCCAGGTGAGTCCTGCTCACAGTACAGTTTGAGAAGCGCTGGTTTAGAGGCCCTGCTCTATCATCCTGTGGTTGCACCCTCCCCAGGTTGAGACAGCTAGAGAGGACCAGGGGGTGTGGCCACCTGGAGCCCCGCCCCCTCCAGGCCATCCTCTCAGCACCTGGACCCTAGAACCCCTGCTCCCAGCCCCAGTGCAGGCCTCCCTCCTGGTGCCCATGTCCCAGACCGACAGGTAGTCAAGATACAGCTGTTTATGGGTGGGAAGAGGGTGGCCTAAGCTTGGACTTGAAGGCTGGGGGCACTCTTGCTTGAGCAGCGGATTCCTCAGGGCACAGAGGGTGTCAGAGCCAGAGGTGGGAACAGTGGGGGGAAGGCTGGGGGCTGGGGCGGCCCCTCCCTCTGCTGTCCTGCAACTGGCTTGGAGCTCAATGTCTAAAACCCCAGTCCACCAGGTTTTAATAGTTATGTAGGTGTACTTGACAGTTTTGTTTGATTGATTTATAACTTTTGAATATTTAAGCATATAATATGGACTTCATTTGCACTCTTGACCCAGGGCTCACAGATATGAGTGGCAGGTCTGCTAAACGTTTCTCAGCATGTGTTTAGAGGACCCCCCTGCATCAAAACCGACTGGATTTTTGGTTAAAAATTCAAATTCCCAGGCCCCACTTGTGTAACTCTCTGGATCAGATCTTTGGGGCTGGAGCCCAGTAACCTGCATTCTGACCCCTCCCCTCGTGACTCTGATCCACAGCAGAGTTGTAGGAACACTTGTAATGGGGGAGGGGGGATGTAGAGGGGAGCTGCCATGAGTGATGGAGGTCTCAGATCAGAGGAAGGTGCTGACCACAAGCTCACACCTTTCTGCTTCTCTCATGATTCTTCTCACAACCTGGCCTGACTCCACCACTGGGCAGTTGGCTGCAGGGAGAAGCTGCCAGAACAGGACAAGGGTGTCCTCCTGCAGACCGTGGGGCTTTCGGTGGATGGGTGGGGTTGCTCTGCAGAAGGAGGGATCCAAATCAGGGGCAATAGGAGCAAAGGGGCTATGGGAGCCTGGAGGGACCATCCGGACCCACCGGGGGAGTCGGGCTGAAGGTCTGGGAAGATCTTTGGACAGGAGAGAACTCCGGGTCCTGCCAGGACACGGGAGTAGCTAGAACAGACTGTGCGGTCCCACCTGCCTGGGCTCAGAGGCTGCATCTGTCAGTTAGGAGTCATATGATCTTGAGCAATTTCCTTAAGCTCTGTAGACTTGTTTCCTTGTCTGTGAGATGGGGATCCTAACACCCTCTAGGCTTGTGTTACAGGTAAAAATGGTAATTAAGTAAAAACACACCTTTGCTATACAGGGTAGAATATACAACAGGGCGGTTGCTGTTTACTGTGAAGCTTGTCACCTTACACCTCTGCACTTCTTGATACTTAATATCATAGGCTCTTGTCATTGGCTGTTAAGACCAATTTCCTCAGACCACAGGCACAGGAAAGCTCCAGTCACAGATACGTGTCAGACCCGCACTTGGCCACTGACCTAGAGGTCCCTAAGCTTCCCTGTTTGGAGCGACTCCTGAAATTTCTGCCGAGCTGCTCCCTGGCTTCGGTTCCCAGGATTTCCCTCCCAGTATAGGTTTTTGATGAACCAAGGCTGGGCTTGTATGAAACCTCCGGGGGCAACCGTATCATACTGAAAATCACCACCAGAGGGCAGCAGAATCCACGAGTACAGGTGCAGAGCATGGAAAGGCCATGGAGTGAGGGACCAGGAAGGCCTCACAGCAGGCAAGAGGGGCCTCTAGCATTGCCTCACCCTCATTCACCCCACCTTCCACACACAGAAAGGCACACTTCTGCTTCTGCAGAATCACCTGATCCCTGTATATTCAGTTATCTTCTCCAGGTACAGTCCTTTATATCCTCATTATTATGGCAAAGGACGGTGGTTTGTAAACTTGGCTGCAAATTCGAATCACCAGGAGAACTCTATAAAATCCCAGTGCTGAGGCCTCATCTCAGCTAAATCAGAATCTCAAGGAGGGAAGGCAGGAGTCAACACGTTTTATTAATAAAACCCCACAGGTGATTCCACCCTGCAGCCAACTGAACCACTGTTGGAGTCAAAAGATCTCACTTCTTCCCAAATGAAAAATGCTTTCATTCACATTTCTGACAAAACATCGTCCATTGAAGAAGGGAATGGCAAGCCACTTCAGTATTCTGGCCTTGAGGACCCCATAAGCAGTATGAAAAGGCAAAAAGATAGGATACTAAAAGATGAATTCCCCAGATTGGTAGGTGCCCAATATGCTACTGGAGAAGAGTTGAGAAATAACTCCAGAAAGAGTGAAGAGACAGAGCCAAAGAGAAAACAATGCCCAGTTGTGGATGTGACTGGTGATGGAAGTAAAGTCTGACGTTGTAAAGAACAATATTGCATAGGAACATGGAATATTAGGTCCATGAATCAAGGTAAATTGGAAGTGATCAAACAGGAGACGGCAAGAGTGAACATCGGCATTTTGGGATATCAGTGAACTAAAATAGACTGGAATGGGTGAATTTAATTCAGATGACCATTACTTCTACTACTGTGGGCAAGAATCCCTTATATGAAATGTAGTAGCCTTCATAGTCAACAAAAGAGTCCTAAATGCAGGTACTTGGGCACAATCTCAAAAACAACAGGATGATCTCGTTTGTTTCCAAGGAAAACCATTCAATATCACAGTAATCCAAGTCTATGCCCCAACCACTAAAGCTGAAGTTAAATGGTTCTATGAAGACCTAGAAGACCTTCTAGATCTAACACCAAAAACAGATGTCCTTTTCATCATAGGGGATTGGGATGCAAAAGTAGGAAGTCAAGAGATACCTGGAATAACAGGCAAATTTGGCCTTGGAGTACAAAAAGAAGCAGGGTAAAGGATAACAAAGTTTTTTCCCAGAGAACACACTGGTTATAGCAAACACCCTCTTCAAAGCAATACAAGAGACAACTCTACACATGGACATCACCAGATGGTCAATACTGAAATCAGATTGATTATATTCTTTTCAGCCAAAGATGAGAAGCTCCATATGGTGGGAAAAAAACAAGACTGGGAGCTGACTGTGGTTCAGATCATGAACTCCTTATTGCAAAATTCAGACTTAAATTCATAAAAGTAGGGAAAACCACTATACCATTCAGGTATGACCTAAATAAAATCCCTTATGATTATACAGTAGAAGTAACAAATATATTCACGTGATTAGATCTGATAGAGTACCTGAAAAACTATGGATGGAAGTTCGTGACATTGTACAGAAGGCCATGATCAAAGTCACCCCCAAGAAGAAGAAATGCAAACAGACAAAATGGCTGTCTGAGGAGGCCTTACAAATAATTGAGAAAGAAGAGAAGCAAAGGAGAAAAGGAAAGATATAGCCATCTGAATGCAGAGTTCGAAAGAAGAGCAAGGAGTGAAAAGAAAGCCTTCCTCAGTGATCAATGCAAAGAAATAGAGGAAAACAATAGAATGGGGAAGACTGGTGATCTCTTCAAGAACATTAGAGATACCAAGGGAACATTTCAAGCAAAGAGGGACACAATAAAGGACAGAAGATTTATGGACTTAACAGAAGCAGAAGATATTAAGAAAAGGGGGCAAGAATACACAGAACTATGCAAAAAAGATCTTAATGACCTAGATAACCACAATGGTGTGATCACTCAGTTGGAGTCACACAACCTGGAATGTGATGTCAAGTGGACCTTAGGAAGCATCACTATGAACAAAACTAGTGAAGGTGATGGAATTCTAGTTGCTCTATTTCAAATCCTAAAGATGATGCTGTTAAAGTGCTGCATTCAAATGCCAGCAAATTTGGAAAGCTCAGCAGTGGCCACAGAACTGGAAAAGGTCAGTTTTCATTCTAATCCCTAAGAAAGGCAACGCCAAAGAATACTCAAACTACCACACAATTTGCACTCATCTCACACACTAGTAAAGTAATGCTCAAAATTCTCCAAGAGAAGTTTAATCAGTATATAAACTGAGAACTTCCAGATGTTCAAGCTGGCTTTAAAAAAGGCAGAAGAATGAGATATCAAATTACCAACATCCATTGGATCATAGAAAAAGGAGGAGAGATCCAGAAAAAACATCTACTTTGGGTTTATTGACTATGCCAAAGCATTTGACTGTGTGAATCACAACAAACTGCACAGAATTCTTCAAGAGATGGGAATAACAGACCACCTGACCTGCCTCTTGAGAAACCTGTATACAGGTCAGAAGCAACATTTAGAACTGGACATGGAACCACAGACTTGTACCAAATTGGGAAAGGAGTACATCAAGGTTGTATACTGTCACCCTGCTTATTTATTTTATATGCGGAGTACATCATGCTAAATCCCAGGCTGGAAGAAGCACAAACTAGAATTAAGATTGCCGGGAGAAATATTAGTAACCTCAGATATGAAGGTGGTACCACGCTTATGGCAGAAAGTGAAGAACTAAAGAGCCTTTTGATGAAAGTGAAAGGAGAGTGAAAAAACTGGCTTGAAAATCAGCATTCAAAAAATGAAGATTGTGTCTTCTGGTCCCATCACTTCATGGCAAATAGATGGGGAAACAATGGAAACAGTGGCAGACTTTATTTTGGGGGGCTCCAAAATCACTGCAGATGGTGACTGCAGCCATGAAATTAAAAGACACTTGTTCCTTGGAAGAAAAGTTATGCCCTACCTAGACAGTATATTAAAAATCAGAGACATTACTTTACCAACAAAGATCCATCTAGTCAAAGCTATGGTTTTTCCAGTAGGCATGTGTGGATGTAAGAGTTGGACTATAAAGAAAGCTGAGCGCTGAAGGATTGATGCTTTTGAACTGTGGTGTTAGAGAAGAACTCTTGAGAGTCTCTTGGACTGCAAGGAGGTCCACCCAGTCCTTCCTAAAGGAAATCAGTCCTGAATATTCATTGTAAGGACTGATGTGGAAGCTGAAACTCCAATACTTTGGCCACCTGATGTGAAGAACCAACTCATTGAAAAGACCCTGATGCTGGGAAAGATTAAAGGCAGGAGAAGGGGTCAACAGAGGATGACATGGTTGTATGGCATCACCAACTCCATGGACATGAGTTTGAGTAAGCTCTGGGAGTTGGGGATGGACTTGGAGGCCTGGTGTGCTGCAGTTTATTGGGTCGCAAACAGTCGGACACGACTGAGTGACTGAACTGAAAGGAGTTGATTATGTGAGGGGTTTTATTTATTTTTTGTAGTCTTTAATTTTATCTATGTCTTAGGTATATTCGTTGTGGTTAATATTTGGTGTTTCAAAAAGAACATAATTACATGGCCGCCTTATTAGGAGGACTGAGTGTTATTACTTTTTCCTCCAGGTCTAGTCCCAGGCCTGCCCTAGTAGGTGCTGAAGAAGGTTGGATTTTAACTACTCAGTGAAAAATCCTAATGGCGCATGTAAAGAGTTAGGGAAGGACTCCTTTAGGAGAGAAGGCTGTGTCCACAGGAGGATGTGGGAGTGATTCTAGTCTGTCCAGAGGGACAGGCCTCCACCAGCTAAGTCCTGCCTCATCTCCAGACTTTGTCTCACTCTAGCCTGAGCTCCAACGTGTCTTAACTGTTTTAGTTTCTCAAATCCACTAACCTCTCCTTTGCTCTGGACCTTTGGGTTCATCCTTTTCTGCCAAGGAACCCCCCCACCCCCACCCCCACCCCCACATCTTTTATTGACTGACTCTTACTCTCCTCTCAGGTAAAAAGTGAGATATGGCTCTACCCAGCAGGACTCTTTCTCCCTGAAGTGAACCCCTCTCTGCCCTGTCCCCCCCTCTCATGACTCCCCTGTGTTGGCTCCTTTCTCCTCTCCTTTAGCCTGGAAGAGCGGCAGCTGTGTCTCCTCCAGGGACCCCAGCACCTGTTTGGGAGCCTGAGCACAGGAGGGCTCAGTATTCAGTGGCTGACTTTGAAAGCACCCAGGCGGTAGGCGAACAACTTTCCAAGTCTCAAATGTGTCCACTTGCTTCTCTTTTCCCCTTGGACTTAGGACTTAGTGGCTAATAAACTTCAGATGTTTGGGGGAGGGTAAGGACACATGCATTATTTAAATAGAAGACAGTTGGTGAGAGAAGGGAGAAAAGAACCGGGAAGTTCAGGAAGAGCATGGCCAACAGCCAGTTGCTGTTATTTGCACAAAGCCTGTCCTGTGTGTGTGAAAGAGGCTCCCAGGATGAACATGTCATGGAGGTGTTCCCTGAGGTCTCACTCTGGCTGGTTCTCTGATAGGCTGAGGCTCTGAGGTCAAGGCTGTGAATGGAAACTCAACTCGAGGGAAACACGTGTTATGTCTCTTTGTATAAATGGTTGCTACTCTAGCACCCCTAAACAAGCTGCTTAAATAGGGATGGCACACATTTTAGTGTCCAAATCTCTAATCCACTCCCAGGGAAGGAAGGACTGGTTATCCCTGAGTCCTACCCTTCAAACTCTGAGAACTCTTCACTCCCTTTCCCCAGAAGAGCAGGGCTGAGGATAGGAGAAGGCTTGTCATGTCTCCATCCCCAGCCCCCTGACTGTTGAGTGAGCCCATGACTGAGAGGTGGGGAGGAGGTGAGATGAATGAGTGTCCTCTGGTCCCACAGCCAGTCCTCCCCCGGCCCTGCCCCCGGCACCTCCATGCCGGGGACCAGCCCCGGCTGATCCAGGGTATTCGAAGGAGAGACGGCATAGGCGAGGATCAGGATACAATAGCTTCAATTATATATTAATTAAAGATATAAAGAGTAATAGAATAAGGATAGCTCAGTAGGAAAATTCAGTGGAGAAAAGAGGCTGAGTAGCTTGGTTTACGCAGGAGACCAATAAAACTTCAAGACAAGAAGTTTGCACCACTTACGTAGGCCGCAGGCGTCCTTCCGTTCTCCCGAAGGAGAGGAGACACTGAGGCCTCCCCGGTCGGATCTTAGAAGCCCAGGCATAATTAGTAAGCATGGTGGGTTCCGCGCTCCAGATGGAGACTCAGCCAGAGTGAGAGAGAGAGCGACATGGGGAGACCAGTATTTCGAGAAACTGATCCCAATTCTTTATTTTCCAGAGTCTGTTTTTATACAGTAAGATGTTATACAAAAGTCACGTGGGGACAGCAGTCCTGACTTTTATTAAAGTCAGGTGCTTCACACAAATGTATACAGAGGTCTTAGGGGTGTTACATCATCTTCTGGCCAGGGGGGCCTGCTGACAATTTATGACCCTCTCCTTGCGACAGCGGTCAGTCAATCAGGACACTTATTTCTCCAGGGCTGATTATTCTCAAAACAGACGCCACCCAAATAAAGTTACATTCCTACAGGGTGAGGGTGTAGTGGGTTTTAGTTAAGGAAAGAATTTACTTAGCCTAAGGTCTAACGTGATCGATATCAAAGGTTAATACTTATTTCTTCTATATATTCATTAATGTGTGTAAGGGCAGGGGATGTGGAGACTTAGCAACAAACATTGGCTCAACAAATGAAAAACCCTTCACCAATACAATTTCTAATCAGCCCATTATACTTATACTAATAGTTTTCTAACTTTTCTAAGGAACCTCTTTTTAGAAGGTTTAAAGCATCTGGTGCCTCTCACGGTTGGGAGGCTGTGAGCAATCACATGTGGCCGGACGAGCCTGTCAGGCAGGCTAGAGAACCTTCAGAGGAGTTTGTAGGTTAAAACACTCTTGTCACACCCAAGAGTTTTTATTGACTGGAGCTCTAGGTTAACTCCTTCTCCGAAAGAGGTGGTGGGGGACAGCCCTCCGTAAAGTCAGAGGTGTAGGTAAGAGCACAAAGTAGTAAAGTAGGCAGGCTCTGGTTATGGGGGTAGACGCTCGGGGATTTCCAGGGGGACTCCTGAGGCTCAATCCCGCCTTTGCGTATGTCGAGCCTCCTTCCTCATGACCTTTGCCATGGGCGGAGTACCTCACTCTGGCCCCCAGCACCTCCACCCTTCCATTCCCTCTGCCCTTGGACTTGCCCTTGGATTTCCTCTCATATTCATGCAAGGTTTCCCAGAGTTCTATCTCAGATCTGAAATCTTTCTTAAACCATCTTTTTTGTTGTTTAAAAGCTTATTCCTTGATAGTTGAGTGACTTTACTCAGGAGTATAAGGGGAGAACCGTGAGTATGGAAAAGCCAGGAGGGTCTGAGGCGTTGATTAGTTTCTTATCTCACTTTTAAACAAGGGTGTGGGGCACTTAACACACAGCAAAGGCAAACATCACAACATTTTTACCAAAACCAGATCCCCTACAACTGTGACAGGGAGGAAAATTACCTTTGTTGGCCCCTGACCTCCATGTCACCAGCAGCCCCTCCCAATATACTCCAGGTCTTTGGTCTGTTCTTATCTCTCCTCAAAGTGAAAGTAAAGGTATTAGTCACTCAGTCATGTCCTATTCTTTGTGGCCCCATGGACTGTAGCCTGCCAGGCTTCTCTGTCCATGGATTCTCCAGGAAAGAATACTGGAGTGGGTAGTCATTACCTTTTCCAAGGGATCTTCCCAATCCCAGGGATCAAACCCAGGTCTCTCACATTGCAGGCAGATTCTTAACCATCTGAACGACAGGGAAACCCTCAAACTCATGTTTATTATCTGACTCCATTTGTTGGGTGGAAAATTATCTCATTAGCTTATTGCATAATAATGACAAAAGAAAAGGAGTGGTATCAAGATAAGACTTAAGCTCTTTATCCAGTGTTTTAAAGGGAAGAAATAAATCATTCCAGAAACTGCTCTCATGTAAAATTCCAAAGAAAAAGTGAAAGAGAGTGAAAGTGGCTCAGTCATGTCCCGCTCTTTGAGACTCCATGGATATAGTCCATTGAATTTTCTAGGCCAGAGGACTGGAGTGGGTAGCCTTTCCCTTTTCCAGGGGATCTTCCCAACCCAGGATTGAACCCAAGTCTTCTGCATTGCAGGTGGATTCTTTACCAACTGAGCCACCAGGGAAGCCCAAGTGTAGTACTAAATCAATGGCTTCTGATGATTTAGAAAAGGAAGCAGTCATAATTGGAACAACCTTTTGGGTTCAATAAATAAAGGATTGTAATGCTGAATTAAATGCATATGCTTATAAAGGCTGATGGATCTGAAGAAAACTGTAGTGAAATCCTAGCATTAAGATTTTAGCAGGCAACTGTCAGTTTCTTATGATGTTCTTGAGATATAGTAATGAGTATGAGTATATATATCCATCAGCTCAGTTCAGTTCAGTCACTCAGTCGTGTCCGACTTTTTGTGACCCTATGAATCACAGCATGCCAGTCCTCCCTGTCCATCATCAACTCCTGGAGTTCACTCAGACTCATGTCCATCGAGTCAGTAATGCCATCCAGCCATCGCATCCTCAGTTGTCTCCTTTTCCTCCTGCCCGCAATCCCTCCCAGCATCAGAGACTTTTCTAATGAGTCAACTCTTCGCATGAGGTGGCCAAAGTACTGGAGTTTCAGCTTTAGCATCATTCTTTCCAAATAACACCCAGGGCTGATCTTCTTTAGAATGGACTGGTTGGATCTCCTTGCAGTCCAAGGGACTCTCAAGAGTCTTCTCCAACACTACAGTTCAAAAGCATCAATTCTTTGATACTCAGCTTTATTCACAGTCCAACTTTCACATCCATACATGACCACTGGAAAAACCATAGCCTTGACTAGACAGACCTTTGTTGGCAAAGTAATGTCTCTACTTTTCAATATGCTATCTAAGTTGGTCATAACTTTCCTTCCAAGGTGTAAGTGTCTTTTAATTTCATGGCTTCAATCACCATCTGCAGTGATTTTGCAGCCCCCCAAAATAAGGTCTGACACTGTTTCCACTGTTCCCCATCTGTTTCCCATGAAGTGATGGGACCAGAAGCCACGATCTTTGTTTTCTGAATGTTGAGCTTTAAGCCAACTTTTTCACTCTCCTCTTTTAATTTATCAAGAGGCTTTGTTGTTCCTCTTCACTTTCTGCCATAAGGGTGGTGTCATCTGCATATCCGAGGTTATTGATATTTCTCTCGGCAATCTTGATTCCAGCTTGTGCTTCTTCCAGCCCAGCATTTCTAATGATGTCTTCTGCATATAAGTTAAATAAGCAGGGTGACAATATACAGCTTTGACATACTCCTTTTCCTATTTGGAACCAGTCTGTTGTTCCATGTCCAGTTCTAACTGTTGCTTCCTGACCTGCATATAGGTTTCTCAAGAGGCAGGTCAGGTGGTCTGGTATTCCCATCTCTTTCAGAGTTTCCCACAGTTTACTGTGATCCACACAGTCAAAGGCTTTGGTATAGTCAATAAAGCAGAAATAGATGTTTTTTCTGGAACTCTCTTGCTTTTTTGATGATCTAGCAGATGTTGGCAATTTTATCTCTGTCTCCTCTGCCTTTTCTAAAACCAGCTTGAACATCTGGAAGCTCATGGTTCACGTATTGCTGAAGCCTGGCTTGGAGAACTTTGAGCATTACTTTACTAGTATGTGAGATGAGTGCAATTGTGCGGTAGTTTGAGCATTCTTTGGCATTGCCTTTCTTTGGGATTGGAATGAAAACTGACCTTTTCCAGTCCTGTGGCCACTGCTGAGTTGTCCAAATTTGCTGGCATGTTGAGTGCAGCACTTTCAAAGCATCATCTTTTAGGATTTGAAATAGTTCTACTGGAATTCCATCACCTCCACTAGCTTTGTTCGTAGTGATGCTTCCAAAGGCCCATTTGACTTCACATTCCAGGATGTCTGGCTGTAGGTGAGTGATCACACCATCGCGATTATCTGGGTTGTGAAGATTTTTTTGTACAGTTCTTCTGTGTATTTTTGCCACCTCTTCTTAATATCTTCTGCTTCTTTTAGGTCCATACCATTTCTGTCCTTTACTGTACCCATCTTTGCATGAAATGTTCCCTTGGTATCTCTAATTTTCTTGAAAAGATCTCTAGTCTTTCCCATTCTATTGTTTTCCTCTATTTCCTTGCATTGATGTCTGAGGGAGGCTTTCTTATCTCTCCTTGCTATTCTTTGGAACTCTGCATTCAAATGGGTATATCTTTCCTTTTCTTCTTTGCTTTTCACTTCTCTTCATTTCACAGCTATTTGTAAAGCCTTCTGAGACAGCCATTTTGCCTTTTTTAAAAAACTATATTTGGAGGCTAATTACTCTACAATATTGGAGTGTTTTTCTAGGTGATGGTCTTGATCCCTGTCTCCTGAACAATGTCATGAACCTCTGTTCTTAGGTCAGGCATCCTGTCTATCAGATCTAGTCCCTTAAATCTATTTCTCACTTCCACTATATAATCATAAGGGATTTGATCTAGGTCATACCTGAATGATCTACTGGTTTTCCCCTCTTTCTTTAATTTACGTCTGAATTGGGCAATAAGGTGTTCATGATCTGAACCACAGTCTGCTCCTTGTCCTGTTTTTGCCGAGTGTATAGAGCTTCTCAATTTGAAGGAAGGATGCAGCTGGTTCTCATCTGCTCCCCAGTTGGAAGACACATATTTCATCTCCCTCTATGGCATCCTCTCACCCTGTGTGTAGACTCCATAAGCCTACTGTCTCCCTCTTTATGAATTTTTCAGACTCCAAGTGGGAAATTGGGGTTTTTTACTTCACTCATAACACAGGTTTATGGCATGGGAGTCTCCTGTACAAAGCTGATAACTCTGCTGGCTTCTAGCAGGAGGTAAGGCATGAGCCATACTTGAAGGGGTTTCTATCATATCCTGTGTCCCCTCAACTTTGGGAATGGTGATCACCGGGGACAGGCCTCTCCAGCTCTCTGCATCTTATTCCCAGACCTTTGTTCGCCTCTGACTTGGGTTTTGATCTCTCTTCTGTGGAGGAAGTCTTGGTTGGCTGTTTTCTTGCCAACTGTGCTCTTTGTACTAGCATCAGTGCTCCTTAGCTATAACCTCAAGAATTCCATGTTCATTCCTTTTACATAAACATTCACACCATAGCAAGGGACAGTCAATTTAATACTCTGGTAAAATAGTTTGCTGTAATAGTTTCTACTTATTGATTTTCTCTTCTGTGCTATGAAATGCAGTAAGCACTTTCACATCAACAATAACTCCATGAAATTGATATTACTTTTCAGTACCCAATTTACAGATGAAAAATTTCATTCGGAGAATGCAATTATCAACTGGAGTTTGGAAGAGTGCCCCTGTTAGGAGGTGGCCTCCCTTATTTATCTGATAAATCTGCTGGGAACCTAAGAGTTTCCAGTTTTTGGAGGAATCAGGTAGAAAGAAAAGACATGTTTTAATTATACTTACAAAGGTCTAATTTTCCAAATTGTTTTTGTTATTGTTGTTGTTATTTTTTAAACAAATTTATTTATTTTAATTGGAGGTTAATTACTTTACAATATTGTATTGGTTTTGACATACATCAACATGAATCCGCCACAGGTATACACGTGTTCCCCATCCTTAACCCCCCTCCCTCCTCCCTCCCCGTACCATCCCTCTGGGTCGTCTCAGTGCACCAGCCCCAAGCAACCAGTATCATGCATTGAACTTGAACTGGCGATTCATTTCATATATGATATTATACATGTTTCAATGTCTTTCTCCCAAATCATCCCACCCTCTCCCTCTCCCACAGAGTCCAAAAGACTGTTTTATACATCTGTGTCTCTTTTGCTGTCTTGCTTTTAGGGTTATCGTTACCATCTTTCTAAATTCCATATATATGCATTAGTATACTGTATTGGTGTTTTTCTTTCTGGCTTACTTCACTCTGTATAATAGGCTCCAGTTTCATCCACCTCATTAGAACTGATTCAAATATATTCTTTTTAATGGCCCAGTAATACTCCATTGTGTATATGTACCACAGCTTTCTTATCCATTCATCTGCTGATGAACATCTAGGTTGCTCCCATGTCCTGGCTATTATAAACAGTGCTGCCATGAACATTGGGGTACATGTGTCTTTTTCAATTCTGGTTTCCTCGGTGTGTATGCCCAGAAGTGGGATTACTGGGTCATAAGGCAGTTCTATTTCCAGTGTTTTTAAGGAATCTCCACACTGTTCTCCATAGTGGCTGTACTAGTTTGCATTCCCACCAACACTGTAAGAGGGTTCCCTTTAAGTCATCATTATCTTGAAAGGAAGAGTTTCCTTATATCTGTAAAATGCTAGCTAAAACCAGTAATATTTTAGACAAAAATCATAAAAATTATAACCATATTCACAAGTTCACTCAGCATCTAGTCCTTTTTGTTAACAGTTTTATGAACCCATCAGACTTTTTGTTAGAATTATATAATTCCTTACAAAGTTTAGCAGCAAGGTCTGAAATTTATCAGAAACCTGTATTTATTAAAAGTCCTTCCTATGAATCTTCTTGAAGATGAAGCACTTTGTAATACTATCTGAGTACAAAAATAACAATCTGTAAATGATAGAAGATTTTTCCATAATTGTGCATGCTATACAAGTTAATACACTGTATTTCTCTTGTTCATCTGTCTTACATCATTTGAATCTCCAAGGCCCCAGCCAGAGAGCCTAGAAGAGTAAAAGAAAGAGGAATTTTCCTCTCTCCTACACAGTAAAATATACATAATGTAAAATGAACCATTTCCACCATTTTTTAAATGTACTGCTCTGTGCCATTAATTATATTCACATTGTTGTGAATCCATCTCTAGAACGTCTACATCTTCCCTTTAGATTTTATTAGGTTTGTCATAGCTTTCCTTCCAAAGAGCGAGCGTCTTTTCATATCATGCTGCAGTCACTGTCTGCAGTGATTTTGGAGCCTAAGAAAATAAAATCTCACTGCTTCTACTTTTTCCCCATCTATGTCCCATGAAATGATGGGACCAGATACCATGATCTTAGCTTTTTGATTGTTGAGCATTAAGCCAGCTTTTTCACCCTTGTCTTTCACCCTCATCAAGAGACTCTTTAGTTACACTTTGCTTTGTTCCTCTAGAGTGGTATCATCATCAGTTCAGTTCAGTTGCTCAGTCGTGTGCAACTCTTTGTGACCCCATGGACTGCAGCACACTAGGCTTCAACTGCATATCTGAAGTTATTGATATTTCTCCTGGAAATCTTGATTCCAGTTTGTGCTTTATCTAGTCTGGCACCTTGCATGATGCTCTGCATATAAGTTAAATAAGCAGGGTGACATTATACAGCCTTGTCATACTCCTTTCCCAATTTTTGTTTGTCTGAAGAAGTATTCATTTTTCCTTTACTTTTGAAAATCATTTCACAAACTATAGAATTCTAAATTGGTGGGGGTTTTTTTGTTCGTTTTCTCTCAACATTTAAAACTTTTCCACTCTACTCTCTCCTTGTTTGGATGGTTTCTGAGTAGAATTGGATACAATTCTTATCTTTATCCCTTTATAGACAAAGTGTTTTTCTTTAATTTGAAAATAATAAGCATAGTTTTAGGGTTTTTTCCTTCTTTTCTGTTACACTACTGTTTATTTCTAGCATTTATTCTTTGTTCCTTCTTAAAATCTACATCTTTCTGATTCTATTGCCCACCTATTTTTGCATGCTGTATACTTTATCCTTTAGAGCCCTTGATATATTAATTATGTTATTGTCATTGTTGTTTAGTCACTCAGTCGTGTTCAACTCATTTGTGACCCCATGGACTGTAGCCCACCAGGCTTCTCTGTCTATAGGATTTCCCAGGGTAGAATACTAGAGTGGATTGCCAGTTTCTTCTCCAGGGGATCTTCCTGACCCAGGGATTGAACCCAGGTTTCCTGCCTTGGCAGGCAGATTCTTTACCACTGAGTCACTGGGAAAGCCGGAGTTGCTTTTACTGTTTGTTTCTTTTTTAATTTTAATTGGAGGCTAATTACTTCACAATATTGTAGTTGTTTTGACATACATTGACATGAATCAGCCATGGGTGTACATGTGTTCCCCATCCTGAACCCCCCTCCCAACTCCCTCACCATCCCATCCCTCTGGGTCATCCCAGTGCACCAGCCCTGAGCATCCTATCTCATGCATTGAACCTGGACTGGCGATATGTTTCACATATGATAATATACATTTTGTTGCTAAGACACTTCAGTCATGTCCGACTCTGTGTGATCCCATAGACGGCAGGCCACCAGGCTCTCCCGTCCCTGGGATTCTCCAGGTAAGAACACTGGAGTGGGTTGCCATTTCCTTCGCCAATGCATGAAAGTAAAATGTGAAAGGGAAGTCGCTCAGTCGTGTCCGACTCTTAGCAACCCCGTGGATTGCAGCCTACTAGGCTCTTCCGTCCGTGGGATTTTCCAGGCAAAAGTACTGGAGTGGGGTGCCATCGCCTTCTCTGGATAATATACATGTTTCAGTGCTATTCTCTCAAATCATCCCACCCTCGCCTTCTCCCACTGAGTCCAAAAGACTGTTCTATACATCTGGGTCTCTTTTGCTGTCTCACTTTTAGGGTTATCGTTACCATCTTTCTAAATTCCATATATATACGTTAGTATGCTGTACTGGTGTTTTTCTTTCTGGCTTACTTCTGGTCTGATGTTTCCAACATCCCTGCTATTCCTGTTTCCGATGATGCTTTGTCTCTTCAAAAAAAAATTTTTTTTTTCTTTTGCATTTTGCTGTGCCTTGTAACTTTTTCTTGAAACGTAGAAATGATGTCCTGGATTAAAGGCACTGCTATAAGTGGATTTTAGTAATGAGGAGGTGAGGTGTGAGGGCAGGCATATCACATAATTAGGTCTCAGCCCCTCAGTGAGCCTCTTCCTCTGGACTGTGAACCTCACAAGTGTTTCTCATTTTTCTCTCCCCCACTCCTTCCCTTATATGGGACAGAATAGCTCAAGCCAGCTGGAGCTGGGTATTCCCTTCCCCAGGTCAGTTGGCTCAGTTAATACTCTAGAGGATTAGACTCTAGTACTAGTTTTCCCCTGGGAAAGGCCTTCTTCAGAAGACTGAGTGTTCTGATTATTTCAAATTGGCTCCTCCTCATCCCCCTACTCCCAGCAGGAAGGCTAAGGAGACTTTCCCTGGTATTTCCTGTAGGATCCCTGTGATACTCCTGGAGGCAAGGTTCACAGTATTATGAGTCCCTTCATTACCAGGTCCCCCTGGGGTTTTTTACTCTCAGATTGTTTACACTGAGCCTCCAGCAGTTTTTCAGCTATGGCTCTGGTTTCCTCCCCAAGCGTAGGCTCCCATGGTGGTTTCACCCTGAGAAGCCTCAACTTCCTCTGTTCACCTGTGGGCCTCCCCAGTCTTGGGAGTGGCAGTTTGCCTCCTCTGACAGATGCAAAAGGAAGTCTCCCTTTCCTTTTTTTCAATCTATACTCACCTAAGTTATCTTATCCAATACCAAGGACTGTTTTTCATTTTTTTACATTTTTGGTTTTTTTAATTTTTTCTTTTTGCTCCCAGGTTTATAGAAGACTGACT
Organism: Bos indicus; assembly: GCF_029378745.1. Classification (NCBI taxonomy): domain Eukaryota; kingdom Metazoa; phylum Chordata; class Mammalia; order Artiodactyla; family Bovidae; genus Bos; species Bos indicus. Next base: position 72,158,148 of record NC_091771.1, read on the forward strand.
CCTTGGTTTTCATGTTTTGGCTGTTTCTCATCTGAGTAGGCTTCTTGACTACGTAATTAAAATCAGGGCTTGTCAGCCATCTCCAGCTACTCTCACTTCTTGTTCTTCATCAGTTCAGTTTAGTCACTCAGTCATGTCCGACTCTTTGTGACCCCATCAATCGCAGCACACCAGGCCTCCCTGTCCATCACCAACTTTCGGAGTTTACCCAAACTCATGTCCATTGAGTCCATGATGCCATCCAACCATCTCATCCTCTGTCGTCCCCTTCTCCCCCTGCCCTCAATCTTACCCAGCATCAGGGTCTTTTCCAGTGAGTCAGCACTTCTGATGTTATCTTGTTCATACATTAACTTGTTTACTGTCTATCTCCTACTAATTCAATGTAAACACTGTGAGAAGATAAACCTTACATGTTTTGTAAGCCATTGATTCTTAGTACTTTGAAGGGTACGTGATGTGTAATAGGTGTTTAAAAGCACTTGGTTAAAAATAATTCATAATTTATTTAATCATGTTGCTGGTGCTAAACTTGGAAGTTAGGGTGTTTCTAAATTCTATTATAATTTAATAATAATCATTGCTCTGAGAAACATTTGTATATAAATGAAGTTGTGCATGAATAGTTTTCTGTAAGTGACTTTTTTGCCTTCATCTTCTTGTAGGTAAAAATCCTATTGGGTAAAAGAAGGTGAACAATTTAAGGCTTTTAATAAATATTGTCACATTATTATCTGAAAAGGCTATTCTAATTTATAGTTTACCAATAGTATATTACAATGCCTATCACACTTTTAATTAGCATGAGATGGGCTGGATAGAGCACAAGCTGGAATCAAGGTTGCCGGGAGAAATAACAGTAACGTCAGATATGCAGATGACCTTATGATAGAAAGTGAAGAAAAACTAAAGAGCCTCTTGATGAAAGTGAAAGAGGAGAGGGAAAAAGTTGGCTTAAAGCTCGACATTCAGAAAACTAAGATCATGGCATCCAGTCCCATCATTTCATGGCAAATAGATGGGGAAACTGGAAACAGTGGCTGACTTTATTTTGGGGGGTTCCAAAATCACTTCAGATGGTGACTACAGCCTTGAAATTAAAAGACACTTATTCCTTGGAAGGAAAGTTATGACCAACCTAGACAGTATATTAAAAACCAGAGACATTACCTTGCCAACAAATGTCCATCTACTAAAGGCTATGGTTTTTCCAGTAGTCATGTATGGATGTGAGAGTTGGACTATAAAGAAGGCTGAGCACTGAAGAAATAATGCTTTTGGACTGTGATATTTGAAAAGACTCTTGAAATTCCCTTGTACCTCAAGGAGATCCAACCAGTCCATCCTAAAGGAGATCAGTCCTGAGTGTTCATTGGAAGGATTGATGTTGAAGCTGCAACTCCAATACTTTGGCCACCTGATGTGAAGAACTGACTGATTTGAAAATACCCTGATCCTGGGAAAGATTGAAGGTGGGAGGAGAAGGGGACGACTGAGAATGAGATGGTTGGGTGGCATCACCAACTCAGTGGACATGAGTTTGGGTAAACTCTGGGAGTTGGCGAGGGACAGGGAGGCTTGGCGTGGTGCAGTCCATGGTGTCACAAAAAGTTGGACATGGCTGAGCAACTGAACTGAACTGATTCTGTTTTTTTAAAAGTGTTGCTAATTTAATAGATGAGATTGAATATATTTGTATGTTTATATTATCTTATTGCAGATGGTGATTGCAGCCATGAAATTAAAAGACGCTTACTCCTTGGAAGGAAAGTTATGACCAACCTACACAGCATATTATAAAGCACAGACATTACACTGCCAACAAAGGTCCATCTAGTCAAGGCTATGGTTTTTCCAGTGGTCATGTGTGGATGTGAGAGTTGGATGGTAAAGAAAGCTGAGCACTGAAGAATTGATGCTTTTGAACTTTTGTATTGGGGAAGACACTTGAGAGTCCCTTGGACTGCAAGAAGATCCAACCAGTCCATCCTAAGGAGATCAGTCCTGGGTGTTCATTGGAAAGACTGATGTTGAAGCTGATACTCCAATACTTTGGCCACCTCCCGTGAAGAGTTGACTCATTAGAAAAGACACTAATGCTGGGAAGGATTGGGGGCGGGATGAGAAGGGGATGACAGAGGATGATATGGCTGGATGGCATCACTGACTTGATGGACATGGGTTTGGATAGACTCCGGGAGTTGGTGATGGACAGGGAGGCCTGGCGTGCTGTGATTCATGGGGTCTAAAAGAGTTGGACATGACTGAGCTACTGAACTTAACTGATTATCTTATTATTTGTATTACTTTGCTCTAATTTTCTTTTTACTTACTCTTTTTCTAGATTGTGAGTCTATTGAAAACAGGGATTTCATCTTTTTAGGTATATTCTTTTCTGAGGACACCTTTGTCAACTCTTAGCAGTTTCTAGACACTTATCTAAATAATGAACTAGTTTTCCAAAAGGCTTAATTCAAAATAACTGAAGATCCCATTATTATTATGATATCTTAATGTGGTTTAGTCACTCAGTCGTGATCCCATGGACTGTAGCCTGCCAGGTCTCTTGACCCATGGGTTTTCCCAGGCAAGAATGATGGAGTGAGTTGCTGTTTCCTTCTCCAGGAGATTTTCCTGACCCAGGGATCAAACCTGAGTCTCTTGCTTGGCAAGCAGATTCTTTACCATTGAGCCTCCAGGGAAGTCATTGGCCCACATTGATCAGTTTTGCTTCAGTTTTTACATCAGGGCTCTATATGATAGTATAATGATGCAGATATGACTGAGGGCCAGTGGGAAGTAACACAGGTAACTCATTACTAATAACAAAGTTCTGAAATGTGAGTGTGACTTCTTTCCATGAATTAGACCACATTCAAGATTTGAATACTAACATGGTCCTTATTTACTTTCTTTCTTAAGTGGGAGAGAAATTTTTGGTGTTAAATTCTGTCCATTGGTTACAGCAGTGCTGTCCACAGAAATACATAGTGAGCCACATCTATAAATTAAAATTTGAAATAACCATGTGAAAAAGATAAAAGGGACAAGTGAAAGTAATATTAGGAAGACCTTTTTGAAACTATGTGTCAAAAATATATCAGCATGTAATAAACAGGAAAAAATCATTGAGACGAAAAAGAGTTTTATGCTATCTTTGAAATCTGTAGTGTATTGTACAGTTAACTGCTAAGTCACTTCAGTCGTGTCCGACTCTGTGCGACCCCATAGACGGCAGCCCACCAGGCTCCCCCGTCCCTGGGATTCTCCAGGCAAGAACACTGGAGTGGGTTGCCGTTTCCTTCTCCAATGCATGAAAGTGAAAAGTGAAAGTGAAGTTGCTCAGTCGTGTCTGACTCTTAGCGACCCCATGGACTGCAGCCTACCAGGCTCATCCACCCATGGAATTTTCCAGGCAAGAGTACTGGAGTGGGGTGCCATTTCCTTCTCCAATTGTACAGTTAAAGCACACCTCAATTTGGACCAGATGCATTTAAAGTCCTCAAAATCATTATGTGAATAGTGTTACTGTATTTGACAACCCAGGGCTTATAATATTAATAAGGATTTTCATGGGTTCAAGAGAGTGAATTTAATTTTCATAATTGGAAGGATGTTCCTCATAGGTGTCATAGTTTGGGTTCCCCCAGTAGCAGACCATGAGGCAAACATTTGCATGAAAGTGGTTTATTCTAGATGTGATCCTAGGAAAACACATGTATGGAGTGGATAAGTGAGACAAAAAAGGGAAGGAAACCAATAAAATTGTGTGTTATCAAGAAAGTTACTGCTTTTGTAACTGGGTTCCTTCCCTCAGAGTCACCCTGGGAGACAGAATTATTTCAGCTGACAGGCAAGGGCACTGATCTACCCACTCCCCATCCATCACTGGTTTAGGGCTGAATCCAGGGTTTTTTACTTGCTTTGCATATGGCCCCAGTGTGGTTCCATAGCTAGAAAGAGGCCCTAAGTGGATAGTTGCAGATAAGCAGTGAGCTCCTTAATCCTTGAGAAGAGTTAGAGAGCACGAGCTAGAAAGTAACAGCTTCTGCTCCAGCAGGTCACACCATCCAAGAATGGATCCTGTTAGCCTCAGGAGCCCTAGAGACTTGATGTCACTGAGACTCTGCTTTGTACTAATCGTCCTGTTCACTTATGTATCCCTAGTTCCTGGAATAGTAGGTGTTCAATAAATAGTTGTTGACTGTATGGCTTTCCCTGAGTACCTGCTTCACTCTTTCAGGCTCTGCATGTAAATAAATGGGGCACATGGTTACCACTCATGTGTCATGTCCTTAAAACTCCCTCATCAGAAAGGAAAGAGAAGTTTTCTCTTTCTAGCTCCAGCAAAAAAGAAAACAGAAATTACCTCCCCCCCGCCCCCCGCTCAACATTCTCAAGGAAGAAATCCAATTGGTCTGGTTAGCCATGAGGTTATCTGTGGGCCAATCCCTTTGCATATTGACATGACATATTATGATTGGCTAGATTTCAGTTGGGTGCCCAGCTCTGAGTTTACAGAGGTAGATATATTACTAGAAGGAGGAGTGATAGACAGATTGTCACCATATTCAGAACTATGGATACCCACAGGATTATGTTTAAACTGTGAATCCCATTTATCATGTATGTCTTGATAGAAAAATGCTTGAGGACCAGCCTTGTCCCACCCGAGCCATTTGAGTTCTGTTGTTAAACCTGCTGCAGATTTAACACAGCTTTGACCATATGTCAGATATGCTATAGACCAGTGGTCTCCAACCTTTTTGGCTCTAGGGACGAGTTTCATGAAAGACAGTTTTTCCATGGACCAGGGAGGGTGGGATGGTTTTGAGATGATTCAAGCTCATTACATTTACTGTGTACTTACTTATTTTATTATTATGTTGTGACTATATAATGAAATAATTATACAGCTCACCATACTGCAGAATCAGTGGGAACCCTGAGCTTGTTTTTCTGCAAATAGATAGTCTCATTTTGGGGTGATGGGAGAGACTGACATCTGAAGTGTACTGTTTATGTCCAATCTACTCTGCAATCAGATTTTGGTTGCTGTCAGTGCAGAAAAGCCTGATTCCCAAAGATAGCTTGTTGAATATGGAAGCAGACTTTTCAGTGCTTTGCGGCAATCTCAGGACATTCTGTCTTTAATCTAGAACATACAGATATTTGAAATTGTTTCAAACATACTTTTTAGATTATCATCATTTACAATCTCAAGAAGGTGATCCTCTCTTACAGCAGATAAAGTCGATTCACCTGGCTTATTTGCAAATGGATCACAGATCTATTCCTTCCCAGTTCAAGAGTGTTTTGTGGTGGGGAAGTAATGCTCAAACTCTTTCAAAAGCTGAAATAGGTGATCACACACCAGCCAGGATGAAGAAGGCCCTGGATCAGTCTCTTTCAAAATCTCGTTAATATTTGAAAAATGTCAAAACCCCCGTGTTCACTTGTTACCTCCATAATTCCAGTTTGGCATTGAATGCAGCCACTTTATCTGCTGACGTAAACAGAGTTGTCCTTCTCCCCCAAAGTGATAGACAGATTGAGTTCATTGAGAAGGTTGAGTATGTCAAACAGGTAAGCAAGGTTTGCAATCACTTCTGTGTCATTTAAAGGTGCTGCCAGAAATCTCTGGAGCATCTCTTGTACCTCAAAAACTCTGGCTAGTGATCTACCTTTAGAAAGTCTTCTCACTTTTTTGTGCATAAGAAATGTGTGTGCTTTTCATCCATCTCCTCACAGAACTGCATGAACAGACGTGAGCTAAGGGCATGCACTGTGATGTAGTTGATCATTTAGTCACATCCTGCAAACATTGTTAAGTTCAGGTGACACTTTTCAGCTAGCCAGCATTTCTCTATGGATAACAGTATATATCGACTCACATTTAAAAGTGATCTCTTTGACCCAAGTAGTGAAACGATAAAACCATCCAGTCATGGCAACCACTGTGTGCACAGACCAATACAAAATGACCAATTCAGTTTTCCTGATATGTAATTTCAAAGACTTAAATAATTCTGTAGCTGTGGTATTGATTGGCAACAAAAGTGCACACAACATACCCTCGTGCACATCCTCCTGAAAATATAGCTCATAGAAACAAGCATTGTTGCCTTTTTGTCAACATCAGTAGACTTGTTAAATTGGATTGCATACCACGGTGACTCATTCTTTCCTACAATTGTGTCTCAGTATCCTCTGCTGTTTCACCAATTCATCTAGCTATGGTCTAGATGAATTCATCTAGCCAAAAGAGGGAAAGATGCCACCTTTTGAACTGCAGCCTCTCCTAAAAGTTCATGACAGCTGTCCTCAGCAGCAGGCAGGATTGACTCTTCAGTAAGAGTGAAGGACTTTTTAACTTTAGCAATAATGTTCACCACTAAGAATGATGCTCTCAGTGCAGACACATTTGGTGAATTTGTAGCCATCACTAATTGCTTCTGTTCTTCGTGTTCACATATTTCCTTTTGAAAAACTCCAAAGGCTTGTCTTTCAATGCAGGGTGCTTGTTTTCCATGTGACATCAGTTGTGACGGTTTTGTGGCTTCATTGCCTAACTGGTTGCAAATATATGTGTTGCACTTAACCTGTAATTGAAGTAGAACTCTTGATATTTTATCTTAATTGAAGTTTTCTTTTGTTGGCAGTCTTAGACTGTTTTGCTGTCTCATCATTGGGTCTCTCCCTCTTATCGAAGAAGATCCATTTTTTACTCATTTTTGCTAAAGTTAGCTTGTGGACTTACCAAAACTGTGACAGTATGCAGTGCAGGAAAGAGGCACTAATGGAAGTAATGGGCAGGCTTTGTGCACACTAAAATTAGTGCTGGATTCTGCCTTAAAGCCTGTCACAAGATGCAGCTGTGCAATTGAAGAACCACCTCATGTGCTACTGTACAGCCTGCCAACAGATGCAGCTTGTCACTTGCCACTCATTGAAAGGGTCTTGATATGAGTCTGCAAGCAATTGGCTTATTATGGACCCTCTGCTGTCAACCTCTCTGCTAATGATAATCATACTTGCAGGTGCTCCCCAGTGCTAGCATCATCACTTCAGCTCCACCTCAGATCATAAGGTATTAGATTCTCATAAGGAGTGCTCAACCTAGATCCCTCACATGAGCAGTTCACAGTAGGGTTCATGCTTCTATGAGAATCTAATGCTGCTGCTAATCTCACAGGAGGTGGAGATCTGATGGCAATGTGAGTGATGAGAAGTGGCTCTAAATACCCATCAAGCTTCTCTTCCTCGCCCATTGCTCACCTCTTGCTCTGTGGCCTAGTTCCTAACAGGCCATAGATCAGGGATTGGGGACTCCTGCTGTAGACCATATAATAATTTATAGTTTTCACAGATACAGATTTCCCCCATGATCCATGAGGTTTATTTGGAAATGAATCATCAAGTCCAACAAGATTGAATTTCTCCTTAGATGTTGTTTTGTCAATGGCTGGCTTCATTAACTCAACATAATATATTCAATGTTCATCCATGTTGTGGCATACATACATGTATCTATCTTTATAAATAATATCCTATTGCGTGTAATACCAGATTTTATTTATCCATTCATTAGGTGGTGTACACTTGCTTCCTCCCACCCCTAACACCCCTAATTATTATCTTTTCATGAATAATGGTGTTATACCATTAGTAACTAAGTTTTCATGTGGACATATGTTTTCATTTATCCTGGATAGATAACTATGAGCAGAATTTCTGGGTTATGTGGTAACTTTGTGGTTGTACCATTTTACATTCCCACCAGCAATACATGAGAATTCCAGTTTCTGTACATCCTTTCCATCACTTGTTATTGTTCTTTTAGTTGTAGTATTGAACAATTTCAGATCAGTAAACCAGTGCAGATAGAGGTCTTATGACATCTCCCCCATGTTTGTAAGCTCTGTATCTGGCCTAGTGGTCCTGCACCTGAAAGGCATTCACTGAACACCTATTCAAAACAAAAAGTTTTTGTCATTTTTTAATTGAAAGGTAATTGCTTTATAGAATTTTGTAGTTTTCTGTCATACATCAACAAGAATCAGCCATAGGTATACCCATGTCCCCTCCCTCCTGGATCTCCCTCCCATCTTCCTCCCCACGTCACCCTTCAGCCTTTCGCAGATTCCCTGTTTGAGGTCCCTGAGTCATACAGCAAATTTTTATTGGCTATCTATTTTACATATGGTATTGTGAATTTCTATGTTACTTTCTCCATACATCTCCCCTTCTCCCTCCTCTCCTCCAATTCTATCCATAGATCTGTTCTCTAAGTGTGTTTCTCCATTGCTGCATTGAAAATAAATTCATCAGTGTCATTTCTTCAGATTCCATATATATGTGTCAGTATACAATTTTTATATTCCTCTTTCTGACTTACTTCACTCTGTATAATAGGCTCTAGTTTTGTCCACCTCATTAGAACAGATTCAAATCTGTTCCTTTTCATGGCTGAGTATTGGAGAAGGAAATGGCAACCCACTCCAGTGCTCTTGCCTGGAGAATCCCAGGGACGGGGGATCCTGGTGGGCTGTCGTCTCTGGGGTCACACAGAGTCGGACACGACTGAAGCACCTTAGCAGCAGCAGCAGCACTAGTCCATTGTATATATGTGTGCCACAGCTTCTCTATCCATTTATATGTCGATGGACATCCAGGTTGCCTGCATGTTCTTGCTATTGTAAACAGTGCTGCAATGAACATTTGGGTACATGTGTCTTTTTCAGTTTTTATTTCCTCCGGGTATATGCCTAGGAGTGGGATTGCTGGGTCATATGGTGGTTTTATGCCTAGCTTTTTAAGGAGTCTCCATACTGTCTTCCATAGTGACTGTATCAGTTTATATTACAAGAATGTTCCCCTCTCTCCATACCCTCTCCAGCATCCATTGTTTGTAGACTTTTTGATGATGGCCAGTCTGACTGGTGTGAGGTGGTAACTTCTTGTAGTTTTGACTTGCATTTGTCCAATAATGAGTGATGTTGAGCATCTTTGTGTGCCTGTTACCCATCTGTATGTCGTCTTTGGAGAAATGTCTCTTCAGGTCCCTTTCCCACTTTTTGATTAGGTTGTTTGCTTTTCTGGTATTGAGTTGTATGAGCTGCTTGTATATTTTGGAAATGAATTCTTTATCAGTTGTTTCCTTTGCTATTATTTTCTCCCATTCTGAGGGTTGTCTTTTCACTTTGTAGTTTCCTTTGCTGTGCAAAAGCTTTTAAGTTTAATTAGGCTGCACTTGTTTACTTTTGTTATTATTTCCATTATTCTAGGAGCTGCGTAGGAGATATTGCTTTGATTTATGTCATTGAATGCTGTGCCTATGTTTTCCTCTAAGAGTTTAATAGTTTCTGGTCTTACATTTAGGTCTTTAATCCACTTTGAGTTTATCTTTGTGTATGGTTTAAAGTAGTGTTCTAATTTCATTCTTTTGCATGTAGCTGTCCAGTTTTTCCAGCACCACTTATTGAAGTAGCTGTCTTTGCCCCATTGTATGTTCTTGCTTCCTTTGTCAAAAATTAGGTACCCATAGGTGGGTGGGTTCATCTCTGGGTTCTCTATCTTGTTCCATTGTTCTATATTTTTGTTTTTGTGCCAGAACCATACTGTCTTGATTACTGTAGCTTTGTAGTTTAGTCTGAAGTCAGGAAGGTTGATTCCTCCAGCTCCATTCTTCTTTCTGAAGACTGTTTTGGATATTCAGGGTCTCTTATGTCTCCATATGAATTGTGAATTTTTTTGTTCTAGTTCTGTGAAAAGCACCATTGGTAATTTGATAGGAATTGCATTGAATCTGTTGATGGCACTTAGTAGTATAGTCATTTCAAAACAAACAGAGTTTTATTTGTATTTGTTTTAGTTTTTACAAAATACTTTCACAAATTCTGAGGCTGACAGTAACCCTGTTGGAAGCAGGATGACTGAGGCATCTAGAGCTCTGGTCCCTTGGCTCCAGAGCCAGCCCTCTGAACAGTGTAACATTGGATTTGAACATTTCTTCTAAATATCATAGTAGTGTATATTCAGAAAAGAATGCTAAGAAGTTTCAAAAAATCTTAATTAAAAAAAAAAATACAGCAGAAGCTGTAGGGACTGAGTGGATTTGACAGTTTGGAGACACTAATTATGGTCTTGAGACAGTTGTGGGGATCAGAGAGAACAGTCTGGGGAAGTGTGACAAGAGAAGTCACTAGACTTCCAACTTCAGCAAGGAATTTATTCATCTTTGAAGTAGAACTAGTAGCTGAACATTTATAGGGATGGAGAAATGCAGAGAATTTCAAAGAGAACTGGAAATCAAGTGAGGAGTGATTATTTAGGTTGTTTGATGGCATTATCTGAGAAAGAGTTAACACCAGAAAGATGGGTAATTGGACATTGACAGTTTTCAGCTTTGTCTTCCTTTTTTTTCCATAGAAAACTTCAAACATGCATGAAATATCACAAAAATAGTATAATAAACCACCAGCATGCCCATCAATAGAAAATTATCAACAGTTTGCCACTCTTATATGTTTGAGTTATAAAAAATATTTGAATACATTAAGGGTTTCTTTAAAATTAATTTCTCCTTCAGCTTTATTGAGGTCTAATTGATGATCAAAAATTGTATATATTTAGGTGTACAACTTGATGACTTGACATATGTATACATTGTGAAATGCTCATCATACCAAGCCAATCAATATATCTATCACTTCACATCTTAATCATTTAATTTTTTCTCTCTTGTATGTTGAGAACTCCCAAACTCTACTCTCTCAGCAAATGAAAAGGACACAGTACTGTATGGTCAACTGTAACCAAATTACTGTACACTAGTTCTGCAAGACATAGTCATCTTGCATAACTGAAGCTAAAAGTCATTATTAATAACACCATTTTAGCCAAGGTTCATGGGAAATTATCAAAGAATAATGAGACAATCTTATTATAAGCACCACAAACTTTGATCTTTCTTCATTTAGAATGAAAGGGAAGAGAAGCTGCTGAGCTGGTAAGATGGCCACACAAATAACTTATCATTTATGAGGGGGAGCCCAAGATTTTATTCTCAGCCCTACAGCATTGATTCATTCAGATAGCATATTCCAGACACTTTTCACACACTGACCATCCAACAGTGAGACAGTCATGCTGGACTTGGACTTGAATCCAAATCAAAATTCATCATTTACTGATTCAAAGATCTTGGAGAATGCTGTCCTTGAGCCTCATCTTTCTCGTCTGTAAAACAGAGATAATACCTTCTTGAATAGGGCATTGTGGGAGTTAAAAGTGAATTAAGTTTCCCACAAATGCACATAACCTGTATTCTATAACATATTGCCACTATTACTCCACTAGGCAGGCCCTGAGCTCAGGATGAAAAAAATCATAAGGCAATCTCTCTGTCCCAAATTCCTCTTCAAAGAGGGCAGCAAAAATCTCACAGAGGTCCCCCCCACAATGTAACCTGTGAGCTGCAAGACACCTCACATATTGTGGCGATCTCCAATGAATTCATATTTCAAAATCATTTGAAGTCTTGTATTCTTCTGTTACATTTGTTTAAGTCTTATAGCTCTACAAACATAATCTGTGCTAAACCCTCTTGTTGGCCATCATCAAATATTTGGTGCCTGGTTTGTATCACTGAGGTGATATGAACTGAAATGTTGGCGTTTTGAGCAGAGAAAGGTTTATTGCAAGGGCCAAGCAAGGAGTAAGGATGCTCGTGCTCAGAAGGCTGGAACTCCCCAGTGGATTTCAGGGGAGGATTTTTAAAGGCAGACTAGGGGAGAGAATGGAGAGTACTTGATTTAGCTTATGCACTATTCTCTGCTTGATGTTGAGGAACACGGTAATGCAACCAGGGTTATCATCATAAATCCTTAGGTTCCAGTTTATCATGGTCATCATGCAGTTAACTTCTTCAACCTGGTGGACTTTTTAGCATCTGCAAAACAACTCGGGAATATGCACCAAACATATTATATGTAGCCTTCTGGGAGAAACTAAAGATTCTGTGACTGCAGTATGGCTAATCTACTGATAAAGGTTTTTTGTTTGTTTGTTTTTTTATCACGTGTTCACATTTTTCCAGTCATTAATTCTTGAGCCAGCCTTTTGTGATTCAGATGAGGCCTGGGAGACTGAAGATTTTCTACAAACAAGAGACAGGCAGAGGGCATGGGGTGGGGGTAGGATCTATCCCAGGAAGGCCCCACTGGGTTCTGCTTCATTACAGTTGGAGAACTTCCCACAGCGCCCTTGTTTGGTTTTGATGAGGGCAGAGGGCCCAGAGAGGAGGCTGCTATCTCCTTCTGCTAGCTTTCTCCAAGTTTCCTCTGCAGCCCATGGGGAGCCTCTGAGCAGCAGAGATGGGCGGGGCCTGAGCCTCCTGTCTCCACCTTCTGGGTGAATGCCTGGGCTCCCAGCAGGAACTTCCGCAGAGTTTGCAGCCAGGTGCATTCCTGGGAGCTGGGCTGGTTGTGCCCCGCAGTCACCCTGCTGCCTTTATCAAAGGGTTGATAACTTTGCCTCCCACCTACATGAGGCTTCTGGAAGCGTCTACCTGGCTGTCTCTTGGTCCTGCAGCCCCACACGTGGTGCCCTGTCTCTATCCTATGCCTGCGGCAGCACCTGCACAAAGCGGGTGCCTCAGAGGTGGACCTGGAGGCTGCTCAGTCTTGGGAGGTGGACCTGGTGCATAAAGGGCGGTCCACTCTCAGAAGCAGGTGTTCTCAGGCTCCGGCCCAGTGGACCTGTGGGGCGGCCAGTCTCCAGCATCCCCGCGGGCGCCTCCAGGAGCAGCAAGAGCCCCACCGCCGCCTGAGCAGGGAAACCCTGATCTGTGTCCACCTTGGCCGGCAAGATGTTGCCTGTGTCCGCGGAGGTGAAGACCAGCCCGGTGCAGAAGGCCAACTTCTGCTCGCGCCTGTTTGTCTGGTGAGCGCCCTGTCTGAGCTGTGACATTCCACTGCAGGGCAAGCCTGACACTGTCAGCTTCTGTTGGGGACCAAGGGACAAGGCGAGGGAGCGTGCCTGGGTGCCTGGGGCCTGTGGGGTTGGGAGGTTGGGAGGGGTGGGGTTGGGAGGGGTACCAAGGAACCTGGTGTCAGGGGAACTGAGTCTCCCTGCCTTGCTGCTCTCCGCCCAGCCAGCCCGGGAGACTGAGAGCTGATGCAGCAGGAGTAGCAGGCAAGGAGGTCGCTCAGGGGGAGTCACTGCCCAGCGGGAGAAGGGACTGGGCTCCCTGCTGCTGCTGCTAAGTCACTTCAGTTGTGTGCGACTCTGTGTGACCCCATAGACGACAGCCCACCAGGCCTCCCCATCCCTGGGATTCTCCAGGCAAGAACACTGAAGTGGGTTGCCATTTCCTTCTCCAATGCATGAAAGTGGAAAGTGAAAGTGAAGTCGCTCAGTCATGTCCAACTCTAGCGACCCCATGGACTGCAGCCTACTAGGCTCCTCCATCCATGGGATTTTCTAGGCAAAAGTACTGGAGTGGGGTGCCATTGCCTTCTCTGACTGGCCTCCCTACTCTCCACCTTATCCAGTGGCCTCAGAACCATTCAGGAATTCACTGTCAGTTCTGAAATAAGCTGCAAATCCCCCCTGGCTCCCCCAAGCAAACAGCTTGTGAACAATTTTCTTTATCTATTTAGTGCCCTGCATCTTTGCCATCTTCCAATAATGCCCCCACCTTTTCCCACGTTCCTTAGGTGAACATCTGAGTTCCAACAGCCCTGGGCTCCCTCTCTCCCCCTGTCTACCCAATGTCTTTCTTTCTGTCCCTCCTTCACTCCTTGTGTGGTCCTGTATGTCCTGGTACTTAGTTTTGGCCAATTTCATGTTTGTACAAAACACTATTGTTTTTTATGAAATGAATAGGCACACTATTCTGGAACATGTGTTGCTTTTGCCTGGGACACACGGCCAGGTGTAGAGTGTGTATTTGACCACAGCCCCTGGCCCTATTGTGAATATCTCCACTTTTACATTTGAGAACCAAACCCGGGGGATGGGGTCCCTGAAACCTGTGAGGTCTTATCCAGATCTCTATCCTTCAGAGAAGCAGTGCATGGTCTTGATGGAGGTGGTCCTGCCCAGGAGTCCTTTGGTCCTGAAGCCACTGACAGGTCCATGAGCTGGGAGGAAACACAGAGATGAAAAGCACTGCAGAGAGCTAAAGCTCTTAATTGAAGTCTTCATCTAATAGCTAGGACTACAGATATATAGGCCTGAACCTTTGGATTTTAATCACACTTGGGTGGTTATTAGGTCTTAAAGATAACCCATTTATCTTTTCCACAAATTCTGATACTTCTTTTATTGGACAGCCTAGGGGATCCCCAAGGGGATGGCAGCTTCTATGCTTGTTTTGATGGTGGTGTATTCAGTGCATGTAGCTACATCCCTTGGCTATTTGATCACCCCTTAGGAAAGAGGGGCCTAGAAGAAAGAATTTGTGTGTGGTTACCATAAATAATAGCAAAGTAGACAAATGTCTCCTTAACATCAAGTATGGCAAGAAACTCTCAAAGCACATTCTGTTTGTTGATTTTGAAAATGTATGTGCATAGAAATGGAAGGTGAAGACTTCCATTTTCGTTGGCACCCATTTCCAGTTTCCCTGCTGGGGAGTAAGGCGAGCTATTACCTCTTATTTCATGCTTGAAGACACTGAAGCATAGAGGTTGAGTAAGTTGCTTACCGTCACACAGCTAGTAAGCGGTGGAGTGGGATCTCAAACCAGGAAGTCTGGTTCTGGGGTCTGTGTTTCTTGTGTATGTAACTGCTGTGCTTTTCATGGAATTGGTTGCCTGGACTTTTTCCAGGGTCCTGGCCCAGACTGAGACCCCTTATGATGATGGGGAGGTTCTTTTTCCACTCAGATTCCCCCAACCAATACGTAAACTGATGGTGAGACTGGTAGAGCACAAGCTTTGCTCAGTGACCAAAGAATGAGAAATGGAGACTTAGTTTGCAAGTCAACCTCTCAGCCCAACTGGGTATATAGGAGGGTGGAAGTAAAAGAAAGGTAATCAGGTTAAAAGAGGGAGGAATATTCATGGCTTACCCAATGTGGTGTGATTTGGACCTGAAATTAAAGTAGCGCTCCTTTCAGTCCTTGTATGAGCTCTTTGCTTTGTTGTCATAGTCATTGTCAACTGTAGTGGTCCTGATGGGTGTGTCATTTATCATGCTTATATATTACAGTGGATGCATAATGAAGCTCTGTGTCTACTAGATGTTAGGTCTTCTGCCATTTGGGTCCTACCTATTTAATCAGTTCTTATTTTTTTCTTTCCTTTTATGATTAAGCCTGAAACTCAGATAAGAGCAGTTGGTTTCCATTCAAGGGAGGGGCAGGGATATATTTCTGGGGCATCAGCCTTTCCTTTTTCCTGCTCCTTATTACTGAAGGACTCTGAAGGGGCAAAGGTTCATCTTCTGATCTTGCTACCTGCTAAGCGTAGGCATTGTCACATATTGGGTTCAGTTCAGTTCAGTGCCTCAGTGTCTGACTCTTTGCAATCCCATGGACTGCAGCACACCAGGTTTCCTTGTCCATCATGAACTACTGGAGTTTGCTCAAACTCATGTCCATCGAGTTGGTGAAGCCATCCAACCATCTCATCCTCTGTCATCCCCTTCTCCTTCTGCCTTCAATCTTTCCCAGCATCAGGGTCTTATCCAATGAGTCAGTTCTTTGCATCAGGTGGCCAAAGAATTGGAGTTTCAATCTCAGCATCAGTCCTTCCAATGAATATTCAGGAAAGATTTTCTTTAGGATTGACTGGTTGGATCTCCTTGCAGTCCAAGGGACTCTCAAGAGTCTTCTCCAATACACAGTTCAAAAGCATCAGTTCTTTGGTGCTCAGTTTTCTTTATAGTCCAAACTTCACATCC
This sequence comes from Bos indicus, assembly GCF_029378745.1. Lineage (NCBI taxonomy): Eukaryota > Metazoa > Chordata > Mammalia > Artiodactyla > Bovidae > Bos > Bos indicus. Next base: position 72,174,060 of record NC_091771.1, read on the forward strand.
ATTCATGACTACTGGAAAAGCCATAGCTTTGACTAGACAGACCTTTTCAGCAGAGTAATGTCTCTGGTTTTTAATATGCCGTCTAAGATGGCCATAACTTTTCTTCCAAGGATCAAGCGTCTTTTAATTCATGGCTGCAGTCACCATCTGCAGTCATTTTGGAGCCTCCAAAATAAAGTCTGTCACTGTTTCCATGTTTCCCCATCTATTTGCCATGAAGTGATGGGAGCAGATGCATGATCTTCATCTTTTGAATGTTAAGTTTTGTGCCAGCGTTTTTCACTCTCCTCTTTCACCATCATCAAGAGGCTCTTTAGCTCTTTTCTTTCTGCCATCAGTTCAGTCAGTCAGTTCAGTCACTCAGTCGTGTCCGACTCTTTGCGACCACATGAACCGCAGCACACCAGGTTGCCCTGTCCATCACCAACTCCCGGAGTTTACCCAAACTCATGTCCATTGAGTTGGTGATGCCATCTAACCATCTCATCCTCTGTCATCCCCTTCTCCTCCTGCCTTCAATCTTTCCCAACATCAGGGTCTTTTCAGATGAGTCAGCTCTTTGTATCAGGTAACCAAAATATTGGAATTTCAGCTTCCACATCAGTCCTTCCAATGAATACCCAGGACTGATCTCCTTTAGGATGGACTGGTTGGACCTCCTTGCAGTCCAAGGGACTCTCAAGAGTCTTCTCCAACACCACAGTTCAAAAGCATCAATTCTTCGGCACTCAGCTTTCTTTATAGTCCAACTCTCACATCCATACATGACCACTGGAAAAACCATAGCCTTGACTAGACAGACCTTTGTTGACAAAGTAATGTCTCTGCTTTTTAATATGTTGTCTAGGTTGGTCATGATTTCATGGCAGCAATTACCATCTGAAGTGATTTTGGAGCCCAAAAAATTAAAGTCAGCCACTGTTTCCCCATCTATTTGTCATGAAGTGATGGGACCGGATGCCATGATCTTAGTTTTTTGAATGTTGAGCTTTAAGACAACTTTTTCACTCTCCTCTTTCACTTTCATCAAGACACTCTTTAGTTCTTCCTCACTTTCTGCCACAAGGGTGGTGTCATCTGCATATCTGAGGTTATTGAAATTTCTCCCGGCAATCTTGATTCTAGCTTGTGCTTCATCCAGCCCAGGCTTTCTCATGATGTACTCTGCATATAAGTTAAATAAGCAGGATGACAACATACAGCCTTGAAGTACTCCTTTTCCTATTTGGAACCAGTCTGTTGTTCCATGTCCAGTTCTAACTGTTGCTTCCTGAACTGCATACAGGTTTCTCAAGAGGCAGGTCAGGTGGTCAGGTATTCCCATCTCTTTCAGAATTTTCCACAATTTATTGTGATTCACACAGTCAAAGGCTTTGCTATAGTCAGTAAAGCAGAAATAGATGTTTTTTTGGAACTTTGCAACCTTGCCGTACTCCTCTCCCAATTTGGAACCACTCTCTTTTTCCATGTCCAGTTTTAACTGTTGCTTCTTGACCTGCATACAGATTTCTCAGGAGGCAGGTCAAGTTGTCTGGTATTCCTGTCTCTTGAGGAATTTTCCACAGTTTGTTGTGATCCACACAGTCAAATGCTTAGCAATAATCAATAAATCAGCTGTAGACATTTTTCTATAATTCTCTGGCTTTTTCTGTGATCCAACAGATGTTGGCAATTTGATTCTGGTTCCTCTGCCTTTTTTAGATTCAGCTTTAACATCTGGAAATTCATGGCTCACGTACTATTGGATAATTTTGAGCATTACTTTGCTAGCATGTGAGACGAATGCAATTTGTGCCGTACTTTGAACATTCTTTGGCATTGCCTTTCTTTGGGATTGATGAAAACTGAACTTTTCCAGTCCTGTGGCCACTGCTGAGTTTTCCAAATTTGCTGGCCTATTGAATGAAGCAATTTAAAAGCATCATCTTTTAGAATTTGAAATACCTCAACTAGAATTATATCACCTCGACTACCTCTGTTCATAGTGATGCTTCCCAAGGGCTTATTTGCCTTCTAATTCCAGGATGTCTGGCTATTGTCCAGTGATCACACCACTGTTGTTATCTGGGTCATGAAGATCTTTTTTGTATAGTTCTTTTGTGTATTCTTGCCACCTCTTCTTAATATCTTCTTAATATCTTCTGCTTCTGTTACATTCATACCATTTCTTTCTTTGCATGAAATTTTCCCCTTGATTCCCCTAATTTTCTTGAAGAGATCTCTAGTCTTTCCCATTTTAATTTTTTCCTTATTTCTTTGCCTTGATCACTAGGAAGGCTTTCGTATCTCTCCTTGATATTCTTTGGAAGTCTGCATTCAGATGGGTATATCTTTGCTTTTCTCCTTTGCCTTTTTCTTGTCTTCTTTTCTCAGCTATTTGTAAAGCCTCCTCAGACAACCATTTTGCCTTTTTGCATTTCTTTTTCTTGGGATGGTCTTGATCACTGCCTCCTGTACAATGTCACTAATCTCTGTCCATAGTCCTTCAGGCACTCTGTCTATCAGATATAATCCCTTGAATCTATTGTCACTTCCACTCTATAATCATAAGGGATTTGATTTAGGTCATATCTAAATGGTCTAGTGGCTTTCCCTACTTTCTTCAATTTAAGACTGAATTTTTCACTAAGGAGTTCATGATCTGAACAGTCAGCTCCCGGTCTTGTTTTTGCTGACTGTACAGAGTGTCTCCATCTTCAGCTGCAAAGAATATAATCAATCTGATTTTAGTATTGACCATCTGATGATGTTCATGTGTAGTCTTTTCTTGTTTTGTTGGAAGAAGGTGTTTGCTATGACCAGTACGTTCTCTTGGCAAAACTCTGTTTGCCTTTGTCCTGCTTCATTTTGTATTCCAAGGTCAAATTTGCCCATTATTCCAGTTATCTCTTGACTTCCTAGTTTTGCATTTCAGTCCCTATGGTGAAAAGGATATCTTTTTTGGGGTGTTAGTTCTAGAAGGTCTTGTAGGTCTTGATAGAACCATTCAACTTCAGCTTCTTTGGCATTACTGGTTGGGGCATAGTCTTGGATTACCGTGATATTGAATAGTTTGCCTTGGAAACGAACAGAGAGCATTTTGTCGTTTTTGAGATTGCACCCAAGTACTGCATTTTGGACTCTTTTGTTGACTATGATGGCTACTCCATTTCTTCTAAGGGATTCTTGCCCACAGTGGTAGATATAATGGTCATCTGAGTTAAATTTGCCCATTTCACCCCATTTTAGTTCACTGATTCCTAAAATATCGATGTTGACTCTTGGCATCGCCTGTTTGACCAATTCCAATTTACCTTGATTCATGGACCTAACATTCCATGTTCCTATGCAATATTGCTCTTAGAGCATCGAACTTTATTTCCATCACCAGTCACATCCACAACTGGGTGTTGTTTTCACTTTGGGTTACAGGAGCGGATTTCTCCTGATTCCACCAAAATGAATCTGATTGTCACCAGGACAGAGTCCAAGTTGCTCATAGTCTTGGGTAAAGACCATATGCTACTTGGTTTTCTCAGTTCTCTAAGAGATAAAACTAATGAGACAATTGAAAAATCATAGGCCGAAGGGCCAGAAAAGGAGAATAACTGTAAGGGATTCTAAGAATGGGCTTAGAAGCCCAGGGAATCTGGGGAACCTTCTTTTGTTCCTGTCACAAATTTGTTCAGCCAGGCACTTCTTGTTTTGAGTATTTGGCCAAGTGACCTTCTCTCTATTAAAGAAAAAGTTTTACTGGAGTATAGTTGATTTACAGTGTTGTGTTAGTTTCAGGAGTACAGCAAAGTAAATCAATTGACATATATCCACTATTTTTAAAAGGTTCTTTTCTTTAAAAAAGATAAAGGCTATTACAGAGTATTGAGTAGAGTTCCTCTGCTATACAGTAGGTTCTTATTCGTTATCTATTTTATATATGCTTCGCTGGTGGCTCGGACTGTAAAGAATCTGCCTGCAGTAAAGGAGACCTGGGTTGGATCCCTGGGTTGGGAAGATCCACTGGAGGAGGGCATGGTAACCCACTCAGGTATTCTCGCCTGGAGAATCCCCATGGGCAGAGGAGCCTGGTGGGCTGCAGTTCATGGGGTTGCAAAGAGTTGGATACTTATATAGTAGTTTATGTATGTCAATCCCAGTCTCCCAATTTGTCCCTTCATCCCTCCCTCCCTGGTAACCATAAGTTCGTTTTCTACATCTGTAACTCTATTATTTCTCTTTGGTAAATAAGTTCATTTGTACTACTTTTTAAGATTCTGTGTATAAGTGATACTGTATGATATTTGTCTTTGTCTGCAGGCAGTTTTCTCTGGCAATTGGGATGTGCTCTTTTCTATCTGACCACTAGTGTTAACATAAAAACAACAGGAAATGGTTGGGGCACAAATTCCCCCTTGATCAGACAGCAGGTGGTCAAAAGCTTTGCAGTGGTCAAGTGTCATGTGGGCCAGAGGGTCTAGTGAAGAGTTTGTCATTCTAAGGTTAGAACTGGGTTCTCAACTTACCTAGGTCAGTCTCTGACTTTTTTTAAATTTCTTTTTCTTTATACTTAGGTTATTATACATTCTTTCTCATGCTAGGCTCACCAGGGAGCCTAACAAGAGTGACAACTGCTATTACCAGTCCAGCTCCCCTCCTGACTAGATGAATGGCCCCCTTTGATTCATAGGTTGTTTGAGTGTAATTAAAATCTGAATGTAACCTTGATCTAAGTGTGAACCACATATAGCCCAGTGTCCCCTGGTAGTTTTCTTGGAGACAGTTGATGGCTCAATATAGGTGGCCCTTGCTACAGGGTCCTCGAGGAACAAATCCCTTAAGGGCACACACACAGTCTTTGAATTTTATTGATTCTTATTTAGGCTTATGGTGGCGCCTTCCATCCATACTTGCACATGGCCAGGGCCCTCCAAGTTTGGTATGATCCTGTCCCCAGAGCCCTTAAGGATGGTAACTATCTAGAGTCGGCCATGCCTGTAGGTGGAGGGCTCATAGTGAATGGTTGGTTGGACCCCCAGAAAACAGGGATTTGACTAACACATACAGCTTTACAGGGGTGTGGTGGCAATGGGGCAACCTTGATGTCCCTGGGCGGAAGCCTGGGCATGCTGGAATTAAACCATAGTTTGGTGATATTGTCAGCTGAAGTTCCCTGAAAGTCTGGTGGGCTATATTTATTCCCTGAGTGAGGCTGATGGTGACAGATCCAACAATCAGTAAAATTCCAGCCCTTTTGGATGTTTGAATGTTACTTTTAAAAATAAATGAATTTTCCAGAGAGTGATACTGAGGAGGACCATAAGAAGAATCAACTGCATTTTAGTTGGGAAGCTATTACTTATCTTGAGGTTGTCTTCAGAAGGTTGGGTTCAGACAGAGGCTCACATGAGTGTTCTGGCTGAGGGGAGTCTGACAGGACTGTAAGTAGTTCAGGGTCCAGAGCCTGTTAGACTCAGAGTGTTGTGTCCATAAGATAACACCCTGTAAAAACTCCTCTGTGTTGACAACTGATCTGAGGAGATCTTGAGACCTCAAGTTTGCAACTGCTTTGAATATGACTGGTGCTAAGACACTTCAGTCATGTCTGACTGCGACCCCGTGGACTGTAGCCCACCAGGCTCCCCTGTCCATGGGATTTTCCAGATTTGAACACTGGAGTGGGTTGCCATTTCCTTCTCCAGGGAATATTCCCAACCTGTGGATTAAACCAGCATCTCTTACATCTCCTGCTTTAGCAGACAGATTCTTTACCACTAGCGTATGTAGGTATCCTTCAATCTGATACATTTCAGAAGGTTTAAGTCCTCAGTAATACAGGAACATATCTGCAGCCTTACCCACAATGGCCATTCAGCTCTATTCCGCATGCCTGAACCACTGCTACTTTATTTTGATTTCTAAACATATATTTTTTCTTAATAATTAAAGCAGATGTACAATATATGTTCAGTGGCCACAAAGAGGCTGCTTTAATTATGTAATATATAAGCCAGAATGACTTTCCTATACTTAGAATGTATGTGTGTTTGTAAGCATATATCTAATTTTCCCCATATCTTTGTATATTTAAAATGTAGACTTTTTTTTTAACAATGTCCATGAATGTAGGTTTCTAATTAGAGATGTGTAATTTGGATATATGTCACTCTCCTTTTCATGTTTAACAGGTGGCTAAACCCCTTGTTTAAAATTGGTCACAAACGGAAATTAGAACCAGATGACATGTACTCGGTGCTTCCGGAAGATTGCTCCCAGCACCTTGGAGAAGAGCTGCAAGGGTAAGCACAGACATCAGGGAGAAGGGGAGAAAGAGTGAGAATTTTCACATGGGGCTAAGGGTTTGGGGGAGGCTTTGCCTTCCTCTGGGTTCTTCTGAGACTCTTCTCCTGACACTGCATGCTCAGCCCCTCAGGTTGACCCTGGGCTTAGCCCACTTTGGACGCCCATGTTCCCTGTGCATCTGTGGGCATGAAGGGAGCCCACAGCCATGGCCCTGGAGGCTGAGCTCTGTCCCCTGAGGTGGGGTCCCTGAAGGAGGGAGTCTGCCCTCCTGAGCTGCTCATGACCTGTGAGTCTAGCAAATCTTGGCAGGAACTTGTTTCCAGAATCTGGAACTTTTCCCTCAAGGCCTGTTTCTCTGGTGCTTCAGAGTCTGCACTGCTTATCTTTTAGGAGCCCTGTGAGCAGTTAGCCAGCATCTATGGGGCAGCCACAGAGTGCCCTGTAGTGAAAACTTATCTTCCCCTCTGTCCCTCTCCCATTTTCCCTTTGATGGACACGCTGTTCTTTACTGTGCTTTGTTTTGTATCACAGGTACTGGGATCAAGAAGTTAAGAGAGCCCAGAAGGATGCACAGGAACCCTCTTTAGTGAAAGCAATCATAAAATGTTACTGGAAATCCTATTTAATTTGGGGAATGTTTACATTTCTGGAGGTAAAAGATTTTCATACTGTGCACTGCTTTTTGGTGTATGTGTCTTAGTACTGAGGTGGACGGGGCCGGAGGGAAGAGAGGCCAGTGGTTTAAGGTCTGAGGATAAACCCTCATGGAAACATGATAGAGCTCAGAGGTTGTATTCATCTTTAGAATGGCAATAACTGGACTCCAGGGGTTACTATTCTTCTTTTAACTGGTTAAAGACTGTTGTGGAAGGATGGCCTTGAAATAAAAGACATTTTATATTATGTTAGAAAGTTCCTGGTTCTCAGTATAAATGCTGACTGATCTTTGACCAAAAGAAGATTCCAGCAACCTCAGGCAATATGTGCCCTGTGATTTAGAGGAAGGTAATTTGGACCCAAGCCCAGGATAACATACATTTTATGGCACTCATTTATGGTTTAACAAGGTAAAAGTTGTTACTTTGACCAGGTCACATCTGATAAATGCTTTTCTAAGAAGATACCATCGCTGCTCCTTTTCCAGGGGAACAGAACCCAGGGCCCTGCATCTGGACTGTAGCCACCCAGAACTCCTAAGAACGCACCTTTCCCCAGGCTTCCCCCTTCCCCGTGGGCTGGCACTGTGAGCAAAGCCCCCAGGGGGAGGAGCTCCAGCTTCACCGTGAATTCTGTGCACCCTCCACGCTGCTTTCTTTCCCCGGTTGTGGGAGCAGATTCCTGGTTGAAGGGGGATCCTGGTATCCTGGCATTGGCAGAGGGTATAGGAGGGAATGTGCAGGGCAAACCAGAGGCAGAAAGCTGTGAGGTCAGTGACCTCCATGACCCTGAAGATCCTGGGTCAACATCCCCCAGAGGACAGTTCACCAGGGTACACAGTGCCGTCAGCCCCCCTGTTCTGGCTGAGCCTGGTGGAGGTCTGCTGCAGATCCCCCTGGGTGGCTCATGCTCTCCGTGGCCCCTTAGCACTGCCTTAGGGACACCGGAGGCCTGTGAGTATGTGAGAGCAAGAGGGATGGAAGATGCAGTTGCTAAGAAAAGGGTGTTTTAGGTGGAGAAGGTGTGAGATCTCATCAGTCCATCGTGTTGGGGTGAGGTGGGTGGGCCAGGTGGTTTACAGATTGGCAGCGTGGCTCTTGTTTAAAGGCTGTGCTGTCCTGAAGGGCACTGCATGTAGTGGGCAGCTGGACAGGTGAAGTCAACCCCACACAACTGGAGAGACAGAGAATCTATCAGCTCCCAGGTGACTGAGTGGTCCTGGGGGATGGAGTTGTCACTGATGTTAGAAGAGGATTGGCCATTGTGCCAGAGGGTAGGACAGGTGTGTGGGGCAGTGTGCCACCTTTGAGAGGGCACTGACCACTTAGGTACTGCAGTGTCTTGTGAAGGACAAGGGGTGGGACAGGGAGTAGGAGCCCGTCAGGCTGCCCCAGTCCTTCTTTCTCCTGTGTGCAGCTGTCCCATTGATGGTATTTTGACATAGCCACAGTAAGTCTCTGTTTGAAATACACAGGTGGCAAGCTGGCGTGGCCTGTTTGTGCAGGATTTCCTGACCTCACACAGCAGAGCTTTCATGAATTCTGCTTATCAGGAAACCCTGGGGCCTTGGTGTCTGCCTATGGCTCATGCTAGGTGCCTGATTGGATGAGTGCCCTCAGGGTTTAATGTTGGATCATATCCTGGAGCAGATCTTTCTCTATTGTCCCTGGTTCTCTAGTTTCTCTTTGGTAACAGATGCTAAAGAGTCTTAAAGTCAAGTGGGTCTTAAAGCAGAGCCCATGTGGCTGGGTTTGAACTAAGCTGCTGGTATTTCTTGGTGTTCTGGGCTGTTAGCCCCTTGAGTGGGGTCACTAAGCCTTGGATGGATCCCATTCTAATATGAGTCCTGGATCTTGGCTGTGGCAGCTCATGGGAGAAGCGGACATAGAGGGAGAGGCCGCAGGATCTGGGGTTCTTCCTGAGACAGAATCCTCGCCACTGTGGTGCTGGGAGTGTTGATTTCAAAGTTGTCCAGCCCAAGTAATACTTCCTGTTGGGGATCCAGGAAGGCCAGGCCTAGGGCTGCATAAGATGGAACTGGAAGAGCCCTGGGCCCTTTCAGGAGGTTGGTCGCTGGGTGGTCATGGTGGAGAAGTGGGGAGTAGAGAATGTAAATGTAGGGGCTCATCTGTGTGGCAGTACTACTGGCACTAGAAGCAGTGCTAGTTAGTTGAATAATTGATTTTATGAAGCAACTTCCCATGTTGTGATCAATCTATACTGCTTGGTTTTCTTTATATTTTAGATGGTGGAAGATCTAAACTCAGCTCAGGATCTTCTAAAATGCAAATATATTTCCTTTTTGATCTCCAGCCCTCTTTTAATCCCTCAGATGCACAGAATGCCCCGTGGATCATCCATGATCCCAAGCTGTGTGCTCTTTCCACCCACAGCATGAGCAGGGCCTCCCAGGTACTCCTGGCGGCACCAGTGGGAGAAAGCAGAGTGATGCCAGTCCAGGGTGAGGCTTTTAGGGTTTTAGGATTTTGAGATATGAAAACTTCTGTTCTATGAGAAGGGCTTCCCTTGTGGCTCAGCTGGTAAGGAATCTGCCTGAAATGAAGGAGACCTGGGTTTGATCCCAGGGTTGGGAAGATCCCCTGGACAAGGGAAAGGCTACCCACTCCAGTATTCTGGCCTGGAGAATTCCATGGACTGTTTTGTGAGAACTGAGGAGTATCTCTTCCTCTCAGAGAAACAAGTACCAGGCTGTGGAGCACTTGCCGGTCACCCCTAATTAGAACAGAATAGCCAGAGAGCTCCCAGCACCCCTGGCCCCTGTGTGCACCTCCACAGGTACTGTGGATGGAGAGGACAGGTCCCCACCTGCCCGGGGCCCTCAGTGTAGAGAGGAGGAGCCTGAAGCCTCTGCCTGGGCCTGAGTCACAGAGACCACCTCCCCAGGTCATCAGCGCTTCTCTCTGAGAGGTGAGGTCTCCATTGCTGGTGTGTAAGTGGGGTGACCCCAGAAAGCCAGAGTGGGTTCACCCAGTCCCTTCCCCTGAGAGGGGAGGTGTGGCCGGAAGTTATGTCCTCTTCCCAGGACCCTTAGAAGTAACCCAGCCTTGTCCGGTCACTTGGCCTTTGTTTGAAGCCACTTTTGCTGATGGTCTCTGGTCCAGGTGGAGACTGTAGGAAGCCTATGTGTGTGTAAATCTTCACTCTGGAACTCAGCTGATGAACAGGAAGTAAACAGAATCCTCTGCATCCCACAGTGGGCTTTGTGCCTCGACTCACGCTGGTTCCCTAAGAGCTGAGTGGTCTTTGCATTTATTTCCTAATCCTTTCTTCCATGTGTCCCTCACTTTGCTCAACCCAGGATGCTGAGGAGTGGCTGCTGGTGGCAAAGATACTGTGGGCTGAGAGCAACCACTGAGGACCACACAGTGGGAGAGGAGGAGGGGGCCTTGAGCCAAGCAGAAGGGGACCTGCGGAGCAGACCTGCTGTGTGTGCCCTGCTGGTTTCTGAGAGCATAGCGTTAGCCATTAGCCATTAGGTGTTAGTAATATCCACAGTGATGATCTTGAGTTATAAATTAGGGTTTTATATCCACCTTCTTTTCTTTTTCTAAGCATATGTAAGTCTTTAATGTAAAATTAAAAGAATTTTTTCAAATTGAAGTATGATTAGCTTATAATGTTATAATAGTTTCTGATATACATCATTAGTGATTTAATATTTTATACAGTACATGATAAGTGTAGTTACCAATTGTCACCATGCAAAATTATTCCAATATTATTGAATATATTTCCTATGTTGTATAATTCCATGATTTATTTATTTTTTAAATTTTTATATATTTATTTTTTGCCCCCAATCCCCTTTTACTTATTTTATAATTTGGAGTTTGTACCTCTTAACTTCCCACACCTATTTCGCTTGTTTCCTCCACCCCCTTCAATCCATTTTCTTTCTGTAGTCAGGGAAGTAGGAGACTCTTTTTGAAAGATTGCACTCATAATGGTTAAAAATTGTAGCAATCTGGATAGAAGTGAAACTTTATAGTCTAGAAAATTTGGTTTTACACATGCCTTCTTGTTCCACTGTGGTCTCTTGTGAGGAACAATTTTTCCAAGCCTTTGTGAATCCAGCCTCTGCCATTAAGAATAGAGTAAGTCTCTTACTGGACTTCTAATAATAAAAGTGATGAAAAGCCCTTGTTTTTATGGTGGTTTCACAGCACTCTGAGCTGTTGTAGCTCCTTTAGGTGTTCTAGGATTCCTCCGAAGGAGGCACGGCTGGTATTTTCACAGATAAAGACCCAGAGGCCCAGGAAGGCACACGATGGGCTTGGGGTCATGTGACTCGCAAGTGGCCGACCTGGTCTCTGAGGCACGGTGCTCTGACTGCTAGACCCGTGTTCTCTGTGTCCTGTCCTTTCCTCCCACAGCCTCCACTGAGGCTCAGAGCCAAGAGGAGCTCCTTTTCTCTGTCACGTGATTTCTATAGTTTTTTTTTTTTCCTTCCATTTTAATTTCCTGTAGATTTTTAAGAACATTTCAAAAATACAAAAATAGAATAGAATGAAAAGATAACACAACGTGCTCCAGAATAGGGCTCTCTGGCAGAAAGATTGTTGTGAGTTGATTGTGTTTTTCAGAAATAAACACAGGCGAAACTCTGAAGACTGAGTAGAAGTTATTCTTCTGAGGGACATTTACACTGATAAAGGAAATCTCCATTTGTAAAGGTGTCTCCCTCTCTGTACAGAAAAGGAAGGATGGCTCTAAATCATAGCAGAATCCTGTTGAAGGACAGTCTTCAAGAAGGATGAAATCTGCATAACAAATCCAACCCTGCTGTAGTTTAAGCTGCTTCTCCTGCTAACCTCTCATTGGCATTCCATCACCTTTTCTTTTGTCTTTAGGGGGAGATGGCATTTAAGGGGGTGGCTTGGGCTGTCTCAGGGAGTTACTCAGTTTTTCTTGATATTTTGCATGTGTATCAGAAATACACATGTTAATAAACATCTGTTTTATTTTCTCTTGTTATTCTGTCATTTATTACAGGGATCCTCAGCTAAGAACTCAGAAGGGTAAAGGGAAAGAAGCCCCTATGTCACCCTAAGTCAGCTTCAATAATTGCCATAATGAGCAGTCTTGATTCATCTGAAACTCACCCTCAATTCCCAAGATTATTTTAAAGAAGTTCCAAGACATCAAATCATTTTTATCCATAAATATTTTAGTATGTATCTATAAAAGATGTGGAATCTCCCCCCACTAAACATATTTAGCATAAATATTATTTTTATAGATTTCCTGGTGTCTCAGATGGTAAACCGTCTGCCTACAATACGTGAGACCCAGGTTCAATCCCCTGGTTGGGAAGATTTCTTGGAAAAGAAAATGGCAACCCACTCCAGTATTCTTGCCTGGAAAATCCCGTGGTGGGAGGAACATGGTAGGCTACACTGCATGGGGTCTCAAAGAGTTGGACACAACTGAGCGACTTCACTTTCAGTTTATTGTTTTATGCATAAATATTAACTTTAATATCATTAGTATCTAGCCAGTGCTCACAGTTGTCTTTTTCCCCTCTTCTGTTGGAAGCAGTATTAAATAAGGTACACTTGGCTGACACAGGTTATTCAGATTGGCTTTCTGTTCCCCTCCACCCTGAGCCTCTAGGTTGTTTGTCCTGTAGAGATTCCCACAGCCTGGATTTGGCTGATCGCATCTCCCCCTGTGTCAATTAACTTGTTCCTCTGGCACCTTAGGCTGGTGTTTAGGTCTAGAAGTTTGATATAGCTCATTTGGATTTTCTTCACCCCTTTCGTCTATGTAGGAGGTAGGGTTGTATATCTCCCTTATAAGGTACATAACATCTTTTGTGTGTGTGTGTGTGTGTGTGTGTGTGTGTGTGTGATGTTGGAGCTATTCATGATCCTTGTTCAGTTCAGTTCAGTTCAGTTGCTCAGTCATGTCTGACAGCACGCCAGGCCTCCCTGTCCATCACCAATTCCCGGAGTTCACTCAGACTCATGTCCATCCAGTCAGTGATGCCATCCAGCCATCTCATCCTCTGTCGTCCCCTTCTCCTCCTGCCCCCAATCCCTCCCAGCATCAGAGTCTTTTCCAATGAGTCTTTTCGCATGAGGTGGCCCAAGTAGTGGAGTTTCAGCTTTAGCATCATTCCTTCCAAAGAAATCCCAGAGCTGATCTCCTTCAGAATGGACTGTTTGGGTCTCCTTGCAGTCCAAGGGACTCTCAAGAGTCTTCTCCAACACTACAGTTCAAAAGCATCAATTCTTCGGCACTCAGCGTTCTTCACAGTCCAACTCTCACATCCATACATGACCACAGGAAAAACCATAGCCTCGACTAGACGGACCTTTGTTGGCAAAGTAATGTCTCTGCTTTTGAACATGCTATCTAGGTTGGTCATAACTTTCCTTCCAAGGAGTAAGCGTCTTTTAATTTCATGGCTGCAGTCACCATCTGCAGTGATTTTGGAGCCGAAAAAAATAAAGTCTGACACTGTTTCCATTGTTTCCCCATCTATTTCCTAGGAAGTGATGGGACCGGATGCCATGATTTTCGTTTTCTGAATGTTGAGCTTTAAGCCAACTTTTTCACTCTCCTCTTTCACTTTCATCAAGATGCTTTTGAGTTCCTCTTCACTTTCTGCCATAAGGGTGGTGTCATCTGCATATCTGAGGTTATTGATATTTCTCCCGGCAATCTTGATTCCAGCTTGTGTTTCTTCCAGTCCAGCATTTCACATGATGTACTCTGCATATAAGCTAAATAAGCAGGGTGATAATATACAGCCTTGACTTATTCCTTTTCCTATTAAGAGTTGCAAAGTAGGGATGTTCTAAGCTCTTTGTTTAATGCTGAAATATAGTGTTTATAGGGAGAGTAGGGGAAAATCATTTTTTTCTGTTTTTAAAACCTGTTTTAAAAATGGGGAATTGGTTCTCCTCTAGTGAGGAGAGGGGCTAGTGAGTTTTCATAGTTGTTTATTTGGTTTGGTTTTGTGAATGTCAGTTTGAGCTCATAGATTTAAGCATTTCTGATCTGCTTCAGTCCATTTTATTTGTTATGCTTGTGTCAACCTTTGGCCATATTTGGGCAGTGAGAGTATATCAGGTTGGGTTCTAAGTCTTTTGCACATACTCTAGAAGTCTTGGCTAGTTTTTTTGTTTGTTTGTTTGTTTTGTTTTGTTTTTTAATGTCTTTTTGTTTGTTTGTTTTGTTTTTGGTTTTTGGTGTGACAGGATGTTTCTAATTCATTTTGTACAGCATTTGCTCAGCCCTGGAATCATCCATTTCTCCAAGCAGCCCTGTCTTCTTTTAGTGTAAAATGGTATTTAAAGACTATAGTCGGGATGCTAGAGGGGCTTATTGCTCTTGGTTATTGTTTCTTGGCTTTTTTTCATTAGACCAAGTTAGAATACATTTTTAAGGTAAACAAATATGTTTATATGAGTGTTTCCAATCCAAATCAGATACAGGACATTAATGTTTTTACTTCATCTTATTGTGCTTACATCGGTATCTCTTTTCTCCCATCATCTATTCTCTTTGTCCCATGTCTAAGCCCAGTTCTCAGTGATATAAGCATAATTATTCATTTGTTTTACCTTATAATGTGACTTCTGAAAACATAATAAGATTTATTTTTTGGCAGTTCATACTAACTTCACGTGGGTGTATCATGCAGAGAATGTGTTTTCAAATTGTTTTGTTTAAAACCACTTTTTTTTTTTTTTTTTGGTTTTTATTTTTCATTTTGTTAATGTGGTGTATTACATTGATTGATTTGCGGATATTGAAGAATCCTTGCATCCTTGGGATAAAGCCAACTTGGTCATGGTGTATGATCTTTTTAATGTGTTGTTGGATTCTGATTGCTAGAATTTTGTTAAGGATTTTTGCATCTATGTTCATCAGTGATATTGGCCTGTAGTTTTCTTTTTTTGTGGGATCTTTGTCAGGTTTTGGTATTAGGGTGATGGTGGCCTCATAGAATGAGTTTGGAAGTTTACCTTCCTCTGCAATTTTTTGGACGAGTTTGAGCAGGATAGGTGTTAGCTGTTCTCTAAATTTTTTGGTAGAATTCAGCTGTGAAGCCGTCTGGACCTGGGCTTTTGTTTGCTGGAAGATTCTTGATTTCAGTTTCAATTTCCGTGCTTGTGATGGGTCTGTTAAGATTTTCTATTTCTTCCTGGTCCAGTTTTGGAAAGTTGTACTTTTCTAAGAATTTGTCCATTTCTTCCAAGTTGTCCATTTTATTGGCATATAATTGTTGATAGTAGTCTCTTATGATCCTTTGTATTTCTGTGTTGTCTGTTGTGATCTGTCCATTTTCATTTCTAATTTTATTGATTTGATTTTTCTCCCTTTGTTTCTTGATGAGTCTGACTAATGGTTTGTCAATTTTATTTATCCTTTCAAAGAACCAGCTTTTGGTTTTGTTGATTTTTGCTATGGTCTCTTTTGTTTCTTTTGCATTTATTTCTGCTCTAATTTTTAAGATTTCTTTCCTTCTACTAAGCCTGGGATTCTTCATTTCTTCCTTTTCTAGTTGCTTTAGGTGTAGAGTTAGGTTATTTATTTGACTTTTTTCTTGTTTCTTGAGGTGTGCCTGTATTGCTATGAACTTTCCCCTTAGGACTGCTTTTACCATGTCCCACAGGTTTTGGGTTGTTGTGTTTTCATTTTCATTTGTTTCTATGCAAATTTTGATTTATTTTTTGATTTCTTCTGTGATTTGTTGGTTATTCAGCAGCGTGTTGTTCAGCCTCCATATGTTGGAATTTTTAATAGTTTTTCTCCTGTAATTGAGATCGAATCTTACTGCATTGTGGTCAGAAAAGATGCTTGGAATGATTTCTATTTTTTTGAATTTACCAAGACTAGCTTTATGGCCCAGGATGTGATCTATCCTGGAGAAGGTTCCATGTGCGCTTAAGAAAAAGGTGAAATTCATTGTTTTGGGATGAAATGTCCTATAGCTATCAATTAGGTCTAACTGGTCTATTGTATCGTTTAAAGTTTGTGTTTCCTTGTTAATTTTCTGTTTAGTTGATCTATCCATAGGTGTGAGTGGGGTATTAAAGTCTCCCACTATTATTGTGTTATTGTTAATTTCTCCTTTCATACTTGTTAGCATTTGTCTTACGTACTGTGGTGCTCCCATGTTGGGTGCATATATATTTATAATTGTTATATCTTCTTCTTGGATTGATCCTTTGATCATTATGTAGTGACTTTCTTTGTCTCTTTTCACAGCCTTTGTTTTAAAGTCTAATTTATCTGATACGAGTATTGTGACTCCTGCTTTCTTTTGGTCCCTATTTGCATGGAAAATCTTTTTCCAGCCCTTCACTTTCAGTCTGTATGTGTCCCCTGTTTTGAGGTGGGTCTCTTGTAGACAACATATGTAGGGGTCTTGTTTTTGTATCCATTCAGCCAGTCTTTGTCTTTTGATTGGGGCATTCAACCCATTTACGTTTAAGGTAATTACTGATAAGTATGATCCCGTTGCCATTTACTTTATTGTTTTGGGTTCGAGTTTATACACCATTTTTGTGTTTCCTGTCTAGAGAATATCCTTTAGTATTTGTTGGAGAGCTGGTTTGGTGGTGCAGAATTCTCTCAGCTTTTGCTTGTCTGAAAAGCTTTTGATTTCTCCTTCATACTTAAATGAGATCCTTGCTGGGTACAATAATCTGGGCTGTAGGTTATTTTCTTTCATCATTTTAAGTATGTCTTGCCATTCCCTCCTGGCTTGAAGAGTTTCTATTGAAAGATCAGCTGTTATCCTTATGGGAATTCCCTTGTGTGTTATTTGTTGTTTTTCCCTTGCTGCTTTTAATATTTGTTCTTTGTGTTTGATCTTTTTTAATTTGATTAATATGTGTCTTGGGGTGTTTCTCCTTGGGTTTATCCTGTTTGGGACTCTCTGGGTTTCTTGGAGTTGGGTGATTATTTCCTTCCCCATTTTAGGGAAGTTTTCCACTATTATCTCCTCAAGTATTTTCTCATGGTCTTTCTTTTTGTCTTCTTCTTCTGGAACCCCTATGATTCGAATGTTGTAGCGTTTAATATTGTCCTGGAGGTCTCTGAGATTGTCCTCATTTGTTTTAATTCGTTTTTCTTTTATCCTCTCTGATTCATTTATTTCTACCATTCTATCTTCTAATTCACTAATCCTATCTTCTACCTCTGTTATTCTACTATTTGTTGCCTCCAGAGTGTTTTTAATTTCATTTATTGCATTATTCATTATATATTGACTCTTTTTTATTTCTTCTAGGTCCTTGTTAAACCTTTCTTGCATCTTCTCAATCCTTGTCTCCAGGCTATTTATCTGTGATTCCATTTTAATTTCAAGATTTTGGATCAATTTCACTATCATTATTTGGAATTCTTTATCAGGTAGATTCCCTATCTCTTCCTCTTTTGTTTGGTTTGGTGGGCATTTATCCTGTTCCTTTATCTGCTGGGTATTCCTCTGTCTCTTCATCTTGTTTAAATTGCTGAGTTTGGGGTGTCCTTTCTGTATTCTGGCAGTTTGTGGAGTTCTCTTTATTGTGGCGTTTCCTCGCTGTGTGTGAGTTTGTACAGGTGGCTTGTCAAGGTTTCCTGGTTAGGGAAGCTTGTGTTGGTGTTCTGGTGGGTGGAGCTGTGTTTCTTCTCTTTGTTCAGTCGCGCTGTGGGGAGGGAGGGAGGGATGCTGCAAACAAATGACACTGGCGTGTGCCCGCAGTGCCTCAGCCACACTGGGTCTGCCCCCACTCACGGCGCGTGTAGCCTCCCTGCCCACACTGCTCGGGCTCTAGGTTGTTCCGCCGGGAACAATCCGAGGCTGGCCCTGGGTTGCATGCACCTCCCAGGTCCAAGCCGCTCAGGTTCAGGCACTCAGGTAGTCCTCAGAGGCGCAGACTCAGTTGGGCCTGCGTTTTGTGCTCTTCCCAGGTCCGAGCAGCTCAGGTGATGAGGTGTTTGGCGAGTGCCAATGCTGCGACTTATCGCCTCCCCGCCACTCGGTTATCTGGGTGCAAAACCGGCGCACCTTCTCAGGCAGATGTTGACCGTCCAGACCCCCAATAAATTTTAGTTAGCAAAGAAGCCAGTTTTATAGATAATGTCTCTCTGGGGCTGCGATTGCCCCCCTCCGGCTCTGGCTGCCTGTCACCGGAGGGGGAAGGTCCGCAGCCGGCTATCTCTGTTCAGTTCTTTGCTCTGTGCGCGGGCTGGCGGTGTCCTAGGTTAGGGCCGGCTTTTCGCATGGTAGATATCCCACAGTCTGGTTTGCTAGCCCAAATTATTTCGCTCAGATAGTGTTCAGGGTATTCAGGCCAGACTCCCACTCTCAGCGATGCAGCCCACGCCGCGCCTCCCTGCCCAGCCCCCGCTTGCTAATGGCGGATGCAGGCGTCTGCGCTGCTTCTCCGCTGGGGGAGTTACCGTAGGGCTCGCAATCTGCGAGTTTTAATTATTTATTTTTTCTCCCTGTTATGTTACCCTCTGTGCTTCCAAAGCTCGGCACGGATTCGGCAGTGAGAAGGTTTCCTAGTGTTTGGAAACTTCTCTCTTTTTAAGACTCCCTTCCCAGGATGGAACTCCGTCCCTCCCTCTTTTGTCTCTTTTATTGTCTTTAATATTTTTTCCTACCTCCTTTCAAAGAGTTGAGTTGCTTTTCTGGGTGCCTGATGTCCCCTGCCGGCATTCAGAAGTTGTTTTGTGGAATTTACTTGACGTTTAAATGCTCTTTTGATGAATTTGTGGGGGAGAAAGTGTTTTCCCCGTCCTACTCCTCCGCCATCTTGGCGCCTCCCTCTTAAAACCACTTTTGATAGTTCTTTTCTGTATGTCTCTTTGAACCAACAGGATGGGTAGATATTTAGGTACTTTTATTTAAATTTACTCTGAAATCTTAGGAATTGCTGTTTAAACAATTAGTTCTTTTATAATTATAATTCTGTATAATGTTTCATCAGAGAAGGCAATGGCACCCCACTCCAGTACTCTTGCCTGGAAAATCCCATGGATGGAGGAGCCTGGAGGGCTGCAGTCCATGGGGTCGATGAGGGTCGGACACAACTGAGCGACTTCACTTTCACTTTCATGCATTGGATAAGGAAATGGCAACCCACTCCAGTGTTCTTGCCTGGAGAATCCCAGGGACTGGGGAGCCTGTTGGGCTGCCGTCTGTGGGGTCGCACAGAGTGGGACACGACTGAAGTGACTTAGCATAGCATAGCGTAGCATAATGTTTTCATGATTCCAAAATCAAGACAAGGCTACTTTTAAAGAAGGCTGATATCCTTGTTAGCTCTATTCTAATTCTCCTTCTCCTTTTAGAGATAACTCTCCAGCTAATTTTGACTCACCTTTTTATTAATGTGTTTTTTTAATTTTTAAATTATTATTATTATTTTTTACTTTACAATATTGTATTGGTTTTGCCATACATCAACATGCATCTGCCATGGGTGTACATGTGTTCCCCATCCTGAACCCCCTCCCACCTTCCTCCTCATACCATCCCTCTAGGTCATCCCAGTGCACCAGCCCCAAGATTCCTGTATCCTGTGTCAAACCTGGACTGGCGATTCGTTTCTTATATGATATTACACATGTTATAATGCCATTCTCCCAAATCATCCCCCCCTCCCTATAGTTTTATCTGAAATTTTAGTTTTCCTACTGTGCAGAATAAAAATTTTCAATTTCAATACTGTAATCTCTGGACTTGGGTTTATAAGGATTTTTCTGGAAGCATGAAATGTGTCATGGGACTCTGGTTAAAACTCTTTGTGATTAGTGTAACTCCTTCATGCCAAGACAGTGCAAGAGTGGAGGTTAGCAGATGCTTACATGGGGTTAGTTTCTGCATCTAGACTCTCCCAGGGAGAGGAATCTTCAGGCTCCACCCTAATCAGTTGAACCTAAACCAGTTTCTGGAGGCTGGACCTCAGGCATCAGAGTGCCCTTATGCCCACTCAGGCGATGCTAAGGGGGAGTCAGGATGAAGACAACTGTGTAAAAGATGAGTGAAGGCTAAGATATCTAGAATGCTGGTGGTTATGATTTTGCAGATTCACTGCTTTTTCTCCTCATCTCTGGATTTTTCTCAACTCTCCTTTAGAACTCCCCCAGTTCTAAAGATTAACTGCCTATTCAGTTTTTCCCTACAAGCTCACTCTTTTCTGCTTGTATGTTTCACTCAAGTGTTTTTCTTTGTTAGCTTTCTTCTACTTTTGTGTTTTTGTTTCCATGAATGAGATGTGGGGAAATTGGGTGAGAAATGTTTCAAGTACCTTAACTTGGAGGAGGAATTCTATCCACTGCAGAAGTTCTAGTTTCTAACCGAAACTGCAAGAAGTTATCCTAAGAAGCAAAAGGTGGGACCCAATATCAGGTGCTTTCAGGAGGCTGAATACCAAGGACTCTATCAAGAAATGGCTACCACAAGCTTCCCTGGCAGGCTGGTGGTTAAGACTCCATGCCCCCAATGCAGATATGAGGGGTTTTGATCTCTGGACTGGAAACTAAGATTCTGCATGCCACAGGGTGTAGCCAAAATAAAAAGTCTGCTTCAGAGACTCAGACTCTCAGATAATCCTGAATAATGGATGTTGCGGTTTTAAATTCAGCTCTTTTAAAGATCCTTTATGATTTCAGAGATGTGGAGAATTCTTTTGAAACAATGAGAACTATATTCTCAATTGATTTGTAGAAAGAATATACGTGTGGTAATAGATTGATGTCAGAGAGGAAAGGTTTAAGGGAAAGTGTTTGACCTTGTTCCTGCTTATCAAGAAAGTTTTAATTTGGTTAGCTTCATGATTGATAATGAATATTTTCTCAGTTGTTTTATTTCTTTTTAGTTGACAGTGAGAATCAGGAACATACAGATGAGAGAATTCCTTGGTGGTGTATGCCCATACCAGTATGCATGTGGTGGGGGCAGCTCCCGGGAATGGCTGCCACCAGTGTACGTGTCTCCAGAGTGAGCCACAGCCACTCCTTGCCTCTCTGAGAGACTCTCCAAGGCAAGCAGTCTTCTGTAATTCAGTATATCCTTGGGATTCACACCACTGTTTCATTTGGAGTTAATACTTGGACTAGAGCATTGGGCATATGCAGGAGTTAATCTTCTGGTAGCTGGACAAACTTTTGCCTGGTTTGCCTCAGGCAGTTTTACCAAATGTCAGAAATGGAAACACTCACAGATTACAAATGCTGCTGCCAGCTCTCCGGCTCTCCATCTCTAACCTTTCCTTGTGTGTGGAGGGGATGGATTTACTCAGTCTACCTTTGATGGCCTCAGTCAACCTTTGATGGCCTCAGTCACTTGTGCCCTGTCTGTTCTGGAGGCTTTGAAGAATCATATTTAATATGTGTCTTCTTATTCTCTATATGTACTTGGGGTTTTGTTTTCACAATTTTGTGCTATTCGTTATTTTGCTTTTTTTTTTTTTTTTTTTGAGAGAAATTACTGGAAAATTGTTTTTTACTTGCTGCTATTTTTCATATGGAACATAATATCAATTTTCTGTTTTCCATAGTTGCAACTTATGCCAGAATGGAAATTCCTTGTGCATTACACTTTTCATCAATACTCTGAATTGCCGTGACTGCTCCTTGCTGGAGGCAAAGTTGTGTATGTGTGCTCAGTCACTCAGTTGTGTCTGACTCTTTGTGACCCCAGGGACTGTAGCCCATCAGGCTTTTCTGTCCATGAGATTATCCTGGCAAGAATCCTGGAGTGGGTTGCCATTTCCTCCTCAGAGGATCTTCTCAACTCAGAGATTAAACCTGGATTTCCTGTGACTCCTGCATTGAGATGGATTCCTTACCATTGAACCATTGGAGAAAGTCCCAAAATAATAAATGACTCTCCCCTCAAATTGCGTCAGTAACAGTTCATGTTTGAAATCTTTTGTTATCTTTTGAAAGATAAGAAATTTTCTATTCCAATTAAATAATAATCATTATCAAGAATAAAAAGAATTAATAGATGAGTAGAAGACATGAGTCATGAAGTGGCATTATATCTTAATGAGGCTATTTATCCAACTGTTTTTTGGTCCTGTTTTATTAATATTTATTTATTTGTCTGTGCCGAGTCTTAGTTTCTGCATGTGGGATCTACTTCCCTGACCAGGGATCAAACCCAGTTTCCCTACATTGGGAGAGTGGAGTCTTAGCTAAAGGACCACCAAGGAAGTCCCTCAACTAGGTTATTAAATACTGTTTCTCAGTGAAAAACTCCAGATGTGCTTAGGCAGTAATGACCTGCCTTTATTTACACTCCTTTTTGCTGGATTTTTAATTTATCCATATTATCTTTGGTGAGTGCTACTACTCTTATATCTCTCATAATTACAAGGATGTTAGGCTCAAATGCAGAGCTGAGTAATAGGTAACAGTGTTTCCCAAATAGAATCATAAGTTTCAGGAAAGTTTTGGATGGCAGATATTACTGCTGGGCTTCTGGTGGTTTGTGGCTCCAGCACTGGACTGCCCTTGGTGGCTGGGATTGCCTGTGTGTACAGTTTGATGTTCTCATTTCTCTGTGTGGCTTCCACATTTCCATCTCAGGAAACTGTAAACAGTGTGTTTGACAATCCACTGTGTGAAGGACTCTTCCAAGAGCTCTCTGTGCCTCTTGGGATGGATGACAGGACATGGTGGAAATGTATCAGTTACATTTTACTCAGTTCTGGTCATCTTACTTACACTGCTTCAACTAAATAGTGTTCCCTTTATCCTCTATAGTAGATGAGAATCTCCATGACTTCGTGGAGGGAGAGGCAGTTGGTGCAGCCTGTTAATGTGTGTGTGTGCATGTGTCCATTTGTATAGAACAAGACAGGAATGTTAAGGTTTAATGAGACCCCCATATGAGGGATGGGGACATCTTTTGATAAATATACTGATCAAGCACTGGTTGGCTGAGCAGAAAATGCTTGTTTTTGTTTTTTGGTATTTGGTGTTATGGATTTGCCTTCCCTCCTCTTGTGTGTGTGTTCTTCAGCTTCAGACAGACAGAAGAGAGCTATCAAAGCATACCTGTCAGGTAAGCAAAGCGTACTCTGTCTGTGTTAGTAATGTGGGATTGCCAAAAAAAGGAAAAGCCCTGTTCCTGAAAGACTTCCAAACTTTTAACATTTTGTCTTTTGAGAAGTCTGTGGAGGAAATGATATTGTGGCCCAAGATGTTTAGTTTTGGTAACTTGGATTTGTTGAATGATTTTCCTTGATGGTGAAAAAGGGGACCTAGGAAGAAGGGGACCTTCAAGGGGTGACTAGAGAGAGGAAATAGGTTGTGAGGTGGAGTGGCTGTTTGGCAGGGTGGGTAGGTGTTGCCATTCCTTTGCCTTTTTCTTTGGGAAAGAAACTTGCTTTCCCTAAGTCTTACTCAGGGTGGAAGCCTCAGTGCACCCTGAGTCAATTGGTTTAGGCCTTGGGGAAGAGAGGATTGGTAACATTTCTTCCAAACCACCAACTTCAGTGGATGGTGGATCAAGAACTACAGAGACATGAATTTTTAGCTTGGCCTCCACCATGTTTAGGTTTTTACTCCAAGGAACATTCCAACTTCTAGAGGGTAGAGGCGTAGTGAGGCAGTGCTCTCAGGAGCTGAGAGCCTGCAGAGCTGCCAAACCTGGTTTCTTTGTGGTACTCCTGCCAAAGCCAGTTTCCATTCTCTGGATCTACATGTGGAGTTTGGGGTAGAAAAGGGTGGATGTGTTTGTGCCAGTGTCTCGGTTCATAAGGATTCATGAAGAAGGTGATGAAAGCGTGTCTCCCATATGTGAACCACATTGACTTTCTATTGGGCTGGGATATTGAGAGTATGGGGGACAGGGGCAGGCTGCTAGCAGGCTTGTTCCTGTGGAAGCAGATTTCTTCCTCTTCTTCTGCCACCTTTTTCTTTATTCATCTTAAGGCTCAGTTGGTATTGAGCCTGTTTGTGATATTTGTTGAGCATCCACGGTGTGCTAAGCACAATGTACTAAGGCTTTACTATGTTTGAATGGAAAATTTTGCCTTAAGGTTAAACTGTTGCCTGCTTGTCTTATATGAGATAATAAATCTGCATAGTTTTAAATTAGTCACAAATGTAGCATTTTGTCAAAATGTATTTTAAACATGCTAATGATAAAAGTAAATCTTGTATAAAGAAAAACTGACATTTCTAATTAAGACTTTTTTCTTTTCTTTTAGGAAGGCACCAGAGTAGTTCAACCCATATTTTTGGGGAAAATGATTAGTTATGTTGAAAACTATGATCCCAATGATTCTGCTGCTTTGCACGAAGCCTACGGCTACGCGGCAGCGCTGAGCGCCTGCGTGCTGGTGTGGGCCGTTCTGCACCACTTGTACTTCTACCACATGCAGCGTGTGGGGATGAGGCTGAGAGTAGCCGTGTGCCACATGATCTACCGCAAGGTGAGTGTCACTCGGTACCACGGTGTGTACCTCCCCTAAATCCTCAGGGACATTTAGGGAAAGTTCTCTGTAAATTACAAATTTTGTAACTGGGAGTGTTTACGCCTTCCTAGAGAAGTTTGCTTTTGCATCAAGCCAAGTTTGTTGTTGTTGAAGCAAACTTTACCAATACATAATGAAAAGTTTTCTTTTGAGATCAAGTGTGGGCTGTCCTTGGCACTTTTGGCCATAGGCTGTCACATAATAACCACTAAATTTGTACTGTAAAATATTAAATTAATATTCAAGAATAAGTATTAAAAGTTCAAGTTTATTTTCAATGTTCATGCCCAAATCCCATAGTGCTGTTTATAGAAAATTTTTGTTGTCGTTCATTAATACCTTCAGGTACATCAAATTTGTATTTAAAAGTGAGGTTCAGAGATTGGATCTATAAAACTACATCTAAGAGCAGAGAATGTATTTGATAAAGGGACTGATTTTAACTTTAAAAGACCCATCTAATTATATTCAATATAATTATGTTTGCTAGGGAAAAATATAAAGAGAATTCATGCTTCATATAGACTCACTCCTTATATTTTATAGATAATTTTTGTTAATGGTATGAAAGAAAATAGGATATTTGAGATGAAACTTTAAATTTTACATTGTTTTATGAATTCTAGAGAGAATTTGTTGCTCTTCATTTAAATTATTTTAATACAATATTTCCTTTTATTCTTAGTATGCATTGTAGCAGTTTTAATAAGAACTGATTTAATGTGTTTAGTGATTTTGTATTGAGGAATGCCATGAAATTATTCCATAGTTTACCCTTGTCTAAACTAGTGTAAAAAGAGTGAGGCTTTCAGGTATCTTTACAAAGGTATTGCCACAGATATATCAGTGTCAAGAGCTGAAGGGCTCTGTATAAACTTGATCCTGGATATGTCTTTGCCTTAGACAGTTTTAAAAAAATCTTTATTTGACTGTATTCTATCCTTGAAATTTTCAAAGAGAGTAGATCTTAAATGTTCTCACCACACATGTTAAATAGGATAACTATATTAGGTAGTGAATACTTTAAGTGGTTTTACTACAGTAATCATTTCCCAGTGTGTATTTATACCAAAGTATCATGTAACCTTAAACATACGTAATTTTTATTAATAGATAAAGTCCTCATTGAAAGATAAAACCAAGCAGCTTAAATTGAAAATATTGCTTCTTTTACCTGGTTGCTGCTTATCTAGAGCTTCTGCTTCTTCAGAATACTTTTTTCAGCAGAAAGTGATATGTCTTTTCCTCATCTTTCCTTGAGCAGAGTCTTGTACTTTTCAGGATTGTGTGAAACTGGGGACCTGGCATCTCACTGTCTTGTTTGACAACAGCATCTGAGCTGCTTTCCTTCTGGGTGATGTGGAAATTGCAACTGTGCCTGCATACTGCAGTCAGAGGTCTTCACTGTCATTTATCATCATCTTTGTTATTCTGTTGCATCTTTAACCATTTAGGAGATGGATACTCAGATTTCCTCACAAATTGGCTAAACGTTTGTCTTTCCAGATCATATTTAACTCTCATAATAGTTGTGAAATTTTACCCAAACTGTGTTGTGAAACCTTAAGTTAGATGTGAGGCGATGGTTTACTGAAAGCTGACTCTTTGTCACACAGGTGAGCCATTGTCTACCTGTGTTTCTTCCTCTTCCCACCATACTTTGGAATCTTGCCTTTGGGAAATGTGATCTGACCTGGCACATTGGCTTATGTGAATGTAACTATCTCCCAAGAAGTTCATTTACTGCCTTGATTTTACCTAAATGTTGGCTTTATATGAAGTCAGGAATTATGGGGATTATAACATAGACATAACTTGAAATTCCAGAAACCTGCAAAAGACAAATTTCCTCATGCACAGCCTTGCATCTAGAGTCCTGCTGGGGTGCAGAAATAAGACACTTCTTTTCAGGTTACAGGTGGGCTGATTCTTTAAGGCACAGCTGGTGCTGCCGAGCAGCTCTGAAAGGCCCCTCTGAACTTCTGTGGTTCATGCTCAGGCCCCACCTCCTGATACCTGCTCCTGGGGAGGAATCAGATTGGGCATTAGAAATGGAATGGCTGCTAAGCCCGTAGCCATAGTTTGTTCTGACCATGGATTCCAGGCTGGGGCAGGTCTCCAGGAGGTCTCTAAGGCTGCACATATTCCACTCCTAAAATGGCCCATTCAGCATTTCGTGCTCTTTGCAGCTGAATTTTGAATGATTCTGAAGGAGGTATCATATATAAAAATGACTTGCCAATTTTATTTTATTTTTAAACTTTACATAATTGTATTAGTTTTGCCGAATATCAAAATGAATCCACCACAGATATACATGTGTTCCCCATCCTGAACCCTCCTCCCTCCTGCCTCCCCATACCATCCCTCTGGGTTGTCCCAGTGCACTAGCCCCAAGCATCCAGTATCGTGCATCGAACCTGGACTGGCAACTCGTTTCATACATGATATTATACATGTTTCAATGCCATTCTCCCAAATCTTCCCACCCTCTCCCTCTCCCACAGAGTCCATAAGACTGTTCTATACATCAGTGTCTCTTTTGCTGTCTCGTACACAGGGTAATTAAAAAAATAAATAAATAAAACATGAAAAATTAAAAAAAAATAAATAAAGCAATGGTGTTCTCTACAGTTGGGAGTTGGAGTAGATACATTATGTTTTAGCTCACTAAAAATAATTGGAGAACAAATTAGCTTATTTTTATCTAATTTTCTCCCATTAAATAATTAATCTCAGTCACTGTAAATATTTACCATTACTTGCAAGTCATTTTTTGGCAAAGCTATAAATACTATGTAATTTTAATCTTTCTCTCATGAATCAATCCTTGAAGATTGTCATTTTTGTCCCTACAATTTTCAAGCATAAAAAAAAAATGACTTGCCATTTATTGATTGATACATTTCCACAGCTTTGGTAAAATTACCTTTGGCTTTTGATCATTGTTTTTGTTGTGGTGGTGGTGGTAAAATACACCCAGTGTAAAGTTGACCATTTTCACTCCTTTTAAGTACAGCATTTAGTGACATTAGGTACACCCACACTGTTGTGCAGCCATCACCATTATTCATCTCTGGAACTTTTTCTTTTTCCCAAACTGAACCTCTGCATCCATTAAACACTAACTCCCCAACCCCTGTCCCCGCACCCAGCACCATTCTACTTCTTATCTCTGTGAATTTGAGTACTTCAGTACTCCATGTAAGTGGAATCATACAGCGTTTGTCATTTTGTGTGAGGCTTATGCTCTGTAGCACGATGTCTTCACGGTTCATCCATGTTGTGGCAGGTGTCAGAATTTAATTCCTTTTTAAGGCTCAATAGTCTTCCCTTATAGGCCTATGCAACATGCTGTGTGTTTGCTCATCTGTCAGTGGACAGTTGTTTCCACCTTTTAGCTATTGTGAACATTGCTGCTGTGAATATGAGTGTACAGATTGTCTGTTCAAGGTTGTGTTTTTAGTTTTCTTGAGTGTATCCTTAGTAGTATAATTGCTGTATTTATGCTAATGTCATGTTCAATTTTTGAGGAACTTCCGTATTCTCTTCCATTGTGGTTATATCATTTTACCCTCTCACTTGATCATTGTTTTCTTCTTTACTTGAGGAGTAAAGAAAAAGTTTCTTATGAAGTATGACATTTTGTTTGGATCAGTGGCTCTACTTGGTGGTCTGTTGAAGCAGCTCCTGGTGTCTTTTAAGCTTCCTCAGATCTCTAGGGCATTTTTCTTACTAAAAAGGGATTGAGCAACACAGGTTGTGTATTTTGTAAAATCAGCAGAATGGCATCAAGACCACAGTTTCCTCACAGGAACAGTGTTTTGAACATTATACTTGCTCATTTCAGAATGAGGAAACTAAGCCCAAAGTGTTTAAATATTGTCACCCACAGGATGAATGATTGAATCCAAGTCTCCAAATTTCTTTCCTAAGACAACCTCTCCAGTCTCATCCAATTGGCTAAAAATTACTTAGTTGGCTCCTAAGTCTAAACCTACACCCTTTAACCTTCAGACAGCTGCAAGTTCACTGAAACAGGGGGTGGATTTTGCTTTTACCTCCTGCTCCTCCCTTTGCTGTTCTTGTGGTTGGGGCTGCCGCCACACTGAGGAGTTAGAAGCTGAACAAGGGTCCCTAGAGCCCTGCTGTCAGGGGTCATCCTGCTCCTGATGACACCACTCAAGACCCCTGGAACACATGCTCCATTGTGTTATGTTCTAAGATGACTTGGTATCACCTTAGGAATCCGAATCTCTGTCTCCCTCTCTCATTTCAGGCCCTTCGCCTGAGTAGCTCAGCCATGGGGAAGACCACCACAGGCCAGATAGTCAACCTGCTGTCCAACGATGTGAGCAGGTTTGACCAGGTAAGCTGCCCCTGAGGGATCCTCTTTCATTTCCTGTTCTTCTCACTGGGTTCAGCTTATTGGGGTGCCAGGTGCCAGGGTTTGGTGTCAGCCAGGGTTCTGTTGAGGATGTAAGACAAAGGTTCTATTTATCCAAATTTCACTTCTCAGTGTGCAAATTCGATGTAATTATATGTATTGTTTCATAAGTGAGAGTTTTGTTTTTCTGATAATAAATAGCAGCAGTGTTCTTGCCTAGCTTGGTTAGTGTCCTAAGGGGTCCTCCTGGAGCAGCCCTTCTTGGCACGTGGTGTAGGTGTTACTGAACTGTCTTCCTCCTCCTCTAGGTGATGAAGGCCTGGTAGTCAGGGATTGTTTTTTCCCCTGCACCCTGTTCAGTGCCTGCTGCATAGGGAGCCTTCAAGTGGGTGGTCCCCAGACACAATCTCCTCTCTGCTGTCCCCACACACTCTTTTTTCCCCTGACCTTAAGCATAGATCACATGGCCCAGAACATCGTAGCTGTTGGTCAGATCTGTGTTGTAGTAGACACTTCTCTTTCCAGTATTCATTCATCAAACATGAAGCAAGGCCCCTACTCACTTTCAGGGATGAATAAAGCTTAGTTTCTGCTCTATAGAAGCCACAGTCTATTAGGGAGGTAAATACACAAGTAATTACTGGAGAGAGCAGTAGGTACCATAATACAGGCTTTCCTGGGATGCTGGGGAGCCCAGGGGAGATGGGGGCTAAACTCTGGGATGGAGAGCATTTGGAGAAGCCCTAAGCTCATCTGTTTTGTAGTCAAAATCCACATCTTTCTTCATTGCTGATGGTCTGATTCTCCTGGGACATCCCTGAAGTCAGCCCTGTGCTGCCTGAAACAGTGTCATCTGGGGTTGACACTTGAATTTCTGCTTTAGCATGTTAAAAACCCAGTGAGATCATTTCTATTTAGGTTTCTGTCTGTTCCTTCAGAGCATATTGTCTCTATATTCTGTCCTTAGTGGCTTTTATACCATCCCAAAGAGAGGCTATGCTAAAGAATGGTCAAACTACTGCACAATTGCACTCATCTCACACGCTAGTAAAGTAATGCTCAAAATTCTCTAAGCCAGGCTTCAGCAATACATGAACTGTGAAATTCCAGATGTTCAAGCTGGTTTTAGAAAAGGCAGAGGAAAAAAGCTCAAATTGCCAACATCTGCTGGATCATGGAAAAAGCAAGAGAGTTCCAGAAAAACATCTATTTCTGCTTTATTGACTATGCCAAAGCCTTTGACTGTGTGGATCACAATAAATTGTGGAAAATTCTGAAAGAGATGTGAATACCAGACCACCTGACATGCCTCTTGAGAAACCAGTATGCAGGTCAGGAAGCAACAGTTAGAACTGGACATGGAACAACGGACTGGTTCCAAATAGGAAAAGGAATACATCAAGGCTGTATATTGTCAGCCTGCTTATTTAACTTATATGCAGAGTACATCATGAGAAACGCTGGGCTGGAAGAAGCACAAGCTGGAATCAAGATTGCCGAGAGAAATATCAATAACCTCAGATATGCAGATGATACCACTCTTATGGCAGAAAGTGAAGAAGAACTAAAGAGCCTCTTGATGAAAGTGAAAGAGGAGAGTGAAAAAGTTGGCTTAAAACTCAACATTCAGAAAACTAAGATCATGGTATCCAGTCTCATCACTTCATGGCAAATACAGTGGCTGATTTTATTTTTGGGGGGTCCAAAATCACTGCAGATGGTGACTGGAGCCATAAAATTAAAAGATGCTTACTCCTCGGAAGGAAAGTTATGACCAACCTAGAGAGCAGATTAAAAAGCAGAGACATTACTTTATCAACAAAGGTCTGTCTAGTCAAGGCTATGGTTTTTCCAGTAGTCATGTATGGATGTGAGAGTTGGAATATAAAGAAAGCTGAGTGCCGAATAATTAATGCTTTTGAACTGTGGTGTTGGAGAAGACTCTTGAGAGTCCCTTGGACTGCAAGGAGGTCCAACCAGTCCATCCTAAAGGAGATCAGTCCTGGGTGTTCATTGGAAGGACTGATGTTGAAGCTGAAACTCCAATACTTTGGCCACCTGATGTGAAGAGCTTACTCATTTGAAAAGACCCTGATGCTGGGAATGATTGAAGGCAGGAGGAGAAGGGGATGACAGAGGATGAGATGGTTGGATGGCATCACCGACTCAATGGACATGAATTTGGGTAAACTCCAGGAGTTAGTAATTTACAGGGAGGCCTGTTGTGGTGCAGTTCATGGGGTCACAAAGAGTCGGACAGGACTGAAAGACTGAACTGAACTCAACTGAAGAAGGCTTTGTCTTTCTCTTTTAAGGTAACAATGTTCTTGCACTATCTGTGGGTGGGGCCACTGCAGGCTATTGCAGTGACCGTCCTGCTCTGGATGGAAATAGGAATATCATGTCTTGCCGGGATGGCGGTTCTCATTATTCTTCTGCTTTTGCAAAGCTGCTTCGGGAAGTTGTTTTCATCACTCCGGTAAGAGAAACACTTCTTTTAAAAATTGATAATATGTAATTGGTAACATCGACAGTCTGCTTGATGCTTTTGTTCAAAAACAAGACAAATGCCTTCTCTAGTCTCTTCTTTGTGTGAGTTGTAGACCCTACAGGCTTAGCCAGTGGAGGCTCCAGCCTTAAACTGAAGGCTGATCCTGAAACCGGAACAGGAAAGGCATTCACTGGGTTGGCACCGTGTCTGAAAAAGTAGAGTGTCCTTCAGCAGAATCTACCCATGTCCAAGTTATTTAAATATTGGTAAATAGTAATAATCTTGTAGCCCCATTTCTTACTGCATATATTTTTGTTATTCTTGTGTTGGAGCCTTTCAGGTATTTATTCATGTTTCCATTAAGTTATAAGCACCCCCAGGGACAGGCTGATCTCCATTGTGTCTTTATGAAGCCCCACAGTCACAGCAGCACATGTGACAGAAAGGTGGCTGGTGGTGAAGAGCCTTCTAGTGCTAAGTTAGATTGAAGCAGGTCCCAGAGGGTTGGAGGTGGGTGGTTGTCAGGTGATGAGATGTTGTGCTATTTGAAGCTCACTGAGTTCTTGTGTTTGTTGTGTGTGTGCAGTTCTGTGCTTTGTGTCTTTTTTATTTGGAATTTCCTTTCCTTTCTTTGCTGGAGAGAGAGATACTCCCTATCTTTCGAGGCCCTGTTCCAGTGCTACCAGGTCTCTGAAGCTCTTCTTGTTCTCCTTTCCTGGTGGAATTAACAGCCCCATCTTTTCTGCTCCCCAGAACGTCTCTCCTATTTTATTACAGCAAAGACTCTGTCTTCCTGGGTGTCTTTCTGCCTCCCTACCTGACTGTGACCTCTTTGAGCAGATGGTTTGTATCTGACACATTTCAGATCTTTCTTAGCCGATGCTGCACATTCTCCAAGTTACTTCTTGAAATGGACTGAATGGTTGACTTCCTAGTTGAAGCCTTTTTCTCCATTTGTACTTTGAGTAGGACCTGCCTGTGTTCTAAGTGCCAAAGGGCAGTAGAGAATAATTTTATTCCTAGCCCCACCCCCATGCCCACTCCTACTGCTGCTGCTGCTGCTGCTGCTGAGGAAAGTTGGGCTGTGGTCACTAAGGCTCATCTCACGTCTGTCCCCTCAGGAGTAAGACCACTGCTCTCACAGACAAGAGGATCAGGACTATGAGTGAAGTCATAACTGGCATCAGAACAATAAAAATGAATGCTTGGGAAAAGTTATTTATAGATCATATTACCAGACTGAGAAGGTAAGTTTATATATATAGATATCATTCCATATTCTCATGCTTTATTTCCTATTCTATTGGACTTTAGATGTCTTACCAAAGAAGTATTTAAGTTCATCTTCACATTAAGTTGAACTTAAATACTAACTATTCACTGCATCCCCTACATGTTGCAGGAGGGCTAAGAATAGTGGAGATATCATTTAACCTGTTCTTTCATTTGCCATGTTTTCAAAGGAAAAAAATATATATATGCTTCTTACTTATATAGAAATTAAATTCTAAGTAGTTCTTAATACCTCAAATCCCAATAAGCAATGCTTTTAACATAGTATTTGAAACAATGACATTCAAACTAAAACTGTAATTTATGATGATGGCTGATAATCAGAAAGATTATACAGAGTTGGTATACTTGTATTGAACCAAACCGTATGAATCACTATTGTTCATTGTTGCTGTGCTTAGTCACTCAGCCGGATCTGACTCCTTGTGACCCCATCAACTGTAGCTCGCCAGGCTTCTCTGGCCATGGGACTTCCCAAGCAGGAATTCTGGAGTGGGTTGCCATTTCCTCCTCCAGAGGATCTTACAGACCCAGCGATTGAACCTGTGTCTCCTGCGTTGGAGGTGGATTCTTTACCACCATGAAAGCTCATGAATCACTATTATTCAATTCAAATGGAGCTATGAAAATACTGTCCCTTTTGTTCTGCTTCATGTTTTTAGACTGTTTTTCCATCTTTCATTTAAATACCTGGTGAGCATTTCTCTGACCCCACCTTGTCACCTCTCACTTTGCACCTTTGCAGAGCCCATCTTCCTTCTACTCTGGCCTCAAAGCCTGACTGACTCCAGCTCATCTTCAGGGTCCACGTGTGTGTGACTTGCCCTGACTCCACTGCTCCGAGTTACGTATTCCAGCTCTGGGCTCCCTTGGGGGCTGTGATGACCATCTCTGTCTATTGTCTCCTAATTTTATGGTTGCTAGTTCTCTTCGCCCATAAGTTCATGAGCGCCTGGAGGGGACCGGCAGTGTCTTTCTGTGAGGAGCCTGGCACAGATTTGTGATTATGAAAGTTTGTTGAATGAATGTTCAGACCCCGTTGGATTGACCCAAAAATGTTTGAAATTGTGACAGAAAACCTCTTACTTGAAAGAGTGAAGTGGGGATGAAGTGTGTGGTCCTGGTGTTGGCCAGACCCCTGAGTGTGCACTATGCTAATGTCTCCATGATGTGAGGGATGGTTTATCTCAATCTGTGTCCATTCCCTAGAAAGGGGCCACTTACACAGGGCACTGAATTCATGTCTTGTATGCTGATGCTTCTTATAAAACCTTTGTCCTATTTTATTTTTACAGTAAGGAAATTTCCAAGATTCTGAAAAGTTCCTACCTTAGAGGCATGAATTTGGCATCATTTTTCACTGTGAGCAAAATCATGATTTTTTTCACCTTCATCACCAATGAGCTCCTTGACAACCTGATCTCAGCCAGCCAAGTGTTTGTGGTGGTGATGCTGTTCGAGGCTCTTCGTTTCTCAAGCACCCTCTACTTCCCCATGGCCATCGAGAAGGTGTCAGAGGCCATCGTCAGCATCCAAAGAATCAAGGTTTAGTGAAAAATAACTTTTTTAAGTTATAGGCAGATTTTACCTAAAATACCTCTTTTATGTGGTGTCACTGTGTGCCAGTTAGGTGAGATTTAACTCTTTCAGTGCCAAGCTGGCAGTCTTTCCAAAATGTATGTATTCACCTCTTTTCTTAGGTAAAGTGAGTTAAAAGTACTGTAAGATCCATGCTTGTTTAGGACCAGTAGTATAAATAGCAGCAGCACTGGCTTTTGACATGCAGTGGTGGCTGCAGGATGATTAAAATGTCTAAAAGCAGGAGAAGCGAACAGATGCATCTGCTGTGCTGACTGGAATGACTAGGCAGTGACTGTGCACAGTCCTGGGGTGACTAGGATTCCTCTCTGGTCTGGGAGGGGAGGAACTTGCTGAGAAGTCCCTGTTCCGTGGGCAGAAAGAGTGGCCTCAGATTCACTTAGTTCTCTGTGCTTAAAAACTGGAATCTTTCCTCCAAAAGATGTTTTTTTGTTGATTTCTGATCTCTACATTTTTATTCCTGTCATTATTTTACTTAGTGTCTAAGCCTGTCTCTAGCTGCCCTCTTCCTTTCAAACTTGTAACTCCGACCATACTTACTGTCTACTCTTTTAAACTAAATGTCCCTAAGTAGTCAGGGGTAAATAAACTAAATGTCCCTAAGTAGTCACACAACGGCCTGGCACACAGTAGGTGCTCAAGTATTTCTGTTTAAAATGAAGATTAAATCAGCTCTGTAAAAATGAATGATTTATTATGACCTCATAAGCCCAAGAACTCTCTCTATTTTTCTCTAAGTAAGGAAGTGGGACCCATGGTCCTGGCCTTGGATGACTCCAATAGGATTGCAAAACACTCATTGAAAGTCTTCAGTAACTTTAACATCTAGTAACAATCTGTCTCTGAGGTTGTTTTCCATTACCAGCTACAACCAAGTTAGTCTTTTTGGTAGTATCACCTTCCCTGCATAACCTGTTCTGAGTCTGCAATTCATGGCTCTACTGGCCATTTAATTTCAGCTTTTTCATCAGACTGAGTCTTGGGGAAAAATCCAGCCAGCACTTCTGGCGCCTTTACAAGCTGATCATGTGTTGAATGGGGTCTCATTTAACCCTTGGAAGACTGTGACATCTGTTCACCTCAGAGGTATTGTTTGTGGACAGGTGCTCAATAAATTTATTTCTTCACATAAGGCATACTTTTCCTTTTCTTTATTTTTTGTTTGAAAGTGTGGTGTTTCTATTCTAATGTATACAGATTGAGTATTGATGTCTTGGTTACATGCTTAAGCTGAAACTGGAATTTGATTCTGTCTAGACCAGATATATAACATATGCATTACTCTCCAGGGCCCTCGGTCTTTTTAATCAATGGAAGTTGATGATAGGCCAGACAAGAAATTCAAGCAAGGCTTCACTGAGGCTTGTGCTACAGCACAAAGTATGAAAACAAGAAACTGATGCCCCGTTGACGCTTTGAGAAGAGTGGGCTGGTTCCTTAAGTGGGGTGAGGGTAGGGGAGGATTGGTGGTTTGAGCCACAGGAGTGACTTATGTGGTCTGACCCCTGTCTTGTAGGTGCCATGTGCCAAGATCGTGCACAGTTCCCTGCTTTGCTCCCAGCAGCTCAGAAATGCCAGTTGGCTTGTGATGTTTTTGTATCTTATTGTTCGTGATTGCCTTTGCATGTGTGCAGGTGTGTTTAGTCTCTTAGGATTTCTTTGTATTTTGTTGCTCAGGGAGACGTTTGTCCAGATTCAAGCACTCCGGTAGAGGGTCCCAGGTCCCAGCCTGTCTCATCACCTTTTGCTTGTTGCTGTGTCAGCTTAGACTCTGTAAGGCTGTAGCCATGCAGTCAGTGGTTGGATGGTTTGAACAGCCATGCAGTCTGTTCCTTCCTTTAGCTGATGCCCTCGATGGGCTGACTGTGCAAGGCTAGGTCTTAGCTGGAGTTGGGACTGTAAAAGCACATGAATGATGTAGTGTCTCCCCTCTGTGTGACTTAGTATTCCTCAGGGGATTCAGAGGTAGGGAGGGCAGTGCCAGCTGGGGATGTGCTGAGCTGGTTTCAGTAGGGTTAGTATTTGAGATGGACCAGAAGGGTGGGTGGGGTCAGTACTCAGGGTGTCCAGGCAGAGGCCACCTGGGGAGCATGGTCTTAGGTGCAGGTGAGCCACTGGGGTGGCGGGCGGGGGGGAGGGGGTGGGGTGTTAAGCTTGTGGACACTCTTTGAGGGGCTGTAAGGAGATCAGAAGGGAGTGTCTTGGGGTGGGGTCAGTGATGTTGGGGAGGACTGGGGAAGGAACCAGCAAAAGAAAAGTTGCATTATTGAAATAACTAATAGTGAGTGAGATTCTGAAATTATGTTGTTTCAAGAGGAAAAGAGAGTTGGGAGAGGGATGAATTGTGTCAGAACAGGCAATGGTGGTAGGGAGAGAGAACTCAGGCTGTGGTGGTTGAAAGCCTGCAAACGTGTCCTCATACCACTCTCCGTCCATCCTGCCTCCTGGTGGACATGGGCTCCGGGCAGGTAGGAGTCACTGTGCTTAGTGTTAGGTTCTCAGTGAGCTGGGATGAGTGGAGGAAGGAATGAATGAAAGCATCTTCCACCAGCTGATATTTGACAGAAATGCAAGGATCCTGTCTTTCTTTTCCTGCACAAGGGTTTTCACATTCAGTTTTGACCAGTTCTTTTTAAGTAGAAGTTTGCAATCACATTTATGACTCTGAGGCACGATAGATAGGGTGTCAAGATGTTTAAGGTAGTAGATTACTATTTATGTGTCATTTTCTTTCTCAAACATCCTCACATGCTTGTTTCAGTTTTTCCCCATATGGGTTAGGATTTGGTTTACCTGTGGGTCCCAGAGGTACCCATGCTAAAGCTGCTTACAGGGGTCATTTGTTTTTCTCTCATGCAAGAATCCTTGTGAGGCTCTGTATGGGTTTCCTGGGGCTGCGGATACAAAGTACCACAAAACATGTGGCTTAAAACCACAGGAATGTTTTGTTTCCCAGTCCTGGAGGCTAGAAGTCTGAAATCAAGTTATCAGCAGAGTCAGGATCCCTCTGAATCCGATAAGGGAGCATCCTTTCTTGCCTCTGCTAGCTCTGAGTGGTTGCAGGCAAAACTTGATATTCCTTGGCTTGAAAGCCATCACCCCAGCCTCTGTCTCCATCATCAGGTAGCTGTTTTTTGTGTGTCTGTCTGTCTCTGCATTTCTCATAAGGACTCCAGTCATATTGGATTCAGGGCCCACCCTACTCCACTGTGATCTCACTTTAATTGATTACATTTCCAACAACTAAATTTCCAAATAAAGTCACATTTTGAGCTAACTGGGGTTAGGATATATCTTTTACGTGGTGATACAACTCTCCCCATAACAAGTCCCATGGCTAGTGTGAACCTCCGTGATGTTGGGACCCAGACTCTTTCTCTCTTATGTTACTCCACTGCATGTGACCTTGACCCAGCTGGCAGCCCCCAAGGCCCAGGCTGGGATGGAGGAAGGTCCTGGTTGCTGTCACTCTCCACAGCCCTGGATTTAGTCACGTGGCTGCTCCTATCTGCTCGGGAGCCTCAAGACAGAGGGAGGGCCTCCTTCCAGGCTGCCACATGCAGTTAAAATCCAGGGTTTGTTACCTCAGAAGAACAAGAGCAGATTTCAAGGACAGCCAGCAGTCTCTGCCTCTTGTTCACAGTTTTGGGGACCTTGGGGAGTGGGAGTGGTCTAAGTTATTTGTTCAATTTCTCTATTGCTCTAGCTTTTCTCATTGAATTATACCTAGCATTTGCAAGGCAAGAGGGAATTTTCTTGTATGTGTTTGTCAGCTTTGTAGCAATTTATAAGATTTTGTTTTATTCAACTACTGTGCATCACTTCAGAGAAGGCAATGGCACCCTACTCCAGTATTCTTGCCTGGAAAATCCCATGGACGGAGGAGCCTGGAAGCCTGCGGTCCATGGGGTCGCTGAGGGTTGGACACAACTGAGCGACTTCCCTTTCGCTTTTCACTTTCATGCATTGGAGAAGGAAATGGCAACCCACTCCAGTGTTCTTGCCTGGAGAATCCCAGGGGTGGGGGAGCCTGGTGGGCTGCTGTCTATGGGGTCACACAGAGTCAGACACGACTGAAGTGCCTTAGTAGTAGTAGTGCATCAGTTAGTTGCAAAGTGGTGTAGAAGATAACAAGACGTGAGAGGTGCAGCCATTCCTGCTTTGAAGGAAAGAGGGCATTGACTAATAAGAGGCAGTGATTGTGAAAAGATGCCTGTGAAATATTTTTTAAGACATAGAAACTTAACACAGTTTTCTTTTTAGAATGATGACTTAGTAATAGTTAATGACAAGCAGTGATGTGGTATTGACACACACGAGGGGGAAAGCAGAGTGTACAGGGTTTGCACTCGGAGTCTCTGTCGTTGGTCTTGTGTTCCCAGCCTGTCCTGTGCCACCTGCTTCCTGATGGCCTGGGGAGGGCCTTCCTCTCTGTGTTCTAGCAGTGTTGCATGGTGCTTGGCACAAGGTGGGATTCAGTTAGTATTTATGAAATAATTTCCTACCAGCTCACCTGTTTATTGTTGGTAACACAAAAGTAAAACAATAAAAATGTCCAGTTTCTAAATGTATTAGAGTTTGAAGCCATATTTTCTTCTTAGGGAGGAACCAGTACACTTGTTGAGAAAGTAACAAAGATAGCCTCATGGCCAGGAATTCTTATTTATTTATTTTATACAAACACAGAGATACACAGACACACACACATACGTACTCTATATATGTGTGTATATGCTATGTTATATATATATATATGCTATACTCTATTATATACTTAGTTGTACATATAATAATGATATATTACATACTATATACTATGTAATATTTCTCATGTGAACCAAGACCTAATAAAATACAGTTGTAAAATGATGCTGCTACTGCTGCTAAGTCGCTTCAGTTGTGTCCGACTCTGTGCAACCCCATAGATGGCAGCCCACCAGGCTCCCCCGTCCCTGGGATTCTCCAGGCAAGAACACTGGAGTGGGTTGCCATTGCCTTCTCTAATTCATGAAAGTGAAAAGTGAAATGAAGTCGCTCAGTTGTGTCCGACTCTTAACGACCCCATGGACTGCAGCCTACCAGGCTCCTCCATCCATGGGATTTTCCAGGCAAGAGTACTGGAGTGGGGTGCCATTGCATTCTCCATGTAAAATGATAGGTAGGTATAAATGATAGGTATAAAACTTTTTATTGCCAATTCCAGAGAAGCAGTTGTTTTGTTTGTGCTTTGTTCTTGCAGTATAAACAATCTATGTTTTGCTTTTTTTCTGTAGAACTTTTTGTTACTTGATGAGATAACACAGTGCTACCCTCTGCTGCCATCAGATGGTAAAACGATCGTGGATGTGCAAGCTTTTACAGCTTCTTGGGAAAAGGTAAGAAACTTTGCTTTCCAAAATTATGACTGCTAAAAGATAACTGTGACATAGATTTATTGGAGAATTTTGAGATTTTACATATACTGTAAAATGTGACTTGCTCACTTACTTAGAATATATTCTAAAAATTATCAGAATCAGGGATGAGGTTTGCAATGAATGGAGATTAAGTGTAAAATCAGCCTGAGGCATTTGACATGTTACTCTTTTTCTCATTTTCAAGAGAGCTTTCAGTGTATTAGCACATGTTGAACTTAAAGTATATAAATTCTTATTTTAATTTTTAGTGTATTTTTCATCATGTTTTATTACAGAGTATTAAATATAATTCCCTGTGCTATACAATAAGATCACCTTAAACAAAAGATTAGAGCACCTATAGCTTCTCTTGAAAACCCAGATCTAATATTTTGAGCTGAAGTGTGAAGTGTCAGTTGCTTCACTTGTCTCTGAGTCTTTGTGACCCCATGGACTGTAGCCCACCAGGCCCCTCTGTCCATGGGGATGGATACCTACTCCAGAATTTCTGTTGTTGTT
This sequence comes from Bos indicus, assembly GCF_029378745.1. Taxonomy (NCBI): domain Eukaryota; kingdom Metazoa; phylum Chordata; class Mammalia; order Artiodactyla; family Bovidae; genus Bos; species Bos indicus. The sequence continues at coordinate 72,214,140 of NC_091771.1, forward strand.
GTTGTTCAGTCACTCAGTCGTGTCCAAATCTGTGTGACTCCATAAACTTCAGCATGCCAGACTCCCTTGTGCATCACCAACTCCAGGAGCTTGCTCAAACTCATGTCCATCAAGTCAGTGATGCCATACAACCATCTCATCTTCTGTTGTCCCCTTCTTCTCCTGCCTTCAGTCTTTCCCAGCATCAGGGTCTTTTCTAATGAGTCTACTCTTCGCATCAGGTGGCCGAAGTATTAGAGTTTCAGCTTCAGCATCAGTCCTTCCAATGAATATGCAAGATTGATTTCCTTTAGGATTGACTTGTTTGATCTCCTTGCTGTTCAAGGGACTCTCAAGAGTCTTCTCTAACACCGCAGTTCAAAAGCATCAATTCTTCAGTGCTCGGCCTTCTTTATGGTGAAAACTCTCACATCCATACATGACTATGGGAAAAACCATAGCTTTGACTAGATGGGCCTTTATCAGCAAAGTAATGTCTTTGCTTTTTAATACACAGTCTAGGTTTGTCATAGCTCTTGTGCCAAGAAGCAAGCATCTTTGAATTTCATGGCTGCAGTCACGGTCTGAAGTGATTTTGGAGCACAAGGAAATAAAATCTGTTACTGTTTCCACTTTCTATTTGCTATGAAGTGATGGGACCAGACACCATGATCTTAGTTATTCTAATGTTGAGTTTTAAGCCAACATTCACTCTTTTTCACTTTCCTCTTTCACCTTAATCAAGAGGCTCTTTAGTTCCTCTTCATTCTCTGTCATTAAGTGGCAGCATCTGCATGTTTGAGATTATTGATATTCTATCAGAATTCTAGATTCCATTTTGTGATCATCTAGCCATTTTGCATCATGTAATCTGTATAAAAGTTAAACAAGTAGGGCAACCATATACAGCTTTGACGTACTCCTTTCCTGATTTTGAACCAGTCTGTTGTTGCATGTCCAGTTCTAACTGTTGCTTCTTGACCTGCATTCAGGTTTCTCAGGAGGCAAGTAAGGTGGTCTGGTATTCCCATCTCTAGAAGAATTTTCCACAGTTTGTTGTGATCCACACAGTCAAAGGCTTTAATCAATGAAGCAGAAGTAGATGTTTTTCTGGAATTACCTTGCTTTTCTGTGATCCAACAGATGTTGGCAATTTGATATCTGGTTCCTCTGCCTTTTCTATATCCAGCTTATACATCTGAAAGTTCTCAGTTTACATACTGCTGAAGCCTAGCTTGAAGAATTTTGAGCAATACTTTGCTAGCACATGAAATGAGTGCAATTGTGTGGTAGTTGGAAAAAAGGAGGAAATTTCCTAAAGTGAGCTAAAGCTACCTCAAATCCCCAAAGAGATGAAATTTGATGAAGAGGTCTCCAGGACACAGTATCTTAAAATAGGAAAGAGAAAAATGTGGGTTATATTTTGCATATCAATTATGTTGATTGTTGTTATATTTTCCACTTTCTAAAAAAAATTGTGTTACTTTATTAAAATGGGTAAATTAAATTAAAAGCTTTAATTTGTAGGCATCAGAGAACCCAACCCTACAAGGACTTTCCTTTACTGTCAGACCTGGTGAACTGTTAGCTGTGGTCGGACCTGTGGGAGCAGGAAAGGTAAGTTAATGATGTCTTTTGTCAGCTTGATGCAACACCACAGCTCATGTTAAATTCTCAGAATAGAGCCCAGATCTGTGTGTGACTCAGTTTGAATTGAGTGTATCTAGAACAGTGTCTCTCTAGGTGTGTTCATGGAACATTCATTTTACAATAATGTTTCATGGTGAAATAAATCAGGATAAACGTACACTATCTTTCTGTTCTTGGTGCTTCCCATTTCCCAGTTAAGAACTGCCTGTGTGGTATTTGGATGTCTCAGTGAAGGAAATTATTTATGTGACAGCTGTTCTGGATTAAATTAAATAAAATCAGATTTAAATTGAAGAAAGTGGGGGAAACCAATAGACCATTCAGGTATGACCTAAATCAAATCTCTTATGGAAGTGGAAGGGAAGTGAGAAATAGATTTAAGGGACTAGATCTGACAGAGTGCCTGATGAACTATGGATGGAGTTCGTGACTTTGTACAGGAGACAGGGATCAAGACCATCCCCAAGAAAAAGAAATGCAAAAACAGCAAAATGGCTGTCTGAGGAGGCCTTACAAATAGCTGTGAAAACAAGAGAAGCAAAAAACAAAGGAGAAAAGGAAAGATACTCATGTGAATGCAGAGTTCCAAAGAATAGCAAGGAGAGATAAGAAAGCCTTCCTCAGCAATCAATGCAAACAAATAGAGGAAAACAATACAATGGGAAAGAATAGAAATCTCTTCAAGAAAATTAGAGATACCAAGGGAACATTTCACTCAAAGATGGGCACAATAAAGGACAGAAATGGTAGGGATCTAACAGAAACAGAAGATATTAAGAAGAGATGGCAAGAATACACAGAAGAACTGTACATAAAAGATCATGATCCAGATAATCACGATGGTGTGATCACTCACCTAGAGCCAGACATAATGGAATGTGAAGTCAAGTGGGCCTTAGGAAGCATTATTATGAATAAAGCTAGTGGTGGTTTTGGAATTCCAGTTGAGCTCTTTCAAATCCTAAAAGATGATGCTGTGAAAGTGCTGCACTCAATATGTCAGCAAATTTGGAAGTCTCAGCAGTGGCCACAGGACTGGAAAAGGTCAGTTTTCATTCCAATCCCAAAGAAAGGCAATGCCAAAGAATGCTCAAACTACCACACAATTGCATTGATCTCACATGCTAGTAAAGTAATGCTCCCAATTCTCCAAGCCAGGCTTCAGCAATACATGAACCATGAACTTCCAGATGTTCAAGCTGGTTTTAGAAAAGGCAGAGGAAACAGAGATCAAATTGCCAACATCTGCTGGATCATCAAAAAAGCAAGGGAGTTCCAGAAAAATATCTACTTCTGCTTTATTGACTATGCCAAAGCCTTTTACTGTGTGGATCACAATAAGCTGTGGAAAATTCATCAAGAGATGGGAATACCAGACCACCTGACCAGCCTCCTGAGAAACCTGTTCAGGTCAGGAAGCAACAGTTAGAACTGGACATGGAACAACAGACTGGTTCCAAATCAGAAAAGGAGTACTTCAAGGCTGTATATTGTCATCCTGCTTATTTAACTTGCATACAGAGTACATCATGAGAAACATTGGGCTGGAAGAAGCACAAGCTGGAATCAAGATTGATGGCAGAAATATCAATAACCTCAGATATGCAGATGACACCACCCTTATGGCAGAAAGTGAAGAAGAACTAAAGATCTTCTTGATGAAAGTGAAAGAGGAGAGTGAAAATTTGGCTTAAAGCTCAACATTCAGAAAACTAAGATCATAGCATCCAGTACCATCACTTCATGGGAAATAGATGGGGAAACAGTGGAAACAGTGGCTGACTTTATTTTTTTGGGCTCTAAAATCACTGCAGATGGTGATTGCAGCCATAAAATTAAAAGATGCTTACTCCTTGGTAAGAAAATTATGACCAACCTAGACAGCAGATTAAAAAGCAGAGACATTACTTTGTCAACAAAGGTCCATCTAGTCAAGGCTGTGGTTTTTCCAGTGGTCATGTATGGATGTGGGAGTTGGACTATAAAGAAAGCTGAGCGCTGAAGAATTGATGTTTTTGAACTGTGGTGTTGGAGAAGACTCTTGACAGTCCCTTGGACTGCAAAGAGGTCCAACCAGTCCATCTGAAAGGAGATCAGTCCTGGGTGTTCATCGGAAGGACTGATATTGAAGCTGAAACGCCAATACTTTGGCCACCTGATGGGAAGAGCTGACTCATTGGAAAAGACCCTGATGCTGGGAAAGATTTAAGACAGGAGGAGAAGGGGGTGACAGAGGATGAGATGGTTGGAGGGCATCACCAACTAAATGGACATCAGTTTGGGTAAACTCTGGGAGTTGGTGATGGACAGGCAGGCCTGATGTGCTGTGGTTCATGGGGTTACAAAGAGTCAGACATGACTGAGCAACTGAGCTGATACTGTTCAGGATAGACAGAGACAATGGGGACTTCTTTTCATCTTAGTGGCCCTTCCAGGATATCTGGAGATCATAAAGACTCTTCCCAGAAGCTTTGAGCATTTCCTCCTATGACTTGACATGATCCCATCAGTGCATGTGCAGTGAATGTGCAGCCATGTGCTGGAGATAAAGGTACAGAAGTGAGCAAGACCCTGACTCTCTGCCTTTCAGAGGCAATCAGGTTGTGGGGCGAGACAGACATGCAGACATGTTATTTCAGCCCAGTGTCATGAGCACTCTGATGGTGTGGATACACACACGCCACATCTGTGTGATGTTGAAGATTGAAAGGAAAGGTGTGCATACACTTGGTCTGAAACAACAAAATACAGAAACCTAATGTGGGATGTGGGCTTCCCTGGTGGCTCTGTGGTAAAATAATCCCCTGCTAATGCAGGAGACACAGGTTCGGTCCCTGGTCTGGGAAGTTCCCACCTCCCAGTTGTGGAGCAACTAATTCCGTGCACCACAACTGTTGGGCCTCTGCTCTGGGGCCTGGAGGTGCAACAACTGAGCCCACGGGCCACAACTGCTGAAGCCTGCCTGCTAGAGCCTCAACAAGAAAAATCCCATGCACTGCAGTGACGACCCAGTGCAAGCAAAAATAAACAAAATCAGAATTGTGGTATGGCAGAAACCGACACAACATTGTAAAAAAATAAATGAAAAAGATAAAAGAACTAAAAATAAATACAATTATTTTTTAAAATGTGGGATGTGTACATGAAAGGGTGCTGATTTCCTCTGTCATGGACTTTTGCTCTGCAGATACAACTTACTTGAGAGTTCTTTCAGTTGGCTATGTTCTTCACACATAGCTTTTTAAAAACAAGTGTTTGTCAAGTAAAGGATACCAGATGCAGGAACAATTGCACTGAACATCAGATATATCAAATACACATCCTGCTGGGTTCTGCTAGAGAAGGATGTTGCTGCTGCTGCTACTGCTGCTAAGTTGCTTCAGTCGTGTCCAAATCTGTGCGACATCATAGACGGCAGCCCACCAGTCTCCCCCTTCCCTGGGATTCTCCAGGCAAGAACACTGGAGTGGGTTGCCATTTCCTTCTCCAACGCATGAAAGTGAAAAGTGAAAGTGAAGTCACTCAGTCATGTCCGACTCTTAGTGAATCCATGGACTGCAGCCTACCAGGCTCCTCCATCCATGGGGTTTTTCAGGCAAGAGTACTGGAGTGGGTTGCCATTGCCTTCTCTGAGAGAAGGATGTTAAACATTCTCAATTATTCTTTGCTGAGTAGAATTTCACCTGGGGGGATACTCGGGCAGAGTAGATTGTTTATACTATTAATATATTCCTTATCAGTCATTTTCATTGACTGTTAGTGTTATTTTCACTTTTTTTTTCTTTTGGTCTCAACTTTGAGGGCTGTACTTTATCCTGTTGAAGGAAAGGGTTCTATCACGTATCAAGAGCCAGGGTGGGTCAGCTGTGCTGCGGGGCGTCTTCCATCCTGAGTGCACCCTGTTCATGTGTGTGTGTTGCCATCTGTTTCAGTCGTCACTGCTAAACGCTCTGCTGGGGGAGCTGCCCCCGAGCCAGGGACAGGTCAGCGTGCACGGGAGGATCGCATATGTTTCTCAGCAGCCCTGGGTGTTTCCAGGGACTGTAAAGAGTAACATTTTATTTGGGAAGAAATATAAAGAAGACAGATATGAAGAAGTAATAAGGGCTTGTGCTTTGGAAGAGGTGAGTAGTGACTTCTGAGTTGCATATACTTGAATTTAATTTTTTTAATATAAATTTATTTATTTTAATTGGATGTTAATTAATTTACAATATTGTATTGGTTTTGCAATACATCAACATAAATCTGCCACAGGTATTCACGTGTTCACCATCCCGAACCCCCCTCCCACCTCCCTCCCCATACCATCCCTCTGGGTCATCTCAGTGCACCAGTGCCAAGCAACCAGTATCATGCATCGAACCTGGACTCGTGATTCGTTTCATATATGATATTATACATGTTTCAATGTCTTTCTCCCAAATCATCCCACCCTCTCCCTCTCCCACAGAGTCCAAAAGACTGTTCTATACATCTGTGTCTCTTTTGCTGTCTCGCTTTTAGGGTTATCGTTACTATCTTTCTAAATTCCATATATATGCATTTATTGGTATTTTTCTTTCTGGCTTACTTCACTCTGTATAATAGGCTCCAGTTTCATCCATCTCATTAGAACTGATTCAAATGTATTCTTTTTAATGGCTGAGTAACACTCCATTGTGTATCTGTACCACAGCTTTCTTATCCATTCATCTGCTGATGGACATCTAGGTTGCTTCCATGTCCTGGCTATTATAAACAGTGCTGCGATGAACATTGGGGTACACGTGTCTCTTTCAATTCAGGTTTCCTTGGTGTGTATGCCCAGCAGTGGGATTGCTGGGTCATAAGGCAGTTCTATTTCCAGTTTTTTAAGGAATCTCCAGTGTTCTCCATAGTGACTGTACTAGTTTGCATTCCCACCAACAGTGTAAGAGGGTTCCCTATGATAGTGGTTTACACTACAAGGTTTGTTAAAAGTTATTTTTTAAAAATAGATTTTTGAATGTTGCTTAACATTTAAGTTGGTCTTCTGGATAAATCAGCTGCTGCTGCTGCTGCTGCTAAGTCGCTTCAGTCGTGTCTGACTCTGTATGACCCCATGGACTGTAGCCTACCAGGCTTCTCCGTCCCTGGGATTCTCCAGGCAAGAACACTGGAGTGGGTTTCCATTTCCTTCTCCAATTCATGAAAGTGGAAAGTGAAAGTGAAGTTGCTCAGGCGTGTCCGACTCTTAGCGACCCCATGGACTGCAGCCTACCAGGCTCCTCCATCCATGGGGTTTTCCAGGCAACAGTATTGGAGTGGGGTGCCATTGCCTTCTCCAGATAAATCAGAAGGCTTGCATAAATAAGCATATGTATTTATATATGCTGTCATTTTAATTCTTATAGGTTAGTAACGCAGAATACATTATCTGAAGGGGAATTGTTTCATTCTGTGAAGTTTTCATTCACTTTCAACATTTTTTAATGGAAAGTTATAAATATTTACAAAAAAGAGAGCATGGTGTAATGAACCCTCATGTATCCACCCCCAGCTTCACCCAGAATCAGCTGGTGGCAAGTCTTGCTGCATCTCTACCCCTGCCAGCCCCACCCCAACCCGAGTATTGTGGAGCCGATCCTAGACCTCAGATCAGTTCATCTGTAAACATTTCATTATTTTTCTGTAAAAGATAGGAAAGCTTTGGGGAAAAAAATCACTACTTTATTTCATCTGAAAAATACCTCAAATTCCTGAGTATCACCCACCTGCCAGTCTGTGTTTACCTGCTGCTGACCATCTCACTGAGAAATCTTCACCACTGTTGGAACCCACACAAGGTCTGCCCCCTGCACTTGGCTGATGCCTCCTTGGTCCCGTTTAGTCTGTGAGGTTCTCTCACCACTTCATTTTTGATTTGTAATTTATTATTTAAGGAAACAGGAATGGTTTAAAATTTCTTTGTAATACTGGGTCATTTCACTGAGGGAGATGGTTTTCAGAAATGGCATTGAGTTTCACAGAGAATGGTAAGATGAAAGGTTTAACTGTATTTTGGGAATTAAATAAGATTACTGAGTAAACGATGAGACCTAAACTTAAGTGATAGGAGAATACAATTGACAAAAAGCAAGGAAAAAGAGTAAATAATGTTAAATACTATGTTACTCTCTTGGGTTGTAAGAAACCAGTGAATAATATCATTAAAGGTCTCCCCCTGGGGTCTCTTCAGTGCAGTCTGGACATCTGACTTCTCTTTTGTACTGTGAGGAAAAGACAGGGACAGATTTTTAAAGGTGTGGTATTGAAGGCTCCAGACCTGCTTTGTGAGGAAATCGTGATTCTCCTGGAACAAGGGCTTGAACATCATAGATTGCATCAGGTGTGTGTGTTCATGCTAAATCACTTCAGTTGTGTCCAGCTCTGCGGCCCTATGAACTGTAGCCTGCCAGACTCCTCTGTCCATGGGATTCTCCAGGCAAGAACACTGGAGTGGGTTGCCATTTCCCTACCCAGGGAATCCTCCCAACCCAGGGATCAAACCCGAGTCTCTGTCTCCTGCATTGGTGGGTGGGTTCTTTACCACCAGCACCACCTGGGAAGCCCTGCATCAGGTGAGCAGCATTTCACAATGATGTGGACATACAGAACTGCTTGTTTAATGGGCTCGCTTCTTTACTTCAGGTTCTTGTTCATGGGTGACTGTACATTTGCAGAAATGATGTCAGGTTAGCAGGAATGAGCTAGATTTTTATTAAATGGTCTAGATACTATATATGGAGAAGGCAATGGCAATCCACTCCAGTGGGTTCTTGCCTGGAGAATCCCAGGGACAGGGGAGACTGATGGGCCGCCGTCTATGGGGTCGCACAGAGTCAGGTACAACTGAAGGGACTTAACAGCATATACCATATAAGAAGGGAAAGCAAATGCAGAACAGTGAGAACAGTAGCTCCCATTAATTTAGAGTCCACGTGCAAATCATTTTTCTGCCTTTCACACATGTGCATGCACACACCTAAAAAGGTTTATGAGTTATTCATTCTTTATGATTATCTTCAATATTCCCATCTTCATTTTACAGTTAGTAAAACTGAGACTGGGACAGATGAGACACATCATCTCTACATTTGTAGCTCGAGTTCAGATCCTTGGGACCAATGCTTTGCCCCAGGCTCATGGGGTGACTGGACCTCTAATGTGGGCAGTGTTCTGGGGCTTCACCCAATGGGGCATGTGTGCTGCAAGACTTTGATGGAATGGACCCTGCAGGACTGGGATGCACAGCAGTTCTTCTGTACATGATTTGACGTCTATAAACATGGACTGCTCTCACGTTCTGCTGCATAGTTGGGACATGAAGTTGGGATCCCATGTGCCCATTCCCTCCTTGGTAGGAAGGGAGGCCCAGCATGGAGAAGTAGCGGAGAGGAGAGTTCTGGCCCCGGGTTCATCACTTGCCTGCTGTCACTCTGGACATGTCCTGTTACCTGCCTGGACCTCTGACATGTCTGCAGTAAAATGAGGACATTGGGTCAGAGGGTTTTGTTGCTGCTCTGAAATGTCATCTATGACTCTGATTAACAAGAGGTTAACAAGGTGTTTATGATACCTGGGAATTAGTAAGTTATGAGTGCATCTGCTTATCTCCTTTTGGATACCAGGTCTCAGTGGATGGACATAAGGCAGGCACAGGAAATACTGGTGTCCTGTAGACACAGAGATGGCATAGACAGTGCGGTAGAAAAGGCTTGGCCTTTGGAGAGAAACAGTCCTGGGTAGTGACTCCAGGTGTTTGTCTCAGTTTCCTTTCTTATTAAATGGGGGAGGGGGGATAACTGTATAAATTACAGAAAATGCCTGTGAAATGTAAACAAACCAGGGTTTCAGTAAGTGCTGGCCATTGTTGCTATTTCTAACCTTTTTCTCTCCATCCATCTATACATCCATATAAATATAATAAAGATTTCTCCTTATCATTCTCCTTACTCTCACCTCCCCCAAATCCTGGAGGAAAAGCCATAAAAAAGCAACATCTATTTATTTATTAAAATGTTATTTATTTTAATTGGAGGATTATTACCATATTTTGATGATTTTTGCCATACATCAACATGAATTTGCCACGGGTATATGTATCTCCCCCATCCTGAACCCACCTCCCACCTCTCTACCCACCCTATCCCTCTGGGTTGTTCCAGAGTATTGACTTTGGGTGCCCTACTTCATGCATCAAACTTGCACTGGTCATCTATTTTACTTGTGTTAATGTATATGTTTCAAGCTATTCTCTCAAATCATCCCACTTTCACCTTCTTCCACTGAGTCCAAAAGTCTTTTTCTTTACATTAGTCTCCTTTGCTGCCTTGCACGTAAGATCGTCATTACTGTCTTTCTAAAAGCAACATTTTTTATATAACATATGTTAAAAACAACTAGATGTATTATACTAGATCTGATTGAGGTAATCATTTAAGTTCATTGAGCTGAAAACTTTCTGTAACAAAATAGTGAGACATGAAGTAATCACACTGGCAGTATCAATTCAGGTTGATGACATCAACTCCACAGTCTAGGAGTCAGAAGGTTCAGGAATTGAGTCCCAGTTTCTCTGCTGATCAGGTGTGTGGTTTTGACTGTTTGATCCTTACAAGCCTGTTACTTCATCTGTAAAATGGAGATAATAAAACTATCAACCTCATTATGTTGTTTTGGGGATGAAATGTGCTTGTGATTTTAAAGCACCTGCTTGCTAAGGACATAACAAGCACTCTGTAAGTATTAGAATGGTTTTGAAAATAAATTAGTTTTTAATTATGAGCTCAGTCAGTTTCTGGTAAAATTACATCCATAAAATGTGACATGTAAGAAAGAAGGTATTTGAGTATTAACTTCCATTGTTTGAGTTGGTATTTCTATAGGTGCTCTACACACAGTACATTATATAAATCAACAATAATAATATTCTGTTACAATAATATAAGCAATATTGTGTGCAACATTTGTCTCCATGTTATCTTTAAGTTTTTTGAAAATGTTTAGTGAACACATATTTAAAGGTATTAAATTGATAAATTCTAGTTTAATATTTTTCCACATAGATCACTTACTTGGCCCTAGGATAGTAAGTTTATTGACACATGTCTAAGTGTAGAGGCCTTCAAGTCTTGAATTACTTAAGTGCTGTCTTCATTTCAAATGTACCTTCAGTCACCACCTGAGCAGCATGATGTGAAAGAGCAGAAGACTCTGAACTGACATGAACTCATTCAGATTCCAGCTCTTCTGTTTAAAAGCTGACCACCCTCAGATCAGTGATGTTGTCTGAGTTTCTCAGTTTCTTCATCTGTGAAATGGGGCCAACACTTACTGTGAATCTCAGGTTCCAGAACAGAGCTTACTGCACAGATCTTACCCACCAAGAGCTGTGAGAAGGCGTGTGCACGTGTACAAATGATGGAGCAGAATAAGATGGGTCCTTCACGAGAAATGAGAGATGTAAACAGAACCAGCAGGAAGAGAGATGAGTCCAGGATGGTTCCATGGGAGAGTGTGCTTGGGATGACCTGGAAAGATGGGCAGGATGCTGACAGGCCGTGAGAGGAGGGGCGATTCCACAAGGAAGAAAAGCTGTGAAGGAAGGAGGCCTCCTGCTGTTTGACTCTAGAGTCCAGCCCTCCTCTGCAAGGGCCTCGTGTCCAGCCCATGTTAACCATTTCAGCAGTCTGCTCCGTGGTGCTTCTACTCTAAGTGTCCACCATTGCTGAAGGGCCCTTGATGTGCTTCTGGATGGATGGCATCAAACCAGCATCACCATTTCCTAGTTTGCCTCTAGTGTGTGTGTCTGCTGTTCAGTGAGAATTGGTTAAACCTGGGGGCTTCCCTGGTGGCTCAGACAGTAAAGAATCTGTCTGCAATGCAAGAAGACCTAGGTTTACTCCCTGGGTTGGAAAGATCCCCTGGAGAAGAAAATGAGAACCCATTCCAGTATTCTTGCCTGGAGAAGTCCATGGACAGAGGAGCCTGGTAGGCTATAGTCCATGGGATCACATAAATGGACTCGACTGACTAGCACTTACTTACTTACCTAACTTAGAGGTAACAAATACAAATAAGAACACTTTCCTGTCAGCGGAAGGAAATGTAATATATGCCCAACTCTGGCTTTTCCCCTTTGATCTAATCAGAATGTGGCAGCTGAGAAATCAACTGTATTTGCTTTTACTTCAAATCCTCCAAAACGTTTTCCCCCTTGGTGGCTTGTTCATATATAATTTGCAGAGTCAACAACACACTCGAAGTGTTACTACCAGACTCAGAGATAGTTTCTCATGTCCTGGAAAGAGAGGCTGTGAGTGCTTTTTCTAGAATGTGGTTAAGATTGCTGTATTACAATGTGGTGCTTTTTTAAGATGAAAACCATTTGAACAACATGAAATCAAAGCAGAAAAACTAAGCAGAACAGTTTGCAAGGACTGTGAACAGTGACAGAGAGGCCAAGCAATTCTATGTGTGTCCATGAGGCTGAGAACTTAACACAAAGCTCATTTTTTTTTTTTTCAATGAAAACACAAAGCAAGAGATGGTATTAGTTTCTGAGCTCAAGAAAGAAAGAATGTGAGGTAATTATAAATTATCACAACAGAACATTTGCTGCCTTTCATCAGATGCCCCTCTATTAAGATTTGAGTGAGTGAAGAACCTGTGTGTGTCTGTGTTTTTGTGGTTGTCAGGGAGGGTTACAATGGAGTCTGTTTCTTCCATTGTGGTCATATGCTTTGTATGTTATGATTCATACTGTAAACAGGGCCCTACTGTTGGCTTGGTGAGAAAATAGGGATCAGTCACCAACAGCAAGTTATAATCAACTCATGTCATTTTCTCATTTGTGGAGGTGTTTACACCCACCTTTAGATTCTCACAGCATTCTTGAGTTCAGTGACTCTGGTTTCTGCAGCACATTCTATAGAAGAGGAAAATGAGACTTAGGGAGATCAAAGGACTTGTTTGTCATGGTGGAACCAGTGAGCTACTTGCTTTCTCCCCAGATTTGGTACAGTAGATACAGAGAAGTGAGGGCTTCATCTGCAGAAAAGTACTGCTATGAATCCTAGGTTGATGCCTGAGGAGTTTAGTGATAAAAACTCCAAACTCTGTCTATGACAGAATGTGCCAATTGACAATTATAGGCAACCTAAGACTTCTAATATAATACCATGTGACTTAAGTCTAAGGCAAAGGAACCAGAGATCAAATTCCCAACATCTGTTGGATAATAGAAAAAGCAAGATAATTCCAAAAAAGCATCTACTTCTTCTTCCTTGATATGATAAAGCCTTTCACTATATGGATCACAACAAAGGGTGGAAAATTCCTAAAAGAGATGGGAATACCAGACCACCTTACCGGCCACCTACAAAACCTGCATGGACATCAAGAAGCAACAGCTAGAACTGGACATGGAACAACAGACTGACTCCAAATTGGGAAAGGAGTACATCAAAGCTATATATTGTCACCCTGCTAAGAGTACACCATGTGAAATGCCAGACAGGATGAAGCACAAGCTGGAATAAAGATTGCTGGAAGAAATATCAATAATCTCAGATATGCAGATGACACCACCCTTATAACAGAAAGCGAAGGGGAACTAAAGAGCCTCTTGATGAAGGTGAAAGAGGAGAGTAATAAAGTTGGCTTAAAACTCAAAAAAAAAAAAAACCCAAAAAACTCAACATTCAAAAAACTAAGATCGTGGCATCTGGTTCCACCACTTCATGGCAATAGATGGCGAAACAATGGAAAGAGTGACAGACTTTATTTTCTTGAGCTCCAATATCACCGTAGATGGTGACTGCAGTCATGAAATTAAAATGTTTGCTCCTTGGGAGAAAAACTATGATAAACCTAGAGAGCATATTAAAAGGCAGAGCCATTACTTTACTAACAAAGGTCCATATAGTCAAAGCTATGATTTTTCTAGCAGTCATGTATGGATGTGAGAGTTGGACCATAAAGAAAGCTGAGTGTAGAAGAACAGATGCTTTTGAACTGTGGTGTTGGAGAAGACACTTGAGAGTCCCTTGGACTGCAAGGAGATCAAAGCAATCAATCATAAAGGAAATCAATCCTGAATATTAATTGAAAGGACTGATGCTGAAGCTCCAGTGTTTTGACCACCTGATGGGAAGAACCAACTCATTAGGAAAGACCCTGATGGTGAAAAAGATTGAATGCAGGAGGAGAAGGGGATGACAAAGGATGAGATGGTTGGATGCCATCAGTGACTCAGTGGGCGTGAGTTTGAACAAGCTCCAGGAGATGGCAAAGGACAAGGAAGCCTGGAGTGCTCCATTCCTTGGGATCACAAAGAGTCAGACACAACTAAATGAGTGAACAACTACTTAGCCTGATTTCTATCTTGTCATTTTGGGAATGTTCTCGTCATCTATTCTTTTTTTTGCCCCATGGTACTCTGGGGAAAATAGGCTGATTTGTCTATTAACTTCTTAAATGATATTCAAATATAACTTTGTTTTTGTTTTTTATTTTATTTTTTAACTTTACAATATTGTATTGGTTTTGCCGTATATCAACATGAATCCACCACAGGTATACACGTGTTCCCCATCCTGAACCCTCCTCCCTCCTCCCTCCCCATACCATCCCTCTGAGTCGTCCCAGTGCACCAGCCCCAAGCATCCAGTATCGTGCATTGAACCTGGACTGGTGACTCATTTCATAGATGATATTATACGTTTCAATGCCATTCTCCCAAATCATCCTCTACCTCTCCCTCTCCGACAGAGTCCAAAAGACTGTTCTATACATCTGTGTCTCTTTTGCAGTCTCGTATACAGGGTTATGATTACCATCTTTCTAAATTCCATATATATGCGTTAGTATACTGTATTGGTGTTTTTCTTTCTGGCTTACTTCACTTTGTATAATAGGCTCCAGTTTCATCCACCTCATTAGAACTGATTCAAATGTATTCTTTTTAATGGCTGAGTAATACTCCATTGTGTATATGTACCATAGCTTTCTTATCCATTCATCTGCTGATGGACATCTAGGTTGCTTCCATGCCCTGGCTATTGTAAACAGTGCTGCGATGAACATTGGGGTACACGTGTCTCTTTCAATTATGCTTTCCTCAGTGTGTATGCCCAGCAGTGGGATTGCTGGGTCAAAAGGCAGTTCTATTTCCAGATTTGTAAGGAATCTCCACACTGTTCTCCATAGTGACTGTACTAGTTTGCATTCCCACCAACAGTGTAAGAGGGTTCCCTTTTCTCCACACCCTCTCCAGCATTTATTGCTTGTAGATTTTTGGATAGCAGCCATTCTGTCTGGCATGAAATGATACCTCATAGTGGTTTTGATTTGCATTTCTCTGATAATGAATGATGTTGAGCATCTTTTCATGTGTTTGTTAGCCATCTGTATGTCTTCTTTGGAGAAATGTCTATTTAGTTCTTTGGCCCATTTTTTGATTGGGTCGTTTATTTTTCTGGAATTGAGCTGTAGGAGTTGCTTGTATATTTTTGAGATTAGTTGTTTGTCAGTTGTTTCATTTGCTATTATTTTCTCCCATTCTGAAGGCTGTCTTTTCACCTTGCTTATAGTTTCCTTTGTTGTGCAGAAGCTTTTAAGTTTAGTTAGGTCCCATTTGTTGGTTTTTTTTTTTTTTTTTTTTTTTGCTTTTATTTCCAATATTCTGATTCCCAAATCCTCAAGTTACAACTTTATTTCCTTCTTAGTTTTGAGTTTCTCCTGCTTTCACAGACAAGCATCTGCTTAATCCAGCTGATCTGCTGGGTGTCCCTTAAGCACACCATTTCTTTCCTTTTGATTTTCCTGCCCAGCTTGCTCTTTCTGCTCCCATTTTTTGTACAGGCCTTATCTGTCACTTACTTTAAGTATTACTGTGAAGACTTGGGTCAGGTGTTATCCCTTCTCTGAAAGTGGGAAGCTGAGGCAGAGATCAGCAAACTGCCTTTTTAAGAGACACTCATTCCTTGATAAAAACAAGTCCTGTGCCTTCACCAGCCTGGGCCACCAGCTCTCACACCTGTGTGTCTAGCACAGACTTTCACACCTGCATGCACAACTGCAACATGACACCACTGGGAGGTCATCTCAGGTTGTCCATGAACGAAGTTCCCTAAACCTGCATCCACCACCTTCCCTAACTCAGTAAATGAAGACCCTGTCCTTCCCCTTCCTCACCCCAAACATCACAATCTCCTCTTCTCTTACAGCCACACCCATCCTGTCAGCAGGTCCTTTGGCTCCGCCTTCAACATGTGCCTGGAGTGTGACCCCATCTCTCCATTCCCACTGCTCTCACTCTGGTCCTGACCACAGTCATCTCTCACCTCGATTATTCTGGGAGCCTCCTCATTTGCATCCACCCTCACCCTTCCCCACTTACTGTCTATTTTCTGTAATGCACAGGAGTGATTTCTTAAAACCTCAAACCAGGTCTATCCCCCTCCTCCTGTTACTGGAGTGCCCCCAGGCTCCTCCTGTTCTGTCTCTGCCCTCACTCCCCTCATTCTCACTCTGCTCTCCTGCCTCCTCGTCCTGAACCCCTTGGGCATCTCCCTGTGGCCCCTGCACTCGCCCCTCCCTCTTTGAGGAGCAGCCTCTCCAGGTCTGCCTGAGCCCCTCCCCTCCCAGATCTGCTCACACCCCCTCTGAGCAGAGCCCTCCCCCACCAGTGTGTACTCATTTCCCTCTTCACTCTCTATCCCCCTGAGCCGGCTTCCTTTTCCTTCCTCTCCTCAGTACTTGTGCTCAGGTTAATTTTCCATATCATCTGTCTTCCATCATGGAAAGAAACTCTAGGAGCTTTGTTTCTTCACAGCTGAGTTCATTGTGCCCAGAGCAATGCCTGTCATACAGTAGGTCCTCAGTAAATATCTGTTAAAATGGTCAAACGCATAGATGCTGTGCAAAACTACAGAATGAAAACAAATGAAAAACACTGAGAGGTGTTTTTTTTTTCTTTTTTTTAATGTTCAAGGTCACAGTTTAGTTACTCTGACTTATACCCACTGCTGTAGCTTCCCAGGTAGCTTGGTGGGAAAGATTCCACCTGCCAGTGCAGGAGACACAGGAGACATTGATTTGATCCCTGGGTCAGGAAGATCTCCTGGAGGAGGAAACAGCAAACCACTACAGTGTCATTGCCTGGAGAATCCCATGGACAGAGGAGCCTGACCAGCCCTAGTCCATGAGGTGACAAAGAGTTCAATATGACTTAGCAGCTGAGCATGTATGCACGTTAATCAAATACTTGTGTGAGGAACTAATGCTAAAAGTGTAAGAAGGTAGTAGAACACATTTTATATATTTTCCCCCTTTTCTATCTGTATAGGATTTACAGCTTTTGGAGGAAGGAGATCTAACTGAAATAGGAGAAAGAGGAACCCCGCTGAGTGAAGGACAGAAAGCCCGGGTCAGCCTCGCCAGGTAAATGTGGTTTCAGTTGCCATCCTGCCCCTCCTCTTCCGCAGCTCCTAGTGGACATAAGCACACAGACCCTGCTCACTGGATGGGCCTGTGTGATGCAGGGTCTTGGCCCTTTCCCTGGACTCCTGGTAGGGACATGAAGTTGTTGGACACCATTATGATTCAGAGATGAGACCCAGGGAGTGTGAAGTGTCCTCTCCTGACATCTCTCTACGTTTTCTAGAGCCGTGTATCAGGACGCAGACATCTACCTCCTGGACGATCCGCTGAGCGCAGTGGATGCAGGAGTCAGCAGGCACTTGTTCGAACAGTGAGTTTGCTCCTATTTTCCATCGTTTCTTCTTTCCAAGAGCCCTTCAGAGATGATGGAAGAGATCTCAAAAAAGTCTTTGTGCTCCAGGACACTCAGCTCCCTCTGCCCTGGTGTCCCTCCCTCCCCTCCCTTCCCTCCACAGAAGATCTGTCCTAGAGAAATCTTGCATCCTGATGAGGTCAGGACAGGAAAATACAGCAGGTGCTTCCAGTGTGTGGGGGCCAGTGGGGTCTGTGCTTTAGGGAGTGACAAATAGATGGCAATTTCCCTGCTGCTACTTGCAGTTGATTACTAGACACTCCGGGTGGATCCAGATGCCAGGAATAAGAAGATGATGTAGGGTTTTTAAATCAGAGAGTGAGACTCTATAACCTGGTACTTGGCTGCCAGTTTTTTTCCTCCATCATTTGCTTAAGGCATGTTAGAAGCCAAGTTTTTGGTACTGACATAGGGCTTCCATGGAACGACCCTGTTGGTTTATGCTTGTTATCCTATCACTTTGGAAATAAAGTCTTTATTAAGGTTAGGCTTAATAAAGTCTAGAATTTGAGAATCATTTATTCCACATCTGAGTAAGATTTCAATCATTTCATGTTATTTCATGGATGCTTACTAGAATTAATACTTAGACACTACAATGTAGTGTCACCTATAATCTGGCTTAAGTCTTGACTCTCATTCCTGTTTCTAAAATGTAGAACTTGTCAGTGGCTCCTGGTTGGCTACACAATGACTAAAGTAGAACAACTCTGATTCTTTTCTGTGTATAATGTGTCCTAACACACACTGACTGAGGTCTCTTGTGGAGTCTAGACTGGCCTTTTTGAAAGCCTTGCGAACTTGTTTTTGTCCTAAAACAGCCTTCACATCTCCCCCATGGTCAGGTTGCTTGCTGTTGTTCACTTTGTTAAAGTCAATGAGCCTTCCAGCTGCACTTATAAACACCCTGCTGTGTGCACTGAGATCAATGCGTTACTGCACAAAACCGCTTAGTTTACAAGGAGGACAGTGAGCCAGGAGAGGGGAAGGACCCACACTGGGCAGAATAAGGGAGACTAAGATGCCCAGCTCTCATTCCTGCTTCTAAGAAACCTGTCTCTACGTGGAGCTTGTTAAAACAGATCCCTGGGAGAAAGCTCAGCAGAGTCAGGGTTTAGAGTGTTTTAATATAGGATAGTTTAAGTGCTGAATGTAAAGTGGAAGTATCAACTGGAGGCTTTCACTGAAGTTGGAAAGCTCCCTGTGCCCAGGGCTGGGCAGAAAGTACCCTGGGGGCCTGCAGGCTGGGCAGGTGTGTGGAGGCTGAGACAAGGACCCAGTCCTTTGCTGAAGCAAGAGTAGAAGCTCAGGTGTGGAGGGAGGAAAAATTAAGGCTGTGAGGAGAATAGCAAGCATGTCCTCGTCTGGAGGAGGCGGAGTGTTCAGCAGAGAGAAGCTGTTTGGAAATTCTTGCTCTCAGGTCCTGTGTTAGTTTCTAGGACTGTGTCTGTCCAGGCTGCTCTCACAGGACACCAGAGCTGAGTGGCTTTACAAATAACAAGTTTTTATCTCATGGTTTTGGAGGCTGGGAAAGTCCAAGTCAGGGTGCTGAAAGATTCAGTCTGGTGAGGATCCAATTCCTGCGGCCTCACGTGGTGGCAGAGATGAGGGAGCCGTGTGGTTCCTTTTATCAGGGCACTAATTCCTTTCATTCAGGCTCCATCCTCATGACCTGGTCCCTCCCGACAGCCCCACCTCCTAATACCAACACAGTTGGGATTAGGTCTCAATAGATGACTTTTGAGGAGGAAAACATTCAGTCTATAGCAAGTCGTCACAGATAGGGGTGCTCAAAGAATAGAAATTAAATTTCTCACAGTTTTTGAGGCTACAGGTTCAAGGTGTGGGTGGTTTGGTTTTTCCTGAGACCTCTCTCCTTGGCTTCTGACCACATCCCCTCACTGTGTCCTCACACAGTTTGGGTTTTCTCTAGTTGTAGTGGGCAGGGGCTACTCTCTAGCTGTGATGCATGGACTTCTCATTGTGGTGGCTTCTCTCGTTGCAGAGCCCGGGCTCTATGGTGTGTGGGCTTAGTAGTTGCGGTTACTGGGCCCCAGAGCACAGGCTCAGTAGTTATGATGCATTGGCTGAGGTGCTTTGCACATGTGGGATCTTCCTGGACCAGGGAGGGATCCTGTGTCTCCTGCACTGGCAGGTGGATTCTTTGCCACTGAGCCACCAGGGAAGCCCCCATTTGTATATTTTTGCTTATATGTCTGTTGCCTTAGGAGACTGACCTAAGAAAACATTGGTATAATTTATGTCACAGAATGTTTTGCCTATAGTCTCTACTGGGAGTTTTATGGTGTCACGTCTTACGATTAAATATTTAAGCCATTTTGAGTTTATTTTTGTGCATGGTGAGGGGGTGTGTTCTAACTTCATTGATTTCATGCTTGTGTCTCTGTCCTTGTATCTTAGTCTCTTCATCTAAGTATACCAGTCAGATTAAATTAGATTCAGTATAATTAAGGGTAATGATTACCTTTTTAAAGTCCATGACACCAAATTCTAAGGTACTGAAGACTCAGGTGACCACATGTGAAACTGAGGGGACATGATTGATTTACAACAAGTCCAGAATAGCAAAGTAGAGACTTCAGCAGAGTCAACAAATGTGAGAGGGAGACCTGTGAGGAGCTCTGGGCTCTGGACACTAGGAGCTGGCTAGGAGCTGGGATTCCATGTCCACTAAGCAGGCGTTGTTAGACTTTGGTGGAACCTGCCCTTGTATAAAACATGCTTAGTGTTGGGGTGATATAAGAGTTGTGGAGATGGATGGTGGTGATGGTTGCACATCAGTGTGAATGTACTTAATGCCACTGACTTGTATGCTTAAAATGGCAGAAACAGTAAATTTCATGTTAGGTATATTGTAACACACATACAAACCTGAATAGTGGTACAGAATCCTTGAGAACAAGAGGGAACAGGGCAGATGACACATGGCATGGTCTCCAGCTCTCTGATCTGACCCCTCTTTCCCAGCCTCTCCTGTTCATGACTT
The DNA here is from genome assembly GCF_029378745.1 of Bos indicus. NCBI lineage: Eukaryota > Metazoa > Chordata > Mammalia > Artiodactyla > Bovidae > Bos > Bos indicus. Next base: position 72,234,575 of record NC_091771.1, read on the forward strand.
GATGAATTTTCCCTTAGAGAAGTGCCTTCTGTCTTGTCATGAGTTCAGTGACAGGCGCTAGTGCTGTGACAGTGATTCCCCACCCCTACCTTCCTGGCGTTGTGAGTATCTCAGCCTCCTTGTTCCCAGTGCCCCACCCTGAGCTCACAAATGTGTGTCACCCCATCTTGTGAGCATCTGCACAAGTTCTTCATCAGGGCAGGAACAGATTCTGCTGGTCATTGCATCCATGTCACAGGGAGGGGAGAGCAAGGTATTTTGGTGCCAAGTACAGTGTGCTGATTGCAGAAGTTCTCCTGAGTTCTTTTTCAAACATTGGAGATATTTATAAAATCCTCTCAAATATTTTGAGTATACCGCTTTGGATATATACTTGATAGAAGCAAGCTTAAGACTGTTGTTTGTAATCAGAACCACTTTCTCTAGGGAAAGTTAAAGCAGAGAGCATGAAAGCAATTTAGGAAACCACTCAGCAGCAACTGGAGTGTGTTCTCAAGTCATAGAATCGGATGGAACAATATGCTGTGAGATATGGTGGTCATGTGGAAGCTTAGTCATGGGGAGGGTTTTGTATTACAAATGAATGACACACTTCTGCTTGCCGTTAACAGTTTCCTTCAGTCATGAATTTATATCCAAGGTCATTGAGGTTCATGACTTTTACAGCTTTATGCTGTGAACACAGTGGATTCTATCAGCTACAGAAGGTGAGGGCCTTACGTGAACTGATGCAGTCTTACCTGTGTCCAGCCATGGATCCCATCCCAGTTCAGCCCCACATCGCCAGACCCCTGCCTCCTGCATCATCAGATATTAGGGTCTGTCCTGATCAGACTCCCATGCTGCTGTCTACACAGCTCACCCTCCTGTCTACATAGCTCACCCTCCTGTCTACACAGCTCACCCTCCTGTCTACACAGCTCACCCACCTGTTCCAGCCCTTCACAGACACCTCCTCCACCCGCCCTTCCCCTACCCTCCACAACACTCTGCCACCACCACATTCAGAAAGCAGCTCCAGGTCCTCAAACAAACAGGTTTCCTTGCCATCTGCCCCCCTCAGCCTTTCCAGCTCATCTCCACACCCACTCGGCATCTAGCTGTGCTGGCTCTGTGGGGATCCTTTCTCACCCCTGTCTGTACATACCGGTCCCTCTGTCCCAGAGCCAGGGAGTAGTGCCCCAGGACCCAGAAGGAAGGTGGAAGATGGGACCTGTCATTCCCTCCTGCTCTTCCAGGGGGTGCCCATGCCCTCTGTCTTCCCCCAGCCCTCAGCAGGTACACTTGACCATTTATGAGTCCCACTGGCACCCATTATAGCTCAGTTGGGAAAGAATCTGTCTGCAGTGCAGGAGACCCGGGTTCGACTCCTGGGTCAGGAAGATCCCCTGGAGAAGAAAATGGCAACCCACTCCATTATTCTTGCCTGGAAAATCTCATGGACAGAGGAGCCTGACGGGCTACAGTCCATGAGGTTGCAAGAGTTGGACACAACTTAGCCACTAAACCACCACCACCGCCTGCCATCCATAAACTATGAATGCAGGAAGGCACCTCAGCCCAGCGTGTTCTGTCTCAGGAACCCTGTACCTCCTGTGCCTTCTTCCAGGATGTTTCCCCAGTCAGTCTCAGGGCTCCCATGTCTCCCCATCTAAGACAGCAGCTGCCCTTCTTTTTCCTTCAGAGCACAGGTCACAACCCAATAGTGGGTTTTCTATGCTTGCTCACTGTGTCCTGTACACAGTGCAGAGTATTGTCTTCTGTCTTGACCTGTGGGTGAATCCTCAGCACTTAGGACAGTGCCTGGCTCCTCAGCAAACCTCTGCTGATTGAATGAATAGAGGTGGGGCCTCTGTCTTACTTGTATCGCCTCCACCACAAGTTGCGTCCCCTCTTAATAGAGCCCTTATATAGGATTATATGTGGGACTGGAGAAGGAAATGGCAACCCACTCCAGTGTTCTTGCCTGGAAAATCCCAGGGATGGGGGACCCTCATAGGCTGCCGTCTATGGGGTCGCACAGAGTCGGACACGACTGAAGCGACTTAGCAGTAGCAGCATAGGATTAACACAGCCTTTATATAGGAATAACTGTTATACAACTGGTTGCTGACTCAGTCATTTCTATGGCATGACTTGGAAATCTATAAAAACTTGGAAAATGGTGTATTTTTCTAGTGATTTGGATAAAAGCATCATTTATGAAAAATTCAAAGGCATTAACTGATCTCTTCATTGTAATTATTTGTATTACCTCATCTGTGATGGGATGTTAGGAAGAAAACATCTTAAAACTTTTGGGTTGGTTCATCTTGGACACAACACCCTGTCAGATTTGATTAACATCCCCTTTTAAGGATTATTGGCAGGCAATTATGAATCAAGGAGAAAAAAATCTGTTTTAGTACTAAATTTGAAAAGGTGTTAGTCAAGAAACTTAGGTATGAATGCTGAGCTAACACATGTCAAAATGTAAAAATGAATCCTTTTGGACTTAGCGAACATCTGGTATATGTGTTTACATTCCAGGGTCTTGTTTTTGATCACAGACTCAATGTCCAGAGTGTCTCCTTAAGAGTTTTCTGACCTGAGTCCAAAGCACATGACCGCTCGTGGTTAGGGAGAAGTGGAAAAGAAAGCTGACATTTGCTGAGTAGATTGGTGGTTTGATTTCTCAGTACATGTGCATGAGTTGTTTGATCTTGTCTTGAGATGAAGAAACAGGTTGAGTTGCTCATCTGACGTCAGGCTCAAGAGAGGAACTGAGCTGCAGCCTGCTGCCTCCAGACTCTCCATCTGATTCACTCACAGGTTGAACTCTGGCCCAGGTTCCTGCGATTTGCTCTGCAAGGGGCTCAGGCTCCCAGAGTACCTGCCTAGAGCCCTGCCTGTGTTCATTGCGGCCCCAGACCCACTTGCTTCCCTGGAGGGGTTGTGGACTTTGTGGGATGACACTGGGGCTGAGTTCCTAGGGGTCTACATTTGAAATGTAGGAGTAGTTTTTGCTTTTTTTTTTTTTTTTCACTGTGAAAACAATTTAAGGCTGAATAGTGAGGGGTGTCTTGACTAAGAGAACTGGTGGGTGTTCCGAGTCATTGGGTGATTTCCACTGTGATTTGGGCCATTTGGATTCTGTTCTTTTACTTTCGTATGTGGAAGGTGTTCACTCCAAATGAAAGAAGACGTGCTTCCTGGATGGAAGTGGGAATGTTGTAGTGATTGATAGAGGCCACTCTGGCATTCATTTTCTATGTAATATTTTTTAGGAACACATGTCTAGCAAATGCACTCTGGCAAAGATTACCAAGAATCTATTAATTTTTTATTGTGAATATTTACATCATTAATTATAAATAATCACCTAGAAAGCAAAGAATGTACACATTTTTAAATGACATGGATCCCTTTTCTCCCATTCTTGAATAGTGATAAAATAGTGTTTTAGTTCGGAGAAGGCAATGGCAACCCACTCCGGTACTCTTGCCTGGAAAATCCCATGGATGGAGGAGCCTGGTGGGCTGCAGTCTATGGGGTTGCTACAAGTCGGACACGACTGAGCGACTTCACTTTCACTTTTCACTTTCATGCATTGGAGAAGGAAATGGCAACCCACTCCAGTGTTCTTGTCTGGAGAATCCTAGGGACGGAGAGCCTGGTGGGCTGCCGTCTATGGGGTCGCACAGAGTCGGATACGACTGAAGCGACTTAGCAGCAGCAGCAGCAGTGTTTTAGTTTAGTCAAGTTTTGAAGTCTCAGTATTAGTTGTTTTCCTTTATGAAACATGTAAATAATTGTTAAGCTGAGTTTTAGAGGAAAAACTTAGCTGTTTTTGCCTCCTTCAGTAGACTGGTTTTAAGAATTTTTTATAGCACTAGATTCAAATTTGCTGCTGATAAATTTAAGAACCTAGTTGGATTAATTGATTTATGTTTATTCAATTTTTTTACTGATTTGATATTTAACCTAAAGATCTTTCACTGCTGTGTGGTCTTTGTCTCACTGTTTTCAAAATATAGGTTTATAGTTTGAGGCACTCCATTAATGTGCTTTTACTTACTGTGCCTTTTCCATTTGTAGGTGTGTTCATCAGGCCTTGAAGGAGAAGATCACAATCTTAGTCACTCATCAGTTGCAGCACCTAAAAGATGCAAGTCAGATTCTGATATTGAAAGATGTAAGTAATTTCTAGAAATCCATGGAATTGCTAGCACTCAAGTGTGTTGAAAGACAGACCTCCCTGCAGGTCACTCTCCTTGCATTCATGGTAAATGCCCTCTTCTCCCTCAGTTTTTTGCCCCCTTCTTCTCAGAGCTAGTGTTCATGTCTTGGAGGATGAACCTAAAGCCCTATAGAAATGTCACTATTACACTCTAAGCCACATAAACCCTAAAGTGTATAAAAGTGCAACCACAGGGTTATTGAATCATCACTATTCTAATGAAATTTGTTAAGGTTAATGTTGCAGTTTTATTTAGAACTTTTTACTTTCCTCTTCCATGACTTAAGTCAAAGTATCTCACTTAGAAATTAGAGATTCTAAGATCTGCTGGTATCCAGGTCATTGTCATACATAGTTTGCCAAAAGAGCATCTTCCATTAACACCAGAAGCGAGGTTGGGTAGCTGAGCACCCGGGTCAGAGACGTCCTCTCTGCTGGTGTCTCCAGTCTCTGGTCTCCCTGCCCAGGTCTCTATATCCCCAGTACATGCGGAAGCCTGTGTGGCAGGAGGACAAGGCCCTGCCTTCACGGGGCTCCTGCTTTATGGGGAGGATGTGACAAAGAAGGTGATATCCTGGCCTCCCTGAGGAGCTGGTGCCTCACGGGGTCTGAGTGACATGAAGGTGGCAGCCACACAGTCACCAGGGGGAGGGGGTCTGAGGCAGGGGGTCCTAAGTAAGGAGCTGACCTGGCAGGTTGGAGGAATGGCAGGAAGACCAGAGTGTCTGAGGAGAGTGAGCAGGGGATGGGAGGGAGCTGGTCTCTGAGCAGTGGACAAGGGGCGGTTGTGGGATGGAAGCCATCAGATGGTCCAGAGCAGAGGAGGGATGTCATCTGATGTGGGAGTTAAGAAATTTCTCTGATGGTCACTGGAAGGGTGACAGAAGAAGCAGTTAGGAGTCTTAGTAAAGCTGAGAAGACAGAAGTGTGGGCTCAGCCTAGGGTATCAGTTTCTAGAGCCGCCGTATCACAGCACCACAAGCTGGGTGACAGCAGGAGTTTATCATCTCCCTCTTCTGGAGGCTAAAAGTCCCAAATCCAGGTGCTGGCAGAGCTGTGCTCTCCCTGAAGGCTCCAGAGGAGAATCCTTCCCTCCAGCCTCTGGTGTTCATGGGCCTTCCTTGGTGTTCCTTGGCTTCCAGCTGCAGCGCTGTGGTCTCTGCCTCTGATGTCACATGGCCGTTTTCCCTGTGTCAGTCTTCTGTTCTCATAGTGACATCGGTCTTACTGGTTTTAGGGTCACCTTGCTCCAGTGTGACCTCATCTTAACTTGATTACATCTGCAATGACCCTGTATCCAAATAAGGTCATGTTCACAGGTGTCATGTTTGAGCACATCTTTCTGAGGAGGGGGCACCATCCAATCCACAACTCCTAGCATGGTTGGTGGTGGGGTGGAGATTAGTGAGAAGTGTTCAGACTTGGTGGTCGTTCGATGCTGCACTCCTTGGCTTGTTTGCCTCTGGGTCTCATCACCTCTATAGTTAACCTCTGACTGCTCCACAGGCCCTTGGTCAGATCCCTAACTTCTGAAAAGAATCTCTGCTGCAAGAAAGATTATTAAGATACAGAACCCCTGCCTCTCTAGGAGCAGTCCCATGTGTCAGCCCTTCTTCACTCCTCTAGGAATGGGGGCAGGGTAAGGTTTCTCAAGCTCGAGAGCAGTTGATTTCATGTGCAAAGCGGGTGATTCTAGTGTGTAAACTCCAATGTTCATAGTGTTATGAGCACAGGATCAGTGAGCAGGAGTATAACTTATTTTGCCCATCTCTAGATGTTTTGGGGTCCCCTTTTTGCTTCTTTTGAGGACACTACCCCCAGTTTTAGTACTAACAAAACAACCATTTGGCCACTGGTGAGCACCCCTGCCTGATTTGGGGTCTATCCTCACTGTCGGGTCCCTCTCTTCAGAGCAGATGGCTATCCCTTCATCACCCAGAATTGTCAGTGCTTGACTGTTGAGTGAAATTGCTGTCTTTGTACCACCAGTCATTTCATCGTGCATATTACAGATTTGATGTGGTGAGTGGTGATTTCATTAAAGAGGTGTGTGAATTTTGCCTCCAAAGTGGAACAAGACACAATATATCCTGCATAATTTTCTAGTTCTGCAGTATCTGATGGTACCCAAAGGCTTCCTTGTATTTCTCCCAGTGGACCCCCTCAGGGGAGTGGGTGAAAGGGGTCCCAGCGAGGGTCCTGGGCCAGCTCTCTCCACCTGACCTGCCTTAACCACAGCTGCTCTCATTTGATGTGTTTTGCATCCTGAGTTTTTTTTTTCCCTGATGTTTTATTTGGTACTGAGTGAATCAGCTGAGTCTGGTTTCATGCAGTCAGAAGATACTGAAACATCTGCACATTATTTTATATGACTTTATTAGGGAGGGAAACTGTGCAAGGATGTGTCACATGTGTTCAACGAAAATGATTTGACTGACTGTAGCTTAAGCAGTTGCCTGATTTGGGGAAGCCTAGTTGGCTGCTTGTGGTTGGTTGTTCCTAAGCTTTTTCTCAGATCTGAGTGCATTGATTCTGGCTTAGATTTTGGTTTGTGGGCACAGACTGCCAAGGCCTTAGAGCCACCCCAGCCCCATGGCCTCCTTGTTTAATTACTTTATCAGGTGGAATATTGAATTTTCAGTTGGGAATTTGCTGAGTGTGTGGGGGCAGTTGTAGACCAAGGAGAGGCCTCTTCATGGGTTTTCTGTCCGGGACTGGTTCCTATTATCCCAGCCGGGCACATGATAGTGTGACAGTGACAGTGGTCAGTGAAGGTTTCATGAGTGACTCTTACCTGTATGCAGATGTGCTTGTGCCCACCTCTGGGTTAAGTATAAATTTCTTTCCTGGACTTGTCACACGAGGCTTCTGTCAATTTCCATGCTGTCTAAGAAGACTGCTGATTCTCCCATCACCCTCTGTACTTCTTCCTTCCCCAAATGCCCAGGGTAGTCATGTCAATGGCCTCCATTTTTGACACCTGAGCACACGTTTCTTTCATATCCCTCAGCACCTACCATAGGGACAGGGTTTGGCAGAGAATGCAATGCTCAGTTCTGTCCTGAGTTGACTGAACTAGATTTCTCAACAAGAATTCTAGACCCAGGGATCTTTTTTTTTTTTTTTTCAAAAATCATAATTTAAAACCAGATAACTTTTTTGCTTAGTATTTAGGTTGGTTTAATATTATCAAATACAAATTAATTCCTCTCATCTTTTTAATTTTAGGGCAAAATGGTGGAAAGAGGAACTTACTCTCAGTACCTGAAATCCGGGGTAGATATTTTTTCCCTTTTTGAGAAGGGGAATGAGCAGTCTGAACCATCTCCAGTTCCAGGAACTCCCACTGTGATCTCTGAGTCTTTGGTTCAGTCTCTCCAATCTCCCAGACCCTCACTGAAAGGTGCGGCTCCAGAAGACCAAGAAGTGAGTTTCTCTTTCTGCAGTGTGCCTGGGTCTGTGTGCTCTTGGTGGTCTCATGGACCTTCAGTCTGCTCTGCTCATGACATCTTCATTTGTCCCAAAGTACACCCTAACATTTCTAAAGTCTTGTTCCATGGAATTGGTAGAGTTAGAAGAGCATGAGGGGAACAAGCCTGCTTGGGGTTCCCCTTAGGGTATAGGATGGAGAATCTTATGGAGACCAGAAGTGGGTGTACTGCTATGAATTTCTGGGTTTATGTGACTCACAGTGATTGAGAACTCATCAGTTTACTGTAGTTACATCCTATTTATGCTGGTGGCCCCCAGCTTCCCTTATGCATCCAAAGGCTTAATGTGAAGACCCCCTTAGACTGAGTCCTGCTGTTGCCACATTAAATCAACTACTTTTCCTATGTGTTGAAATACTCTAGCACTGCATGTGACTGATGGTATTTTTTTCCCTCAGTGTCAGATGGTTTGTGATTGGCCAGAGGTAATGTGTGCAAAGGACCTGACACCTGGTAGACACTTCAGTGTTAGTTCCTGTCCTCCTTTCTTACCTTTCAAGACTGAGAACCACATCTTATCAACCTTAAATGCCAGTGGCCAGGATAGAGGCGAGGACATCCTAGCCTTCTGTGACTCTATAATTCATTCTAAGTCCTCCAGACAGAAATGCTGAAATGCACTAGATCTCCCTTAAAAACATATTCCCTTGATAACCAATCCCTCAATATCCAAGCCCAGGAGCCTGGAATGATCCTGATAAGTATTTGGATTAGCTGTTCACTTTCTAAACTCAGGAATAACTCTCTGAAACTTAGGAACAAAATAGATTCAAATCATATGCTTGCAATGTGCTGTCCAAACTCATATTACTCCAACTTTCTCTGTGAACTCAGTTTACTGAATTTGGCTAATATTTTGAACCCCAAGTATGTTTTATGTTTCTGTCATTGAATGACACAGTCATCTAGAAGGATACATTATCTCCATATCATTTTGTGTATTATTTTAGAGCAAGTTTCTGCATTTATACATTAATTGATTTTGTTTTGTGTCAGAGTCATGATCTATTTTAAGCAAAGCCACCCAACTGTCAATAACTTCATGTGACTGACCTTTGATTATTTCTCATAGATTCCTACGAGTGGGATGGCTGGGTCCAGGGGTAAAAGCGTATGTGATTTGGCCAGATATTCCCACACCCTTCTCCATAGGAGATGGACCATCCTGCACTCCTAACAGTGTATGACATGTGTCTGTTTCCCAAAGCTTCGCGGTGGAGGACATTGTTGAACTCTTGAAATTTGGGGTTCATTATTTAAAATTTCATCTCTCACTGCCATTTTTCCCCTTCCAGTCTGAGAATATAGGGGTTACACTACCTCTAGAGGACCACTTGGAAGGAAAAGTTGGTTTTAAGACCTATAAGAATTACTTCACAGGTGGTGCTGCCTGGCTTGTCATCATCTTCCTTATTCTAGTAAACATCGCAGCTCAGGTACGTAAGGGTGTTTATTTTGGTTTGTGCACTCAGTTTTATATTTACATACTACTTATACTTTATTTTAGAATTATTTTTAAATATGTGTATTAAGAGATTTATCTCAAAAAACTTGGCTCATGCAATTGTGGGATCTAGCTTGGTGAATGTGAAATCAGCAAGGCAGGCCTGCAGGCTGGAACCTCAGGCAGGAGCTGACCCTGCTGTCTTGAGGCAGAATTTCTTCCTTCTCCAGGAAGCCTCAGGTTTTGCTCTTCAGGCTTTTGACTGGACGAGGCCACTGCAGTGTGGAGAGTGATCTCCTCTACTGAAGTTCTGATGATGGATGAAACATCATCCACAAAATACCTTCATGGCAACATCTGGATGGCTGTTTGGATGAATCACTGGAGACTGGCCCAGCCAAGCTGACACTGGAACTGACCATCACTGTACCTGTCAAGCTTTTTGCTTTGAAAAATCCTAACATTTGTACTGTTATTACTGCCTTTTGCAGTCCACTTGGATATACATTGAAGTACATTATATTTGGGGAGCAAACTCTTATAGGGAAAAGGGGGTTTCTTTTAAAGATATTAACTTGTAAGATGCCCTCCCTTGACCTGTGGTCATCTGGGGCATGGGGCTTGGCACAGACCTGAGCCGGAAGGACCGTCTCCATGTTCTGGAGCCTTTCTGTCCCCCATCCTAGTGAGCGGGGTGTGAGGCTCAGTGATGTCAGTGTGTGAGTGACTGCTGTTTCCTGCTCCAGGTTGCCTATGTCCTGCAGGATTGGTGGCTTGCATTCTGGTGAGTGATTCTTGGTCTGACCCAAAGTACTCTGAAATCTACACAAAGAAAGCCTCACTTTCCCACAGAGTCAGGGGGAGAGATGGGGCTAGATCAGCCTCCTCTTCTGAGCCTCTCATAGGTTCCCTGAATAAAAATGAAAGTTCCTACGGGTGGTGTGTGATCCCTCTGTGGTTTCTCCCCATGTCCCTCCCTTCAGCAGCTTCTTCACAGACATTTTTTTTTTCTTTTTTGGAACTTTTAATATTGTACTCGGCCATGGCAAATCAACAATATTGTGATAGTTTCATTTGAGCAGTGAAGGGATGCAGCCATACATATACAAGTATCCATTCTCCCCCAAACTTCCCTCCCATCCAGGCTGCCATGTAACGTTGGGCAGAGTTCCATGTGCTGTACAGTAAGCCCTTGTTGGTTACCTGTTTTATGTATAGCAGCATGTGCATGAGCATCCAAACTCTCTAACACTCCTTGCCCTCAGCAACTAAAAGTTTATCTTCCAAGTCTGTCTTCACAGATAATTTTGAAAAATGAAAATCTCAATTCAAATTTTTAAAGGGAGACATACACAGGGCCTTGTGGGCTGGGGAACACTTTCCAGCATAAAATACATTTCTTGAATTGAGGTAATTTTTTGTGATATTTGTGTAAATTCTATGTGTATCTGTAGTGTAATATTTTTTATTTTCTGTTCCATAGGGCGAATTTACAAAGTGACCTATATTCTGGGGCATTAGTAAAAGAAAATGAAGCTGTAGTGTTCATTCTGAACTGGTACTTAGGAGTTTATTCAGGTAAAGTTGAGTCATCTGCTCTATAATTCCAGAGTTTAAGGTGTGTATTACAATGAGTCTGTGTGAACAACGAGGGCTTCCAGAGTAATTCAGTAATGTCTTAACAAATGAAGTGTCTGAATCACATTTACTCTGTGAATTAATCAGAATAATTATTTTAAAGATCTACCAAAAGAAAAGAGGTTGAATGAAGACTCTTAATTTGCTCCATACTGGATTTTGGTAGTTAAATCATGATTGCATATTGAGAAAATCAGCCGCTAGAAATATGTAGCTATTGTCTATTGTAATAGTTGCTTTTGCTAAATCTTATATCCTTATAAGAGTGGCCAAGGGGATTAGAAATGTATTCTCACCCTGTGGTTCAGTTATTCCAATTCTGTCTGAATAAACCCTGGCTTTTATCGATCCTAGATGAAATCCTTTGTCAGCATGAGCCACAAATAAAGACATTATTCCCTCCCAGGTATTCAAAGCTCCCCTTTACCACACTGCTCACCTCCTGGCCTTCACTAATAACTTGAGAAGCTAAGAAGGGGAAATCCAGTGTCTGGAATTAGGATTCTTTCTCTTTCTTAACCTGAGATTACAGTGGTACCTCCTCCTCAACTGTGGGATTGATTTAAAATTTGGCTTGCCAGACTAATATTAACATGACTCTCTCTATTGACAAGAGTATTTAGAATATATATAGCATAGCGTTATATAGTATTTAAAGGATGTCTTTAACAAAAATTTTAAATGCCCTCTTTATCCATTCATCTGTTGATGGACATTTAGGTTGCTTCCATGTCCTAGCTTTTGTAAATAGTGTTGCTGTGAACACTGGGGTGCATGTGTCTTTTTGAATTATGGTTTTCTCAAGGTATATGTGCAGTAGTGAGATTGCTGAGTCATACGGTAGTTCTATTTTCAATTTTTTAAGGAACCTCCAAACTGTTCTCCATAATGACTGTATCAATTTACATTCCTACTAACAGTGCAAGAAAGTTCCCTTTTCTCCACACCTTCTCTAGCATTTACTGTTTGTATATTTTTTATGATGGCCATTCTGACTGGTAGTTTTGATCTATATTTCTCTAATAATGATATTGAGCATCTTTTCATATGCCTCTTGGCTATCGTATGTCTTCTTTGGAGAAAGGTCTATATAGGTCTTCTGCCCATTCTTTGATTGGGTTGTTTTTGTCTTTTTTTTTTTTTTTTTAAGCTGCATGAGCTGTTTGTATATTGTGAAGATTAATCCCTGGTCAGTTATAATTCTTTTCTCCTATTCTCAGGGCTGTCTTTTCATCTCATTTATGGTACATATATACACTGGGTTGGGGAAGAGGGGCTTCTGGGTAGCTCAAATGGTAAAGAATCTGCCTGCAATGAGGGAGACCTGGATTTGATCCCTGAGTTGGGAAGAACCCTTGGATAAGGGCATGGTAACCCACTCCAGTATTCATGCTTAGAGAATTCCATGGACAGAGGAGCCTGGCAGGCTACAGTCCATGGGGTTGCAAAGAGTCAGATATGACTGAGCAACTAACACACGTGTACACTGGAAGATTACTCATCCATAGAAAGGAATGGAATAGATCATTTGTCGAGACATAGATAGACATAGAGTCTGTCATACAAAGTAAAGTAAGTCAGAAAGAGAAAAACAGAAAAAAAAAATACTTGTGTTAATGCATATATATGAAATCTAGCCTCTTCATGGATCATTGGCTTATCATGGCGAAGGGGCTTGTATAACTCAATGGAGCTATGATATGTGCTGTGTAGGGCCACCTAAGACTGACGGGTCATATTCGAGAGTTCTGATAAAATGTGATCCATTGGAGGAGGGAGTGGCAAACCACCCCAGTGTACTAGCCATGAGAAAAACCCAGGCACTGCATAAAGAGGCAAAAAGATATGACACCAAAAGTTTAGCCCCCCAGGTCAGAAGGTGTCCAATATGCTACTGGTAAAGAGCAGAAGACAACTACTAATAGCTCCAGACAGGATGAAGTGGCTGGGCCACAGTGGAAATGCGTTCAGTTGTGGATGTGTCTGGTAGTGAAAATAAAATCTGATGCTGTAAGAACAGTATTGCATTTTAGTTGATACGATATTTTTTAACCAAAGTAAAAAATAATTTTAAAAAATAAAGAAAAAAAAAAAAGAACAGTATTGCATAGGAACCTTGAATGTTAGGTCCATGAATCAAGGTTAGGTCCATGAATCAAGGTAAATTGGATGTGGTCAAGCAGGAGACGGTAAGAGTAAACATCAACATCTTAGGAATCAGTGAACTCAAATGGACAGGAATGGGTGAATTTAATTCAGATGACCATTATATCTACTACTGTGGGCAAGAATTGCTTAGAAGAAATGGAATAGCCCTCATAATCAACAAGAGTCCAAAATGCAGTTCTTGGGTGCAACCTTAAAATAACAGAATGACCTCGGTTCATTTCCAAGGCAATCAATCCATTCAACACCTCAGTAATCCAAGTCTATGTCCCAACCACCTTTGCCAAAGAAACTGAAGTTGACCAGTTCCTTGAAACCTAGAAGACTTCCTAGAACTAAATGCAGAGTTCCAGAGAATAGCAAGGAGAGACCAGAAGGCCTTCATCAATGGACGATACAAAGAAATAGAGGAAAACAACAGAAAGGGTAAGGCTAGAGATCTCTACAACAAAATTGGAAATATCAAAAGAACATTTCATCCAAAGACGGGCACAATATAAGACAGAAATGGTAAAGTCCTAATTAAAGCAAAAGAGATCAAGAAGAGATGAAAAGAATACACAGAACTATACAATAAAGATCTTAATGATCTGGATAACCATGATGATGTAGCCTGTCACTCAGAGCCAGACATTCTGGAGTGTAATGTCAAGTGAGTCTTAGGAAGCACTGCTGTCTATAAAGCTAGAGGAGGTGATGGAATTCCAGCATAGCTATTTAAAATTCTAAAAGATTTAAAGTGCTGCACTCAATGTGTCAGCAAATTTGGGAAACGCAGCAGTGGCCACAGGACTGGAAAAGGTCAATCCTTATCCCAATTTCCAAGAAGGGCAATATTAAAGAATGTTCAGTCCACCAGACAATTGCACTCATCTCCCATGCTAGTAACATTATGCTCAAAATCATTCAAGTTAGTTTTCATCATTATGTGAACTGAGAACTTCCAGATGTTCAACCTGCATTTAGAAAAGGCAGAGGAATCAGAGATCAAATTGTCAACATTTTCTGGATCATAGAGAAAGCAAGGGAATTCCAGAACAACATCTACCTCTGTTTCATTGGCTAAGCTAAAGCCTTTGACTGTGTGGATCAAAACAAACTGTGGAAAACTCTTAAAGAGATGGGAATACCAGACCATCTTAACCTGCCTCCTAAGAAACCTGTATGCAGGTCAAGAAGCAACCATTAGAACCCTGTATGGGACAACTGATTGGTTCAGGATTGAGAAAGGTGTACAACAAGGCTGTTTGTTGTCACCCTGTTTATTTAACTTATACACAGAGCACATCATGTGAAATGCTGGGCTGGATGGGTTACAAGCTGGAGTCAAGATTGCTGGAGAGTATCAACCTCAGATATGTGGATGATACCACTCAAATGGCAGAAAGCAAAAAGGAACTAAAGAGTTTCTTGATGAGGGTGACAAAGGAGAGTGAAAAAGCCAACTTAAAACTGAATATTAAAGAAACTAAGATCATGGCATCCAGTCCCATCACTTCATGGCAAACAGAAGGGGAAAATCTGGGAGCAGTGATAGATTTCCTCTTCCTGGGCTCTAAAATCACTGCGGATGGTGACTGTAGCCATGAAATTAGACAATGATTGCCTCTTGGCAGGAAAGTTATGACAAACCTAGATAGTGTGCTAAAAAGCAGAGACATCACTTTGCTGACAAAGGTCCATATACTCAAGGCTATGGTCTTTCCAGTAGTTATGTAAGGATGTGAGAGCTGGGCTATAAAGAAACCTGAGCACCAAAGAATTGATGCTTTCAAACTGTGGTGCTGGAGAAGACTCTTGAGCATCCCTCGGACAGTAGGGAGATAAAACCAGTCAATCTTAAAGGAAATCAACCCTGAATACTCATTGGAAGGACTGATGCTGAAGCTGAAGCTCCAATACTTTGGCCTCCTGATGTAAACAGCTGACTCACTGGAAAAGACCCCAATTCTGGGAAAGGCTGAAGGCAGAAGGAGAAAAGGGTGACAGGGGATGAGATGGTTGGATGGCACCACCGATTCATCAACCTTGGCAAATTCGGCAAGATGATGAGGGGCAGGGAAGCCTGGCGTGCTGCAGTCCATGGGGTTGCAAAGACTTGGACACAGCTTGGCGACTGAACAACAACAACATGGAATCTAGAAAAATGGTACAGGTGAACCTCTTTGCAGGGGACAAACAGAGTCATAGATGTAGAGAATAGATGTTTGGACTCAGAGTGCGAGTGGGATAGTGAGGGAGATGAATGGGGAGATTAGGATTGACATATGTACACTACCATGTGTAAAACAGATAGCTAGTGGGAAGCTGCTGTATAATACAAGGTGCTCAGCTCAGGGCTCTGCGATGACCTAGAGGGGAGGGAAGGGGGAAGGGAGGTCCAAGAGGGAGGGGATATATGTATACATATAGCTGATTTGCTTTGTTGAACAGCAGAAACTAACACAACATTGTAAAGCAACTATACCCCAATAAAATTTTTAATTAAGTAAAAATTTAAATATCCTCAAAGGAAATGCTTGTACAAGCTTTCTACAATGAGTAAGTTATGTAAAAATCCTCTCATTGAAATTTGGTATTTATTTTATCGATCACTTGATAAGAAACTTGAATCTACCAGCTGTTTACCTTCTGAATTGGTGGACAATGAGGGCTTAAAGAAGAAGGAAGGGATTCTGTTACACATTCATATAGGATGGTGGGCTAAGGCAAATACCTATTGATGGAATTCAGGAATTTAAGCAGCTTTCAGAATTTAAATAACACTTACGTGGCAGCTGAATGGAAAAACATACTTGATGGAATATATATTGCCAAAGTTATCCCCTCTATATATAGCATTGTGAGTTGAAGAGATGTTTGGAAGGCTTTTTTAATTTTTGTATGCATAGTACTGATTTATGTCATGATAAGACATAAATTTAAATGATTATAGTTATTTACAAATCCGTTGGGGTTCTATAAGATAGTGAGAGATTAGATTATCTTGTTTAGATTATCTCATGTCAAAATATATTTTGTAGTCTTTTGCAGTTCAATTATTTAAGAGATTATCCACTTGAAACTTAACATGGTCTTTTCATACTCTTAACAGCTACATGGGAATAGAAGTAGCTACTTTATTTTTAATATTTTAATTTTTATTATAGTTTCTTTCCAATGTTGTGTTAGTTTCTGTTGTACAGCTAAGTGAATTACTTGAACATGTATCTTCTCTTTGGATTTCCTTCCCATTTAGGTTGCCACAGAGCATTAAGTAGAGTTCCCTGTGCTACACAGTAGGTTCTTGAAAAGCTCCTTTCTGTTCAGTTCAATTCAGTCTCTCAGTCGTGTCCAACTCTTTGCGACCCCATGAATCGCAGCACACCAGGCCTCCCTGTCCATCACCAATTCCCAGAGTTCACTCAAACTCACGTCCATCGAGTTGATGATGCCATTCAGCCATCTCATCCTCTGTCGTCCTCCTTTCTTCCTGCCCGCAATCCCTCCCAGCATCAGAGTCTTTTCCAATGAGTCAACTCTTCGCATGAGGTGGCCAAAGTACTGGGATTTCAGCTTTAGCATCATTCCCTCCAAAGAAATCCCAGGGCTGATCGCCTTCAGAATGGACTGGTTGGATCTCCTTGCAGTCCAAGGGACTCTCAAGAATCTTCTCCAACACCACAGTTCAAAAGCATCAATTATTGGACACTCAGCTTTCTTCACAGTCCAACTTTCACATCCATACACGACCACTGGAAAAACCATAGCCTTGACTAGACGGAACTTTGTTGGCAAAGTAATGTCTCTGCTTTTGAATATGCTATCTAGGTTGGTCATAACTTTCCTTCCAAGGAGTAAGCGTCTTTTAATTTCATGGCTGCAGTCAACATCTGCAGTGATTTTGGAGCCCCCAAAAATAAAGTCTGACACTGTTTCCACATCTGTTTCCCATGAAGTGATGGGACCGGATGCCATGATCTTCGTTTTCTGAATGTTGAGCTTTAAGCCAACTTTTTCATTCTCCACTTTCACTTTCATCAATAGGTTTTTTAGTGTCTCTTCACTTTCTGCCATAAGGGTGGTGTCATCTGCATATCTGAGATAATTGATATTTCTCCCAGCAATCTTGATTCCAGCTTGTGCTTCTTCCAGCCCAGTTTTTCTCATGATGTACTCTGGATATAAGTTAAATAAGCAGGGTGACAATATACAGCCTTGACGTACTCCTTTTCCTATTTGGAACCAGTCTGTTGTTCCATGTCCAGTTCTTTTTTAAAATTTTATATATTTTTAAATTATTATTATTATTATTATTTACTTTACAATATTGTATTGGTTTTGCCATACATCAACATGCATCTGCCATGGTTGTACATGTGTTCCCCATCCTGAAGCCCCGTCCCACCTCCCTCCCCATACCATCCCTCTGGGTCATCCCAGTGCACCAGCCCCAAGCTTCCTGTATCCTGCATTGAACCTGGACTGGCGATTTGTTTCTTATATGATATTATACATGTTTTAATGTCATTCTCCCAAATCATCCCACCCTCCCTCTCCCACAGAATCCAAAAGATTGTTCTATACCTCTGTGTCTCTTTTGCTGTCTCGAATACAGGGTTGTTGTTACTGTCTTTCTAAATTCCATATATATGCATTAGTATACTGTACTGGTGTTTTTCTTTCTGGCTTACTTCACTCTGTATAATAGGCTCCAGTTTCATCCACCTCACTAGAACTGATTCAAATGTATTCTT
This sequence comes from Bos indicus, assembly GCF_029378745.1. Taxonomy (NCBI): domain Eukaryota; kingdom Metazoa; phylum Chordata; class Mammalia; order Artiodactyla; family Bovidae; genus Bos; species Bos indicus. The sequence goes on from NC_091771.1 coordinate 72,252,269, forward strand.
TTTAATGGCTGAGTAATACTCCATCGTGTATATGTACCAGAGCTTTCTTATCCATTCATCTGCTGATGGACATCTAGGTTGCTTCCATGTCCTGGCTATTATAAACAGTGCTGCAGTAAAGTTGCAGGTTATAAAATCAACACAAAGAAATCCCTTGCATTCCTATACACTAATAATGAGAAAATAGAGAAATTAAGGAAATAATTCCATTCACCACTGCAACAAAAAGAATGAAATACTTAGGAATATATTGACCTAAAGAAACTAAAGACTTATATATAGAAAACCATGTCCAGTTCTAACTGTTGCTTCCTGACCTGCACATAGATTTCTCAAGAAGCAGGTCAGGTGCTCTGGTATTTCCATCTCTTTCAGAATTTTCCACAGTTTATTGTGATCCACACAGTCGAAGTAAATTTCCTTGTAAATTACAAGGAAATGATAGATCATTTGTTTTCCCTGTTAATTCATGTGCTGGTAGCAAAGTATTGGAGAAGGGAATGGCAACCCATTCCAGTATTCTTGCGTGGAGAATTCCATGGATAGAGAATTGACTGGAGAATTCCATGGATAGAGAAACCTGGGGTCCACAGTCCATGGACTTTGAAAGAGTATGACACGACTGAGCACCTAACATGTTCACTTTCATCAAAGCATACCTTACTTTTAGATTATGGGACATGTTGTAAATAATGAGATTTTAAATATAGAGAAAGGAAGATTAGCTACTTGTATAATTATCTTTATTTTAAGTTTTATTAGAACTTGTAATTGAATTAGGCAAGCCTAGAATGAAACTGCACTTTACACATTTTCCCCCCATGTTGTTTCTATTTAGTGAGAGGAAAACAGTGATTTTAATATTTTTCTTTATAAATGTATTTTTGAAAGCATTAAACTCCTACAGAATCTACTTTATATATATGTATATATATTTATATATATGTTTTTATTCTGTATTCTGTATATATAAATATCTATACAATTTTTATTTATAGAATGAAATATACAGTATCTTTTTAAACTGCCTGCTGTGCTTTAGCATGATTGAGGATAAGACGAGATCTTGTGCTAAGTGATGTTTCTTTATTTCAGGGTTAACTGTGTCTACTATCCTTTTTGGCATCACAAAGTCTCTGTTGATATTCTACATCCTTGTTAATTCTTCACAAACTTTGCACAACAAAATGTTGGAGACCATTTTAAGAGCTCCAGTATTGTTCTTCCATAGAAATCCAATAGGTAAGTCAGACACTCAAGTTTCTTTCTTTTATTTTTTAAATTTTATTTTATTTTTAAACTTTACATAATTGTATTAGCTTTGCCAAATATCAAAATGAATCCATCACAGGTATACATGTTTCTTAGTGAATATGTCTTGTTAACACATTTAGTGCCTGATTACATTTTTGTATTTGAAAATGGAAGAGATGCTTGGAAGAAAATCACTGTGTATGTTTATTCATTTTCTACAAAAATCTTCATTGGTAATTTTTCCTACCAGAGAAAATGTGAATATAGGAACATATAAGCTTTTATTCCAATTTATTCATATCTGTGGAGAAGGCAATGGCACCCCACTCCAGTACTCTTGCCTGGAAAATCCCATGGATGGAGGGGCCTGGTGGGCTGCAGTCCATGGGGTCACTAAGAATCGGACATGACTGAGCGACTTCAATTTCACTTTTCACTTTTCACTTTCATGCATTGGAGAAGGAAATGGCAACCCACTCCAGTGTTCTTGCCTGGAGAATCCCAGGGACGGGGGAGCCTGTTGGGCTGCCGTCTAATGGGTCACACAGAGTTGGACACGACTGAAGTGACTTAGGAGCAGCATTCATATCTGTAAAAATACATGAATGTTTACTTTACAGGATGATTTAGGAGTCCATTTGTCATTTGAAACATCCAACAGATGATGAAAACGTGTTGAAATATGTTTTTGACTAGTTTTGAAACGTTGGCTGTGTTACATAGTGTTAAGCTAACTAGGAAATACCTTCTTCCAGGAATATCTCTACAAAAGACAGGCTGTATGTTTCTCTCTTTCATTGTCCATCCATTTCTGGGACCACAGAGCTCTGATATGTGCTCATATTTTGAGTTTTACCTAAATGGTAATGTAAAATTAATTAAAATACAAGATTAGTGAAATGTAAACAGTCCTCTTCAATAAAATGAACTCTAGTTTTACAGTGGACTTGTGGTTACATTAAAGATGTCTTGTCGTATATAGCAGGTGGATCTACAGTATTAAGTAAGAGTGTCCCTAAAGGTTTCCCAGTGGTTGCTTCCTCCACCCTGAGGCCTTTGATCTGTCTTGCTTTGTTTGGAAGGTAGCCTCCTGACCTGGGTTTCTGTGAAGAAGTAGTTCATCAGCACACATGCCACTCTGTTCAGTTGGTTAGATTTGTGCTGAGGCCCAGGGTGGCTTTGTTTTGGCAGGTCATGATTGGCAGGGCCTGATGAGGCAGGGATGTGACTGGAGGGAGGACAGCAGTAGCCTTGGCCTGGCCATCAACTAGCTGTACGATCAAGGCCAAAGTAGGTAGATACTACTGGGCAGGAAAATCTCCAGGCAGGATGTTGTAGTGATTATAAGTATGGACTTAGGAGCCAAATTCCTGGGTACAGTCCTAGTGCTAGTTACTAATAGTAATAGCCAATTATAGTTATGTTAATACTTATATGCTAGTTATTTAATTTCTCTGCATCTCAATTTCTTTACCTATAAAATGAGGATATTGTTCATACACTTACCAGTATCTTGATGTTGTGGGCATTAAGCAGGTTAATACATTCATAGCACTTAGGACAGGCTCAGTGCCTAATGAACCTCAGTGAGGATGTTGACACCGTGTCTGGGAACGTCTCTCCTGTGAAATGGGAATGACCGCTGCCCTTCCTGTTTCACAAGACTGTTGTGAGGATTAAATAAGATTGTTTAGGGCAGCATCTTGTACAGATTTATTCAACAGTTCAGTTCAGTCACTCAGTCATATCAAACTCTTTGCAACCCCATGGACTGGCTTCCCTGTCCATCTTCCCTGTCCAACTCCCAGAGCTTACTCAAATACATGTCCATCGAGTCAGTGATGCCATCCAACCATCTCATCCTCTGTCATCCCCTTCTCCTCCTGCCTTCAGTCTTTCCAAGCATCAGGGTCTTTTCCAATGAGTCAGTTATTCGTATCAGGTGGCCAAAGTATTGGAGTTTCAGCTTCAGCATCAGTCCTTCCTGAATATTCAGAACTGATTTCCTTTAGGATGAACTTGTTAGATCTCCTTGCAGCCCAAAGGACTCTCAAGAGTCTTCTCCAACACCACAGTTCAAAAGCATCAATTCTTCAGTGCTCAGCTTTCTTTATAGTCCATGTATAGTAGCCACACATGATTACTGGAAAAACCATAGCTTTGACTAGATGGGCCTTTGTTGGCAAAGTGATGTCTTTGCTTTTTAATATGCTGTCTAGGTTGGTCATAGCTTTTCTTCCAAGGAGCAGTCATCTTTTAATTTCATGGCTTCAGTCACCATCTGAAGTGATTTTGGGAGCCCCGAAAAATAGTCTGTCACTGTTTCCATTGTTTCCCCATCTCTTTGCCATGAAGTGGCAGGACCAGATGCCATGATCTTAGTTTTCTGAATTGAGTTTTAAGTCAACTTTTTAAACACATGTTCTTTAGTTCAGGCATTATGAGGAGCACAAGATGGTAAACTGCAAAGGCACATGCAGATTTCACCTTATTATGAAGCCAGAGTGAGGAAGTGATTGGAAGAGTCTTTACTATTATGGCTATGATGTTGCTCTACTTTTCCTGTTAATATGAAAACTGCAATTGTAATTTTGTGAGCATCGATTGGGACTGAGTTTGTGACCATTGTTAACCAGGCTCTTGATGACCTGTAGGCATCTCCAGATTCTGATTATTATTCAAGGATTTGGAACAAAGTTTAAATCTTTAAGGTCAGTAATCCAAGAGCAGCAGGCATACACAGTGTGTATCTTGTCTTCCCCTCCTGCATCTATCATCAGAACTTCATTGCTTCAAGAAAATAGAAGCCCAAATAAGTATTGCAAAGATAGGCTCAAAGGTTTAGGGGCATCACTTATTTACTCTTTTAGCAGTGTATTATATTGAACTCTTCCCTGTGTTTATTTTCAAAAGTAGAATTTGTAATAGATTGTTTATGGTGGACTTTGTTTGTGATATATGATGGCATGAAGAGAAAACCGCACTAAGGTATTATTTGGTATTACTTGTTACCAAGTTCAAGCTCACTCTGCTTGCCTCGCAAGGCTGGTAAATCTTACAGACAATGTGTTAAGGCAAAGAATAATGACTTTATTTGGAAACCTGGCAGACTGAGAAGATGGTAGACTAATGTGTCAAAATAACCATCATATTTGGGTCTGGATGCCTGGTTCTTTTATAGAACAGAGAGGAGAGGAGGCAAGGAAATAATGTCAAAAGGCCATTTATCTTGTACAATAAGAGGGTATTTGTTCATTTTGTCTTTTCTGCATCCATTCACAGTTGGTGAGGGTCAGATTGTCTCCCTGTGAGCTGAAAAAAAGCCGCTTTAACCTTCGTGCAGAGGGGCAGGGTTCCTTGACAAAAGCAGTGAATAGCAATGGTCAAAGAAACAGATCCAGCATGGAGTCAGTCTTGGCTCCTCCCTGCTACAGTTCCTATGATGTGCACCTCCCCTGTCTGGGGACAGTGTCCTGTTCTTTCTCATCCTGAGTCTCCTCAGGGAGCACCATTTCAGGGGTGGCTGCAGCATCCTTTGTTTACTGATGTGACAAGTGACATTTTTAGTTTATACCAGATATTTACCAGAAATTCCCCATATTTTATTCTGCAGCCTTAAGGATATACTATTATTGTGGATTATGAGAAGGGAAATAAAATCAATCTTCGTCATTTAGTAATATTTCTGTTTTCCTGTCTACATCCCGTTGGTCTTCTTAGATGCTTATTCACAAGTCTGTGCTTTTCACACCCGGTACTCCTTTGAAAATAACAACTTATTACCTGACTAGTAAACTCACAACTGGGAAATGGTCACAATCCATAATTTTCCAAAATGTGAGGTGCTGTGAGGCATCTGGAGGGAAAAAAAAAATTACGGAGAGGTTATAATTTTGTTGATTTAAAGAGTATCACTTGGAGAAATTAATCTTGATAATTAAAGCCAAATTGGTGTGACAGTTAGGATTAACTTAGGTATTTTGCAACTGTTTGTTTGTTGATTTAGCTCTTGGAGTGAGTCTTCGATGGGATGGATCTAAAGGGAGGGAAATTCTCAAATCCACCAACCCTTCCTGATACTGCCAGAAGTTTCCCCCATTCTTTTAAAAATCAGGGCTCAATTTCAATTCCCCAACCACTGCCATTTGGTGGTATTTTTGTTTCTCTTTAGGTATCATCCTATTTTGTCTTTCTTTTTACCACTGACATTGGCTTATTTCATATGAATTTGTAATATATTAAATTTGTTCTTGTTTTACCGCTAGTCATGTCTGACTCTTTTGTAGTCCTATGAACTGTAGCCTACCAGGCTACTCTGTCCATGGGATTTCCAAGGAAAGAATACTGGAGTGGGTTGCCATTTCTTCCTCCAGGGGATCTTCCTGACCTTGGGATTGAACCCCTGTCTCTTATGTCTCCTGCATTGGCAGGCACATTCTTTAGCACTGAGCCCCTAGGGAAGCCCAATGCATTAAATATTTAATTGTGCTTAGTCACTCAGTTGTGTCTAACTCTTTATGACCCCATGGACTGTGGCCCACCAGCCCTGCTGTCCATGGGGATTCTCCAGGCAAGAAAAATGGAGTGGGTTGCCTTTTCCTTCTCCAGAAAGTATTTAATACATGTACTTTATTTTTTTAAAGATTTATTTATTTATTTTTAGTTGCACTGGGTCTTTGTTGCTGCATGTGGGCTTTCTCTAGTTACAGCGAGCAAGGGTTACTCCTCATTGCAGTGCCTGGGCTTCACACTGTGGTCACTTTTTCTGTTGCAGAGCTCAGGCTCTAGGCACATGGGCTTCAGTAGTTGTGGCACACAGGCTTAGCTGCTCTGCAGCATGTGGAGTCTTCCTGGACCAGGGGTTGAACACATGTCCCCTGCACTGGAGACACTGTACCACCAAGGAAGTTCCTAAATATATATTCTTCAAAATTATTGTTTTGATTTGTTCATGAATTGTTTCTCTTAAAGCTTCTATCTGAGGAAATGAGCTATTTCTCATATCCTGTTCTTGCAGGAAGAATGTTAAATCGTTTCTCCAAAGACATTGGGCATATGGATGACTTGCTGCCTCTGATATTTCAAGATTTCATCCAGGTAACATAACAGTCCTGTCAGAGTTTTCACAGGGAATAGCAGAGTGCCTGTTTCTCAAGGCCTTCTCACAGGGGCTAAGGATGGTCTTTCAGCCTGGCAATGCATACTGTTATCTTCAGTAAAGGTCATTTTTGTGAGAGAAAGGTGCAGTTGTGATGGGAAGGCCGAGTTAACATGAGAAACACCTGGGGCAGGAGTGGCTACACAGTCACGTCAAGGTTGGTCTGAAGCAGCAGCATGCTGGGTAAGTGGTTCTCCCTCTGCCTTCCAGGTGTCTGGCATGGATTCCCTTTACTGTGAGTGCATTTCATAATATAGAAATAATCACCTCTCATGGAAAGATAGCCTAGATTAGTGGTAAATAATTCACCTGCCAATGCAAGAGATGCAAGAAATATGGATTTCATCCCTGAGTTAGAAGATGTCCTGGAGAAGGGAATGATGATCCACTTCAGTATTCTTGCCTAGAAAATTCCACAGATAGAGGAGCCTGGTGGGCTACAGTCCAGAGGGCTGCAAGAGTCATACACAACTGAGCACAAGCACTATGCATTGTATTACCACAGAGGACAAATATTTAGTGCAGCATTTAATTTGGATAAAGCCATGTGTGGTTACTTACAAAGCAAAGATTGGGTAAAAATCAGGTGAGAATAATACTTTAACAAGGACAATGTTGTTGTTAGCACTAAGTTGTGTACGGCTCTTTTGTGACCGCATAGACTGCAGCTTGCCAGGCTCTTCCATTGATGGGATTTCTCAGGCAAGAATACTAGAGTGGGTTGCCATTTCCTTGTTCAGGGGATATTCCTGACCCAGAGATCAAGTTTGTGTCTCTGGAGTCTCCTTCACTGCAGGTAGATTCTTACCACTAAGCCACCTGGGAAGTCCAAAAAGGACAATAGAGAGCGCTTATTGAAGATACAAAGGCTTTAAGCCAGTAATTTGATTACGGGACCAAAGTCATCTCAGAAAATGTTTTTTGGTTTTGTAGGCAGTTTTGCTTTTCATAAGCTGATTACTCTGTCTTGCTGCTAAGCTGCTGCTAAGTTGCTTCAGTCATGTCCGACTCTGTGTGACCCCATAGGGAGCCCACCAGACTCCCCTGTCCCTGCGATTCTCCAGGCAAGAATACTGGAGTGGGTTGCCATTTCCTTCTAAGGTTGCCGTTTCCTTATCTACCACTTGTAGTTCTTAAAAAAGAAAGAGAGACAAAGACTTACAGAAATCCCTTCTACCCAGCCTGTTTGTCTGTGAACTTGAGAGTCTAAGGAATGATGTTAGGTCATCTCAGCTCTCATTGTCATATTCAGTGCTGTTGCTTTTATGGAGTGTATTTGTTTTTCTTTTTTTCTGTTATTCTGTCTACTTATCAGTGATTAAGCCTGTGGGGAATTTACTTTTTCTTTCCAAGTGTTAATTTTGGAAATGAAATGCATTTGTCCAAAGCTGCACACAGAAATGCAGCAATGAACAGTGCAACATGGTCCTACAGACAGCGCAGCCAGTGGGCAAGACTTCCACTGTTACCAGTGAGAACTAAGCTGAGACTCAGAGGCAGAAGACTTTTCCTGCGAAGATGTCTAATTGTTTTCTTCTCTTTTGCAGACTTATTTTATAAATGTGCCCTGCTGGGTTTAGCTACATAATTTATCCCCAGAAACAATTTTTCCCTGAAAACAGTGTCATGTTTTGACAGTGATTGTGAATTCCTTTGAAAGGATTTTGTGAAAGGTTCTGTTTCTTTGCTACAGTAAGCTAGGCCAAGGTTGGGTTTCCACTGTGTTCTTAGCTTATGGTTTGTTAGTCCTCATAATTAAAATTTGTCACATATTTTGCATGGCATATAGAGGGACAGGGATAGATGCTACCTGATTTCAGTAGGAAATATTCTCATTAAAGAGGAGAGAAAATTCTAGTCCAGCTGATTTCCATTCCCTCCTCTACCACTTGTCGTTCAATTATCTTGAAGTTTGGTGGAGGCATCCTGTAGTTCATTAGAAGTAAGAGTCTGCTCTTTGATAGAGAGGCCTGGCATGAGCATGGAGCTTATGTATTCTTCACTGAGCAAGTAGTTAAATCTCTGAAGATGGATAATATTGCCAAGAGAGAGGGAAGCAGTTTAGGAGCCAAGATCAGAAGCTTAGGGAAGGCTTGATATTCAGAGAGAAGCAGAGAGAGAAGGGAAGTACAGAAGACACATAATGAACAGCAAGGATGAGAGGAGGAGATACAGTGGAGACCTAAGGAAGACAGGTCTGTTTAGTGCAAACGAGGTGAGTCCACGGAAACTTGTTGATTGATTTGAAATCAGGAGGTGTCTGGTGACCTGAGGAGCAGGTTTCAGATGGGAGGAGTTAGAGAGCAAAGGGCTGCAAATTCAGGAGGCGTGGAGGGAGTTGAGGTGAAGACAGGCTACTCCTGGAAGGAGTTTGAATAAATCAGAAGAGAGGCCCATCTGGATGTAGGGTGTGAGGAGATGTTGCTGGTTGTTTGAGATTTTAGTTTCTGGGAGGGGAGTATGAGCGATGGTGGGTGGTTTTTGCCCTCTCTTCCCTCCTTCTCTTCAACAAACAGGGATTAGAGTTGAGGCCCTGAGGTACAGGGGTGAGTCAGGCATGAAGCCCTGTCCTTATTGGTCTCCTCCAGTCCCCCAGGGAAGGAAGACATTCAGAGACTCACCCCTTGATGGCTTTGGAATCCTAATTGTGGGAGCTCCGTGGAGGAAATCTTGGAAGGCAAACTGTATGTGGGGGCTGGAGGCAGTTAAGGAACCTAGTCCAGGGGTAGCCAGAGCTTCTAGGAGGTGACCTTTGATCCCAGAGGAGAGGAAAAGGCTTCTGTGGATGGTGGGGCATGAGGTGCTGGTAGAAGCAGAGTTCCTGTGTGGGACCCAGTCTTTCTGTCTGTCACCAGCTGAGAGGGGGGAAGGGAAAGGCTTGGAATGGTGTTGTTCACTTTTGTTTAGAGCCAAATGTGTTCAAACTCATTTTTGATGGTTCTGCTCATCCTTGGTGTATTTGCTAAACCTTGGAAAATTCTTGATCGTTTTTATTTTTATTACTTCAAGTATGTATTTACTTCTAAAGTATGTATTACTCTTTTCCTCATCTAATTCCTTCTCATTTCATAAATGAGAGATTTCATAAATGGAATATCAGATAATTTATTTAATATTTTGTAATAGTGATACCAAGTGTGGCTAATGAAAAGCCTGGATTCTGTGTAGTGGTCCACACTGCGGGACAATCCATCCACTAAGACGATGTAACTCAGAGACCGCCTCCCAACAGAGGGCGATCATGAGTTTGTGCACCATCCTGTACACTGACAGCTACCAGATAGGTTTCCCGTTCAGTCGCATTAGAGTTGTTGGGAAAATTGGAGCTGTTCACTTTTTCTAAGGATGAAGTAAAACAGCATAAAAAATCAACTTATGTGGTGTGATTGCACCTGATAATCATTCATGATGTCAACAGCTTTAAATTGTGGCAGTGCAGAGCCCCACAGTCTCCCTTTCTAAGCCCCTGTCCCAGCTCTCCCTCTTACCATCTCTACCCCCACAAAGCTGCCCCACTCTCCTTTCTGTAAAATGGAGAAAATAATACTCGCTTCCTAAGGTTTGTTGTGCAGATAAAAATGAGGGCATTTTAGTATTATTTTTCGCATAACATCTAAATGTATGTTGAATACTAAGTAATAGATACCTAATTTTAAAAATACCACGTGTGTTTTAGGTAAGAGAAATAGTCTGATGACAGTGGCATTTGTTATTGTTCAGTCGCTAAGTCATGTCTGACCCTTTGCCACCCCATAGACTGCAGCACGCCAGACCTTTCTGTCCCTCACTATCTCCCGGAGTTTGCCCAAATTCATGTCCATTGAATCGGTGATGCCATCAGCCATCTCATTCTCTGCTGCCCTCGTCTCCTTTTGCCTTTGGCAAAATGACATTATGCTGCATTAAAGGTATTTTCAGAGACAGTTTCCAGGCCCATAAATATCATCTCATGAGTTTGTATCACACAGATTCTAGGTTTGTAATCCTTAAAGTTTTTAATGGATGCTTTCTCCGGTAGACTCACAGAATAAAAATCAGTTGTTTTCAAGACAGACCACTGACATTAACTATTTCAGAGCAATATAATTTTCATACAATTTGCCAAAGTCCCAAATAGGACTGAATAAGGATCTCAATTATCTACAATTCTTGTCATTGAAATCATCATCTCCAAGGAGTCTTCCTATTGCTAAACAAGTGAAATTGAAGGTAAGATGTGGAAGTTAAAATGCCTAAATTCAGGCATTTTAAGTTTAGGCATTTTAGTTTTCAAAAAAAAGTTTGGGACTGTTCTGAGTGTGTGAACTTGCACACAGCTGCTCTCAGCAAAATACGATAATTTATTGAGGAAAACTAAGTTGTAAAATGCTTATTTCCCACACACCCCTCATTCAGGGGAAAAAAAAGTCAGCAGCTTGGCAGAACTCAACTGACTCGTCACATCCTTCCGTGGACACAAAGGGCTTATTCTGAGGCCTCTTGAGCAACCAGTGGTGAGACCATGAGGGTCTGTGTCATTACCTCCTCAGCACACATAGAAAACTGACTGCAGTTTTATGAAGTGAAAATGCCCAAGAAAAAGAAGATGTGAAGGAGGTGTCCTCAGTCATTTCTTTCCAGAGAGAGGAGCACAAAAGAACAGGCCAGTGCATCTGGATATTGAGAACGAAGCCTGAGACTCAGTGTAATAGGTTATTATGGGTCACTGGCTTTTGCAGCCTTTACTTGTCTCAGCACCACTGACACTTACATTTCACTGTGTGGAGATGTCAGGGAAAGTGTGTAGTGAGTATTCCAGCCTCTCCCACTGAACAATGACTTTGTCATTTTGAGATCTCTGTGGGTGTTGATCCCTTCCCCAAACCCTTCCTCAAATCCCCCTTAGGGATGTTTATTTTTAATATATATGTAATACTAGTGCTTTGTGGATATTTTCGTCCAGTCAGTGGCTTGCCATTTATATCCTCAGTAGAGATCAGGGTTTAATTTTGATCACATCTAATGTTTACCATTTTTTTCTTTTCTTTTGTAGTTGATGTTTTTGTATCCTAAGAAATCTTTGCACATCCTTAGGAGAGTGAAGATACTTTTCTATGTTCTGCCTTTTTAGATATTGATGCATCTTGCACTACTTTTTGTATGTGAAAGAGTAATTAGTGGTTGAAGTTTATTTTTTCCAATTATTCTGGACACATTTTTAAACACTTTTATGCATTGAATTAAAGTAATCTGCATCTGTATAATTTATTTTGTTCCTCAAAAGTTGCAGTTTATACCAATATTTAGATCCTTATACCAATACTGCATTCTTAATTACTGTACATTTTAAAAAGAAATGAAGCCCATAGTTTAAATTGTCTTTGTAGTTCTTTGTCAAGGTTAATTTGGGCATTCTGGATCCTTTACTTTTATGTATAAATGTTAGAAGCCTTCCAATTTGCTTTTAAATAAAAGCCTGCTGAAAATTTTATCAATATTTCCTTTTAGCCATAGGTTATTTGAGAAGTCTGAGTCTTAACAATATTGGATCTGTAATTATGAATATATATCTTTCTATGCTTATTTAGGTCTTTTTTAATTTTAGAAATATGTTGTGATTTTTAGTATAGCCATCTTACACTTCTTGGTTAAATTTATTCATGGTATTATTAGATTGTTTTTAAAATTATTTATTTATTTTTGGATGTACTATGCCTTTGCTACTCGTGGGCTTTCTTTATTTGCGGGGAGAGTGGGTGACTAGTTGCTGTGGGTGGGCTTCCCATTCTGGTGGCTTTTCCTGTTGAAAAACATGGGCTGGAGGTGGGAGGGGGGTTCAGGATGGGGAACATGTGTACACCTGTGGTGGATGCATGTTGATGTATGGCAAAATCAATACAATATTGTAAAGTAAAAAAAATAATAATAATTAAAAAAATTTTTTTAATGTAAGGTTAAAAAAAAAAAAAAAAAAAAACATGGGCTGTAGGGTGCATGGGCTTCAGCAGTTGTGGCACATGGGCTTAGCTGCTCTGCGCATGTGGATTCTTCCCAAGGATGGAAACCGTGTTTCCTGCATTGGCAGATGGATTCTTAACTACTTGGACCACTAGAGAAGGCTTGTTTCTGATACCATTATAAACTTGCTGGTTGTTAGTCTATAGAAATATAGTTGATTTATGTGTGAATTAACTTTGCATTGCCTGGAGTTGATGGCAGTAGTTTTTTTTTTTTTTTTCTTTTTTAGTTCTGTAGGATTTTGTCCATATACAGTCATGTCAGCTGTAATAATGACAGTTTTGTATCTTCATTTCCAATAATTATGACTTTTATTTCCTTTTCTTGACTTGTGGCTGGAGTTTTCAGTTCGTGTTGAAGAGAATTGGGTTAGATCAGTTAATCTTGTACTCTTAGGGCAAAATTTTTCAATATATTTTTTCACTATAAATAATATTAATTCCAATTTTGTAGGTAGGCATCTGTTGTCAGATTGAAAAAGTTAAACTTAACATTCCTGGAATAGAGTTTACTTGGTTGTAATGTAGCATTGCTTTTATGTATTGCTGTATGTAGGTTGTCAAGAATTTTTGTATCTGTTGTTTATGAAGGATATTGGTCTATAATTACCTTTTTAAAATATTTTGTCAGCCTTTTCTATCAGAATTATGTAGCCTCAAGAAAATACGTGGGAAATATTTCCATTTTTAATGTCCACTTTAATGTGTCAGCTTGACCAGACTACATTCCTCAGTTATTCAATGAAAAAGTGATCTGTGTGTTGCTCTGTAGGTATTTTGTAGATGTGATTGAAATCCATTATCAGTTTATTTTAAGTAGGAACAATTATCCTACATAGTCCAGTGGGCACAGTTCAGTCAGTTGTAAGGCTTTAAGAACTAAGCCTTCCCTGAAGTAAAAAGAAATTCTGCTTGTGGAGAACAGCATCAGCTCCTACCCGAGGGTTCCAGTCTGTCCTTGGTAACAGCCAACCCTGAGCATTTTGGATTTGCCCAGTTAAGTTAGATTGTGGAGTATTATCTTTTTTATATTGCTAGATTCAGTTCATTGGTATGTTGTTTAATATCCCAAGACAGTTACGTTTTTAATTTTTCCTTCTTTTAATGTCTTCATCTGGTCTTTATATCATGATAATGCTGGACTCATGTACCCTGGAAAAGTTTGGTAAAACTTTTCTGCAAAATATTTTTGTGAAGCCTTCCAGACTTAAAGTATTTTCTGTGGAAAATTAAAAAATTATGTATTCAGGAAATTCTCTGGTGTTCCAATGGTCAGGACTTGGTGCTTTTACTGTTATGTGCCTGGGTCCAATTGCTGGTAGGAAAACTAAGATCCCACAAGCTGCATGGCATGGCCAAAACAATAAAATAAAGTAAAATGAAACAACACAACAACACAAGAGAAGACTGTATACATGGACGTCACCAGATGGTCAATACTGAAATCAGATTGATTATATGCTTTGCAGCCAAAGATGGAGACGTTCTATACAATCAGCAAAACCAAGATGGGAGCTGACTGTGGCTCAGATCATGAACTCCGTATTGCCAAATTCAGACTTAAATTGAAGAAAGTAGGGAAAACCCCTAGACCATTCAGCTATGACCTAAATCAAATCCTTTATGATTATACAGTGAAAGTGACAAATAGATTCAAAAGATTAGATCTGATAGAGTATCTGAAGAACTAAAGACAGAAGTTCATGACATTGTACAGGAGGCATTGATCAAGAATATCCCCAAGAAAAAGAAATGCAAAAAGGCAAAATGGTTATCTGTGGAGGTCTTACAAATAGCTGAGAAAAGAAGAAAAGCTAAAGGCAAAGGAGAAAAGGAAATATAATATCCATTTGAATGCAGTTCCAAAGGAAAGCAAGGAGAGATAAGAAAGCCTTGCTCAGTGATCAATGCAAAGAAATATAGGAAAGCGATAGAATGGTAAAGACCTCTTCAAGAGATCTCTTGAAGAAAATTAGTGATACCAAGGGAATATTTCATGCAAAGATGGGCACAATAAAGGACAGAAATGGTATGGACCTAACAGAAGCAGAAGATATTAAGAACAGATGGCAAGAATACATAGAAGAACTGTACAAAAAAGATCTTCATGACCCAGATAAAAACAATGGTGTGATCACTCACTTAGAGCCAGACATCCTGGAATGTGAAATCAAGTGGTCCTTAGGAAGCATCACTACAAACAAAGCTAGTAGAGGTGATCAAATTCCAGTTGAGCTATTTCAAATCCTAGAAGATGGTGCTGTGAAAGTGCTGCACTCAATATGCCAGATTTAGAAAATTCAGCAGTGGCCATAGGAAAAGGTCAGTTTTCATTCCAATCCCAAAGAAAGGCAATGTCAAGGAATGTTCAAACTACCACACAATTGCACTCTTCTCACATGCTACCAAAGTAATGCTCAAAATTCTCCAAGCCAGACTTCAATAGTATGTGAACTGTGAACTTCCAGATATTCAAGCTGGTTTTAGAAAAGGCAGAGGAACTAGAGATCAAATTGCCAACATCTGTTGGATTGCAGAAAAAGCAAGAGTTCCAGAAAAACTTCTGCTTTACTGACAACACCAAAGCCTTTTACTGTGTGGATCATTCTGAAAGAGATGGGAATACCAGACCACCTTACCTGCCTCCTGAGAAATCTGTATGCTGTTCAAGAAGCAACAGTTAGAACTGGACATGAAACAGCAGACTGGTTCCAAATAGGGAAAGGAGTACATCAAGGTTTTATATTCTCACGCTCCTTATTTAACTTATATGATGAGTATAACATGCGAAATGCTGGACTGGATGAAGCACAAGCTGGAATCATGATTGCCGGGAGAAATATCAATAACCTCAGATATGCAGATGGCACAACCCTTATGGCAGAAAGTAAAGAAGAACTAAAGATCCTCTTGATGAAAGTGAAAGAGGAGAGTGAAAACGTTGGCTTAAAACTCAACATTCAGAAAACTAAGATCATGGCATTTGGTCCCATCACTCCATGGCAAATAGATGGAGAAACAATGCAAACAGTGGCAGATTTTATTTTTGGGGGCTCCAAAATCACTGCAGATGGTGACTGCAGCCATGAAATTAAAAGACACTTGCTCCTTGGAGGAAAAGCTATGACCAACCTAGACAGCATATTCAAAAGCAGAGACATCACTTTGCAACAAAGGTCCTTCTAGTCAAGGCTATGGTTTTTCCAGTAGTCATGTATGGACATGAGAGTTGGACTATAAGAAAGCTGAGTGCTGAAGAATTGATGGTTTTGAACTGTGGTGTTGGAGAAGACTCTTGAGAGTCCCTTGGACTGCAAGGAGATCCAACCAGTCCATCCTAAAGGAGATCAGTCCTGGGTGTTCATTGGAAGGAGTGATGCTGAAGCTGAAATTCCAATACTTTGGCCACCTGATGTGAAGAACTGACTCATTGGAAAAGACCTTGATGCTGGGAAAGATTGAAGGTGGGAGAAAAAGGAGATGACATAGGATTAAATGATTGGATGGCATTACTGACTCAATGGACATGAGTTTGAGTAAGTTCCGGGAGTTGGTGATGGACAGAGAAGTCTGTCCTGCTGCAGTCCATGGGGTTTCAAAGAGTTGGATATGACTGAGTGATGGAACAGAACTGAGAAAATAAAAGATTCAAATTCTTAAATATATATACAATTATTCAGATTTTCTATGTCATTATGTTAGTTTTTTATGTCATTTTAAAGACATTCATCCTTTACATTATGATTTTTATTATATTCTCTATATAATGGTCATGGTATCATTTGTATTTCAATGAAAGCTAAGGCATTAGTTGCTCAATCATGTCCGACTCTTTCCAACCCCCTGGACTGTAGCCTGTCAGGCTCCTCTGTCCATTGGATTCTCCAGGCAAGAATACTGGAGTATATTGGTTGCCATTTCCTTTTCCAGGGGATCTTCTCAACCCAGGGATCAAACCTGGGTCTCCCATGTTACAAGCAGCTTCTTTACTGTCTGAGTTACAGGAAAGCCCAATGTCTTGTATTATCCTCTTTTAATTCATATTAATAGCAATTTCCCCCCCCCCTTTCTTTTCTTTTGCATTTTGTGGTGATTTCAAAGAACCAACTTTGAGTTTGTTGATTTTCCTGCTTAGAAGTTAGTTTTCTTTTCATTTGTGTCTTTTTCCATTTAGTTGCTCAGTTGTGTCTTACTTTTTGCGACCTCATGGGCTACAGCATGCCAGTTTTGCCTGTCCTTCAATATCTCCCAGAGTTTGTTCAAACTCACCTTCATTCAGTTGATGATGCTGTTGAACCATCTCATCCTCAGTCGCTCCCTTCTCCTCCTGCCATCAATCTTTCCCAGCATCAGGCTCTTTTCCAATGAATCAGTTCTTCACATCAAGTGGCCAAGGTATTGGAGTTTCAGCTTCAGCATCCAGTCTTTCCAAGGAATAATCAGTGTTGATTTCCTTTGGGATTGACTGATTTGCCCTACTTGCTGCCTCAGGGACTCTCAAGAGTCTATTTTTTTCTTATTTTCATTCTTCTACATACTTTAAAATGCTGCTTTGTTACTTATAAGATATAGCTCAAAAGCCTTGACTTTTAGCTTTTTTAAGACTTTTTTCTTTAAAATATTTTTTAATTTTATTGGAATATAGTTGATTTATAATACTGTGTTTATTTCAGATGTACAGCAAAGTGGTTCAGTTATACATATACATATATTCATTATTTTTTAGATTATTTTCTCATATAAGTTACCATGGGATGTTGAGAAGATTTCCCTGTGATATACTTTTATAATGCTCTTCTTCTTAAGGTGTACCTTGTCAAATTAGCAAATAAGTGGACTCCAGACTTAAGTTTTATAAAAATCTTGAACCCTGACAAAAGTAGAAAGGAAGCTATTGCTCAATGAGATACACTAAACATTAAAGAAGAAATACACCATGTTTTCCTGAAGCTTCCTGTTGTACTGGTTAACAAACTGTGAACCAAACCCCACCATTCACTCTCAGTGGAGTTAGCCATTACTCTCAGTTGGGAGCAAATTGAAGGATACCCAGGTCCTTACATGGTTGGAAAGAGCTTACATGGTTGTGAAAAGATCCAAGCCAGACAAATGAGGGATGAAGAATGTGATAAATGTATCCCAAGCAAAGGGCAGGCTTTGAAAAGCTTAGTCTTAGGGTTTGTACGTGTGTGTGTGTGTGCATGTTAGTTGCTCAGTTGTGTCCGAATCTTTGCAATCTTGTGGACTGTGGACTGCCAGCCTCCTCTGTCCATGGAATTCTCCAGGCAAGAATAATGGAGTGAGGTGCCATTCTCTTTTCCAGGGGATCTTCCCAACTGAGGGATCAAACCCTGGTCTTCCTGCATTGCAGGCAGATCTTTCACCATCTGAGTCAACAAGGAAGTCCAGGGTTTGTGTAGATCTCACCATATAGCTAAGACTCACTGATGTTTTATAATGTCCTAATTTAACAGACCTATGGGTTTGATTATGTCAAAGGAGACAGAGGTGATGAAGGAGGGATTTGAGAATCAGAGCTGATCTCTAAACTCCCTGAGACGTGCAAGCTACTGTATCTGCTTACATGAAGACTTAGCACTGACCCTCGGTTAGTGTTAAGCTTGTACACTTAGTCGCTCAGCTGTGTCTGACTCTTTACAACCTCATGGACTGTAGCCCTCCAGGCTCCTCTGTCCATGGGGATTCAGCAGGCAAGAATACTGGAGAGGGTTGCCATGCCCTCCTCCAGGGGATCTTCCCAACCCAGGGATTAAAGCCAGGTCTTCCACATTGCAGGTCTATCTCAGCACAATAATGGGTTAATGGAATTTCTCCTCCAGGTATAGACTGTCATTCTCTGCAAACTGAAGAATTTTTCTGAATTGTGAAAAATCACCATTTTCTCTTAAGTGGAAGATCTCATCTAAAAATTTGTTTTTTATTTGTCCATGTGGATTCATAGACTTTGGATAGAATTTCCCAAATGGTGTGCTCTAAATGGGAAATATATGAAAATACATAAAAGTAACAGTTCTCCTTGTTTGGGCGGTATCAGGACTTGGGTCAATATGCTTCTTTCTATATATCCATCCTAGTCTCTGTGCCATACTGTGACAGTGGTGCAGAAGCACCGGTCATGGTAATGTGGTCCATCAGATGGGCCGGGAATCCAACCAGAGGGGGGGAATTGTGTGTAGCTTGAATTGGCCTTTTAGGAATTCCTGGGAATGTAGAAGAAAGAAATGAGGTCGGCTTCAAGAAAGGGATTTATTGTGTGTTTGTTGTACACTAGGAACTTTTGTCTACTTCTTCAGATGTTAACTTTTTTTTTAGATACTGTTTTCATCTTCTACAAAATTCTATAAAGGGTCTGAGATGGCTGGCAATAAAAGATTCACAACTGTATATACATATAAAAGTAAAAGTGCTCGGTCATGTCCAACTCTTTCGGATCCCATGGACTGTAGCCTGCCAGGCTCCTCATGGAATTCTCCAGGAAAGAATACTGGAGTGGATTGCCAGTCCCTTCTTTAGGGAATCTTCCAGACCCATGGATCAAACCTGGGTGTCCTGCATTATAGTCAGGTTCTTTACCATCTGAGCCACTAGGGAAACCAATATGCTGTGTGTGTGTGTGTGTGTGTGTGTGTGTGTGTGTGTGTGTGTGTATAATAAAACCTTTAAAGACATCCTTTTTGAATTGCTTTAGAATTTAGGGCCGTGAAATCTGGAAGACCAAACCTAACTCCAGAGGTTCTGAGAGCATTAGTAATGGGTCTTCAGTGGGTACCTAATGAAAAAGCATTGGCACAGCTTCCATGGAGCCTTTCATTTTGATCTTACCTCTGCTTCCCAGGTTACCTGCCGGGCTGGGTTAGTCATAAAAGGCCCTCACCTGGAGTGGTTTAGTCGCTCAGTCTTGTCTGACTCTTTTTGACTCCACGGACTCTAGCCTGCCAGGTTCCTCTGTCCATGGGATGTTCCAGGCAAAAATACTGGAGTGGGTTGCCATTTCCTTCTCCAGGGGAACTTCCTGACCCAGGGATCAAACCTGGGTCTCCTGCATAGCAGTCAGATTCTTTAATGACTGATCCATTAGCGAAGACACCTAGGGAGAGCCAGATTACTGAAATGGATGAATGTTATCCATCAAATGATGCAAGTCTGCTAAAAAACAGTAATTTGGATTTTTTATAATTGACATTATAGTCGTTTTTTTTGTTTTTGACAAACAACAATGACAAGCCAAGTGACCAAAGGCTAGACATAGAAGGAGCTGGAAGGACCCCTTTCCATGAACATGAAGGTTGTAGCATGGTGGGATGCACAATCAAACCATTGGCTGTAAGAAATTGTTTTCTGTAGGTCTAATTGGAGGGAGGTCAGACAGCCCTATTTTTCTCCACTTATGATTGGAATTTATTCCTTCAGAATTCCATCCTCTTCACTCTGAGTTTTCTTTTAATACCACGGCAGAGGTGGGGAGAAACAGGAAAAGCACATGTGTCTCCATCCAGATTATGCAGTTTGCTTCCCAAGGGCTCCTGGCCACAGAGTCACAGTTCTGGTTGTTTGTTCCTCCCGCCTGCAGCTGTGGCTCTGGGATTCCCTGAGTACAAACTGCTCCTCTCTTTCTCCAGGATAAGCAATACCTTCCTGGGAAACTTTAGGACAACCACTTACCCTTCCAACCTCATATTTCTTATCTGTAAAGAACAACCAGTATTAACTCAGACAAGCATCCCAACCTTCTCATCCCAGCTCGCTTTTGGTCAAAATTTCCATCAACTGTGATTACTGCCTGCAAATCATTCATGCTATTCTTTCTATTTGTTAAACAACCCTGTAAAATCAGTCATTAAGTCTTAGAATTGTCTAAAAATATTCAGATATTCTTCCCTGTGTTTCCCCAACACCCTGTGCCCTGTGCAGATCACCATGGATTTGTATCCACTGGAGGCCTTGGCCCAGACTGGGTGAATCTGCAAGTCCCTACCACCCAACCCCACTTTCATGGCAGGCAGACACTAAATGTTAATTGCATTCTTATTGCCTGATATTGTCCACCAGTGTATCATATTTTTCCTGATAAAGGTGGGTGCTTAAATCAGCACCAACCAATGATTTCACTTTCTATTCTACTTGCTGTCTTTTTAGACCAAGATCATTTCCCAAGAGTAAATCATCTCAAGGGATAATATGATGATTAAGAGAATGTTCATGGAACTCAGCACAGGGCCTTACATACAGTACACACATTGTAACTGGAATCTGGTATTGTTATAATCATTAACCTTTGGAATGGGTATTTTAAATACTTAGTGTAATGATAAAAATGTGGCTGTATGTTGGAAATAAGCTTAAATATGTCATAATGGCTCATAACATGGGCTTCCCAGCTTTGTGAGAGGCTTTGCAGTCTCCATTAAGTTGCATTACCTCTCCCTGTGCCTCACTGTCTCCATTTGTAAAATTAGATAATACTGTTACTAGATATGTTACACTGAATTTGTAATTAACCACTGCTTTATCCCTACATGTATAGCTGAAGCATCTGGATTCCTCTACTGTGATACATGCTCACTCATCTCTCTAGTAACACCTGCTGACTCCGGATAGTTTGAGATACAACTCCTACTCTCTGAACCTCAAATATTCTCATCTGTTAAAAATAGTAATGCCTGTCTCAAAGGGTTACTGAGTGTATCACAAGAGCTGATACTTAGAAAGTTCTTATCAGAGTGTTTGGTGCATGCAATAAACATCATGCTGCTGCTGCTGCTAAGTTGCTTCAGTCATGTCCGACTCTGTGACCCCATAGACAGCAGCCCACCAGGCTCCCTCATCCCTGGGATTCTCCAAGCAAGAACACTGGAGTGGGTTGCCATTTCCTTCTCTAATGCATGAAAGTGAAAAGTGAAAGTGAAGTCGTGTCTGACTCTTAGCGACCTCATGGATTGCAGCCCACCAGGCTCTTCTATCCATGGAATTTTAAAGGCAAGAGTAGGACCACCTATAATTGTATTTCTTTGGAAGGGAAAGCATTCCCTGCTGTTTCAACAAGTTTTTTCAAGGAAAGGAATTTAATCCTAACAAATCAACAAAGTTTATCTTTGAAAAGTATCCTTGACACAAAGGCCTCTATTTTCACTATTTCAGGCATTTCTACTTGTGATTGGTGTGGTGGGCGTGATGGTAGCTGCAGTTCCTTGGATTGCTATATCTGTGATTCCCCTTGGCATCATTTTCTTTTTTCTTCGGCGATATTTCTTAGAGACGTCACGAGATGTGAAACGCCTGGAATGTACAAGTGAGTACCGGGGCTCTCAGGTTGGGAGGGCAGTGCAGGCTGTCTTCCATTCATACTGCAATTAACCAGACCCCTGAAATTCTGCAGACTGTTCTGTGGAGTTTCTCACCATTAACATTAGGTGATTGAAAGTTATGGCCCCTGAGATTAGGTTTGGCCCTTAAGGCAAATGGAGCTGGTGATGGGTCAGCTGCACTTTGCATTTTAGTCCAAGGAGGACGGATGTGAGCACCATGAGGACAGGGACCATTTTGGTCTTGTTTACAACATACTTCCTAACACAGAGTATCCACTCTATTAATACTATTCTTGAAAGTATTTCATCATGTTGGAACTAATGTAAAAAGAAAATAGAGAATTTCTCTTCTCCTAAAGTTACCAAAAATGATAAGGAAAGGAAAAGATTAGGAAAAGTAAAGGAGACCTCAGGAACTATATGTCAGAAATGATATATTTGAAAAATATACCTCCAGCCTCTGCAGTCATGTGACATCAGGCCCAAACCACATGAAGTCACTCAAAAGATGGACACTGAGGCTACTGTCAGATTCTAAAAGGGTGGTGTGAGTGTCACATGCCACAGTGTCCGCCAAACAACAGGACTGGTGTCCAGCAGGTAGATATAAAAACATCCATCAGGTTCCTGGAGCAGAAGTCAAGACCATTCAAAGGCTCCTCGTCTGCTGGGTCCTGAGGGCACAAGGGTGGTGCATCACCAGGTGCTCTGTGACCCGCACAGAGGCTCCTGGCACAGGTGCAGGGGGAGGCCCAGGATTGGGGAGGTGGCAGATTGTCCCCTCCCTTTACTCGTCTCACCCTGTCCTGGGTCTGGCTCTGGTCCCAGGTGAGAGATGTACTGACTCTATCGCAGCCCTTAGGTTACTGATCTAAGGTGGAGACAAAACACTGGTAGCTCATCAAAATTCAGTGTGGTGAGGACTCTAATGAGGAAATAAATTTTAAAATGTTACTGGTTAAAAAATTAGTGAACAATAATTACTAACCCATGGAAAAAAATGAAATATTGCCATTTGCAGCAACATGGATGGATCTCAGTTCAGTTCAGTTCAGTCGCTCAGTCGTGTCCGACTCTTTGCGACCCCATGAATTGCAGCACACTAGGCCTCCCTGTCCATCACCAACTCCCAGAGTTCACTCAGACTCATGTCCATCCAGTCAGTGATGCCATCCAGCCGTCTCATACTCTGTCGTCCCCTTCTCCTCCTGCCCCCAATCCCTCCCATCATCAGAGTCTTTTCCAATGAGTCAACTCTTCACATGAGGTGGCCAAAGTACTGGAGTTTCAACTTTAGCATCATTCCTTCCAAAGAAATTCCAGGGCTGATCTCCTTCAGAATGGATCTAGAGAGTATTATTCTTAGTAAAGAAAGTCAGAGAAAGACGCATATGATATCACTTAAACATGGAATCCAAATATAATACAAATGAATCTGTACACAAACTTGAAATAGACTCAGAAGCATGGAAAGCAAATTTGTGGTTACCAAAGGGGACTGAGAGGAGGGGAGGAACAAATTAGAAGTATGGGATTAATAGACATACTACTATTAATATGTCAAATAGATAACAACAAGAATTTAGTGTAAAGCACAGAGAATTTTATTCAGTATCTTGTAATATCCTGTAATGGAATATAATCAAAAAAAAAAAAAAAACTGAATGACTATACATACCTGAAACTAGCACATTGTTGTAAATCAACTATACTTCAATATACTTAAAAAATTGTGAACAATTTCACCTAGAAAGACATCAGAACAATTTGGAGGGAGGCATGTTTGAGAAGACCTTGATGAAAGAAACAGTAAAGAATTTCTTTATCTAAACCTAGCTGGGATTTTGAATTTATCAAAGATAATTTCAAAGAGAATCTCTCATTCCCAGGTCATTTAAGTGAAGCCTGGTGTGAGCAGGAGTTTGAGGGTCACATGGAGGATTCCCTTTGACGGGATGTGTGACCACGGAGTCCAGGAGACAGTGGTTTCCTCTCATCCAGCCTCCCTGACTTTCTCTGTCGTTTGTTTGTCTCTGCATCCCCAGCTCGGAGCCCGGTATTTTCCCACTTAGCATCTTCTCTCCGGGGACTCTTGACCATCCGGGCGTACAAAGCTGAACAGAAGTTTCAGGAGCTGTTTGATGCACACCAGGATTTGCACTCAGGTCTGTACGTTTCTGGAGATGATTTCTAAGGATGGGATGTGCTGCCTTCTGAGGCCTGACCTCTGTCTCAGGTGGCCCGGCTGGCCAGCGCCTCTCTGTGTGTCAGCCCATGTTGTCCTCTGCACACCTGCCTCCCCAACCCCTTCCTCTCAGCATCCCCTCTGTGCTCCCCTCTTCCCCGATCACAGCCTTGCTTTTCTCCCCTGACTGGCCTGCATTGTCCTTTCATCACTGTGCCCTGTGGGTTTCTGTCTCTTTAAGGCAGTAATCAATAAATTTTTCTTTTTTTCCAAAAGTTCAGATAGAAAATATTGTAGGCTTTGTGTGCTGTCTATGTTACAGCTACTCACCTTTGCCATTGTAGCACAAAGACAGGCAAAGATCAGACATCAGCCAATGACTGTTCCAAAAAAATTTTATTTTCAGAACCAGGTGGTGTCTGTTCTTGCCCCTCAGGTGTGATTTTCTGACTCTTTTCATGGCAGACATGAAGAGTAGCAGACGTATTGAGGAAAATAATTTCCTGATTTGCTACCTACTTGATTATGCTTTGTATCAGTGAAGGTTTTTTTTTTTTTTTTTCCACCTAGGTAGAAAATTCAGAATTTCCTCTAAGTCTATAAAATCCTGGCCAAACTTTCCAGTCATTAATGTATTTTGAAGATAATATGGCATTTTGAAAGCCACATACAGATCCTGTTAGCTGATGGTCATGTGGACACTGGCTGTCCTAAGAATAACCACCTCAGGCCCTGTAGTGAGGGCAGAAGGTGCTGGAAACGGTGTGAGCTGTGCTCTCTGCTGTCAGAGCTGGGAACAGTCAACCCTTTGAGAGGAGGATCTTTATGTTCAGGCCCAGCACTGCAGGAAACACACCAATGAGATGTTTTTCCATCTTCTTTCCTGTGATGGTATTTCTCTTGATAACCTGTGGGTTGAAGTTTTCAAAGCATGCTTCCTGGACTGATTCCTCCGTGTCCCATATGTTGTTTCGTGTTCAACCGAGTTTTCTGGAATCTTCAGGTTCCTTTGAAGTTACAGGTGTATAACTTTGCTGTCCTACCTTGTGTAAAATCTTCTGTAGCTCAACTGAGAAAATGCTCTCCCTCATGAACATGGTTTTTCTGTTTATGTATTACACTTATTATGATTCACAAATGCAGAGGCTTGGTTCCTGCTTTTGACGACGTCCCGATGGCTCGCTGTGTATCTGGATGTCACCTGTGCCATCTTTATCACCCTTGTTGCCTTTGGGGCCCTGATTCTGGCAGAAAGTAAGTACAGATGTGAAAATTTGTGGTATGTTTACAGTTTATAGCTTTGTTTGTAGTTATTAAGCACTTGTCATCTTGTCTAATATATACTCATTGGTTCTAATGAGTTATATTAAAGTGTCTACAGCATGTGACTCCACAATGTCCATGTGAAGTCATTTGTGTCTTGATGAGAACTTTTATCTTTTTTTCCATTTACTTATTAATTTACAGTAGGTCCTTGTTGAGACCATTTAATTTTTTTTTTTGATTGGCGTATAGTTGATTTATGATGTTGTGTTAATTTCAGGTATATAGCCAAGTGAATCTGTTATAGCATATATCGACTTTTTAAAAGATTCTTTTTTCATACCCCACGAACATTGGGGTGCGTGTATACATTTTTTTCATAATTTGCATTTTGATTAATACTTCAAATGAATTGTCCTTTAGAAAAGAATTTCTGTTTTTCACTTTCGGAATCTTTAGGAGCAAAGACCGGATATGACGTGCCTGCTCCAGCAGACCTGTGGTGCCTTGGGTCCCTGCTTTGGCTCACCCAGGCCATTCTTTCATTTTTATGTTAAGTTTTATTTGAGTATAGGTCATCTACACTGTTGTCTTAGTTTCTGATGTACAGCAAAGTCAATCTGCTATACATATACATATATCCACTCTTTTTTAAATTCTTTTCCCATATAGATCATTACCGAGTTCTCTGTACTTTACAGTAGTTTCTTATTAGTTATCTTTTTAATATTTTATATATAGTAGTATGTATGTGTCAGTCCCAGTCTTCCAATGTATCCCTTCCCTCCCTTATCCCCTGGTAACCATAAGTTTATTTTCTACATCTGTTACTCTACTTCTGTTTTGTAGATAAGTTCATTTGTAGCCTTTTGTTATATTCCATATGTAAGCAATATCATATTCTATTTTTCTCTTACTTCACTCAGTTTGAAAATCTCTAGGTCCAGCCATGTTGCTGCAAATGGCATTATTTTGCCCTTTTTAATGGCTGGGTAACCTTCCATTGTATGTATGGCACCACATCTTCCTTGTCCATTGCTCTGTTGACAGGCCTTTAGGTTGCTTCCATGTCCTGGCTGTTGTAAATAGTGCTGCAGTAAATATTAGGGTGCATGTATCCTTAGGAATTATGGTTTTCTCTAGATATATGCCCTGGAGTAAGATTGCTGGATCATATGGTAGCTCTGTTTTTAATTTTTAAAGGAACCTCCATATTGTTCTCCATAGTGGCTGTGCCAGTTTACGTTCCCACCAATAGTGTAGGAGGGTTCCCTTTTCTCCACATCCTCTTCAGTACTTATTGTTCATAGACTTTTTGATGATGGTCATTCTGACTGGTGTGAGTTGAAACCTCACTGTAGTTTTTTGCTTTTTTTTTATTTTTTCATTTTTTCCCACTGTAGTTTTGATTTGCATTTCTCTAATAATTAGAAATGTTGACCATATTTTCACGTGCTTTATGGCCATCTGTATGTTTTTTTTTGGATAATGTCTGGTTTAATCTTCTGCCCATATTTTGATTTATTTTTTATATTGAACTGCATGAACTGCTTGTATATTTTGGAGAGTAATCCCTTGTCAGCCACTTCATTTGCAAATACTTCCCCCATTCTGCAGATTGTCTTGGTATTTTTTTATGTTGTTGTTGTTGTGTTTTTTTTTTTTTTTTCTGTGCAAAAGGTTTTAAGCTTAATTGGGTGCCATTTATTTGTGTTTCATTTATTTTCATTGCTCTAGGAGGTGTGTAAAAAAGTTTGCTGCAATTCATGTCAGAGTTTTCCCTATGTTTTCATCTAAGAGTTTTCTAGTGTCTGGTCTTACATTTATGTCTGTAATCTATTTTGAGTTTATTTTTGTTTATGGTCTTAGGGAGTATTCTGATTTTATTCTTTTACATGTAGCTGTCCAGTTTTCCCAGCACCAATTATTAAAGAAACTGTTTTTTCTCCATTGTGTATTCTTGCTTCGTCATAGGTGACACAGGTGCATGGGTTTATCACTGGGCTTTCTGTCCTGTTCCATTGATCTTCATTTCTGGGTTTGGTGCTAGTAGTCTACTGTTTCAATTACTATAGCTTTGTAGTATAGTCTGAAGACAGGGACCGTGATTCCTTCTAGCTTCATTTTTCTTCTTTTTCTCACAATTACATTGGCTATTCATGGTATTTTGTGTTTCCATACAAAATGTAAACTTTTTTGTTCTAATTCTGTGAAAAATGCCATTGGTAATTTGATAGGGATTGCGCTGAATCTGTCGGAGAAGGCAATGGCACCCCACTCCAGTACTCTTGCCTGGAAAATCCCATGGATGAAGGAGCTGGTAGGCTGCAGTCCATGGGGTTGCTAGGAGTCAGACATGACTGAGGGACTTCACTTTCACTTTTCACTTTCATGCATTGGAGAAGGAAATGGCAACCCATTCCACTGTTCTTGCCTGGAGAATCCAAGGGATGGGGGAGCGTGGTGGGCTGTCCTCTGTGGGGTTGCACAGAGTCAGACACAACTGAAACGACTTAGCAGCAGCAGCAGCAATGAATCTGTAGATTGCTCTTGAGTAGTTTGCTTGTTTGTTTGTTTACAGTAGGTCTTCATTGAGATCTTTTATCTTTTTATCTTTCTTTTAATGGGTTGAGGTCTACATAACTGTAGCAAGGTGACCTTCCGAAAATCCCAGGTAATGTCCTATAGCTGGATAGAGAGAACCAGGTTTACTGTTAAGCTTTTTGTACAGATTGGGTTTTGAGTTTTAGGTTTTAGCTTTAGGGCTACTTGGATCCCTTCATTGTAGGGGTCTGAGAAAGATTCTCTATAGCAAAAACAGTATACTCACTGCTATGTGGGTCCCAGATGAGCAGTTGTTGGAAAGTGCAGCATCAATTCACCATCCCTTACTATTCCATAGAAATAGCCCAGAATCACAGTCTTTGATAGTGGAAAAATGAGAGTAATATTTTAGATTTAAAAGCACTGGCTCTTAGAACCCACTGCCTTGTTTTTGTGATTTAAACTGCAGCTACATTGGTTGTAGAGAGTGAAATTACATAATGATAATCGAAGCATAAGGACAAAAATCTGAACGATGGCATCCTCAACTATATTATACTGTCAAGTGTATCTCAATCCAGGTGGGATTAATATGGATAAAGGACAAAGAGAAGGTCCTGTGGTAAGGACCTAAGAGAAGCAGAAGAGATTAGGAAGAGGTGGCAAGAATACATAGAAAAACTGTACCAAAATGATCTTAATGACCTGGATAACCACGATGGTGTGGTCACTCATCTTGAGCCAGACATCCTGGCAGGTGAAGCAAAGTGGACCTTAGGAAGCATCACTATGAACAGTTAGTGGAGGTAATGGAATTCCAGCCTAGCTATTTCAAATCCTAAAAGATAATGCTGTTCATGTAATATGCCAGCAAATTTGGAAAAGTTAGTAGTGGCCATGGACTGAAAAAGGTCAGTTTTCATTCCAGTCCCAAAGAAATGCAATGCCAAAGAGTGTTCAAACTATCTTACAATTGCACTAATTTTACATGCAAGTAAGGATATACTCAAAATCCTTCAAACAAGATTTCAACAATATGTGAACTGGGAACTTCCAACTGTACAAGCTGGGTTTATAAAAGGCAGAGGAACCAGAGATCAAATTGCCAACATTTATTGGATCATAGAGAAAGCAAGACTATAGAGAAAGGCTTTGACTCTGTGGACCACAATTAACTGTGGAAAATTCTGAAAAAGATAGGAATACCAGACCATCTTACCTGTCTCCTGAGAAACCTGTAAGCAAGTCAAGAAAAAACAGAACTGTACATGGAACAATGGACTGGTTCAAAACTGGGAAAGCAGTATGACAAGGCTATATGTTGTCACTATGTTTATTTAACTTATGTGCAGAATACCTCATGCAAAATGCCAGGCTGGATGAAGCTCAAGCTAGAATCAAGATTGCTGGGAGAAATATCAAAAACTTCAGATATGCAGATGATACCACTCTAATGGCAGAAAGTGAAGAGAAACTGAAGAGCCTTTTGATGAAAGTGAAAGAGCATAGTGAAAAAGCTGACTTAAAACTCAGCATTCAAAGATCTAAGATCATGGCATCTGGTCTCATCACTTCATGGCAAATAGATGGGGAAACGTTGAACACAGTGACAGATTTTGTTTACTTGGGTTCCAAAAATCATTACAAACTGTGACTGCAGCCATGAATGAAAAGATGTTTGTTTCTTGGAAGGAAAGCTATGACAAATATATACAGAATATTAAAAAGCAGAGACATCACTTTGCCAACAAAGGTCCATATAGTGAAAGCTATGTTTTTTCCAGTAGTCATGTAAGAGTTGTCAATGGATGTAAAAGTTGGGCCATTGAGAAGGCTGAGGGCTGAAGAATTGATGCTTTCAAGTTGTAATGTTGGTGGAGACTCTTCCAAGTCCCTTGGACAGCAAGGAGATCAAATTAGGAAATCCTAAAGGAAATCAACCCTGAATATTCACTGGAAGGCTCATGCTAAAGCTCCAACTTTTACCACCTGATGCAAAGAGCTTACTCATGAGAAAATACCTTGATACTGGGAAAGATTTAAGGCAGGAGGAGAATGAGGTGGTAGAGGATGAGATGGTTAGATAGCATAACAAAGTCAATGGACATGAATTTGAGCAAACTCTGGGAGATAACAAAGGACAGGGAAGCCTGGCATGCTACAGTCCATGGTGTCACAGAGTCAGACATGACTTAGTGACTGAACAACAACTTTTTTCAGTTCAGTTCAGATGCTCAGTCGTGTCTGACTCTTTGCGACCCCATGAATCGCAGCATACCAGGCCTCCCTGTCCATCACCAACTCCTGGAGTTCACTCAGACTCACGTCCATCAAGTCAGTGATGCCATCCAGCCATCTCATCCTCTGTCGTCCCCTTCTCCCCCTGCCCCCAATACCTCC
Source organism: Bos indicus (assembly GCF_029378745.1). Classification (NCBI taxonomy): domain Eukaryota; kingdom Metazoa; phylum Chordata; class Mammalia; order Artiodactyla; family Bovidae; genus Bos; species Bos indicus. The sequence goes on from NC_091771.1 coordinate 72,282,395, forward strand.
CAGCATCAGGGTCTTTTCCAATGAGTCAACTCTTCGCATGAGGTGGCCAAAGTACTGGAGTTTCAGCTTTAGCATCATTCCTTCCAAAGAAATTCCAGAGCTGATCTCCTTCAGAATGGACTGGTTGGATCTCCTTGCAGTCCAAGGGACTCTCAAGAGTCTTCTGCAACACCACAGTTCAAAAGCATCAATTCTTCGGTGTTCAGCCTTCTTCACAGTCCAACTCTCACATCCATATGTGACCACAGGAAAAACCATAGCCTTGACTAGATGAAACTTTGTTGGCACAGTATTGTCTCTGCTTTTGAATATGATATCTAGGTTGGCCATAACTTTCCTTCCAAGGAGTAAGTGTCTTTTATTTTAATGGCTGCAGTCACCATCTGCTGTGATTTTGGAGCCCCCAAAAATAAAGTCTGACACTGTTTCCCCATCTATTTCCCATGAAGTGATGGGACCGGATACCATGATCTTCGTTTTCTGAATGTTGAGCTTTAAGCCAGCTTTTTCACTCTCCACTTTCACTTGAATCAACAGGCTTTTTAGTTCCTCTTCACTTTCTGCCATAAGGGTGGTGTCATCTGCATATCTGAGTTTATTGATATTTCTCCCGGCAATCTTGATTTCAGTTTGTGCTTCTTCCAGTCCAGCGTTTCTCATGATGTACTCTGCATATAAGTTAAATAAGCAGGGTGACAATATACAGACTTGACGTACTCCTTTTCTTATTTGGAACCAATCTGTTGTTCCATGTCCAGTTCTAACTGTTGCTTCCTAACCTGCATACAAATTTCTCAAGAGGCAGAACAGGTGGTCTGGTATTTCCATCTCTTTCAGAATTTTCCACAGTTGATTGTGATCCACACAGTCAAAGGCTTTGGCATAGTCAATAAAGCAGAAATAGATGTTGTTCTGGAACTCTCTTGCTTTTTCCGTGATCCAGCGGATGTTGGCAATTTGATCTCTAGTTCGTCTGCCTTTTCTAAAACCAGCTTGAACATCAGGAAGTTCATGGTTCACATATTGCTGAAGCCTGGCTTGGAGAATTTTGAGCATTATTTACTAGCTTGTGAGATGAGTGCAATTGTGTGGTAGATTGAGCATTCTTTGGCATTGCCTTTCTTTGGGATTGGAATGAAAACTGACCTTTTCCAGTCCTGTGGCCACTGCTGAGTTTTCCAAATTTGCTGGCATATTGAGTACAGCACTTTCACAGCATCATCTTTCAGGATTTGAAAGAGCTCAACTGGAATTCCATCACCTCCACTAGCTTTGTTTGTAGTGATGCTTTCTAAGGCCCACTTGACTTCACATTCCAGGATGTCTGGCTCTAGGTCAGTGATCACACCATCGTGATTATCTGGGTCGTGAAGATCTTTTTTGTACAGTTCTTATGTGTATTCTTGCCACCTCTTCTTAATACCTTCTGCTTCTGTGAGGTCCATACTATTTCTGTCCTTTATCAAGCCCATCTTTGCATGAAATGTTCCTTTGGTATCTCTAATTTTCTTGAAGAGATCTCTAGTCTTTCCCAATCTGTTGTTTTCCTCTATTTCTTTGCGTTGATCGCTGAAGAAGACTTTTTTATCTCTTCTTGCTATTCTTTGGAAGTCTGCATTCAGATGCTTAAATGTTTCCTTTTCTCCTTTGCTTTTCCCTTCTCTTCTTTTCACAGCTATTTGTATGGCCTCCCCAGACAGCCATTTTGCTTTTTTGCATTTCTTTTCCACGGGGATGGTCTTGATCCCTGTCTCCTGTACAGTGTCACAAACCTCATTCCATAGTTCATCAGGCACTCTATGTATCAGATCTAGGCCCTTAAATCTATTTCTCACTTCTACTGTATAATCATAAGGGATTTGATTTAGGTCATACCTGTATGGTCTAGTGTTTTTCCCTACTTTCTTGAATTTAAGTCTGAATTTGGCAATAAGGAGTTCATGATCCGAGCCACAGTCAGCTCCTGGTCTTTTTTTTTGCTGACTGTATAGAGCTTCTCCAACTTTGGCTGCAAAGAATATAATCAATCTGATTTCAGTGTTGACCCTCTGGTGATGTCCATGTGTAGAGTCTTCTCTTGTGTTTTTGGAAGAGGGTGTTTGTTATGATCAGTGCTCTTTCTAAATTCAGAATAACTTTTTAAAACTTTATTTATTTATTTGGCTGCACTGGATCTTAGCTGGGGCATGCAGGATCTTTAGTCTTAGTTATAACAGGTTGGAATTTAGTTGCAGCATGTGAACTCTTAGTTGTGGTACGTGAGGTCTCTTTGCCTGACCAGGGATCGAAACTCAGCCCCCTGCATTGGGAGTTCAGAGTCTTAGCTATTGTACCACCAGGGAAGTCCCTTGTAGTGTGTGTGTGTATGTGTGTATGTGCTTTTACTATATTATTGTCTCATACAACAGAAGTAATATTATGAGTGATAATATCATTACATGCCAATAATTTCAATATTATAAAGGAGTCTTCTCACTACTATATATAAAATAGGTAACTAAAAAGGACCTACTGTATAGCACAGGGAATTCTATCTAATACTCTCTAATAACATATATGGGAAAATAATTTTAAAAGAGCAGATTTGTGTATATATCTGGCTAATTCACTTTACTGTACACCTGAAACTAACACAGCTTTGTAAATCAACTACGCTTCAATAAAAATCATAAAAATAAAGGAGTCTTCTTTGTAAAGTGACAGAAGGACCTGTGTGGGGGGTTGAGAAATAGACTCACTTTATTCCTCTTCTTCCTCATTTAGCTTTGAATCTCGGGCAGGTTGGCCTGGTCCTGTCTCTCACGCTCACACTCACAGGGATGTTCCAGTTGTGCGTCAGGCAAAGTGCCGAAGTTGAGAACATGGTGATGTTTATTTTTCTGTTCTTAGCCTTTTCAGGTCTCCTTGCTGTTATATGGCATAAAAGCAATTCTTATGTAAAATAATAAAACCCTTCCTTATTCCTTTTTTTTTTTTTTTTTTTCTTTAACATAATCTTACAAAGTCTTTTATGTTCTCCTCCATCTGCTTAAGGGCTTCCCTGGTGTCTCAGATGGTAAAGAATTCACCTGCAATGCAGAGCCACAAGAGACAAAGATTCTATCCCTGGATTGGAAAGATCCCCTGGAGAAGGGAATGGCTACCCACTCTAGTATTCTTGCCTGGAGAATCCCCATGAACAGAGAAGCCTGACAGGCTATAGTCCATGGGGTTGCAAAGAGTTGGACATGACTGACTGACTTTCACTTTCACTTTCCATCTGCTTAAAGTTAATAAAAATATATACATATTTTCTCACATATGTATGCCATGTCAGAGGATTTTACACTCATCACAAACTGTCTTAAAATACAATAAATGTCTCTGTAGGAGAGAGGTTCTGAAATTCTGGAGACAATGTAAGCTAATTTCTTAGCAGCTTATTTATCTTTGCTTCTTAATGGATAATTCCTTATTTTTGGTAAAAGAGAAGAATCCAGTATTTTAAGGTTTATTTAATTAATATTTCTCTCACCCCCCCCCATTTTATCACTTATTCTTATGTATGTTGAACCCCTGAATTTGCTGGTGGCCCTTTTTCCTGGTAGGTAGGCTTCCTCTCAGAATGTGCTCTTAAGGGTGTGGAATTGTGGTTGTTCAAGAGGCCTTAGTCAATAAGTAAATTATATACTTTTGAATATTTGTACCTTCTCCTAAAGGGAGAAAAACAATAAAAATGAAGTTTTTCTATTTATTTCTTCTAACAGAGTTGAAAGTGACTATTAAAATGATGTTTGATGACTGTCCAGTTCTGGACATCTGTAACATGTGACCCTTCTGCAGCTACACATACTGATTGATGTCCATAAGTGTTCTTTTCTTTCAAAAATAACTTTTGCTTTTTTTATTCAGATGTGAAAGGTGGACCAATAAAACCTTACCATTCATTTCTATAATTGTTTTAGCTTTTATATAAAATTGAAGAAAGTAGTTGTGTATAAAAGTATTGAAGATGACGAACAAGTTTGCAGATCATCTAAGGCCTCATCAGACTTCTACTTCTGTCCTTTGTGGATGTTGAGACCTGAGATACTCTGAACCATAGAAAAGCAGGAGGTTTCATTTACAATCTCTGAACACCCATAAACTAGATCCTCTGATACTAACTGATGTGATGTCATATGTCTTTCAGATGATTTCAGTAGAAAGGGGGATTGAATATACAGACCTTGAGAAAGAAGCACCCTGGGAACTTGAGTATCGTCCACCACCACTCTGGCCCACCAATGGAAGGATTTTCTTTTCCGGGGTGAACTTCAGATATAACTCGGACAGTCCTCTGGTACTGAGGAACCTGATAACATCCATTTTCTCAAGACAAACGGTTAGTTTAAGCCATTTGCCTCTTTAAAATCCAGCTAAAGATTTAGCACCACATCTGTTCTTGGCTTCCTTATCACTGTGTCAGGGGTACTGTTTGCTCCTAAAGGATGCAAATCAGTGATATTGTAGGTGAATCTTTCTTGGAAACTGATCATGGAATGGGGATACCAGCAAATTTTTCCCTGTGTTGTGAGCTCCTTCATGGTGGTTGATGGGCCCTGGGATCGGGGGCTCCATCTTACCTTGACCTGGGACACTATATGTGACACCTGATTATTACAAAGTCTGGGACATCAGCCTTGTCTTCCTGGCCTTAACTCTCTAATATCTCATTCCTTTCCATCTTTTCTTGTTTGTGTTTTGAAATCTTCTCTTCTTCCCATGATACCCTCTGATTTCAGCCTCCCTCTCTGTCCCTTAGCCCTTCCTGTAGCCTTGTCCTCCACTCACCCACATTGAGCTGCCAGTCCCCTGCGATCCCCCCACAGACTGCTTCTTTCTTAGCCCAGATCTGATCTTTACTGGCTGGGTGAGCTGCTGCTGGAACCATAGCATAGCCTCAAGTCCACTCCAGCAGGGGCCGTGGGGTGACTTTGTATCCACCAGAGAAGAGCCTGAATAATGACCCAGTCAGGAGTAAGGAACCAGTGCCTCAGATGGAGGGAGGGTCTAGAGACTGGCTCAAAGTCAAAAGCAAATGGAAGGGAGCAGAGAAGATCCACGTGAGAGATGGCAGAGAAGCTTGTGACCTGGACCTGCCACAATCCATGTCTGCTGGTGATGCTCCTTCCACACTCAGCTTGAGGCCCTCAGCTGGGACCAGGACAGAGTCTTGAAGAAGACACTAAACAAGATCTGGCAAGGCGTTAGGAGCTCTTCCCCACCTCCCTCTGCTGCAAGTATGTCTCTGACATACACACACTCTCCTGCACTGGGATTGTGTGTAGATTCTCCCAAAGCACCACATCCTCCCTGTTCCCAGTGTGCATGGCTTCCCCTCAGCCTCAGAGACCCAGGCCCTCTGTCATCTGCATGGTGAAAATCTCATTTTCTGAGTCAAGTCTAGTGCATCTTTGAAACTCTTGGTTTAATATACCCTTATATATACTAATATGCTGCTGCTGCTAAGTCGCTTCAGTCGTGTCCGACTCTATGCGACCCCATAGATGGCAGCCCACCAGGTTCCTCCATCCCTGGGATTCTCCAGGCAAGAACACTGGAGTGGGGTGCCATTACCTTCTCCAATGCATGGAAGTGAAAAGGGAAAGTGAAGTTGCTCAGTCGTGTCCAACTCTTAGCGACCCCATGGATTGCAGCCTACCAGGCTCTTCCATCCATGGGATTTTCGAGGCAAGAGTACTGGAATGGGGTACCATTGCCTTCTCTGATACTAATATGCTAATATATATTATATTTTTCAATATACATACCAAATAGACTGTATACTTAATGTGCTAACATATACTTAATATACTAAAATATATGTTGTGTGTATATATATATATATATATATATATATAAAACATATGTATACACACTAATATATCCTTACTGTCATATATTCTTTTAAGGTAGCATTTATGGTACACTTATGTGGAATGTAAAAGTAGGAAGTCAAGAAACACCTGGAGTAACAGGCAAATTTGGCCTTGGAACACGGAATGAAGCAGGGCAAAGACTAATAGAGTTTTGCCAAGAAAATGCACTGGTCATAGCAAACACCTACTTCCAACAACACAAGAGAAGACTCTACACATGGATATCACCATATGGTCAACGCCGAAATCAGATTGATTATATTTTTTGCAGCCAAAGATGGAGAAGCTCTATACAGTCAACAAAAACAAGACCAGGAGATTACTGTGGCTCAGATCATGAACTCCTTATTGCAAAACTCAGAATTAAATTGAAGAAAGTAGGGAAAACCACTAGACCATTCAGGTGTGACCTGAATCAAATCCCTTATGATTATACAGTGGAAGTGAGAAATAGATTTAAGGGCCTAGATCTGATACATAGAGTGCCTGATGAACTATGGAATGAGGTTCGTGACACTGTACAGGAGACAGGGATCAAGACCATGCCCATGGAAAAGAAATGCAAAAAAGCAAAATGGCTGTCTGGGGAGGCCATACAAATAGCTGTGAAAAGAAGAGAAGGGAAAAGCAAAGGAGAAAAGGAAACATTTAAGCATCTGAATGCAGACTTCCAAAGAATAGCAAGAAGAGATAAGAAAGCCTTCCTCAGCGATCAACGCAAAGAAATAGAGGAAAACATAATGGGAAAGACTAGAGATCTCTTCAAGAAAATTAGAGATACCAAGGGAACATTTCATGCAAAGATGGGCTTGATAAAGGACAGAAATGGTATGGACCTAACAGAAGCAGAAGATATCAAGAAGAGGTGGCAAGAATACACATAAGAACTGTACAAAAAAGATCTTCATGACCCAGATAATCACGATGGTGTGATCACTGACCTAGAGCCAGACATCCTGGAATGTGAAGTCAAGTGGGCCTTAGAAAGCATCACTACAAACAAAGCTAGTGGAGGTGATGGAATTCCAGTTGAGCTCTTTCAAATCCTAAAAGATGATGCTGTGAAAGTGCTGCACTCAATATGCCAGCAAATTTGGAAAACTCAGCAGTGGCCACAGGACTGGAAAAGGTCAGTTTTCATTCCAATCCCAAAGAAAGGCAATGCCAAAGAATACTCAAAAAACCACACAATTGTACTCATCTCACATGCTAGTAAAGTAATGCTCAAAATTCTCCAAGCCAGGCTTCAGCAATATGTGAACCGTGAACTTCCTTATGTTCAAGCTGGTTTTAGAAAATGCAGGGGAACCAGAGATCAAATCGGCAACATCTGCTGAATCATCAAAAAAGCAAGAGAGTTCCAGAACAACATCTATTTCTGCTTTATTGACTATGCCAAAGCCTTTGACTGTGTGGATCACAATCAACTGTGGAAAATTCTAAAAGAGATGGGAATACCAGATCTCCTGACCTGCCTCTTGAGAAATCTGTATGCACGTCAGGAAGCAACAGTTAGAACTGGACATGGAACAACAGACTGGTTCCAATACGAAAAGGAGTATGTCAAGGCTGTATATTGTCACCCTGCTTATTTAACTTATATGCAGAGTACATTATGAGAAACGCTGGGCTGGAAGAAACACAAGCTGGAATAAAGATTACCAGGAGAAATATCAATAACCTCAGATAGGCAGATGACATCACCCTTATGGCAGAAAGTGAAGAAGAACTAAAGAGCCTCTTGATGAAAGTGAAAGAGGAGGGTGAAAAAGTTGGCTTAAAGCTCAACATTCAGAAAACGAAGATCATGGCATCCCGTCCCATCACTTCATGGGAAATAGATGGGGAAACAGTGTCAGATTTTATTTTGGGGGGCTCCAAAACCACTGCAGATGGTGACTGCACCATGAAATTAAAAGACACTTACTCCTTGGAAGAAATGTTATGTCCAACCTAGATAGCATATTCAAAAGCAGAGACATTACTTTGCCAACAAAGGTCCATCTAGTCAAGGCTATGGTTTTTCCTGTGGTCATGTATGGATGTGAGAGTTGGGCTGTGAAGAAGGCTGAATGCCTAAGAATTGATGCTTTTGAACTGTGGTGTTGGAGAAGACTCTTGAGAGTCCCTTGCACTGCAAGGAGATCCAACCAGTCCATGCTGAAGGAGATCAGCCCTGGGATTTCTTTGGAAAGAATGATGCTAAAGCTGAAATGTCAGTACTTTGGCCACCTCATTTGATGAATTCATTCATTGGAAAAGACCCTGATGCTGGGAGGGATTGGGGGCAGGAGGAGAAGGGGATGACAGAGGATGAGATGGCTGGATGGCATCACCCACTTGACGGACGTGAGTCTGAGTGAACTCCGGGAGTTGGTGATGGACAGGGAGGCCTGGTGTGCTGTGATTCATGGGGTCTCAAAGAGTCGGACATGACTGAGCGACTGAACTGAATTGAACTGATGTTTACGGCAGCCAAAAGTTGGAAGGAACTATATACTTACAATTAAGTATTATTGAGCCTTAAAAAGGAAGAAAATTCTGACCTGTGGATAAACCTTGATGACATCTTGCTAAATGAAATAAGCCAGACACAAAAGAAATGAATACTCTGATTCCATTTATGTGAGATTCCTAGAGTAGTCAAATCCAAGAAGACGGGAAGTAGGAAAGTGGTCACCAGAGACTCAGTGACGGGAAATGGGGAGTTGTTTTTTGTTGTTGTTGTTTGTTTGTTTTTTAATTTTATTTTATTTTTAAACCTCAAACACTGTATTAGTTTTGCCAAACATCAAAACGAATCCGCCACAGGTATATATGTGCTCCCCATCCTGAACCCTCCTCCCTCTTCCCTCCCCACAGCATCCCTCTGGGTCATCCCAGTGCACCAGCCCCAAGCATCCAGTATCCTGCATCGAACCTGGACTGGCAACTCGTTTCATACATGATATTACACATGTTTCAATGCCATTCTCCCAAATCTTCCCACCCTCTCCCTCTCCCACAGAGTCCATAAGATTGTTCTATACATCAGTGTCTCTTTTGCTGTCTTGTACACAGGGGTATTGTTACCATCTTTCTAAATTCCATATATATGCGTTAGTATACTGTATTGGTGTTTTTCTTTCTGGCTTACTTCACTCTGTATAATAGGCTCCAGTTTCATCCACCTCATTAGAACTGATTCAAATGTGTTCTTTTTAATGGCTGAGTAGTACTCCATTGTGTATATGTACCACAGCTTTCTTATCCATTCATCTGATGATGGACATCTAGGTTGCTTCCATGTCCTGGCTATTATAAACAGTGCTGCGATGAACATTGGGGTACACGTGTCTCTTTCCCTTCTGGTTTCCTCAGTGTGCATGCCCAGCAGTGGGATTGCTGGGTCATAAGACAGTTCTGTTTTCAGTTTTTTAAGGAATCTCCACACTGTTCTCCATAGTGGCTGTACTAGTTTGCATTCCCACCAACAGTGTAAGAGGGTTCCTTTTTCTCCACACCCTCTCTAGCATTTATTACTTGTAGACTTTTGGATAGCAGCCATTCTGACTGGTGTGAAATGGTACCTCATAGTGGTTTTGGTTTGCATTTCTCTGATCATGAGTGATGTTGAGCATCTTTTCATGTGTTTGTTAGCCAACTGTATGTCTTCTTTGGAGAAATGTCTATTTAGTTCTTTGGCCCAATTTTTGATTGGGTCATTTATTTTTCTGGAGTTGAGCTGTAGGAGTTGCTTGTATATTTTTGAGATTAGTTGTTTGTCAGTTGCTTCATTTGCTATTATTTTCTCCCATTCTGAAGGCTGTCTTTTCACCTTGCTAATAGTTTCCTTTGATGTGCAGAAGCTTTTAAGTTTAATTAGGTCCCATTTGTTTATTTTTTCTTTTATTTCCAATATTCTGGGAGGTGGGTCATAAGGGATCCTGCTGTGATGTATGTCAGAGAGTGTTTTGCCTATCTTGTCCTCTAGGAGTTTTATAGTTTCTGGCCTTACGTTTAGGTCTTTAATCCAGTTTGAGTTTATTTTTGTGTATGGTGTTAGAAAGTGTTCTAGTTTCATTCTTTTACAAGTGGTTGACCAGATTTCCCAGCACCAATTGTTAAAGAGATTGTCTTTAATCCATTGTATATTCTTGCCTCCTTTGTCAAAGATAAGGTGTCCATATGTGCGTGGATTTATCTCTGGGCTTTCTATTTTGTTCCATTGATCTATATTTCTGTCTTTGTGCCAGTACCATACTGTCTTGATAACTGTGGCTTTGTAGTCGAGCCTGAAGTCAGGTAGGTTGATTCCTCCAGTTCCATTCTTCTTTCTCAAGATGGCTTTGGCTATTCGAGGTTTTTTGTATTTCCATACAAATTGTGAAATTATTTGTTTTAGCTCTGTGAAGAATACCGTTGGTAGCTTGATAGGGATTGCATTAAATCTATAAATTGCTTTGGGTAGTATACTCATTTTCACTATATTGATTCTTCCAATCCATGAACACCGTATATTTCTCCATCTATTAGTGTCCTCTTTGATTTCTTTCACCGGTGTTTTATAGTTTTCTATATATAGGTCTTTAGTTTCTTTAGGTAGATATATTCCTAAGTATTTTATTCTTTCCGTTGCAATGGTGAATGGAATTGTTTCCTTAATTTCTCTTTCTGTTTTCTCATTATTAGTGTATAGGAATGCAAGGGATTTCTGTGTGTTGATTTTATATCCTGCAATTTTACTATAGTCATTGATTAGTTCTAGTAGTTTTCTGGTGGAGTTTTTAGGGTTTTCTATGTAGAGGATCATGTCATCTGCAAACAGTGAGAGTTTTACTTCTTCTTTTCCAATTTGGATGCCTTTTATTTCTTTTTCTGCTCTGGTTACTGTGGCCAAAACTTCCAAAACTGTGTTGAATAGTAATGGTGAAAGTGGGCACCCTTGTCTTGTTCCTGACTTTAGAGGAAATGCTTTCAATTTTTCACCATTGAGGATAATGTTTGCTGTGGGTTTGTCATATATAGCTTTTATTATGTTGAGGTATGTTCCTTCTATTCCTGCTTTCTGGACAGTTTTGATCATAAATGGATGTTGAATTTTGTCAAAGGCTTTCTCTGCATCTATTGAAATAATCATATGGTTTTTATTTTTCAATTTGTTAATGTGGTGTATTACATTGATTGATTTGCGGATATTGAAGAATCCTTGCATCCCTGGGATAAAGCCCACTTGGTCATGGTGTATGATCTTTTTAATGTGTTGTTGGATTCTGATTGCTAGAATTTTGTTAAGGATTTTTGCATCTATGTTCATCAGTGATATTGGCCTGTAGTTTTCTTTTTTTGTGGGATCTTTGTCAGGTTTTGGTATTAGGGTGATGGTGGCCTCATAGAATGAGTTTGGAAGTTTACCTTCCTCTGCAATTTTCTGGAAGAGTTTGAGCAGGATAGGTGTTAGCTCTTCTCTAAATTTTTGATAGAATGCAGCTGTGAAGCCTTCTGGACCTGGGCTTTTGTTTGCTGGAAGATTTTTTATTACAGTTTCAATTTCCGTGCTTGTGATGGGTCTGTTATGATTTTCTGTTTCTTCCTGGTCCAGTTTTGGAAAGTTTTACTTTTCTAAGAATTTGTCCATTTCTTCCATGTTGTCCATTTTATTGGCATATAATTGTTGATAGTAGTCTCTTATGATCCTTTGTATTTCTGTGTTGTCTGTTGTGATCTCTCCATTTTCATTTCTAATTTTATTGATTTGATTTTTCTCCCTTTGTTTCTTGAAGAGTCTAGCTAATGGTTTGTCAATTTTATTTATCATTTCAAAGAACCAGCTTTTGGTTTTGTTGATTTTTCCTATGGTCTCTTTTGTTTATTTTGCATTTATTTCTGCTCTAATTTTTAAGATTTCTTTCCTTCTACTAAGCCTGGGGTTCTTCATTTCTTCCTTTTCTAGTTGCTTTAGGTGTAGAGTTAGGTTGTTTATTTGACTTTTTTCTTGTTTCTTGAGATGTGCCTGTATGGCTATGAACTTTCTCCTTAGGACTGCTTTTACCGTGTCCCACAGGTTTTGGGTTGTTGTGTTTTCATTTTCATTCGTTTCTATGCAAATTTTGATTTCTTTTTTGATTTCTTCTGTGATTCGTCGGTTATCAGCAGCGTGTTGTTCAGCCTCCATATGTTGGAATTTTTAATAGTTTTTCTCCTGTAATTGAGATCGAATCTTACTGCATTGTGGTCAGAAAAGATGCTTGGAATGATTTCAATTTTTTTGAATTTCCCAAGGCTAGATTTATGGCCCAGAATGTGATCTATCCTGGAGAAGGTTCCATGTGCACTTGAGAAAAAGGTGAAATTTATTGTTTTGGGGTGAAATGTCCTATAGATATCAATTAGGTCTAACTGGTCTATTGTATCATTTAAAGATTGCGTTTCCTTGTTAATTTTCTGTTTAGTTGATCTATCCATAGGTGTGAGTGGGGTATTAAAGTCTCCCGCTATTATTGTGGTATTGTTAATTTCTCCTTTCATAGTTGTTAGCATTTGTCTTACATATTGTGGTGCTCCTGTGTTGGGTGCATATATATTTATAATTGTTATATCTTCTTCTTGGATTGATCCTTTGATCATTATGTAGTGACCTTCTTTGTCTCTTTTCACAGCCTTTGTTTTAAAGTCTATTTTATCTGATATGAGTATTGCTACTCCTGCTTTCTTTTGGTCCCTATTTGCATGGAAAATCTTTTTCCAGCCCTTCACTTTCAGTCTGTATGTGTCCCCTGTTTGAGGTGGGTCTCTTGTAGACCACATATGTAGGGGTCTTGTTTTTTTATCCATTCAACCAGTCTTTGTCTTTTGGTTGGGGCATTCAACCCATATATGTTTAAGGTAATTACTGATAAGTATGATCCCGTTGCCATTTACTTTATTGTTTTGGGTTCGAATTTATACACCATTTTTGTGTTTCCTGTCTAGAGAATATCCTTTAGTATTTGTTGGAGAGCTGGTTTGGTGGTGCTGAATTCTCTCAGCTTTTGCTTGTCTGAAAAGCTTTTGATTTCTCCTTCATATTTGAATGAGATCATTGCTGGGTACAATAATCTGGGCCGTAGGTTATTTTCTTTCATCATTTTAAGTATGTCTTGCCATTCCCTCCTGGCTTGAAGAGTTTCTATTGAAAGATCAGCTGTTATCCTTATGGGAATTCCCTTGTGTGTTATTTGTTGTTTTTCCCTTGCTGCTTTTAATATTTGTTCTTTGTGTTTGATCTTTGTTAATTTGATTAATATGTGTCTTGGGGTGTTTCGCCTTGGGTTTATCCTATTTGGGACTCTCTGGGTTTCTTGGACTTGGCTGATTATTTCCTTCCCCATTTTAGGGAAGTTTTCAACTATTATCTCCTCAAGTATTTTCTCATGGTCTTTCTTTTTGTCTTCTTCTTCTGGGACCCCTATGATTCGAATGTTGTGGCGTTTAATGTTGTCCTTGATGTCTCTGAGATTGTCCTCATTTCTTTTAATTCGTTTTTCTTTTATCCTCTCTGATTCATTTATTTCTACCATTCTATCTTCTAATTCACTAATCCTATCTTCTGCCTCTATTATTCTACTATTTGTTGCCTCCAGAGTGTTTTTAATTTCATTTATTGCATTATTCATTATATATTGACTCTTTCTTATTTCTTCTTGGTCCTTGTTAAACCTTTCTTACATCTTCTCAATCCTTGTCTCCAGGCTATTTATCTGTGATTCCATTTTGGTTTCAAGATTTTGGATCAATTTCACTATCATTGTTCAGAATTCTTTATCAGGTAGATTCCCTATCTCTTCCTCTTTGGTTTGGTGGGCATTTATCCTGTTCCTTTATCTGCTGGGTATTCCTCTTTCTCTTCATCTTGTTTAAATTGCTAATTTTGGGGTGTCCTTTCTGTATTCTTGCAGTTTGTGGAGTTCTCTTTATTGTGGTGTTTCCTCGCTGTGTGTGGGTTTGTACAGGTGGTTTGTCAAGGTTTCCTGGTTAGGGAAGCTTGTGTCGGTGTTCTGGTGGGTAGAGCTGTATTTCTTCTCTCTGGAGTGCAATGAAATGTCCAGTAATGAGTTATGAGATGTCTATGGCTTTGGGGTGACTGGGCAGCCTGTATCTTGGAGCTCAGGGCTGTGTTCCTTTGTTGCTGGAGAATTTGCTTGGTATGTCTTGCCCTGGAACTTGTTGACCCTTGTGTGGTGCTTGGTTTCAGTATAGATATGGAGGCGTTTGATGAGCTCCTGTCAATTAATGTTCCTTGGAGTCAGGAGTTCCCTGGAGTCAGGGTTTGGACTTAAGCCTCCTGAGTTGTTTTTTTAATGGGTAAGAATTTCAGTTTTATGATGAAAAAAAAAAAATTTCAAGCTTGTTGGCACAGAAATGTGAATGTACTGATTGACAACCTATACACTTAAAAATGGTTAAATTTTATGTGAATTTCATCATAATTAAAAGATAACACCTGTGGCATGCTTTGTAATTTGGGATCTGTATTTCATAGTACCTTAGGGCTTTTTAAATCAGGGAGCATCTGGTTTTCACCTTTGTTCCTAGAATGTGGCGTTCTGTAGGGCACAGAGAGGGTGCTGAGGGACTGCTCAGGTGTGAGCAAGCAGGAACCAACATGAAAGAATATTCAACTTAATGCCCAAATGCTACCCAGGGGGCAGTTTCAGTTAGTCACAGGGCAAAAGCTCCCTCCTAATTACTTCCAGTTTCAGTGTAGGTCAGGAAAAATGTGAACTGCTGTGTCAGGAAAACATTAACTGCAGCTCTTGATACAATCTTGTCCTTGAGAGCACTGTATATGATGTTTACTCACTCTCAGACAATGTGTCTGTCAGATTTTCTGTTGTAAATTTAATTCTGTTCATCTGCACTTGTCTTAAATTTCCCCCAAAGCCATAAAATATGATTTATCTAAGAACCTTTTTTAGGACAACTTAGGAACATAACAGATTCTTATTCTTCCTTCTTAAAACCTGTAAATCATAGGATTATTGAGATTCTAAAGTGTTTGAGGGAAAAGTGAATTTGGAGACTAAATAAATAACTGAAGTAACTTGTCTTTTGATCTGTGCCTTGGTCCACTCTCAGTATTACTGTTAGCTTCATTTCTGTGTTTGGAGATGACACCCAGGCAGCGTGTTCATGAAGTGATTTCAGTCCACTTGTGTATATGTCAGGTTCCCTCTCCTGCTTACCTGTCCCAGCCTCCATCACTCCAGGACACACTTTTGGTGTTGGATTGGACTGAGAGAGGCTGTTTGCGGGGGGTGGGGGTGGGTGGTGCGGGCAGGGGACGTGGGAGTGAGCCAGCCCAACAGAAGTGGGGCTTTATTCTCTTTTCCTCATTTCCTCTTCTGTACTGATTCCTGAAAGTTAGAACCAATAGGAAAGTATAGTAGGTACTGCTGCTGCTGCTGCTGCTAAGTCGCTTCAGTCATCTCCGACTCTGTGCGACCCCATAGACGGCAGCCCACCAGGTCCTGCCATCCCTGGGATTCTCCAGGCAAGAACACTGGAGTGGGTTGCCATTTCCTCCTCCAATGCATGAAAGTGAAAAGTGAAAGTGAAGTCGCTCAGTCATGTCCGACTCTTAGCGACCCCATGGACTGCAGCCTACCAGGCTCCTCCATCCACGGGATTTTCCAGGCAAGAGTACTGGAGTGGGGTGCCATTACTAGTCAGGATTTTGATTCACAGAAGAAATTGCAAGTGAAATAAGGAACTAGGACTTCCCTGGTGGTGCAGTGGATAAGAATTTGCCTGCCAATGCAGGGGACACTGGTTCAGTCCCTGGTCTGGGAAGATTCCACATGCCACAGAGCAACTGAGCTCTGCACCACAACAATTGAGCCCTTGTGCCACAACTACTGAAGTCTTTGCTCAGCTACAATAAAAGCCACCTCAGTGAGAGGCCCATGTACTACAACAAGGAGTAGCTCCCACTCATCACAACTAGAGACAGCTCATGCAAAGCAATCAGGACCCAGAACAGCCAAACAGAAAAAAAATCAACATGAGGTAAATAGCACCCTAGACTTCCTGGTTAGAGTCTGAACACGGGCTTCATTTTTCATTTAGATGATTTTGTGGTTGATTTGATCATTTTAGAGAGTCCTGGGCAATAAAATATTTTCCAGCTCTCAAGGTAGATTGATTGTTGCTTTCTTTTTTCTCACAGCTATTACTTGGATGCTACATTTATACAGATGCTTAGTAGACCATGCTATAACGTACAAAAATATTAGTTTCCTACATTTTTTCCTTTTTTTATGTAATATTTTCTTTAAAATTGCTCCCTTCACTCCCAGATTATCCCCGTCCCCTGCTGGCTTCCTAATTCCCTGTGACTCAGACTGTGGTGCAAGAGCCAGTAGCACCTGCCTGTCCTGGAGCTTCTTAGAAATG
Organism: Bos indicus; assembly: GCF_029378745.1. Taxonomy (NCBI): domain Eukaryota; kingdom Metazoa; phylum Chordata; class Mammalia; order Artiodactyla; family Bovidae; genus Bos; species Bos indicus. The sequence continues at coordinate 72,298,708 of NC_091771.1, forward strand.
CAGAGTCTCAGGCTCACCCAGACCTCCTGACTCAGATTCGCATCTGAACATGAATTCCACCTTTCTCTCCCATGGGCAGTTTTTGATAAGTGATAACCTGTGATTCCCAAGAAATGTCCTTTGACAGTTTGGAATTGAACTCAAAAATTCCCAAATCTCTGCTGCTAACTGAGCAAGAGGCTCTAGAATGTTCTGTTCCACTAGATTTACTTACTTTAATGCTTTTATGAGATGGTTAAATGGCATTACTGACTGGATGGACATGAATTTGAGTAAGCTCTGGGAGCTGGTGATGGACAGAGAAGCGTAGCATGCTTCAGTCCAGTGGGTTGCAAAGAGCTGGACATGACTGAGCAACTGAACTGAGCTGATGCTCTATAAATTGCACCTTTGCATTATAATCTAATTCTGTGTGATTCCACTGCATTTATTTGCATCTTTCCAGGGGAGTCTGTCTTCATTATGGGTAGTTTTCATCCTGCTGTCTGTCCTTCCCCACACCAGCATCCTGAAGGGACTGGAGGGATTTCCCACAGGCTCAGCCCTGCCTGGACCTGGAGTCAGAGACAGACCAGTGCAGCAGTGTATGTGTGGCTGTTTCACCACCTGATGGGATAAAAAATGAGTCCTGCTGCCCCAAGCATGAGGTCTGTTTGGCCTGTTCCCCAGGCACCATGTGTCCCACTTAGCTGCAGGTTTCTCTCTCAATCCAGCTGTGGGTACCGTGTCTTCCTGCTGACAGCTGGTCCACCTGCCCTCAGGTACCCTCTTTGCTCTCACTCACCACATGTGTGCCTGACCATAAGATCTCTATGGTAGGCCTGTTTCTTTAACTACAGCTACACCTCTTCCCACTTTCTCTGTTCTAGCTACTCAGAGACATGATAAGGTGTCAGGCCATCCAGGGGATAAGGAGGCCCATCAGCAGGTGGAAAAGAGGCAACAGACGTGGATTTGAGTCCCATCCTGCTACTTATAGGCTCTGATATTCAGACAGACTAATTCATCTAAACCTCAATCTTTTCTTATGCAAAATTGAAAGGATAGATTATAACATGTAGGGTTTATGTACAATCTAATCAAGATAAGGCATGTAAAGCACCCAGAGTAAATTCTTGGACAAAAATGGTCATCATTTTCATAGGGTAGAAAATGACCATAACCGCTTATGCTGTGGAAGGTGTTGCCTGTCCCAGGAGAATAAGGTGTTGGCCATTTGAAGTTGTATTTATGGCTGTAGGATCCATCTGCTATGTCTGTCTCTGCCTGATTTGTCTTGTACTTAAATAATATGGTAATGAAGTGAAGAAGTGAAGTTGCTCAGTCGTGTCTGACTCTTTGCGACCCCATGGACTGTAGCCTACCAGGCTCCTCCATCCGTGGGATTCTCCAGGCAAGAGTACTGGAGTAGGTTGCCATTTCCTTCTCCAGGAGATCTTTCCAACCCAGGGATCAAACTTGGGTCTCCTGCATTGCAGCCAGACGCTTTACCATCTGAGCCACCAGGAAAGCTCAATATGGTAATAGATTTTCCATAAATTTCTCTGGACTGAGTTAAAAATCTCAGCTCCCATGGGAGTTTCTTTTTCTCAGGACACCACAGGTACTAAAAATAATAAAAAGTCAAGTCCAATACAGATCCTGATGTCAACATATGCAGTCTGGTTGAAGAAACAAGAAAATGGCTATATTAGCTTTGTAAGCTAGAAGGAGATCACAGATTTTATAGATGCTTATAAAAATGACATAACTTCTGTTAGAGTTGTAACAAGTCCATATTAGGGGACAGGAAGAGCATTTCCAAGGAATTAGACATGTGAGACAGACTTAATGATGTGTGGTTAGGGTTTCAGCAGGTGGAAATGCATGTGAAAGGCATTCCGAGAGGTGAGAGCAGCATAAGCAAAAGCATGATGCCCTGATTCAGTGAATGAAGAACTAGACACCTGAAAAGCATCCAGGAAAATGAACTACCAAGTGTGTAACTCACATTTTTACATTCAACCCTCATAACTAGCTAGTGATGTCAAGGAAGCTGACTCGTGTACATGAAGGATAGAGAGGTTAGAGAGGACAGTTTTGTAGAAGAGACGTCCTGGGGTGGGTGGAGTGTTGGGTGCTGAGCTGGCAATTAGGAGTTTAATCTGAGAAGTGAGAGCACATGGACCAGGGGGGGGCAGGTACAGGGGACGGGGAGCCAGGAGCTGTTATGCCTCCAGCAAGACATGTTAGGAAAGTGATTCCACTTCTTGGAATCAAGTTGATGTTGATTAAAACAGAGCTATAACACCTGGATTTGTGAACATGCAGGGAAATGGGTGGTAGTAGAAAATGGTATCATACTTCCGGAGGGTAGGCTAGCAGCTTAACAGCTTCCACTGAAAATGTTCATACTTTGTTGTTGTTCACTCACCTAATCACATCCGACACTTCCCAACCCCATGGTCTGACGCACACCAGGCTTCGCTGTCCCTCAGTGTCTCCTGCAGTTTTCCCAAGTTCATGCTCATTGTATCAATGATGCCATCCAATCATCTCATCCTCTGTCATCCCCTTCTCCTCCTGCTTTCAATCTTTCCCAGCATCAGGGTCTTTTCCAATGAGTTGGCTCTTTGTGTCAGGTGGCCAAAGTATTGGAGCTTCAGCACCAGTTCTTCCAGTGAATATTCAGGACTGATTTCCTTTAGGGTTGACTGGTTTGATCTCCTTGCTTTCCAAGGGGTTCATACATGACTCTCAGCAATTCCACATCTGAGATTTTTTGTGAAGGAAATGATTAAGGTTGTTTTCAAAGATTTAGCTTCAGGGATATTTAACACAGTTATTTATAATAGCTAACTATTTGACACTGCCTAAATATCCATCAATAGAGGATTTGTTAAATAAATGATCATGTGTACTATAATATTATGCAACCATTAAATAAATATTTTAGAAATACAAAATGAAAACACATATAACAGTATGTTCACATTAATTGTCTTTTCTTTATATATGTGCACTTGTATCTTTAAGAACACATAGAAAAAAAAAAAATACAACAAAAACAACAAGAACACACACAGAAGCCTAGAAAGTAAAAACATTTTAAGAATTTTTTTTTCAGAGTGCTAGGCTATAGCTAGTATTTATTTACTTTTCAAATTCTTTTGCACCAATTATGATTAAGGAAAGAGTTTATTTTGTTTTTAAACACTGCGAGCCTGGGAAAGATGTAATGAGAGTAAAGTGGGGAAGATGGATGAAGGGGTTGTTTTGTGTGGAACATTGGGTGTTGATTATGCTGAGTTTGATGTGTGAAGAGAGATCCAGGAGCAAGTGTCTAACAAGTGTTATCATCAGAGAGCAACCTGGTTGGAAAAACAGAAAGGGGCCACTGCAAAGCAAGTAACAGAAAATTTTCTCCAAGTGTCTTTATAATTGTATCTGTTTCTTTATTTTTGGCTGGGCTGGGTCTCTGTTGTTTCTTCGGCTTTTCTCTAGTTGCCGTGTAGGGGCTTCTCACTGTGGTGTCTTCTCTTGTTAAGAGCATGGGCTATAAGGTGCGAGGGCTTCAACAGTTGAAGCATGTAGGCTCATAGACGTGGTTCCCTGGTTCTAGAGCGCAGGCTTAATAGTTGTGGCACATGGACTTAGGTGCTTCACAGCATGTGGGATTCTCCTGGACTAGGAATTGAACCCACATCTCCTGCATTTGCAGGCAGTTTCTTTACCACTGAGCCACCAGGGAAGCCCCCAAGTGTCTTTAGATTGAAGAATGTAAGCTTACTGACACTGGTGACACTCTCTATGGGCAATTGGTAAAACCCTTTGGTTACCCAGAAAAGACATTCAGACTATAGCTTTGATGACTGAACTCTAGGAATAATCAGAATCAGGTTTTCTTTGAGTTGCCTTTTTCTTTTTGGGGGGCCTGGGGCCATGCAGCATGTGGGATCTTAGTTCCCTGATCAGGGATTGAATCCACTCCTCCAGCAGTGGAAGCACAGAATCTTAACCGCTGAACTGCCAGGGAAGTCCCCTGGTTTTTAGTTTTCTTCTCTGGAGTTTGAAACTCAGAGTCCTGTGGTCATGAGCAGTCCTTGGTGCCCCTACATATCTCAGTCCATTTCCCAAAGTTTACAGATGTTCCCATTTGCACAGATGGATCAGTTTCAGTGGAGCTGATAACATGGGAACATACACACATTCTCACAGATCAGTTCTCACCTGTGTCCTGATGTGCATTGATTTATGTATAAGAACACTCTGAAATATAGGCCCACTTGTTTTACTGTGCTTCAGATAATACTTTAAAAAAAAAAGGACATTTATGGCAACACTGTCAGGCAAGTACATTGGCACCATTTTTCCTATAGCATTTGGTCACTCCATGTCTCTGTCACATTTTGATAATTTTTGCAATATTTCAAACCATTTCATTATTATATTTATTACCGTGATATGTGATCAGTGGTTTTTAATGTTACTACCCTATAAATGCTTAGATGGTTAGCATTCTTTTAACAATAAAGTATTGGAAATTAAGGTATGTACTTTTTTTATATATAATGCTATATTGTACATCATTAGACTACAATATAGTATAAATGTAACTTTTATTTGCACAGAGAAGCAAAACATTGATATAACTTGCTTTATTTTGATATTCATGTGTTATGGTGGTCTGGAGCCAAATCCAAAATATCTTTGAGGCCTGCCTGTACACAGAATACATGAGCCACATATATACACACTACAACCTGCCTGTATGCAGAGAATGGCCCATCTGTATTATATGAATTAGGTTTAACATAAGGTACAAAATGTCCTGAGAAGCCTGCATGCAGATAAAAAAGCAACAGTTAGAACCAGACATGGAGCAATAGACTGGTTCAAAATTGGGAAAGGAATACCTCAAGGCTGTATATCGTCACCCTGCTTATTCAACTTACATGCAGAGTACAGCATGCGAAATGCTGGGCTGGATGAAGCACAAGCTGGAATCAAGACTGCCAGGAGAAATACCAGTAACCTCAGATAAGCAGATGATACCACCCAAATGGCAGAAAGTAAAGAGGAACTAAAGAGCCTCTTGATGAAGGTGAAAGGGGAGAGTGAAAAAGCTGGCTTAAAACTCAACATACAGAAAACTAAGATCATGACTCCTGGTTCAATCATTTCATGTCAAATAGATGGGCAAACAATGGAAATGGTGATAGACTTTATTTTCTTAGGCTCTGAAAGTGACTGTGGATGATGACTGCAGCCATGAAATTAGAAGATGCTTCCTCCTTGGAAGAAAAGCTATGACAAACCTAGACAGCATGTTAAAAAGCAGAGACATTGCTTTGCCGACAAAGGTGCATATAGTCAAAGCTATGGCTTTTCCAGTACTCATGTACGGATGTAAGTATTGGGTCATAAAGAAGTCTGGGCACTGAAGAATGGATACTTTTGAACTGGGGTGCTGGAGAAGACTCTTGAGAGTTCCTTGAACAGCAAGGAGATCAAACCAGTCAGTCCTAAAGGAAATCAGTCCTGAATATTCATTGGAAGAACTGATGCTGAAGCTCCAATACTTTGGCCACCTGATACTAAGAGCCAACTCATTGGAAAAGACCCTGATGCTGGGAAAGACAGAAGGCAGGAGGAGAAGGAGATGACGGGATGAGATGGCTGGGTAACATCACTGATTCAATGGACATGAGTTTGAGCAAACTCCAGGAGATAGTGAAGGACAGGGAAACCTGGCATGCTGCAGTCCATGGGGTCGCAAAGAGTTGGACACTACTGAACAATAACAAAATGTCTTATAGTCTTTGTATTATCTTTATAAGATAATAAAACTAGCTGAACCCACTTGTCTTATTTTAATCTCTATAAAGATACGTTCTTTTTTGAAATGCCATGATTGATTTGACAGACTAAGATGTGAAATTTCAGAGGTTTTCAAATCAGAAAACCTGAAAAGTTCTAAACATTCTGATTACATTACTCAGAAAGATTTAGTTGTTCTTTTTTTAAAGCCATGAGTTTTAAAACTTTACTGAATTACAAATGATCCAAGCATATGTTACACTTTCATCAATTCCAGATTTTCAATACAGATGAAATCATCTCTTGGAGAGCTTCCTTCAGAAAATTTGCAGTTGGGGTTCCCTGGTGGCTCAGACAGTAAAGAATCTGCCTGCAAGGCAGGAGACCCGTGTTCTATCCCTGGGTCAGGAAGATCCCCTGGAGTAGGAAATGGCAACCCACTAGCATTCTTGCCTGGAGAATTCCATGGACAGAGGAGCCTGGCAGTCTACAGTCCTTGGGGTCACAGAATTGGACACGACTGATTGTCTAATGCTTTCTTTCACTTAAAAATTCATCAGTAAAATGGCCAGTTTCTGCATATATATTTGAATGTGGTTTATTCCCCACTGACATTTTACCTAGGAAAAGGAAACGGTAACCTACTCCAGTATTCGTGCCTGGAGAATCCCATGGACAGAGGAGCCTGGCAGGCTACAGTCCATGGTCACAAGAATTGGACACTACTTAGTGACTAAACCACCAACCACCAGCATTTTACCTACATTGTATTGATTCTTTTATCTTACTGTTAGTGCATTTAATTTCTCTCTGCTTTGGTTTTAGTAAATAGACTGACACTTGACATGTGTTTTTCCAAGGTTCAATTTTAAGTATTAATGTATTGATAAAATGCCTTTTGAACTACTCCGATGAAAGGTCCTGTGTAAATAGCAAATATTGTTTGTGTTGCTGTTGGTCTCATTATGTACATTTTCTCTACTGGCCTCTGTCTTTCAAGACTGAGACCTGTATTTTATATTTGAAGATGTTTCCTTTCAAGATAAAATATAATTAAGATATTTAATATCAGGAAATGATTTCATTTTTCTACCAAAGAATAATTCCTATTAAATAAATAACATATCCCTGAGAAAGTAAGTACTTCTTTGTGTATAATACTTTTAACTTGACTTGTTGATATCTCTGAAAAATTACCTATGTAATTCTCAAGGTCAAATTACCCAGGGAGTAGGAACAAAACTAATTTAAAAGCTGACTTCTTATGGACCACTTAGGAGACTGCTGGTTTTTCACTGCAGTCAGGTTATTTATTTATTTATTTTTTGTTATCTTGTTCCTTTATTTATGAATGTTAGTTACAAACATACACTCACATACATATATATACCACATACACATACATATCTCCCCCTTTAACATACCACGTAACGGATACTATGTAATAATTATAGAAAACAATTTTCTGCATATTAAGCATTTAATCAGGGAAATCTGAATAGAAGGCATGAAAGTCACTATAGCTTATATTTTGTATTCTTGGGGTGATGGTGGTCTCAATCAGGGACATTTGTGAATTTCTGTCATTTTTGGTTGCCACAATTTTGGGGGTTGCATCTGGTATCTAGGGGATTCATGGCTACTGTTAATCATCCTACAATATACAGGACAGGTCCCAACCCTCAATAATTAATTATTGGTTCAAAATATCAGTAGGGCCTTGCTTGAGAAACTTATATTCTTTACATATAATAGAACTTTTAAAATTCATCTTCAACAATCAGGGTTCTCCTGGATTTTGTGCATCCTGTTAATTCTTCATCCCCCTGGGTCTCTTTTCAGTATGGCATCGTGGGAAGAACAGGAGCTGGAAAAAGTTCCATCATTGCTGCCCTTTTTAGATTGTCAGAAGCTGAAGGTGGCATTTCCATTGATGACATCTTGACAACCAGTATTGGACTGCACGATTTAAGGAAGAAAATGTCAGTTGCACTTCAGGTATGCATAGCAGAACACTCTTACATGTTCTTTTCATAAGGTGTCTAAAGTTTAAGTGCTTTTAATTTGATTGGTCTTTTCAAGGTAAGTGAATGAGTTGATCCTTTTTTTCCCAGTAGAGCATATATTTTAGCAGCAGGTATTTTCAACAGACACTTTCATCAGATACCAGGTTTGTTGTTGTTGTTGTTGTTGTAGTTGTTCATTTGTTAGTTTTGTGTGCATGTGATTTAATAACTTACTGAGATAGATTTCTGGACTCAGACTTCATCAGTTTCCACAGTGTTTCCACTGATAATCACATAATTCTGAGAACAGAAGGATAAATGATTTGTTAGCACTGGAGAGGTTCCTATAGGGAAACATGAATTTTATTAATAAGTGTCTTACAGATGTAATTTTGCTGTGGGAAATGAGGACATCTTTTAAAGTGATTATCTCCTTGGAGAACTTTCTGTGAAATTGTGGGGCTTTGAGAATCATAGGATATATAGATGCTTTGGGGAGACTTTGACAATTTAGTCATTAATGAATAATTTTCACCAGGGAGGCAGTACAGAATAGTGAGGAAGAGCGGTGGACTCAGAATTCTGTCTCTGTGTACCTTGGTTTTCTCTGTCTTACAAGGCAGATAATGGTATCACCCCCTCAATCAGTTGTGAGGACAAAATAGGTCAATGAGTGTGAAGTGTTTCACGTAGACCCATATGTGCCTGCTGTGATGGTGGAGTGCTGAGTTGGAAATCTCTTCCTGGGCTCTCATTCTGTTCTCTTTTCTTCTTCTTTGTAAAGTAGTATAACTTTCAAGGAGCGTTTTGGAGACTGGATTATATGCGTGGTAGACACTCCCGTCATTCCTTGTGGTTCACTCACTCAACATAATTCTGTGACATTTACTGAGAAATTTCTATCCTCCAGGTATATAGCCAAGGGCAACATAGGCCATGTGTCCTCATCTATCATCCTGCCCTCTGCTTTCACAGACTTGCTGATTAAAAAAAAAAAAAAAATGAGTTTTTATTCATATACTTAGTAATCATCTGCCCATCAAGGCAAGCTCAGAAAAATACCCCCTTGAGATGAGAAACAGAGAGAAGGTGAGACACAATGAGCCAGGCAAATGTGCTTCCTGGAATGTGGGTGCAATATGTCCTGAAATGCCTATTTCTCAGGAAGCATGTACAACATGGCACCCAAAGGAAGGCGAATGTGGACTTGGGTATGGCTGTTGCTACCTGCCATGACCTCAAAAATACCTGGAATTAATCTTAAGTAATTTTAAAATCAAGATATTCTTTTAAGACTTTAGTGAAATGCCACATCAAACCCTTTAAGATGTCTGCTGTCAAAGAAAAGAGAGAGAAAAAAAAGAATGTAGAGAAATTAGAATCCTTGTTCATTGCTGATAGGAATGTGAAATAGTGCAGCTACTATGGAAATCAACTTGCTGGTTGCTCTGAAGAGTTAATGATGGAATTATCATATGACCTAGCAATTCTACTTAAGAGTATAAACCCAAAAGAATTGGAAGAAAGGTCTTGAAGAGACACTGGAACCTGCATGTTATAGCAGCATTATTCTCAACAGCAAAAAGGTGGAGGCACCCAAGGGTCCATTGACAGATGAATCAACAAACCAAATGTGACGCATATACATAGAGTAGAATATTACTCAGCCTTAATAAAGAATAAAATTCTGACACATGCTACAGACAGATGACCTTGAAAAAATTAAGCTAAGTGAAATAAGTCATTTACAAAGGACAAATACTGTATGATTCTACTAATAGGAGTTACCTCGAATAGCAAATTCATGGATACAGGACATAGAATGGCGGGTGCCAGGAGTGGCTAGGAGAGGGGAGTTGTTGTTTAATGGGTACAGAGTTTCAGTTCTTCAAGATGAAAGGAGATCTGAGGCTGGATGGTGGTGATGGCTGTACAACAATGTGAATGTATTTAACACCACTGAACTGTGCACTTAAAGTGGTTAATCTAGCAAATTTTTTGTGTGTGGATTATTTTATTTTTTTAACTTTACAATATTGTATTGGTTTTGCCATATATAAACATGAATCCACCACAGGTATGCATGTGTTCCCCATCTTGAACCCTCCTCCCTCCTCCCTCCCCATACCACAAATTTTATGTATATTTTATCACAATTGAAAAAAATTTTTTTCAAAGCTATCCCTTTCAGGAAAAAATGGGAAGAACTTCTTAGCACATTAAGTCCCCATATTTAAAGATTTCATCTGGCTATTAGATTTATGACTTATGATTACAGTAGAAAATAAATGAGCTTAGATTCCCAAGTTTTATGTTTTGATGGTACTCATCTCTGAAATGGCCATGTGAGATTAGTTAGTAGAAATAAAGGGCATGTCTGTAAAGTGCTTTCACATCCTTGAATGCAAAGCTTTAGAAACATCCCTGAATTATTTTTAATGCTTCTTAAAAGAAAAATGTTGTATGCTTGTGTACATAATTCTGTAAATAAATAACATTAGTTAATTCTTGGCTCTGCCAATAATATTTGGAAGCACATCTGAGCAAAGACTAAACATGCCTTGACATTGGCATGTTTTGGTTCTATTCTGTTGGTTTCCATCCTTCCTTTGAGCATGTTCTAGGTACACAGTCCAGAGAGCATGTTTGCAAAATAGTGCTAAGCTTTGTATCCATGTAGATTCCACTTTATATGCCTTTGTCTCCAAGGTGCAGTGTTGCTTGATTAAAGAGAGAAAATTTGGAGAGAACTTGCAATGTATAAAGATTCCCAGGAAGCCATACAGGAGGCAGACGGGGCTAGAATGGTTAAGAGTGTAGACCCAGTGTCAGTGTGACCCACAGTTTATTCCTGCTCTGCCTCATCAACTGTGGGGTCTTGATAATGTCACTTGGCTGCCAAGCTTCAACATCCTCGTCCTTAAACCCGGTCTGGAAATCATTGCCCCACAGATTTGTGGTGAAGATGTAACTTAGTGAGATAATGTTTGTGCCCTTGTCTCGTTCTTAGGAATGCTCAGTCATCAGGAACTGTTATTAGTCTTAAGAATCAGGGTATTGGCCTTTTGGGTATTATTTCTACTTAAGTAGAAAGTAGAGTAACACCTTCTAAAATGACTTTTCTGTTTAATTTCTGTTGATGTGTTCATGGTCTTTGGTGATTTTCTTTATATTTGTTGTTTAATAATAAAAAACTAAATCATTACATAAATATGAATAGTAAAGCAAAGAAACAGAAAATTAAAACAAACAAACAAAAAACATAATAGGAATTTTGGGGAAAAGCACCACATAGAAATGTATCTAACATTTTCCAAGAGCAAGAAATCAGACTAAAATTTTTTTGTATTTTGATTTCTGGCTTTCCTCCCACCAGCTTCTTCCCTGACCATCACCTTATACACACTCTTACTTTCTAATCCCTCACCAAGACTTCCAGTCTTTTTCTCAGCCCTCCCCACACTCTTGAATATTTTCTTTCTCTCTTTGAGAACAGGGCCTATATCTCTCATTTCTGTTCCTCTAGTGCTTGTTACAGTCCCTGACAAGTTACATGAGTATTAATAATAATTCCTAATGTTTATGGAATCATTAACACATTTTAGTTTCTTATCCCACCATTTCCTGCTTAATTCTCACAATTTGTTGTTATCCTTATCTGATAGATTTAAAATCTGAGTCATTGGGAGCTTATCCTACTTTGCAAGTAAGGGGCAGAGCCAGGATTCAAATTTTATGTGTGTCTACTTTTTAAAAATTGAAGTATAGTTGATTCACAGTGTTTCAGTTGTATAGTGAAGAGTTTCAGTTTTATCTCCAAAGACTCCCATAGCAGCAGAGTAAAATCCAAAGTACTAGTCATATGACAGAGATCTACACTCTCCAGTATCCACCTTGTCCACTTCTCAGTCGTCTGACTCTTTGTGACCCCATGGACTGCAGCACGCCAGGATTCTCTGTCCATCACCAACTCCCGGAGCTTGCTGAAACTCATGTCCATTGAGTCAGTGATGCTATCCAATCATCCCTTTCTCTTCCTGCCTTCAGTCTTTCCCAGCATCAGGGTCTTTTCCAGTAGTCAGCTCTTCACATCAGATGGCCAAAGTATTGAAGCTTCAGCTTCAGTATCAGTCCTTCCAGTGAATATTCAGGGTTGATTTCCTTTAGGATTGACTGGTTTGATCTCCTTGCAGTCCAAAGAACTCTCAAGAATCTTCTGCAACACCACAGTTTAAAAGCATCAATTCTTCAACTGTGTTGTACTCATCAGATATTTTCCCGATTTTTCCTACCGTCCCACTTGAAAGGACTCCCTAAACCATAGAAAGAATAAGTAAGTATAGAGCAAAGCCAGAAGATAATATTCCTATTGCTCTGTCCTTCATTTGGACAATATCAGTTTAGAAATGGGTTTATGCACTTGTATGTCATGGGCTGCTATGTGTCAGAAGATACTCAAAATGTTATCCCTCCCCAACCAAGAGACCTTTGTCTTTACAGCATCTTGCTAGCTGCAGAGGTGGAGAAAGTATGTTAGTTTGGTTGCTTGAATTTACTTGTCTAAGTGCAAAAACTTACATTCGTCTTTCTCTCAAATGAATAGGAAGCAGTGATGCTTGTGTCTCAACACCCCAATATAGGGAACTTAGGAAGCTGAGAGCAGACTCTGCAGAGGGAGAGCCCAGTGCTGTTTTTTGAGTTGCCCCTCTTAGCTGAGCCAGGCCCACACTGGATCCTTGGTCCTTGTGATCCTGGAAGCAGCAGGGAGCTTCCATGGTGGTCTCTCTTTCTCCTAGGCTCATCCCTGTCACTGCTGACTCCCCATGAACAGGTCAGAACTGGGGGAGGTGTGATGGTAACAAGGACCTGGGTAGGAGCAGAGACAGGGGAGTGGGGACATAGACCATCAGTCATGGGAGGAACATTCAAAGATGAATACTGTGTTCTTAAGAAGGTACTCCTCAACTTCTGTTCAAAATTTTAGGAATAATCTAAAATGAAAGTTCTTCTTAAATAATTTCCTTAAACACAACAGGTAGCTGAAGTATGTGTGTTCTTTGTGCTCAGGATCTGAAGTACTTAAATATGTCCCCCAGAAAGACCACCAGTTGAGATTATATGCAGGGAGTAGCCTGCTTACTTGAAAGGACCTGGAAAATGGAGGGAAGATGGAGAAAGGAAGGAGAAGAATATTGAGGACCAGCCTCCCCTCACCTGGCTACATCACTTGTGTAAACCTCATGGAGACACCTGAAGGATGAGAAATCACCAGCATGTGGGAATCTTAAGGCTGATAATTACAAACAGTAACAAGTTTTTATAAAAATCAGAAGTAGAATGATGGTTATTCCCCTGACAAGGACCACTTACCATTGTTTAGATGGTTGTTTAGTCTTTGATCGTAAATTCGAGTTTTAAGGGAAACCTTAAATTTGGTCTCGAGATTTTTTAGTTCAGTTCAGTACTCATTCTGAAATATTGTATGACTAGTGATTTTCAGGGCTTTGGAAGCATAGTGGCCACTTAATCAACTCTGTGCGACTAAATATCCCTTTATAATGTCTTTTTAATTCTGGATTTTGTTCAGGGGTATGTCTTTTTTTGATGGCACACCCTGAGTTTTCTGTATTCATTTCTCTCTCATTAGACTTAAAACTGAGACCATATTGAAGGAAGGTTTGGAAGGCTTCCTGAGTATCGTTCTTCCTCATGATTAGGGAAAAGAAATGTCTGTCTTCTTCGTCTTTCCTGTCAGGCTTTTGTGAAGTGAGGAGGAAAGTCCAGCCCCAAGGCCAGGCAGGATTTGAACATGGGGATTCCGAGCAGTTCCGGGCACCTGTGGAAGAGTCAGGTCTCCTCTTGTTCCCACCCACACGTGTGCCTCCCCTTGTTCTGCCCCCTTCACTGAAAGGAGCCAATTGTGCTCTTCTCTTCTGCCCATATTCTTATGGCCTGGCTTACTGAGCCTTCCAGAAGAAACTGTAAGTGGCCTACATGAGCTTATGTACAGGATTCTCTCTTGAGGCCAAGAGGAGACATATATTTCCAGAGTAATTTACTTGTGGCTCCTCCTGAAGCAGATGAATAGGAAGAACTATTTAAATCAAAGTATCATGACACAGGTCACAGTGGGTTTCAGGTCCTCCTGGCCTTGCAGTTAATAACAAATTTGAGGCAGGCCATCCTGACACACAGGTTAGAGAACGTGGGACTAGCTGATGCCAAAATCAAAGGTGATCTCTCCATGGACAGAGGTGCTGCAGACCCCAGGAGCTGACGTTCCCCTTGCACATGTGGGGCTGTTCATTTCACACATGTGGAGAGATTCCAGATCCTAGAAGACAATCTGACCAATGGAGAAAATAGCCTAGTTTACTATTCAGTGCTAATGTGTAAATATTTAATGGTTTGTTTTGAGGCACAAACCTCTACTAATCATGCTGTTGGTATTTCCCAGTCACACCAGGATTGACAGTTAATTTATGTAGATCTTGACATTAAGTTTCTCATGTAATTATTTCCTCAGTTTGTGTGAGTATTTAAACAGATATTTATTACCAGGGTGGTATTTTTTTTTTTTAATCAAATCTTCCTTTGTCTTCAGTTTTTTCCTTAAGATGAAAAAAACTTCTTCAACACTTTCTTCTGTTAGTGTTCAGTAGTTCAGAAGATACTTTGTAGCACACTTTGTACAATGGAAAATAATTTTAGAGATACTGTTTTGTAAACATACATTTGCAACTTTATTATTAATAATTAATGAATTTAGATGTTTTTGTATTTCAATTTTGACAGTCTGTACACATTAGAATAAAATAAAAAGAGGTTAAGGTAATAACACTCACTGTTTTGGCATATTTAGGAACCTGTTTTATTCACTGGAACAATGAGGGAAAATCTGGATCCCTTTAATGAGCATACGGATAACGAACTGTGGAATGCCTTAGAAGAGGTAATTTATTAATAGTAACTGTAATTAACTTGTTAGCATCTGTATATGTGTGTTTACATTTAGAGCTTTGCAGATAATTAAGGGGAGCGTGTCAGTTTCACTGACTTCGGTAATAGGAAAACACTGATGACATGGATATGCTTAAAAATGTGTGTATTGATGATGATGAAAATCAACAATATAATGTGACATGTTTTCATTTTAGCTATTTTCCTTGAACCCTGAACAAATAGACACATTATCTTGTCCTTAGCAGAGTACTCAATTGGATGTTGAAACTGTGGGATCAAATTCTACTAGTGACCTGGTGAATTAATTACTCCATTATACTCCAATATTCATTTTATTCCTCTGGTCTTAGGAAACATCTCCTAAGTGGAGACAATAGTAGTTTTTCCTTATTAACTAAAAGATATAAACAAGATCATACTAATAAAATGTAGAAGTTTCATAGGAAAGTGTTTATAAAAGTAAATTATATAGTCGGAATTAATGATGATTATTTATTGGCAATCATGTCATTTTAATGCTGTAGCATGAATGCAGATAACAGAACCCTGGAACATCTGCTCAGCTTTTATATGGGTAGGTTCATTTCTAGAGAAATTTCTGTTATTTGTGTCATGTTTTCCCTTGCTCCACTTCTTTGAATTTCCTCACCCTTGCATAAAAAGAAAATTTGACTATTAGTTGCTGTCAGTTTGTATTTTAATACAGACTATTTTGTGTATTTGCACTCCTTTTAAAAATCAGTTCTACTGATGCCAGAAACCCTAGACTTCTTTTTTTTTTAATTAATTTATTTTAATTGAAGGCTAATTACTTTACAATATTGTAGTGGTTTTTGCCATACATAGTCTTTGCTTTTAAAAAGTAAGAATGAGCATTCCTATACATTAACGATGAAAGATCAGAAAGAGAAGTTGAAAAAAAAAATCCCATTTACCATTGCAACAAAAAGAATAAAATACCTAGGAATAAACCACCTAAGGAGACAAAAGACCTGTACTTATAAAACTACAAGGTACTGACAAAAGAAATCAAAGATGATGCAAACCAGATGGAGGGATATACCATGTTCTTGGATTGGAAGAAGCAATATTGTGAAAATGACTATACTACCCAAAGAATCTACAGATTCAATACAATCCCTGTCAAATTACCAATGGCATTTTTCATAGAATTAGAGCCAAGACTTTTACAGTTTTAATGGAAACACAAAAGATCCCAAGTAGCCAAAGCAGTCTTAAGAAAGAAAAACAAAGCTGGAGAAATTAGGTACCCTGACTTCAGAATATATTATTGAGTTGGCAAAAAAGTTTGTTATATAAGATTTTATTTAAAAAAAAACAACGAACTTTTTTGACAGTTCAATACAGAGCTAGAGTAATTAAGCTGGTATGGCACCAGCACAAAAACAGAAATACAGATCAATGGATTAGGCTAGAGAGCCCAGAGATGAACTCACAAACCCGTGGCCAACTAATCTATGACAAAGGAGGCAAGAATATACAATGAATAAAAGGTGGTTTCTTCAGTAAGTGGTGCTGGGAAAACTGGACAGCTATGTCTAAAAGAATAAAATTAGATCACTCCCTGATACCATATACAAAAATAAACTCAAAGTGGATTGAAAACCTAAATGTAAGACCAGATACTATAAGATTCTTAGAGGAGAACACAGGGAAAAAACTCTACCTAAATAACTACTAAATGTTTGATCGATCTTTTCATTTTAGAGAAGTGTGGCATATTTTTTTTAATCTTTTTTTGTTGTTGTTGTTACACAAATCTGATAGATTGATTGTTCACTTTGGTTTGAATTGGTGTGTTTGTCATTTAGTGTCACCCTTCTAGGGAAGCTCTGAAATCTGTAATATACAGATGAACCTTGACTATGAGCAGGCAGATTTGGAGGTATGACCGTTTCCAGCCAGTAATTCTGGTTTCTGAAGGATGTCACGACTGAGTCTTTATACACCCACCCTGCTTTTCAGCAGCATGTGAATTTTGTTTTCTTAAATTGAGTCGATTGCTTCACCTTCTCCTGCCTGAAAAACAGTGTATCTCTGATTTCATTTAAGTTTGTGAGTCTTTTACAGTAAAATTCTACAAGATAAGAGGTGTGTAGAGCATTTAACCACTAAATGCAAAGAACAATAGGATGATCCACTACTCTTGAATTCATAGGACAAATTTAATGGTGAAATCGGGACACATCTTAAAACTGGAAGTACTGGTAAATTATTTTTCTATTTGTTTTCCAGATTGAGACCCTTCTTCAGATTTTCAGGTAGCATTACTCTAGAATTTTAGAACATATTGTTCCATGGACAGAGAGGCAATCTAAATTATAAAAATGCTAAAGTAGTAGATAATCCTAAGATCTATGTCTATTTAAACTACATTTGGAACTTTCTATAAAAAGGAAATGTGAGTTTATTTCACAAAGTCAAGTGTGTGGTTTCCATGTATTGCTTCTGGAATTAACTCTGTTAACTTTGGTGATATCACTTGGAGAAATCATCCCACTATTATGGTTCTCTAGGAGTTTATTCCTTATGACTATTTTAAAAGAAAACTTACCAAATCATTCACTGAAAAACATACAAATGTGATAAAGAAACAATTCCTCAAGAATCTGGATAAAGGGGGTGATTTATCACTCTAAGTTATTGTTGTTCAGTTGCTAAGTCACCTCTGACTCTTTGTGACCCCAATGGACTACAGCACGCCAGGCTTCCCGGTCCCTCGCCATCTCCTGGAGTTTGCCAAAGTTCATGTCCATTGAATAGATGATGCCATCCAGCCATCTCATCCTCTGTCTCCTTCTTCTGCTTCTGCCTTCAATGTTTCCCAGCATCAGGGTCTTTTCCAATGAGTCAACTGTTTGCATCAGGTGGCCAAAATATTGGAGCTTCAGCTTCAGCATGAGTCTTTCCAGAGAGTATTCAGGGTTGATTTCCTTTAAGATTGACTAGTTTGATCTCCTTGTTTTCCAAGTGACTCTCAGTAGTGTTCTCCAGTACCACAGTTCAAAAGCATTGATTCTTCAGCACTCTTTTTTTTTTTTTTAATTTTATTTTATTTTTAAACTTTACAATATTGTATTAGTTTTGCCAAATATTGAAATGAATCTGCCACAGGTATACCTGCGTTCCCCATCCTGAACCCTCCTCCCTCCTCCCTCCCCTACCCTCCCTCTGGGTTGTCCCAGTGCACCAGCCCCAAGCATCCAGTACCGTGCATCGAACCTGGACTGGCGACTCGTTTCATACTGTCCAGGTCTCACGTTTGTACATGACTACTGGAAAGACCATAGGTTTGATTATACAGACCTTTGTCAACAAAGTGATATATTTGCTTTTTAACACACTGTCTAGTTTGGTCATAGCTTTCCTGCCAAGAAGCAACCATCTTCTAATTTCAAGGCTACAGTCACCATCTGCACTGATTTTAGAGTCCAAGAAGAAGAAATCTGTCACTGCTTCTATCTTTTCCCCTTCTATTTGCCACGAAATGATGGGACTGGATGCTATGATCTTAGTTTTCTTAATGTTGAGCTTTAAGCCAGTTTTTTCACTCTCCTCCTTCATCCTTATCAAGAGGTATCACTAAATCAATGAAGTCAGTTTTTAAGCAAACCAGAAACCCTAGTTATTAATTTGTAAATGATGCCTAACTGGAACCCAAACTCACAGAGTTAACTTGAGAATGAATAGCAGGGAACCAATATGTTTTCCTCTTAATGAACTTCAATTAAAAGGAAAAGATAGCTTAGAAATTTTTTTAAGTCCTCTAGTTCTGTTTTGTCCTTATTCTTTGGCAAAGATGGACATTCAGAAGGAAAACAGTCCTATGGATGCTGTCTGTCTCATTTTGTTGATTTTTCTAAATATGCTGAAAATACATTTTTCATGTAATCAAAATTTGCCAACTTACTGTAAACTGATAAAAGTTCATCAGAAATTGGTGCTATTGGAGTGCTAAAAAGCAAAGGCAGCTCCAAAAATATAACATGAGTAGTGCCTGAAGATGAAGCACTTTATCACTCAGAGGTTAAAAAGTCATAGTAGATAAAACTCTGGAAATGAATCATTGATGTGTTGCTTCTGTTATAAAGCAAAAACAAAACACCTTAGATACTAGGATTTGGAATTAAGAGTATAGTATGGGGGCTTCCGCAGTTGCTCAGTGATAAAGAGTCTGCCTGCAATGAAGAATTGGGGTTGATCCCTGAGTTGGGAAGATTCCCTGAAGGAGGAAATGGTAACTCACCCCAATATTCTTGCCTGGAAAATCCCATGGACAGAGGAACCTGGAAGGCTTCAATCTAGAGTTGACTTAGCAACTAAACAATAACAAAAATTTCCTGTCAAACTGGGAAGAAATCATGAAGTTAAATGTCTGACATTGATAGTGTCTCTGTTAGGACACAAGTGTGTCTCATCACACAGGAAAGCAAGATACAGAAACCTGGGCATCAGCAACCTGTGCATCAGGAACCATGTAGTTCGGTCCTTGCAGTGGCAACAGGTCACGTGTCCATTTCCCCGGGCTTTGTATTAGGTGAACTACCTTTACTGCTGGCCCTGCTCTAGTAAAAGCTCTTCCCCATTTGTTGATTGCATTTCAGTGTCTCCTTCTGACCCACACCAGATTTTCTTTTTGAAAAGTAAGAAATTTCCGCAAAATGTGGAAACCACCTGACCTCTGTGTTCCCCTCCTGTGCGAGGCATCAGCACCTACTACACAGAGTGCACACAGTGATGATGGAGACAGGGTGCCTTATAAGTCCAGTGTATTATTTTTCAGTTTGCTATATTTCATTATTTTCTCAAGATCTAAGATAATCTGGAGTATTCTATACAGAGATGTATAGTTTTGAATAGTAATTATTTGTTCTCTTTTCCTTAAATTATAACTTTTTTAGTGCTTTTGTTTAAAATGTGATATGATGTCTTGGAGCCAGTTAATTTTATAAGAATATATTCTTTATACAATTACACTTAATAAGAAAACAGTTTTATATATAAATTATTTATTCATATGAATTTAGTTTCTAATTTATAGGAACAGATATGTGATTCATTTAAAGTCACTTATGCCTTCATTCATGTTGTTGCTGTTTGTCACGTCTGACTTTTCTGCAACCCCATGGACTACAGCCTGCCATGCTCCTCTGCCCATGGGATTTCTCAGTCAAGACTACTGGAGTGGTTTCAATTTCCTTAGCCAGGGAGTCTCACCCAGGATCGAAACCAAGTCTCCTGCTTGGCAGGCGGATTCTTTACCACTGAGCCAACAGGGAAGTCCACCTTCATCCAGCCAACAAATATCTACTGAGAGCTTTTCAGGCAATGATTCAGATTCTGGGGCTGTCATAGTCATCAAGAGACAAAATGTCTGTCCTTTTGGAGCTTAAATTCTGGAGAAGTTGAAAAGCAAGCCAATGCATATGTAAAAAAAATCTCAGTTCTGTTACATGCAAAGGAGAAAAGTGAAGCAGAGCATGAAGAGGGGCAAGCTGATAGCATTATTAATAATGGGCAATATCTATTAATCTGTTACAAATTCTGCATGTACTGACTCATTTACTATTCTTCATAATGTTAAGAGGTACACACCTTTATAATTATGATATTATAGTCTTACTTAGAGTTTAGGAAGCTAAGATAGGGTAGGTTCAGGAATTTTCCCAGTTGGCATAGCCAGGCAAGACTTACCCCCAGGCTGCCTGGCTTCAAGTCTTCTCCAATTTGATTTTGTTTGGTTTCAAAAAAAAAAAAAAAAGTAGTCAACAAAAGAGTCCAAAAGCAGTATTTGGGTGCAGTCTCAAAAATGACAGAATGATCTTGGCTCATTTCCAGGGGAATCCATTCGGTATCACAGTAATCCAAGTCTATGCCCCAACCACTAATGCCAAAAAAGCTGAAGTTGAACAGTTCGATGAAGACCTACAAGACCTTCTAGAACTAAAACCAAAAAAGATGCCTTCTTCATCATAGGGGACTGAAATACAAAAGTAGGAAGTCAAGAGATACATGGAGTAACAGGCAAGTTTGGCCTTGGAGTACAAAATGAAGCAGGGCAAAAGCTAACAGGGTTTTTCCAAGAGAACATGCTGGTCATAGCCAACACCCTCTTTCAACAACACAAGAGAAGACTCTACACATGGACATCACCAGATAGTTAATACCGAAATCAGATTGATTTTATTTTTTGCAGCCAAAGATGGAGAAGCTCTATACAGTCAGCAAAAACAAGACCAGGAGCTGACTGTGGCTCAGATCATGAACTCCTTAGTGCAAAACTCAGGCTTAAATGGAAGAAAGTAGGGAAAACCACAAGCAATTCTGATGGGACCTAAAACAAATCCCTTACAAATTATACAGTGGAAGTGACAAGTAGATTCAAGGGATTAGTTCTGATAGACAGAGTGCCTGAAGATCTATGGACACAGGTTTATAACAGTCTACAGGAGGTGGTGAACAAAACCATCCCCAAGAAAAATAAATGCAATAAGGCAAAATGGTTGTCTGAGAAGGCCTTACAAATAGCCGAGGAAAGAAGAGAAGCAAAAGGCAAAGGAGTAAAGGAAAGATATATGCATCTCAATGCAGAGTTCCAAAGAATAGCACAGAGAGATAAGAAAGCCTTCCTAAGTGATCAGTACAAAGAAATAGAGGAAAGCAATAGAAAAGGAAAGACTAGAGATCTTGTAAAGAAAATTAGCAATACTAAGGGAACATTTCCTGCAAGGATGGGCACAGTAAAAGACAGAAGCGGTATGGATATAACAGAAGCAGAAGATATTAATAAGAGGTGGCAAGAATACATGGGAGAACTATTTTTATAAAAGGTCTTAATGACACAAATAACCACAATGGTGTGATCAGTCAGTTAGAGACAGACGTCCTGGAGTGTGAAGTCAAGTGGGCCTTAGGAAGCATCATGATGAAGAAAGCTAGTGGAAGTGATGGGATTCCAGCTGATCTATTTAAAATGGGTGAACATATCTCCACTCATCAACAGAAAAGTGGATTAAAGATTTACAGAGCATGATCCCGCCCTTCAGAACAAGACCCAGTCTCCCCCTGTAAGTCTCTCCCATCAGGAAGCTTCCAAAAGCCTCTTATCCTTCTCCATGCAGACAGACTGAAAACCACAATCACAGAAAACTAAGCAATCTAATCACATAGACCACACCCTTGTCTAACAATGAAACTATGAGCCATGCCCTTTAGGGCCACCCAAGACAGATGGGTCATGGTGGAGAGTTCTACAAAATGTGGTCCACTGGAGAAGGGAATGGCAAAGCACTTCAGTATTCTTGCCTAGATAACCCCTAGATAATGTTCCCAAGATAATGAACAATATGAAAAGGCAAAAATATAGGACACTGAAAGATGAATTCCCCAGGTTGGTAGGTGCCCAATAATCTACTGGAGATCTGTGGAGAAATAACTCCAGAAAGAATGAAGAGACAGAGCCAAACCAAAAGCAATACCCAGATGTGGATGTGACTGGTGATAGAAGCAAGGTCTGATGCTGTAAAGACCAAAAATGCATAGGAAGCTGAAATGTTAGGTCCATGAATCAAGGCAAATTGGAAGTGGTCAAACATGAGACGGCAAGAATGAACATTGACATTTAGGAATTGGCGAACTAAAATGGACTGGAATGGGTGAATTTAACTCAGATGACCATTATATCTACTACTGTGGGCAAGAATCCCTTCAAAGAAATGGAGTAGTCATCATAGTCAACAAAAGAGACTGAAATGAAATACGAGAATGTAATCTCAAAAACGACAGAATGATCTCTGTTCGTTTCCAAGGCAAACCATTCAATATCATGATAATCCAAGTCTATGCTCTGACCAGTAATGCTGAAGAAGCTGAATTTGAATGGTTCTATGAAGACCTACAAGAACTGTTAGAACTAACACCCAAAAAACATGTCCGTTTCATTAGAGAGGACTGGAATGCAAAAGTAGGAAGTCAAGAAACACCTGGAGTATCAGTCAAATTTGGCCTTGGAGTACAGAATGAAGCAAGGCAAAGGCTAATAGAGTTTTGCCAAGAGAACACACTGATCATAGCAAACACCCTCTTCCAACAACACAAGAGAAGACTCTGCACATGGACATCACCATATGGCCAACACCAAAATCAGATTGATTATATACTTTGCAGACAAAGATGGAGAAGCTCTAAACAGTCAGGAAAAATAAGACTGGGAGCTGACTATGGCTCAGATCATAAACTCCTTATTGCCAAATTCAGACTTAAATTGTAGAAAGTAGGGAAAACCACTAGACCATTCAGGTATGACCTAAATCAAATCCCTTACAATTATACAGTAGAAGTGAGAAATAGATTTAAGGGACTAGATCTGATAGAGGACCTAATAAACTATTGACAGAGGTTCGTGACACTGTACAGGAGACAGGGATCAGGACCATCCCCAAGAAAAAGGAATGCAAAAAAACAAAATGGCTGTCTAAGGAGGCCTTACATATAGCTGTGAAAAGAAGAGAAGTGAAAAGCAAAGGAGAAAAGGAAAGATATACCCATGTGAATGCAGAATTCCAAAGAATAGCAAGGAGAGATAAGAAAGCCTTCCTCAGTGATCAATGCAAAGAAATAGAGGAAAACAATAGAATGGGAAAGACTAGAGATCCCTTTAAGAAAATTAGAGATACCAAGGGAACATTTCATGTAAAGATGTGCTCAATAAATGACAGAAATGGTATGAACCTAACAGAAGTAGAAGATATTAAGAAGAGGTGGAAAGAATGCACAGAAGAACTGCACAAAAAAGATCTTCATGACCCAGATAATCATGATGGTGTGATCACTCACCTAGATCCAGACCTCCTGGAATGTGAAGTCAAGTGCACCTTAGGAAGCATCACTATGAACAAAGCTAGTGGAAGTGATGGAATTCCAGTTGAGTTATTACAGATTGTAAAAGATGATTCTGTGAAAGTGCTGCAATGAATATGCCAGCAAATTTGGAAAACTCAGCAGTGGCCACAGGACTGGAAAAGGTCAGTTTTCATTTCAGTCTCAAAGAAAGGCCATGCCAAAGAATGCTCAAACTCTGCACAATTGTACTCATCTCACACACTAGTAAATTAATGCTCATAATTCTCCAAGCAAGGCTTCAACAATATGCGAACCGTAAACTTCCAGATGTTCAAGCTGTTTTTAGAGAAGGCAGAGGAACCAGAGGTCAAATTGCCAACATCTGCTGGATCATGGAAAAAGCAAGAGAGTTGCAGAAAAATATCTGTTTCTACTTTATGACTCTGCCAAAGCCTTTGACTGTGTGGATTACAATAAACTGTGGAAAATTCTGAAAGAGATGGAAATACCAGACCAGCTGGCCTGCCTCTTGAAAAATCTGTATGCAGGTCAGGAAGCAACAGTCAGAACTGGACATCGGACCAGAGACTGGTTCCAAATAGGAAAAGTAGTACATCAAGGCTGCATATTGTCACCTGCTTATTTAACTTATATGCAGAGTATATCATGAGAAACACTTGACTGGATGAAGCACAAGCTGGAATCAAGATTTCCAGGAGAAATATCAACCTCAGATATGCACATGACACCACCCTTATGGCAGAAAGTGAAGAAGAACTGAAGAGCTTCTTGATGAAAGTGAAAGAGGAGAGCAAAAAAGTTGGCTTAAAGCTCAACATTCTAAGATCATGGCATCTAGTCCCATCACTTCATGGCAAATAAATGGGGAAACAGTGTAAACAGTGTCAGACTTTATTTTTTGGGGCTCCAAAATCACTGCAGATGGTGACTGCAGACATGAAATTAAAAGATGCTTACTCCTTGGAAGGAAAGTGATGACCAACTTAGCATATTAAAAATCAGAGACATTACTTTGCCAACAATGGTCCATCTAGTCAAGGCTATGATTTTCCCTGTAGTCACATATGGATGTGAGAGTTGGACTATAAAGAAAGCTGAGCGCTGAAGAATTGATGCTTTTGAACTGTGGTGTTGGAGAAGACTCTTGTGAGTCCCTCGGACTGCAAGGAGATCCAACCAGTACATCCTAAAGGAAATCAGTCCTGAATATTCATTGGAAGGACTGATGTTGAAGCTAAAACTCCAGTACTTTGGCCACCTTATGCAAAGAACTGACTCATTTGAAAACAGCCTGATGATGGGAAAGATAGAAGGCAGGATGATAAGGGGTCAACAAAGGATGAGGTGGTTGGATGGCCTCACTGTCTCAATGAATATGAGTTTGACTAAACTCTGGGATTTGGTGATGGACAGGGAGGCCTGCTGTGCTGCAGTCCATGGGGTTGCAAAGAGTCGGACATGTCAGAGTGACTGAACTGAACTGAACTGAATTCAAATCCTAAAAGATGATGCTGTTCAAGTGCTGCACTCAATATGCCGGCAAATTTGGAAGACTCAGCAGTGGCCACAGGACTGGTAAAGCCAGTCTTCATTTCATTCCCAATAGAAGGGCAGTGCCAAAAAATGTTCAAATTACCACACAATTGCATTCATTTCCCATGCTAGCAAGGTAATGCTCAAAATCCTTCATGCTAGGCTTCAACTGTATATGAACCAAGAACTTCCAAATGTGCAAACTGGATTTAGAAAAGCCAGAGAAACTGGAGATCAAATTGCCAACATTCATTGGGTCATTGAAAAAGCAAGAGAATTCCAGAAAAATGTCTTTTTCATTGACTACACTATAGCCTTTGACTGTGTGTATCACAACAAACTGTGGAAAATTCTTAAAGAAATAGGAATACCAGATCACCGTACTTGCCTCCTGCAAAACCTGTATGCAGGTCAAGAAGCAACAGTTAGAACCAGACAGGGAACATTGGTTCCAAAGCAACAATTTGGACTGGTTCCAAATTGGGAAAGGAGTACATCAAGGCTATATATTATCACCTTGCTTATTTAACTTATATGCAGAGTACATCATGTGAAATGCTGGGCTGGATGAAGCTGGCATCAAGATTGCTGAGAGAAATGTCAATGATGTCAGATATGCAGCTGACACCACCCTAATGGTAGAAAGTGAAGAGGAACTAAAGAGCTTCTTGATAAAAGTGAAAGAAGAGTGTGAAAAAGCTGGCTTAAAGCTCAACATTCAAGAAACTAAGATCATGGCATTCTGTCTCACACTTCATTGCAATATATGGGGAAATAGTGGAAAAAATGACAGACTTTATTTCCAAAATCACTGCAGATGGTGACTGCAGCCATGAAATTAAAAGACGCTTCCTCCTGGAAAAAGGAGATATAACAAACCTATACAGAATATTAAAAAGCAGAGACATCACTTTGCCAACAAAGTCTATGTAGTCAAACCTATGGTTTTCCCAGAAGTCATGTACCAGTGTGAAAGTTGGACCATAAATAAGGCTGAGCGCTGAAGAACTGATGCTTTTGAACTGCAGTTCTGGAGAAGATTGTTGTGAGTCCCTTGGAACACAAGCAGATAAGGAAAGTCAGTCCTAAAGGAAATCAACCCTGAATTTTCCTTGGAAGGACTGATGATGAAGCTGAAGCTCCAGGACATTGGCCACCTGATGTGAAGAGATGACTCATTGGAAAACACCCTGATGCTGGGAAAGATGGAATCAGGTGGACAAGGGTACAAAAGAGGACAAGATGGTTGGATGGCATCGCTGACTTAATGGACATGAGTTTGAGCAAACTCCAAGCGATAGTGAAGGGCAAGGAACCCTGGTGTGCTGCTGTCCATGAGGTTGCAAAGTGTTGGACACAACTCAGTGACTGAACAACAGCAACCTATATCTATAAGCTAAGGGAAATAAGATGTTGTGTTTTATTTTTCGTGCATTTTCATTCACAACAATGCATTTACGACACTGAAGAAAATGCACTTCATTGGTCCACTATTTATAGGTTTAAACTTGGAAAAGAACCATTATTAGAGTGGGCTCCAGGATTACTAATGTATAAGGGGCAGTTTGCCATTGTTTGAAACTTGCATATATTAAACTTCAGAAAATAGTAAAGGGCCAATAAGACTATGTCTCCAGAGAACCAGATTTTCTGTAAAATTTTTGAAAGTTTTTCTCTAGTGTACCAACTCCTATGCAAAATGTACTTTATGAAACTTAACTCAACCATAAAGATCCTTTTAACTTTTCTGTTTAAATCACATTGGGAGAAATAGCTTCACTTTTTGAGAGACTTCCTTAACTAACCCCTAGGTGGGGTTTCTGGTGGATGTCCTGTGATGGGAATGGGGGACACTGAGATCTTCCTGTCCTGAGTTGACTCCACCATCTTTCTCAGTGAACATTCACTGGAAGGAGCTCTCCCCATCATCTGGCTGTACATATATGATACGTAAGAAGTCCTGAGGATGTCAAAGCTCTAGTGTCTAAGAGGCTTGTCTACTTCAGTAACAGTTTGCTTAGAAAAATGTCATTCTTTTCTATCCACAGGTACAACTTAAAGAATCTGTCAAAAGTCTTCCTGCTAAAATGAATACTGAATTAGCAGAATCTGGCTTGAACATGAGTGTTGGTCAGAAACAACTGGTGTGCCTTGCCAGGACTATTCTCAGGAAGAATCAGATATTGATTCTTGACAAAGCCACATCATACGTGGATCCAAGGTATGGAGCTGAGCCCCAGGAAATCTTGAATCTGACTTGTAAATGTGGTAAATGGAAAACATTTAGTGAATCTTCAAAATGTTTCTAACTGCTCGCTTGGCCTCATGGATATCTGTTGGTAATATTAATTCCAGAAAACAAAGGATAAAACCAAGACATGTTATATGGTGTCAATGTTGTTATGAGGCATCATAAAAGAGCTGAATTCTTAAATCCAGCTCCTGATAGTTTCAAGCAGTTTGGAGGGAAGACTAATTTTCCATCATTTTATGAAAAATAGTAAATTTCTAAGTAGACTTTTTATACTTAGTTATTTAGGAACAAGACTATATGTTAAAGTATTGATTTTTAAAAACATTGTAAAAATATCGTAGGATATTTTTAGGTCTTAAGTCTGCTTTTCCTGTCTTTACTGAATTAAATCAAATTCTTTGTTTCTAGAACTGATGAGTTCATACAAAAAAGAATTCATGAGAGATTTGCCCAGTGCACTGTGCTGACCATTGCACACAGGTTGAGCAACATTATTGACTGTAAATGGATAATGGTAAGACCCTCACCATTTTAGCTATTTCCATTTATGTTCAATTTTCAATGTATCCTTCCTTGTAAAATTTGATAGGAACCTCCATTAATGTTTCTCTTACTTTCTTCTCTCATTCCTGAAAATTACTCAAGTACTTAACTATACTTTGAGAATGTACTATTAAATAATATATCCAATAATCTTATATCTTCATATTAAAAGTTTGAGTTGTCATTTATTTATGATGGCCAACTTAAAATATTCCAAACCCAAGTTATAGCTCCATATTTTAGTGGAGTAGAACACAGTCATTTTCACTGTGTCATAGTTGTTTCAGCATTTTTGGATTCCCTTATCAAAAAAAAAAAAAAAAAATAGCTCGAACTTAGACTGCTGGGAAGTTGATGGCTAAAGTTGTAGAATGTCTCGGGAGTCCATGAGAAGAAACGGCCTAATGAGAAAAACAGTATTTTTTAACTGAAAGGATTTAATATAAGAAATGTATTACATAGGGATTAGAGGGCTAGAATCACTGGGGTAATGATTTTAGAAAGCAGCTACCATATCCTCGGATAGATCTCCAGACCTGAGAACTAGGAAGAGAGGCCCCGAAGAATTGATGCTCGGACCTCTGAGGAGAGGTCACTGCCCGGTTGCTGGTCATATTTGTAAGGGAGCAGGATGGGGCTGGTTCTCCACGTGCTAATAGCTGGAAGCTGGAGTCAGGTCCCAATGCTGAGGTGATGCTAGTAGCAGAATCAGGTAGCACATTAGCCGTGTTTCCCACCTTCAGTCTCCCTCTAGTGCCCCCTACTGGCAGAACCTAACAAAGGCCACCTGGCAAAAGAGTCTCGGAACTGTTGCTGTGACTTGCAGAGACCCAGCTTCTGCATCACAGATGAGAGTTTGGAAAGAAAGGCAAATCAGGGATGAGAGACTAAACAACCAGAAAGTCTCTTAACAATAGCTCTTTTCTTTACACATGGCAGGCTCCAGGCTTTGGTCTCTGGATTTCTGTCTAGTATCTTCCTTTCCAGGTTTGGTTGGCTCTTTCTTCCTTAGTAATTTAATATTTCCTTCCTTAACTTTATTTCCTTCCTCCATCTATTCCTTTTCTCTCTCTTTTTCGTTTTATCTCTTTCCTTGTCCTTTCCCTCTATTGCTTGCTCAGTTTTAATAAATGAGAAATGGAATGTAGCTTTATAACATAAGAAAAGCATTCCTCAAAGGAAAAAATTTGGCGGCAAATAATCTCAGGGAATGCAAGATACTTTAAGGTATTTTGATGGTCCATACAAAACAGGTAATAATCACTAATGAGTGGTCAATGATACCCACAGTTCCTTATGTCTAAGGAAAATAGTACCATCTCTTTTGACTTCTTGGGCAGCTTCTGGAATATCACCTCCTGTCCTTACTTCACATGCATTGTCAGATGGGATCATCAGTGGGGCACTGAGTAGATACCAGGCTGTCAGCATTGAGACAGTGCTTATAGTCTCATTCCCCAAGCTGGACGTGCTTCCTTCTGGGGAGGCAGATGACAGAAATGGGGCATCCCCAACCAAAAGGATGCTCTAGGCTCCAAGCAGTGTGTCTGGCTACCTGGACTAGACATCATGGTAGGAAGCAGGCTCTACCTGCACACTTTCATGAGAGATGGGGTAGCATTCAAGATTGCTGAACAGTGACTCTTAATTTCTGGAAATGTTTTGTGTCAGGCATCCTTAGTCCTTCATTTTGTGTTCTTGAATGCTGATTGGAAAAGTAACCTTTTTTTTTCCATTTATTTTTATTTATTTACTTTTAATTTTTTTAAAATATAAATTTATTTATTTTAATTGGAGGTTAATTACTTTACAATATTGTATTAGTTTTGCCATACATCAACGTGAATCTGCCACAGGTATACAAGTTTTTACCTGTCACTTTGTTGGTCTTACCTCTCAACATTGTGTTTCGAAGACTGTCCATTTTTCCATAGCAAATAAATGATGCTGTGAAATGTACCTGTTTCAAGCCCTTTGTCAGGCTTTAGAAATAACAGCAGAAAGATGGCTTGATCTCCAGCTCAGTTAAGGGTCTTTTCAATTAAATTCTTTGTTCCTATATGTACCCTGAATACTTATTTTTGGTTTTTGGTATTACAGCATTAATGACATTCATGGTAACAGATTCTTTTTATTATTTAATTCTTAGAAGTACTGTCAGCTTGAAATGTGTGGTTGGTTAGGGAAACTGAAGAAGGCAGAATTTGGAAGACATGTCGCCTGGTCAGTCCTAAAGTGTTATCACTCAGCACCTGATCCGCAGATGTGAACATCTATACCCTCTCAACCAGTCAGCTTTCTTAATATTATCAAATACATTCATTTTTTAAATGTTTTACTTACTGGTTTGTTGTTCAGTCACTAAAGCCATGTCCAACTCTTTGCAGCCCCATGGACTGCAGCATGCCAGGCTTCCCTGTCTTTTGCTATCTCCCAGAGCTCACTCAAACTCATGTTCATTGAGTCGGTGATCCCATCCAACCATCTCACCTTCTGTCATCCCCTTCTCCTCCTTCTCCCAATCTTTATCATCATCAGGGTCTTTTCCAGTGAGTTGGCTCTTTGCATCAGGTGGCCAAAGTATTAGGGCTTTAGCTGCAGCATCAGTCCTTCCAGTGAATATTCAGGGTTGATTTCCTTTGGGATTGACTGGTTTGATCTTCCTGCAGTCCAGGAAACTCTTAAGAGTCTTCTCCAGCACCACAGTTCAAAAGCATCAATTCTTAGACTGGCACCCAGCCTTCTTTATGGTCCAACTCTCACATCCATACATGATTTCTGGAAAAACCATAGCTTTGACTATATGGGCCTTTGTCAGCAAAGCAATGTCTCTACTTTTTAATACACTGTCTAGGTTTGTCATAACTTTTCTTCCAAGGATCAAGTGTCTTTTACTCACCAATATCTCCTGGTAAGGAGGTTATACATTTCTATAATCTCAAATTTTCTCTCTCTTGGTCAATGTCTATGAACAAATATTTAAAGTAGTTTCATGAAGCAGTGCACTGCCCGTCCCTCCCCAACTTTCTAGTTTTGTCTCACTCTGTTCTCCCTCCTTCCTTTACAGCTAAAACCAAACTGATGGTCTTTCAGTTCTCCAGATTCAATCTTCACTGTCTTAGAATGTACCCTCTCTAGACTGTTGGCTTAGTCTAAGGTGCCTGCAGTGGAAATGGTGAGATGGTGGGACCTGGGCTAGATAAAGAAGTGGAGCCAAGTGGACTGTGTGATGGATTGAACATGGGGTCTAAGAGCAGAGAGACAGGTTGACGCTGGTTTCTGGGTGCAGAGACTGAGCATCTGGGTGAATGGGGGAAGATGGAGGGAGAAGAGAAAGGCAAGGGTTCTCTTTGGAGCCTGTCACCTTTGTGATGAATGACCTTGTTTCCAGGAAAGGATCTTATCCTTCACTGTGAAGCTGCTCTTCCCACTCCTGTGTTGGGAGACCTTAAGTTTAAGGTTCCCTGATTGAGGTCATCAATGATGTCATGGGGAGGTCCCAGCAGGTGATGTAAGCTTGGCCCTGTGTTTACATCTCAGTCTGAGCTGGTTGAGGTTGCTGACTCTTCTGGTAGGAATAACAGGATTAGACCTCAGAACACCTAGAGATAGGCATCCCCCAGCTTCAGGGTTGGGGATTGTCCTCTGTGCTCCATTCACCCCAGGTGTAAAGCTTGTATGTTATTCTAGAGCTTCTAATTACCAGTTGGCTTTCAATGTAGCAAAAACATCACAAATAATGTTCTCTCTCAAACCTTCAATTTTTGAGGCAATCTTATTTTTATTGCTTGCTTTAGAACTATAGACATACCTTGTTTTACTGTGTTTCCCAGATACTGCATTTTTTACAAATTGAGAGCTTGTCATAAACCTGCATTGAGCAAGTCTATAGGCACCATTTTTCCATCAGCATCTGCTTATTCCATGTCTTTGTGTCACCTTTTGGTAATTCTCACAATATATCAGACATTTTCACTATCATTGCAGTTGCTTTGGTGATCTGTAACATCAGTGATCTTTGATATTACTTCTATGACTTACTGAAGTCTCTGATGATGGTTAATATTTTTTAGCAATTCCTTATTTTTAAGTTAAGGTCTGTACATTATTTTTTTTAAGACACAATGCTATTGCACACATGCTTGGGTACAGTAGAGTGTAAACATAACTTCTATATGCCCTGGAAGACCAGAAAATTCATGTGACTAACTTTACTGCAATATTCAGTGTATTCTGGTGTTCTGAAACTGAACCCGCAATAGCTCTGAGGGATGCCTGTACCAGTTCCTTTCTGGAAAGCAAGTGATTGTTTGTTCTGAAAGCTTTAAGGATATAAAGACAAGTCAATCTTCTGCAAAGCCTGATGCTTCACAGGGAGGGCTGCTAGCCTGGGGGAGGGGCTTGGGGAAGTGACAGATGCTGACGAAGGAAGGGCATAACCAACACTGCTGTCACCATAAAGTCCTGTCACTGCAAGTGTTAAGGTGTAATAATTACATATTGTTGCACTGACGAATACTTCTACACAAAAATAGATGGATATTTTCCTTTATTCTGTTTTTTGAAATGAAGAGCCTAACTCATAAAAATATATTTTTGTTACAAAAAAGCAATAAATGTGCAAGGTAAAAATAGGAAAAATTTTTTAAATCTCATAAAGGGAAGATTACAAAATACGCACCACCAGAAAGTAACAGTTGTATAGTGGTATAATATTATTTGGATAAAATTAGAAGTATTAATAGTTTGATAATTAGTCTTATGCAAAACAGAGTATTTCATCAGCAGAATTTTATAGCAGCAATATATTCTTAAAATCCCCCATGTCATGAATTAATTTTCTATATCACTGTTTTAATAGCTGCCTAAAATTTCATCTTAGAGATCGAGTATAATTAGTCTGAAATATTGACATAATATGGGCTTCCTTGGTGGCTCAGACTGTTAAGAATATGCCTGCAATGCAGACGACCCAGGTTTGATCCCTGGATCATGAAGATCCCCTGCAGAAGGGAAGGGCTACCCACTCCAGTATTCTTGCCTGGAGAATTCCATGGACGGAGGAACCTAGCAGGCTACAGTCTATGGGGTCGCAAAGAGTCAGACATGACTGAGCAACTAACACTTTCACTTTAGAGATTATATATTTTTTAAATTGTCACTTTTATTCAATATCTTGAAATGATTAAATGGATATGGTTTTGCTTAGTGTAAGTGAACAAGAGAAAAGGCTTGTTGGGAAACAACTGTGACCCAGTTAATAGCTTTGTGTATGTGTTGGCTCTCTGAATGGATTTACCCAGTTTTGGTTCATTAAACCATTTCAGAATTTTATTTTCCAAAGAAATTCTCTTAATTTTAAGTATCTTAATGATGTCATAACAGCATCTAAGTTATGATTAAGCATAAAAGTCATAACAGCAACTAAGTCAATCGTCCTCATTTGCTCCAAAATAGTGGAGCAAGACAGACAAATTAGAAATCCTTTTTCTCCTAAGACTCATTACTGTCTCTACATTAGAGGGTTCTTCCTACAGATTTTAGGATTAGCTGGGTGCTTGTGACCTGTTTTCTCCGAAGCCAATAGCACAGCTGTTGCCTCCAATTCCTGCACACTGCAGTCTTCATGTCACCTGAATTCTCCCTAGAACCATGAACAAAGAAGCGTGTGACAATCTGCACTTGCATTAACAGTATTGTCTGTGGTCAACATTTTCACTGTCTGCAGCTAGAGATTTCTTTAGAAATGAATAATGAAACACCAAAACCAGGGACAGGAAACTCGATTCCACCTCTTTTGTTTATAGTCAGTCTTATGATGTTATGTTCTTTATGTTTCTTCCTCAACACAAACCTCTTCTCAGTAGAATTTTTCCCAGAGAAATCAAAACCAGAAACTATTGTAATATCCCCACTTGGAAAGCACAAAACAGATAATACCTAACTAGAGTTTTACTTAAGTTCTGTTTTTCACCTTCATGGAACATTTCTTTCAGAAGCCTACATGGCTGCAATTAGAATATTTCAGAAGTGGAAACTCCTTCAAAAACTCCAAAAGATTTCACTCAATTTTTCAAAGGAAAATAATTAATATGGAGGTAGAAAGCACAGTTGGGGAGAAGAGATTACTTTAAGAGGGGAGTGCTTATGAGCAAAGGCAGCAGATTTGGGAAAGTGACTGTGGAGGTGACCATGAGCCGGCCTTCATCATCCCCCTGGTGAGAGACTAATTTATTATTTCAAGATCTAGGAAAGGATTTTGAGCTAATTCTTGCCACATTGCCATGTCACTGAGAAAATCACGGGCACCCATGTTACCAATGAGGGACCCACTATGCAAGTTTGGACAGCTGTCCCTGTGTCATCACCTGGCGACCATAAACAGAGATATGACACAGACCTTCCCCTTGCAACTCTACTTGTCGATAAGTGGGGCTCTATCTCTATTGTTATCATCATTTCTTAACAGGCTTTAACTCCATCCTCTCCATGCACTCACCCACCTCTCCTTGCATTCCTCTTTTTCACTGATGGCATCTTGCCCATGAATGGATCAAGTTATCTTGCAGTTGCTGCTGCTGCGTCTAAGTCACTTCAGTCGTGTGCGACTCTGTGTGACCCCATAGAAGGCAGCCCACTAGGCTCCCCCGTCCCTGGGATTCTCTAGGCAAGAACACTGGAGTGGGTTGCCATTATCTTGCAGTGGGTCCATTTAATTTTTATGTCTAGACAGCTACCAGGAATATCTGCACATAAACAGGTCTCATAAACACATCTTCATTGAGCTTATGTAACTCACTTACTTGTCCAACATAATGTGTTTTTACTTAACCTACTAGAGCTTGATAAGTAATTCAGGATTGGATTTCCTGGAGAGATCCTGGGGTTCAGGGATTATTATCACACCAATTTTAATGTGTGATTTAGTTTATAGTTTAACTTTTGTTACAGAAAGGGTGGGCACATAGTGGGAAATTATACGAGATTTTTATTATAAGGGATGAAAAAAATCCAAAACTATACCTATTTTTCTGTACACAAAGAGAATTTAGATTTGCTTTATGTTTATTTGTTCTGAAATATCTGGAATCTTTGATCAAGCTGCTGCTGCTAAGTCACGTCAGTTGTGTGAGACTCTATTCGACCCCATAGATGGCAGCCTGCCAGGCTCCCCCGTCCCTGGGATTCTCCAGGCAAGAATCCTGGAGTGGGTTGCTATTTCCTTCTCCAGTGCATGAAAGTAAAAAGTGAAAGTGAAGCCGCTCGGTCGTGTCCAACTCTTTGCGACCCATGGACTGCAGCCTACCAGGCTCCTCCGTCCATGAGATTTCCCAGGCAAGAGTACTAGAGTGGGTTGCTATTGCCTTCTCCTTTGATCAAGCTAGTAAATGTAAAAGCTAAGTTGGTAAAATTCTGTTTCCAGCTATTTTTCAGTCTATGTCCCATCTTAGCTCTTGTAGCCCCTAACGTCTTGCCTTTTAAGTTTAGTTAGATCCAGTTTATTTTTGCTTTTATTTCTTTTGCTTTGGGAGACTGATCAAAGAAAATATTGCTGCAATTTATGTCAAAGTGTTCTCTACCTGTGTTTTCCTTTTGTTTTATAGTACACAGTCTAATCTTAGGTCTTTAAACTATTTTGAGTTTATTTTTATGTGTGGTATGAGGGAGTATTCTAATTTCTTTCATTTCCAGGTATGCAGCTTTCCCAGAACTATCTAGCAAAGAGACTGTCTTTTCTTCAATATATATTCTTACCTAATCTTTCATAGATTAATTGAACACAGATATTTGGACACCTGTGTTTTAAAACTGCAGTTTTTCTTCCTCAACATCAGGAGGAACAGTTATGTTCTATCTATGCTATGCTTAAGTAAAATTGCACATTCACGGCATCTAAATTGACATTCCCAACTGACATATAGAAAATTCATTATGTGGATGAGACAATTATTCTTGGACTCTTTTGAGAAAGGTGCTCTTAACAATGATTCACAGTATAAGCAAAAGATTAATAGGAATATGACCTTTGTGAGACTTTAAAAAATGGTTCCAATTAAATACAAAGGATGAAGTTAACTGCAATACCTATGTGTAGAAAAAATAACTTGTGTCTTGTTTAGAGTTCCAGCATATTCTCTTCCTTTTAAAAAAAAATAATTTTATTAATTTATTTTTGGCTGTGCTGGGTCTTCTTTGCTGTTTGGACTTTTCTCTAGTTGCGGCAAATGTGCAGACTTCTCCTTGCAGAGGCTTCTGTTGTTGTGGAGCACAGGCTGTAGGCGCTCAGGCTTCAGTAGTTGTGACATGTGGGCTCAGTAGTTGTGGTGCATGAACTTATTTGCTCCACAGCATGTGGGGTCTTCCCGGACTAGGGATCAAACCTGGGACTTCTGCATTGGCAGGCAGATTCTTTTATCACTAAGCCACCAGGTAAGCCCATACCACATATTCTCTTTAGATACATTTATTCTAAATATGACCTAAATGAAGAATTAAATTCCACTTAACATCAAAACTATTTTTATAGTTCTATTATTTGGGTCAATTGTTTCAGGTACGTTTTCCCCCTCCATAACCATTAACCAAGGTCACTCAAAAGTAGAAAGGCAGAGTTAAGTACCCCTTCCTCTCCCTTTCAATTTCCTATTAGCAGGTTTGTTAATGAGCAATAAAAGGGGTGAAAGGCAAGCAGCTTAAGAAAGAAAGAGAAAGAAGCAGATAAAGGTAATTTGTGAAAACAGATTCAGATCCTAGGCAGTTCAGGTTGGGCTGCCCCATGTGCTGTGCAGGCTGTGATCACTTCAATCTGGAGCTCAACTTCTTGTTTGCTTTTATAGACTTATCCAAAAAGAAAACTGGATTTCTAGAAATTCCTTCTGTGCAGAGCAGTTCTGCAGAAGCTGCTTATATATCAGCTCTTTTTGCCAGCCTTCCACTCTCATAATAATAAACTACAGACACAGCCAACTTCAAGAAGCATCTTAACCTCTTGGAAAAGGGATTCTGCCCCTCTTGTTGGTCAGTCACTCAGTCTCTCAGTTTCCGATCCTTTGTGACCCCATGGACTGCAGGACTCCAGACTTCCCAGTCCTTCGATACTTACTGGAGTTTGCTCAAACTCATGTCCATTGAATTGGTGATGCCATCCAACTGTCTCATAACTCTGCCATCCCCTTCTCTTCCTGCCTTCAAACTTTCCCAGGATCAGGGTCTTTTGCAGTGAGTCCGCTTTTCCTGTCAGGTGGCGAAAGTAATGGAGCTTCAGCTTCAGCTTCATCATTAGTCCTTCCAGTACGGGCTGACATAATCCAGGATGCTAAAGAAGTTCCGGAAGCATTTACTTTCCACCCCCCAATATTGCTCAGATTGTCAATTCAACTTGACAATTAATTTGTTGTCAGGACACTGTCATGTGGTTTGTATGATGTCAACCTACTTTTTAGATAAATGTAGTCTGATTTTCTTGAACCAAGACCTTTCCCAGCTCTATGCATCTGTATAAATAGCCCTCAAAGCTCAGAGTCTGGGAGCTAAAAGCACTGACTAATGATAACAACCCCAAATGCCCTGGGCAGAATATAAAATGCTACAGACTGTCCTGTTCTAGTAATCATATTCTAAAGTTTTCATTTTCTTCCTTTTCTATAACCATATAATGATGAAAGGTCGGGCTGGGCCCTTGTCTCCCTAGAAAAACAGGGGAATCAAACCATTTAAATATCAGTCCTACCACCCAAATTCTCCCCGACCTGCCCCTTTTTGAAATATTGTCTGAGTTATGTTACTGGGGGATATTGTATGCTCATGGGTTTCTTTCTGCTGTTAACAGGTTTGGGATTCAGGGACACAGAAAGAACATAGTCAGCTACATTATTTGCTGCAAGATAGAAACAGCTTATTTTACAAGATGGTGCAACAACTGGGCGAGGCGGAGGCTGCTGTCTACACCAAAAGGGCAAAAGAGGTGAGCCTGCTGCGGGAAGCTGTAATTAAAATTCGCCTCCAGGGTGCATTCTTCACAAGATCTCCACCAAGGGTCTGGGAACAAGCACTCTGCGCTCTTTTCAATTAGAAGTCACCAGAGAGGAAGCTTCATGACTGGGTCTTAACAACATGTGGCAGGTGGAAGGCAGGTCTGCTGAGAATCTGCAGCAGTGCTGGGGGTGGGGTCGGGATGTGTGAACCCTTCTGTGTGCACACACCTGTGCCTGAGACAGAGATTTTGGATTCGACTTTCCACATGTTCGGACTCTGAGTTGAGATTCTCATGGAGCACTGAACACCATCATTTTGCAGACCTTTTACATTCATTTTGATTGGTGTTCAGCACATTTGTGATACAAGTTCTGTTGAGAAATATCCAGGAAATTTGAGAGTTTAAGGGGAAAAATCTTGGAATATTTTGATTCTAGATAGATCTTCCAGAGAAAGGTGTAGGTCTCTTCTGTTTTATAATCTATAAAGAAAACTCTTACCTGAAATTATCACTTTTTCCCTAATTATTGTTATTTAGAATGAGGTCCATTTGTCCCCCATGCTTCCTCTATATTCTAGAAGATGAAATTGTCATCAGGACAAATTAAGAACTCACAACACCTTCACACTGTAGTCTGAATGGTGCCTGAAGGTTTACAGAACACTTTCTCAGAGATGAGATGTGTGAAGCACTAAGCACTGTGTGTGGTGTGAGGAAGGGGCTCTGTGAGTAACATGCAGGTCACATGGTATCTTCCTAACAGAGGTGTAGTGGTAACCAAGGTCTGGTTTAAGAGGCTTAGCCACTATTATGCAGCCATCTGTATATCTTTCTGGAACCAGATGGGAGTGGGATTGGGGTTGATGGAAAGATAGATGGAGGGAAAGAAGGTCTGGTGTTCTAGCCCCTTAAGATGCATGGCTCAGGGTGGGATTTGGCTTCCCCACTGAAAATTTATCTCTGGATGTTAAACTATGGGTATATTTTCCATTCTTCATTCTTTTCTGCCTCTCCCAGATTTTCACTTGTAAATAGAATAAGATTATTTGTGTAATATTTAAAATGTCTTAAAGAAAATATGTCCCAGTGCTCAAATACTTCTATATGAAAGATTTATCTAAAATGTGGCCTAAGTTCCTCACTGTCTCCTCTCAATCCTCTCTAGAAATGAGGAAATGCAGAGCAGGACCTTCCGTTGCTCATCCTGTAGGAAACTTCCTGGGTCTCAGAGCTGGCTGAAGAGTTGGCAGAGTTAGAGTTTGTGCTTAGGTTTAAGGAAAAGGAAGTCTGTGTTCTGAAATTTTCATAAGTACTTACATTGTGTGCAAATGTTGAGAAGCTGAACAAGGAACTCTGTTTTTTTTTTTTTTTTTTTTTTTATGCCTGAAATTCACAGAGTGCTTTTATCCACTAGAATGTCTCCAAGTCAGACCATCCCTCCTGAGACCTCAAGAGCCAGGAATCTCCCAAACCCTTTTGCTCTTTTAACCTTAGGCATTTCACATCAAAAAGAGGTGTTCCCACCTGTATGTCAAAGTCTTCATTTTAAAACTACATTATCATGACATTGAGTACTGAGAAATAGAACACAGAATTTTAGATTGGTCCAGATAATAAGATAATAGGATTCAACTCTCTCTTTGTACAGATGAGGAAACTAAGGTGCTTTAGAAGGAAGGTGGCCCTATGTATATAACTGGTGTTAGGCTAGTCTGCAGCAGATACAGAATTATAAATTTGTTCTTTCAGTAAATATTTTAAATCAAGTGTAACATACATACTGAAGCAGACATAGGTCATAGAATTAGAAATCTTGAGATTCCTGGTCTAGTAATCCTGCACCTACTCTAACAATATTAATGGCAATATTTGTGTAGTTCTTTATAATTTATTTGTGTAGTTCTTTATAATTTATTTTCTACAGTTCTCATATATATAACATTTGTGTAGTTCTTTATAATTTATTTTCTACAGTTCTCATATGTATGATTTCACTTACTCTCCTGATGGTCCATTTTTATCCCATGTAATGGATGAGGAAAGTGGGTTCAGGGCTCACCCAAGGTAACAGAGCTGGTCCAGAAAGCACAGAGGGGGAATTATTGAGGAAGGCTGGGTGCTGTCCTAGGTACTGTGTTCTGTGTCAAGCCTGAGAACACTGCTCCTGTCACATATTAGCCGAGGTAAGGCCAGTCACCAAAGCTCACAGGGTGGCAGAAACTCACTCGTGGATTTCGGTCCTGCCACTGGCTCAGGTCACCTCTACAAAAAGAAATGCACTTCTTAATTCTCATCCCATCTTGACATTACTTGTGCATACTCTGCAACCTGTTAGAAGTAGAAGCTGTCAAATTATCAGCTTCTTGATGTGCAAGCATCAGATATCATTGCATTGTTCAGAGCTATAACATGGGGAGCACTAGCCTAAGTCACAAGCTTTCACTCTAATAGAACTGAATTCATTCACCTTAAAAGAAAACCCAACATCTGGGAGAAGGTGCTTCTACATCACATTTTCTTGAACTCATAGCTCAGGTGAGCTGACCCTTTTGGGTCTGATTGACCCTTTTGGATGATCCATGAAATAGTAGAGAAAGTACCTTTTAGATACATAAAGCTAAGGGGGGCTGTAGTTTGCTAGGGCTGCCATACAAAGACCAAAGAGTAGGAGACTTAAACAGCAGAAACTTATATCCTCACAGCCCTGGAGATTGAAAGCCTGAGGTCAAGGTGTCAGCAGGGTTGGTTTCTTCTGAGTTCTCTCTCCTTGACTTGTAGACACCATCTTCTATCTGTGTCATCACATGCTCTTCCTTCTGTGTGAGCCTGTGTCCTGGTTTCTCCTTATGGAATCTCCAGTCTGTTAGATTAGGACACACTTACATGATTTCATTTTAACTTTATTGCCTCTTTAAAGATGTTGTCTGCAAATACAGTCACATTATGAAGTACTGTGCTCTGTGCTACTGGGGAGTTTAGAACTTCAACATGTAAAATTGGAGATGAGAGGGTAACAGGCAGGAAGACCAGGGGTCTCCAAACAGAGGGAATAGGCTGCAAGTGTCAGACATTTTTTATCTCTCTCTGAAGTTGCAAGAGGAAACAAACTACTAGTGATATACTTTTCCCCTTCTCTATACAAATTTATATCCTCCAAAAAAAGAAATGCAAAAAGGTAAAATGGTTGTCTGAGGAGGCCTTACAAATAGCTGAGAAAAGAAGAGAAGCTAAAGGCAAAGGAGAAAAGGAAAGATATACCCATTTAAATGAAGAGTTCCAAAGAATATCAAGGAGAGATATGAAAGCCTTCCTCAGTGATCAATCCAAAGAAATAGAGGGAAAAAATAGAATGGGAAAGACTAGATATCTCTTCAAGAAAATTAGAAATACCAAACGAGAATTTCATGCAAAGATGGGTACAATAAAGGACAGAAATGGTATGGACCTAAGAGAAGCAGAAGATATTAAAAAGAGGTGGCAAGAATACACAGAAGAACTATACAAAAAAGATATTCATGACCCAGATAATCACAATGGTGTGATCACTCACCTAGAGCCAGATATCCTGGAATGCAAAGTCAAGTGGGCCTTAGGAAGCATCACTATGAACAAAGCTAATGGAGGTGATAGAATTCCAGTTGAGCTAATTCAAATCCTAAAAGATGATGCTGTGAAAGTACAGCACTCAATATGCCAGCAAATTTGGAAAACTCAACAGTGACCACAGGACTGGTAAAGGTCAGTTTTCATTCCAATCCCAAAGAAAGGCAATGCCAAAGAATGCTCAAACTACTGCACAATTGCACTCATCTCACAGGCTAGCAAAGTAATGATCAAAATTCTCCAAACGAGGCTTCAACAGTATGTGAACCGTGGATTTAGAAATGGCAGAGGAACCAGAGATCAAGTTGTCAATGAACGCTGGATCATCAAAAAGGCAAGAGAGTTCCAGGAAAACACCTGCTTCTGCTTTATTGACTATGCCAAAGCATTTGACTCTGTGGATCACAACAAGCTGTGGAAAATCCTTCAAGTGATGGGAAGACCAGACCACCTGACCTGCCTCCTGAGAAATCTGTATGCAGGTCAGGAAGCAACAGTAAACACTGGACATGGAACAACAGGCTGGTTCCAAATCGGGAAAGGAGTACATCATGGCTGTATACTTTCAACCTGTTTATTTATCTTATATGCAGAGTACATCATGAGAAACGCTGGGCTGGATGAAGCACAAGCTAGAATCAAGATTGCCAGCAGAAATATCAATACCATCAGATATGCAGATGACACCACCCTTATGGCAGAAAGTGAAGAAAAACAAAAGAGCCTCTTGATGAAAGTGAAAGAGGAGAACTAAAAAGTTGGCTTAAAGCTCAACATTCAGAAAACGAAGATCACGGCATCTGGTTCCATCACTTCAGGGCAAATAGATGGGGAAACAATAGAAACAATGACAGGCTTTATTTCGGGGGGCTCCAAAATCACTGCAGATGGTGATTGCAGCCATGAAATTAAAAGACGCTTACTCCTTGGAAGAAAAGTTATGACCAACCTAGACAGCATATTCAAAAGCAGAGACATTGCTTTGAAAACAAAGGTCCATCTAGTAAAAGCTATGGTTTTTCCAGGAGTCATGTATGGATGTGAGAGATGGACAATAAAGAAAGGTGAGCACCAAAGAATTGATGCTTTTGAACTGTGGTGTTGGAGAAGATTCTTGAGAGTCCCTTGTACAGCAAGGAGATCCAAACAGTCTATCCTAAAGGAGATCAGTCCTGAATATTCATTGGAAGGACTGATGCTGAAGGTGAAACTCCAATATTTTCACCACTTGATACGAAGAACTGACCCATTTGAAAAGGCCCTGATGCTGGGAATTATTGAAGCCAGGAGGAGAAGGGGATGGCAGAGGATGAGATGGTTGGATGGCATCACCGATTTATGGGCATGAGTTTGAGTAAGTTCTGGGAGTCGGTGACAGGGAAGCCTGGTGTACAGCAATCCATGGGGATGCAAAGAGTCAGACAGGACTGAGGGACTGAACTGAACTGATACAAATTTAAAAACAGGTTTCTTTTAAAATTCTGTGTTGCCATAAGAATACCTGGTTCCACCTGAACTTAACTTTTCTCAAACCTTGATCTAACCAAAGCATTTTTCTTATGGAAATGTTTGTCTTCAGTTCAGTTCAATTCAGTTCAGTCACTCAGTCATGTCCAACTCTTTGTGACCCCATGAATTGCAGCACGCCAGGCCTCCCTGTCCATCACCAACTCCCGGAGTTCACTCAAACTCACGTCCATCAAGTCGGTGATGCCATCCAGACATCTCATCCTCTGTCGTCCCCTTTTCCTCATGCCCCCAATCCCTCCCAGCCTCAGAGTTTTTTCTAATGAGTCACCTCTTTGCATGAGGTGGCCAAAGTACTAGAGTTTCAGCTTTAGCATTATTCCTTCCAAAGAAATCCCAGGGCTGATCTCCTTCAGAATGGACTGGTCGGATCTCCTTGCAGTCCAAGGGACTCTCAAGAGTCTTCTCCAACACCACAGTTCAAAAGCATCAATTCTTCGGCACTCAGCTTTCTTCACAGTCCAACTCTCACATCGATACATGACCACTGGAAAAACCATAGCCTTGACTAGATGGACCTTTGTTGGTAAAGTAATGTCTCTGCTTTTCAATATGCTATCTAGGTTGGTCATAACTTTTCTTCCAAGGAGTAATCATCTTTTAATTTCATGGCTGCAGTCACCATCTGCAGGGATTTTGGAGCCCCCCAAAAATAAAGTCTGACACTGTTTCCACTGTTTCCCCATCTATTTGCCCTGAAGTGATGGGACCAGATGCCATGATCTTCGTTTCCTGAATGTTGAGATTTAAGCCAACTTTTTCACTCTCTTCTTTCACTTTCATCAAGAGGCTTTTTAGTTCCTCTTCACTTTCTGCCATAAGGGTGATGTCATCTATATATCTGAGGTTATTAATATTTCTGCTGGCAATCTTGATTCCATCCTGTGCTGCTTCCAGTCCCTCATTTCTGATGATGTACTCTGTATATAAGTTAAATAAGCAGGGTGACAATATACAGCCTTGACGTACTCCTTTTCCTATTTGGAACCAGTCTGTTGTTCCATGTCCTGCTCTAACTGTTGCCTCCTGACCTGCATAGAGGTTTCTCAAGAGGCAGGTTTGTCTTAAACTATGTAAATGAACTATGCATTTACCCTAGACTCTGTCTTCAAGTGGGTTTCCCCTAAGACTGAGAACTGACTTGACAAACCAGTATGTTTTACTCATGCAAATGTTATCTAAGCTATGACAATGAGACTGTATTTGCTTTGAAAGCTGCCTTTCTTCAAGATTCATGTCAATTATTTTATGGCCAGGGACAATTCACCTTTTGCCAATGTTATCTCAAAATGCATGTTGTGTTAGGGGCCTGGTGCCAGTCTCTGAGTTTTGAGACATTTCCTTCTCTAATTAGCATGCTGCTAGTAGCTATATGGATCTTCCCTGTAGCTCAGATGGTAAAGAATCTCCCTGCAATACAGGATACCTGGGTTAGATCCCTGGGTCGGAAAGATCCTCTGGAGAAGGAAATGACAATCCACTCCAGTATTCTTTTCTGGAGAATCCCATGGACAGAGAAGCCTGGCGGGCCACAGTCCATGTGGTCTCAAGGAGTCGGACATGACTGAGCGGCTAACTACTACTACTAGTAGCTATATAACGTCTACCTAAAGACTATCAGAGGACACTCTTTCTGCCCCCTTCTGATGTCTATGTCAGAAGCTTTCTCTATCTCTTTTATACTTTAATAAAAGTTTATTACACAAAAGCTCTGAGTGATCAAGCCTCATCACTGGCCCCAAATTTAATTCTCCTCTGGAGGCCAAGAATAGTGGTGTCTTTCATGGTTCAGCAACAGCCTTTCAGATTGGACATGGTTCAGCTCCAAGAATAAATGCTTGTCATCCATTCTGTTCTGTTATGAAGCACATCAGGTTGAGGTTTTTTGAAGTTTCTTTGTTCCC
The DNA here is from genome assembly GCF_029378745.1 of Bos indicus. Taxonomy (NCBI): domain Eukaryota; kingdom Metazoa; phylum Chordata; class Mammalia; order Artiodactyla; family Bovidae; genus Bos; species Bos indicus. The sequence continues at coordinate 72,343,699 of NC_091771.1, forward strand.
AGTGTATATCAGAGGTGTCATTTTGTCTATTCGTGAAATCACTTAATACAGCCCAACAGTTATAAAATTCTCATATCCGAGCTCTAGGAGCCTGGTCCAGTTGGATAGATCGAGGAGGCACTTAGCATCCATGTAGCCTTGTGTCCCCAAGGTCTCTGAACCTCCGGTCCTCACCTGTGTGTAGAGCAGGATGAGAGCCCTGCTGTCATCTTCACACATCACAGGGATCAGATGAGAGAGCAGATGCTTAAGTGCTTTGAGAATATAGAGCGTTTTACGGTATAAAAGTGGGATCATTTTGTAAAAGCCTGTAGGTAGAAACCTTGCCTCCCAATAATAAAACAAATAAACCCATAGTTCTTCTAGGTCACTTTAGAGACTCTAAATCAGGGGTGCCGAACTGCTGAAGGTCCTTTGTAGTATTCAGTTCAGGTATTTCAGACCATGAAACAAAGTCCTTTTCAGTTAAAAGTTGCTAAAAATAATATTTTCTTTATAAAAAATTGTAGTGAGAAGGGTTATGGAGAAAAGAACCAGATGATTTTTGAAAGAATATTAAGCAGTAGCAAATGAAATGAATTTTCTTTTTTTCCTTTAACTGTTTTTAATTTCACCAAAAGAGTAAATACATAATCACAAAATATGTATATCTTAATAAAACGGAGGAGGGTGATGATATACAATTAAACTCCCCTGTACTCCCACCAAAGGCTTTTTTTAAGTGCTTCCATTACAGTGGAAATAGCCTCAGATTTCAGCCAGTGGGCCCAAGCATTCTTGGAGGGTTTATTTTTCTCCTTAAGTGACATTGAAATAGATAGCATTTCATGGGCAGAGCTGTTTTGGGGATAGCAGGTTATGTTAGCAACAAGAGAGTAAGAAAGTGCATTTACTATGAAGGTAGGTGTCCTAGTGCTTTTCTGTTTCGTGAGTGAAGTTCATTCTCTCTCACGATAACTTTGTTTACAGTACCCACAATGCACTTGCAGTCAGGTTTTATAAAAGAGATCTGGAATCATATGTCTAAGCAACCCAGTTTGTGACACGAGTCAATCTCTGATAGAGGATACATTTTCTGTTTTAAAGACTCAAATGAAACTTTTCACATTCTTCTTTGAAGAAAAGAGTTGCACTTGAAATCATTTTTTGCACAAACATGTTCAAGGATAAAATAATGTCAGGGCTTGTGAAACATTATTTTGTTATGTGCATCTGTAAGGAACCAAGATATAATACAGCTACTAAAAACTGATGATTGTGGAACTTGACAGCACTTCCTTTCCTTTGTTTTCTGATTATACACTGAAAAAATACTGATATACCTGATGTACTGAAAAATACTGATATAGCTGTATTTCTTCCAGTTCAGCTAGAATTTGGTAGAATTCAAGAGCTCAAAGGTCTGGCACAGATCTGTCCTATTATTGCATATCATCTTCCATTTAAAAGAAGTCTCTTGGTTGAGTCATTGTTAAAGCATTTGATTCTCTTTTCATTCTTGGGACCCACTATCCACAGATCACATCTCTATAGGCCTTATAACTGCTCTGCCACACAAATTAAAGACCAGGATATTTCATACATATATGCCAGTGTTTCAGTGCCTGTCAATCAGAGTTTATAAAAGATAAAGATCAGATCAGATCAGTTTAGTCTCTCAGTTGTGTCCGACTCTTTGCGACCCCATGAATCGCAGCACACCAGGCCTCCCTGTCCAACACCAACTCCCGGAGTTCACCGAGACTCACGTCCATTGAGTCAGTGATGCCATCCAGCCATCTCATCCTCTTTTGTCCCCTTCTCCTCTTGCCCCCAATGCCTCCCAGCATCAGAGTCTTTTCCAATGAGTCAACTCTTCGCATGAGGTGGCCAAAGTACTGGAATTTCAGCTTTAGCATTATTCCTTCCAAAGAAATCCCAGGGCTGATCTCCTTCAGAATGGACTGGTTGGATCTCCTTGCAGTCCAAGGGATTCTCAAGGGTCTTCTCCAACATTACAGTTCAAAAGCATCAATTCTTCAGCGCTCAGCCTTCTTCACAGTCCAACTCTCACATCCATACATGACCACAGGAAAAACCATAGCCTAGACTAGACGAACCTTTGTTGGCAAAGTAATGTCTCTGCTTTTGAATATGCTATCTAGGTTGGTCATAACTTTCCTTCCAAGGAGTAAGCGTCTTTTAATTTCATGGCTGCAGTCACCATCTGCAGTGATTTTGGAGCCCAGAAAAATAAAGTCTGACACTGTTTCCACTGTTTCCCCATCTATTTCCCATGAAGGGATGCCACGATCTTCGTTTTCTGAATGTTGAGCTTTAAGCCAACTTTTTCACTCTCCACTTTCACTTTCATCAAGAGGCTTTTGAGTTCCTCTTCACTTTCTGCCATAAGGGTGGTGTCATCTGCATATCTGAAGTTATTGATATTTCTCCCGGCAATCTTGATTCCAGCTTGTGTTTCTTCCAGTCCAGCATTTCTCATAACCTGATACTAACATCCAAATCTGTTCTGCTCCTTTTATGTGTAAACATGACAAACCCTGTTCAGATGCTAGTTTTCCTATCCTCTTTGTTACCCTGTTTTTAATGTATTTCAGGGAATAAAATGATTTTGCTTATCAATTTACTATAGTGATAAAGCATATCTGTGAATCAGAATGATCAGCAATCTAGCAGATTTACAGGTTATTTGACATTAAACCCAGCCCCGTTGAGGGTTTTAATGGGGCTGCTTCCTCCATAGAATAAATACAACCTTTGTTTTTTAAAACTGTGCCTTCAATAGTGATATGATTGCTTCACATGAAGAAGGAAACCTAGAAATGTGTTGCTTTAGGAGGAGGACTTTAAAACTGTTAAACATGTTGTTTTTGTCTTTTTCTCCCTCAGGTGTACTTCAAAAGGGTAACCAGATATCTCTCACAGTGACCTTGTGGTTATGAACGTTTCCAGTGGACAGCCCTCAGCCTTAACTATTTTAAAGTCAACACTGTGATTCTACCATGAGTTCATGTCTATTCCAAAGGCTTTTTTTTTACAATAGGTTTTGCACTGCATAAACTATATTGTACGTTTTTTACACCAGCAACAAATATCTACACATTACAAGATGTTAGTTCTCCAACTTCACTCAGTAATTTCAAGCTCTTGAAAAAGGATGTATTATGTTTATTTAAATGTTATATTACTTGCTTTCTTATCCAAATTAGAGGTGCAGGCCACCAGTAAAAGCTGTCTCTCAGGTTTTGTGTCTTGAGAGACTCCAGAGCCAAACACATTTTCTAAGATTTGAGACAAAGATGTCACAGATGTTTTTTGCTGTTACCATAATTACATATTACTTTCCAATTATATCCAGGATTTTGTTTACTTGAAGACTGTGTGAAGTTGCTGTTTTGTGTCACCACTTCCTTTAACATGACTAGGATCCATTTTTCCACCAAAAGACCTCTGGTTAAAATGCTACAGAGAACACTGGTAGGAAAAACATACAATATAGTATAGTTTAAGTAACAACAAAAAAATGCATATATGGTTAAATATACAGAAGGACAATATTATATGTTCTAAAATAGAAGGAGGAGAAAATATGCTTTCTCAAAATACGAGCCCTTCTAGGGGATTTGCTAATGAAGGACAGATGTGTGCTAGACTGCCTTTTAGATAGAGGATTTTATTTTATTTTTTTACATTACAAATTGTGGTAAAGTATATATAACATAAAATTTTCCATATAACCATTTTTAGTCACACAATCCAGTGGCATTAATCACAGTCACAGCGTTGTGCAGCCACATTGTCTGGGGAATTTTGGGTAATTATGTGCTTCCTCTTCAGTGTGTTATTTCTGCAGAGTCATTTTGATAAGTTTCATTTTTCTAGGAGGAATCTGTTTCCTGAGAGTTTTGAGCTTGATTGACATAAATCTATTCACAATATCTTGTATGTTTAATCTCTGCAGCATCTCTGTGTTCTTTTGGCTTTTTAATTTTCTTTTAGCCTTTTTTCAATAAATAATCTTGCATAACATTTTCCCGTTTTCAAAGAATCAACTTTTTGCTTGATTGATGCTCTCTTTTTTTTCCCTAGTTCATCATATCATTCTTTCTTTCCTTCAACTTTTCCTTAACTTTGAGGTTTTTACTCTACATTCTTAAATGGAAAAGAGATCAGTAATGTCATCATTTTTCTAGTATAAGTATATAAATCTAACTTTTTTCCTAAGATCCACTTGAGCTGCAACCTACAAGTTATGGTACTCACCACTGTCAATAGCCATAGTATTATGTATTTTCTAATTACTAATTTAATTCGTTAACTATATCTTTTACCCATGAGTTATACATAAGTGTAATGTTCTCTAAATTTCAGATGCTAATGAATTTTTTCTTTTAGATTGAACCCTGTGGAACTGCTAACATTCAGTCTTTTTATAAGCTATAAAATGGCACTTTCATATGGTTCAACATATAGTTGTCTTTTGTTATTAATATATAACTTAATTTCATTTGGTCAGACAACATTAGATTGTGAATTTTAAACCAAAGGTAACTACATTCACACTAAAGGTCCTTGTTTCTATCATTTTGTATGTTATTGGGGGGTTTCTAAATGTTATAAGTACATGTGTAACCAGTAATTTTCAATAAAAATCCTCCCCAAATACTGAAATGTTTTCTGATACGTGTTGCAGGCTGGTTCTCTGGGATGCAGACTCGGATAGAGTTTAGTGCTAGGATGTGTATCGGGGTGCCCTTGGGGTCAACACTGTGGAATCAAGAGGGAAGAAACAGGGTAAGGCAGAGGGAAGGATCAAGCTGGATCCCTGGACAGACGACCTGAGCTGACTCCATGGGAGTTTGGAGTGACGATGGCCTTTCAGGGTTGTCCTGACACATCCAATGACCAAGCCTTTACACCTCCTCCCAGATGGGTCATTGCACACAGGCTGCCCCCAGAGGGGCTGGTGGTTTAAAGTTTCCCACTGGCAGCACTTATAGCTGCTGCACAATGAGTCCCTGAAGGGAGGTCAGGACAGCATATCTCCATTTCCCCCCTGGGCATGTATCACAGCTCCAGAGGTAGGTGATGAGGGTGTACTGTGGGGGAGACTCTTAATGACTGATGTGTAAGTCAAAATGATGACTCAGTGATTCTCAATACCCTCTGGTCTAAAAAATAGAGGAGATCCATGTAGGGGAGGTATCCTCATTCTCCAGGGTCAGCCCGGTAGTCACCACTTCTAGGAAGTCACCTTAAGATCAGTCATCATCCTAGGTAACTCAGATTTGTGTATTACCCTGAGCACCTCTTGTGTTAAACTGAACCATACTTGGTTAGTGTCCTGTGTCACCATCTTGAGAGACTTTATTTTTAAACAAGGGGCCTGTTCTTTCTGTTGTACATGTAGCCTGCCCTGAGTGTGAATGGTCACATGGGGTCTTTTTCTCGCTTAGTTTAGGGCACTTGAAACTGCACCCTGTTCACTATTTGATTATGGCTTCCAGCAGAGTGTCTGTGCACAGAGGGTGCTTAGTAAGTGTTTGTGGAATGAACAAATGATGACTGAGAGCAAGCCTTCCTTCTCAACTTTATAACTTTGAGATTTTAAGAGGTATCCTGGGATAACAGAAAGCCCTGGTTTTGGAGTCAGTCACACTGCTCTGTCCTTTCTCTACTACTGTGGGTGTGGGAAAGCAGTAACCAGCCAAGGGGCCAGGACATTAGAATGGGATCATCCTTGATAAATAGGCTCCGGACACCTTACAGCCACATAGTCTTAGTTACATGCTTGGGTAAGCATCTCAACCTCTGAATCTCAGCTTCTTTGTATGGAAAATGAATACAGTTCCTGCTCTTGAACCATTGCTTTGGTTGGGATGATGGATGAGCTAAGAGCATCCAAAGACATAGTGTGGAATCACTGACCTTGGTGATTCTTATCACCAGGAAAGAACAGGATGGGTGTGGATGAAGGAGGTTTGTAGACTGTAGAAGGTGTACTTGAGGAGGTCCTCATCTGATGGCCTAAACCAAACTGTTCTTCCTGCACATGTAGTTAAAATGACACAAGCACATGGGGAGAAGCACAAGCTCTGGAGTCAGGGACAAATACTGGCTCCTCTGGGCACTGACTGGGTCTGGATACAAGTTCTGCTACCTGGTGAGTGTGGGCTCTTAAAGTTGGAAAGCCCACTGCTCTTCAGGGTCTTTGTCTAAAAGGTGAGGTGGAGATTGCCTTCTTGATTCTCAGAAGGCTGTTGCAAAGATTAATTATGGTAGTGACAGTGTGGTCTGTGCACTAGTGCCAGTCCCTGACCTGTTTGTAACCCAGTTAGAAATAAGTACAGGAAATTCAAGAGAGCTAGAAACTCACAATCCTGTATTATTATGAAATCCACCCTCAGGATGGGTGGGATCCTCAACACCCCAGGGACCAGTGTGAGGGTTGAACTTGTGGGGTGGGGGAGGGGCCCGTGGCTGAGCTACACGCTAGCCGTGCTCAGTGGATCATTGATTAGGTTGCAATGGGCTGAAAATGTAAATTTAAATAAAACTGATATTTAATCCAAGACAGGTGAGAAAGACTGCTTTTGAACAATGCTGGATATGTGATTATCTGTCAATTGGTACTATCCTCTCCAGCCCTATCCTCATTAATTGTTACCATCATATTATCTTAAAATTAGAGCACACAGGCTTTCAAAAGGCCCTACTATATATTATCAATGTTTTTAATAGCATTAAAAAGTTAGAAATAATTAAATTCCGGTTCAAGTTTAAGGTTTTTTTTTTTTTTCCAAGTCTAAAAACAATACTGTGCATATATTTTACCAGTTCTATTCTTGAATCAGCAGCATGGTCCTAATGTTGAAGAAGGTTCCCTGGAAGCACAACAGGCCACTTTAAAACTTTCAGAATTTTTTTAAACACAAGGTTTTAAGTTTAAGCTGTCAATTTTCCTTTAAAAACAGACTGTGGATTAACTGAGCTTTTGTTTCTTAAACCTAATGTTCTAAGGAAAGTGTTTCTTTTTTCCAAAAATTAAAACAGCAATGTGTGTTGAAAACTCTGAGAAATATATATTTATTTGGAATTTAGACCTAAAAAATATTAATAGAAGGAATCGCATGCCCCAGCCCTGTGAGACCTCCATCTGTACTCCAGGACCTTCTGACTTGCCTTAGGAGTCAAACTGGGATTGTGTGATATTTTAAATAAGAACAAAGGTTAAGACTTAGACATACTAGGAATGTTCTACAAGAAGTTTACATTGGATGGTTCTGACTAAATTCTCTCTTTCACTCAGCAAACATGCTCACAAGTATCCATCCCAATAGGTGGAAGCTTTGGGTATTCCAAACCAGTGTTTGATCCAAAAGCTTATCATATTTAATTCTGGAGGACATTACATGAAAAACATTTTAAAATTACATTTTCCAGATTACCTAGACAAAAAATGAGTCTCTGAGATGGAGATTTTATCACATTAGAAATGTCATAAGTAAATAACAATAAACAGAGGAACTGAGGGCTTTTAAACCCTACATTTTACAACACGAAAATTTTTTTTAAGTCAATGACTTTATGCCAATTCCTATAAGGCATAAAATAGATAGTAGGAAGAGAAAGTCCTTTTTTGCAGTAGAAAGTCAACTCACAAATGTAGACAGATTGATAGAAAAGTACCATATAGCAGCCAAACCAGTCATAAATAATTCAGACAAAATTCATCATTGTCTGAATATACAGTGAATGTTCAGGGGTTGGGGGAGACACAGCATTTTCATGGATTCAAAGTATCTTTTCAGATTAATTCTTTAGGCAAGAATTGTATTTTCAAAGCAGAAAAATCTTGCAAACACTTGGCTAATCAAGTAACCAGAGTAAATATAATTAATAGTGAACCTATTGACACCCTTGACTTTTTTTTCTTGTTTCTTTAAAAATTTATTTACGTATCATTGATTTACGATGTTGTCTTCATTTCTGCTGTATAGCAGTGACTCAGTTATAATACATACATTCTTTTTCATATAAGTTAAGTAAGCAGGGTGACAATATACAGGTCATACTACTTTCCCAATTTTGACCCATGTGGTTGTTCCATACCCAGTTCTAACTGTCCCTTCTTAACCTGCTTACAGGTTTCTCAGGAGACAGGTAAGGTGGTCTTTAAGTTTTCCAGTTTGTTGTGATCTACAGAGTCAAAGGCTTTAGCATAGTCAGTGAAGCAGTAGATGTTTTCCTGAGGAGAAACCATAAGACCTACAAACTCTGGAAATTTACTTCCTGATCCTTTACAGAAAAACTCTGCCCACCCTTCCCCAAAGCTTTGCTGCTCTAAGTGTGGCCTGTGGACCAGCAGCATCAGCTGGCCTGGGAGGCTGTTAGAACATGGAATCTTGTCTCTACCCCAGTCCTACTGACTAAGAATCTTCAGATCCCAGATGAGTCCTGCTCACAGTACAGTCACAGAAGCACTGGTTTAGAGGCCCTGCTCTGTCATGTCATCCTGTGGTTGCACCCTCCCCAGGTGCAGCCAGAGAGGACCAGGGGGTATGGCCACCTGGAGCCCCTACCCCTCCAGGCCCTGCTCTGAGCACCTGGACCCCAGAATCCTTGCTCCCAGTTCCAGTGCAGGCCTGCCTCCTGGGGCCCATGTCCCAGCCTGATAGGTGGTCAAGATACAGCTGTTTATGGATGGAAAGGGTGTGACCTGAGCTTGAACGTGAAAGCTGGGGGTGCTCTTGAATGAGCAGCAGGTTCCTCAGGGCACAGAGAGGGTCAGAGCCAGAGGTGAGAAGAGCAGGGGTAGGGCTGGGGGCTGGGGCAGCCCCTCCCTCTGCTGTCTTGCCTTCTGGCTTGGAGCTCAGTGTCCAAAACCCCAGTCTGCCAGGTATTAATAGGAAAAATTCAAATTACCAGACCCCACTTTGTGACCTCCTGGATCAGATCTTTGGGACTGGAGCCTATGACTCTGTATTCTGACCCCTCCCCTGGTGACTTTGATCCACAGCAGAGCTACAGGAGCACTTGTAATTAGGGGGAGAGGAACGTAGAGGGAAGCTGCCACAAGTGGCAGGGAGTGTCAGGGAGCGAGAGGGAGGTCCCAGGTCACGGGAAGCTGCTGACCACGAGCTCACACCTTTCTGCCTCTCTCATGATTCTTCTCACAACCTGACCTGACCCCACCTCTGGGAGCTGGCTGCAGGGAGAAGCTGCCAGAACGGGACAAGGGTGTCCTCCAGCCAACCGTGGGGCTCTCGGGGGCTGCCCTGCAGAAGGAAGGACCTAGGTCAGGGACAGTAGGAGTAAAGGGGCTGCAGGCACCTGGAGGGACCTCACAGGCCCACTTGGGGAGTCAGGCTGAAGCCGCTGAGCAGGTCTATGGACAGGGGAGAACTCCAGGTCCTGCCAGGTCCTACACGGGAGAAGCAGGGACATACTGTGTGGTCCCACCTCCCTGGGCTCAGAGGCTGAATCTGTCAGTCAGGTGTCCTATGATTTTCAGCGACTTCCTTCAGCTCTGCTTGTTTCCTTGTCTGTGAGATAGGGATCCTAACACCCTCTAGGCTTGTGTTACAGGTAAACATGGTAATTAAGTAAAAGCACATCTTTGCTATACAGGAGGGCAGAATATACAGCAGGGTGGTTGTCATTTATTGTGAAGCTTGTCATATTTCACCTCTGCACTTCCTGATGCTTGATATCATAGGCACTTGTCACTGGCTGGTAAGACCAATTTCCTCAAACCCCAGGCACAGGAAGGCTCCAGTTAGAAGCATGTTCCAGACTCGCATTTGTCCAGTGACCTAGCGCTCCCTGAGTTTCCCTGCATAGGTATGACTCCTGAAGTTTCTGCCGAGCTGCTCCTTGTGTATGCTTCCCAGGATTTCCCTCCCAGCAAACTACATCTTAGGAATCCTGCTCACAGGTTTGTGATAAACTAAGGCTGGGTTTGAATGAAATCTCCAGGGACAACTGTACCATACTGAAAATCACCACCAGGGGGGCAGCAGAATCCAGGAATTCAGGTGAGGAGGGTGGAAAGGCCATGGAGTGAGGGGCAAGGAAGGCCTCACAGCAGGCAAGAGAGGTGGGGCCTCCAGCTTTGCCTCACCGTCATTCATCGCACCCTCCACACACAGAAACACACTCCTGCTCCTGCAGAATCACCGGATCCCTGTATATTCAGTTATCTCCTCCGTGTACAGTCTTTTATATCCTCAATATGGTAAAGGCCAGTGGTTTGTAAACTTGGCTGCAAATTTGAATCACCAGAGGAGCTCTATAAAATCCCAGTGCTGAGTAGTCATCTCAGTTAAATCAGAATCTCGGGGGGGAGGAGGGTGGATGCAGGAGTCAACACTTTTTATTACTAAAACCCCACAGGTGATTCCACCCTGGTGCCAACTGAAAACCACTGTTGGAGGAAAAGGATCTCATTTCTTCCCAAATGGCAGCTGCTTTCATTCACATTTCTGACAAAATGTGGTCCACTGGAGAAGGGGATGGCAAACCACTTCAGTATTCTTGCCTTGAGAATCCCATGAACAGTACGAGGAGGCAATAAGATGTGACACTGAAAGATGAACTCCCTAGATTGGTAGTTGCTCAATATGCTACTGGTGAAGAGTGGAGAACTCCAGAAAGAATGTAGAGACAACCCAAGAGAAAACAATGCCCAGGTGTGGATGTGACTGGTAATGGAATTAAAGTCCAATGCTATGAAGAACAATATTGCTTAGGAACCTGGAATGTTAGGTTCATGAATCAAGGTAAAGTGGAAGTGATGAAACAGGAGATGGCAAGAGTGAACATCGACATTTTAGGAATCAGTGAACTAAGGTAGACCAGAATGACTGAATTTAATTCAGATGATCATTACTTCTATTATTATGGGCAAGAATTCCTTATGAAAAATGGAGTAGTCCTTATAGTCAACAAAAGAGTCTGAAATGTAGTATTTGGATGCAATCTCAAAAACAACAGAATGATCTCTGTTCATTTCCAAGGCAAGCCATTCAATATCACACTAATCCAAGTCTATGCTCCAACCACTAATGCCAAAGAAGCTAAAGTTGAATGGTTCTATGAAAACCTACAAAACCTTCTAGGACTAATACCAAAAGAAGATGTCCTTTTCATCATATACAAATGGGATACAGAAATAGAAAGTCAAGAGATACCTGGAGTAACAGGCAAATTTTGTCTTGGAGTACAAAAAGAAGCAGGGCAAAGGCTAACCATGAGAACGTATTGGTCATAGCAAAAACCTACTTCCAAAAAACACAAGAGATGACTCTACACATGGACATCACCAGATGGTCAACACCAAAGTCACATTGATTATCTTCTTTTCAGCCAAAGATGGAGAAGTTCTATACAGTCAGCAAAAACAAGAGCGGGAGCTGACTGTGGTTCAGATCATGAGTTCTTTATTGAACAATTCAGACTTTAACTGAAGAAAGTAGAGAAAACCATTAGACCATTCAGGTATGACCTAAGTCAAATCCTTTATGATTATACAATAGAAGTGACAAATAGATTCAAGGGATTAGATCTGATAAACAGAGTGTCTGAAGAACTATGGATGGAGGTTCATAACATCAGACAGAAGGCTGTGATCAAAATCATCCCCAAGAAGAAGAAATGCAAAAAGACAAAATAGTTGTCTAAGGAGGCCTTAAAATTAGCTGAGAAAAGAAGAGAAGCTAAAGGCAAAGAAAGAAAGGAAGGATATACCCATCTGAATGCAGAATTCCAAAGAATAACAAGGAGAGATAAGAAAGCCTTCTTAACTGACCAATGCAAAGAAATAGGGGAAAACAATAGAATGGGAAAGATTAGAGATCTCTTCAAGACAATCAAAGATACCAAGGGAACATTTCATGCAAAAATGGACACAATAAGGAAAAAAATGGAATGGACTTAACAGAAGCAGAAGATATTAAGAAAAGGTGGCAAGAATACACAGAATTATGCAAAACAGATCTTAATGATCTGGATAACCATGATGGTGTGATCACTCACCTAGAGCCAGACATCCTAAAATGTGAAGTCAGGTTGACCTTAGGAAGCATCCCTATGAACAAAGCTAGTAGAGGTAATAGAATTCCAGTTGAACTATTTCAAATCCTAAAAGATGATGCTGTGAAAGTGCTGTACTCAATTTGCCAGCAAATTTGGAAAACTCAGTCGTGGACATAGGACTAGAAAAGGTGAATTTTCATTCCAATCCCAAAGAAGGGCAATGCCAAAGAATGTTCAAACTACTGCACAATTGCACTCATCTCACATGCTGGCAAATTAATGGTCAACATTCTCCAGGTGAGGACTCATCAGTACATGAACTGAGAACTTCCAAATGTTCAAGCTGGATTTAGAAAAGGTAGAGGAACCAGAGATCAAAATGCCAACATCCATTGGATCATAGAAAAATCAAGAGATTTCAAAAAAAAAACATCTACTTCTGCTTTATTGACTACACCAAAGCCTTTGACTGCGTGGATCACAAAAAAAAAAAAAAAAAACTGTGGAAAATCCTTCAAGTGATGGGAATACCAGACCACCTGACCTGCCTCCTTAGAAATCTGTATGCAGGTCAAGAGCAATAGTTAGAACTGGACATGGTGCTACCAAATTGGGAAAAGAGTACATCAAGGCTGTATATAGTCACCCTGCTTATTTAACTTATATGCAGAATAGATCATACTAAATGTTGGGTGGGAAGAAGCACAAGCTAGAATCAAGATTGCCAGAAGATATATCAATATGAAGATGACACCACCCTGTTAACAGAAAGCGAAGAGGAACTAAAAGTCTCTTTAAAGTAAATGAGGAGATTAAAAAAGCTGTCTTAAAACTCAACATTAAAAAAAAAAAAAAAAGATCATGGCATCCAGTCCCATCATTTCGTTAGGCAGGTAGAATAGGGAAAAGGAGTCCAAAATGGCAGTGGCTAAAAGACGAGGAAGGCAAAAGCCCGCAAAAATAGAACAAAGAAAGGTCAAAGGAAGGTCCGAGGACCAGAGTGAAGACTTCACGTAGAACAAACAGCACTCCTAGCTAAGCCCAATTTGCATAGGGCAGGCCCAGGTGGAGGAAAAAACATATAAAAGGAGGAACCAAAGCACTTTCTCTCTTTCTCTCCTGCGTGTGTGTGCTCTTTCTCTCTCTCTCTCTCTCGAACTCTCTCTCTCTCTATCTCCCTCCCCTGCGTGCTCCTCCACTCTCTTCTCTTCGAGTCTTTGGGTTGGCATGCCCTCATGCTTCGAGGATGGATTCTCCTGCTATCTTCTAAATAAAATAGAGCTGTAACACTGATTTGACTAAGAGCTATAACACGGCTTGTCCAAGACCTGAGAGCTGTGATGCGCCCAAGGCTTTAATATCTGTTGCTCCAAATCTTTGTTGTGACGAGACAAAGAACTGAGGAACATACACTCGCATGGCAATTTCATTGCAATAGATGGATAAACAATGGAAACAGTGAGAGATTTTATTTGGGGGTTGCCGGGAGCCAGCATGAGGAACTCCACCCATGGCAAAGGTCATGAGGAAGGAGGCTCGGCATACGAAAAGGCGGGATCGAGCCTCAAGAGTCCCCCTGGAAATTCTCGAGCATCTATCCCCAAAACCAGAGTCTGCCTACTTTACTGATTTGTGCTCTCACCTATACCTCTGACTTTATGGGGAGCTGTCCCCCACTACCTCTCTCTGAAAAAGAGTTAACTTACAGCTCCAGTTGATAAAGTTCCTGGGCATTACAAGAGTGTTTCAACCTACAAACTCCTTTAGAAGTCCTCTAGACTGCCTGAATAGGTTCTTCCAGCCACATGTGATTGTTCACAGCCTCCCAACCGTGAGAGGCATGAGATGTTCTGAACTGTCTAAATACATATTCCTTTGAGCAGTTAAAAGATTGATTAGAAATTGTATTGGTGAAGGGTTTTTCACTTGTTAGGCCAATGTTTGCTGCTAAGTTTCCATATCCCTTACCTACTGTGTCCCTGGCAGTGTATTGATTAATGTAATTGGTGTATAGGAATGTAAGTAGTAGCTTTAATGTTTGTAACCTTGGACTCTTGAGTTAATTTTTTTCTTGTTATAGCCCACCACACCTTTGCCCTATAGGAATGCAACTTTATCTAATGCTTTTGGAGGGTGGCGCCTGACTTTAGAATAATCACCTTTAGAGAAAAATAAGTTTTCTGAAGAAAGGATCTTAAAATGTTAACAGGCCTCCTGGCCAGAAGATGATGTAAATCACCTAAACTTTTGCATATGATAAGTTTGCAGGAAGAAAGCCTGGCTTACTGCATGACTCTACACCTTCCCCCATTATCCTCTATGCATAACTTAAGGTATAAAAACTACTTTGGAAAATAAAGTATGGGCCTTGTTCACCGAAACTTGGTCTCCCCATTTCGTTCTTTCTCTCACCTTCTGGCTGAATTATTCAGCCTCTTTTCTCCACTGAATTTCCTCACTGAGCTATCCTTATTTAACCACTCTTTAAATCCTTAATTAACATTTAATTAAGCAATTGTTTCCTGATCCTCGCCGATGCCATCCCCGCTTCGAATTCCCTGGATCCACCGGGACTGGACCCCGGCGAGGGGGGGTGGTGGTGGGGGGCTCCAAAATCACTGCAGATGGTGACTTCAGCCATGAAATTAAAAGATCCTTGCTCCTTGGAAGAAAAGTTATGACCAACCTAGACAGCATATTATAAAGAAGAGACATTATGTTGCCAACAAAGTTCTGTCTAGTCAAAGCTATGTTTTTTCCAGTAGTCATGTATGGATGTGAAAGCTGGACCATAAAGAAAGCTGAGCAGTGAAGAATTAATGATTTGAAACTATAGTGTTGGAGAAGACTCTTGACAGTCCCTTGGACTGCAAGGAGATCCTACCAGTCCATCCTACAGGAAATCAGTCCTAAGTATTCATTGGAAGGACTGATGCTGAAGCTCCAAACTTTGGCCACCTGATGTGAAGAACATGACTGAACTGAAAGGAGTTGATTGTGTGGGTTTTTTCTTTTCTTTCTTTTTTTTTTTTTTTTAGTCTTTAATTTTTTTCTCCTATATCTGATATATATATTTGTTGTGGTTAAAATTCGGTGTTTCAAAAAGAACATAATTACATGGCCCCCTTATTAGAAGGACTGAGTGTTATCCCTGTTTTCCTCGAGGTCTAGTCCCAGATCTGCTGAGGAAGGTTGGATTTTAATGACTCAGTGAAAAAACCCTAATGGGGCATGTAAAAAGTTGGGGAAGGACTCCTTTAGAACAGAAGACTGTGTCCACAGGAGGAAGTGGGAGTGACTCTAGTCTGTCCAGAGGGACAGGCCTCCACCACCCAAGTCCTGCCTGCTCTCTTGCTTCATCTGCAGATGTTCTCTCACTCTAGCCTGAACTTCAACATGTCTTAACTGTTTTAGCTTCTCAAATCCACTAACCTCTCCTTTGCTCTAGACCTTTGGACCCATCTTTTTCTGTCAAGGGAACCACACCCCACCACACCACTAATTTTTTATTGACTTACTCTTACTCTCCTCTCAGGTCACAAGTGAGACATGGCTCTACCCAGCAGGACTCCTTCTCCCTGAGCATCCCGAGCCTCACGCCCTCCCCTGACCCACCTCTCCTGGCTCTCTTATATTGGATCCTTTCTCCTCTCCTTCCTCCTTCAGCCTGGAAGAGCAGCACCTGTCTGGGAACCTGGGTACAGGTGGGCTCAGTATTTGGTGGCTAACTTTGAAAGCACCCAGGTGCTTTTTTCAAAGTCTCGAATGTGTTCACTTGCTTCTCTTTTCCCCTTGGACTTAGGACTTGGTGGCTAATAAACTTAAGGTGTTTGGGGGGAGGGTAAGGACACCTGCATGATTTAAATAGAAGACAGTTGGAGAGAGAAGGGAGAAAAGAACTGGGAAGTTCAGGACGATCATGGCCAACAGCCAGTTGCTGTGATTTGCAGAAAGCCTGTCCCGTGTGTGTGAAAGAGGCTCCCAGGATGAATGTGCCATGGAGGTGTTCCCTGAGGGCTCACTCTGGCTGATTCTCTGATATGCTGAGGCTCTGAGGTCAAGGCTGTGAATGGAAACTCAAATTGAGGGAAACACGTGTTGTGTCTCTTTGTATAAATGGTTGCTACTCTGCACCCCCAAACAAACTGCTTAAATAGGGACATCACACATTTTACAGTGTCCAAATCTCTCATCCACTCCCAGGGTAAGAAGGACTGGTTATTACTGAGTCTTATCCTTCAACCTCTGAGAACTCTTCACTCACTTTCTCAGAAGAGTGTGACTGAGGGTAAGAGAAGGCGTGTCATGTCTCCATCCCCAGCCCCCTGACTGTTGAGTGAGCCCGTGACTGAGAGGTGGGGAGGAGGTGAGATGAATGAGTGCCCTCTGGTCCCACAGCCAGTCCTCCCCCCACCCTGCTCCCAGCACCTCCACCCTTCCATTCCCTCTGCCCTTCTACTTGCCCTTGGATTTCCTCTCATATTCATTAAAGGCTTCCCAGAGTTCTATCTCAGAGCTGAAATCTTTCTTAAGCCATATCCTTTGTTGTTTAAAAGCTTATCCCTTGATAGTTGAGTGACTTTCCTCAGGAGGACAAGCAGAGAACCGGGAGTATGGAAAAGGCAGGAGGGTCTGAAGTGTTGCTTAGTTTCTTATCTCACTTTTAAACTAGGGTGTGGGGCACTTAACACACAACAAAGGCACACATCACAGCATTTCACCAGAAGCAGATCCCCTACAACTGTGACAGGGAGGAAAAGTTACCTTTGTTGGCCCCTGATCTCCATATCACCTGCAGCCCGCCCCCCCCCCCCCCCAAACACTCCAGGTCTTTGGTCTGTTACTACCTCTCCTCAAAGTGAAAGTAAAAGTATTAGTAGTTCAGTCATGTCCTACTCTTTGTGACCCCGTGGACTGTAGCCTGCCAAGCTTCTCCGTCCATGGATTCTCCAGGAAAGAATATGGGGGTGGGTAGTCATTCCTTTTCCAAGGGACCTTCCCAATCCCAAGGATCAAACCCAGGTCTCGCACATTGCAGGCAGATTCTTTACCATCTCAGCCACCAGGGAAGCCCTCAAACTCATGTTTATTATCTGGCTCCAGTTGTTGGGTGGAAAAGTATCTCATTTGCTTATTGCATAATAATAACGAAAGAAAAAGAGTGGTATCAAGATAAAACTGAAGCTCATTATCCAATGTTTCAAAGGGAAGAAATAAATCATTCCAGAAACTGCCCTCATGTAAAATTACAAAGAAAGTGTGAAAGAAAGTGAAAGTCACTCAGTTGTGTCCAACTCTTTGCAACGCCATGGGAATAGTCCATGGAATTCTCTAGGCCAGAATACTGGAGTGGGTAGTCTTTCCCTTCTCCAGGGCATCTTCTGAAGCCAGAGATCTAGCCCAGGTCTCCTGCATTGCAAGTGGATACTTTACCAACTAAGCCACCAAGGAAGCCCATGTACAGTATTAAACCAATGGCTTGTGATGATTTAGCATGACCCAGAGGGATGGGATGGGGAGCGAGGTGGGAGGGGGGTTCAGGACGAGGAACACATGTACACCCGTGGCAGATTCATGTCAATGCATGGCAAAACCAATACAATATTGTAATTATCATCCAATTAAAATAAATAAATTTAATTTAAAAAATAGAAAAGGAAGCAGTGATCATTGGAACAACCTCTTGGATTCAATACATAAAGGATTGTATGTTGAATTAAATGTGTATGCTTATAAAGGCTGATGGATCTGAAGAAAACTGTAGTGAAATCCTAGCATTAAGAGTTTAGCAGGCAACTGTCCATTGCTTAAGATGCTCTTGAGATACTGTACTGAGTGTGAGTATATATATCCATACACACACATATATATTAATGTTCATGTGATTAGTAAAGGGATGATGGTACTGTGTTTATCTTTCTCAAGTGTTTAGCTCTTAGAAATGTGTACTGGAGTATCAGTGGGTGAAATATGTATCTGGGAGTTGTGCTAAATACTGGTGGCACTATTGCAATAGAGGAGAGTTTAATGAAATGAGATGGACAACGTGTGAATAACTGGTGAAGCTTGCTTCGTGGAAGTTCATTGTGCTATTCTACTTTTGGATATGTTTGAAAATTTCTATAATAAAAAGTTTAAACACATACTTGCCATGATAGGATATGAACAAATAAGAACTAAGGACAGGATCTTTGATCAGATGAATTCCCAGGGTTTAGGGTTAGGAATTCACCATTCCTCATGATACTTCCTTAATAGGCAGGCACAGGAGAGAGAATTATTATTCATTATGTAAAAAGAAACCTGTATGTGAGTCAAGAAGCAACAGTTAGAGCCAGATGTGGAACAACTAATTGGTTCAAAATTGGGAAAGGAGTACATCAAGTAGAAGTATTTATCTTCTATGCAAAGTGCATCATGCAAAATGTCTGGCTGGATGAATTACAAGTTGGAATCAAGATTTCCAGCAGAAGTATCAACAACCTCAGGTATGTGGATGATACCACTGTAATGGCAGAAAGTGAAGAGAAAATAAAGACCCTCATGATGAGGGTAAAAGAGGAGAGTGAAAAAGCTGGCTTGCAACTCAACATGAAAGAAAACTAAGATTATGGTATATGATTCCATCACTTCATAGCAAATAAAAAATGAAAAAGTGAAAGCAGTAACAGATTTTATTTTCTTAGACTCCAAAATCAATGCAGACGGTGACTGCACTTATGAAATTAAATGACACTTGCTCCTTGGTAGAAAAGGTGTCACAAAGCTGCTGCTGCTGCTGCTTAGTCACTTCAGTCGTGTCTGACTCTGTGCGACCCCATAGATGGCAGCCCACGAGGCTCCCCGTCCCTGTGATTCTCCAGGCAATAACACTGGAGTGGGTTGCCATTTCCTTCTCCAATGCATTAAAGTGAAAAGTGAAAGAGAAGTCGCTCAGTCGTGTCCAACTCTTAGCGACCCCATGGACTACAGCCCACCAGGCCCTCTGTCCATGGGATTTTCCAGGCAAGAGTACTGGAATGGGGTGCCATTGCCTTCTCCGGTTACAAAGCTAGAGAGTGTATTAAAAAGCAGACATGACATTGCTGACAAAGGTCCATATAGTCAAAGCTCTGGGTTTTCCCATAGTCGTGTATCCATGTGAGAGTTTGGAGCATAAAGAAGGCTGAGGGCCAAAGAACTGATGCTTTGGGGTTGTGGTCTGGAGAAGACTCTTGAGAGTCCCTTGGATAGCAAGGATATCAAGCCAGTCAATCCTAAAGGAAATCAACCCTGAATATTCACTGGAAGGATTGTTGCTGAGACTTCAATACTTTGGGTACCTAATGCAAAGAGCCATCTCATTGGAAAAGACCCTGATGCTGGGAAAGAATGAAGGCAAAAGGAGAAGTGGGTGGTAGAGGATGAGATGGTTAAATAGCTTCACTGACTAAATGGACATGAATTTCAGCAAACTCCAGGAGACAGTGGAGGTCAGAGGAGTCTGGTGTGCTCCAGTTCATAAGGTCACAAAGAACTGGACATTACTAAGTGACTGAATAAGAACAATAAAAACCAAGGGACTGAGGACACAGTTATATTTAAAAAGAACATTGTTGCCTCTGCAGACAGATGTTCTAAGGTTTGCTACCAGTGCCTCATGCAAGTTCATTCCAGAGCCCTCTCTCCCTTGCCCTCATGTCTCAGTTTGCTCTCCAGACCTTTACACTTTCCTCATTCAAAAATAAGCCTGGGAGGAGTTCCCTGGTGGCACAGTGAATAAGAATCCACCTGCCGATGCAGGGGACACAGGTTCAATCCCTGGTCTGGGAATATTCCACGTGCTGTGAAACATCCAAGTCTGTGTGGCACAACTGCTGAGTGCCCATGCTGCAACTACTGAAGCCCACATACCTAGAGCCTGCAGTCCACAGCAAGGGAAGTCACTGCAATGAGAAGCTAACACATCACAATGCAGAGCAGCCCCTGCTCTCCTCAACTAGAGAAAGCCACATGAAAGCAACAAAGACCAAAAGACCAGCATGGCCAAAAATAAAACAAGTAAACAAACAATCCTGGGACTAACCTGCCTTCTTTCTATTTTTTATTTTTTTTTTTAATGTCACACTGTGTGGCAGGGGGCTCTTTGTTCCCCCACCAGGGAAAATAAGATTAAAACTGTACCTGCTGCATCGGGAGCATATAGTTGTATTAATCACTGGACCACCAGGGAAGTCCCTTTTGTTGTTTTTTTTTAACTTTTGGGTGTTTTTTTTTTTTTTGCCCTGCTTTGTAGATTTTCAATCAGTTCCTTGATCAAACTTTGACCCCACATGAGAAATCAATTCCTTTATCAGACTTCGACACTATATGAGTGTTGCATCAACAAACTACAACAGGGTGAAAGTTTGCCATCCAACTATGAGTATCCCCAACACAAGACCAGATTCTTTTTTCAGAGCAGGTGGAATGTTTAAGGAGGGAAGCAGAGAGAGGGTTGAGAACTGGATCATCATGACGGGTCTGTCCACGCAAGTACTGCTGAGTTCATCTCCCGGTCTCTGCAGTCCTGTCTGCTCATCTCAGCTCCACCTCCACCACTCAAGCCAGGTGAGGAGAATTTCTCTCCCGAAAGACAGAGGAAACCCTGCATTCACTCCAGCCCAGTTGTTCTCAACCAGGAACTGGCTTCCCCAAGGATACCTCACCAAAAATGTCTGGACACATTTTTGTTTGTCACGATTGAGGGAGGAGGTGAGTACTGCATCCAGTGGATAGAGGTCGAGGATTCTGTGACACACCCTGCAATGTACAGGTCCCCTCACCAACAAAGACTTGTCTGGTCCAAATGTCAACAGTGCTAAGGTTGAGAAAGCCTGCTTCAGTCCCCCTGTAAAACCTGAAATGCATAATCATGCTGTTTCTTTAAAGAGAACATCAGATCATGTCATCCCTTGCTTAAAGCTTTTCAATGGTTTCTCACTCTTAGTAGTGAGAGAGTTATTTCCTAGGCAGATTGATAGGGAGTCTAGGGGTCCCCAAGGAGAGAGGGGTCTGGAATTCTCAAGGAGGAAGAAAAGACAAACTTTTTTTCTTTCTCCACATTCCTTAGGATTATATAACAATAATGTATCCTGCCTAAGGACAGTCTTTGGATTCAACCTTCTGTTATCTTAAAATGTAAATTACAAGAGTAGACCTGGTCTTTACAAGGATGTATCTTGCCTGAGGACAGTGTTACCTTAAAATGTAAATTATGGGAGTAGGTCTGATGAGGTCTTTACAACCTCCAGACATTCTTTGGATTATATAAGCTCATTGTTAACACTAGCAAGCGGGTACTCTTTCTGCCCCCTTCTGATGCCTATGTCAGAAGCTTTCTCTATCTCCTTTATACTTTAATAAAACTTTATTACACAAAAGCTCTGAGCGATCAAGCCTTGTCTCTGGCCCCGGATTGAATTCTTCTCCTCTGGGGGCCAAGAATCCCGGTGTATTCACGTGATTCAACAACAACCTTTCAGTAGGTAGATTAAAAACAAACAAAAACTCCTTAGCTCCTTGAACTTGCATGACCTGACACTCACCTCCCCTCTTTTCTTATATTACTTGCAGTTACAAAGCTAACTTTATTCCTGTTTTTCTAGAAAGTATCATACTTTCTCCTCCCTCACAGAGTCTTGCTATTCTCTCTTATAAGTCAATTTCTGCCCTCCTATCAGCCCCTCCTCCTTTTCCCTGCTCACTGCTGCCTTCTAATCCTTTAGGAGACCTAAGCCTGAAGGTGACTCCATCACAGGCTCCCTCCCTGACCACCGAGTGGTCAGCAGTCTGAGATGAGAGGCCACATGGGGAGAGAAACAAGGACACCCCAGGTCCTCTAACCATCCCAGCTCAGGCCGTAGTGGAAGTGAGGCCTGTCTGGACACCCAGTGCCAGCAGGGTCCCCGTCTGTGGGTAGGCCTGTGAGTGAGCCCAGGAGGCCAGCAACAACTCTGCCTCATCAGCCTCACAACTGTACTGAGTAATGAAAAAGTGACAACTGCTTTAAGGCCACTGATGTCTGAGGTGGCTGATGTAGTGACAGACTGCAGATTCATTCCCCCTAGTGTTCCTGACTGTGCAGTAAGGAGAGCTCCCTGCTACTGTGGGGAATTCCCCGTCACCTCCTGCTCTATCCCCTTCAGAGGACTGCTCTCAGGACCTGAGTTTCTGAGTCATAGTCTACTTGGCAGGATGATGCTCTCTCCCCAGTAGGTTAGTGAGTAGAGGTGGGGAGACTGTTCCCCTTCCCATCTCACCTTCTTGTCCCATCAGCCTCTATGGAACTGCAGCCCTGCACTGGGCAGGGATGGTCTCACTTAGTTAACTCAAGAAACAGAATATGTTTAAAAGGGTCAGTACCTGTTTCACTAAGCAGAGAAAGAGCTAAAGTTTTTCACAATTTGTCTTTTCCTATATTATAAAGGGGAAATCACTTAGAGAATTGAGACTAGGCTTCCCCTGTGGCTCAGATAGTAAAGAATCTGCCTGCAATATGGAAGACCCAGATTCAATCCCCGAGTTGGGAAGAGCTCCTGGAAAAGGGAATGGTAATCCACTCCAGTACTCCTACCTAGAGATTTCCACAGACAGAGGAGCTTGGCAGGCTACAGTTTATGGGGTCACAGAGAGTCGGAAACAACTGAACAACTACACTTTCTTTCTTTGTTTTGAGGGAACTCCCCAGGGCAACACCATCCCTCTTGAACCTGGGTTTTTACTGAGGGTCCCCTTCCACTCTGTTCACATGAATCTCTACCTGCCTCCTGCAGGAGACCCAGCCTTATGGGAAAACTCCATCCCCATGAAGGTCTCATCACTTGAGCCAGGCTCCATTCCCTGGCCACTCGGCAAACCTTGAGTTTAAATCCTCAGCTTAGCATGACGGGGCATTTCTTGGGGCTCAGGTCAGGAAGGGTGGGGACATCTGAAGGAGAAGATACTCTTGGTTTCTGGGTCTAGTGTGAGCCTGGGTCTCCCAGACAATGGATTTCCCTCAAGAATCTGATCACTCTGAGAGGCTCCCGAGAGTCTGGTTCTTTAAGTTTTTGACCTGATAGAACAGGAAGGTATATAAGCCTCATCTGGAGAAGGCAATGGCATCCCACTCCAGTACTCTTGCCTGGAAAATCCCATGGATGGAGGAGCCTGGTAGGCTTCAGTCTATGGGGTTGCGAAGAGTCAGACACAACTGAGCGACTTGACTTTCACTTTTCACTTTCATGCATTGGAGAAGGAAATGGCAACCCACTCCAGTGTTCTTGCCTGGAGAATCTCAGGGACAGCAGGGTCAGGTGGGCTGCCGTCTATGGGGTCGCACAGAGTCAGACACGACTGAAGTGACTTAGCAGCAGCTGGCTTCTATCAGGAGGAGAGGCACAGGTTTCCAAGAGTAAACATAACTTTTAAAGGGAATGATACAAACTACTATGATATTAAGTAATGATTTTCTTAACTAATCTGCATCTTCTCCCTTACCTAGATCTCTAGGAGAATCACACTCTTATTGAGCAGAAGGGGGTTGAATTTCTTCCTGTTCTGTTCCCACCATCCCATGTCAGACCCCAACAAGCATCCTTTCCCAGGTGTGGCTTTTTCCAGTAGAACTTGCTCTGGAGCACATACTCTCCCCTAAATGCCCTCCTCCACAGGGCTGCTGTTTGTGGTTCATGTGAGTGGAGAGGAGCGGAGTTCTCTGGAGTCCAGGCTCAGCTGTGTAGCTACGTGCCCAGTTCGCAGTGCCAGGTGCATGGTCTCTGCCCGTGGCCTCCTGGCCACCATCTTGAATCACAGCCCCAGGAGCAGCATCTCTGCACAGGGCTCTGAGCTAAAGTGTAAGTGGAGCTATTTCTCCCCAAGGAGTCTTCTCTGAAGGGCCAGGGATGTGAGGCCTCTGCAGGAGGTGACCTGTGAGCAAGTGAAAGTCAACTCAGCACAAAGGGAAAGAAAAAAGGTTAGATTTTTATTTTATGACCAGATTCTACTTTCTTCTATTTAGCTGCTCAGTCATATCCAACTCTTTTGTGACCCCATAGACTATAGCCCACCGTGCTCCTCTGTCCATTTGATTTCCTGGGCAAGAATACTGGAGTGGGTTGCCATTTCTTTCTCCAGGGGATCTTCTCAACCAGGCATCAAACCTGCATCTCCTTTGTCTCTGGCATTGGTAAGTGGATGCTTTACCAGTGAGTCACCTGGGAAACTCCCGATTCTACTTTTACTCCAGGGAATTGTTGGAGGCTTTGCTAGTGAAAGCTTCATCAGCACCTGACCTCCTGGAATATTAAGGGCATCACCTTACCTTTAATGACTGTTTCCTTTGTTACCTGTGGTGATAATCCAATGAGGATAAAAAAGACAAATTTCTTCCCTAAGCCTGAAGAAATAATCAATTTTGTTTGTTTTGTTGTTGTTGTTGCTTTACCCAAAAAGTAAATCCCTCTTGGCAGGGGTTTGATGTTGCTCCTGAAATGAGTGGAAGCCCTTGGTGTCCTTCATTTGAGGAAGACAACTGGGAATTCTTTAAACAGGAAAGGGAAGGGTCTAGGCATCTGGGTGCAAGAGGACCAGGTGTGGACTCCTGAGTAAGGGTCCAAGATGGCCTCATCACTATGGAAACTGTGTCTATGTTTGTGAGACAGGAGGGGGAATGATTGTTAACAGAATGAGGACAGGAGCATAGGTACTAAGAAAAACAGGATCCCATAAAAACTGGCTCAAACCAGCTGCAATCAAGATGGTGTTGAGCATGATCTGGTCACTGACCTCTAACTCATTACACCTTCTTCATTACACTAAAAATCATTCCCCTCACACCATGACAGGCTCCATGATAGTTCCAAGGCTGACCGTATAAGGCCAAAAGGTGTTCAGTGGCCCAGTTCCTGATACTCCCCATCCCTTCCTCAGAATAGCAAGAATATTCCTCCCACCTGATATCCTATGAAATTACCCAACCCATAAAAACTCATAATCCCATACTTTGGGAGCACTCTTAACTTCTGAGAAAGTCCACATTCTATCTCTGGACTGTATATCTCCCTGAATCAGTCCATTTTCACTCTGATTCAGCTCGCTCTTGTATTATTTCCTGCAGAAGCTAAGGACCCTCACTGGGCAGCTGGTCTCAGGGCTCCCAGGACACTATATTTCCTTTTCCTGCACCACTGGTAACCTGGAGAATGAAGGATAGAGATTATAGATCTAACCTGATTATAAAGTAGTTGACCTATATTTAAGAAGAATTCTTATTTTCCTAATGTCTCTTAAACTCTAGCAAAGTCTGGTTTCTGCTTTCTAAGCAGATTTTACTTTTTAAATTGTTTTGTTTTTAAAATCTTTTGATATGGGATTTCAGGGCTTCCCTGATAGCTCAGTTGGTAAAGAATCCACCTGCAATGCAAGAGACCCCAGTTCGATTCCTAGGTTGGGAAGATCCGCTGGAGAAGGGATAGGCTACCCACTCCAGTATTCTTGGGCTTCCCTGGTGGCTCAGCTGGTAAAGAATACACCTGCAATGCGGGAGACCTTGGTTCAATCCCTGGGTTGGGAAAATCCCCTGTAAAATCAAAAGACTATCCACTCCAATATTCTGGCCTAGAGAATTTCATGGACTGTATAGTCCATGGGGTCACAAACAGTTAGACCCAACTGAGTGACTTTCACTTCACTTTGCTTCATGGGATTTTAAAGGAAGGGTGTAACTGCTTCTCATCTGCTCCCCAGCTTGACGGCATATGCTTCACCTCCCTCTATGGCATTCTTTCATCCTGGCTCCAGATTCCATAATCCTGCTGCCTCCCACTTTCTGAATTTTCCAGACCCTAAGGGGGAAATCAGGGTTTTCTACTTCACTCGTAACACAGGTTTATGGCATGGGAGTCTCCTCTACAAAGTTGATAACTCTGTTGCCTTCTAGCAGGAGGTAAGGCATGAGCCATAGTTGAAGAGGTTTCTATCATATCCTGTATCCCTCCTACTTTGGGGATGGTGACCACTGGGGACATGCCTCTCCAGCTCTCTGCCTCTCATTCCCAGACCTTTGTTCGCCTCCGACTTGGGTTTTGACATCTCTTTGTGGAGGAAATTGTGGTTGGCTGTTTTCTTGCCAATTGTGCTCTTTATACCAGCACCAGTGCTCCTTAGCTATAACCTCAAGAATATAATTTTCATTCCTTTTACACAAACATTCACACCATAGCAAGGGACTGTCAATTTAATATTCTGGTAAAATATCTTGCTGTAATAGTTCCCACTTATTGAACATCTATTCTGTTCTGGGAACTGCAGTAAGCAGTTTCACATCAACAATAACTCCATGAAATTGATACTACTTTTCAGTACCCCCTTTACAGATGAGAAACTTTGTTCAGGGAATATAATTATCAACTGGAGGTGGAAGAGTTGTCCATGTTAGGAGGTGGCCTTCCTTATTTATATGATACATCTGCTGGGAACCTAAGAGTTTCCAATTTTTGGAGGGATCAGATAGAAAGAAAATACGTATTTTAGTTCTACTTACATAGGTCTAATTTTCCAAATTGTTTTAAGTCATGATTATCTTGAAGGGAAGGGTTTCATTATAGCTGGAAAGTGCAAACTTAAACTGGTAATATTTTAGACAAAATCTATAAAAATCATAACCGTATTCACCAGTTCACTCAGTAACGAATCCTTTTTGTTAACAGTTTTATGAAGACATCAGGTTTTCTGTTAGATTTATAAAATTTCTAACAAAGCTGACCATCAGAAACCTGTCTTTATCCAAACTCTTTTCTATGAATCTTCTTGAAGATGAAGCAATTTTGCAAAACTGTCCAAGTACAACAATAGCAATCTGTAAATGATAGAAGATCTTTCCATAAGTGTGCATGCTGCACAGGTTAATAAACTGTATTTCTCTTGTTCATCTGTCTTACATCATTTGAATTTCCAAGGCTCCATCCAGAGAACCTAGAAGTATAAAAGAAAGAGGAATTTTCCTCTCCCCTACATAGTAAAGTATACATAATGTAAAATGAACCTTTTTAACCATTTCTTAAATGCACTACTCTGTGGCATTAATTATATTCACATTGTTGTGAATCCATCTCCAGAATTTTTACATCTTCCCTTTAGATTTTATTAGGTTTGCTGTAGCTTTCCTTGCAAACAGCAAGTGTCTTTTAATACTATGGCTGCAGTCACCATCCACAGTGATTTTGGAACCAAAGAAAAAAAATCTATCACTGCTTCCACTTTTTCCCCATGTATGTGCCATAAAATGATGAGACCAGATAACATGATTTTAGCTCTTTTAATGTTGAGTTTCAAGCCAGCTTTTTCACTCTTGTCTTTCACTCTCATCAAGAGACTCTTTAGTTCCTCTTTGCTTTGTGCCTCTAGAGTGGTATCATCTGTATCAGTTCAGTTCAGTTGCTCAGTCGTGTCCAATTCTTTGCAACCCCATGGACTGCAGTACACCAGGCTTCAACTGCATATCTGAGGTTATTGATATTTCTTTATTCCAGTTTGTGCTTTATCCAGTCTGGCATTTTGCATGATGTAGTCTGTATATAAGTTAAATAAACAGGATAACAATATACAGCCTTGTTGTACTCCTTTCCCAATTTTTGTTTGTCTGAAGAAGTATTCATTTTTCCTTCACTTTTGAACAATCATTTCACACAGTACAGAATTCTAACTTGGTGGCTTTTTCTCTCAACACTTAAAACTTTTTCACTCTCTTCCATGTTTGCTTGGTCTCTGAGGAGAATTTGATATAATTCTTATATTTATTTCTCTGTAGCCAAAATGTTTTTCTTTAATTTGAAGATAATAAGCCTAGTTATAGGGTGTTTTTTTTTTTCCCCTTCATTTCTGTTATGCTGCTTTATCTCTCTAGCATTTCCTCTTGGTTCTTTCTTAGAATCTCCATCTTTCTGCTTCTATCACCCATCTTTTTTTATATGCTGTATACTTTATCCATTAGAGCCCTTGGCATATTAATCATGTTATTGTTATTGTCATTGTCATTTAATTTCTCCATAGTGTTCGACTTTTTCATGACCCCAGAGACTGTAGCCCCCCAGGCTCCTCTGTCTATAGGATTTCCCAGGGAAGAATATGGGAGTGGCTTGCTTTTTACTTCTCCAGGGGATCTTCCTGACTCAGGGATCAAACTTAGGTCTCCTGCACTGGCAGGCAGATTCTTTACCACTGAGCCACCAGGGAAGCCATGCTGCTGCTAAGTTGCTTCAGTCCTGTCCGACACTGTGTGACCCCAGAGATGGCAGCCCACCAGGCTCCCCCGTCCCTGGGATTCTCCAGGCAAGAACATGGGAGTGGGTTGCCATTTCCTTCTCCAATGCATAAAAGTGAAAAGTGAAAGTGAAATTGCTCAGTCCTGTCTGACTCCTAACGACCCCATAGACTGCAGCCTGCCAGGCTCCTCCGTCCATGGGATTTGCCAGGCAAGAGTACTGGAGTGGGTTGCCATTGCCTTCTCTGAGGGAAGCCATAGTTACTTTTAAATTCCTTGTCTAATAATTCCAACATCACTGCCATGTCTAGTTCTGAGGCATGCTTTATCTCTTCAAAAATATATTTTTCTTATTTTTAGCCTTTTGGTATGCCTTTGTAACATTTCTTGAAATGCAGAGACGATGTCCTAGATTAAAGGCACTGCTATAAGAGGGCTTTAGTCAAGAGGAGGTGAGGTGTGAGGGCAGGTGGATCCCATGATTAGGTCTCAGCCCCTCAGTGAGCCTCTGCCTCTGGACTGTGAACCTCACAAGTGTTTCTCATTTTTCTCTCCCCCACCCCTTCTCTTATGTTGGACAGAATGGCTGGAGCTGGGTATTTCCCTTCTCCCAAGTTAGTTGGGCTCAGTTAATACCCTACAGGGTTAGACGTTAGTACTAGTTTTCCTTTAGGGCCTTCTTAAGAGAACTGAGTGTTCTGGTCTATTTCAAATTGGTTCCTCCCCATCCCTCCACTCCCAGCAGGAAGGCTGAGGGGATTTTCCTTGGTATTTCCTGTAGGATCCTGGTGAAGATCCTGGAGATAAATCTCACAGTATTGTGAGTCCCCTCTTGACTGGGTCCCCCTGGAGTTTTTACCTTCAGATTGTTCACACTGAGCCTCCAGCAGTCTGTCGGTTATGGCTCTGGTTTTCTCCCCAAGTGTGGGTTCCCATGGTGGTTCCCTCAACTTCCTCTGTTCACCTGTGGGCCTCCCCAGTCTCGGGGGTGGCAGTTTGCCTCCTCTGACAGATGCAAGAGCAGCTCTCCCTTTCCTTTTTTCTTTTTTTAAATCTACACTCGCCTAAGTTATCTTATCCAATACCATGGGTTGTTTTTTTTTTTTTTAATCTTTTGTTTTTATTTTTTTTTTTTTTTTTGCTCCCAGGTTTGCAGAAGACTGACTCCCTGGTTCTGGCTAAGTTTCTCCTCTAAGCAGCCTTCCTGACCACCCAGTTTAAATCAGGGCTTGCCAGCCATCTCCAGCCACTCTCACGTCCTGTTCTTCATATTCCTCATCAAACCTAATAGTATCTTGTTCATACATTTACTTTTTTACCATCTATCTCCCACTGCTGCTGCTGCTGCTAAGTCACATCAGTCATATCTGACTCTGTACGACCCCATAGACGGCAGCCCACCAGGCTCCCCCGTCCCTGGGATTCTCCAGGCAAGAACACTGGAGTGGGTTGCCATTTCCTTCTCCAATGCATGAAAGTGAAAAGTGAAAGTGAAGTCGCTCAGTCATGTCTGACTCTTAGCGACCCCATGGACTGCAGCCCACCAGGCTCCTCCGCCCATGGGATTTTCCAGGCAAAAGTACTGGAGTGGGGTGCCTTTGCCTTCTCCGACTATGTGGCCTAATTCCTAACAAGCCACAGACCAGTGGTTGAGGACCCCTTCTGTAGACCATATAATAATTTCTAGTTTGCACAGATACAGATTTCCACCATGTATCCCAGAGGTTTGTTTGGAAATGAATAATCAAGTCCAACAAGATTGAATTTCTCCTTAGATATTGCTTTGTCCTCCTTGCTAGAGTCAATGGCTGCCTTCATTAACTCGCATAATATATCCAATGTTCATCTGCTTGGTGGCATACATCAGTGTGTATATCTTGACAAATCATATCCTATTGCATGTAATTCCAGATTTCATTTACCCAGTCATAAGGTGGTGTACACTTTCTTCCTCCCACCCTTCACACCTTTATCTTTTATGCATAATGGTGTTATAACATTTGTAACTAAGTTTTCAAGTGGACATATGTTTTAATTTATCTTGGATAGATAACTGAGAAGAATTGCTGTGTTGTGTGGTAACTGGGTTGTGTGGTTGTACCATTTTACTTTCCCACCAGCATATATGAGGATTCCGGTTTCTCTGCATCCTCTCCATCACTTGTTATTGCTCCTTTAGTCGTAGTATTGAGCCATTTCAGGTCAATAAACAAGTGCAGGTAGAGGTCTTATGTAATCTTCCCCGTTTGTAAGCTCTGTGTCTGGCCTAGTGGTCCTGCACCTGAAAGGCATTCACTGAACATCTGTTCAAAACAAACAAAGTTTTATTTGTATGCTGTTTTAGGTTTTAGTTTTTAGAAAATGTTTTCACAAATCCTGAGGCTCACTCACAGTAACCCTGTAGGAAGGAGGATGAGTGAAGGATTTGGTCCCCTGGCTCTAAAGCCGCTCTTCTCTGAACAATGTAACACTGAATTTCAACATTTCTTCTAAACATCATATTAGTTTATGTTCAGAAAAGAATGCTAAGAAGTTTCAAAAAACTCTTAGTTTAAAAAAATACAACAGAAGCTGAAGGGACCGAGTGATTTGACAGTTTGGAGATGACAACTATGGTCCTGAGATAGTTGGAAGTGGAGAGAACAGTCTGGGGAATTGTGACAAGAAAAGTCACCAGACTCCCAACTTCAGCAAGCAGTTTCTTCATCTTTGAAGTAGAACTAATAGCTGAACATTTATAGGAATGGAAAATGTAGAGAATTTCAACGACAACTGGAAATTAGGTGAGGAGTGATTATTTAGATTGTAGATTGCATTATCTGAGAAACAGTTAACACCAGGAAGATTGGTAATTGAAAACTGACAATTTTCAGCCTGTCTTCCTTTTTGCAATAGAAAATTTCAAACATTCACAAAATATCAAGAAAGTAGTATAATAAACCACCATCATGCCCATCAATAGAAAATAATCAACACGTTTCCATTGTTATATGTTTGAGTTATAAAAATGTTTTAATACATTAAGGATTTCTTTAAAATTGATTTCTCTTCCAGCTTTATTGAGGTCTAATTGACAATCAAAAATTGTATATATTTAGATGTACAACTCAGAGAAGGCAATGGCACCCCACTCCAGTACTCTTGCCTGGAAAATCCCAGGGATGGAGGAGCCTAGAAGGCTGCAGTCCATGGGGTCGCTGAGGGTCCGACACGACTGAGCAACTTCCCTTTCACTTTTCACTTTCCTGCATTGGAGAAGGAAATGGCAACCCACTCCAGTGTTCTTGCCTGGAGAATCCCAGGGACGGGGGAGCCTGGTGGGCTGCCTTCTATGGGGTCACACAGAGTCGGACACGACTGAAGTGACTTAGCAGCAGATGTACAACTTGATGACTTGACATACATATACACTGTGAAATGCTCATCATACCAAACCAGTCAATATATCTATTACTTCACATCTTAATCATTTAGATTCTTTTCTCTCTTTTATGTTCAGAGCCCCTAAGCTCTACTCTCTCAGCAAATGAAAAAGACACAATACAGTACTGTCAACTGTAGCCACATTGCCATGCCCTAGTTCCGCAGGACATAGTCATCTCACATAACTGAAGCTGCTGCTGCTGCTGCTGCTGCTGCTGCTAAGTCGCTTCAGTTGTGTCTGACTCTGTGTGACCCCAGAGACTACAGCCCACCAGGCTCCCCCATCCCTGGGATTCTCCAGGCAAGAACACTGGAGTGGGTTGCCATTTCCTTCTCCAATGCATGAAAGTGAAAAGTGAAAGATAAGTCATTCAGTCGTGTCTGACTCTTAGCAACCCCATGGACTGCAGCACACCAAGCTCCTCCACCCATGGGATTTTCCAGGCAAGAGTACTGGAGTGGGGTGCCATTACCTTCTCTGAAAACTGGAGCTAAATGTCATTATTAATAACACCATTTTAGCCAAAGCACATGGGAAATTATCAAAGAATAATGAGGTGATCTTGTTATAAACCCCACAGACTTTGATCTTTCTTCATTTAGAATGAAAGGGAAGAAAAGTGGCTGAGCTGGTAAGACATTTACACAGATAACTTCCACTTATGAGTGAGGTCCCAAGATTTTGTTCTCAGTCCTACAGTCATTGATTCACTCAGATGGCATATTCTTGGCACTTTTCACACACTGACCATCCACCAGTGTGACAGTTATACTGGCCTTGGACTTGAATCCAAATCAAGATTCATCATTTACTGATTTGAAGCCCCTGGAGAAGTGCTGTCTTTGAACCTCATTTTTCTCATCTGTAAAATAGAGATAACACCTCCTTGAATAGGGCATTGTTTGAGTTAAAAATGAAGTAAGTTCCCCACAAATGCACATAACCTGTATTCTGTAACACATGCCACTGTTACTCTGCTAGGCAGGCCCTGAGCTCATGATGAAAGATATCATAAGGCAATCTCTCTGTCCCAAATTTCCCTTGTAGGAAGAGGGCAGCAAAAAGCTCACAGGAGTCCCCCCAAAATGTAACCTGTGAGATGCAAGACATCTCATATGTTGTGGAGGTCTCCAATGACTGCATGGATTCACCTTTTGAAATCATTTGAAGTTTTCCAATCTTCGCTTTCATTTCTCTAAGTCCTGCAGCTCTATAACCATAATCTCTGCTAAACCCTGTTGTTAGCCTTTGTCAAATATTTGGTTCCTCATTCGTATTGGCCAAACCAAGGTCTTGTGCCCAGTGTACATTGAGGTGAAACAAACTAAAAAGTTGGAGTTCTGAGCAGAGAAAGGTTCATTGCAAGGGTCAAGCAAGGAGTACAGGATGTTCATGCTCAGAAGGCTGGAACTCCCCAGAGGATTTTGGGGGAGGATTTTTAAAGGCAAGCTGACGGAGATGGTGGTCATAAGATGGTGGAGGAATAGGATGGGGAGACCACTTTCTCCCCCACAAATTCATCAAAAGAACATTTAAACGCTGAGTAAAATCCACAAAACAACTTCTGATTGCTGGCAGAGGACATCAGGCACCCAGAAAAGCAGCCCATTATCTTCGAAAGGAGGTAGGAAAAATATAAAAGGCAAAAAAAGAGACAAAAGAGGTAGGGACAGAGCTATATCCCGGGAAGGGTGTCTTAAAAAGAGAGAAGTTTCCAAACACCAGGAAACACTCACTGCCGAGTCTGTGCTGAGCCTTGAAAGCACAGAGGGAAACATAAAAGGGAGGAAAAATAAGTAAATAATTAAAACCCACAGATTATGAGCCCAACAGTAACTCCCCCAGCGGAGAAGCAGCGCAGACGCCTGTGCCCACCACTAGCAAGCGGGGGCTGGGCAGGGAGGCGCGGCTGCATTGCTTAGAGTAAGGATCCAGTCTGAATGCCCCTGAGGGTAAACAGAGCAAACTAATTTGGGCTAGCAAACCAGACTGTGGGATAGCTACCACGTGAAAAGCCCTAAGACACTGCCAGGCCCATGCATAGAACAAAGGGTGGAACAAAACTAGCTGGCTGCAGACCATCCCCCTCCGGTGACAGGCAGCCAGAGCTGGAAGGGGGCAATTGCAGCCCCAGGAGACATTATCTACCAAATTGCAAGCAGGCTTCTTTGTTTACTAAGACTTCTTGGGGTTCTGGACAGTCATCTGCCTGAGAAGGTGAGCTGGTTGTACACCCAGAAAACCGAGCGGCAGAGACAGGAGAGGCGATAAGTCGCAGTGACTGCATTCACCAAGCTGCTTGGAGCTGGGAAAGGCACAAAACACAGGCCCAACAGAGTCTGCGGTTCTGAGGACTACCCGAGTGCCTGAACCTGAGCGGCTTAGACCTGGGAGGTGCAGGCAGCCC
This sequence comes from Bos indicus, assembly GCF_029378745.1. NCBI lineage: Eukaryota > Metazoa > Chordata > Mammalia > Artiodactyla > Bovidae > Bos > Bos indicus. The sequence continues at coordinate 72,377,827 of NC_091771.1, forward strand.
AGAGCCGGCCTCGGATGGTTCCCAGTGGAGCAACCTAGAGCCTGAGCTGGGTGGGCAGGGAGGGTGCATGTGCCGTGAGCGGGGGCAGGCCCAGTGCAGCTGAGACACTATGAACACACACCAGTGTTATTTGTTTGCAGTGTCCCTCCCTCCCCACAGCGCGACTGAACAAGTGAGCCTTAAAAAGTGTCCACCACCAGCCCCTTGTGTCAGGGCAAAAATCAGACACTGAAGAGACCAGCAAACAGGAGCTAAAACCGAGGGAACCGCCTTGGAAGTGACAGGTGCAATAGATTAAAACCCTGTAGTTAGTACTGACTACATAGGAAGGGGCCTATAGATCTTAAGAAATATAAGCCGGACCAAGAAACTATCCAAAAATGAACTGACCCCACACTGCCCACAACAACACCAGAGAAAGTCCTAGATATATTTTTACTATTTTTATGATCATTCTTTTCTTTCTTTCTTTTTTCTTCTTTTTTCTTTTCTTTTTTTAACTTTCTTTTAATTTTTAAGTCTTCCATTACTCCTTTAATTTTCATTTGTATAACCTACTATTAATTTTCAAAAAAACTATTTTTTAAAGCATACTTCATATATATATATATATATTTAATAACTTTTGTGACTTTGTTTTTTTTTTCTTCTTCTTCTTTTCTCTAATATTGTATTTTTGAAAATCCAACCTCTACTCTAGAATTTTAATCTTTGCTTTTTGGTATTTGTTATCAATTTTGAACCATTAAGAACCCAATCTTAATTACCTATTTTTACTTGGAAGCGAGATCACTGGCTTGATTGCTCTCTCTCCCTTTGGACTCTCCTTTCTCTCCACTAGGTCACCTCTGTCTCCTCCCTCCCCCTTCTCTTCTGTACCCAACTGTCTGAATCTCTGTGTATTCCAGACTGTAGAGGACACTTAGGGAACTGATTACTGGCTGGGTCTGTCTCTCTCCTTTTCATTCCCCGCTTTTATCCTCCTGGCCACCTCTGTCTCCTTCCTCCCTCTTCTCTTCTCTGTATAACTCCATGAACATCTCTGAGTGGTCCAGACTGTGGAGGACACATAAGGAAGTGATTACTGGCTAGCTTGCTCTCTCGACTCTTTTGATTCCACATCATCTTATTCGGGTCACCTCTAACTCTCTCCTCCCTCTTCTCTTCTCCATGTAACTCTGTGAACCTCACTGGGTGTCCCTCACTGTGGAGAAACTTTTCATCTTTAACCTAGATGGTTTATCAACGGTGCTGTATAGAAGGAGAAGTCTTAAGAGTACTGTAAAAATAAGGCTGAAAACCAGAAGCAGGAGGCGTAAGTCCAAATCCTGAGAACATCATAGGACACCTGACTCCAGGGAACATTAAGCAATAGGAGCTCATCAAATGCCTCCATATCTACACTGAAACCAAGCACCACCCAAGGGCCAACAAGTTCCAGAGCAAGACATACCATGCAAATTCTCCAGCAACACAGGAACACAGCCCTGAGATTCAATATTCAGGCTGCCCAAAGTTACTCCAAATCCATTGACATCTCAGAACTCGTTGCTAGACACTTTACTGCACTCCAGAGAGAAGAAACCCAGCTCCACCCACCAGAACACCGTCACAAGCTTCCCTAACCAAGAAATCTTGACAAGCCACCAATACAACCCCACCCCCAGCAAGGAAAACCCACAATAAAGAAAACTCCACAAATTGCCAGAATAGAGAAAGGCCACCCCAAACTCAGCAATATAAACAAGATGAAGAGACAGAGGAATACCCAGCAGGTAAAGGAACAGGATAAATGCCCACGAAACCAAACAAAAGAGGAAGAGATAGGGAATCTACCTGATAAAGAATTCCAAATAATGATAGTGAAAATGATCCAAAATCTTGAAATAAAAGTGGAATCACAGAAAAATAGCCTGGAGGCAAGGACTGAGAAAATGCAAGACAGATTTAACAAGGGCCTAGAAGAAATAAAAAAGAGTCAAGATGAGATCGATAAAGGACAGAAATGGTATGGACCTAATAGAAGCAGAAGATATTAAGAAGAGATGGCAAGAATACACAGAAGAACTATACAAAAAAGATCTTCACAACCCAGATAATCACGATGGTGTGATCACTGACCTAGAGCCAGACATCCTGGAATGTGAAGTCAAGTGGGCCTTAGAAAGCATCACTACGAACAAAGCTAGTGGAGGTGATAGAGTTCTAGTAGAGCTATTCCAAATCCTGAAAGATGATGCTGTGAAAGTGCTACACTCAATATGCCAGCAAATTTGGAAAACTCAGCAGTGGCCACAGGACTGGAAAAGGTCAGTTTTCATTCCAATCCCAAAGAAAGGCAATGCCAAAGAATGCTCAAACTACTGCACAATTGCACTCATCTCACATGCTAGTAAAGTAATGCTCAAAATTCTCCAAGCCAGGCTTCAGCAATAAGTGAACTGTTAATTTCCTGATGTTCAAGCTGGTTTTAGAAAATGCAGAGGAACCAGAGATCAAATTGCCAACATCTGCTGGATCATGGAAAAAGCAAGAGAGTTCCAGAAAAACATCTATTTCTGCTTTATTGACTATGCCAAAGCCTTTGACTGTGTGGATCACAATAAACTGTGGGAAATTCTGAAAGAGATTGGAATACCAGAACACCTGATCTGCCTCTTGAGAAATTTGTATGCACGTCAGGAAGCAACAGTTAGAACTGGACGTGGAGCAACAGACTGGTTCTGAATAGGAAAAGGAGTTCGTTAAGGCTGTATATTGTCACCCTGTTTATTTAACTTATATGCAGAGTACATCATGAGAAACGCTGGACTGGAAGAAGCACAAGCTGGAATCAAGATTGCTGGGAGAAATATCAATAACCTCAGATATGCAGATGACACCACCCTTATGGCAGAAAGTGAAGAGGAACTAAAAAGCCTCTTGATGAAAGTGGAGGGTGAAAAAGTTGGCTTAAAGCTCAACATTCAGAAAACGAAGATCATGGCATCCGGTCCCATCACTTCATGGGAAATAGTTGGGGAAACAGTGGAAACAGTGTCAGACTTTATTTTTGGGGGCTCCAAAATCACTGCAGATGGTGACTGCAGCCATGACATTAAAAGACGCTTACTCCTAGGAAGGAAAGTTATGTCCAACCTAGATAGCATATTCAAAAGCAAAGACATTACTTTGCCAACAAGGGTTCATCTAGTCAAGGCTATGGTTTTTCCTGTGGTCATGTATGGATGTGAGAGTTGGACTGTGACGAAGGCTGAGCACTGAAGAATTGATGCTTTTGAACTGTGGTGTTGGAGAAGACTCTTGAGAGTCCCTTGGACTGCAAAGAGATCCAACCAGTCCATTCTGAAGGAGATCAGCCCTGGGATTTCTTTGGAAGGAATGATGCTGAAGCTGAAACTCCAGTACTTTGGCCACCTCATGTGAAGAGTTGACTCATTGGAAAAGACTCTGATGCTGGGAAGGATTGGGGGCAGGAGGAGAAGGGGACGATAGAGGATGAGATGGCTGGATGGCATCACTGACTCAATGGACGTGAGTCTCAGTGAACTCTGGGAGTTGGTGATGGACAGGGAGGCCTGGCATGCTGCGATTCATGGAGTCGCAAAGAGTCAGACAGGACTGAGCGACTGATCTGATCTGATCTGATATTGAATAATGCAATAAATGAGATAAAAAAACACTCTGGAGTCAACAAATAGTAGAATAATGGAGGCAGAAGATAGGATTTGTGAAATAGAAGACAGAATGATAGAAATAAGTGAATCAGAGAGGAAAAAAGAAAAACGAATTAAAAGAAATGAGGACAATCTCAGAGACCTCCAGGACAATATTAAACACCACAACATTCGAATCATAGGAATCCCAGAAGAAGAATACAAGAAGAAAGACCATGAGAAAATACTTGAGGAGATAATAGTTGAAAACTTCCCTAAAATGGGGAAGAAAATAATCACCGAAGTCCAAGAAACCCAGAGAGTCCCAAACAGGATAAACCCAAGGTGAAACACCCCAAGACACATATTAATCAAATTAACAAAGATCAAACACAAAGAACAAATATTAAAAGCAGCAAGGGAAAAATGACAGATAACACACAAGGGGATTCCCATAAGGATAACAGCTGATCTTTCAATAGAAACTCTTCAGGCCTGGGGGGAATGGCAAGACATACTTAAAGTGATGAAAGAAAACAACTTACAGCCCAGATTACTGTACCCAGCAAGGATCTCATTGAAATATGAAGGAGAAATCAAAAACTTTACAGACAAGTAAAAGCTGAGAGAATTCAGCACCACCAAACCAGCTCTCCAACAGATGCTAAAGAATATTCTCGAGACAGGAGACACAAAAATGGTGTATAAACTCGAACCCAAAACAATAAAGTAAATGGCAATGGGATCATACTTATCAAAAATTACCTTAAACGTAAATAGTTTGAATGTCCCAACCAAAAGACAAAGACTGGCTGAATGGATACAAAAACAAGACCCCTATATATGTAGTCTACAAGAGATCCACCTCAAAACAGGGGACACATACAGACTGAAAGTGAAGGGCTGGAAAAAGATAATACATGCAAATAGGGACCAAAAGAAAGCAGGAGTAGCAATACTCATATCAGATAAAATAGACTTTAAAACAAAGGCTGTAAAAAGAGACAATGAAGGATACTACATAATGATCAAAGGATCAATCCAAGAAGAAGATATAGCAATTATAAATATATGTGCACCCAACATAGGAGTAAGCAATATGTAAGACAAATGCTAACAAGTATGAAAGGGGAAATTAACAATACCACAATAATAGTGGGAGACTTAAATACCCCACTCACACCTGTGGATAGATCAACTAAACAGAAAACTAACAAAGAAACACAAACTTTAAATGATACAATAGGCCAGTTAGACCTAATTGATATCTATAGGACATTTCACCCCAAAACAATGAATTTCACCTTTTTCTCAAGCACACATGGAACCTTCTCCAGGATAGATCACATCCTGGGCCATAAATCTAGCCTTGGTAAATTCAAAAAAGTTGAAATCATTCCAAACATCTTTTCTGATCACAATGCAGTAAGATTAGATCTCAGTTATAGGAGAAAAAATATTAAAAATTCCAACATATGGAGGCTGAATAACACACTGCTGAATAACCAACAAATCACAGAAGAAATCAAAAAAGAAATCAATTTTGCATAGAAATGAATGAAAATGAAAACACAACAATCCAAAACCTATGGGACACTGTAAAAGCAGTGCTAAGGGGAAAGTTCATAGCAATACAGGCATACCTCAAGAAACAAGAAAAAAGTCAAATAAACAACCTAACTTTACACCTAAAGCAACTAGAAAAGGAAGAAATGAAGAACCCAGGGTTAGTAGAAGGAAAGAAATCTTAAAAATTAGGGAAGAAATAAATGCAAAAGAAACACAAGAGACAATAGCAAAAATCAACCAAGCCAAAAGCTGGTTCTTTGAAAGGATAAATAAAATTGACAAACCATTAGCCAGACTCATCAAGAAACAAAGGAGAAAAATCAAATCAATAAAATTCGAACTGAAAATGGAGAGATCACAACAGACAACACACAAATACAAAGGATCGTAAAAGACTACTATCAGCATTTATATGCCAATAAAATGGACAACGTGGAAGAAATGGACAAATTCTTAAAAAAGTACAACTTTCCAAAACTGAACCAGGAAGAAATAGAAAATTTTAAGAGATCCATCACAAGCACGGAAATTGAAACTGTAATAAAAAATCTTCCAGCAAATAAAAGCCCAGGTCCAGATGGCTTCACAGCTGAATTCTGCCAAAAATTTAGAGCAGAGCTGACACCTATCCTACTCAAACTCTTCCAGAAAATTGCAGAGGAAGGTGAACTTCCAAACTCATTCTATGAGGCCACCATCACCCTAATACCAAAACCTGACGAAGATGCCACAAAAAAAAAAAAAAAAAAAAAAAAACTACAGGTCAATATCACTGATGAAGATAGATGCAAAAACCCTTAATAAAACTCTAGCAATCAGAATCCAACAACACATTAAAAAGATCATACACCATGACCAAGTGGGCTTTATCCCAGGGATGCAAGGATTCTTCAATATCCACAAATCAATCAATGTGATACAAAACATTAACAAATTGAAAAATAAAAGCCATATGATTATATCAATAGATGCAGAGAAAGCCTTTGATAAAATTAAACATGCATTTATGATAAAAACTCTCCAGAAAGCAGGAATAGAAGGATCATACCTCAACATAATAAAAGCTATATATGACAAACCCACAGCAAACATTATCCTCAATGATGAAAAATTGAAAGCATTTCCCCTAAATACAGGTCCAAGACAAGGGTGTCCACTCTCACCACTACTATTCAATATAGTATTAGAAGTTTTGGCCACAGTAATCAGAGCAGAAAAAGAAATAAAAGGCATCCAAATTGGAAAAGAAGAAGTAAAACTCTCACTGTTTGCAGATGACATGATCTTCTACAAATAAAACCCTAAAGACTCCACCAGAAAATTACTAGAGCTAATCAATGAATATAGTAAAGTTGCATGATATAAAATCAACACACAGAAATCCCTTGCATTCCTATACACTAATAATGAGAAAATAGAGAAATTAAGGAAACAATTACATTCACCATTGCAACAAAAATAATAAAATACTTAGGAATATATCTACCTAAAGAAACTAAAGACCTATATACAGAAAACTATAAAACACTGGTGAAAGAAATCAAAGAGGACACTAATAGATGGAGAAATATACCATGTTCATGGATTGGAAGAATCAATATAGTGAAAATGAGTATACTACCCAAAGCAATCTATAGATTCAATGCAATCCGTGTCAAGCTACCAACGGTATTTTTCACAGAGCTAAAACAAATAATTTCACAATTTGTATGGAAATTAAAAAAAAAAAAAAAAAAAAACTTGAATAGCCAAAGCAATCTTGAGAAAGAAGAATGGAACTGGAGGAATCAACCTGTCTGACTTCAGGCTCTACTACAAAGCCACAGTCATCAAGACAGTATGGTACTGGCATAAAGACAGAAATATAGATCAATGGAACAAAATAGAAAGTCCAGAGATCAACCCATGCACCTATGGACACCTTATATTTGACAAAGGAGGCAAGAATATAGAATGGAGAAAAGACAATCTCTTTAACACCTGGTGCTGGGAAAACTGATCAACCACTTGTAAAAGAATGCAACTAGAACACTTTCTAATACCATACACAAAAATAAACTCAAAATGATTAAACATCTAAACATAAGAACAGAAACTATAAAACTCTTATAGGAGAACATAGACAAAACAGTCTCTGACATACATCACAGCAGAATCCTCTATGACCCACCTCCTAGAATATTGGAAATAAAAGCAAAAATAAACAAATGGGACCTAATTAAAATTAAAAGCTTCTGTACAAACAAAAGAAACTATAAGCAAGGTGAAAAGACAGCCTTCAGAATGGGAGAAAGTAATAGCAAATGAAGCAACTGACAGAGAACTAATCTCAAAAATACACAAGCAACTCCTGCAGCTCAATTCCAGAAAAATAAATGACACAATCAAAAAATCAGCCAAAGAACTAAATAGACATTTCTCCAAAGAAGACATACATATGGCTAACAAATACATGAAAAGATGGTCAACATCACTCATTATCAGAGAAATGCAAATCAAAACCACAATGAGGTACCATTTCACGCCAGTCAGAATGGCTGCGACCCAAATGTCTACAAGTAATAAATGCTGGAGAGGATGTGGAGAAAAGGGAACCCTCTTACACTGTTGGTGGGAATGCAAACTAGTACAGCCACTATGGAGAACAGTGTGGAGATTCCTTAAAAAAAATGGAAATAGAACTTCCATATGACCCAGCAATCCCACTGCTGGGCATACACACCGAGGAAACCAGAATTGAAAGAGACACGTGTACCTTAATGTTCATCGCAGCATTGTTTATAATAACCAGGACGTGGAAGCAACCTAGACGTCCATCAGCAGATGAATGGATAAGAAAGCTGTGGTACATATACACAATGGAGTATTACTCAGCCATTAAAAAGAATACATTTGAATCAGTTCTAATGAGGTGGATGAAACTGGAGCCTATTATACAGAGTGAAGTAAGCCAGAAAGAAAAACACCAATAAAATATACTAACACATTTATATGGAATTTAGAAAGATGGTAATGACAACCCTGTATGTGAGACACCTGTGAGACACAGGTGTATAGAACAGTCTTTTGGACTCTGTGGGAGAGAGAGGGTGGGATGATTTGGGAGAATGGCATTAAAACATGTATAATATCACATAAGAAATGAATCACCAGTCCAGGTTTGATGCATGATACAGGAAGCTTGGGACTGGTGCACTGGGATGACCCAGAGGGATGGTATGGAGAGGGAGGTGGGAGGGGGGTTCAGGATGGGGAACACGTGTACACCTGTGGTAGATGCATGTTGATGTATGGCAAAACCAATACAATATTGTAAAGTAAAAAATAATAATAAAAAAAATTTTTTTTAATAAATAAAGGCAAGCTGAGGGAGAAAGTCCAGGGTACTTGATGAGCTCATGCACTATTCTGCTTGATGTTGAGGAGCAAGGTGATGTAACAGGGGTTATCATCATAAATCTTTAGGTTCCAGTTTATCCTGGTCATCATGCAGTTAACTTCTTCCACCTGGTGGACTTTTTAGCATCTACAAAACAACTCAGGAATGTGCACCAGATCCTGTTATAAAGATTCTGTGACTGCTGTATGGCTAATCTATTGATGAATTATTTTTTATTACATCTTCACATTCTTCCAGTCATCCTTGAGCCAGTGTTTTGTGACTCAGAGGAGGCCTGGGAGACCGAAGCTTTTCTACAAGCAAGAGACAGGAAGAGGGCATGGGGTGGGTGTAGGGTCTATCTCAGGAAGGCCCCACAGGGTCCTGCTCCATTCCAGTTGGAAACCTTCCCACAGTGCCCTTGTTTGATCCTGATGAGGGCAGCATGCCCAGAGGGTGGGCTGCTGTTTCCTTTTGCCAGCTTTCTCAGGGTTTCCTCTGCAGCCCATGGGTGAGTCTCTGAGCAGCAGAGATGGGCAGGGCCTGAGCCTCCTGTCTCCACCTTCTGGGTGAGTTCCTGGACATACAGCAGGAACTTTCCCAGAGTTTGCAGCCAGGGACTCTCCTGGGACCTGGGCTGGTTGTGCCCCGCAGTCAGCCTGCCTGCCTGCCTTTATCAAAGAGCTGGTAGCTTTGCCTCCTACCTGTGTGGGGCTTCTGGAAGTGTCTACCTGGATGTCTCTTGGTTCTCCAGCCCCACACGTGGCATGCTGCATCTATCCTATGCCTGTGACAGCAGCTGCACAGACTGGGTGCCTCAAAGGTGGACTCGTGAGGCTTCTCAGTCCCAGGAGGTGGGACCTGGCACACAAAGGGCACTCCATTCTCAGAAGCAGGTGTTCTCAGGCTCCAGCCCAGTGGACCTGTGGGGCGGCCAGTCTCCAGCATCCCTGCCAGTGCCTCCAGAAGCAGCAGGAACCCCACCGCCTCCTGAGCAGGGCAACCCGGGTCTATGTCCGCCTTGGCCGGCAAGATGCTGCCAGTGTCCCTGGAGGTGAAGACCAATCTACTGCTGAAGGCAAACTTATGCTCTCGTCTGTTTGTCTGGTGAGTGCCCCATCTGAGCTGTGACAATCTGCCATGGGTGCATGCCTGACACTGCTGGCTTCTGTTGGGGACCAAGGTACAAGGAGAGGGTGCGCTCAGGACTGGTGGCAGTAGGGGTGGGAGGAGGACCCAGGGACCTAGTGTCCACCTTATCGAGCTGCTTCAGAACCGTTCAGCAATTCACTGTCAGTTCTGAAAGGAGCTGCAACTTTCTCCCCAAGCAAGCAGCTTATGAACAACTTTATCTAATCAGTACACTGCCCCTTTGCCATCTTCCAATAATGTCCCCACCTTTCCCCATGTTCCTTAGGTGAACATCTGATTTCCAGCTGGCCTGGACTCCTTCTCTCCCCCTGTCTATGACCGTGTCTTTCTTTCTCTCCTTGCCACCCTCCCTGTGTGGTTGACTGTTTGTCCTGGTACCTAGTTGTGGCCAAATTCATGTGCATACAAAACACAATTGTTTTTTATGAAATGAATGGGAATACCATTCTGGAACACCTTTTCCTTTTTCCTGGGACACACAGCCAGGAGCAGAGTGTCTATTTGACCACAGCCCCTTTCCCTATTGCAAATATCTCCACTTCCACTTTTGAGGACCAACCCCTGGGGGTGGGGTCCCTGAAACCTGTGGGGTCTTATCCAGATATCTAGCTCAGACAAGCAGTGCATGGTCTTGATGTAGGTGGTCCTGCCCAGGAGTCCTATGGCCCTGAAACTACTGAAGGGTCCTTGAGCTGGGAGGAAACATACAGATGAAAAATGTTGCAGAGTGCTGAAGCTCTTAAATGAAGTCTTCATCTAATAGCTGGGACTACAGAAATGCAGGCCTGAACCTTTGGATTTTAATCACACTTGGGTGATTATTAGGTCTTGTGTTTCTCAACCCTAACCCATTCATCTTTTCCACAAATTCTGATACTTATTTTATGCGATAGTTTAGGGGATCCCCAGGGTGATGGCAGCTCCTATTCTTGTTTTGATGGTAGTATTCAGCTTATGTGGCTGCATCTCTTGGCTACATTTGATGGCCCTTAAGGAAAGAGGGTCCTAGAAGAAGGAATATGTGTGTGGTTACCATAAATAATAGCAAAATAGACAAATGTCTCCTTAACTTCAGGTGGGGCAAGAAACTCTCAAAGCACATTCTGCTTATTGATTTTGAAAATGTATGTCCATACAAATGGAAGGTGGAGACTTTGATTTTGGTTGGCACCCATTTCCAGTTTTCCTGCTGGAGAGGAAGGAGCCTCTTATTTCACACCTGGAGACACTGAAGCATTGAGGTTGAGTGAGTTACCTACCATCACACAGCTAGTAAGCGGTGGAGTGGGATCTGAAGCCAGGCAGTCTGGTTCTGGAGTCTACATGTCTTGTGTTTGTAACTGCTGTGCTTGTCACAGAATTGGTTATCTAGACTTGTGCCAGGGTCCTAGCCCAGGCTGAGACCCCTTATCATGACTGGGGAGGTTCTTTCTCCACTCAGATTCCCATAACCAATAAGTAAACTGATGGTGAGACTGGTAGAGCACAAGCTTTGCTCAGTGACCAAAGAATGAGAAACGGAGACTTAGTTTGCAAGTCAACCTCTCAGCACAATTTGGGCTGAGGCACTGTGTATATAGGAGGGTTGAAGCAAATGGAAGGGAATCAGGTTAAGAGAGGGAGGAATATTCGTGGCTTATGCAAGAATGGGGTGTGATTTGGACCTGAAATTAGGACAACACTCCTTTTTAGTCCTTGTATGAGCTCTTTATTTTGTTGTCATTTTTTTTTTTTTTTTTTGGTCCAACTCTGTGTGATCCCATAGAAGGCAGCTAGCCATTCTCAACTGTGGTCATCCTGGTGGGTGTGTCATTTAGCAGGCTAATATATTACAGTGAATGCGTAATGATGCTCTATGCCTACTGGAGGTTAAGTCTTCTGCCATTTGGGTCCTGGCTAGTTCTAATCAGTTCTTACTTTTCTCTTTCCTTTTATGCTTCAGTCTGAAACTCAGATAAGAGCAATTGGTTTCCACTTGAGAAAGGGGCAGGGATATAATTCTGGGACAAGAGCCTTTCCTTTTTACTGCTCCTCATTTCTGAGTGACTCTTAAGGAGCAAATGTTGGTCTTCTGATACCACTTCCTGCTGAGCATGAGTGTTGTCATATGTTGGGTTAGAGGAGGAGAATTTTTCCTAATTCAACCAAAATGAATCTGATTCTTACCAAGCTAGAGTCCCAGTTTCCCATAGTACTGGGTAAAGACCATATGCAGCTTGATTGTCTCAGTTCTGTAAGAGATACAACTAGTGAGACAATTGAGGAATTGTGGACCAAAGAGCAAGAGAAGGAGAGTAACTGTAGGGGTTCTAAGAATGGCCTTAGAAGCCCAGGGAAGCTGGTAATCCTTCTTTTGGAACTGTCACAAATTTGTTCAGTCAGGCCATTCTTGTTCTGAGTATTTAGCCAAGTGGCCTTTCTATTAATTTTTTTTTTATTGGGGTTTAGTTGATTTATAATGTTGTGTTAGTTTCAGAACAGCAAAGTAAATCAATTATACATATGTCTACTTTTTTAAAAAGATTCTTTTCTTAAAAAAAGAAAAAAGTATAAAGGTTATTACAGAGTATTGAGTAGAGTTCCCTCTGCTATACAGTAGGTTCTTATTGCTTATCTATTTTATATATGCTTCCCTAGTGACTCAGAGAGTAGAGAATCCAGCTGCAATGCAGGATATCTGGGTTACGTCCCTGGGTTGAGAAGATCCCCTGGAGAAGGAAATGGCAACCCACTCTGGTATTCTTGCCTGGATAATCCTATGGACAGAGGAGATTAGTGGGCTACAGTTCATGGGGTCACAAAGAGTCGGACATGAGTACAGTAGTTTATATATGTCAATCCCAGTCTTGCAATTTGTCCCTTCCTTCCCTTACCCCATGGTAACCGTAAGTTCATTTTCTACATCTGTAACTCTATTACTGTTTGGTAGGTAAGTTCATCTGTACCATTTTTTAAAGATTCCATGTATAAGTGATAACATGTGATATTTGTCTTTGTCTGCAAGTGGCTTTCTCTGGCAGTTGGGATGCCCTCTCTTCTATCTGACGACTCATATTAACATAGAAACAACAGGAAATGGTTGCTGGGGCACAGGTTCCCCCTTGATCAGCCGGCAGGTAATCAAGAGCTTTGTAGTGGTCAAGAGTCATGTGGGCCAGAGGGTCCAGTAAGATTTTGTCATTCTAAGGTTAGAACTGGGTCCTCTACTTACCCAGGCCAGTCTCTGACTTTTTTTTTATGGTTATGGTATTATAAATTGTTTCTAGTTCTAGGCTCATCAGGGATCCTACAAGAGAGACAACTGCTAGTACCAGTCCAGCTCCCCTCCTGACTAGATGAATGGCCCTCTTTGATTCACAGGTTGTGCGAGTGTAATTAAAATCTGAATATACCCTTGATCTGGGTGTGAACCACCTATAGCCCAGTGTCCCCTGGTAGAGTTTTCTTGGAGACAGTTGATGGCCCAACGTGGGTGGCCCTTGTCACAAGGGCCTCAAGGAATAAACATCCCACAGGGGTTAACACACTGTCTTTGGGTTTTCTTGAGTCATGTTTAGGCTCATGGTGGTGCCCTTTCATCCAGGGTAATGGCTGCATAGCCAGACTCCTCCATGTTTGGTATGATCCTGTTCCCACAGCCGTTAAGCATGATAACTATCTAGAGTTGGCCATGCCTGTAGGTGGAGGGCTTATAGTGAACAGTTGGTTGGACCCCCAGAAGACAGGGATTTGACTGACACATAGGCCTTTGCAGAGGTGTGGTGGCAGTGGGGACAACCTTGACGTTCCCGGGCAGAAGCCTGGGCATGGAGGAATTAAACCACTGTAGGTTGGTGATGCTATCAGCTGTTAGTGGAGTTCCCTGAATGTCTGGTGGGCTGTATTTATTCCCCAACTGAGGCTGAAGGTGACAGATCCAACAGTCAGTAAAATTCCAGCCCTTTTGGATGTCTGAATGTTACTTTTTAAAATAAATGAATCTGCCAGGGAGTGATACCGAGAAGGAACATAAGAAGAATCAACTGTGCATTTTAGTTGAGAAGGTGTTACTTATCTTTAGAATGACTTCAGGAGGTTGGGGTCAGAAAGAGGCTCACATGAGCATTCTGGCTGCGGGGAGGCTGACAGGATTGTAAGGAGGTCAGGAACCGGAGCCTGTTAGACTCAGGGTGTTGTGTCCATAAGATAATTCCCTGTAAAAACTCCTCTGTGTTGACAGCTGATCTAAGGAGATCTTGACCTCAAGGTTGAAACTGCTTTGAATCTGACTGGTGCTAAGACACTTCAGTCGTATCTGACTCTTTGAGACCCCATGGATTGTAGCCCAACAGGCTCCCCTGTCCATGGTATTTTCCAGGCATGAATACTGGAATGGGTTACCATTTCCTTCTCCAGGGGATCTTCCCAACCTAGGGATCGAACCAGCATCTCTTATATCTCCTGCATTAGCAGACAGGTTCTTTACCACTAGCGCCATGTAGGCATCCTTGAATCTGATACAGTTCAGAAGATTTAAGTCCTCAGTAATATAGAAACATATCTGCAACCTTACCCACAATGGCCATGCAGCTCTATTCTGCTTGCCTGAAAAACCGTTACTTTATTTTCATTTCTAGATATATTTTTCCCTTAATAATTAAAGCAGATGTACAATGTATGTTCAGTAGGCCACAAACAGCCTGCTTTTAAGTTATACCATGTATAAGCCAGCATGACTTTCCTATACCTAGAATGTATGTGTGTAAGCACATGTCTAAATTCTCCCTGTATCTTTATATATTTAAAATGTAGACTTCTTTTTTTTAATATACCCTTATTTATTTTATTTATTTTTTTAAAATTTTTATTGTATTTTATTTTATTTTTTAACTTTACAATATTGTATTGGTTTTTTGTATTGATTGTATTGTATTGATTATTGTATTGATTGCCATTATTGTATACAATTGCCATTGTATTGATATGCCAAATATCAACATAAATCCACCACAGGTATACATGTGTTCCCCATCCCGAACCCTCCTCCCTCCTCCCTCCCCATACCATCCCTCTGGGTCGTCCCAGTGCACCAGCCCCAAGCATCCAGTATCGTGCATCAAACCTGGACTGGGGACTCATTTCATATATGATATTATACATGTTTCAATGCCATTCTCCCAAATCATCCCACCCTCTCCCTCTCCCACAGAGTCCAAAAGACTGTTCCATACATCAGTGTCTCTTTTGCTGTCTCGTATACAGGGTTATTTTTACCATCTTTCTAAATTCCATATATATGCGTTAGTATGCTGTATTGGTGTTTTTCTTTCTGGCTTACTTCACTCTGTATAATAGGCTCCAGTTTTATCCACCTCATTAGAAATGATTCAAATGTATTCTTTTTAATGGTGGAGTAATACTACATTCTTTTTTTAACAATGTCCATGAATGTAGGTTTCTAATTAGAGATGTGTAATTTGGATATATGTCAGTCTCCTTTTAATGTTTAACAGGTGGCTAAACCCCTTGTTTAAAATCGGTAACAAACGGAAATTAGAACCAGATGACATGTACTCAGTGCTTCCAGAAGATCGCTTCCAGCACCTTGGAAAAGAGTTGCAAGGGTGAGCACAGACATCAGGGAGAAGGGGAAGAAGAGTGAGAATTTTCACGTGAGGCTAAAGGTTTGGGGATGCTTTGCCTTCCTCTGGGTTCTTCTGAGACTCATCCACTGACTCTGCAGGCTCACCCCCTCAGGCTGACCCCGGGCTTAGCCCACTTTGGAGGGTGGGGGAGCCCTGGTTCCCTGTGCATCTTTGGATGTGGAGGGAGCCCACAGCCATGGCCCTGGAGGCCAGGGAGCTCTGTCCCTGGAGGTGGGGTCCCCGGAGGAGGGTGTCTGCCCTCTTGGGCTGTTCATTACCTGTGAATCCAGCAAATCTTAGCAGGAACTTGTTTCCAGAATCTGGAACTTTTCCCTCAAGGCCTGTTTCTCTGGTGCTTCAGAGTCTGCACCACTCATCTTTCAGGAGACCTGTGAGCAGGTAGCCAGAATCTATTGTGCAGCCGCAGAGTGCCCTGTAGTGTGGGCTTGTCTCCCACTCCGCCCCGCCCCCTTTCCCCTTTGGTGGACATACTTTTTACTGTGCTTTGTTTCTCATCCCAGGCACTGGGATCAAGAAGTGTTGAGAGGCCAGAAGGATGCACAGGAGCCCTCTTTAGTGAAAGCAATCATAAAGTGTTACTGGAAATCCTATTTAATTTGTGGAATGTTTACATTTCTGGAGATGAAAGATTTTTATACTCTGCACTGCTTTTTGGTGTATGTATCTCAGTACTGAGATGGACGGGACAGGTAGGGAGAGAGGCCAGTAGTCTAAGGTCTAAGGATAAACCCTCTAGGAAACATGATAGAGCTCAGAGGTTGTATTTATCTTTAGAATGGGCAAGGACTGGACTCCAAGGGTTACTATTTTTCTTTTTACTGATTAAAACAGTATTGTGGAAGGATGACCTTGAAATAAAAGACATTTTATATTATGTTAGAAAGTTCCTGGTTCTCAGTATAAATGCTGACTGATCTTTGACCAAAAGATTCCAGAAGCCTCAGGCAATATGGCCCTGTGATTTAGAGGAAGGTAATTTGGACACGAGTCCAGTATAACATACATTTTTATGACACTCTTGTTATAGTTTAACAAGGTAAAAATTGTTACCTTGACCAGGTCACATCTGATAAATGCTTTTCTAAGAAGATACCATCGCCACTCCTCTTCCAGGGGAACAGAACCCAGGGCCCTGCATCTGGCCTGTAGCCACCCAGAACTCCTAAGAGCACACCTTCCCCCAGGGTGCCCCCTTCCCCATGGGCTGGCACTGTGAGCAAAGCCCCCGTGGGGAGGAGCTCCAGCTTCACCATGAATTCTCTGGATCCTCCATGCTGCTTTCTTTCCCTGGTTGTGGGGATGGATTCTTGATTGAAGGGCGAGTCCTGATAGCATGGCGTTGGCAGAGGGTGTAGGAGGGAATGTGCAGGGCAAACCAGAGGCAGAAAGCTGTGAGGTCAGTGACCTCTGTGACCCTGAAGATCCTGGGTCAAGATCCCCAGTGAGACAGTTCACCTGGGGACACAGTGCCATCAGCCCCCTTTTCTGGCTGAGCCTGCTGTGGGTCTGCTGCACAGACTCCTGTGTGGCTTGTGCTCTCCGTGGTCCTTTAGTGCTGCCTTAGGGACACGGGCGGCCTGTGAGTGTGTGAGAGCAGGAGGGATGGAAGATACAGTTGCTGAGAAAGAGGTGTTTTTGGTGGAGAAGGTGTGAGCTGTCCTCAGTCCATTGTGTTGGGGGTGAGGTTGGTGGGCCAGGTGGTTTACAGGTGGGAGGTGTGGCTCTTGTTTAAATGCTGTGCTGTCCTGAAGGGCAGTGGACATCTGGGCAGGTGAAGTCCACCCCACACAACTGGAGAGACAGAGAATCTATCAGCTCACAGGTGACTTGATGGTGCTGGGGGATGGAGTTCTCACTGATGTCAGAAGAGGATTGGCCATTGTGCCAGAGGGTGGGACAGGTATGTGGGCAGGGTGCCACCTTTGAGGGGGCACTGACCACTTAGGTACTGCGGTTCCTTGTGAAGGACGCAGGGTGGGAGAGGGAGCAGGAGCCCGTCAGTCTGTCCCAGCCATTCTTTCTCCCATGTGCAGCTGTCCCAGTGATGGTATTTCCACATAGTCACAGTAAGTCTCTGTTTGAAATACACAGGTGGCAAGCTGGTGTGGCCTGTTTGTGCAGGATTTCCTGACCTCACACAGCAGAGCTTTCATGAATTCTGCTTGTCCGGAAACTCTGGGGCCTTGGTGTCTGCCTGTGGCTCATGCCAGGTGCCTGGTTGGATGAGTGGCCTCCGGGTTTAATGTTGGATCATATCAGGAGCAGGTCTTTCTCTGCTGTCCCTGGTTCTCTAGTTTCTCTTTGGTATCAGATGCTAAAGAGTCTTAAAGTCAGGTGGGTTCAAAGCATAGCCCATGTGGCTGGGTTTGAACTGAGTTGCTGATTTTTCTTACTGTCCTGGGCTATTAGCTCCTTGGGTGGGGTCACTAAGCCTTGGATGGATCCCATTCTAATATGAGTCTTGGGTCTTGGCTGTGGCAGCTCATGGGAGAAGCAGACATAGAGGGAGAGGCCACAGGATCTGGGGTTCTTCCTGAGAGCGAATCTGCCCCACTGTGGTGCTGGGAGTGTTGGTTTCAAAGTTGTCCAGCCCCAGTAATACTTCCTGCTGGGGGTCCAGGAAGGCCAGGCCTGGGGCTGCATAAGGTACAACTGGTAGAGCCCTGGGCCCTTTTAGGAGGTTGGTCGCTGGGTGGTCATGGCAGAGAAGTGGGGAGTAGAGGATGTAAATTTAGGGGTTCATCTGTGTGGCAGTACTGCTAGTACTAGTAGCAGTGCTAGTTAGTTATTAATTGATTTTATGAAGCAACTTCCCATGTTGTGATCAATCTATACTGCTTGTTGTTCTTTATATTACAGATGGTGGAAATCTAAACTCAGTCCAGGATCTTCTAAAACACAAATATATTTCCTTTTTGATCTCCGGCCCTCTTTTAATTCCTCAGGTGCACAGAATGCCCCATGGATCATCCATGATCCCAAGCAGTATGGTCTTTCCACCCACAGTACAAGTAGGGCCTCGCAGGTACTCCTGGCAGCACCAGTGGGAGAAAGTGGGGTGACAACAGTCCAGAGTGAGGCTTTTAGGGTTTTAGGATTTTGAGATATGAAAACCTCTGTCCTATGAGAATGGCTTCCCTGATAGCTCAGCTGGTAAGGAATCTGCCTGCAATGAGGGAGACCTGGGTTCGATCCCGGGGTTGGGAACATACCCTGAAAAAGGGAAAGGCTACCCACTCCAGTATTCTGGCCTGGAGAATTCCATGGGCTGTCCTATGAGAACTGAGGAGTATCCCTACCTCTCAGAGAAACAAGTAGCAGGCTGTGGAGCACTTGCCAGTCACCCCTAATTAGAACAGAACAGCCGGAGCACTCCCAGCACCCCTGGCCCCTGTGTGCACCTCCACGGGTACTGTGGGTGGGGAGGACAGGTCCCCACCTGCCCGGGGCCCTCAGGGTGGAGAGGAGGAGCCTGAAGCCTCTGCCTGGGCCTGAGTCACAGAGACCACCTCCCCAGGTCATCAGTGCTTCTCTCTGAGAGGTGAGGTCTCCATTGCTGGTGTGTAAGTGGGGTGACCTCAGAGAACCAGAGTGGGTTCACCCAGTCCCTTCCCCTGAGAGGGGAGGTGTGGCTGGGAATTATATCTTCTTCCCAGGACCCTTTGAAGTGGCCCAGCCTTGTCTGATCACTTGGCCTTTATCTGAAGCCACTTTTGCTGATGGTCTCTGGTCCAGGTGGAGGCTGTGGGAAGCACATGTGTGTGTAAATCCTCACTTTGGAGCTCAGCTGATGGGCAGGAAGTAAACAGAATCCTCTTCATCCCACAGTGTTTTGTGCCTCAACTCACGGCTGGTTCCCCAAGAGCTGAGTGGTCTTTGCATTTATTTCCCAATCGTTCCTTCCATGTATCCCTCACTTTGCTCAATCCAGGAGGCTGAGGAGTGGCTGTTGGTGGCAAAGATACTGTGGGCTGAGAGCAACCACTGAAGACCACACAGTGGGAGAGGAGGAGGGGGCCTTGAGCCAAGCAGAAGGGGACCTGCCGAGCAGACGTGCTGTGTGCGCACTGCTGGTTCCTGAGAGCATAGCGTTAACCATTAGGTGTTGATAATATCCACAGTGATGACCTTGAGTTATAAATTAGGGTTTTATATCCATTCTCTTTTCTTTTTCAAAGCATATGTAAGTTACTAATGTAAAATTAGAATTTTTTTAATTGAAGAATGATTGGCTTACAATGCTATATTAGTTTCTAGTATACATCATTAGTGATTTAATATTTTATACAGTACATAAGTTTAGTTACTGTCACCATGCAAAGTTATTCCAATCTTATTGAATATATTTCCTATGCTGTATATTTTAATCCTATGATTTATTTATTTTTTTAACATTTTATATATTTATTTTTTGTCCCTGATCCCCTTTTACTTATTTTATAATTTGGAGTTTGTACCTCGTAAGTTCCCTCAAGTATTTCACTTGTTTCTTCCACCCTCCCCCTAATACATTTTCTTTATGTAGTCAGGGAAGTAGGAGACTCTTTTTAAAAGATTGCATTCATAATGGTTAAAAATTTTAGAAGTGAAAGTTTAATTACAGTCTAGAAAATTTGGCTTTACACGTGACTCTTCTCAAGAGTTCTTGTTCCACTGTGATCATCTGTGAGCAACAATGAGTTTTCCAAGCCCTTTGTGAAACCAGCCTCTGCCATTAAGAATAGAATATATCTCTTACCAGGACTTCTAATAATAAAAGTGATGAAAAACCCTTGTTTTTATGGTGGTTTCAGAGCACTCTGAGCTTTTGTAGCTCATTTAGTTGTCCCAGGATTCCTCCGAGGAAGGCAAGGCCTGTATTTTCACTAATAAAGACCTGGAGGCCCAGGAGGGCACATGATGGGTTCGGGGTCACGTGACTCGCACGTGGCCGACCCGGTCCCTGAGGCGCGGTCTTCTGACTGCTAGACCCCTGTTCTCTGTGTTCTGTCCTCTCCCCCCACAGCCTCCACTGAGGCTCAGAGCCAAGAGGAGCTGCTTTTCTAGCAACAGCTCTGACCCCTCTGTCTGCTTTCTCTAGTGTCCCCCCCACCCACCCTGCATAGATTTTAAAGAAAATTTAAAAAATAGAATAGAATGAAAGGATAACACAATGTGTCACTCCAGAATAGGGCTCTCTGGCAGAAAGATTGTTGTGAGTTGATTCTGTTTTTTAGAAATAGACACAGGAGAAACCCTGAAGACAGAGTAGAAGTTACTCTTTTGTGAGGGACATTTACATTGATAAAGGAAACCTCCCTTTGTAAAGATGTCTGCCTCTCTGTACCAGAAAAAGGATGGCTCTAAATCATAGCAGAATCCTATTGGAGGACAGTCTTCAAGAAGGATGAAATCTGCATAACATACCCAACCCTAGTGTAGTTTAAGCTGCTTTTCCTGTTAACCTCTCATAGGTGCTGCCTCACCTTTCCTTTGTCTTTAGTGGGAGATGCATTTAAGGTGGTGGCTTGGGCCATCTCAGGGAGTTACTCAGCTCTCCTTGATATTTTACATGCGTATCAGAAATATACATGTTGATAAAGTTCTGTTTAATTTTCTCTTGTTATTCTGTCATCTATTACAGGGGTGCTCAGCTAGGAACTCAGAAGGGTAAAGGGAAATAAGCCCCTATGTCACCCTAGTGAATGTCGCTCAGTCGTGTCCGACTCTTTGCAACCCCATGGACTATACAGTCCGTGGAATTCTCATGGTCTGAATACTGGAGTGGGTAGCCTTTGTCTTCTCCAGGGGATCTTCCCAATTGAGGGATCAAACCCAGGCAGATTCTTTACCACCTGAGCCACCAGGGAAGCCCATGTCACATTAAGTCAGCTTCAATAATTGCCACAATGAGCAGTCTTGATTCATCTGAAACTCACTCTGACTTTCCAAGATTATTTTAAAGCAGTTCCAAGACGTCATATCATTTTTAGCCATAAGTATTTTAGTATGTATCTTTAAAAGATGTAGAATCTTCCCCAATAAACATATTTAGCATATTATTGTGCTTAAATATTAACTTTAATGTTATCAATATCTAGCCAGTGGTCACAGTTGTCTTTTTCCCCTCTTCTGTTGGAAGCAGTATTAAATAAGGTACACTTCACTGACACAGGTTATGCAATTGCTTTTCTGTACCCCCCTCCCCCCGCACTTCTAGGTTGTTTGTCCTGTAGGGATTCCCACAGCCTGGATTTGGCTGATCGCTTCTCCCCCTGTGTCAATTAACATGTTCCTCTGGCATCTTAGTTGGTGTTTATATCTAGAGGTTTGATGTAACTCATTTGGATTTTCTTCACCCCTTTCATCTTTGTAGGTGGTAGGGTTGTATACCTCCTTTATGAGGTACATAACAGAGTGTGTGTGTGTGTGTGATGTTAGGAGCTATTCATGATCCTTGCTCAAGGTCCATTAATTCACCAGAGGTTGCAAAATGGGTATTCTCTAAGCTCTTTGGTTAACCATGATCTATAATATTTGTAGGAAGAGTAGGGGAAAATAATGTTTTTCACTTTTTAAAACCTATTTTCAAAATGATGAGTTGATTCTCCTCTGGGGCTTGTGAGTTTTTATTGTCGTTTGTTTGGTTTTGTGAATGTCAGGTTGAGCTCATGGATTTAAGCATTTCTTATTTGCTTCAGCCCATTTCATTCATTATCCTTGTGCCAACCTTTGGCCATCTTTGGGCAGTAGGAGTCTATTCAGGTTAGGTCCTGTCTTTTGCACATACTCTAGAAGTCTTTGGTAGATTTTTTGTTTTGTTTTGTATTTTGGTTGCTGATGTGAAAGGATGTTTCTAGCTCATTTTGTAAAGCATTTGCTTCAGCCCTGGAATCATCCATTTCTCTAAGCAGTCCTGGTTTATTTTAGTATGAAGTGATATTTAAAGACTATAGTCTGAATGCTAGAGGTGCTTATTGCTGTTGGTTTTTGTTTCTTGACTTTTTCATTATACAAAGTTAGAATGCATTTTTTAAGGTAAAGAAATATGTTTATATGGGTGTTTCTAGTCCAAGTCAGATGCAAGAAATTTTTACTTCATCTTATTGTGCTTACATATATATCTCTTTCCTCCCATCATCTATTCTTTGTCCCATGTCTAAGCCCAACTCTCAATGATATCAGCATAATTATTCATTTGTTTTACCTTATAATGTGAAAGCAATGTGAAAGCAATTTAATATATTTATTTTATTTTTTGCAGTTCATACTGTCTCAGGTGGGTGTATCACACAGAGAATGTGTTTTCAGATTATTTTGTTTAAAACTACTTATTTAAAAAGTTATTTATTTTTTACTGAAGGGTAATTGCTTTACAGAATTTTTCTATTTTCTGTCAAACCTCAACATGAATCAGCCATAAGTATATATATATCCCCTCCCTTTTGTATCTGCCTCCCATCTGCCTCCCCATCGCACCCCTGTAGGTTGATATAGAGCCCCTGTTTGGTTTCCTGAGCCAAACAGCAAATTCCCCATTGGCTATCTATTTTACATATGGTAATGTAAGTTTCCATGTTACTCTTTTCATACATCTCATCCTCTCCACAAAAGTACCTAAATATATACCCAACCTGTTGGTTGGCAGAGCCATATAAAAAAGAACTATTGGGTATATATTTAGGTACTTTTGTTTCATTTTACTTTGAAGTCTTAGGAATCACTTTTTAAAAAAATAGCTGCTTTATATGCAGAGTACATCATGAGAAACGCTGGACTGGAAGAAGCACAAGCTGGAATCAAGATTGCTGGGAGAAATATCAATAACCTCAGATATGCAGATGACACCACCCTTATGGCAGAAAGTGAAGAGGAACTAAAAAGTCTCTTGATGAAAGTGAAAGTGGAGAGTGAAAAAGTTGGCTTAAAGCTCAACATTCAGAAAACGAAAATCATGGCATCTGGTCCCATCACTTCATAAGAAATAGATGGGGAAACAGTGGAAACAGTGTCAGACTTTTTTTTTTTGGGCTTTAAAATCACTACAGATGGTGGTTGCAGCCATGAAATTAAAAGACGCTTACTCCTTGGAAGAAAAGTTATGACCAACCTAGATAGCATATTGAAAAGCAGAGACATTACTTTGGCAACAAACGTCCGTCTAGTCAAGGCTATGTTTTTTCCAGTGGTCATGTATGCATGTGCAAGTCGGACTGTGAAGAAAGCTGAGCCCCGAAGAATTGATGCTCTTGAACTGTGGTGTTGGAGAAGACTCTTGAGAATCCCTTGGACTGCAAAGACATCCAACCAGTCCATTCTGAAGGAGATCAACCCTTGGATTTCTTTTGAAGGAAAGATGCTAAAGCTGAAACTCCAGTACTTTGGCCACCTCATGCGAAGAGTTGACTCATTGGAAAAGACTCTGATGTTGGGAAGGATTGGGGTCAGAAGAAGAAGGGGACGACAGAGGATGAGATGGCTGGATGGCATCACTGACTCGATGGAGGTGAGTCTGGGTGAACTCTGGGAGTTGGTGATGGACAGGGAGGCCTGGCGTGCTGCGATTCATGGGGTCGCAAAGAGTCAGACACGACTGAGCGACTGAACTGAACTGAACTGATAATGTTTTCATGATTCCAAAATCAAGAAAAGGCTATTTTTAAAGAAGACTGATATCCTTGTTGGGTCTATTCCAATTCTCCTTCTCCTTTTAGAGATAACTTTTCAGACTAATTTTAATTCATGTTTTATTCATATTTTTAAAATGTCTTTTCTAAACATTTTATTTTTCCTACTGTGCAAAATGAAAAATTTTAATTTTATCACTATAATCTGTGGACTTAAATTTAGAAGGATTTTTCTAGAAGCATGAAATATGCCCTGGGACTCTGGTTAAAACTCTTTGTGACCCTCGTAACTCCTTCAGAGCAGGTCCATAGCCATTCCAGGCTCAGATGACATGACAGTGCAAGCGTGGAGTTAGCAGATGCTTACATGGGGTTAGTTTCTGCATCCAGAATCCACAGGGAGAAGAATCTTCAGGCTCTACCTTAATCAGTTGAATCTAAACCAGTTTCTGGAGACTGGGCCTCGGGCGTCAGAGTGCACTTATCCCCTCTCAGGTATGCCAAGGTGCAGTCAGGATGAAGACCACTGTGTAAAAGACTAGTGAAGGCTAGGATATCTGGAATCCTGATGGCTATGACTGCCCCAGATTCACTGCTTTTCCTCCTTATCTCTGGATTTTTCTCAACTCTACGTTTTGTCACCTTTCCCCCAGTTTTAAAGATTAACTGCCTATTCATTTTTCCTACAAGCTCACTCTTTTTGGCATGAATGTTTTACTGAAGCGTTTTTCTTTGATAGGTTGTTTCTATTTGTGTGTGTGTGTGTGTTTTCCATGAATGAGATATGGGGAAGTTGGGTAAGAAACATTAACGTGGAGGAGGAATTCTACCCACTGTGGAAGTTCTAGCATCTAACCTAGCCATGCAAGAAGTTACCCTAAGAAGCAAGAGGTGGAACCTAATGTCAGGTGCTTTCAGAAGGCTAAATACCAAAGACTCTATCAAGAAATGTCTACCTCAAGCTTCTCTGGCAGTCCAGTGGTTAAGACTCCATGCCACCAATGCAGATACCTCAGTATTTGATCCCTGGTCAGGGAACTAAGACTCTGCATGCCACATGGCATGGATCAAAAAAAAAAAAAAAAAAAAAAAAAAATCTACCTCAGAGACTCAGACTCTCTGAGAACCTTGATTAGTGGACGTTGTAGTATTAAATTAGGCTCTTTTAAAGATTCTTTATGATTTCAGAGTTGTGAAGAATTCTTGTGAAAGAGGAAGAACTATACTTGGTTTGTGGAGAGAGTAATCATGGGGTGATCATAGATTGATGTCAGAGAGGAAGGGTTTAAGGGGGCAGTGTTTGACCTCATTCTTGCTGATCAAGAAAATTTTAGTTTTGTTAGATTAATGGTTGATAATGAATATTTTCTCAGTTGCTTTATTTCTTTTTAGTTGAAGGTGAGAATCAGAAGTGTAGAGATGAGAGAATTCCTTGGTGGTGTCTGCCTACACCAGTGTACAGTGGTAGGGGCAGCTCCTGGGAATGGCTGCCACCAGTGTCTGTGTCCCCAAGGTGAGACACAGCCACTCCTTGCTTCTCTGAAAGACTCTCCAAGACAAGCAGAGTGTTCTGAAATTGGACTTTTCCTTGGAACTCACAGCACTGTTTCATTTGGAGTTAAAACTTGGAACAGAACATTGAGCATATGCAGGAGTTAATCTTCTGATAGCTAGAAAACCTTTACCTGGTTTGCCTCAGCCAGTTTTACCAAATGCCAGAAATGGAAACACTCACAGATTACAAATGCTGCTGCCAGCTCTCCTGTTAAATGACTCTTTATCTCTAACCTTTCCTTGTGTGTAGAGGGGATGGATTTACTCAGTCTACCTTTAATGGCCTCAGTAACTCCTGTCCTGTGTGTCTGGAAGCTTTGAAGAATCATATTTAATATGTGTATTCTTATTCTCTATATGTACTTTGGGGATTTGTTTTCACAGTTTTGTGCTATTTACTATTTTGTTTTCTATTTTTTTGAGAGATATTACTGGAAATTATTCGTTACTTGCTGTAATTTTTCATATAGACTATAATATCAGTTTTCTATTTTCAATAGTTGCAACTTATGCCAGAATGGAAATTCCTTGTGCATTATACTTTTCATCACTTCTCTGAATTGCCATGACTGCTCCTTGCTGGAGGCAGAGTTGTGCATGTGTGCTCAGTCACTCAGTTGTGTCTGATTGTTTGTGACCCCATGGACTGTAGCCCACTAGCTTCCTCTGTCCAGAGGATTATCCTGACAAAGTACTGGAGGGGGTTGTCATTTTCTACTCCAGAGGATCTCCCCAACTCTGGAATCAAACCTGCATCTCCTGTGTCTCGTGCATTGAGATGGATTCCTTTCCAATGGGCCATCGGAGGAAGTCCCAAAATAGTGCTTAAAGATAGCAAATGACTCTTCCCTCAAATTACATCAGATCAAGGTAACAGTTCATGTTTGAAACCCTTTATCTTTTTGAAAATTTCTGTCCCAAATAAAGAATAATCATTATCAAGAAAAAGAAAAAAAAAAAAAAAAGAAAGAAAGAATTGACAGATGAGTGGAAGGTATGGGCCATTAACTGGCATTATACCTTATTGAGGCTGTTAGTTCAACTTTTTGTTTGTTTGTTTTAATATTTATTTATTTAGCTGTGCCTGGTCTTAGTTGCAGCATGTGGGATCTAGTTCCTTGACCAGGGAGTGGACCCAGATACCCTACACTGGGAGTGTGGATGGATGGAGTCAGCCACTGGGCCACCAGGGAAGTCCCTCAAATGGATTATCAAATACTGTTTATCAGTGAAAAAATCCACATATGTTTAGGCAGTAGTGACTTGTCTTTATTTACACTCTTTTTGGCTGGATTTCTTTCATTTATTCATATTCTCTTTGGTGAGTGTCATTACTCTTATTTCTACTGTAATTACAAGGATGTTAAGTTCAAATGGAGTGCTGAGTAACAGGAAACAGTGATTCCCAAGGAGAATCACAAGTTTCAGAAAAGTCTTGGATGGCAGGTATTACTGCTGGGCTTCTTATGGTTTGTGGCTATAGCACTGGACTGTCCTTGGCCATACCTGGGCTGGGACTGCCTGTGTGTACAGTTTGATGTTCTTGCTTCTCTGTGTGGCTTCCACATTTCCATCTCAGGAAGTCATAAACAGTGTGGTTGACAGTCCACTGTGTGAGGGACTCTTCCATGAGCTCTCTATGCCTCTTGAGATGGATGACAGGTTACGGTGGAAATGTATGAGAACTGATCATTTTAGTTAGGTCTGATCATCTTATACTTCAACTAAATAGTGTTCCCTGTATCCTCTATAGTAGATGAAAATCTCCATGACTTCATGGAAAGAGAAGCAGTTGGTGCAGCCTATGAACGTGTGTGTGTGCATGCATGTGTATAGATCAAGACAGGAATATTGAGGTTTAGTGAGACACCCATGTGAGGAACTGAACCATCTTTTGGTAAATATCCTGATCAGGCACTAGCTGGCTCAGCAGAAAAGGCTTAATTATTTTGGTGTTCAATGTTATGGATTCTCCTTCCCTCCCTCTTGTGTGTGGGTTCCTCAGCTACAGACAGACAGAAGACAGCTATCAAAGCAAACTTGTCAATTGCTTACCCTGTCTGTGTTAGTAAGGCAGAATTACCAAAAAGGCAAAGCCCTGTTCCTGAAAGATTTCCAAAATTTTGCATGTTGTCTTTTGAGAAGTCTGTGAAGGAAATGATGTTGAGGGCCAAGGTGTTTACTTTTGGTGACTTGGATTCTTTGAGTGTTTGGCTTTCCTTGATGGTGGAGAAGGAAGGGGACCTTGTGGAGAAGGGGACCTTCAGGAAGTGACTAGAGAGAGAAAGTAGGTTGTGGGGTGAAGTGGCTGTTTGGCAAGGTGGGTAAGTGTTGCTGTTTCTTTGCCTTTTTCTTTGGGGAAGAAACTTGCTTTCCCTAAATCTTACTCAGGATGGAAGCCTCAGTGCACCCTGAGCCAATTAGTTTAGCCTTGGGGAAGAGAGGATTGGGAACATTTCTTCCAACCCACCAACTGTAGTGGATGGTGGATGGAGAACTACGGAAGGCATACTTTTTTAGCTTGGCCTCCACCATGTTTAATTCTTTACTCCAAGGAACATTCCAACTTCTATGGGGTAGAGGCATAGTGAGGCAGTGCTCTTGGGAGCTGAGAGCCTGCAGAGCTGCCAAGCCTGGTTTCTTTGTGGTACTCCAGCCGAAGCTGGTTTCCATTCCCTGGATCTATAGACATGTGGAGTTTGGGGTGGAAAAGAGTGGATGTTTTTGTGCCAGTGTCTCAGTTTGTAAAGATTTATGCTGCTGCTGCTAAGTCACTTCAGTCATGTCCAACTCTGTGTGACCCCATAGATGGCAGCCCACCAGGCTCCCCTGTCCCTGGGATTCCCCAGGCAAGAACACTGGAGTGGATTGCCATTTCCTTCTCCAATGCATGAAAGTGAAAAGTGAAAGGGAAGTCGCTCAGTCGTGTCCGACTCTTCGTGACCCTATGGACTGCAGCCTACCAGGCTTCTCTATCCATGGGATTTTCCAGGCAAGAGCACTGGAGTGGGGTGCCATTGCCTTCTCCAAAGATTCATGAAGAAGGTGATAATAGCATGTCTCCCATATGTGAACCAGGTTGACTTTCTCTTGGGCTGGGACATTGAGAGTACAGGGGACAGGGGTAGGTTGCCAGCAGGCTTGATCATATGGAAGCAGTTTTCTTACTCTTCTGCCACCTTTTTCCTTATTAATCTTAAGGCTCAGTTGGTATTGAGCCTGGTTGTGACATTTACTGAGCATCCACGGTGCACTAAGCATGATGTACTAAGGCTTTACTATCTTTGAATGTAAAATTTTACCTTAAGGTTAAACTGTTGCTGCTTGTCTTACAGGAGATGGTGGATCTGCATATTTTTCTTTTAAATTAGCCATGAATGTAGCATTTAGTCAAAATGTATTTTTAACTTACTAATGCTAAAAGTAAACCTTGTATTAAGAAAAACTGACATTTCTATTTAAGACTTTTTTTTCTTCTTTTCTTTTAGGAAGGCACCAGAGTAGTTCAACCCATATTTTGGGGGAAAATGATTAGTTTTGTTGAAAACTACCATCCCAATGATTCTGCCACTTTGCACAAAGCCTATGGCTACACTGCAGGGCTGAGCACCAGCGTGCTCATGTGGGCCGTTCTGCACCACTTGTACTTCTACCACATGCAGCATGTGGGGATGAGGCTGAGAGTAGCCCTGTGCCATATGATCTACTGCAAGGTGAGTGTCGCTCAATACCACTGTGTGTACCTCCCCTGAGGCATCCGAAACATTTGGAGAAAGTTCTCTAAAACTAAAAATTTCCTAACTGTGATCATTTACACCTTCCCAGAGAAGCTTGCTATTTGCATCAAGCCAAGTTTGTTGTTGTTGAAGCAAACTTGATCAATAAATAATGAAAAGTTTTCTTTTGAGATCAAGAGAGGGCTGCTCTTGATAACTTTAAGCCATAGGCTGTTGGATAATACCCACTAAATTTGTAGTATTGAATTAATATTAAATTATATTTTAAAATATTAAATTAATATTTTAAAATAAGTATTTTGATAAATATATCAAATGATAATAAATATATCAAATAAATATATCAAATAATTTTAAGATAAATCAATATATCATTTATTTTCATTGTCTTCATGCCGAAATACCATAGAGCTGTTTATGGAAATTATTTGTTGTTGTTTATTACCATCTTAATTTACATCAAATGTTTATTTAAAAGTGAACGTCAGAGATTGGATTTATAGAACTATATCTAGAAGCAGAGAATGTATTTGAGAAAGGGAATGATTATCATTTTAAAAGACCCATTTCATTATATTCAATATAATTATGTTAGAGAAAAATATAAAGGGAATTCATTACAAATATAGACTCATTCACTATATTCTATAGATGTAATTGTTGTTAATAGTATATTAAAGAAAATAGTAGGGTATTTGAGAGAAAACTTGAAATTTTAAACTGTTTTATTCATGCTAGAGATAATTTATTACTCTTTATTTAAACTATTTTAATACAATATTTCCTTTTATCTTTAGTATGCATCATAGCACTTTCAATAAGACCAATTTAATGTGTTCAGTGATTTTGTATTGAGGAATGCCATGAAATTATTCCATAGTTTACCCTGGTCTAAACTAGTATAAAAGAATAAGGATTTCAGGTATCTTTACAAAGGTATTGCCACAGATACATCATTGTCAAGAGCTGAAGGGCTGTGTATAAACTTGATCCTGAATGCCTCTTTGCCTTTGACGGTTTGCTTTAAAAATAAATCCTTATTTGACTGTATTGTAAGCTTGAAATTTTCCAAAAGAGTAGATCTTAAGTGTTCTCACCACGTATGTAAAATAGGATAATTATATTAGGTAGTGGATACTTGAAGTGGTTTTACTATAGTAATCATTTTCCAATGTTGGAGAAGACTCTTGAGAGTCCCTTGAACTGCAAGGAGATCCAACCAGTCCATTCTGAAGGAGATCAACCCTGGGATTTCTTTGGAAGGAATGATGCTGAAGCTGAAACTCCAGTACTTTGGCCACCTCATGCGAAGAGGTGGCTCATTGGAAAAGACTCTGATGCTGGGAGGTATTGGGGGCAGGAGGAGAAGGGGACGACAGAGGATGAGATGGCTGGATGGCATCACTGACTCGATGGACGTGAGTCTGAGTGAACTCCAGGAGTTGGTGATGGACAGGGAGGCCTGGTGTGCTGCGATTCATGGGGTTGCAAAGAGTCGGACATGACTGAGCGACTGATCTGATCTGATCTGATCATGTGGTAACCTTATATATATACAAATTTTATTAATAAAGAAAGTCTTCATTGAAAGGTAAAACCGAACAGCTTAAATTGAAAATATAACTTCTTTTACCCAGTTGTTACTTATCTAGAGCTTCTATTTCTTCAGAATCCTTCTATCAGCAGAAAATGAGATGTCATCTCATCTTTCCTTGAGCAGAGTCTTGTACATCTCGGGACTGTGTGAACCTGGGGACCTGGCATCTCACTGTCTTGCTTGACAACAACATCTGAGCTGCTTTCCTTCTGGGTTATGTGGAAATTGCAGTGGTGCCCGCACACTCCAGTCAGGGGTCTTCATTGTCATTTATCATCATCTTTGTTATTCTGTTGCATCTTTAACCATTTAGGAGATGGATACTCAAATGTCCCCACAAATTGGCTAAATGCCTTTCTTTTCAGATCATGCTGATCTCATGTGAATGATAATCACTCACTTGTATCCACCTCTTTGCAACCCTATGGACTCTAGCCTGCCAGGCTCCTCTGTTCATGGAATTCTCCAGGCAAGAATACTGGAGTGGATTGCCATTTCCTTCTCCATAACACTCATAAAAATTATGAAATTTTACTAGAACTGCATTGCGAAAACCTTAAGTTAGATGTGAGGTGATGGTTTAATCAAAGCTCACTCTTTGCAGCACAGGTGAGCCATTGTCCACCTGTTTTTCTTCCTTTTCCCTCTAACACTTTGAAATCTTTTCTTTTGAAAAGTGATCTTACCTGGTACATTGGCTTATGTGAATGCAAACATCTTCCAAGATGTTCATTTGCTAGCTTAATTGTACTTGAAAGATGGTTCCTATATGAGGTCTGAAATTCTGGAGATTATACCGTAGACAATCTGAAATCCCAAAAACCTGGGAAAGACAAATTTCCTTGTGCACAGCCTTGCATTGAGAGTCTTGTTGTTTCAGAAACAAGACACTTATTTTCAGGTTACAGGGGGCTTGATTCCTAAGGGCCCAAAATCTGGTGCTACAGAGCACCTCTGACAGATCCCTTTGAACATTTGTAGTTCATCTTCGGCCCCACCTCCTGATCCCTGGTCCTGGGAAGAAATCAGGTCAAGTGTTAGAAATGGAGTGGCTGCTAAGCTTGTAGCTGTATTTTGCCCTCTCCATGGATTCCAGGTTTGGGCATGTTTCCAAAAGATCTCTAAGGCTGCACATCTGCCACTCCTAAGATGGCCCATCCAGCATTTTTGTGCTCCTTGCAGCTGAATTTTGCATGATTATGAGGGAGGTATCGTATATAAAAATGACCTACCATTTATTTATTAATACATTGCCACAGATTTGGTAAAGTTACTTTTGGCTTTTGATCATTGATCTGTTTTTCATTCTGGTAAAATATACACAGCACAAAGTTTACCATTTTCATTCCTTTTAAGTGCAGCATTTAGTGACATTAGGTGCATTCAGATTGTTGGTGGCCATCACCATCATTCATCTCCAGAACTTGTTCTTTTTCCCAAACTGAACCTCTGCGCCCATTAAACACTAACTTCCCAACCCCTGTCCCCTCACCCAGCACCATTCTACTTCTCTCTGTGAATTTGACTATTTTAATGCCTCGTGTAAGTGGAATCCTACAGTGTTTGTTATTTTGTGTGAAGCTTATGCTCTGCAGCACGATGTCTTCAAGGTTCATCCATGCTGTGGCAGGTGTCAGAATTTAATTCCTTTTTAAGGCTGAATAATATTCTATTATAGGTCTATGTAACATTCTGTATATTTGCTTATCTGTCAATGGACAGTTGTGTCCACCTTTTAGCTATTGTGAACATCGCTGCCATGAATATGAGTGTACAAATTATCTGTTCAAGTTTGTGTTTTTAGTTTTTTTGAGTATATCCTTAGTAGTAATTGCTGTATTGTATGCTAATTTCAAGTTTAATTTTTGAAAAATGCCCATATTCTCTTCCATTGTGGTTATATCATTTTAAATTCTCACTTGGTCACTGATTTTCTTCTTTAACTTGAGGAGTAATCAAAGTGTTTTTATAAACTATGACATTTTGTTTGAATCAGTGGCTCC
This sequence comes from Bos indicus, assembly GCF_029378745.1. Classification (NCBI taxonomy): domain Eukaryota; kingdom Metazoa; phylum Chordata; class Mammalia; order Artiodactyla; family Bovidae; genus Bos; species Bos indicus. Next base: position 72,410,725 of record NC_091771.1, read on the forward strand.
AGTTCGTGGTCTATTGTAGCACCTCCTGGTGTCTCCTCAGTTTCCTCAAATCTCTAGGCATTTTTCTTACTAAATAAAGGGATTGTGCAGCATGGGTTATATTTTTTATAGACTCAGCAGACTGGCATTAAGAACACAGCTTCCTCAAAGGAACAGTGTTTTGGACATTATACTTGCTCATTTCAGAATGAACATACTAAGCCCAAAGTGTTTAAATATTGTCACCCACAGAATTAATAATTGAGTCTAGATTTATAATCCAAGTCTCCAAATTTCTCACCTAAGGCAGCCTCTCCACTCTCATCTAATTTGGCTCAAAGTTATTTAGTTGTCTCTTAAGTGTAAACCTACACCCTTTACACTTCAGACAGGTCCAAGTTCATTGAAATGGGGGGTGGGGGTGATTTGGCTTCTACCTCCTGCTGCTGCTCCCTTTGCCTTCCTTGCGCATGGGGCTGCCACCACTCTGAAGAGTTAGAGGCTGAATGAGGGTCCCTAGAGCCCTGCTGTCAGGGGTCATCCTGCTGGTGCTGACACCACTCAAGACCCAGAACACATGCTCTGTTGTGTTATGTTCTAAGATGACTTAGGCGTTCAGTTCTCTGTCTCCCTTTTTATTTCAGGCATTTTGCCTGAGTAGCTCGGCCATGGGGAAGACCGCCACAGGCCAGATTGTCAACCTGCTGTCCAATGATGTGAACAGGTTTGACCAGGTGAGCTGCCCCTGAGGGCTCCTCTTCCATTTCCCGTCCTTCTCACTGGGTTCAGATTATTGGAATGCCAGGTGCCCAGATTTGGTTTCGGCCATGATTCCATCATGGATGTAAGACAAAGGTTCTATTTATCCAACTTTCATTTTTCTGTGTGCAGTTTAGATGCAATTATATATATTGTTCAGAAAATGACAGTTTTGTTTTTCTGATAATAAATAGGCAACAGTATTCTTGCTTGGCTTGGTTAGTGTTCCTAGGGGTCATCCTGGAGTGGCCCTTCTTGGCACATGGTGTTGGTGTGGCTGGACTGTCTTCCTTGTCTTCTGGATGATGAAGGCCTGGTGAGAGGGAGTGTTCTTTCCCCTGCACCCCGTTCAGTGCCTGCTGCATCAGGAGCCTGTGAGGAATATGCCAGGTGGGTGGTCTCCAGCCAGACACAACCTACCCTCTGTTGTCTACCCCCACATTCTTTTATCCACTGACCTTAGACATAGATCACATGACCCAGGGCGTTGTAGCTGTTTGTCAGATCTGTGTTGCACTAGACACTTCTCTTCAAGTATTTATTCATCAAACATGAAGTAAGGCCCATGCTCAGTTTCAGGGATGAATAAAGCTTAGTTTCTGCCCTATATAAGCCACAGCCTATCAGGGAGATAAATACATAAGTATTGGAGAGAGTAGTGGGTACCATAATATAAGGTTTCCTGGAGTGCCCCAGGGATATGGGGGCTAAATTCTGGGACAAGAAGCATTTGGGGAAGCCCTGAGCTCATCTGTGGTATAGACAAAATCAACATCTTCCTTCAGTGCTGCTGGTAGAGTCCTCCCTGACCATCCTTGAGTCTGACCCTATGCTGCCCTGGAACAGTGTCATCTGGGGTGGATACTTGGATTTCTGCTTCAACAGGTTTAAAGCCCACTGAGATAATTTCTATTTAAATTCCTGGCTATTCCTTCAGAGCAAAGTGTCTCTACACTGTGTCCTTGCGGTTTTGTTTTTATACCATCCCAAGAAGGTTTTTCTTTCTCTTAAGGTAACAATGTTCTTGCACTATCTGTGGGTGGGGCCACTGCAGACTGTCGCAGTGACCACCCTGCTCTGGATGGAAATAGGAATATCGTGTCTTGCTGGGATGGCGATTCTCATTATTCTTCTGCCTTTGAAAAGCTGCACCGGGAAGTTGTTTTCATCACTCCGGTAAGAGAAACACTTCTTTTAAAAATTAATAATATGTAATTGGTAACATCCACCGTCTGCTTGATGTTTTGTTGAAAAACAAGGCAAATATTTCTCTGGTCTCTTCTTTGTGTGGGTTGTAGACCCTTCAGGCTTAGCCATTGGAGGCTCCAGCCTCATGCTGAAGGCTGATCTTGAAACAGGAACAGGGAAGGCATTCACTGGCTCCTCTTGGCACCATATCTGAATAAGTAGAGTCTCCTTCAGCAGAATTTACCCATGTCCAAGTTATTTAAATATTGTTAAAACATCATAATCTTGTAGGCCCATTTCTCACTGCATGTATTTTTTGTTATGCTTGTGTTGGAGCCTTTTCAGGTATTCTGTTCATGTTTCCATTAAGTTATAAGCACCCCAAGGGCCAGGCTGATCTTCATTGTTCCTTTTTAAAGCCCCACATTCACAGCAGCACATGTGACAGAGAAGTGGCTGGTGGTGAAGAGCCTTCTGGTGATGAGTTAGACCTGAAGCAGGTCCCAGAGGGTTGGAGGTGGGTGGGTGTCAGGTGATGGAGATGTTGTGCTATTTGAAGCTCACTGAGCTCTTGTGTGTGTTATATGGGTGTGGTTCTGTGCTTGGTGTCTTTCTCTATTTGCAATTCCCTTTCCTGTCTTTGCTGTGGAGAGATGCTCCTTATCCTTCGCAGACCTGTTCCAGTGCTACCAGGTCTCTGAAGTTCTTCTTGTTCCCCTTTCCTGTTGGAATTAACAGCCCCATCTTTTCTGCTCATCAGAACTTCACTCCTATTTTATTATAGGACAGCCACTGTCTTCCTGGTAGATTCGGGTACCTTTCTGCCTTCTCTACCTGTCCATGACCTCATTGAGCAAACAGTTTGTATCTGATTCATTTTAGGTCTTCCTTGGCCGATGCTGCAAGTTCTCCAAGTTACTTCTTGAAATGGTCTGAATGGTTAACTTTCTAATTGAAACCATTTTCTTGGTTTGTACTTTGAGTAGGACTTGCCTGTTTTCTAAGTGCAAAAGGGCTGTAGAGAATAATTTTATTCCTAGCCACGCCCCCGTGCCCACTACTGCTGCTGTTGCTGAGGAAAGTTGGGCTGTCGTCACTAAGGCTCATCTCTCACGTCTGTCTCCTTAGGAGTAAGACCGCTGTTCTCACAGATGATAGAATCAGGACCATGAGTGAAGCCATAATTGGCATCAGAACAATAAAAATTAATGCTTGGGAAAAGTCATTTATAGGCCTTATTACCAGATTAAGAAGATAGGTTTATATATATATGTATATATATATATATATATATATATATATGTCACTCCGTATTTTCATGCTTTATTTCCCATTCTACTGAAAGCTTTAGCTGTCTTACCAAATAAGTATTTAAGTTCACTTTCACATTAACGTGAATTTAAATACTTACTATTCACTGCATCCCCTACATGTTGTAGGAGGGTTAAGTAGAATAGTGGAGATGTCATTTAACCGGCTTTTCCATTTACCATCTTCTCAAAGGTAAAAAGGGTTTCCCTGGTGGCTCAGCTGGTAAAGAATCCACCTTCAATGTGGGAGACCTGGGTTCAATCCCTAGGTTGGGAAGATACTCTCTCCAGTATTCTGAACTGGAGAATCCATGGACTGTATAGTCCATGGGGTTGCAAAGAGTTGTACATGATTAAGCGATTTTTACAAAGTCAAAGATATATATATACTTCTTACTTATATAAAAATAAAATTCTTAATATCTCAAATCCCAATAATCAATGCTTTTAAGATAGTATTTAAGACTATGACATTCAAACTACAATTGTAACATGTTGATGGGGCACAAATGGGGAGATTGTAGAGGTTGGGTGTACTTGTGTTGAGCCAAACTATATGAATCACTATTCTTCATTGTCATCATGCTTAGTCACTCAGTCATGTCCCACTCTTTGTGACCCCATGCACTGTCGCCTGCCAAGCTCCTCCATCAATGGGATTTCTCAGGCAAGAATACTGAAGTGGGTTGTCATTTCCTCCTCCAAGGGATGTTCCTAACCCAGAGATTGAAACCGTGTCTCCTGCACTACAGGTGCATTATTTACCACCAGAAAACCTCATGAATCACTATTATTCATTTCAAATGGAGCTATGAAAATACTGTTCCTTTTGTTTTGCTTCACATTTGTAGGATGCTTCTCGATCTTTCATTTAAATATATGATGAGCATTTCTTTGACCCCACCTTGTCACCTCATCTTTGCACCTTTGTGGGGTCCCTCCCTCTGCTAGGAATACACTCCCATCTTCCTTCTACTCTGGCCTCCGCCAAGCCTGACTGACTCCAGCTCATATTCTCAGAATCCTTGTGTGTGTTACTTGCCCTGACTCCACTGCTCTGGGGTACACGCCTCTGCACTGGGCTCTTGAGGGGGCTGTGCTGACTGCCTCTATCTATTGTCTTTGTGTCTCACAATTTTGGGGTGTCTTATTCTCTTCCCTCACAAGTACATGAGCCCCTGGAGGGGACAGGCTGTGTCTTTCTGTGAGGAGCCCAGCACAGGACTTGTGATTATGAATGTTTGTTGAGTGAATGTTCAAACCCCATCTGATTGACCCAGAATGTTTGAAAGTGTGACATTAAGCCTCCTTTTACTTGGAAGAGTGAAGTGGTGATGAAGTGTGTGGTCCTGGTATCACGCAGAGTCCCAGGTGTGCACTTTGTAGTGTCTCCATGATGGATGACAAGGAGGTTTATCTTAAGGATGGTTTATATTAATCTGTGTCTACTCCCTAGAAAGGGGCCACTGACATGGGGCACTGAATCCATGTCTTATTTGTTGATACTTCTTATAAACGAGAGGGATGGTACGGGGAGGGAGGAGGGAGGAGGGTTCAGGATGGGGAACACTTGTATACCTGTGGCGGATTCATGTTGATATATGACAAAACCAATACAATATTGTAAAGTTAAAAAATAAAAAATAAAATAAAACAAGTTAGAAAAGCAAAAAAACCACAAAAAACAAAAAACTTAAGTCCTACTTTCTTTTCCAGGAAGGAAATTTCCAAGATTCTGAAAAGTTCCTACCTTAAGGGCATGAATTTGGCATCATTTTTCGCTGTGAGCAAAAGCATAATTTTGGTCACCTTCATCAGCAATGAGCTCCTTGACAACCTGATCACAGGCAGCCAAGTGTTCATGGTGGTGATGCTGTTCGAAACTCTGCAGTTTTCAAGCACCCTCTACTTCTCCATGGCCATCAAGGTGTCAGAGGCCATCATCAGCATCCAAAGAATCAAGGTTTAGTGAAAAATAACTTTTAAGTTATAGGCAGATTTTACCTAAAATTTTACCTTTTATGTAATGTCACTGTGAGCCAGTTAGGTAAGATTTAACTCTTTCAGTGCCAAGCTGGCAGTCTTTCCAAAATGTCTGTATTTTTTAGGTAAAGTGCGTTAAAAGTATCATAAGGTCCATGCTTGCTTAGGGCCAGTAGTATAAATAGCAGCAACACATGCTCTTCATCTGTAGTGATGGCTGCAGAACGATTGAAATGTCTAAAAGCAGGAGAAGTGAACAGATGCATCTGCTGTGCTGACTGGAATGACTAGGCAGTGGCTGTGCACAGTCCTAGGGTGACTAGGATTCCTCTCTGGGCCGGGAGGGGAGGAACTTGCTGAGAAATTCTCTTCCCTGGACAGGAAGAGTGGCCTCAGATTCACTTAGTTCTCTGTGTTTAAAAATGGATTCTTTCCTCCACAGATGTTTTCTCATTGATTTCTGATCTCTGTATGTTCATTCTTATTTTACTTAGTGTGTAAGCCTGTCTCTAGCTTTCCTTTTCCTTTCAAACATGTGATTCCCACCAAACCTATTATCTCCTTTTTTAAACTAATTGTCCCTAAATAGTAAGGGGTAAATAATTTTTATCACAAAGACAAGGGCTTGGCACACAGGAGGTGCTCAAGTGTTTCTGTTTAAAATGAAGATTAAATGGGCTCTGTGAAAATGAATGATTTATTATGACCTCATAGGCCCAAGAAGTTTCTCTCTTTTTCTTTAAGTGAGGAAGGGGGACCCATGGTCTTGGCACTGAATGACTCCAATAGCATTGCAAAAGATCTCAACTTCAAAGCACTAAAAGTCTTCAGTGACTTTCACATCCAGTCAAATGTGTCTCTGAGGTTATATTGTTCACAAAGCAGCTTTAGGCTTTCCATTGCCAGACACTGGGAAGTCCGTCTTTGTGGCTGCAGTTCTGACATTTATACTTTCCTGCATAACCTGTTCTGGGTCTGCACTTGCTGGCTAATGGCCGTTTAATTTCAGCTTTTTCATCAGACTGTGTCCTGGAGAAAAGTCCAGCCAGCATTTTTGGCACCTTTATGAGCTGATCATCTATTGAATGGGGTCTCATTTAACGCTTGGAAGACTGTGACATCTGTCTATCTCGGAGCTATTATTTGTGGACAAGTGCTCAATAAATGTAATTCTTCACTTAGGGCATAATTTTCCTTTTCTTTCTTTTGTGTTTGAAAGTGAGGAATTTCTATTCTAGTATACACAGGCTGAGTATTGATGTCTTGGTTACATGCTTAAGCTGAAACTGTATTTGATTCTGTCTCGACCAGATATATAACATATACATTACTCTCCAGGGCCCTTGGTCTTTTTAATCAATAGAAGTTGATAATAGACCAGACAAGAAATTGAAGCAAGGCTTTACTGAGGCTTGTGCTGCAGCACAAAGTATAAAAACAAGAAACTGGTGCCCTCGGTTGACTCAACAGGGCAGGCTAGTACCTTATGTGGGGTGAGGGTGGGGGAAGTTTGGTGGTTTGAGCCTCAGGGGTGACTTATGTGGTCTGCCCACTGTCTTGTAGGTGCCATGTGCCAAGATCATACGCAGTTCCCTTCTTTGCTCCCAGAAGCTCAGAAATGGCAGTTGGCTTGTGGTGTTTTCATATCTTACTGTTTGTAATTGCCTTTGCATGCATGCAGTTATGTTTAGTCCCTTATGATTTCTTTGTATTTTGTTGCTCAAGGAGACGTTTCTCCAGATGCAAGTGCTCCCACACAGGGTCCCAGGTCCCAGCCTATCCCATCACCTGTTGCTTGTTGCTGTATTAGTGTAGACTATGTAAGACTGTAGCCATGCAGTCAGTGGTTGGATGGTTTGAACAACCATGCAGTATGTTTCTTCCTTTAGCTGATACCCACGATAGGCTGAGAGTGAGAGGCTCAGTCTTAGCTGTAGTTGGGACTGTAAAAGCACACAAATGATGTAGTGTCTCCCCTCTGTGTGACTTAGTATTACTCCAGGGATTCAGAGGTAGGGAGGGCAGTGCCAGCTAGGGATATCCTGAACTTGTTTCAGTAAGGTTAATATTTGAGATGGGCCCAGAAAGGTGGGTGGGGTCAGTATGCAGGGTGTGCAGGCAGAGGCTGCCTGGGGAACATGGACTTAGGTGCAGGTAGGTCACCGGGGGGGGGGGGGTGGGGGGGGGAGTGTTAAGCTTGTGGACACTCTCAGAGGGGCTGTAAGGAGATCAGGAGGGAATTGTCTTGAGGTGGGGTCAGTGGTGTTGGGGAGGACTGGGGAAGGAACCAGAAAAATAAAAGTTGCATTATTGAAATAACTCATAGTGAGTGAGATTCTGAAATTATATTGTTTCAAGAGGAAAAGAGAATTAGGAGAGATGTGAATTGTGTCAGAACAGGTGAGAGCTGGTGCCTGGCTGATGATGGGAGAGGTGGCTTGGAGAGAGAACTCAGGCTGCGGTGGTTGAAAGCCTGCAAACATGTTCTCAGACCACTGTCTGTCCATTCTGCCTCCTGGTGGACATGGGCTCAGGGAGGATAGGAGTCTCCGTGCCTCAAGTTAGGTTCTCAGTGAGCCTGGATGAGAGGAGGAAGGAATGAATGAATCACATCTTCTACCAGCAGGTGTTTGAGAGAAATGCAAGCACCCTGTCTTTCTTTTTCTTCACAATGGTTTTCACATTCAGTTTTTACCCGTTCTTCTTTTGAAGTAGAAGTTTGCAATCGCATTTATGACTCTGAGGCATGATAGATGGGGTGTCAAGATGTTTAAGGTAGTAGATTACTGTTTATGTATCATTTTCTTCCTCAAACATCCTCACATGCTTGTTTCAGTTTCCCCACTTATTGGTAAGGATTCAGTTTGCCTGTGGGTCCCAGAGGTACCCATGTTAAAGCTGCTTATACAGGTCATTTGTTTTTCTCTCATGCAAGAATCCTTGTGAGGCTCTGAATGGGTTTCCTGGCACTGCTGTTAGAAAGTACCACAAACCAGGTGGCTTAAAACCACAGGAATGCATTATTTCACAACCCTGGAGGATAGAAGTCTGAATTCAAGGTGTCAGCAGGGTCGGGATCCCTCTGAATCTGATAAGGGAGCATCCTTTCTTGCCTCTGTTAGCTTTGAGTGGTTTTAGGCAATCCTTGGCATTCCTTCACTTGTAATTGCCATCACTCCAGCCTCTGTCTCCCTCATCAGGTAACTGTTTTTTGGGTGTATATCTGTCTCTGCATCTCTCATAAGGGCACCAATCATATTGGATTCAGGGCCTGCTGTTCTGTGATCTCACTTTAATTGATTACATTTACAACTAATTATCCAAACAAAGTCATATTTTGAGGTAACTGGGGCTAAGACCACAGTGTATCTTTTTTTGTGGGGATCCAATTCATCTCATAATAAGTTCCATGGTTAGTGTGATCCTCTGTGGTGTTAGGGACCCAGACTCTTTCTTTAATTTATTTTAGTAGGAGGCTAATTACTTTACAATATTGTGGTGGTTTTTGCCATACATCAACATGAATCAGCCATGCCCCCAATCCCAAATCCCCCACCAGTCTCCCTACCCACCCCATCCCTCTGGGTTATCCCAGTGCACCAGCTTCGAGTGCCCTGTTTCATGCATTGAACTTGGACTGGTCATCTGTTTCACATATGGCAATATACATGTTTAAATGCTATTCTCTCAAATCATCCCACCCTTGCCTTCTCCCACAGAGTTTAAAAGTCTTTTCTTTGTATCCGTGTCTCTTTTGTGGTCTCACATTTAAGGTCATTGTTACCATCTTTCTAAATTCCATATATATGTGTCAGTATACTGTATTGGTGTTTCTCTTTCTGATTTACTTAACTCTGTATGTGTATGTGTATTAGTCACTCAGTTGTGTCTGACTCTTTGCAAACCCATGGACTGTAGACTGCCAGGCTCCTCTGTCCATGGGATTTTCCAGGCAAGAATACTGGAGTGGGTTGCCATTTCCTTCTTCGGGGGATCTTCCCAACCAAGGAATTGAACCCAGGTCTCCTGCATTGCAGGCAGATTCTTTACTCTCTGAGCCACCAGGAAAGCCACCATACCCTCTCAACTGGGTATTAGAGGATATCAAAGAGTTCATGTTGTTGGGTATTAATGATGTTGGTAGAATTTTAACTGAACTTATAAGATAGCAAGGGAAATCCTGATTAAAGCAGAAGACCACAGCAGGGCACTAGGGGGCTGATTACTTGCATAGCTGCAAAAGAGAACCTGTGATCTGAGACCGTGAATAAAGCCAGAAAGGTTTGCAAGGATCTATCCTCAGGAAAATGAGTTATCAGAGGAATAAATTACCCTCCAAGGCAGTCTATCAAGAAACTTTCTGATTTAACTCTTGTAGAGGGAGCTTAAGTGTCTTAGAGAATTCATAGCATGGCACAGCTGACCCTTGTGGGAACTGGAGCCTACATTCACGCTATCTATTTGGAATAGCCTGAAAAACCTGTATGTCTTTGATTCAGGAATCCCATTTCAAAGAACCTCTCTCTGTATAGTTAGATGTAAACAAGCAAATATAAAATGATATATAGAAGGTTAGTCAACATAGACTTGTTTGTAATAGTAAAAACGTAGAAAGAATTCAAGTGTCCAGTAGAGGGAACTGGTGGATAAACTTTGGTGCATCCACACAGTGGAGTCCTAGGTAAATTTAAAAATAATGGGGTGATCTCTGTGTGCTGGTGGGGAATCATCCTGGGTTGTCTGTTCCCCTCCCCCCACTCTCCTGGCCACTGCCCCCTCCATAAGGCTGTCTTGTTAATAAAAGAAAAAAAAAGCAGTACAACATATATGAGAGAGAGGGACAGAGATATCTTATATAAGAAACAGGGAAATCCCATGTATATTGCTTATATTTGCAAAAAGAAACATTGAAAGGAGAAGTAAAAGGATAAATGCTGAAAATGACTAGTAGGACAGGTGGGGAGAATGAGGTGGATGGGGCGGTGGCTCAATCTCACTTATATTCAGCTTACTACATAGTTTTGACCTTTTAACTATCTAGTTTTAAAAACTTAATTAAAACCCCTCAAAAGTCAATAGTTAAATGTCTGGCAAATGTACATCCTTTCTGGATGAACCTGCACACTGGCCTGAAGGAGAGCAGGGTCAGAGTGGAGAAGCCTACAATCAGCAGGAAGCCTGACGAGGATGGGGCTGGTAGTGACCACACCTTGGAGGCAAAGCACAGGGAGTTGAGGGGCTCTGAGACGTTGTCTGGTAGGGCAGAAATGTTCACAAATATGAGCGTCTTAGCACTCTGTATAATAGGCTACATTTCATCCACCTCATTAGAACTGATTCAAATGCATTTTTTAATAGCTGAGTAATATTCCATTGTGTATATATACCACAACTTTCTTATCCATTCGTCTTCCAATGGATATCTAGGTTGCTTCCATGCCTTAGCTATTGAAAACAGTGCTGTGATTAGCAATAGGGTACATGTATCTCTTTCAATTTTGGTTTCCTTAGTGTATATGCCCAGCAGTGGGATTGCTGGGTCATATGGCAGTTCTGTTTCCAGTTTTTTAAGGAATCTCCACATTGTTCTCCATAGTGACTGTACTAGTTTGCATTCCCACCAACAGTGTAAGAGGGTTCCCTTTTCTCTGCACCCTCTCCAGCATTTATTGGTGTAGACTTTTTGATAGCAGCCATTCTGACCAGCATGAGATGGTACCTCATTGTGGTTTTGATTTGCATTTCTCTGATAATGAACGATTTTGAACATTTTTTCATGTGTTTGTTAGCCATCTGTATGTCTTCTTTGGAGAAATGTCTGTTTAGTTCTTTGGTCCATTTTTTGATTGGGTCATTTATTTTTCTGGAATTGAGCTGCATGAGCTGCTTGTATGTTTTTGAGATTAATTCTTTGTCAGTTGCTTCATTTGCAATTATTTTCTCCCATTATGGAGGTTGTATTTTCACCTTGCTTATAGTTTCCTTCATTGTGCAAAAGCTTTTAAGTTTAATTAAGTCCCATTTATTTTTCCTTTTATTTTCCTTACTCTCTGAGGTGGGTCATAGAGGATCCTGCTGTGATTTTGGAGAAGGCAATGGCACCCCACTCTAGTACTCTTGCCTGGAAAATCCCATGGATGGAGGAGCCTGGTAGGCTGCAGTCCATGGGGTTGCTGAGGGCTGGACATAACTGAGCAACTTCACTGTCACTTTTCACTTTCATGCATTGGAGAAGGAAATGGCAACCCACTCCAGTGTTCTTGCCTGGAGAATCCCAGATACAGGGGAGCCTGGTGGGCTGCCCTCTATGGGGTTGCAGGTCGCACAGAGTCGGACATGACTAAAGCAACTTAGCAGCAGCAGCAGCAGCTGTGATTTATGTCAGAGAGTGTTTTGCCTATGTTTTCCTCTAGGAGTTTTATAGTTTCTGGTCTTATGTTTAGATCTTTAATCCAATTTGAGTTTATTTTTGTGTATGATGTTAGCAAGTGTTCTAGTCTCATTCTTTTACAAGTGGTTGACCAGTTTTCCCAGCACCACTTGTAAAAGAGATTGTCTTTTCTCCATTGTGTATTCTTGCCTCCTTTGTCAAAGATAAGGTGTTCATAGATTTGCGGATTTATCTCTGGGCTTTCTATTTTGTTCCATTGGTCTACATTTCTGTCTTTATACCAGTGCCATACTCTCTTAATGACTGTAGCTTTGTAGTGTAGTCCGAAGTCAGGCAGGTTGATTCCTCCAGTTCCATTCTTCTTTCTCAAGGTTGCTTTGGCTCTTCAAGGTTATCTTGTATTTCCATACAAATTGTGAAATTATTTGTTCTAGTTCTGTGAAAAATACCATTGATAGCTTGTGATACCATTGATAGGAATTGCATTGAATCTATAGATTTCTTTGGGTAATATACTCATTTTCACTATATTGATTCTTCTGATCCATGAATATGGTACATTTCTCTATTTGTGTCACCTTTGATTTCTTTCATCAGTGGTTTATAGTTTCCTATATATAGGTCTTTTGTTTCTTCAGGTAGATTTATTCCTAAGTATTTTATTCTTTTTGTCACAATGGTGAATGGGATTGTTTCCTTAATTTCTCTTTCTGTTCTTTCTTTCTTGTTACCCCACTGCATGTGACCTTGACCCCACTGGCAACCCCCAAGACCCAGGCTGGGGAGGAGGAAGGTCCTGGTTACTGTCACTCCCCCTGCCCTGGATTTAGTCACAGGGCTGCTCCTGTCTGCTTGAGAGGCTGGAGACAGAGGGAGGACCTCCTTCCAGGCTGCTACATGCAGCTAAAATCCAGGGTTTGTTACCTCAGAAGAAAGAGAGCAGGTTTCAAGGACAGCCAGCAGTCTCTGCCTCATGCTCACAGTTTTGGGAACCTTGGGGGAGTAGAAGTGGTATAAATTGTTTGTTCAACTTCTCTGCCACTCTAGCTTTCCTCTTTGAATTATGTCTAGCATTTGCAAGACAAGAGGGAGTTTTCTTGTATGTGTTTGTCAGCTTTGTAGCAGCTTATAAGACTGTTTTATTCAGCTACTTTGCATCAGTTAGCTGCTAAGTGGTGTAGAAGATAACAAGAAATGGGAGGTGTGGCCATTCCTGCTGTGGAGGAGAGAGGGCATGGACTAAAAAGAGGCAGTGATTGTGAAAAGATGCTTGTAAAATGTTTTTTAAAATGTAGAAACTTAAGAGAATTTTATTTTTAGAATGATAACTTAAGTGATAGTTATTGACAAGCAGTGATATGGATTGACACACACAAGGGGGGTTTGCACTCAGAGTCTCTATCATTGGTCTTGTGTTCCCAGCCTGTCCTGTGCCACCTGATTCCTGATGGCCTGGGAAGGGCCTTCCTTTCTGGGTTCCTGTGTTCCTCTCTCTGTCCCATGTTGCTTGGCACATGGTGGGATTCAGTTAGTATTTATGAAATAATTTCCTACCAGCTCACCTGTTTGTTGTTGGTAACACAAAAGTATAACAGTTGAAATGTCCAGGTTCTAAATGTATTGGAGTTTGAAGCCATATTTTCTTCTTAGAGAGGAACCAGTAAACTTGTTGAGAAGGTAATAAAGATAGCCTCATGGTCAGGAACTCTTTATCTGTTTTATACACACACACACATACTATATATATGTATGCATATACTATATTATATATATGGTATACTATATTATATGTTTCTACATACCATATACTATAATAATGTGTACTATATATTATATAGTGTTTCTCATGTGAACCAAGACTTAATAAAATACAGTTATAAAATGATAGGTAGGTATAAATAATAGGTATAAATAAAACTTTTTTTTGTGTGTGTGTGTGCAAATTCCGGAGAAGCGGTTGTTTTGTTTGTGCTTTGTTCTTGCAATGTGAACAGTCTATGTCTTTCCTTTTTCTACAGAACTTTCTATCACTTGATAAGATGTCACAGTGCTACCCTCAGCTGCCATCAGATAGTGAAATGATAGTGGATGTGCAAGATTTAACAGGATTTTGGGAAAAGGTAAAAGACTCTCCATTTCAGGGTGGTGACTGCAAAAAGACAACTGTGACATATATTTATTGGAGAATTTTGAGATTTTACACATACTGTTAAGTGTAAATTGCTCATTTACTGAAAATATGTTATGAAAATTCTCAGAATCAGAATAAGGTTTGCAATGAATGGAGATTAAGTATAAAGTCAGCATGAGGCATTTGACATGTTGCTCTCTATCTCATTTTCTTTCTTTCTTTTTTTTTTTTTAAGTTTAAAGGTTTTAAATTGTGAAACAAAGGAGCTGCATGTACATTTAATTTTTGGTACCTGAATTACTAACCTAAGACATCAAAAGACAATGCACAACATGTGTCTTTATACCATTAAAAAAATTAGATCTTAGTCATTCCTTTATGAATTCCAAAGCTTGTATTAAAGATTATAAACTCTGTCATTAGTAAAGTTTTATTACAAAAACTCAGTGCTTTTTATCATAAAATGTATATGAGAAAAGCATAATATTAATCATCTAAGTCAAGAATTAGAAATGTGTAATTCTGAGTTAAGCTTTTCCCAAGAGCTAGTCTGAAGTGTACAAGTACTGCAGCAGAGAATTATTCATCTTTTTCATCTAAACATTTCATCTCTTTTTATAGGCTGTATGTATGCAAACACAGATGAAAAATAAAACTCATTTCACATAATTCCAGATCTCAATATTAAAATATTTAGGATGGAATATATACACATAGATACTATGAATGCCCTAATAAAATAAAAAATTGAGTAATAAACTCAGGTATCCTACTAGAGGCATCCCCAGGTACATGCCAATAGATAGATAGGCCAGTACAGTGTTCTCTGCCACGGAAAAGAAACACTTGGTGAGGTCAAAAACTGCTACTAAATCCTAATACACAAGTATACGTCATCACCCATCATACAAAGGGCTAGTCAGAATCTTAATACTTTGATCACCCAAAATCTGACCCTGACTATTCGTGGGATTTCAGGTGAAAACCTTTCATAACTTTTAAAATGGAAATCAATGGCAAAGTAGTGTTTTGCTTCAAAGAAATTCCTTTTATACTGTTTTAATGGGACAGATTAATACCATTACAATTTTAATATAGTATTTGGAAAACAAAACGATAACAATTAAAAATCATATATAAGTACCAAAATAATTTTTAAAATCCTTCTTAAAGATACTCAACTTTTATAATCCTAATTGAAAGAAAATAATTCTAAATCAATAGTTTTTCCTATTAAAATAACCCTGAAACTTAACTGAATTTTCTGACAAGCAGATTCACAGAACCAACATTCAGTCTAAAATAGCTAAAATTCTAATTAAAAATTCCTTTTCCCAGTCTACCTTTACTGGAAATAACATCTGAAGAAATCAGAAACTTCTAAATAATGAGAAGGCCATTCATTATTTGGAATTTTCTGAATTTGAAAATCTTTCAAAGCGTAAACTTATCACATATTAGTTAACTTAATGGCTCTTAATCATATTAACTGTATATTTTAAACAATGATGCTTCTCTTATTATTTGCAAAAGAGCATTCTTATATAAGCTTTACTATAAAGTAGTTTTATCAGTATTTCTTCTTCTTTCCATTATCTGTACCAACTGCTTTCAACAGGACATTTTTCTCTTTTACCTTTTAACAGAAAGGAATTTGAAAAACTCTAATTTGTGGTGTCTTATTCTTTAAAAACCATTTAAAATCTTGTCTTTTAGTCTTGGTCTTGTTACTTACCTGGAATTTTTGTTTCCCCATTTCTCTAAAAGACTTAAACCACGAGGAACTGGTTGATGATTCTTCTACTGTCATTATAAAGCATTGCAAAAGGAAAAATGATGTTGGCACACATATTCCAAATTTAGGTTTTAACAGCACCTGAGTGATATACCTCTCTTTTTTAAATCTTTTATATCATCTAGAAATTTAAAATTAATCCTTAAATAGTAAGAAATCTAGACCAACACAATCTAATACAGAATCAATCACATTCAGGACACTCTGAATGAAGATAGTTCTTTCATAATACAGTTTTACAGTTTAAATGTTTAATATGATAAACAGCAGAAACAATGGTTGCATCTGCAAATGGTCTAGTTTATGAACCATTGTGAACTCTCTAGAAACAAAATCGGAAAGTGAAGACTAAAGGTGATGGAGGATTAGAAGTAACTGAATGTGTGGAGGAGAAAAAGGAAGCCCTTAGGCAATATTTGATCTTTCACCACCGCAAAGAGAGTGGCAGAGGATACTACAGCTATTTCAGAGTAGACTGTAAGAAGAATATTCACTTCAAGATGTGGTATTTAAAAGTGTTTTTAAAAGTGCATCAACAGCACTTCCACCAAGGGAAGATGATTCATCACAGCCTCCAGATGCTGGCAGAATTCGTGGTCATCTGTATGTCAATAAAGTAGCAGGGAATTTTCACATAACTGTGGGCAAGGCAATTCCACATCCCCGAGGTCATGCACACTTGGCAGCACTTGTCAACCATGACTCTTACAACTTTTCTCACAGAATAGATCATTTGTCTTTTGGAGAACTTGTTCCTGAAATTATTAATCCTTTAGATGGAACTGAAAAAATTGCATTAGATCACAACCAGATGTTTCAATATTTTATTACAATTGTGCCAACAAAATTACATACATATAAAATTTCAGCAGACACCCATCAGTTTGCCGTGACAGAAAGGGAACATGTTATTAACCATGCTGCAGGCAGCCATGGAGTCTCTGGGATTTTTATGAAATATGATCTCAGCTCTCTTATGGTGACAGTTACCGAAGAGCATATGCCTTTCTGGCAGTTTTTTGTAAGACTTTGTGGTATTGTTGGAGGAATCTTTTCAACAACAGGCATGCTACATGGAATTGGCAAATTTATAGTTGAAATAATTTGCTGTCATTTCAGACTTGGAGCCTACAAACCTGTCAATTCTGTTCCCTTTGAAGATGGCCACACGAACAACCATGTACCTCTTTTAGAAAATAATACACATTAACACCTCCCAAGTAAAGGAGAAGAACTTTTTGCCTGAGACATAAAACCTTTTTTAATAATAAAATATTGTGCAATATATTCAAAGAAAAGAAAAATGAGAAGCAGAAATCACACCTAGGGAGAAAAAAAAAAGAAACCCAAACTGAAATCCTATATGTTTCCTGTCTGTTACAAATATTCTAGAAGAAATTATTCAGCTAATCTAATCAGTGAATACGCCCAGCTGGAGTATTGCTTTGAACATGACCCCTTCTGATATTTTCATAGCAGATGGGCAGTATTGAAATCAGACCTTGCTTCTTGATGACAAAGAGCCTGAAGGAAGAAGTCAAACCACATCTAAAGAAAATGGCATTGATAAGTGCAAATGTTTTCATCTCTTTGTTTTTTTTAAAGATATGATGTCAGAATAAAATATGTAAAATATATGGAAAACTAGTCTAGACTTTAAAAAGTGTGGTCAGGTCACATTGTTAATAAAGGAAAAGGCGGGGTCCCTATGTTATAGCCATATTACTGTTAAGCCATAATGACAAGAACATTTATCCAATTTTGGGTCTTAGGGTGGTAACTGCTTTTCTTTAAACTCTGGCTATTGACATTTCTGATTGTTCAAGGCAAGGTCGTGAAAGACTAAGGTAAATACTTAGAAGGGCAGATGCTGTAATATGTAACAGAGGTAGATGCTGTAATATGTAACAGAGGTATCATTCACAAATTGTATAGTGGGCACGTATGCAGGGATAAGAAAGCACATTGTTAAAAAAAAGATGCTAAGTTTACTAATATGATCCTTATTCTTGTTATAGTTTGGGAACAGGGGATGAGTAATAAAAAGATCCACTGCTAATGATGGAAATTATCAGTTTGTAAAATATTAAGAGGAAAAGTAGCATTTTTTATGTGTTGTGGTAGTGGGCAACAGGGTAACTTAAAAATAGAAGTATGAGGCAAATATTTAAGTAAGACAAGATAATGTAAGATCTGAGAGATTATCATATTAAACAATGTCATATTAAACATTAATATGATTAAATGTTTGTCATATTAAACATTTAAACTCTATCTCATTTTCAAGAGAGCTTTCAAAGCATTAGCAGATGTTGAATTGAAAGTACAGTTATGACCAACCTAGATAGCATATTGAAAAGCAGAGACATTACTTTACCAACAAAGGTCCATCTAGTCAAGGCTATGGTTTTTCCATTGGTCATGTATGGATGCGAGAGTTGGACTGTGAAGAAATCTGAGCACCAAAGAATTGATGCTTTTGAACTGTGGCGTTGGAGAAGACTCTTGAGAGTCCCTTGGACTGCCAGGATATCCAACCAGTCCATTCTAAAGGAGATCAGCCCTGGGTCTTCTTTGGAAGGAATGATGCCAAAGCTGAAACTCCAGTACTTTGGCCACCTCATGCAAAGAGTTGACTCATTGGAAAAGACTCTGATGCTGGGAGGGGTTGGGGGCAGGAGGAAAAGGGGACAACAGAGGGTGAGATGGCTGGATGGCATCACCGACTCAATGGACGTGAGTTTGAGTGAACTCCCAGAGATGGTGATGGACAGGGAGGCCTGGCGTGCTGCAATTCATGGGGTCTCAAAGAGTCAGACATGACTGAACAACTGAACTGAACTGAACTGAACTGGGTTTAGGTCATGAGTGAGTGAGAGAGAGAGAGAGAGAGAGAGAGAGAGAGAGCCCACACAAGCGAGCCAGCTCTTGGGAGGGGGAGAGGAGGGGCACAGACATTGGGAGTTTGGGAGAGAAGCTGAGTCTGAATGAAGGCCCTGTGGGTTGGGAGGCAGAAGATAGACATGAGCTCTGTAACCTGCTGCCCTAGAAAGTCAAGTGGGCAGGTGGGGGAAAGGTCTCAAAGATCCAGGTTTCATTCATGAAATGGTGGAACTTGGTCTCAATCTTGAACCTTTAAAATATATGTGGGAGCCTCCAAATCATGGGGTAGGGGTTTCGAATTGTGTCTGACCCAGAGTCGGGGCTCAGCTGTTGATCTCTTTTATTTATTTATTTATTTATTTTTTTCATTTAGATTTTTTAAAATTTTATTTTATTTTTAAACTTTACAAAATTGTATTAGTTTTGCCAAATATCCAAATGAATCCGCCACAGGTATACATGTGTTCCCCATCCCAAATAACACAGAGGCAGATCCCCAGAACCCCTGGGCTGTCACGTGCTGCCCCCTTCTGACCGTGGTGGAGCCTGAACAGGCGTGAACTCTGGCCCTGACAGACTGTAGGGCTGTGACAGGAGCTGGCGTGGGTTATTATCTGTGTGTATCATTGTTTTGTTCTCATAACTGAGTGGAAAGTAGTAAAATAGGAACCCTAGGTGTCAGATAAGAAGAGAAGCTTAAAACATATTTCTCATGTATTAAAATCTAGCTTCCTCTTGGGAAATATTATAATTCCTATAAAATATGGGGTTAAGTTTTTGATGATTCAAAGTAACTGTTGTTAAGTAACTGTTTCATAATCAGTTTAGTTATTTCCAGAGAAACTTTTCATTTAGAATATTTCCCAGACCTTTTTATCCAGAAGTATCAAGTGTCAGTCATTTCAGTCATGTCTGATGCTTTGTGATCCCATGGATTGCCTGGCAGGCTCCTTTGTCCATGGGATTCCCCAGGCAAGAATACTGCAGTGGGTTGCCATTCCCTTCTCCAGGGGGTCTTCCTAACCCAGAGATCAAACCTGGGTCTCACACAGTGCAGGTGGATTCTGTACCATTTTATCATGGACTTGTGCTTTTAATCTTTTAGACATTTTACTAATCACATCTAAGTGTTTTTTTTTCCTCAACACTTAAAGTTATTGAGAATTTTATTTATTTATTTATTTTTACCTCTGAGAGTATTTATTATGAAGTTAATAATTCAAGGATCAAGAATTTAATATGTAAAAATCACAACACAATGCAGATTTTCTTGTCTTCATACCCCATCCTAAGGATTTAAAGGCTCTTACACAAAGAAAAAGAAATAAAGTGAGTGCCAGAGCTACTATTTTATAGGAATCAAATGACGATATATTTTAAAGTGCTACAGTTTAAAAAGCAGGTTGTAAAATGCATTTTAAAAGAAAATTTTATGCTTATCAGAGGAAAGACATATATGCATTGAAAAAAGTCTAAAAGGAAAGTTTTTAGTCTCCAAGGAAAAAGAAAGGGAAATTATATTTTTGTTATTTATATGTCTGATTTTCTACAATGCACATTTACTGGTTTGGTCATTTTTCTTTTTTTTTTTTTAATTTTACTTTTTTAATGTATTTATTTTTTAACTTTACAATATTGTATTGGTTTTGCCATATATCAACATGAATCTGTTATAGGTATATATGTGTTCCCCATCCTGAACCCTCCTCCCTCCTCCCTCCCTGTACCATCCCTCTGGGTCATCCCAGTGCACCAGCCCCAAGCATCCAGTATCATGCATTGAACTGGAGCCTATTATACAAAGTGAAGTATAAGAGTGAAGTATACAGAGTGAAGTATACAGAAAGAAAAACACCAATACGGTATACTAACGCATATATATGGAATTTAGAAAGATGGTAACAATAACCCTGTATACAAGACAGCAAAAGAGACACTGATGTATAGAACAGTCTTTTGGACTCTTTGGGAGAGGCAGAGGGTGGGATGATTTGGGAGAATGGCATTGAAACATGTATAATATCATATATGAAACAAGTCGCCAGTCCAGGTTTGATGCCCAAGAATTTTCTTTACACTTAGTACATGTAAAGACACAAACACACTTAACTCTGTTTACCTTAGATTGTGCAGTAATCCGACTTGCACCTGACATGCCGAGATTTTGTCCTTCTCCCTCGAGTTGGATTGTACACACAACAAACTGCACAGCTCCGTGTTTTGTTGTTGTTGTCCCTGTTTAGTCAGGACAAGAAATGCATGTAACACGTGTAAAATTGAGGCTTTATCACTCTGACCCATGATGCCATAATTAATGTCCTCATTCCCCATGTTTTGTTGTTGTTGTTCAGTCCCTAAGTCATGAACAACTCTTTGCAACCCCATGGACTGCAGCACGCCAGGCTTCTATGTCCTTCACCATCTCCCAGAGCTTGTTCAAACTCATGTCCATCGAGTCAGTGATACCATCTAACCATCTCATCCTCTGTTGTCCCCTTCTCCTCCTGCCCTCTATCTTTGCCAGCATCAGGGTCTTTTCCAATGAGTCCGCTCTTTGCATCAGGTGGCCAAATTGTTGGAGCTTCAGCTTCAGCATCAGTCCTTCCAATGTATATTCAGGGTTGATTTCCTTTAGGATTGACTGGTTTGATTTCCTTGCAGTTGAGGGTCTCTCAAGAGTCTTTTCCAGCACCACAATATGAAAACATCAGTACTCTGGCACTCAGCCTTCTTTGTGGTCCAACTCTCACATCCATACATGACTACTGGAAAATCCATGGCTTTGATTATACGGGCCTTTATTGGCAAAGCAGTGTCTCTGCTTTTTAATAGATTTTTCATAGGTATTCTTCCAAGGAGCAAGCATCTTTGAAATTTATGGCTTCAGTCACTTCTGAAGTAATTTTGTAGCCCAAGGAAAAAAAAAAATCTGCCAATGTTTCCACTTTTGCCATTTCTATTTGCTATTAAGTGATGGGACCAGATAACATGATCTTAGTTTTTCGAATGTTGAGTTTTAAGCCAACTATTTCACTCTCCTCTTTCATCCGCATCAATAAACTCTTTCGTTCCTCTTCACTTTCTGCCATTAGAGTGGTATCATCAGCATATCTGAGATTGTTTATAGTTCTGTCAGAATTCTAGATTCCAGTTGTGATTCATCTAGCCTGGAATTTTGCATCACGTAATCTGAATATAAGTTAAGTTAGCAGGGTGGCAATATAGCCTTGACGTACTTCTTTCTCGATTTTGAACCAGTCCGTTATTCAACATTGGTTTCTAACTGTTTCTGCTTGTCCGGCATACAGGTTTCTCAGGGGACAGGTAACGTGTTCTGGTATTCCCATCTCCTTGAGAGTTTTCCACAGTTTGTTGTGATCCACACAGTCAAAGGCTTTAGTGTAGTAAATGAAGCAGAAGTAGATGTTTTTCTGGAATTATCTTTTTTTCTATGATCCAACAGATGTTGGCAATTTGATCTCTGGTTCCTCTGCCTTTTCTAAATCTAGCTTGTACATCTGGAAGTTTTCAGTTCACATACTGCTGAAGCCTAGCTTGAAGGATTTTGAGCATTTCTTTGCTAACATGTGAAATTAGTGCAATTGTGCAGTGTTTGGAACATTCTTCTGTCCAAACGGGAATCTAGTTAAAAAAAAAAAAAAAAAAAAACCTTCATAAAGTCAATTAAAGCTGCCTCAAATCCCTAAAGAAATAAGATTTGATCAGAGGTCTCCAGGACACAGTATCTTAAAATAGGAAAGAGAAAAATGTGGGTTATATTTTGCATATCAGTTATGTTGACTATTATTTTCTTTTCCACTTTGTAAAATAATTTCTGTTACTTTATTAAAATAGGTACATTTTTATAAACTTTAATTTGTAGGCATCAGAGATCCCAATCGTATGAGGCCTTTCCTTTACTGTCAGGCCTGGTGAATTGTTAGCTGTGGTCGGACCTGTGGGAGCAGGAAAGGTAAGTTAATGATGTCTTTTGTCAGCTTGGTGCAACGCTGAAGCTCCTGTAAAATTCTCAGAGTTGAGCCCAGAGCTAAGTGTGACACAGTTTGAATTGAGTATATCTAGAAAAGTATTTATCTAGGTGTGTTCCATGGAACATTCATTTTATAAGGAAGTTTTGTGTTCAAATAAAGTCTGGATAAATGAGCACTGTGTTTTCCTTCTTGGTGCTTCACATGGCACAGTTAAGAGCTGCTTGTGGGGAATTTGGACGTCTCAGTGAAGGAGATTACTTATGTGACAGCTGTTCAGGATGGATCGAGACAATGGGGACTCCTTTTTATCTTAGTGGCCCTTCCAGGAAATCTGGAGGTCATAAAGACACTTACCGGAAGCTTTGAGCATTTCCTCCTGTGACTTGACATGATCCTCTCAGTACACATGTAGTGAACGTGCAGCCACATGCTGGAGATACAGGTACAGATGTGAGCAAGTCCCTGACTCTGCCTTTCAGAGGCAACCAGGTTCTGGGGCAAGACAGACACACAGATATATTATTTCAGCCCAATGTGGTGAGAGCTCTGATGGTGTGGATACACACACACCACGTCTTTGTGATGTTGAAGATTTGAAGGAAATGTGCACATATACTTCGTATGAAACAACAAAATACAGAAATCTAACATGGGATGTGGGCTCCCCTGGTGGCTCAGTAATAGATTCCGCCTGCCAACACAGGAGACACAGGTTTGATCCCTGGTCTTGGAAGTTCCCACTTCCCAGCTGTGGAACAACTAAGCCCATGCACCACAGCTGTTGGGCCTCTGCTTTAGAGCGTGGATGCTGCAACTACTGAGCCCATGGGCTGCAACTGCACAGGCCTGCCCACTAGAGCCTGTGCTCCTCAACAAGAAAACCCCCATGCACTGCAATGACAAGTGCAGTGCAATGATGAGTGCACTGCAATGATGACCCAGTGCAAGCAAAAGTAAATAAAACTAGAATTGTAGTATGGCAGAGACCAACACGACATTGTAAAAAATAAATGAAAAAGATAAAAGAACTAAAATAAATAACAGTGTGGAGATTCCTTAAAAAACTGGAAATAGAACTGCCTTATGATCCCGCAATCCCACTTCTGGGCATACACACTGAGGAAACCAGAAGGGAAAGAGATACGTGTACCCCAATGTTCATCTCAGCACTGTTTATAATAGCTAGGACATGGAAGCAACCTAGATGTCCATCAGCAGATGAATGGATAAGAAAGCTATGGTACATATACACAATGGAGTATTACTCAGCCATTAAAAAGAATACATTTGAATCAGTTCTAATGAGGTGGATGAAACTGGAGCCTATTATACAGAGTGAAGTAAGCCAGAAAGAAAAACACCAATACAGTATACTAACACATATATATGGGATTTAGAAAGATGGTAACAATAACCCTGTGTACGAGACAGCAAAAGAGACACTGATGTATAGAACAGTCTTATGGACTCTGTGGCAGAGGGAGAGGGTGGGGAGATTTGGGAGAATGGCTTTGAAACATGTAAAATACCATGTATGAAACAAGTTGCCAGTCCAGGTTCAATGTACGATACTGGATGCTTGGGGCTAGTGCACTGGGACGACCCAGAGGGATGGTATGGGGAGGGAGGAGGGAGGAGGGTTCAGGATGGGGAACCCATGTATACCTGTGGTGGATTTATTTTGATATTTGGCAAAACTAATACAATTTTGTAAAGTTTAAAAATAAAATAAAATTGTAGTTGGAAAAATAAATAAATAAAATTATTTTTTAAAATGTGGAATGTGTACATGAAAGGGTGCTGATTTTCTCAATGATGGACTTTTGTTCTGCAGATACAACTCACTTCAGAGTTCTTTCAATTAATCATCTTTGGATATATTCTTCAAACAAAGTTTTTTAAGAATAAAACACTTGTTTGTCAAGTAAAGGATACCCAGATGCAGGAGCAACTGCACTAAACATCAGATGCAAGAAATACATATCCTGCTGGGCTGCTCGGCTAGAGAAGGATGTTAACATTCTTAATTATTCTTTGACGAGTAGAATTTCATTTGAGGGATACTTAGGCAGAGTAGTTAGTTTATGCTATTAATATATTCTTTATCAGCCATTGCTTTCATTTCAAAACCTAAAGTTTCATTAGTGTTATTTTCATTGTTATTTTTTTTTTTAAATCTTAACTGTGAAGGCTGTACTTTATCCTGTTCTGAAAGAAAGGGTTCTATTCTGTATCCAGCACCAGGGTGGGGTCAGCTGTACTGCGGGGCGTGTTCCATCCTGAGTGCTGCCTGTTCACATGTGTGTACTGCCCTCTGTTTCAGTCGTCACTGTTAAGTGCTCTGCTGGGGGAGCTGCTCCTCAATCAGGGGGAGGTCAGCGTGCATGGGAGGATCACGTATGTTTCTCAGCAGCCTTGGGTATTCTCAGAAACTGTGAGGAGTAACATTTTATTTGGGAAGAAAGATGAAAAAGAACGATATAAAGAAGTAATAAAGGCTTGTGCTTTGGAAGAGGTGAGCAATGACTTCTGAGTTGCATCTACTTGAATGTCAAATGATGATAGTAGTTTAAACTACAGGTTTGTTAAAAGTTCTTTTTAAAAAATGGACTTTTTAATGTTGCTTGATATTTAAGCTGGTCTTCTGGGAAAATATGCATATTTACATATGATGCCAGTTTAATCCTTATGGGATAATGACACTCACAGAATACCTTTTCTGGGGGAGCAGGGGAGTTGTTTCTGTGACATTTCATTCACTTTCAACTTCTTTAAATGGAAAGTTACAAAAATTTACAAAAAGAGGAAGCACGGTATAATGAACCCTCATGTACCCACCACCAGCTTCAGCTAGAATCAGCAGGTGGCCAGTCTTGCTGCATCCCTACCCCTGCCAGCCCCATCCTCAACCCAGAGTATTGTGAAGCAGATCCTAGACCTCAAATTAGTTTATCTGTAAACATTTCATTAGTTTTCTCTAAAAGACAGTAAAGCTTTGGGGGGAAAATCACTACTTTATTTCACCTGAAAAATACCTCAAGTTCCTGAGTATTACCCATCTGCTGGTCTGTGTTTGCATGTTGTTGATCATCTCACTGAGAAATCTCCTTCACCATTGTTTGAATCCACATAAGGTCTGCCTCCTGCACTTGACCGATGCCTTCAGTCTGTGAGTTTCTCTCTCCATTTCATCTTTTACCTGTAATTTATTATTTAAGGAAACTGGAATGGTTTAAAATTTCTTTTTAATACTGTGTCATTTCACTGAGGGAGAGATTATTTTCAGAAATGGCATTGAGTTGCACAGAAAATGGTGAGTTGAAAGGTTTAAACTGTAAATTGGGATTTAAATAAGATTAATGCATAAATGATGAGAACTAAACTGATAGGAGATTGCAATTTGGCAAAAAGAAAGGAAAAGGTTCAGTTCAGTTCAGTCACTCAGTCGTGTCCAACTCTTTGCGACCGCATGCATCAAAGCACGGCAGGCCTCCCTGTCCATCACCATCTCCCGGAGTTCACTCAAACTCACATCCATCGAGTCGGTGATGCCATCCAGCCATCTCATCCTCTGTTGTCCCCTTTTCCTCCTGCCCCCAATCCCTCCCAGCATCAGAATCTTTTCCAATGAGTCAACTATTCACATGAGGTGGCCAAAATCCTGGAGTTTCAGCTTTAGCATCATTCCTTCCAAAGAAATCCCAGGGCTGATCTCCTTCAGAATGGACTGGTTGGATCTCCTTGCAATCCAAGGGAGTCTCAAGAGTCTTCTCCAACACCACAGTTCAAAAGCATCAATTCTTCGGTGCTCAGCCTTCTTCACAGTCCAACTCTCAAATCCATACACGACCACAGAAAAAACCGTAGCCTTGGCTAGACGGACCTTTGTTGGCAAAGTAATGTCTCTGCTTTTGAATATGCTTATCTAGGTTGGTCACAGCTTTTCTTCCAAAGAGTAAGTGTCTTTTAATTTCATGGTTGCTCTCACCCTAAAAAGATTAAATAATGTTAAATACTATGTCAGTTTCTCAGGTTGTAAAAATCAGTGAATAATAGCATTAAAGGTCTCCCCCTGGGGTCTGTTCAGTGCAGTCTGGACATCTGACTGTTCTTTTGTACTGTGAAGTAAAGACAGGGACAGATTTTCAAAGGTGTGGTATTAAAGGCTCCAAACCTGCTTTCTGAGAAAATTTTAATTCTCTTCAAACAATGGCTTAGACATCATAGGTTTTATCAGGTGCTTGTGTGTGTGCTAAGTCACTTCAATCATGTCCAACTCTGCAGCCCTATGGACTATAACCCACCAAGCTCCTCTGTCCATGGGATTTTGCAGGCAAGAATACTGGAGTGGGTTGCCTTGCTCTCCTCCAGGGGATGGTCCCAATCCAGGGATGAACATGGGTCTCTTATATCTCCTGCATTGGCAGGTGGGTTCTTTACCACTAGCACCACCTGGGAAACCCTGAATCAGGTGAGCAACATTTTATAATGATATGGACAAACAGAATTGCTTGTTTAATGGGCTTATTTCTTTATTCTGAGTTCTCATTCATAGGTGATCGTACATTTTCAGAAATGATGTCAAATTAGCAGGAATGAGCTGAATATTTATTAAATGGTATAGATACCATATAAGTAAAGAAGGGAAAGAAAGTGTAGAACAGTGAGAAGTGTAGCTCCCATTTATTTATAGTTCATGTGCAAATCAATTTTCTCTTTCACACATGTGCATGCACACACATACAAAGGTTTTTGAGTTATTCATTCTTTAAGAGTGTCTTTGATATTCCCTTCCTCGTTTTATAGTTAGTAAAACTGAGTTCTGGAGAGATGAGATACCTCATCAGTGTCCGGGGCTTCACCCACCCTGGGGCGTCCATGCAGCACAGACTTTGGTGGGAAGGGGCCCTGCTGGACTGGACTATGCAGCAATTCTTCTGTACATGATGTTGAAAGGTTGTTGCTGACACACGAAAAGATGCTGGGATTCTTGGCCTCTGGAGGAGAAGAATTCAATCCGGGGCCAGAGATGAGGCTTGATCGCTCAGAGCTTTGTGTAATAAAGTTTTATTAAAGTATAAAGGAGATAGAGAAAGCTTCTGACACAGGCATCAGAAGGGGCAGAAAGAGTACCCCCTTGCTAGTGTTAGCCATGGAGTTATATACTCTCTAATTAGTTATTACAGTGAATCAAAAGAATGTCTGGAGGTCTTAAAGACCTCACTAGACCTACTCCCATAATTTACACCTTAAGATAACAGGATTAGCCAGAAGGTTTTTTTCCAGAGGCTGTCCTCAAGCAGGATACATTATTGTTATATAATCCTAAAGAATGTAGTGGAAAAAAAGTTTGTCCTTTCTTCCTCCTTGAGAATTCCAGTCCCCTCTCTCCTTGGGGACCCCTGGACTTCTTATCAACCTGCCTAGGAAATGACTCTCTAAATGTGACATTTATAAACATGGACTGCTCTCCTATTCTCTGTGTAGTTGGGACATGGAGTCAGGGCCCCACGCACACATTTCCTCCTAGGCAGGAAGGGAGGGTCAGGGTAGAAAAGTAACAGAGAGCAGAGCCCTGGCCCTGACTTGATCCATCCATCCACCCATCCATCCATATAAATATAATAAAAATTTCTCCTTACTCTTCTTCCTATTCCCACCTCCTCCAAATCCTGGAGGATAAAACAAAAACAAACATTTTTTATATTACATCTGTTAATAACAACTAGATGTATTATACCAGATCTAATTAAAGTAATCCTTTAAGTTCATTGACCTGAAAATATTTCTGTAACAAAATAGGGAGACATGAAGTAATCACATTGGCAACATTGATTCAGGCTGATGACATCAACTCCAAGGTCTAGGAGTCAGAAGGTTCAGGAATTGAGTCCCAGTCTCTCTGTTGATCAGGTGTGTTTAGTTCAGTTCAGTCACTCAGTCGTGTCCGACTCTTTGCGACTCCATGAATAGCAGCATGCCAGGCCTCTCTGTCCATCACCAACTCCCAGAGTTTACTCAAAGTCATGTCCATTGAGTCAGTGATACCATCCAACCATCTCATCCTCTGTCATCCCCTTCTCCTCCTGCCCCCAATCCCTCCCAGCATCAGGGTCTTTTCCAATGAGTCAACTCTTCACATGAGGTGGCCAAAGTATTGGAGTTTCAGCTTCAACATCAGTCCTTCTAATGAACACCCAGGACTGATCTCCTTTAGGATGGACTGGTTGGATCTCCTTGCAGTCCAAGGGACTCTCAAGAGTCTTCTCCAACACCATTGTCGAAAAGCATCAATTCTTTGGTGCTTAGCTTTCTTCACAGTCCAACTCTCACATCCATACATGGCCACAGGAAAAACCATAGCCTTGACTAGACGGACCTTTGTTGGCAAAGTAATGTGTCTGCTTTTTGATATGCTATCTAGGTTGGTCATAACTTTCCTTTCAAGGAGTAAGTGTCTTTTAATTTCATTGCTGCAATCACCATCTGCAGTGATTTTGGATCGCAAAAAATAAATTCTGACACTGTTTCCACTGTTTCCCCATCTATTTGCCATGAAGTGATGAGACCGGATGCCATGATCTTAGTTTTCTGAACGTTGAGCTTTAAGCCAACTTTTTCACTCTACTCTTTCACTTTCATCGAGAGGCTTTTTAGTTCCTCTTCACTTTCTGCCATAAGGGGGGATCAGGTGTGTGGTTTGGCTAATTGATCCTTACAAGCCTGTTTCTTCATCTGTAAAATGGAGATAATAAAAATATCAACCTCATGAGGTTGTTTTGAGGATGAAATGTGGTTGTGATTTTAAAGCACCTGACTCCTAGGAAAATAACAAGCACTCTATAAGTATTAGAATGATTTTGAAAATAAATTCTTAATTATAAGCCAAGCCAGTTTTTGGTAAAATTTCAAACATAAAATGTGACATGTAAGAAAGAAACTATCTGAGTATTTAACTTCTATTGTTTGATTTGATATTTTTATAGGTGCTCTACGCACTGTACATTATATAAATCAACAATAACAATATTCTGTTACCATAATATAAGCAATGTAGTATGTAACATTTGTCTGCATGTTATCTTTAACCACTTGGAGGCTTTTGAAAATATTTAGTAAACATGTATTTAAAGGTATCAAACTGATAAATTCTAGTTTAATATTTTCCCACATAGATCACTTACTTGGACATTTTCTTTTCAGATTGCCTTGACAATCTTAGGATGGTAAGTGTGTTGATCCTTCTGTGTCTAGGTATAGAGGCCTTTGAGGCTTGAGTTAGTTTAGTGTTGCCTTAATTTCAAATATACTCTTCAATCACCACCTGGGCAGCATGATGTGAAAGAGCAGAAGGCTATGAACTGACATGAGCTGGTTAAGATTCCTGTTCTTCTGTTTAACAGCTTACCGTCCTCAGACCAGTGATGTGACCTCACTTAATCTCAATTTCCTCGTCTGTGAAATGGGACCAGTACTTCCTGTGCAGCTTGTTGTGGGGATTAGAGATAATCATCGTCAGGGTCCAGCACAGAGCTTGGTGCACAGATCTTACTCCCAGGAGCTGAGAGAAGCTGTGTGGATGTGTACAAATGATGGAGCAGAATAAGACCGTTCTTCAAGAGCAATGAGAGATGTAAACAGGGCCTTAGGAACCCAGCAGGAAGAGAGTGACTCCAGGATGGTTTCATGGAGAGTATGTGTGGGCTGAGCCTGGAAGATGGGCAGGATATTGACAGGCTGTGAGAGGAGGGAAAATTCCAAGTGGAAGAAAAGCCATGAAGGAAGGTGTGTCCTTCCCACTGCTTGACACGAGTCCAGCCCTCTTGTCCCAGGGTCTCACATTATGCCTGCATCAACCACTTCATCAGTCTGCTCTGTGGTGCTTCTACTGTAAGTCTCCACCATCACTGAAGGGCCCTTGATGTACTTCTGAACAGATGGCATCAAGCCAGCATTGCCATTTCCTAGTTTGCCTCTAGTGTTTGTGTCTGCTGTTCAGTAAGAATTGGTTTTATTTAACTTAGGATAAAATAATAATAAAAATAACTTAGAAGGGAATGACAGAGGATGATATGGTTGGATGGCATCACTGACTCAATGGACATGAGTTTGAGTAAACTCCAGGAGTTGGTGATGGACAGGGAGGCCTGGCGTACTGCAGTCCATGGGGTTGCAAACAGTCGAACATGACTGAGGGACTGAACTGAACTGAACCTAGAATAACAAATGTGAATAAGAACACCTTCCTGTCAGTGGAAGGAACTGTAATATATTCTCAACTCAAGCTTTTCCTCTTTAATCAGAAAATGGTGACTGATAAATCAGCTTGATTTGTTTTACTTCAAATCCTCAAAAATGTTTTTCCTCTTGGTGGCTTGTTCATAAATAATTTGCAGGGTCAACAACACACTTAAAGTATTACTACTAGACTCAGCGATAGTTTCTTATGTCCTGGAAAGAGAGGCCATAAGTGCCTTTTCTAGAATGTGGTTAAGATTGCTATGGTGCCATTTTAAGAAGAAAACCATTTGAACAAGAGAAAATCAAAGCTTAAAAACTAGGTGGAACAGTTTGCAAGGACCGTCAAAAGTGAAAGAGAAGCCAAGAAATTCTGTGTGTGTGTGAGGCTGAGAACACAGCTCATTCTTTTTTAAAAATGAAAACCAAAAGCAAGAGGTAGTATTAATTCCTGAGCTCAAGAAAGAAAGAAGGTGAAATAACGATAAATTGTGAGGGCTTCATCTGCAGAAAGAAACTAAAGAAATGAAGGCTTCATCTGCAGAAATGTACTGCTGTGCTTCCTAGGTTGATGCCTGAGGGGTTTAGTGATAAAAACTCCAAACAAAATGTTCGTCTATGTCAAAATATGCCAAGGGATAACTATAGGCAATGTAAGACTTCTAATATAATACTGTGTAACTTAAGCCTGATTTTTATCTTGTTATTTTGGGAATGTTCTTGTGATCTATTCTTTTTTCCCCCATGATGCTCTGGGGAAAATAGGCTGATTTGTCCATTTACTTCTTGAATAATATTCATATATAACTACTTTTGATTGATTCCCAGATCCTCAAGTTGCAACTTCATTTCCTTCTTAGCTTTGAGTTTTTCCTCATCCACAAACAAGTATCTACTTAGTCCAACTGATCTGCTGGGTGTCCCTCGAGCACACTGTTTCTTTCCTTTTGGTTTTCTTGACCTGCCTGCTCTTTCTGCTCCCATTTCTTGTACAGACCTTGTCTGTCACTCTGTCGCTTGCCTTAAGTATCACTATGAGGACTCGGGTCAGGTGTTATCCCTTCTCTGAAAGTGGGAAGCTGAGGCCGAGATCAGCAAAATGTCCAGTTGAAGACACACTCATTCCCTGATGAGACAAGTCCTATGCCTTCACCAACCTGGGCTATCAGCTCTCACGCCTGTGTCTCTAGCACAGACGTTCACACCTGCATGTCCAGCTGCACCATGACATCACCGAGAGGTCATCTCAGCTTGTCTGCTAGCAAAGTCTCCTAAGCCTGTATCCAGCATCTCCCCCAACTCAGTAAATGGAGACCCTGTCCTTCCCCTTCCTCACCCCAAACACCACAGTCTCCCCTTCTCTTATAGCCACACCCATCCTGCCTGCAGGTCTTACAGACTCCACCTTCCAAATGTGTCTGGAGTGTGACCCCATCTCTCCATTCCTGCTGCTTCCACTGTGGTCCTGACCATGGTCATCTGTCACCTAGATTTTTCCATTAGCCTTCTCATTTGTACCCACCCTAACCCTTCCCCACTGACTGTTGTCTGCAAAGCACAGGAGTGATTCCTTAAAAACCTCAGACCACATCAGTCTTCCCCTTCCCCCTTTCACTGGAGTGACAGAGGCTATTCCTTCTCTGTCTTGGCCCTCACCCCTCTCATTCTTACTCCCTTCTCCTGCCTCTTTGTTCTGAACCCCTTGGGCATCTCCACCATGGCCCCTGCACTCGCCCCTCCCTCTGTGAGGAGCAGCCTTTCAGGGTCTGCCTGAGCACCACCCCTTCCCCTAGATCTGCTCACATCGGCTCTGAGCAGAGCCCTCCCCCAACAGTGTGGACTCACTTCCCTCCTTCACTCTCCATCCCCCTGAGCAGCTTCCTTTCATTCTCATCCTCAGTACTTACACTCAGGTTGTTTTCCATATCATCCCTCTCCCACCATGGAGAGAAACTCTAGGAGCTTTGTTTATTCACAACTGAATTCATTGATTCCCAATAAATATCTGTTCAAACAGTCAAATGCATAGATGGTGTGAAAAGCTAAAGAATGAAAACAAATAGAAAACACTAAGAGCGGTGTGTGTGTGTGTGTGTGTGTGTGTTCAAGGTTACAGTTACTCTAGCATATACCCACTGTTGTGGCTTCCCTGGTAGCTCAGTGGTAAAGAATCCACCTGCCGGTGCAGGAAACATGGATCCGATCCCACTCCAGTATTCTTGCCTGGAGAATCCCATGGACAGAGGAGCCTGACGGGCCATAGTCCATGGGGCCAGGAAGAGTCAAACACTACTTAGCAGCTGACATGCATGCACGTTAATCAATTACTTGTATGAAGAATTAATACTAAAATGTAAGATGGTAGTAGAATATATTTTAAATCTTTTTCTTATTCTCCTTTCCTATCTCCATATAGGATTTACAGCTTTTGAAGGAAGGAGATCTAACTGAGATAGGAGACAGAGGAGTCCCGCTGAGTGAAGGACAGAAAGCCCGGGTCAGCCTCGCCAGGTAAATGGGGTTTCAGTTGCCATCCTGCCCCTCCTCCTTCTTGGCTCCTATTGGACATGAGCACGCAGACCCCATTCCTGGGTGGGCCTGTGTGAAGTAGGGTCTTGGCCCTTTCCCTGGGCTTATAGAAGGAACATGAAGTTGTTGGACACCATCATAATTCAGAGATGGGACCCATTTAGATCTCCTTACTTCAAAAGCAGTAAATCCTATATGGAGATTGGAAAGGGGAATAGGAAAAAGATTTAAAATATATTCTACTACATCTTACACTTTTAGAGATGGGCGTGTGAAGTGTCTTCTGACGTCTATCTACATTTTCTAGAGCCGTGTATCAGGATGCAGACATCTACCTCCTGGACTCTCCGCTCAGCACAGTGGATGCAGGAGTCAGCAGGCACTTGTTCCAACAGTGGGTTTGCTCCTGTTTTCTATCATTTCTGTTTTCTAAGAATCCTGTAGAAATCAGGGAAGAGAGCTCAGGAAAGCCTTTGTGCTTCAGGAGACTCAACTTGCTTTGCCCTGGTGTTCCTCCCTCCCCTCCCTTCCCTCCACAGAAGACCCATCGTAGAAAAATTTTGCATCATGTTGAAGTCCAGATAGGAAAATACAAAAGGTACTTACAGTGTGTGGAGGCCAGTGGAGTCTGTGCTTTAGTGAGTGAGGGATATATGGCAAAGGTCTCCCTGCTACTTGCAGTTGATGGATCCAGACACTGTGGATGGATCCAGACTTCAGGAATAAAAAACATGATGTTTTAAAAAACATGTTTTTAAATCAGAGAGTGAGCCTCTATATCCTGCTGCTTGGCTGCCAGTCCTTTTCCTTCATCATTTGTTTAACGCACATTAGAAGAAAAGTTTTCAGGTCTGACACAGGGCTTCTGTGGAAAGACCTTGTTAGTTTATACTTGTTATTCTATGACTTTGAAAATAAATTCTTTATTAAACCTAGAATTAATAAAGTCTAGAATTTGAGAACATTTATTCCACATCTAAGTATGATTTCAATCATTTCACTTATTTCATGGATGCTTACTAGAATCAATACTTAATCCTACAATGTAGGGTCAACTATAATCTGACTTAAGTCTTTTTAAAATGAATTTATTTTTTTATTGAAGGATAATTGCTTTACAGAATTTTGTTGTTTCTGTCAAACCTCAACATGAATCAGTCATAGGTGTACATACATCCCTTTACAACCTCCCTCCCATCTTCCTCCCCATCGCACACCTCTCGGTTGATACAGAGCCCCTGTTTGAGTTTTCTGAGCCATACAGCAAATTCCCGTTGGCTATTTTACATATGGTAATGTAAGTTTCCATAGATCTCACCCTCCCCACTCCTCTCCCCATGTCCGTAAGTCTATTCTCTATGTCTGTTTCTCCATTGCTGCCCTGTAAATAAATTCTTCAGTACCATTTTTCTAGATCTTGTATATATGAGCTAGAATACAACATTTATCTTTCTCTTTCTGACTTACTTCACTCTGTATAATAGGTTCTAGGTTCATCCACCTCATTAGAACTGACTCAAATGTGTTCATTTTTATGGCTGAGTAATATTCCACTGTGTATATATACCATGAATTCTTTATCCATTCATCTGCGATGGACATATAGGTTGCTTCCATGTTCTAGCTACTGTAAATACTGCTGTAATGAACAATGAGATATGTGTGTCTTTTTACATTTTGGTTTCCTCAGGGTGTATGCCTAAGAGTGGGATTGCTGGGTCATATGGTAGTTTTATTCGTAGTTTTTTAAAGGAATCTCCATACCATCTTCCATAGTGGCTGTATCAA
This sequence comes from Bos indicus, assembly GCF_029378745.1. Lineage (NCBI taxonomy): Eukaryota > Metazoa > Chordata > Mammalia > Artiodactyla > Bovidae > Bos > Bos indicus. Next base: position 72,445,691 of record NC_091771.1, read on the forward strand.
TTTACATTCCTACCAACAGTATAAGAGCATTTTCTTTTCTCCACATTCTCTCCAGCATTTATTGTTTGTATGCTTTTTGATGATGGCCATTCTGACTGGTATTAGGTGATATCTCATTGTGGTTTTGATTTGTATTTCTCTAATAATGAGTAATGTTGAGCATCTTTTCATGTGTTTGTTAGCCATCTGTGTCTTTGGAGAACTATCTGTTTAGATCTTTTTCCCACTTTTTTATTGGGTTGTTTGTTTTTCTGGTATTGAGTTGTATAAGCTTGTTGTATATTTTGGAAATAATCCTTTGTCAGTTGTTTCATTTGCTATTATTTTCTCTCATTCTGAGGGTTGTCTTTTCACCTTGCTTATAGTTTCCTTTGCTGTGCAAAAGCTTTTAAGTTTAATCAGGTCCCACTTGTTTACTTTTGTTTTTATTTCCATTACTCTAGAAGGTGGGTCATAGAGGATCTTGCTTTTACTTATATCATCGAGTGTTCTACTTATGTTTTCCTCTAAGAGTTTTAAAGTTTCTGGTCTTACATTTAGGTCTTTAATCCATTTTGAGTTTATCTTTGTGTATGGTGTTAGGAAGTGTTCTAAGTTCATTCTTTTACATTTAGCTGTCCAATATTCCCAGCCATTTATTGAAGAGGCTGTCTCTGCCCCATTGTATATTATTGTGTTCTTTGTCAAAAATAAGGTACCCTTAGGTGCATGGGTTTATTTATGGGCTTTCTATCTTGTTTCATTGGTCTATATTTCTGTTCTTGTTCCAGTACCATACTGTCTTGATGACTGTAGCTTTGTAGTATAAGCTGAAGTCAGGAAGGTGGATTCCTCCACCTCCATTCTTCTTTCTCAAGACTGCTTTGGCTATTCAGGGTCTTTGTGTTTCCATATGAAACGTTTTGTTCTAATTCTGTGAAAAATGTCATTGGTAATTTGCTAGGGATCACATTGAATCTGTAGATTCCATTTGGTACTATAGTCATTTTCACAGTATTGATTCTTCCTACCCAGAAACATGAAATCTCTCTCCATATGTTTATGTCATCTTTGATTACTTTCATTAGTGTTATAATTTTCTGTTTCCAGTTCTTTTGTCTCCTAGGTAAGTTTACTTAGATATTTAATTCTTTTTGTTGCAATGGTGAATAGGATTGATTCCTTAATTTCTCTTTCTGATTTTTCATTGTTACTATATTGAAATGCAAGAGATTTCTGTGTATTGACTTTGTATCCTGAAACTTTGCTGAATTCACTGGTTAGCTCTAGTAATTTTCTGATACATTCTTTGCTGCTAAGTCACTTCAGTTGTGTCCGACTCTGTGGGTTTTCAATTACAGTATTATGTCATCTGCAAATAGTGAGAGCTTGACTACTTCTTTTCTGATCTGGATTCCTTTTATTTCTTTTTCTTCTCTGTTTGCTATACCTAGGACTTCCATAACTATGTTGAATAATAGTGGTGAAAGTGGACACCCTTGTCTTGTTCCTGATCTTGGGGGGAATGCTTTCAGTTTTTCTCCATTGAGAATAATGTTTGCTGTAGGCGTATCCTATACGGCCTTTACTATGTTGAGATAGGTTCTCTCTATGCCCATTTCTTGAAGAGTTTTAATCATAAATGGGTGCTGAATTTTGTCAAAGGCTTTTTCTTCATCATATAGTTTCTATCTTTCAGTTTGTTAATATGGTGTATCACATTGATTGATTTGCATATATTGAAGAATCCTTGCATCCCTGGAATGAACCCAATTTGATCATGGTGTATGAGCTTTTTGATGTGTTGCTGAATTCTGTTTGCTAAAATTTTGTTAAGGATTTTTGCATCTATGTTCACCAGTGATATTGGCTTATAGTTTTCTTGTTTTGTGTTGTCTTTGTCTGGTTTTGGTATCAGGGTGATGGCAGCCTCATAGAATGAGTTTGGAAGTGTTCTTTCCTCTGCAATTTTTTGAAAAAGTTTTAGAAGTATAGGCATTAGCTCTTCTCTAAATGTTTCATAGAATTCTCCTGTGAAGCCACCTGGTCCTGGGATTTTCTTTTTTGGGGAGATTTTTTATTACAGCTTCACTGTCAGCACTTGTAATTAGGTTGCTTGTTTCTATTTCTTCCTGGTTCAGTTTTGGAAGATTGAACTTTTCTATGAATCTGTCCATTTCTTCCAGGTTATCCATTTTATTGGCATATAGTTGTTCATAATCATCTCTTATAATCATTTGTATTTGTGCATTGTCTGTTGTAACCTCTCCTTTTTCATTTCAAATTTTGTTGATTTGATTCTTCTCTCTTTTTTTCTTGATGAGTCTGGCTAAAGGTTTATCAATTCTGTTTATCTTCTCAAGAACCAGCTTTTAGTTTTATTAATCTTTACTATTATTTCTTTCATTTATTTTTCTTTCATTTCTGCTCAGATCTTTATTTCTTTCCTTCTACTAATATTGGGGGGGGTGGTTTTGTTGTTGTTCTTCTTTTCCCAGTTGTTTTAGGTATAAAGTTAGATTGTCTATTTGATGTTTTTCTTGTTTCTTGAAGCAGGATTATATTGCTATAAACTTCCCTCTTAGAACTGCTTTTGCTGCATCGCACAGGTTTTAAGTTGTCATGTTTGCATTGTTATTTGTTTCCAGAATTTTTTTGATTTCCCTTTTGATTTCTTTAGTAACCTTTTGGTTAATTAGAAACGTGTTGTTTAATCTCCATGTGTTTATGTTTCTCACAGTTTTTTTCTTATAATTGATATCTAGTCTCATGGCATTGTGGTCGGAGAAGATGCTTGATACAATTTCAATTTTCTTAAATTTGCTGAGGTTTGATTTGTGGCCCAAGATGTGGTCTATCCTGGAGAATGTTCCATGTGCACTTGAGAACAAGGTATGTTCTTCTCCATTTGGATGGAGTGTCCTGAAAATACCAATGAGATCATCTAATGTATCATTTAAGACCTGTGTTTCCTTCTTAATTTTCTGTGTTAATGATCTGTCCATTGGTGTGAGTGGGGTGTTAACAACTCTATTGTTGTTAACAACTACTATTGTTGTGTTACTGTCAATTTCTCCTTTTTTATCTGTTAGTGTTTGTCTTACGTATTGAGGTGCTTCTATATTGAGTGCATAGATATTTACAATTGTTATTATCTTCCTCTTGGATTAATCCCTTGATCATTATGGAAGGAATTGTCCTTCCTTAACTCTTGTGTTATTCTTTATTTTAAGGTCTATTTTGTCTGATATGAGGACTGCTACTCCAGCTTTCTTTAGCTTTCTGTTTGCATGAAATATATTTTTCCATCCTCTCACTTTCAGTGTATATGTGCCTTGAGGTCTGAAGTGAGTTCTTGTAGACAGCATGTATATGGGTCTTGTTTTTTATCCATTCAGCCAGTCTGTGTCTTTTGGTTGGAGCATTTAATCCATTTACATTTAAAGTGCTGCTGCTGCTGCTAAGTCACTTCAGTCCTGTCCGACTCTGTGCAACCCCATAGACAGCAGCCCACCAGACTCCTCTGTCCCTGGGATTCTCTAGGCAAGAATACTGGAGTGGGTTGCCATTTCCTTCTCCAATGCATGGAGGCATGCTGAGTCGCTTCAGTCGTGTCCAACTCTGTGCGACCCCATGGACAGCAGCCCACCAGGCTCCTCTTTCCACGGGATTCTCTAGGCAAGAATACTGGAGTGGGCTGCCTTTGCCTTCTCCAACATTTAAAGTAATTGTTGATATATATGTTCCTATTGCCATTTTCTGAATTGTTTGTGGTTGATTTTGTAGATCTTTTTTCTCCTCTTGTATTTCTTGATTGTTTAAGTCCGTTTAACATTTGTTGTAAACCTGGTTTGGTGGTACTGAATTCTCTTAACTTTTGTTTGTCTGAAAAGCTTTTTTATTTCTCCATCAGTTTTGAATGAGATTCTTGCCAGGCACAGTAATATTGGTTGTAGATTTTTCCCTTTCAGTACTTTAAATATATCCTGCCATTCCCTTCTGGCCTGCAGAGTTTCTGTTGAAAGATCAGCTCTTTAAGTGTATGGGGTTTCCCTTGTAAGTTATTTGTTGCTTCTCCCTTGCTGCTTTTAATATTCTTTCTTTATGTTTAGTCTTTGCTAGCTTGATTAGTATGTGTCTTGGCGTGTTTCTCCTTGGGTTTATCCTGTATGGGAGACCCTTTGTGCCTCTTGGACTTGATCATCTATTTCCTCTTCCATGTTGGGGAAATTTTCAACTATAATCTCTTCAAAAATTTTCTCATACCCTTTCTTTTTCTCATCTTCTTCTTGGACCCCTATAATTTGGATGTTGGTGTGTTTGGTATTATCCCAGAGGTCTCTGAGACTATCCTCAGTTCTTTTCATTCTTTTTATTTTATTCTGCTCTTCAGAAGTTATTTCTACCATTTTATCTTCCAGCTCATGGATTCGTTCTTCTGCTTCAGATATTCTGCTGTTGATTCCTTCCAGAATATTTTTAATTTCAGTAATTTTGTTGTTTATCTCTGTATGTTTACTTTTTAATTCTTCTAGGCATTTGTTAATTGATTCTTGCATTTTCTCCATTTTTTCAAGGTTTTTGATCATCTTTATTATCATTATTCTGAATTCTTTTTCAAATAGTTTTTCTATTTCCTCTTCATTTATTTTGACTTCTGTTTTTCTATTTTGTTCCTTCATTTGTGTAGTATTTCTCTGCCTTTTCATTATTATTATTATTATTTTAACTTTGTCTGAGATCTCATTTTCCCAGGCTTCAAGGTTGAATTCTTTCTTCCTTTTGGTTTCTGCCCTCCTAAGGTTGTTCCAGTGTTTGTGTAAGCTTCCTTTAGGGTGAGATTTGTTCTGAGTTTTTTTGTTTGTTTGATTTTCCTCTTATTGGTAAGGCTGAGTGAGGTGGTAATCCTGTTTGCTGGTTGATTGAGTTTGTATTTTGAATTTGTTTGTTGTTTAGGTGAGGCGTCCTGCACAGGGTGCTACTGGTGGTTATTGATGCCAGGTTTTGTATTCAAGTGTTTTCCTTTGTGTGAGTTCTCACTATTTGATACTTCCTAGGGTTAGTTCTCTGGTCATCTAGGGTCTTGGAGTCAGAGCTCCCACTCTAAAGGCTCAGGGCTTGATCCCTGGTCAGGAATGAAGATTCCACAAATGATTTGTTATGGCATTAAGTGAGATTAAAACAAATAGCCCAAAACAAGAAGCCAAAGATGAACCTCAGACAAATGGCAGTTACAAAGCCAGGCAAATAATAATTAAAATAATGGAATATACACATATACACATACATCTATAAGCAAAGTCTAAACAATCTAACAAAAATAAAGTACAATAGATTGATCCAGCAAACAAAAGAAGTCAAAAATTATATTTACTAGTTAAGAACAAAACTAACTAAAGCACAAACAGGAAAACAAAATGAAAGCAAGGTGCCAAGTGGGGAATAAAGCAATGGAAATAGAACTAACACATATGTTGAGAGGAAAGGAAGGAAATTATAGATATGCAAGATTAAATAGAGGTAGGTGAAGAAGATTTATGTACATTAAAGATTAACTACAAGGGAAAAAGTACAGTAGGAAAGGTAAACAAAGGAATAATATAGAAAAATATAATACATTTAAAAAATTAAAAAATAAAAAAAGAGAAAAGGAAAAAAAAAAAAAAACAGGAAGAAGAAAGAAAAAAGCGGTGGGGGGGGAAATAAAAAGGAAAACTCCATGGAACTGCAAAAGCCCAATGTAGAGGCAGAGGTTTATAACAACAATAAAAATTATGATTGAACATAAACATATACATACACACCCATAGCAAAATAAAAAAAGTTCAACAAAAATAAAGTACAATACATTGCCCTGGCGAACAAAGGAAACCAAGAATTGTATCTACCAGTTAAGAACAAAACTAACTAAAGCACAAACTGGAAAACAAAACTAAAGCAAGGTGCCAATTGGGGAATATAGCAATGAAAATAAAACTAACAAATATGTTAAGAGGAAAGACAAGAAAGAAAGAATAGATACACAAAGTTAAATAGAGGTAGATAAAGAAGATTTATATGCATTAAAGATTAACTGCAAGTTGAAAAGAACAGTAGGAAAAGCAAACAAAGGAATAAATCTAGAAAATAGTAATAACAGATTTTAAAAATTTTAAAAAGAGAAAATTAAAAAAAAAAAGAAAACTCCACAAAAATGCAAAAGCCCAACACAGAGGCAGAGGTGATTCATGGGGGGAAAAAAAAAAAAGTTCAAAAGCTTAATTAGATTTCATAGTGCCAATAAAATCAACAACTACAACAGAGGGGGGCAAAAAAAGGGGGAAAAAATCCAAAAGAATCTACAGAACAAGTCAAACCATAAACACAATAAATGTTTTTCTTGAGTCACTGCTGTCAGCGTCCTTTCCCTCCCTGGGAGTCACAGTCCACCTCCCCTCCCTAGGATGCTCTCCAACATTGTGCTGATCTCTGGTTAGCTCCCCCCATTTAGGCACTTAGAGGGCTCCCCTGCCTGGGGCCCTACTCTGTAGTTCAGTGCATGAGACGATTGATGGGCCAGCCTCTCTACTGTTCAGCTGCCAATGCTGGAGTGTGGAGAGAGAGGCTATGGTGATGGCTCCACCCCCTACGTGTGACTCAGCAGTATCGCCTTGCTTCCATGGCTGCTCAGCTTTTCTCCACAGGCATTTCCCATCACAGTCTCCTCCCTCACATCTGCCCTGATCCATCTCTCTGCAGTCAACAGCAGCCCTCACCCTGGGCTTGCTCCACAATCACTAAACTCCAGCTCCCAGATGCTACCTCTTCCAGGAGACCAGCGTTCCTGTCCAGGGTATGTATGGCTGTGGCAGGGACTGTCTGATTCTCATTCTGTTTAGGCTGCCACAGACCAGCAATTTCACTTTCAGCCTTATGTGTTTCTCCTCTGACTCAGACAATTGTCCTGATGGGGGGATCGGAACCCTGCTTCAGTTCCCCCACCTGCCAAGGGCAGGTCCAGTCCTACTAACACTCCTGTTTTTCCACCTAGTCCTTCATTCTACCAAGTTTTGCATGGTTCTATATATTCTTTTCCGTTGGTCAGGTACTCCTATCCACTCTCAGCTGGTGTTCTGCATGCACTTCTGTGTCTGAAGGTGTGTTCCTGATGTATCTGTGGAGAGAGATGTACTCCACGTCCACCTACACCTCCACCATGTTGTCCAATCTCTACATTTTCTTAAGTATGAGATCCAAAACTGAATCCAGTCTTCCAATGAAGGTACATATGAACTCAGTAAAAAATGTTAAATTATTTTCTTTCCTCACATTCTTTTTTCTTAGCATCTTTACTGGGAACCTCCCCGGCCACCACTGCTTCCCCTGGCTTAAGTCTTGACTCTCATTCCTGTTTCTGGAATTTAGAACTTGTCAGTGACTCTTGGGTGGCCACACAGTGACTAAAGTAGAACAACTCTGAGGCTTTTCCGTGTAAAAGGTGTCCTAACACACACTGACTGAGGCCTCTATGGAGTCTAGACTGGCCTTTTTCAAAGCCTTACAAATTTTTTTTTTCCCTAAAGCAGCCTCCACATCTTTCCCATGGTTAGTTCCCTTGCTGTTGTTCACCTTGTTAAAGCCAATGAGTCTTCCAGGTGCACTTATTAACACCCTGCTGTGTGCACTGAGATTGATGCCCTTACAGACGTTACTTCACAAAAACCTCTTAGTTTACAAGGACACTGAGCCAAGAGAGAAGAGGGACCCACCCTGGGCAAATTAAGGGAGACTAGGACACCCAGCTCTCATTCCTTCCTCTAAGGGACCTGTCTCTACGTAGAACTTGTTAAGATGGATGCCTGCGGAAACCTCAGCCTAGTCAGGGTTGAGGTTTGATACGGGATAGTAAGTGCTAAATGGAAGTGGAAGTAGCAGCTGGAGGCTTTCACTGAAGTTGGAAAGCTCCCTGTGCCCAGGGCTTGGTGGGCAGTGCCCTGGGGCTTGCAAGGTAGGCAGGTGTGTGGAGGCTGAGAAGAGGACCACCTTTGCTGTAGGAAGAATAGAAGCTCAGGTGTGGAGGGAGGAGGAAGCAGGGCTGGAGGAGGCGGGGTGTTTGGCAGAGAGAAGCTGTTTGGGAATTCTCGCTGTCAGGTCCTGTGTTAGTTTGCCAGGTCTGTGTCCATCCAGGCTGTTCTTACAGAGACCAGAGCCTGGGAGGCTTAGAAATGATGGAAATTTCTCTCTCCTGGTTCTGGAGGCTGGGAAAATCCAAGTCAGGGTGCTGAAAGAGTCAGTGTTTGTTGAGGGCCCATTTCCTGTGTCCTCGTGTGGTGGCAGGGGTGAGGGAGCCACATGGGTCCTTTCATGAGGGCACTAATCCCTATCATGCAGGCCCCACCCTCATGCCCTGGTCCTTCCCATGGCCCCACCTCCTAATACCAACACAGTGGGGCGTAGGTCTCAATGCATGATTTTGAGGAGAAGAACATTTATTCTATAGCATGTTGTCACAGATGGGGTGCTTAAAGAATAGAAATCAATTTTCTCAAGTTAAAGTTCTTGAGGCTATAGGTTCAAGGTGTGGGTAGGTTTCTCCTGAATCCTCTCTCCTTGGCTTCTGACTGCATCCACCTCACCGTGTCCTCACATGGTCTTCTCTCTGTTTACATGCAATCTGCGTCTCTGTTCTTTTTTGCTTTTTAAAGTTTTTATTGAAATATAGTTGATTTACTACATTGTGTTAGTTTCTTTGTACAGCAAAGTGACACAGCTATACGCATATATACATTCTTTTCCATAATGGTTTATCTCAGGGTATTGAATACAGCTCCCTGTGCTATACCATACGGCCTTGTTGTTTATCCATTCTACACATAATAGTTTGCTTCTGCTAACCCCAAATTTCCAGTCCATCCCTCCCCACCACTTCCCTCCATCCATGCAACCAAAAGTCTGCTCACTGTATCTGTGAGTCTGTTTCTGTTTTGTAAATAGGTTCATTTCTGCCGTAGTTTAGATTCCACATATAAGTGACTAATATGATATTTGGCTTTCTCTTTCTGACTTACTTCATTTAGTATGACAATCTCCAGGTTCATCTGTTTCTGCAAATGGATTCTTTCTTTCTTTCTTTCTTTTTTTTTATTCATGGCTGAATAGTATTGCATTGTCTATATGTACCACGTCTTCTTTATCCACTCATTTCTCAATGGACGTTTCGGTTGTTTCCATGTTTTGGCTATTGTGAATATTGTTGCCATAAACATAGGAGTACATGTATATTTTTGACTTATATTTTCATCCAGATATATGCCCAGGAGTGAGATTATTGGCTTATAAGGTAATTCTACTTTTAGTTTTCTGAGGAAACTCTATACAGTTATCCATAGTGGCTGCAGCAATTTATATTCCAACCAGCACTGTAGAAGGGTCCCTTTTACTCCATAGCCTCTCAGTTCAGTTCAGTCACTCAGTTGTGTCCGACTCTTTGTGACTCCATGGACTGCAGCATGCCAGGCTTCCCTGTTCATCATCAATTCCTGGAGCTTACTCAAACTCATGTCCATAAAGTTGGTGATGCCATGCAACAATCTCATCGTCTGTCATCCTCTTCTCCTCTTGGCCTTCAATCTTTCTGAGAATCAGGGTCTTTTCAAATGAATCAGTTCTTTGCAGCAAGGCCAAAGTATTGGAGTTTCAGCTTCAGCATCAGTCCTTCCAATGAATATTCAGGACTGATTTCCTTTAGGATGGACTAGTTGAATCTCCTTGCAGTTCAAGGGACTCTCAAGCATCTTCTCCACACCACAGTTCAAAAGCATCAATTCTTTGGCACTCAGCTTTCTTTATAGTCCAAGTCTCACATCCATATATGACTACTGGAAAAATCATAACTTTGACTAGACAGACCTTTCTTGGCAGAATAATGTCTCTGCTTTTTTAATATGCTGTCTACATTTGTCATCGCTTTTCTTCCAAGGAGCAAGCATCTTTTACTTTCATGGCTGCAGTCACCATCTGCAATGATTTGGGACACCCCAAAATAAAATCTGTCACTGTTTCCACTTTTTCCCCATCTATTTGCCATTAAGTGATGGGACCAGCTGCCATGATCTTAGTTTTTTGAATGTCGAGTTTTAAGCCCACTTTTTTCACTTTTATCAAGGGGGTCTTTAGTTCTTCTTGGCTTTCTGTCATAAGGGTGGTGTTATCTGCATGTCTGAGGTTATTGATATTTCTCCCAGCAATTTTGATTCCATCTTGTGTTTCATCCAGCCTGGCATTTTGAATGATGTACTCTGCATATAAGTTAAGTAAGCAGGGTGACAGTATACAGCCTTGACATACTCCTTTCCCTATTTGGAAACAGTCTGTTGTTCCATGTACAGTTCTAACTGTTGCTTCTTCACCTGTATACAGGTTTCTCAAGGGGCAGGTCAGGTGGTCTGAGATCCCCATCTTTTAAAAAAATTTCTACAGTTTGTTGTGATCCACACAATCAAAGGCTTTGGCATAATCAATAAAGCAGAAGTAGATATTTTTCTGCAATTCTCTTGCTTTTTTGATGATCCAACAGATGTGGGCAATTTGATCTCTGGTTCCTTTGCCTTTTCTAAATCCAGCTTGAACATCTGGAATTTCACGGTTCACATATCGTCAAAGCCTGGCTTGGAGAATTTTGAGCATTATTTTGGTAGCATGTGAGATGAATGCAGTGGTGTGGTAGTTTGAACATTCTTTGGCATTGCCCTTTTTTTGGATTGGAATAAAACTTATCTTTTCCAGTCCTGTGGCCACTGCTGAGTTTTCCAAATTTGCTGGCATATTGAATGCAACACTTCCACAGCATCATCTTTTAGGATTTGAAATAGCTCAACTGGAATTCTATCATCTCCACTAGTTTTGTTCACAGTGATGGCTCCTAAGGCCCATTTGACTTCACATTCCAACGATGTCTGGCTCTAGGTGAGTGATCCCATCACCATGGTTATCTGGGTAATGAAGATCTTTTTTGTATAGTTCTTCTGTGTATTCTTGCCACCTCTTCTTAATATTTTCTGCTTCTGTTAGGTCCATACCATTTCTGTCCTTTATTGAGCCCATATTTGCATGAAATGTTCCTTGGTATATCTAATTTTCTTGAAGAAATCTCTAGTCTTTCCCATTCTATTTTTTCCCGTCTATTTCTTTGCATTGATCACTGAGGAAAGCTTTCTTATCTCTCCTTGTTATTCTTTGTAACTCTGCATTTCAATAGGTATATCTTTCCTTTTCTCTTTTGCCTTTAGCTTCTCTTCTTTTCTCAGCTACTTGTAAGACCTCCTCAGACAACCATTTTGCCTTTTTCATTTATTTTTCTTGGGGTTGGTCTTGGTCACTGCCTCCTGTACAAGTTCAGGGACCTCTGTCTGTGGTTGTTAATGCACTCTGTCTATCAGATCTAATCCCTTGAAGCAGTCCACTCCCTCTCAGCCACTGTTACTTAATGGTCTTTCTGACTGGTGTGAGGCGATAGCTTATTTTGGTTTTCATTTTCATTTCTCTAATAATTCACAGAAATGAGCTTCTTTTCATGTGCCTATTAGCCATCTGTACATGTCCTTTGGAGAAATGTCTATTTAGTTCTTCTGCCCATGTTTTTTAGTTGGATTTTGTTGTTATTGTTGAGTTGTATGAGCTGTTTGTATATTTTGGAAATTAAGCCCTTGTCGGTCACATCATTTGCAATATTTTCTTCCATTCTGTAGGTTGTTTCTTCATCGTGTTTATGGTTTCCTTTGCTGTGTAAAAACTTGTAAGTTTGATTAGGTTCCATCTGCTTATTTGCTTTCTTTTAATTAAAAATTATTATTTATTCCTGACTGTGCTGGGTTTTCATTGCTTTGAGGGCTTTTCTCTAGTTTCAGTGAGCAGGGGCTGCTCTATATTGTGGTGTGTGGACTTCTCAATGTGGTGGCTTCTCTTGTTGTAGAACTTGGGCTCTAGGATATGTGGGCTTAGTAGTTGCAAGTCCTGGACTCCAGGGCACAGGCTTATTAGTTGTGGCACATGGATTTAATTGCTTTGTGCATGTGGGAAACTTCCTGGACCAGGAAAGAATTCCATGTCTCCTGCACTGGCAGGTGGATTCTTTGCCAGTGAGCCACCAGGGAAGCATCCATTTGTATATTTTTGTTTATATTTCTATTGCCTTCAGAGATTGAGCTAAGAAAACACTGGTATAATTTATGTCAGAGAATGTTTTGCCTATAATCTTTACAGGAAGTTTTATGATGTCATGTCTTATAATTAAGTCTTTAAGCCATTTTGAGTTTGTTTTGTGCATGGTGAGGTGGTTTGTTCTAACTTCATTGATTTACATGTCTGTGTTTCTGTTCCCATGTCTTAGTCTCCTCTTCATCTAAGCACACCAGTCACATTAGATTAGTTCCAGTATAACTAAGGGTAATCATTACTTCTTTAAAGTCCATGACACCAAATTCTAAGGTAATGATGACTAAGGTGACAACATGTGAACTTGAGGACATGATTAATTTACAGTAAGCCCAGAAAGTAAAGAAAAGAGGCTTCATAGGGTCAGCAGATGTGCAAGGAACTCTGAGCTTTGGACACTAGGGGCTGGAATTCCACATCCACTAAGTGGGGGTTGTTAGACTTTGGTGGAACCTGCCTGTGTATAAAACATGCTCAGTGTTGAGGTGATGAAAGAGTTGCAGAGATGGATGGTGGTGATGGATGCACAAAATTGTGAATGTACTTAATGCCACTATATGGCTACATGGTTAAAATGGCAAATTTCACTTTAGGTGTATTGTAACACACATATAAACCTGAATAGTAGCACTGAATCTTTGAGAACATGAGAGAACAGGGCAGATGACACATTGCAGGGCCTCCAGCTCTCTGATCTGACTCCCCCCTTTCCTACCCTCTCCTGTTCATGACTTGATGAGTTTTCCCTTAGAGAAGTGCCTTGTGTCTTGTCATGAGTTCAGTGACAGGAGCTCGTGCTGTGACGGTGATTCCCCACCCCCACCCTTCTGGCATCTTGAGTGTCTCAGCCTCTTGGTTCCCAGCATCTCACCCTGGACTTATAAATGTCTGTCTCCCCATCTTGTGAGCATCTGCACAAGTTCTCCATCAGGGCAGGAACAGATTCTGCTGGTCATTGCATCCATGTCACAAGGGAGAGTAAGGCACTTTGGTGCCATGTACACTGTGCTGATCACAGAAATTCTCCTGAGTTCTTTTTCAAACACAGGAGATTATTTATAAAATCATCTCATATTTTGAGTGTACCACTTTGGATATGTACTTGAAAGAAGCAAGCTTAAGATTGTTGTTTGCTAATCAGAACCACACTCTCTAGGGTGCCTTGAAGCAGAGAGCATGAAAGCTATTATGGAAGCCACTCAGCAGCAGCTGGAGAATGTTCTCAAGTTAGACAATTGGATGGGACATATGCTGTGAAAGATGGTGGTTGTGTGGAAGCTTAACAATGGGGATGTTTTGTATCCACTTCTACTACCATTAACAGTTTCCTTCAGTCATGAAGGAAGGTCACTGAGGTTCATGAGTTTTACAACTTGCTGCTGTGAACACTAAGTGGGTTCTGTTATCTACAGAAGATGAGAGGCCTTGGATAAACTGATGCAGTCTCCCCTGTGTCCAGTTATGGATCCTGCCATGGTTCAGCCCCACATCACCAGACCCCTGCCTCTTCAGGTCTGCGGGTCTGTCCTGATCAGACTCCCCCCATTGTTTGTATTACTTCATCTGTGACAAAATATAGGAAGAAAACATTTTACAGCTTTTGTGTTGGTCCATCTTGGACATAACAGCCCATCAGATTTGATTAACATTCACCTTCAGGACCTTTAGGCAAGTAAATATGAATTGAGATGAAAAAATTCCATTTAAAAACTTTAGTACTAAGTCTGAAAAGGTGTTAGTCAAGAAACTTGGGTATGAACACTGAGCTAACACATGTCAAAAGGTAAAAATGAATCCTTTGGACTTAATGAAGCAATGGTGTGTATGCCTACATCCTGGGGTATTGCTTCTGATCACAGACCCAGTGTCCAATGTGTCCCTTAGGACTTTTCTTCCTGAGTCCAAAGCACATCACCACTCATGGTTAGGGAGGACTGGAGGAAGAGGCTGACATTTACCAAGCAGATTTGTGGTTTGATTTCTCAGGATGTGTGGATGGGTTGTCACTGACCTTGTTTTGAGATGAAGAAAACTGAGGTTCAGTCGCTTGTCCAACATCATCAGGTTTGTGAAAGGAACTGAGCTGCAGTCTGCTGCCCCCAGATTTTTTTCCTGACTCACTAACAGGCTGAGCTCTGGACCAGGTTCCTGAGATTTGCTCTGTGAGGGGCTCGGGATCCCAGAGTACCTGCCTGGAGCCCTGCCCGAGGTCACTGGGGCCCTGGATCAGGCACTCACTTCCCTGGAGGGGTTGTGGACCCAGTGGGATGAGACTGGGGCTGAGTCCCTAAGGTTCTGTATTTAAAATGTAGGAACAATATTTTACTGTGAAAAATACTTAAGGTTGAATAGTTGAGGTGGTGTCTTGACTGGGCCATTGGGTGATTTCCACTCTGCTTTGGGCCTTTTGGATTCTGTTCTTTTATTTTCATGTTTGGAAAGTGTTCGGTCTTAACGAAAGACTTGCTTCCTGGATGGAACGGGGAATGTTGTAGAGACTGATGGATGCCATGCTGACATTCATATTCTGTCTAATATTATTTGGGAACAAGTCTCTAACAAATTCACTCTGGCAAAGGTTACCAAGAATCTATTAGGCTTTTGTTGCAAATAAGTACACCATTAATTTTATATAAACACCTATAAAACTGTCTAAGAATGTACACATTTTTATATGACATAGATCCCCCTTTTCCCATTCCTTCATAATGATAAAATAGTGTTTTAGTTCAGTCAAATTTTGATTTCTCAGTATTGCTTAGTTGTTTTTCTGTATAAAACATTTAAATAATTGTTAAGCTGAGTTTTAGAGCAAAGAACTTAGCTGTTAGTATCTCCTTCACTGGACTGGTTTTTAGAACTTTTTGTAGCACTAGATTCAAATTTGCTGCTGACAAATTTAAGAACCTAGTTGGAATAATTAATTTATGTGTATGTAATTTTTATTATTGATTTGGTATTTAAACTACAGACCTTTGACTGCTGTGTGATCTTTGTCTTACTGTTTTCAAAATATAAGTTTTTTTGGAGCCCCCCATCATGTGCTTTTGCATTCTGTACCTTTTACATTTATAGGTGTGTTTGTCAGGCCTTGAAGGAGAAGATCACAATCTTAGTGACTCATCAGTTGCAGTACCTAAAAGATACAAGTCAGATTCTGATATTGAAAGATGTAAGTAATTTCTAGAAATCTGTGGAATTGCTAGCACACAGGTGTGTTGAAGGACAGACCTCCCCACAGGTCACTCTCCTGGCTTCATGGTAAACACTCTCTTTTCCCTCAATTTTTTACCCCCTTCTTCTCAGAGCTGCTGTTCCTGCCTTGGAGGATGAATCCAAAGACCTGTAGCCTGCCAGGCTCCTCTGCCCATGGGATTCTCCAGGCAAGAATACTGGAGGAGGTTGTTATGCCCTCCTCCAGGGGATCTTCCCAACCCAGAGATCAAATCCTGTCTCATTGGCAGGCAGTTTCTTTACCACTAGCACCACCTGGAAAGCCCAGAAATATCACTATTACACTCTAAGCCACATAAATCCTAAAGTATTTAAGTACAACCACAGGGTTATTGAATCATCACTGTTATAATGAAATCTGTTAAAGATAATGATGCAATTTTATTTAGAACTTTTTATTTTCCTCTTCCATGACTTAAGTCAGAGTATATTACTTAGAAATTAGAGATACTAAGATCCATTTGCACCCAGGTGTTTGTTATACATAGCTTGCCTAAAGATCATCTTCCACTAACATGTGGGAGTCTGTGCAGCAAGAGGACAAGGTTCTGCCTTCATGGGGCTCCTGATTTTAATGGAGATGGATGTGACATCCTGGCCTCCCTGAGGAGCTGGTGCCTCATGGGGTCTGAATGACATGAATGTGGGGGCCACACAGTCACCAGGGGGAGTGGGTCTGAGGCAGGGGGTCCTCAGGAAGGAGCTGACCTGGCAGGTTGGAGGAACGGCAGGAAGACCGGCATGTCTGAGGAGAGTGAGCTGGTCTCCGAGCAGGGGGCAGTGGGCCCAGAAGTGGGATGGAAGCCTTGAATGGCATGATATTTGAGAGATTCCTCTGATGTTCACTGGAGGGGTGACAGCAGAAGTAGTTAGGAGTCTTAGTAAAGTTGAGAAAATGGAAGTGTGGGCTCAGGCTAGAGTGTAATTTTCTAGAGCTGCTGTAAAGAATTCTAAAGAGTCACAAACTGGGTGACTTAAAATAATGTTTTTATCCTCTCCCTGTTCTGGAGGCTACAAGTCCCAATTCCAGGTGCTGGCAGGGCTGTACTCTCCTGAAGGCTCCAGGGGAGGATCCTTCCTTCCAGCCTCTGGTGTTCACCAGCCTTCCTTGTGTTCCTTGGCTTCCAGTTTCAGCACTGTGGTCTCTGCCTCTGATGTCACATGGTCATTGTCCCCATGTCTGTCTGAGTCTTTTCACTTCCCATAAGGATATCAGTCATATTGAATTTAGGGTCACCCTGCTCCAGTGTGACCTCATCTTAACTTGATTACATCTGCAAAGACCCTTCTTCCAAATAAGATCATGTTTACAGGTGTCATGTTTGAACTTATCCCTCCTTGGCCTGTTTACCTTTGGGCCTCAGAACCTCTGTCATTAACCCCTGAACTGTTCCACATGTTCTCGATCAGATCCCTGACTTAAGAAATGAATTTCTGATCTAAGAAGGATTATTAAAATGCAGAACCTCTGTCTCTCTAGAAGTAGTTCCATGTGTTGACTCCTCTCCACTCCTCTAGGAATGGATTGAGGGAGGGGATAAGGTTTCTCAAGCTTGAGAGCAGTTGATTTCATGTTCAGAGGGGGTGATTCTGGTGTGTAAACCTCAGTGTTGACAGTGTTAGGAGCACAGATCAGTGGGCAGTAGAATAACCCATTGAACCAATCCCTAGATATTTTAGGGTCCCCTATTGCTTCCTTTGAGGACACTACCCCTAATTTTACTATGAACAAAACAACTATTTGTCCCCTGGTGAGCACCTCTTGGATGAGTTGGGATGCATCCTTACTGTTTGTCTGGGCCATGTCTCATAGCAGAGAGTGGATGTCTGCCCCCTTAGTCTCCTTGGGATTGTCAGTGTTTGGCTACTGAGTGAAATTGCTCCCTTTGTGCCACCAGTCATTTCATTGTGCATATTACAGATGTGAAGTGGTGAGTGGTGATTTCTTTAAAGAGGTATGTGAATTTTGCCTCCCAAGTAGAACAAGACACACTATATCCTGCATGATATTCTAGTTCTGCAGTATCAGATGGTACTCAGATGCTTCACTGGGTTTCTCCCAGTGGCTTACTTCAGGGGATAGGGTGAGAATGGTCCCAACTAATGTCTTGAGTCAACTTCTATCTGACCAGTGTTAACCAGAGCTGCCCGCATTTGATGAGTTTTGCATCCTGGGATTTTTTTCCTAGTGTTTTGGTTGCCATTGAGTGAATCAGCTGTGTCTTGTTTAGGGGTCGGAAAATGATGAAAACATCTGCACATTATTTTATATGACTTTGTAAGGGAGGGTAACTGTGCAGTGATGAGTTACATGTGTTCAAAGAACATGATGAGATTGGCTGTAGCTTAAGCAGTTGTCTGATATAGAGAAGCCTGGTTGGCTGCTTGTGATTGTTCTTAAGTTTCTTCTCAGATCTGAGTGCATTGATTCTGGCTTAGGTTTTGGTTTGTGGGCACAGGCTGCCAAGGCTTTAGAGCCACCCCAGACCCATGGCCTCCTTGTTTAATTACTTTAACAGTGGAATATTGAATTTTCAGGTTTAAACTTCCTGAGTGTGTGGGGGCAGTTGTAAAGACAATAGAGCTGGATCTCATGGGTTTTCTGTCCAGGGCTGCCTCCTGTTATCCCAGCCAGGCACAGGATAGAGTGACAGTGACAGTGGTCAGTGAAGATTTAATGAGAGACTCTTACCCATATGCAGATGTGCTGGTCTCCACCTCTGGGTTAAGTTTAAATTTCTTTCCTGGAATATCCTCCCCAATTGACTGTTTTTTAAATTCTGTTTCTCACATGATTTGCTGTATGTACATAGTCACTTAGTCGTGTCTGACTCTTTGTGACCCCATGGACTGTAGCCTGCCAGGCTCCTCTGTCCATGGGATTTTGCAGGCAAGAACACTGGAGTGGGTTGCCATGCCCTCCTCTAGGGGATCTTCCCGATCCAGGAATCGAACCCAGGTCTCCTGTATTGCAGGCGGATTCTTTACTGTCTGAGCCAGCAGGGAGGCTTCTCTCAGTTCCCATGTTGTCTGTAGAGACTGTGCTGATTCTCCCACCAACCTCTGTGCTTCTTGCTTCCCCAAGTGCCCAGGGTACTAATGTCAATGGCCTGCATTTTAAACACATAAGCAGATGTTTCTTTCATATCCCCCAGCACCCAACACAGGGTTTGGCAGAAAACACAATGCTCAGTTCTGTACTGAGTTGACTGAACTACATTTTCCAACAAGAATTCTAGATTTAGGGATCATTTTTTTTTTTTTTTTTACAAAAACCATAATTTAAGGCCATATAACTTTTCTTGATTAATATTGAGGTTGTTTTACTATTATAAAATGTAAAATAATTCCTCTTTTTTTTTTTTTTTTAATTTTAGGGCAAAATGGTGAAAAGGGGAACTTACTTTGAGTTCCTAAAATCCAGTGTAGATACTTTTTCCATTTTTGACAAGGGGAATAAGCAATCTGAACCATCTCCAGTTCCAGGAACTTCCACTGTGATCTCTGAGTCTTTGGGTCGGCCTCTACAGTCTCCCAGACCTTTGTTGAAAGGTGCAGCTCAAGAGGAACAAGATGTGAGTTTCTATCCATCAGTGTGCCTGGGTCTGTCTGGTCTTGGTGGCCTCAGGGACCTTCAGTCTGCTTCTCTAATGACATCTTCATTTGTCCCAAAGTAGACCCTAAAGTTCCCAAAGTCTATTCCATGGAATTGATAGAAGAGCATGAATGGAGCAAGCCTGCTTGGGGTTCCCCTTTGAGTGTAGGATGGAGAATCTTATGGAGATGAGTAGTGAGTGCACTGCTATGAATTTCTGTGTGTGTGTGGCTCACACTGATTGAGATCTCTTCCGTTTACCATAATTAGATCCTACTCAATCTGGTGGCTCCTAATTTCCCTTATGCATCCAGAGGATTAATGTGAAGACCCCCTTAGACTGAGTCCTGCTTTTGCCACATTAAATCAGCTACTTTTCCTATAGGTTGGAATGTTCAAGCACTACATGTGACTGGTGGTATTATTTTGCCTCGGTGTCAGATGGTTTGTGACAGGTCAGAGGTAACTTATACAAAAGACCTGACACATGGTAGACACTTTGGTAGTTCCCCTCCTCCTTTCTTACCCTTCAAGACTGAGAACCACATCTTATCAACCTTGAATCTCAGTGGCCAGAATAGAGTTGGGACATTCTAGGCTCCTATGACTCTATACTGCATTCTAAGTCCTCCAGACAGAAGTATGGAAATGCGCTAGATCTCCCTTAAAATACACAGATAATCTTTGATATCGAAACCCTGAATATCCAAACCCAGGAGCCTGGATGATTCTGATAAGTATTCAGATTACCTATTCACTTTCTAAACTCAAGAATCACTCTCTAAAATTTTGGAATCACATAGATTCAAATCATACGCTTGCAACATGCTATCCAAACTCATATTATTCCAGCCCTCTTTGTGACTCAGTTTACTGTATTTGGCTAGTATTTAGAGCCCCAAGTATGTTTTCTGTTTCTTTCATTGGGTGACACAAGTCATCTAAAGGGATACATTAGCTCCATATCATTTTGTGTGTTATTTTAGCTTCTGCATTTATATATTAATTGATTTTTGTTGTGTGTGTGCTGACAGTCGTGATTTATTTTAAGCAAAGCTACCCAACTGTGAATAACCTCGTGCAAATGTTCTTTTACTTCTAATAGAATCCTAGGCATAGGATGGCAGGGTCCAAGGGTAAACACATATGTGATTTGGCTAGATATTCCTACACCCTTCTCCATAGGAGATGGACCATCCTGCACTCCTGCCAGTATATGAGATGTGTCTGTTTCCCCACAGCTTTGCAGTGGAGGGCATTGTTTAACTTTTGAAATATGGGGTTTATTATTTAAAATTTCATGTCTCACTGCCATTTTTCCCTTCCAGACTGAGAACATACAGGTTACACTACCTCTAGAGGGCCATCTGGAAGGAAAAGTGGATTCTAAGACCTATGCAAATTACTTTACAGCTGGTGCTCACTGGTCTGTCATCATCTTCCTTATTCTAGTAAACATTGCAGCTCAGGTACGTAAGGGCATTTATCTTGATTTGTGTACTCAGGTTGATATTTACATACTATTTATACTGTACTTTATAATTATTTTTGTGTATTAAGAGATTTATCCCAATGAATTGGCTCATGAGATTGTGAGATCTAGCTGGGTGAATGTGAAATCAGAAAGGCAGGACTACAGGCTGGAACCTCAGGCAGGAGCTGACTCTGCTGTCTTGAGGCAGAATTTCTTCCTCCTCCAGGAAGCCTCAGGTTTTGGTCTTATGGCCTTTGACTGACTGGATGAGGTGACCACAGTGTTGAAAGTGATCTGCTCTACTGAAGTTCTCATGATGGATGTGAACCACATCCACAAAATACCTTCACGGCAACATCTGGACAAGTGTTTGGTTGAATCACTGGAGACCAGCCCAGACAGGTGACACACAGAACACCACTACTGTACCTCTCAAGCTTTTTGCTTTGAAAGATCAAAACATTTTTATGGTTATTACTGCCTTTGCCGTCCACTTGTATTTGCATTGAAACTATATGCAGATCAGGAAGCAACAGTTGAAACTGGACATGGAACAACAGACTGGTTCCAAATAGGAAAAGGAGTATGTCAAGGCTGTATATTGTCACTCTGCTTATTTAAGTTCTATGCAGAGTACATCATGAGAAACGCTGGGCTGGAAGAAGCACAAGCTGGAATCAAGATTGCTGGGAGAAATATCAATAACCTCAGATATGCAGATAACACCATCCTTATGGCAGAAAGTGAAAAGGAACTAAAAAGCCTCTTGATGAAAGTGAAAGAGGAGAGTGAAAAAGTTGGCCTAAAGCTCAACATTCAGAAAACGAAGATCATGGCATCTGGTCCCATCACTTCATGGGAAATAGATGAGGAAACAGTGGAAACAGTGTCAGACTTTACTTTTTTGGGCTCCAAAATCACTTCAGATGGTGACTGCAGCCATGAAATTTAAAAATGCTTACTCCTTGGAAGGAAAGTGATGACCAACCTAGATAGCATATTGAAAAGAAGAGGCATTACTTTGCCAACAAAGGTCTGTCTAGTCAAGGCTATGGTTTTTCTAGTGGTCATGTATGGATGTGAGAGTTGGACTGTGAAGAAAGCTGAGGGTTGAATAATTGATGCTTTTGAACTGTGGTGTTGGAGAAGACTCTTGAGAGTCCCTTGGACTGCAAGGAGATCCAACCAGTTCATTCTAAAGGAGATCAATCAGTCCTGGGTGTTTTTTGGAAGGAATGATGCTAAAGCTGAAACTCCAGTACTTTGGCCACCTCATGCGAAGAGTTGACTCATTGGAAAAGACCCTGATGCTGGGAGGGATTGAGGGCAGGAGGAGAAGGGGACAACAGAGGATGAGATGGCTGGATGGCATCACTGACTCGATGGACGTGAGTCTCAGTGAACTCTGGGAGTTGGTGATGGACAGGGAGGCCTGGCGTACTGCGATTCATGGGGTCACAAAGAGTCGGACACGACTGAGCAACTGAACTGAACATTATATTTGGGGAGCAAAGTCTTCTAGGAAAAAGGAGATTTCTTTTAAAGATATTAAATTTTAAGAGGCCCTCTTCTGACCTGTGGTCATCTGGGGTGTGGGGCTTGGCACAGACTTGAGCCAGAAGGACCATCTCCATGTTCTGGAGCCTTTCCATCCCCCATGTTA
Organism: Bos indicus; assembly: GCF_029378745.1. NCBI lineage: Eukaryota > Metazoa > Chordata > Mammalia > Artiodactyla > Bovidae > Bos > Bos indicus. The sequence continues at coordinate 72,467,828 of NC_091771.1, forward strand.
GTGAGCAGGGTGTGAGGCTCAGTGATGTCAGTGTGTGAGTGACTGTTGTTTCCTGATCTAGGTTGCCTATGTCCTGCAGGACTGGTGGCTTGCAGACTGGTGAGTGATTCCTGATCTGACTAAAAGTGCTATGAAATCTACACAAAGCCTCATTTTCCCACAGAGTCAGGGGTCTGACCCTCACATAGTTTCCCTGAAGAAAAATGAAAGTTCCTGTGGGTGGTGTGTGACCCACCATGGTCTGTCCCATGTCCCTCCCTTTAACAGCTTCTTCAGAGAATTTTTTTTTCTTTTTTTTAACTTTTAATATTGCATTGAAGTATAGCTGATTAACAGTGTTGTGATAATTTTAGGTAAACATCAAAGGAACTCAGACATACATATGCATGTATCCATTCTCCCCCAAACCCCACTTACATCCAGGCTGCCACATAGCATTGAGCAGAGTTTCATGTGCTTATACAATAAGTCCTTTTTGGTTACCTGTTTTAAATATAGCAGTGTGTGCATGACCATCCCAAACTCTGTTAACTGTCCTTCCCTCATCAACCATAAGTTCATTTTCTAAGTCTATCTTCACAAACAGTTTTGAAAACTGAAAGTCGTGATTCAAATTTTTATTTTTATTTATTTTTATTTTTTTAAATTTTATTTTATTTTTAAACTTTACAATATTGTATTAGTTTTACCAAATATTGAAATGAATCCGCCACAGGTATACCTGTGTTCCCCATCCTGAACCCTCCTCCCTCCTCCCTCCTCCCTCCTCCCTCCCCGTAGCATCCCTCTGGGTTGTCCCAGTGCACCAGCCCCAAGCATCCAGTATCGAACCTGGACTGGCGACTTGTTTCATACATGATATTATACATGTTTTAATGCCATTCTCCCAAATCTCCTCACCCTCTCCCTCTTCCACAGAGTCCATAAGACTGATCTATACATCAGTGTCTCTTTTGCTGTCTTGTGCACAGGGTTATTGTTACCATCTTTCTAAATTCCATATATATGCGTTAGTATACTGTATTGGTGTTTTTCTTTCTGGCTTACTTCACTCTGTATAATAGGCTCCAGTTTCATCCACCTCATTAGAACTGATTCAAATGTATTCTTTTTAAGGGCTGAGTAATACTCCATTGTGTATATGTACCACAGCTTTCTTATCCATTCATCTGCTGATGGACATCTAGGTTGCTTCCATGTCCTGGCTATTATAAACAGTGCTGCAATGAACATTGGGGTACACGTGTCTCTTTCCCTTCTGGTTTCCTCAGTGTGTATGCCCAGCAGTGGGATTGCTGGATCATAAGGCAGCTCTATTTCCAGTTTAAGGGAGATATACACAATGTCTTATGAGCTGGGAAACACTTTAGAGCATAAAATACATTTCTCTGAATGGAGATTTTTTTTTATATTTGTGTATATTCTATATATAATCTATAGTGTGATATTTTTTCTTCCCTGTTCAATAGGGCGAAAGTACAAAGTGGCCTGTATTTTAGGACATATGTAAGAGAAGCTGAAGAAGTAATGTTTGAACTGAGCTGGTTCTTAGGAGTTTATTCAGGTGAAGTTGCATCATCTGCTCCATTATAGCAGAGTCTAAGGTGTTTGTGGGTCTGTGTGATAAACTAGGGCTTCCGGAGTAATTCAGCAATGTCTTAACATATTGTCTTAGTCATATTTACTCTGTGAATTAATTAGAGTAATTATTTTAAAGATCTACTAGAAGAAAAGAGGCTCAGTGAAAACTCTTAATTTGCTCTGTACAGTATTTTGGTAGTTAAACGAGGATTGCATATTCAAAAAATCAGCCCCTGGAAATACATGGCTATTGTCTTAAGTAGGTTGCTTTAGCTAAATTTTTTATGGATGGGTAAGGGGATTAGAAATGAATCCCCACCCTGTGGTTCAGGTTGTAACAATTCTGTCTGAATAAACCTTGGCTTTTATTCATCTTGGATGAAATCCTCTAGTAGCATGGGCCCAAATAAAAGCATTATTCCCTCCCAGGTATGCAAAACTCTGCTTTACGATACTGCTCATCTCTTGGGCTTCACTAATTACTAGAGAAGCTAAGCAGGGGAAATCCAGTGTCTGGGATTAGATTCTTTCTCTTTCTTACCTTGAGATCACAGTGTTATCTCCTCCCCAACTGTGTGATTAATTTAACATTTGGCTTGCCATGCTAATATTAACATGACTCTCTCTGTTCACAAGAGTGTTTAGATTTGATATAGCATTATGTACTTCTTAAAGTGTATCTTCACCTAAAATTTTAAATATCTTCTTTATCCATTCACTTGTTGTTGGACATTTGGGTTGCTTCCATGCCATGGCTTTTGTAAATATTGCTGCTATGAATATTGGGGTACATGTGTCTTTTTGAATTATGGTTTTCTCAGGTTATATGCCCAATTGTGAGATTTCTGGGTCATATAGTAGTTGTATTTTTAGTTTTAGTTTTCTAAGGAACCTTCATACTGTTCCCTATAGTGGCTGCATCAGTTTACATTCCTACCAACAGTGCAGGAGGGTTCCCTTTTTTCCACACTCTCTAGCATTTATTGTTTGTGTATTTTTTTGGTGATGGCCATTCTGACTGGTGTGAGGTAATACCTTATTGTAGTTTTGATTTACATTCCTCTAACAGTGATGTTGATCATCTTTTCATGTGCCTCTTGGTCATCTGTATGTCTTCTTTGAAGAAATGTCTATTTAGGTCTTCTGACTATTTTTTGAGTTTTTTTTTTTTTTTTTTCTTTTCTGATATTGAACTGCATGAACTGTTTGTATATTGTGGAGACTAACCCCTGTCAGTTGCTTAGTTTGCAGTTATTTTTTTTCCCATTCTCAGGATTGCTTTTCATTTCATTTATGGTACCTATGTACACTGGAATACTACTCATCCATAGAAAGGAACAAAATTGGGTCATTTGTAGAGACATGGATGGACCTAGAGTCTATCATACAGAGTAAAGTAAGTCAGAAATAGAAAAGCAAACAAAATGCTTATATTAATGCATATATATATATATATATATATATATATATGGAATCTAGAAAAATGGTACATGTAAACCTATTACAGGGCAGGAATGGAGTCATAGATATAGAGAACACACATGTGGACATGGCGAGGGGTGGGGAGGTAGGGAAGATGAATTGGGAGATTAGGACTGACATACATACACTACCATGTGTAAAACAGATAGCTAGTGGGAAGCTGTGGTATAGCACAGGGAGCTTAGCTCAGTGCTCTGTGATGACCTAGAGGGGAGGGATGGGGGGACGGGAGGTCTAAGAGGGAGGGGATATATGTATACATATAGCTGGTTAAGTTCATTGTACAGCAGAAGCTAACACAACAGCTTAAAGCAACTATACCCTAATAAGGAGAAGGCAATGGCACCGCACTCCAGTACTCTTGCCTGGAAAATTCCATGGATGGAGGAGCCTGGTAGGCTGCAGTCCATGGGATCACTGAGAGTCAGACACGACTGAGTGACTTTGCTTCCACTTTCCACTTTCACGCATTGGAGAAGGAAATGGAAACCCACTCCAGTGTTCTTGCCTGGAGAATCCCAGGGACAGTGGAGCCTGGTGGGCTGCCATCTATGGGGTCGCACAGAGTCAGACACAACTGGAGCAACGTAGCAGCAGCAGCAGCATACCCTAATAAAATAAATAAATAAATAAATAAATAAATATCCTCACAGAAAATAATTGTACAAAGTTTGCTTGTACAAATGCTTGTACAAAGATTAACAAAGAATGAGTTATATAAATATCCACTCATTGAAATTTGGCATTTATTTTATTGATTACTTGATAAGAAACTTGAATCTAACAGCAGTTTAGCTTCAGAATTGGTGGACAATGAGAGCTTAGAGAAGAATGAAAGGATTCTGTTGCACATTGTTAGAGGATGGTGGGCTAAGGCAAAATGCCTGTTGATGGAATTCAGGAATTTAAACAGCTTTCAGAATTTAAATAACACTGGTCAGTTGAATGGAAAAAAGTGCTTGGTGGAATATTTATTACAGAAGTCACCCCAACTCTGTTTAACATTGTGAGTTGAAGAGATGTTTAGTAAAAGTGAAGTAGCTCAGTCATGTTAGACTCCTTCCAACCCCATGGACTGTACCTACCAGGCACCTCTGTCCATGGGATTTTCCAGGCAAGAGTACTAGAGTGGGTTGCCATTTACTTCTCCAGGGGATCTTCCTTACCCAGGGATCAAAGCCAGGTCTCCCACATTGTAGGCAAACACTTAACTGTCTGAGCCACCAGTGAAGTCCAAAGAGATGTTTAGAGGGTGGTTTTAATTTTTTTATGCATAGTACTATTCATTTATGTCATTGTTAAAACACAAATTAAATTTTTGTATTTACTTACAAATGCCTTGGGGTTCTATCAAACATTTCAGTTCACTTCAGTTCAGTCGCTCAGTCATGTCCGACTCTTTGTGACCCCATGAATTGCAGCACACCAGGCCTCCCTGTCCAGCACCGACTCCCGGAGTTCACTCAAACTCACATCCATCGAGTCAGTGATGCCATCCAGCCATCTCATTCTCTGTCGTCCCCTTTTCCTCCTGCCTCCAATTCCTCCCAGCATCAGAGTCTTTTCCAATTAGTCAACTCTTCTCATGAGGTGGCAAAAGTATTGGAGTTTCAGCTTTCGCATCATTCCTTCCAAAGAACACCCAGGGCTGATCTCCTTCAGAATGGACTGGTTGGATCTCCTTGCAGTCCAAGGGATTCTCAAGAGTCTTCTCCAACACCACCGTTCAAAAGAATCAATTCTTCGGCAGTCAGCTTTCTTCATAGTCCAACTCTCACATCCGTACGTGACCACAGGAAAAACCATAGGCTTGACTAGACGGACCTTTGTTGTAAAAGTACTGTCTCAGCTTTTCAATATACTATCTAGGTTGGTCATAACTTTTCTTCCAAGGAGTAAGCATCTTTTAATTTCATAGCTGCAATCACCATCTGCAGTGATTTTGGAGCCCCCCAAAATAAAGTCTGACACTGTTTCCACTGTTTCCTCATCTATTTCCCATGAAGTGATGGGACAGGATGCCATGATCTTTGTTTTCTGAATGTTGAACTTTAAGCCAACTTTTTCACTCTCCTCTTTCACTTTCATCAAGAGGCTTTTTAGTTCCTCTTCACTTTCTGCCATAAGGGTGGTGTCATCTGCAAATCTGAGGTTATTGATATTTCTCCCAGCAATCTTGATTCCAGCTTGTGCTTCTTCCAGCCCAGCGTTTCTCATGATGTACTTTGCATAGAAGTTAAATAAGTACGGTGACAATATACAGCCTTGATGTACTCCTTTTCCTATCTGGAATCAGTCTGTTGTTCCATGTCCAGTTCTAATTGTTGCTTCCTGACCTGAATATAGGTTTCTCAAGAGGCAGGTCAGGTGGTCTGGTATTCCCATCTCTTTCAGAATTTTCCACAGTTTATTATGATCCACACAGTCAAAGGCTCTGGCATAGTCAATAAAGCAGAAAAAAATGTTTTTCTGGAACTCTCTTGCCTTTTCAATGATCCAGCGGATGTTGGCAATTTGATCTCTGGCTCCTCTGCCTTTTCTAAAACCAGCTTGAACACCTAGAAGTTCATGGTTCACATATTGCTGAAGCCTGGCTTGGGGAATTTTGAGCATTACTTTACTAGCATATACGCATGTAAATTTCTATGTAAATTTTATCTATAGAATAAAATGTGCAGTATCTTTATAAACTGCCTACCATGCCTCAGCATTGTTGAGGATAAAACAGAGTTCTTGTGCTGATTGATGTTTCATTATTTCAGGGTTAACTTTATCTACCATCCTTTTTGGCATCATAAGGTCTCTGTTGATATTCTATGTCCTTGCTAATTCTTCACAAACTTTGCACAACAAAATGTTGGAGAGCATTTTGAGAACTCCGGTGTTGTTCTTCAATAGAAATCCAATAGGTAAGTCAGACATGAAGTTTCTCAATGAATATGTCTTATAAACAGATTTAGTGCCTGATTGCATTTTCATATTTGAAAATGGAAGATATGCTTGGAAGAAAATCACTGTCTATGTTTTTTCATTTTCTACCAAAAACTTCATTGATAATTTTTATTGGTAGGAAAAAATATGAATATAGGAGTATATAAGCTTTTATTCCAATTTATTCATGTCTGTAAAGATAAATGAATGTTTACTTTGCAGGATGATTTAAGAGTCCATTTGTTATATATACCCAATATACAATGCAAATGTGTTGAAATGCTTTTGTCTAATTGTTGAAATGCTGGCCATGTTACATAATGTCAAGTTAACTAGGAAAGACCTTCTTCCAGGAACATGTCTACAAGAGACAGGCTGTGTGTTTGTTTCTTTCATTGCCCATCCATATCTGGGACGACAGAGCTCTGGCATGTGCTCATATTTTGAGGTTTACCTGAATTGTAATGGAAGATTAATTAAAATATAAGATCAGTGAGTGGTATACATCTTCTTCAATAAAATCAACCCTCTAGTTTTACAATGGACTTTTGGTTACATTTAAGAGATCTTGTGGTACATAGCAGGAGGATCTTCAATACTAAGTAAGAGTGTCCCTGAAGGTTTCCCAGTGGTTGCTTTCTCCACTCTGAGGCCTTTGACCTGTCTTGCTTTGGAAGGTAGTCTTGTGACCTGGGTTTCTATGAAGAGTTAGTTCATTGCTGTATACACCCACTCTCAGTTGGTTAGACTTGTGCTGAGGCCCACACTGGCTTTATTTTTCCAGATGATTGACAGGACCTGTCAAAGCAGGGATGTGACTGGAGAGAGGACAGGAGTTGCCTGGTCATCAACTAGCTGTGTGTGTGATCAAGGTCAAAGTAGGCAGATACTACTGGAGGCAAATCTCCAGGCAGGATGTTGTCATGGTTGTAAGTATGGACTCTGGAGCCAACTTCTGGGTTTAGTTCTGGTGCTAGTTACCAATAGTAATAGCCAGTGACATTTATGTTAATATTTATGTGCAAATTATTTAATTTCTCTGTGTCTCAATTTTCTTACCTATAAAATGAGGATACTATTTACACAGTTACCAATACCTTGATTTTGTGGGCATTAAACAGGTTAATATATTCACAGCATTTAGCACACAGGCAGTACCTAATGAACCTTAGTGAAGATGATGACATGGTGTCTGGAAACTTCCTATCCTGTTAAATGGGAATAACTGCTGTCCTTCCTGTTTGACAAGGCTGTTGTGAGGATTGAATAAGACTATTTAGGGCAGCATATTGTGGAGATTTATTCAGCACATGTTGTTTAGCCCAGGCACTGTGTGGAGCACAGGATGGTAAGATGCAGAGGCTCACTCAGATCTCATCATGTTATGAAGCCATAGCGAGGAAGTGATTGGAGGAGTCCACGCTATTATGGCTGTGAAGTTGCTCTACTTAGTCTGTTAATGTGAAAGCTACAGTCATAAATTTGGGAGCATTAAATGGGACTGAATTTCTGTTATCAAAGCCTCTGAGTGCTCATGACCACAGTTCAACAGGCTGATGATGACCTGTAGGCTTCTCCAGATGCTGATGCATTTATTATTCAAGAATTTGGATCCAAGTTTAAATCTTCAAGATCACTAATCCTACAGCAGCAGGCATACCAGTGTATATCTTGTCTCCCTATCCTGTGTCTATTATCCAAACTTCATTCCTTCAAGAAATAGAAGCCCAATTAAGTACTGCAAAGGTACGCCCAAAGGTTTGGGGGCATCAGTTATTTACTCTTTTAGTGGTACGCTAAGTTGAACTCTCCCCTGTGTTTATTTTCAAAAGTAGAATTTGTAATAGATAATTTATGGTGGAATTTGTTTTTGGTATATGATCACATGAAGAGAAAACCACATATAGTGGTATTACTTCTTACTGAATTCAAGCTCATGCTGCTTGCCTTCACAATGCCAGTGAGTCTTACAGATGTCGTGTTAAAGCAAGAAATAGCAACTTTACTTGGAAACCTGGTAGACTGAGAAGGTGGCAGACTAATATCTCAAAATAACCATTTTACAGGGGTCTGGATGCCAGATTCTTTTATAGAACATAGAGGAGAAGAGGCCAGGAAGTAAAGCCATTGACCTTGCAAAATTGGAGGGGATTTGTTAATTTTTTTCTTTTCTACAGCTATCCAAAAGTGGTGAGGGTCAGACTGTCTCCCTGTGAGCTGGAAAAAAAAAAAAAAAAGCCACTTTAGTTTAACCTGAGGCAGAGGTGCAGGTTTCCCTGACAAAAGCAGTGAATAGCAATGGTCAAAGAAACAGATCCAATGTTGAGTCAAAATTGGCTTCTCTCTATTATACTTCCTTAAATATGCACCTGCTCTATCTTGGGCCAGTACTCTCTTCTTTCTCATCCCGAGTCTCCTCAGGGTGCACCACCCTTGTAGGGGTGGCTTCAGAGTCCTCATGGCTGCAGAATCCTTTGTTTACTGATGTGGCAGGTGGCGTTTTAAGTTCACAGTAGATATTTGATAGAAATTAGTTCTCATATTCTAATCCTGCAGCCTTTAGGATATACTATTGTTGTGGATTCTGAGAAGAGAAATAAAATCAATGATAAGTGATTCTTACTCATTTAGTAAAATTTTTGTTTTCCTTTCTATATCCCTCTGATCTTCTTAGATGCTTATTCATAAATCTGTGCTTGTCACACCTGGTACACCTCTGAAAATAAAGACTTAATTACCCCAGTATTAAACTCACAACTTGGGAATGTCAGAACTCACAGTTTTCCCAAATGTGAGGTGCTGTGAATGACCTGGAGGGAAAAAAATTGCAGAGAGGTTATAATTATGTTGATTTAAAGAGTATCATTTGGGAAAATTAATCTTGATAACAAAAGCAAAATTAGTGTAACATTAGGATTAACTTAGGTATTTTGCAACTGTTTATTTAAACTTAGCTCTTGGAATGAGTCTTAGATGGGATGGATCTAAAGGGAGGGAACATTCTGAAATTCACCAACCCTTCTTGATACTGCCACAAGACTCCCCTGTTCTTTTAAAATTCAGGACTAATTTTCAACTCCCCACCCACTGCCATTTGGTGGTAGTTTTGTTTCTCTTTAGGTATCATCCTATTTTCTCTTTCTTTTTACACACATCAGCTTATTTCATTTGAATTTGTAATATATTAAATTTACTGTTTGATTGTTAAATCATGTCTGACTCTTTTGTGGTCCCATGGAGTGTAGTCCACCAGGCTCCTCTGTTCATGGAATTTCCCAGGCAAGAATACTGGAGTCGATTGCCATTTCCTTCTCCAGAGGATCTTGACGACCCAGGAATTGAGCTTACATCTCTTTTGTCTCCTGCATTGTCTGGTGGATTCTTCACACCTGAGCCACTAGGGAAATCCAATACATTAAATATTTAATACATGTCTTTTTCTTTTTTTAAGATTTATTTATTTATAGTTGGATTGGGTCTTTGGTGCTGCACACGGGCTTTCTCTACTTACAGCAAGCAGAGCTGCTCTTCATTGTGGTGCTCCTGCTTCTCATTGCAGTGGCTTCTCTTGCTGTGGAGCTCAGGCTCTAGGCAGAGGGGCTTCAGTAGTTCTGCCACACAGGCTTAGTTGCTCTGTGGTATGTGGGATCTTCCTGGACCAGGGATTGAACCTATATCCTCTGCACTGAGGACACTATACCACCAGGGAAGTCCCTAAATACATATGCTTTTAAATTATTGTTTTGATTTGTTTGTGAATTGTTTCCTGTCTTAGGAAATGAGTAATCTCTCATATCCTGTTCTTGCAGGCAGAATTTTAAATCGATTGGGCATATGGATGACTTGCTGCCCCAGACATTTCAAGATTTCATCCAGGTAACGTACCAATCCTGTCGAGTTCTCACAGGTAACAGTAGACTGCCTGTTTCTCAAGGTCATTTCAGAGGAGCTGATGATGGGCTTTTCAGCTTGGTGATATGTCCTGTTATCTTCAGTAAAGGTCATGGTTGTGAGAGAAAGGTGTGGCTGTGATTGGGAGGCTGAGTTAACATGAGTGACACCTGGGGCAGGAGTGGCTACACAGTCACGTCAAAGTTGGTCTGAAGCAGCAACATGCTGAGCAAGCGGTTCTCCCTCTGCCTTCCAGGTGTCTGGTATGGATTCCCTTTACTGTGAGTGCATTTCATAACATAGAAATAATCACCTCTTGTGGAAAGATAACCTAGATGAACTAAATTATGCTACATATTGGGCTTCCCAGGTGGCTCAGTGGAAAAAAATTTGCCTGCCAGTGCAGGGGATGCAAGAGGCATGAGTTCGATCCCTGGCACAGGAAGATCCCCTGGAGGAGGAAATAGCAACCCACTCCAGTATTCTTGCCTGGAGAATTTCATGGACAGAGGAAGCTGGTGGGCTACAGTCCATGGGGTCACAAAGAGTTGGACATGACTGAGCACTAGCCAGATGCATTGTATTACCACAGAGGACAAACATTTACTTACTATTTTATTTGGATAAAGCTAAGTGTGCTTGCCTGGAGAATCCCAGGGACGGGGAAGCCTGTTGGGCTGCCATCTATGGGGTCACACAGAGTCGGACACGACTGAAGTGATTTAGCAGTAGCAGCAGCAGCAGTAGGTGTGGTTAGTTACAAAGAAAAGAGTGATAAAAATAAGGTGGAGTTTATACTTTAACAAGGACAATGTTGTTGTTGTTTAGTTACTAAATTGTGTCCAACTATTTTGTGACCTACATAGACTGTGGCCTGCCAGATTCCTCCATCCATGATATTTCTCAGGCAAGAATACTCGAGTAGGTTGCCATTTCCTTCCTTGCCCAGAAGATCTTACTGACCCAGGGATCAAACCTATGTCTCCTGTATTGGCAGGTGTATTCTTTACCACTGAGCCACCTGGGAAGTCCAAGTACAGTAGAGAGCAGTTATTGAAGGTACAAAGCCTTTAAGCCAGTAATTCAATTCTTGGATCAAGGTCATCTCAGAAAATGTCTTTTGTTTTTGTAGGCAGTTTTTCTTTTCACAAGTTGATTGCTCTGTCTTAAAGGGGTCTTAAAAAAAGAGAGAGAGAGAGAGAGAAACCTACAGGAATACCTTCTATCCAGCCTCTGTTTTGTCTATGAACTTGAGGTTCTAAAGATGATGTTGGGTCATCTCAGCCCTCATTTCTTCACTTGGTATTGTTGCTCATGTGGACTATTCTTTCTGTTTTTTTTTTTTTTTTTTTTTAAATTCTGTCTACTTTTTAGTAGACAGAATTATCAATAACCTCAGATATGCAGATGACACCACCTTTATAGCAGAAAGTGAAGAGGAACTAAAAAGCCTCTTGATGAAAGTGAAAGAGGAGAATTAAAAGGTTGGCTTTAAGCTTAACATTCAGAAAATGAAGATCATGGCATCTGGTCCCATCACTTCATGGGAAATAGATGGGGAAACAGTGTCAGACTTTATTTTTGGGGGCTCCAAAATCACTGCAGATGGTGATTGCAGCCATGAAATTAAAAGACACTTACTTCTTGGAAGAAAAGTTATGACCAACCTAGATAGCATATTAAAAAGCAGAGACATTATTTTGCCAACAAAGGTCTGCCTAGTCAAGGCTATGATTTTTCCAGTAGTCATGTATGTATGTGAGAGTTGGACTGTGAAGAAACCTGAGCACTGAAGAATTGATGCTTTTGAACTTTGGTGTTGGAGAAGACTTTTGAGAGTCCCTTGGACTGCAGGGAGATCCAACCAGTCCATTCTAAAGATCAGTCCTGGGTGTTCTTTGGAAGGAATGATGTGAAAGCTGAAACTCCAGTAGTTTGGCCACCTCATGTGAAGAGCTGACTCATTGGAAAAGACTCTGATGCTGGGAGGGATTGGGGGTAGTAGGAGAAGGGGACGACAGAGGATGAGATGGCTGGATGGCATCACTGACTTGATGTACATGAGTTTGAGTGAACTCCAGGAGTTGGTGATGGACAGGGAGGCCTGGCGTGCTGCAATTCATGGGGTCGCAAAGAGTTTGACATGACTGAGTGACTGAACTGAACTGAACTGAACCTTTTAATAATTAAATACGTGGGGCATTTTCTTTTTCTTTCTAAGTGTTAATTTTAGAAATGAAATGCATTATCAAGAGCTGAACACAGAATTGCAGGAGTCAATATCTGACCGCGGACAGTGTGCCCTATGGGCACAGCTTCCACTGTTACCAATGTGAATTAAGCTGAGATTTGGAGGCAGAGTGCTTTTACTGCAGAGATGTCTGTTTTGTTTTGTTTTGTTTTCCTCTTCCACAAACTTATTTCATAAATGTGTCCTACTGAGTTTAACTACATAATTTATCCCCAGAAACAATTCTTCCCTAAAGACAGTGCTATATTTTTAACAGTGATTGTGAATTACTTTGAAAAGATTTTGTGAAAGTCTTTATTAATGACAAGCTAGGCCAAGGTTGGGTTTCCTCTGTGTGCTTAGTATATGGTTAGTTAGTGGTCATAATTAGAATCATCACATAGTTTTGCATGACATATAGAGGGTCAGAGATAGATGCTACCTGATTTCAGTAGGATACAGTCTCAGTAATGAAGAGGGAAAATTCTAGTCTCACTGATTTCCAATCACAGCTCTGCCCTGTAGTTCAATTATCTTGAAGTTGAAGGTGGAGGCATCCTGCAGGCCATTGGAAGTAAGAGTCTGGTGTCAGAGGGAGAGACCTGGGATGAACATGGAGCCTGTGTAGTTCTCACTGAGCAGGTAGTAGCTGAATCTGTGAAGATGACATGATTGCCTAGTGAAAATGAATGAGAAGGCTCGATACTCAGAGAGAAAGCAGAGAGAAAGGGAAGAGAGGAGACACACAATGAATAGCAAGGGAGAAAGGAGGAAGTAGGTTGGGGAGCCAAGGAAGGACGAGTCTGTTTAATGGAAGGTGAGTCTGTGGAAAATTATCGGTTGATTTCAGATCAGAAGGCTTCCAGTGACGTGAGTAACAGGATTCAGATGGGAGGAGGCCAGACTGCAAAAGGCTGCAAATCCATGAGGTGTAGAGGGAGTTGAGGTGAAGACAGGCTACTCTTGAAAGGAGTTTGCAGCAAGAGAAAGGTCCATCTGGAATGTAGGATGTGAGGATATGTTGCTGGTTGTTTGGATTTTGTGAGTCATGTGTGTGAGGTGGAAACGGGAGGGTATTTCACTCTCTCCCTCATTCTCTTCAACAAACCAAATAGATTTGAGGTTCTGAGGTACAGGTATGACTCAGACACGAAGCCCTCCCGTCGTGGGTCTCCTTCAGTCTCCCAGGGGAGGAAGACATCCAGAAACTCACCCCTTGATGCTTTTGGAATCCTAATTGTGGGAGCTCTGTCAAAAAATAAAGATCATGGCATCTAGTCCCATCACTTCATGGCAAATAGATGGGAAAACAATGGAAAAAGTGACAGACTTTATTTTCTTGGGCTCCAAAATCACTGCAGATGGTGACTGCAGCCATGAAATTAAAAGACTCTTTCTCCTTGGAAGAAAAGCAATGACAAACCTAGACAGTGAATTAAAAAGCAGAGATATAACTTTGCTGACAGAGGTTCATCTAGTCAAAGCTATGGTTTTTCCAGTAGTCATTTATGGATATGACTGTTGGACCATAAAGAAAGCTGAGTGCCAAAGAACTGAAGCTTTTGAACTGTGGTTTGGAGAAGACTCTTGAGAATCCCTTGGACAGCAAGGAGATAAAACCAGTCAATCCTAAAGGAAATCAACCCTGAATATTCATTGGAAGGGCTGATGCTGAAACTGAAGCTCTAATACTTTGGCCACCTGATGTGAAGAGCCAACTTATTGGAAAAGACCCTGATGCAGGGAAAGATTGAGGGCAGGAAGAGAAGGGGATGACAGAGGATGAGATGATTGAATGTCATCACTGACTCAATGGACATGAGTTTGAGCAAACTCTGCGAGGTGGTGAAGGACAGGGAAGCCTGGTGTGCTGCAGTCCATGGGGTCACAAAGATTCAGGCTCAACTTAGTGACTGAACAACAATACTGAGAAAGTCCTTATTATAGTGTTTGGCTCATACAATAAACATCATGAGGACCACCTATAGTTTTATTTCTTAGGATGGGAAAGCATTCCTTCCTGTTTTAACAAGTCTTTCAAGGAAAGGAGTTTCAGTTCAGTTCAGTCGCTCAGTCGTGTCCGACTCTTTGCGACCCCATGAATCGCAGCATCCTAACAAAAGAGCTCATTAAAGTTTGTCTTTGAAAAGTGTCCTTCATAAGGTTCCCTCTGTATGTATTTTCACTATTTCAGATGTTTCTACTTGTGATTGGCGTGGTAGGTGTGATGGTGGCTTCGATTCCTTGGATTGCTATACTTGTGATTCCGCTTGGAATCATTTTCTTTGTTCTTCGGTGGTATTTCTTAAGGACGTCACGAGATGTGAAACGCCTGGAATCTACAAGTGAGTACCAGGGCTCTCAGGTTGGGATGGCAATGCAGGCTGGCTTCCGTTTATGCAGTAATTAACCAGACCCCTTAAATTCCAGAGAGTCTATCTTCTGGAACTTCTCATTAAGTTGACATTATGTAGTTGAATGTGATGGCCACTGTTGAGTCAATGTGATCCTTAAGGCAAATGGAGCTGGGAGCAAGTCAACTGCAGCTTTGCATTTTTAGCATAAAGAGGACAAATGTGAGCACCATGAGGACAGGAACTGTTTCTGCCTTGTTTATGACATACTGCCTAACGCAGAGTATCCAGTCTATAAATACTTTCCTTAAAAATAAAATATTTCATCATGTTGGAACTAATGTAGAAGGAAAATAGGAGTTTTTCTTCTCCTGGAGTTACCAGAAATGACAAAGATAGTAAAAGATTAGGAAAGGGAAAGGAGACATTAAGGAAATGTATGTCAGAAGTGACGTATTTGAAAAAATACATTCATTTACATATCCAAGTAAGTTGCATCTGCCAATCTGCATGTATTGAAAAGATAAATCCTGTTATTTTCAGCTTGCTCTTTATCATCACCAGTATTTGGAGTGATACCACACTGTTTGTGATCCCTCCTTTCTCAAAACTTCTAATATAAATAATGTTAAAAATATTCCCCTAGGAGGACACAGGGTGGAGAATCTGTTCAGTAGGCATTTGGTCTATTACTCCAATCAATTTTAGAATAATGAGGAACAGGGACTTCCCTGGTGGTCCTGTGGATAAAACTCTGTGCTTCTACTACAGGGGTCACAGCTTCAATCCCTGGTTGGGTAATAAGATCCCACACAGCACAGCCAAAAAATAAAAAAATAAAAACAGAATAATGGGGGACACATTTTATGATTAATCCTTCTATTCTACAGGTAATCACAGATGATGAAATAATTGAATATTTATCATTATTAATGTACATATTCCATCAATATTAAAACAAAAAATAAAAGTAGAATTGTTATATATATATTTAAAAAGTTATAAGAACTATAGCCAAAGATAAGGAAGGAAGATATTTATACCAGAGACCTCAATCATGAATAATTATCGCAAATTAATACCAACTTAATCTTCTAGAAATTAAGCCAAGAAGAGAAGTATATTGAGCCCCATGGTTCTTTGTATCTACCAAGTGGGAAAAAATCTAAGTTCATCCAGTCAAAGGAGTTTTTTCCCTTTATTGTGGCATTTCTGTGCTTTGTATTTAATAATAAAATACTTAAGAGGTACTTATTCTAATTATTTGCAAAAAGAATAGTGATCATCCGTTTTATAAAAGCTTTAGAAGTTTTCACTTATCAAGAGAACTAGCTGAACTCCTGTGAGGTGTGGTCTTGTGATGTGTTTGGATGAAGGGGAGCAGTAGAGTCCAGGTGTGTGGTGTTCTGCTGATGTGACTTGGTAGCACGGTAGGACCTGGGGAGGCAGAAGAGGAAGTGATGAGCTCCATCCAGTCTTCTGTTGTAGACAAGGCTTCAGATGTTTTATGATTTGAGGGTGCACATGAGCTGCAGTAATTCAATAGTTTTTTTGGAAAAACCAAGTATATGGTACATTCAAAGAGGGATTGTTCCAGAAGAAACATGTGATTAAGATTTATACGTAGGGAGAGGGCCACTTCCCATGCACACAGAAGTGGAGAGAAGGGCACCTCCTGAGGCTTTTTTTTTTTTTTTTGAAGAAGCAGTACAGGATTTTCTCAATGTTTCATCTGAAGAGTCTGAGAACTTTGGCCCCATCTCTATAGAATATTGGAATCTTTGGTACCCTAGTAGGCTGCAGGAATGTTAGACTGTAAATTCAATCCAGATACCCTCTTCTCCACACCCCAGATAACCACATGTGGTGGTGAGTTGACTAGAATTGTCTATGTTTTCTCTCTTGGAGAAGGCAATGGCACCCCACTCCAGTGCTTTTGCCTAGAAAATCCCATGGATGGAGGAGCCTGGTAGTCTGCAGTCCATGAGGTCACTAGAGTCGGACACAACTGAGCGACTTCACTTTCACTTTTAATTTTCATGCATTGAAGAAGGAAATGGCAATCCACTCCAGTGTTCTTGCCTGGAGAATCCCAGGGACGGGAAGCCTGGTGGGCTTCCATCTATGGGGTCACACAGAGTTGGACACAACTAAAGTGATGCAGAAGCAGCAGCATGTTCTCTCTCTAGGTGGTGGGTCTGTGCCATAAATAATAACACTGCTGTTTTCTCTAAATAGTAACTGATAGTATATCTTAAGGTCACAACTGGAGCCTCCAGCAAAAAGGACACCTGACTGCTGTGGCCAGAAGGCATAAACCTGCTTCTTCCTTGTGCTCTGAAGGACTGCTGAAGTGCTGAGGTTTTGTTTCAGATTCTACTGCCTAGCTGTCTCTAGAAACTTAGGTTGAAGTTTTCATCTGAATGGTGAATATTCAGCTGATTATATTGGCTTTATTTGGCACATTTTTGCAAAATTGAGTAGAGCAATAGTCACACAGCAGTACATAACACCTGGATGAAATTTGATTGCCTTTCTCTAGCCAACTCTTTTTTGTTTGTTTTTAAAGTTTTTATTTTATATTGTTCAGTTTAGTTGCTCAGTTGTGTCTAACTTTGCTACCGGATAGACTGCAGCATGCCAAGCCTCCCTGTTCATCACCAACTCCCAGAGTTTATTCAGACTCATGTCCATTGAGTCAGTGATGCCATCTAACCATCTCATCCCCTGCCATCCCCTTCTCCTCCCACCTTCAATCTTTCCTAGCATCAGGGTCTTTTCAGATAAGTCAGTTCTTTGCATCAGGTGGCCAAAGTATTGGAGTTTCAGCTTCAGCATCAGTCCTTCCAATGAATATTCAGGACTGTTTCCTTTAGGATGGACTGGTTGGATCTCCTTGCTCTCCAAGGGACTCTCAAGAGTCTTCTCCAATAGCACAGTTCAAAAGCATAAATTCTTTGGCACTCAGCTTTCTTTATAGTCCAACTCTCACATCCATACATGACTACTGGAAAAGCCATAGCTTTGACTAGACAGACCTTTGTTGGCAAAGTAATGTCTCTGCTTTTTAATATGCTGTCTAGGTTGGTCATAACTTTCTTTCCAAGGAGTAAGTATCTTTTAATTTCATGGCTGCACTCACCATCTGCCGTTATTTTGGGGCCCCCCAAAATAAAGTCTATCACAGTTTCCAGTGATCAATGCAAAGAAATAGAGGAAAACAATAGAATGGGAAGCACTAAAGGTGTCTTCAAGAAAATTAGAGATACAAAGGGAATATTTCATGCATATGGGCACAATAAAGACAGAAATGGTATGGACCTAACAGAAGCAGAAGATATTAAGAAGAGGTGGCAAGAATACACAGAATTATACAAAAAAAGATCTTCACGACCCAGATAATCACGATGGTGTGATCACTCACCTAGGGCCAGACATCCTGGAATGCAAAGTCAAGTGGGCCTTAGGAAGCATCACTATGAACAAAGTTAGTGGAGGTGATGGGATTCCATTTGAGCTATTTCAAATACTAGAAGATGATGCTGGGAAAGTGCTCACTCAATATGCCAGCAAATTTGGAAAACACAGCAGTGGCAACAGGACTGGAAAAATTCAGTTTTCATTCCAGTGCCAAAGAAGGGCGATGTCAAAGAGTGCTCAAACTGCCACACAACTGCATTCATCTCACATGCTAGGAAAGTAATTTTGTATTGGGTTATAGCCCATTAACAAGCAATGTTGTGATGGCTTCAGGTGAACAATGAAGTGAACAATGAACATATACATGTATCCATTCTCCCCCAAACTGGTCTCCCATCTAGGCTGCACTTAACATTCCATGAGCTACACAGTAGGTACTTGCTGGTTATCCATTTTAAATCAATCACTGTGTATACGTCCATCCAAAACTCTCTAACTATCTATTCTTCTCATCCTTCACCCAGCGACCATATGTTCGTTCTCTAAGTGTGTGAGTCTGTTTCTGTTTTGTAAGTTCACTTGTATCATTTCTTATTAGATTCCACATATAAGGGATTTCATATGATATTTCTCCTTCTTTGTCTGACTTCATTCATATGCCACTCTCTAGGTCAATCCATGTTGCTTTTCATTCTTTTTGGTGGTCTAGGCCACTTTTTGCATTTAGCAGTGTCTGATTGATGAAGTCATATGCAAATTCTGTCTGTAAGTCTGCTGTGATCAGCGCAATACCTGCCACAGGCATTGCTAGCAGTGAGTTAGCATATTTGTCAGGTGTATTGAGACCATGGATCCTCAAGTCTGCTGTTTTAAGGGGTTTTCATACCAGATTCCCAGGAACTTTGTTCAATTTCTGGTGTTTAATAAGATGTACAGTAATGGCAAAGGCTGTTGGATATTAGCTGAGTTATATCTGGGAGTTTTCTGAACATAAATAATGAAGTCTGGAGAAAAATGTCTGTAGTCACACATCAGCATCCTTGCTGCTGCTGCTGCTGCTAAGTCGCTTCAGTCGTGTCGGACTCTCTGCGACCCCATAGACGGCAGCCCACCAGGCTCCCCAATTCCTGGGATTCTCCAGGCAAGAACACTGGAGTGGGTTGCCATTTCCTTCTCTAGTGCATGAAAGTGAATAGTGAAAGTGAAGTCACTCAATCATGTCTGACTCTTAGCGACCCCATGGACTGCAGCCCACCAGGCTCCTCCGTCTATGGGATTTTCCAGGCAAGAATACTGGAGTTGGGTACCATTGCCTTCTCCATCCCTCAGCCCTAAGTGGGGTTTAAAAGAAACAGGAGGCTTTTCATAGGTGTGCATTCCATCTGGCCCACTGTAACTCTTGGGCATGAGGTGAGGTAGGTGGTGGGATGTTTTGTTCCCTGGTGTTCAAGGCTGAGATGGCACCTAGTTTCTAAAGTTGACCCCGCCCTCCATCCCTGCAGGGAGAATCAGCTGCACTTTGATCTCCTGACAGGGAAGCATGTGAGGGAGGCCACGCTGAAGACTTCATTCCAGGACTCTCCCTGGGGAAACAGCCATGTCTGCTTCCTGCTCAGAAGCCTTGTCTGTGATAAATAGTGTTGACATCACAACATTTGCTATGGAAATTGGAGCCTGGTTCTAGTGAGTTTTATGTACTCTCTGGAGCTGGAGCCTTGGCATCCTCCTGATAGGGTGATGGCCCCAGAATTCACCTGTGTCATCCCTGTGAGCACCCAGTGTCCAGACTGAGTTCTGGAGGTGGGTTGGGACAACTGCCAGGTTGCAGAAAAGGCCTGAACAGGGCTCCAAGCCTCTTATTTGGAGCTTGAGCTCAGTCTGTGTTTGTATTGCTCTTATAAGGGCAAAGTTATAGGAAGCTAAAATAAAAAGTTATTCAACTTAATGAAGACACAGAGCCATGTGGATGCTGAAATGAGAACACAGGCACACGACTGGATAATCAAAAGCACCACTGAATCACTTTCAGCTCTTTGCCTGAACAAAGTACAAAGGGGAAGTGTTACATCATGTTGGGGTTCAGAGAAGGTTTTTCCTTTAAATCAGTGTCACAGGTGGGACCCTAATAGTTATGGTTTCTGGTCAGACACCCCCAGGTAGAAAGAGCCCCAGGGTCCAGTGGATGGTCAACTGGCCTCCAACCCAAGCTGTCCTTCCCCAGCCAGGGCTTCCTACCCTCTCTGAGCTCCAGTGTCTCACAGGAGGAAGCCTGCTCCTTCCTTGCTGGTAGAACCGAGGACACTAAGCTTAAGAGGAGGTTCTGTGTCTTTGCCCCGTTGTATCCCAGTGCCCCCCACCCCCACCCCACAGTGCCCATGTGCATGTTGCTACTGACTACACTGTCACCCAGACAGACATTCGGATGTTAGGCTAAGGAGTCAGGCCCTGAAAATAATTTGGACTTCTCCCCCTTGACTTTTTTCCCTATCATTTTATAAAATCTCCATAGCCTCCTGAAAAGTAAGTGATCTTAACTTCCTCTAAACATCCAGGTTTTACTAACAGCTCTTCTCAGGTGATGTACAGGTAACATGGTGATGTCAGTATTTCCTTCTGATACAACACAAGTTATCATTCATCCCAGACAGAGGTCACAGTCTCATAATCTGCCCCTGACAACAGCAAGTTACAGCCTCGTTCACGGTGGGGAATGAGAACCATAAGGGGTCCTCCCTGCCCTGCAGCCTGCAGCCCACCTGTTCCCTGATGGGCAGGAGCTTGACGCTGGTGCTCATGGTCAGTGTGCTCTTAGAGAAGATGGCAGGAAATAAATGACCAGTCATGTGACACCAGACCCAAAACTCACTTGAAGCCACTCAAAAGAGAATGGACACTAAGGCCACTGTCAGATTCTAAAAAGGTGATGTGAGTGTCACATGCCACAGTGACCTCCAAACACCAGGACAGGTATCTAGAATGGCAGTTATAAAAACACCCATCAGGTTCCTGGGGCAGAAGTCAAGACCATTCAAAGGCTCCTCGGCTGCTGGGTCCTGTGGGCACAAGGGCGGTGCAATGCCGGGTGCTCTGTGACCCTCACAGAGGCTCCTGGCACAGGTGCAGGGAGAGGCCCAGGACGGGGTGATGGCAGATCACTCCCTTACTCATCTCTCCCTGTCCCACGTCTGGCTCTGGTCCAAGGTGGGGGATGTACTGACTCTATCCCAGCCTTTAGGCTACTCATCTGAGGTGGAGATGGCACAGACAGTTCATCAAAATTCAGTGTGGTGAGGACTGTAATGAATTAAATTTTGGAATGCCACTGACTCATAAATTAGTGAATAATTACTCAGTGATGAAACAGAATGAAATACTGCCATTTGAAGCAACATGGATGTAAAGAATATTATTCTTAGTAAAGTAATTCAGAGGAAAACAAATATGATACGTCATCACTTACACTTGGAATCTAAAAAATAGAAGATTATATAGAAAACAGAAATAGACTCAGAGACATAGAAAACAAACTTATGGTTACTCCTAGGGGACTAGGAGGGAGGAACTAATTAGGAATATGGGATTAACAGATAAATACTACTATCTAAAATAGGTAGTTAACAAGGATTGACTGTAAAACACAGGGGATTTTATTCAGTATGTTGCAAAAATCTGTATTAGAATATAATCAGAAAGAAAATAAGTGACTCACTTTACTATATACCTGAAACTAACACATTGTAAATCAACTGTCCTTCAATATATATATATATTTTTTCTTAAATTGTGAACAATTTCCACCTGGAGAGATGCCAGAAGAATTTGGAGGGAGGTATATTTGAGAGGACCTTGATGAATTAATTAATAATGAGTTCTTTTACCTAAATCTAGCTTCAATTTGAATTTAGTCAAAGAGGGATTCAAAAAGAATCTTTAATTTTCAGGTTGTTAAGGTGAAGGTTGGCATGAACAGGAGTTTGAGGGTCACATGGAGGATCCTTTCCAAAAGGGGCAGCTTCCTTCCCCAGGTGGCCCTCCAGGAAGCCCTGGGTGTGCCCTTTGGTGGGATATGTGACCATAGAGCCCTGGAGGCAGTGGTTTCCTTGCGTCCAGCCTCCCTGACTTTCTCTGTCGTGTGTCTGTCTCTGCTTCCCCAGCACGGAGCCCGGTGTTTTCTCACTTAGCATCTTCTCTCCGGGGACTTGGGACCATCCGGGCATACAAAGCCGAACACAAATTTCAGAAACTGTTCGACGCACATCAGGATTTGCACTCAGGTCTGTCAGTTTCTGGAGATGATTTCAAAGGATGAGATCTGCTGCCTTCTGAGGCCTGACCTTCTTCTCAGGTGGCCTGGCTGCTCCCACCTCTCTCTGTGCCGCCCCTCATCCCCCTCTGCACACCTGCCTCCCACACCCCTTCCTCTCGGCATCCCTCTGTGCACCCCTCTTCCCCATCACCCCCTGATTTTCTCCCCTACCTTGTTTGTGTTGTCCTTCCATCACTGTGCCCTGTGGTTTTCTCTGTCTTTAGGACAAGAATTAACAATTTTTTTTTTTTTTAAAGATCCAGATATAAAAATTTGTAGGCTTTTTGTACTATACTGTCTCTGTTGCAGCTATTTTTTTTTAAGATCCAGATATAAAAATTTGTAGGTTTTTTGTACTATACTGTCTCTGTTGCAGCTATTTTTTTTTTTTTAAGATCCAGATATAAAAATTTGTAGGCTTTTTGTACTATACTGTCTCTGTTGCAGCTACTCACCTTTGCTGTTGTAGCACAAAGACAGGCAAAGATAATATGTCAGCAAATGTCCAGGGCTGTGTTCCAATAAAACTTTACAGAACCAGGTGGTGGTGGCTGTTCTTGACCCACAGCCTTTATAGTTTATTGATTCTCCTTTCAGAGTATGCAGGGTGGCAGACATGATTGAGGAAAATAATTTCCTGATTTGCCACCCAGTTGATATATTATACTTTGTATCAATGAAGATTTTTCTAGGAAGAAATTTCAGAATTTCCACAAAGTCTGTTAAATTTTGACCTGTCTCTCCAATCTTTATTTGTTTCGAAGATAATAACTGCACTTAAAAAGCTGCATGCTGATCTTGTTAACTGATGATCCTTTAGATACTGGCTTCTAAAAGTAGACATATACAGGGCCATGTAATATGTGCAGAAGATGCTGAAAACAGTGTGAGCTGTTCTGTCTGCTATGGGAGAGCTGGGAACAGTCGACATGTGAGAGTATGATCTTCACGTTGAGGTCCAGCACTGCAGGAAATGTGCAGACTACACTTTTTTTCCCTCTTTTTCCTTGTGATATATATTTCTGTTAATAACCAGTGAGTTGAAGTTTTCAGTGCATGCTTCTCACAAAGCCACTGGACTGATTCTTATGTGCTATATATTATCTTTGTCAGAACCTAGGTTTCTGGAATCTTCAGTTTCCTTGAATGTGTAACTTTGCTGTCCTACCCTGTATAAATGCTTAACTAAGCAAAATGCTGTCCTGCATTAGAAGCACCTAACATGATTTTTATATTTATTCATTATACTTATTATGGTTCATAAATCCAGAGGCTTGGTTTCTGCTTTTGATGACGTCCCGATGGCTTGCAGTTTATCTAGATGTCATCTGTGCCATCTTTGTCACTGTTGTTGCCTTTGGGGCCCTGATTCTGACAGATGGTAAGTAAAAATCTGAGTATTTATGGAATGCTTACGGTTTATAGCTTCATTTCCTGTTATTAATTTAAACTCTTGCCATCTTGTTTATTTATTTATTTATTTATTTATTTATTTATTTCTTCAATGGAGAGCTTGTTTATTTTTTTAATTAATTAATTTTTTGAGCCATCTTCTTGAATATATACTCTTTGGTTCTAATGAATTGTATTAAAGTGTTGGTAGCATATCACTCCACAGTGTGCTCCATGTGAAGTCATTTGCAGCCTGATGAGCAATTTTATCTTTTTTTTCCAATTTATTTATTTACAGTAGATCCTTGTTGAGACCTTTTTTTTAAAAAAAAAATCATTGGTGTTTATTTGATTTACAATGTTGTATTAGTTTCAGATGTGCAGCCAAATGAATCTGTTATTGTGTGCTCAGTCTCTAAGCCATATCAGCTCTTTGAAACCCCATAGACTGTAGCCTGCTAGGCTCCTCTGTCCACGGGATTTTCCGTAGAAGAATGCTGGAGTGGGTTGCCATTTCCTTCTTCAGGGGATCTGCACGACCCAGAGATCAACCCTGTGTCTTCTGCATTAGCAGGCAGATTCTTTACCACTCAGCCACCTGGGAAGCCCAAATCTGTTATACATATATCCCCCTTTTTTGGATTCTTTTTTCGTACCTCATGAACATTGGACTGCATGCGTTTTTTTAGTAATTGGCACTTTAATTAATACTTCAAATAAATTTCCCTATTGGAAAGAATTTTTTTTTTGGCTCAAGTATGAACGTGCCTGCTCCAGCTGACCTGTGGTGCCTGCTTTGACTTACTTGGTCCATTCTTTCATTTTTGCTTTTAAAAAAATTTTAGGGGTATAGTTGATTTGCTCTGTTGTCTTAGTGTACAGCACTTCATGTGTACAGCAAAGTGAATCTGCTATACATATATCTTTTTTAGATTCTTTTCTTGTATAAGTCATTACAGAGTTCCCTGTACTTTATGGAGAAGGCAATGGCACCCCACTCTAGTGCTCTTGCCTGGAAAATCCCATGGATGGAGAAGCCTGGTAGGCTGCAAAAAGTGGGGGTCGCTAAAAGTCGGATACAACTGAGCAACTTCACTTTACCATTTCACTTTCATGCTTTGGAGAAGGAAATGGCAACCCACTCCAGTGTTCTTGCCTGGAGAATCCCAGGAACAGGGGAGCCTGGTGGGCTGCTGTCTATGGGGTCGCACAGAGTCGGACACGACTGAAGCGACTTAGCAGCAGCAGCAGCTGTACTTTATAGTAGGTCCTTATTAGTTATTGATTTTATATATAGTAGTGTGTATGTGTCAATCTTCCAAATTATCCCTCTCATCCCTTACCCCTAGTATTTTCTGCATCTGTAACTATATTCCTGTTTTGTAGATAAGTTTATTTGTAGCCTTTTGTTGGATTCTACATATAGGCAATATCATATGCTATTTGTTTTTCTCTGAATCTGACTTATTTCACTCACTATGACAATCTCTAGGTCCATCCATGTTGCTGCAAATGGCATTATTTCTTCCTTTTTATGTCTAATAGTCCATTGTATATATGTACTACCTCTTCTTTATACATTCCTCTGTTGGTGGACATTTAAGTTGCTTCTCTGCAGGAGACCTGGGTTGGGAAGATCCTCTGGAGAAGGGAAAGGCTACCCACTCTAGTATTCTGGCTTAGAGAATTCCATGGACCATATAGTCCATGGGGTCGCAAAGAGTTGGACTCGACTGAGTGACTTTCACTTTCACTTTCATGTTTTGGCTATTTTAAATAGTGCTGCAATGAACATTGGTAGGAATTATGGTTTTCTCTGTATATATGCCCAGAAGTGGGATTGCTAGGTCATATGGTAGCTCTATTTTTACTTTTTAAAGGAACTTCCCTATTGTCCTCCATAGTGGTTATACCAGTTAATGTTCCCACTAACAGTGTAGAAGTGTTCCTTTTCTCCACATCCTCTCCAGCATCTATGGTTTGTAGGCTTTTTGATGATGGTCAGTTTGACTGGTGTGAGGCGATACCTCATTGTAGATTTCATTTGCATTTCTCTAATAATTAGAGATGTTGAGCATCTTTTCATGTGCTTTTTTGGCCATTTGTATGTATTCTTTGGAGAATGTCATTTTTGATCATGGGCCCAATTTTTGATTGGGTTATTTATTTTGATATTGAACACCATGGATGGTTTGGATATATTGGAGAGTAACCCCTAGTTCCAATATTGCATAGGAACCTGGAATGTCAGGTCCATGAATCAAGGCAAATTGGAAGTGGTCAAACAAGAGATGACAAGAGTGAACGTCGACATTCTAGGAATCAGCGAACTCAAATGGACTGGAATGGGTGATTTTAACTCAGATGACCATTATATCTACTACTGCGGGCAGGAATCCCTCAGAAGAAACGGAGTAGCCATCATGGTCAACAAAAGTATTCAAAATGCAGTACTTGGATGCAATCTCAAAAACGACAGAATGATCTCTGTTTGTTTCCAAGGCAAACCATTCAAAATCATAGTAATCCAAGTCTATACCCCAATGAGTAATGCTGAAGAAGCTGAAGTTGAATGGTTTTATGAAGACCTACAAGACCTTTTAGAACTAACAGCCAAAAAATATGTCCTTTTCATTATAGGGGACTGGAATGCAAAAGTAGGAAGTCAAGAAACACCTGGAGTAACAGGCCAATTTGGCCTTGGAATACGGAATGAAGCAAGGCAAAGACTAATAGAGTTTTGCCAAGAAAATGCACTGGTCATAGCAAACACCCTCTTCCAACTACACAAGAGAAGACTCTACACATGGATGTCACCAGATGTTCAACACCGAAATCAGATTGATTATATTCTTTGCAGCCAAAGATGGAGAAGCTCTATACAGTCAACAACAAAAAAAGACCAGGAGCTGACTGTGGCTTAGATCATGAACTCCTTATTACCAAATTCAGACTGAAATTGAAGAAAGTAGGGAAAACCACTTGACCATTCAGGTATGACCTAAATCAAATCCCTTATGATTATACAGTGGAAGTGAGAAATAGATTTAAGGAACTAGATCTGATAGATAGAGTACCTGATGAACTATGGACTGAGGTTCATAACTTTGTACAGGAGATAGGGATCAAGACCATCCCCATGGAAAAGAAATGCAAAAAAGCAAAATGGTTGTCTGGGGAGGCCTTACAAATAGCTGTAAAAAGAAGAGAAGTGAAGAGCAAAGGAGAAAAGGAAAGATATATCCAGTTGAATGCAGAGTTCCAAAGAATAGCAAGAAGAGATAAGAAAGCCTTCTTCAGCGATCAGTGTAAAGAAATAGAGGAAAACAACAGAATGGGAAAGACTAGAGATCTCTTCAAGAAAATTAGAGATACCTAGGGAATATTCCATGCAAAGATGGGCTCTATAAAGGACAGAAATGGTATGGACCTAACAGAAGCAGAAGATAGGGGGCAAGAAGATAGAAGAGGGGGCAAGAATACATAGAAGAACTGTACAAGGAAGATCTTCACGACCCAGATAATCATGAAGGTGTGATCACTGACCTAGAGCCAGACATCCTGGAATGTGAAGTCAAGTGGACCTTAGAAAGCATCACTACAAACAAAGCTAGTGGAGGTGATGGGATTCCAGTTGAGCTATTTCAAATCCTGAAAAATGATTCTGTGAAAGTGCTGCACTCATTATGCCAGCAAATTTGCAAAACTCAGCAGTGGCCACAGGACTGGAAAAGGTCAGTTTTCATTCCAATCCCAAAGAAAAGCAATGGCAAAGAATGCTCAAACTACCGCACAGTTGCACTCATCTCACACGCTAGTAATGCTCAAAATTCTCCAAGCCAGGCTTCAGCAATATGTGAACCGTGAACTTCCTGTTGTTCAAACTGGTTTTAGAAAAAGCAGAGGAACCAGAAACCAAATTCCCAACATCCTCTGGATCTTCAAAAAAGCAAGAGAGTTCCAGAAAAACATCTATTTCTGCTTTATCGACTATGCCAGAGCCTTTGACTGTGTGGATCACAATAAACTGTGGAAAATTCTGAAAGAGATGGGAATATCAGACCACCTGACTTGCCTCTTGAGAAATTTGTTTGCAGGTCCGAAAGCAACAGTTAGAACTGGACATGGAACAACTGACTGGTTGCAAATAGGAAAAGGAGTACGTCAAGGCTGTATATTGTAACCCTGCTTATTTAACTTATATGCAGAGTACATCATGAGAAATGCTGGGCTGGAAGAACCACAAGCTTGATTCAAAATTGCTGGGAGAAATATCAATAACCTCAGATATGCAGATGACAGAAAGTGAAGAGGAACTAAAGAGCCTCTTGATGAAAGTGAAAGATGAGAGTGAAAAAGTTGACTTAAAGCTCAACATTCAGAAAACTAAAATCATGGCATCTGGTCCCATCATGGCAAATAGATGGGGAAACAGTGACTGACTTTGTTTTTCTAAAATCAGAATCACTCCAAAATCACTGCAGATGGTGAATGAAGCCATGAAATTAAAAGACGCTTACTCCTTGGAAGGAAAGTGATGACCAACCTAGACAACATATTAAAAAGCAGAGACATTGCTTTGTCAACAAAGTTCCATCTAGTCAAGGCTATGGTTTTTCCAGTGGTCATGTATGGATGTGAGAGTTGGACTGTGAAGAAACCTGAGTGCCGAAGAATTGATGCTTTTGAACTGTGGTGTTGGAGAAGACTCTTGTGAGGCCCTTGGTCTGCAAGGAGATCCAACCAGTCCATTCTAAAGGAGATCAGTCCTGGGGGTTCATTGGAAGGACTGATGCTGTAGCTGAAACTCTAATACTTTGGCCATCTGTTGCAAAGAGCTGACTCATTTAAAAAGACCCTGATGGTACGAAAGATTGAGGGCAGGAGTAGAAGGGGACGACATAGGATAAGGTGGTTGGATGGCATCACTGACTCAATGGATATGGGTTAGGGTGGACTCCAGGAGTTGGTGATGGACAGGGAGGCCTGGCATGCTGCGGTTCATGGGGTCACAAAGAGTTAGATAGGCCTGAGCAACTGAACTGAACTGCTAGGACCTACTATATAGCACAGGGAACTCTACTGAATACTCTGTAATGGCCTATAATGGAAAATGATTTTAGAAAGAATGGATTATATGTATATGTATAGCTAAATCACTTTACTGTACACCTGAAATTAACACAACTTTGTAAATCAACTATACTCCATTAAAAATTATAAAAATAAAGGAGTCTTCTTCATAAAGTGACAGAAGAAACTGGGTAATGAGTTTGAGAAGGAGACTGACTGTTCCTCTTCTTTCTCATTTAGCTTTAAATCCTGAGGAGGTCGGCCTGGTCCTGTCTCTAACCATCACACTTATGGGGATGTTTCAGTGGTGTGTCAGGCAAAGTGCCGAAGCTGAGAATATGGTGATGTTTGTCTTTCCATTCTTAGTCTTTTCAAGTTTCCTTGCTGTTAAATGCTATAAAAGCAATTCTAATGTAAAAAAGTAAAACTATCCTTTTTGCATCATCGTTAACAGAGGGTTTTTTTTTTAACCTTTTTTTTTTATTCTCCATCTGCTTAAAGTTAATGTTAAATAAAATATATACATCTTTTTCTCAGTTTTATGTATTCCTTGTTAGCTGGTTTTAAATTCATCACAAACTGTCCTCAAGTATAATAGATGTCTCTGCAGAAGGGAGGTTATGAAATCCTGGAGAGAATATGAGCTGATTTCTTAGCAGCTTGTTTATCTTTGTTTCTTAATGCATAATTCCTCATTTTTGGTTAAAAAGAAGAATTTAGTACTTTGAGGTTTGTTTATTTAATTAGTAGTTTCCTCTGCCTTTGTCCACCCCACATTTTATAATTTATTCTTGTATGTGTTAAACACCTGAAATTGCTTGAAGCCCTTCTTTCTGGAAGGATAAGCTTTCTCTCAAAATGTGCTCTCAAAGATGTGGAGTTAGAGTTGTTTAAGAGGCCTTAGTCAATATGTGCATTATACATTTTTTTTTATATTTGCACCTTCTAGGGAGAAAAACAATAAAACAAAGTCTTCATTTTGGTCTTCTAACAGAGTAGAATGTGACTAATTATTAAAATGAGGTTTGATGACTGTCCAGTTTTGCTCATCTGTAACACGTGGCCCTTCTGTAACCACACAGTACTAATTGGTGTCCATAAGTGTTCTTTTCTTTGAAAAAATTCTTTTTAAAAAAATAATTCAGATGCGAAAGGTAGATCAATAAAATCTTAAACATTCATTTCTCTAATTCTTTTAGCTTTAATATAAAGTTGAAGCAAGTAGCTGTAAGTAAAAGTGTTGGAGATGATGAAAAAATTTGCAAATCACCCAAGACCTCATAAGACTCCTACTTCTGTCCTTTTTATTTTTCCTTTTTAAAATTTTATTTTATTTTTTAACTTTACAATATTGTATTGGTTTTGCCATATATCAGAATGAATCTGCCACAGGTATACATGTGTTCCCCATCCTGAACCCCCCTCCCTCCTCCCTCCCCATACCATACCTCTGGGTCATCCCAGTGCACCAGCCCCAAGCATCCAGTATCCTTCATCGAACCTGGACTGGTGACTCATTTCACATATGATATTATACATGTTTCAGTGCCGTTCTCCCAAGTCATGCCACCCTCTCCCTCTCCCACAGAGTCCAAAAGACCATTCTACACATCAGTGTCTCTTTTGCTGTCTCATATACAGGGTCATTGTTACCATCTTTCTAAATTCCATATATATGCGTTAATATACTGTATTGGTGTTTTTCTTTCTGGCTTACTTCACTCTGTATAATAGGCTCCAGTTTCATCCACCTCATTAGAACTGATTCAAATGTATCCTTTTTAATGGCTGAGTAATACTCCATTGTGTATATGTACCATAGCTTTCTTACCCACTCATCTGCTGATGGACATCTAGGTTGCTTCCATGTCCTGGCTATTATAAACAGTGCTGCGATGAACATTGGACTACACGTGTCTCTTTCAATTCTGGTTTCCTCAGTGTGTATGCCCAGCAGTGGGATTGCTTCTGTCCTTTGCAGGTGCTAAGACTGGATATTCTATACCATATAAAATCAAATGTGAAGATATAAAAATAGAAGGTTTCACTTACAATCTCTAAACATGCATAAATAAGACCCTCTGAAACTAACTCATGTGATGTGATGTGTGTTTCAGATGATTTCAGTAGAAAGAGGGATTGAATATACAGACCTTGAGAAAGAAGCACCCTGGGAATATGAGCATCGCCCACCACCATCCTGGCCCCTTGATGGAAGGATTTCCATTGATAATCTTAAATTCAGGTACAGCTTGGATGGGCCTCTTGTATTGAAGAACCTGGACACATTCATTGGCTCAAGAGAAAAGGTTAGTTTAAGCCATTTGCCTCTTTAAAGTTAAGTGAAGTGAAGTCGCTCAGTCATGCCTGACTCTTTGCGACCCTATGGATAGTAGCCTGCACCAAGCTCCTCCTTCCATGGGATTTTCAAGGCAAGAGTACTGGAGTGGGTTGCCATTTCCTTCTCCAGGGAATCTTCCCAACCCAGGGATCGAACCCACGTCTCTCACATTGCAGACACTTTACCATCTGAGCCACCAAAATCCAGCTAAAGATTTAGCACCACATCTGCTGTTGGCTTCCTTGTCAGTGTGTCAAGGGGACTCTGTTCCTAATGGACGCAGATTAGATTACTGAATTTTATACGTGAAACTTTCTTGGAAGTTTATAGGTGAAACTTTCTTGGAAACTGACCATGGAATGGGGACACCAGCAATTTTTCCCCTGTGGAGTGAGCTCCCTCATGGTGGTTGATGGGTCCTGGGCTCCAATGCTTGATCTTAACCTTGACCCAGGACACTATACATGACACATGATGTTTCATACTAAGTCTGGGAAGTCAGCCATGGCTCCCTGTCACTAACTGTCCAATATCCCCTGCCTTTCCTCCTTTCCATCTTTTCTTCTTTGTATTTCTGAGATCTCCTCCTCCTCCCATGGTGCCCTCTGGTTGCCGCCACCTCCTCTCTCCATTGGCCCTTCCCATAGACTTGTCCTCCATTCACTGACACTGAACTGCCATCGCCCTGCCCCACTCTGCATGCTGCTTCTTTCTGAAGCACAGATCTGACTTTTGCTGGCCTGGGTGAGCTGCTGGTAGAACCAAAGTGCAGGTCTAAGCCCACTCCAGTAAGGGCTGTGGGGTGAGCTCGTAGCCACTAGAGAGGAGCCAGAAACACGACTCAATCACGGGTGAGGCACCAGAGCCCCAAATGGAGACAGGGCCCAGAGACTCACTCAGAGTCAAAAGCAAATTGAAGGGAGCAGGGAAGATTCACATTGGAGATGGCAGAGAGGCTAGTAACCTGGACCTGCTGGCATCCGTGTCTGCTGGTGATGTTCCTTTCCCGCTCAGATTGGGACCCTCAACTGGGACCAGGGCAGACTCCTGAAGAAGAGACTAAACCAGAACAGACAAGGTGGTAGGAAGCCCTTGCCCCATCTCCCTCTGCGGCCAGTATGTCTCCTGATTTACACACACCCCTGCACTCAGGTTGTGTGTAGGTGCTCCCAAAGCACTATGTCTTCCCAGCTTCCAGTGTGTACTCTGTCCCTCAACCTGAGAGACCTGTCCCCTCCATCATCTGGATGGTGAAAGTCTCCTCATTTCCTGAGGTGATTCTAATGCATCTTCAAGACTCTCAGTTCTTCCTCAGTCTTATAATTTCTTTCAACATAACATTTACAGTACACCCATGTTCATAGCAAGCAAAAGTTGGAAGGAACTAAATCCTTACAATGAAATATTATTCAGTCTTGAAAAGGAAGAAAAATCTGACCTATGGATAAACCTTGAGGATATCTTGCTAAATGAAATAAACCAGACACAAAAGAAATAAAAACTCTGATTCCACTTATGTGTTTCCTAGAACAGTCAAATTCAAGAACACAGGAAGTAGAATTGTGGTCTCTAGGGACTGGGGGAAGGAGATGGGGAGTTGTTTGTCTAAAGGGTGTAGAATATCAGTTTTATGAGGCAAAAAAATAAATTCTCGAGCTTGGTTGCAGAATACTGTGAATGTACTGAACAACAAACTGTCCACTTAAAATGGCTAAGTAGTTAAATTTTATGTTATGTGAATTTTATCATAATTAAAATAAAATATAGCACCTGTGGCATGCTTTGTAATTTGGAGTCTGTATTTCACAGTACCTTGAAGCTTTTTAAAATCAGGAAGCATCTTATTTTCATCTTTGTTCCCCAGAAAGTTGCATTTTGCAAGGCACAGAAAGGGTACTGAGGGATTGCTGGATGACAGAGTGAGTCAGTAATACACAGATGTGAGCAACCAGGAACCAACACACACACACACAGAGAAGACAACTCTACAAATAACTGAAATAACTTCTCTTTAAAACTCACCAAAACAGACCCATATAGTGGACTATCAGTTTAGTTCAGTTTAGTAACTCAGTCGTGTCT
Organism: Bos indicus; assembly: GCF_029378745.1. Classification (NCBI taxonomy): domain Eukaryota; kingdom Metazoa; phylum Chordata; class Mammalia; order Artiodactyla; family Bovidae; genus Bos; species Bos indicus. The sequence goes on from NC_091771.1 coordinate 72,500,911, forward strand.
GACTCTTTGTGACCCGGTGAACCACAGCATGCTAAGCCTCCCTGTCCATCACCAACTCCCAGAGTCCACCCAAACCCATGTCCATTGAGTCAGTGATGCCATCCGACCATCTCATCCTCTGTCCTCCCCTTCTTGTCCTGCCCTCAATCTTTCCCAGCATCAGGGTCTTTTTAAATGAGTCAGCTATTTGCAACAGATGGCCAAAGTATTGGAGTTTCAGCTTCAACATCAGTCCTTCCAATGAACACCCAGGATTGATCTCCTTTAGCATGCACTGGTTGGATCTCCTTGCAGTCCAAGGGACTCTCAAGAGTCTTCTCCAACACCACAGTTCAAAGCATCAATTCTTCTGCACTCAGGTTTCTTCACAGTCCAACTCTCACATCCATACATGATCACTGGAAAAACCATAGCCTTGACTAGACAGACCTTTGTTGACAAAGTAATGTCTCTGCTTTTTAATATGCTGTCTAGGTTGGCCATAACTTTCCTTCCAAGGAGTAAATGTCTTTTAATTTCATGGCTGCAGTCACCATCTGCAGTGATTTTGGAGTAATTTTTATTTTAGAAAAATAAAATCAGCCACTGTTTCCACATCTATTTTCCATGAAGTGATGGGACCAGATGTCATGATCTTAGTTTTCTGAATGTTGAGCTTTAAGCCAACTTTTTCACTCTCCTCTTTCACTTTCATCAAGAGGCTCTTTAGTTCTTATTCACTTTCTGCCATAAGGGTAGTGTCATCTTCATATCTGAGGTTATTGATATTTCTCCCGGCAATTTTGATTCCAGCTTGTGCTTCTTCCAACCCAGTGTTTCTCATGATGTACTCTGCATAGAAGTTAAATAAGCAGGGTGACAATATACAACCTTGATGCACTCCTTTTCCTATTTGGAACCACTCTGTTGTTCCATGTCCAGTTCTAACTGTTGCTTCCTGACCTGCATACAGGTTTCTCAAGAGGCAGGTCAGGTGGTCTGGTGTTCCCATCTCTTTCAGAATTTTCCACAGTTTATTGTGATCCACACAGTCAAAGGCTTTGGCATAGTCAATAAAGCAGAAATAGATATTTTTCTGGAACTCTCTTGCTTTTCCTGTGATCCAGTGGATGTTGGCAATTTTATCTCTGGTTCCTCTGCTTTTTCTAAAACCAGCTTGAACATTTGGAAGTTCACGGTTCACGTATTGCTGAAGCCTGGCTTGGAGAATTTTAAGCATTACTTTACTAGAGTTAGAGATGAGTGCAATTGTGCAGTAGTTTGAGCATTCTTTGGCATTGCATTTCTTTGGGATTGGAATGAAAACTGACCTTTTCCAGTCCTGTGGCCACTGCTGAGTTTTCCAAATTTGCTGGCACACTGAGTGCAGCACTTTCACAGCATCATCTTTCAGGATTTGAAATAGCTCAACTGGAATTCCATCACCTCCACTAGCTTTGTTCGTAGTGATGCTTTCTAAGGCCCACTTAACTTCACATTCCAGGATATCTTCCTCTAGGTGAGTGACACACCATTGTGATTATCTGGGTCGTGATTTTTTGTACAGTTCTTCTGTGTATTCTTGCCACCTCTTCTTAATATTTTCTGCTTCTTTTATGTCCCTACCATTTCTGTCCTTTATTTAGCCTATCTTTGCATGAAATGTTGCCTTGGTATCTCTAATTTTCTTGAAGAGATATCTAGTCTTTCCCATTGTATTATTTTCCTCTATTTCTTTGTACTGATAGCTGAGGAAGGCTTTCTTATCTCTTCTTGCTATTCTTTGGAACTCTGCATTCAACTGGGTATATCTTTCCTTTTCTCCTTTGCTTTTTGCTTCCCTTCTTTTCACATAGCTGTAATTTAATTAATGATATCCTTGTAACGTGAAAATGGAAAAATAAATATTCAACTTAATCCCCAAATGCTACCCAGGGAGCAGCTTCAGTTAGTCACAGGGCAAAACCTGGCTCCTAGTTATTTCCAGTTCCAGTGTAGGTCAGAAAGAAGGTGAATTGCCATGTCAGGAAAATATTCACCACAGCTCTTGATACAATTTTGTTCCTGAGAGCTCTGAAGGTGATGTGTCTTTACTCTTAGACAATGTGTCTGTCAGCTTTTCCATTGTAAATGTAATTCTGTTAACCTACACTAGTCTTAAAATTTCCCCAAAGTCATAAAGTATTAATTATCCAAGAAACTTTATGATACAACTTGGGAACACAACAAACAGATCCTTATTCTCCCTTCTTAAACCTGCAAATCATAGGATTATTGAGATTCTGAATGTTTGAGGGCAAATTAAATTTGGAGACTGATTTAATAACTCCAGCAATTTGACACAGTATCTCCATTAGCTTCATTTTTGTGCGGGGAGATGATACCTGGGCAGCATGTTCATGAATCCATTTCCATCTACTTGTGTACATCACAGTTTTCCTCTCCTGTGCACCTGTCATTGCCCTGTCACTTCAGGAAAACCCTTTGGTATTGGATTTAATTGAGAGAATCTATTGTGGGTGGGGGAGGGGACATGTGAGTGAGCCAGTCCAGCAGAAGTGGGGCTTTATTCTCTTTCTCTCATTTCATCTGCTGTCACGATTCCTGAAAGCTACAGACGATAGGAAAGTATAGTAGGTACTATGCAGGATTTTAATCCATGGAAGAAATAACAAGTGGAAATAAAGAACCAGGACTTCCCTGGTGGTGCAGTGGATAAGAATTCACCTACCAATGCAGAGGACACTGGTTCAATCCTTGGTCTGAACCAAAAAGATTCTACATGCTGCAGAGTAGCTAAGCCTGTGTGCCACAACTGCTGTGTGGCACAGCTACTAAAGCTTGTGCTCAGCAACAAAAGAAGACACCTCAATGAGAAGCCTGTGCACTGCAACAAGGAGTAGCTTCCACTCATCACAACTGGAGACTGCCTGCATAAAGCAATCATGACCCAGCACAGCCAAAAAATTAAAAAAAAAAAAAAAATCAGCATGAGGTATTTAGATTCTGAACATGGGCTGCATTTTACATTTAGATGATTTTGTGGTCGATTTTTATCATTTTAAAGAGTTCTGCATCATATTAAAGCATTTTCCAGCTCTTGAGGTAGATTGATTTTGTTTGTTTTTGCTCATGGCTATTACTTGGATAATACATTTTTACATATGCTTAGTAGACCTTACTATAATGTGCAAAAATTCTAGTTTCCTATTTTTTCTCCTTTTTAACATAATATTTTCCTAGAAACCCCTCCCTTCACTCTCAGCTTGTCCCACTTCCCCTTCCAGCTTCCTAATTCCTTGTGATTCAGACTGTAGTGCCAGGGTCAGTAGCAAATGCATCTCCTGGAGCTTCTTAGAAATGCAGAGTCTCAGGCCCATTCAGCTCACTTTCTTAGTATTGTGTTTAAATAGGACCTCCTAGTAAAGTCCTTTCTCTCCCATGGGCAGGTTTTGATGACTGATAGTCTGTGCTTTCCATTAAATGTCCTTTGACAGTTTGAAACTGAGTTCATGAATCACCAAAACTCCTGTTGTGACTGAGAAGGAGGCTCTAGAAAGCTCTGTGTCACTTACCCTATATTTCTATTAACTTTATAATAAGTTAATATTATATATATTATTATATATTATATATATATATTATATCTATTTATATAATAAGTTTATAGTTACTATTAACTTACGTTTATATTCTGTAAATCAGGCCTTTATAGTATAATCTAATTCCGTGTGATGTTACTGCATTTATTTGCATCTTTTCAATGGAGTCTGTCTTCATCATGGGCAGTTTTCATCCTGCTCCCCACTTCCCCATACCAGCTTTCTGTGGGGACTGGAGGGATTTCCCCACAGGCTCAGCCCTGCCTGGACTTGGAATCAGAAAGAGCCAAATGTAGCAATGTATGTGCAGCTCTTTCACCACCTGATGGGATCAAATGTGAATCTTGATGCCCCAAGCAGGGCACAAGGTCTATTTGGCCTGTTTTCCAGGCACCATGTGCCCCACTCAGCTGCAGGTTTCTCTCAGCCCAGCTGTGGATGCTGGTTCTCCCTGCTGACAGCCGGCCCACTTGACCTCAGGCACACTCTTTGCTCCCACTCAACACAAACATGCCTGTATCCACCTCATGCTTTAACTCTCTGGCCATAGGATCTCCATGTTAGGCTTGTACCTTTAATTACAGCTACACTTCTCCCCACTTTCTCTGTTCTAGCTACACAGAGGGACATGATAAGGTGTCAAGCCATCCAGGTGATAAGGAAGCCATCAACAGATGGAGAAGAGCCCGAGGATACAGATTGAGTCCCATCCTGTGACTTATGGGCTCTGATATTTCAGGCAGACTAATTCTTCTAACTAAGCCTCAATCTTTTCTTTTGAAAAATAGAAGCAATAGGATGTAGCTTGTAGGGTTGTTGTACAGCTTAAACAATATAAGACATGTAAAGCACCCAGCATGGGGATCAGAGTAATTACTTGGATAAAGACGGCTATCATTTTCATCAGGTGTAAAATGAACATAATCACTTATACCACAAAAGCTGTCTGTCCTATAAGAAAAGAGGTGTTGGCCATTTGAAGTTGTATCTATAGCTGTAGGATCCATCTGTTGTGTCTTTCTCTGTCTGGTTTATCATATACTTAAATAAATATGGTAATAGATTTTCTGTAAATTCCTCTGGCCTGAGTTAAAAATCTCAGTTCCCAATGGAGGCTTCTTTTTCTCCGGACACCACAGGTAAGACAAGTAAGAGTCAAATCCAATACAGATTCTGCTGTCAACATGTACAGTTCATCTGAAGAAATAAGAAAATGGCTATATTAGCTTTGTAAGCTAGGAAGAGGTCATAATCTTTATAGAGATTTTTACAAAAAAATGACATAGCATCAGTTAGGTTTGGGACAAGCCCACATGAGGGGACAGGGAGAGCATTTGCAAGGATTTAGGCATGTGAGACAGACTTAGTGATGTATGGTTAGGGTTTCAACTGGTAGAGATGCATTCAGCAGAAATGCATGTGAAAGTTCTTTAGGAGGTGGAATCAACATAAGCAAAAACATGATGCGCTGATCCAATAAATGAAGAACTAGGCACCTGCAGAGCATTCAGGAAAGTCAGCTACCACTTATGCAGCAGACATTTTCATGTTCAACCCTGAAAACTCTCAAGTGACCCCAAGGAAGGTGACTTGCGGACATGAAGAAGGTCATGTGGGAACATGACCGAGGTCAGTGGGAACAGTTTTGTAGAAGAGATGTCCTGGAATGGAGTGATGGGCACAGAGCCGGCCTTTGGGAGTTTAATCTGAGAAATGAGAGCATGAGGACCAGAATGGGCAGATGCGGGATGTAGGGAGCCTGGAGCTGTTGTGTCTCCAGCAAAATGTCCCTGGAAAGTGATGGCACTTTTTGGAATCAAACTGATGTTGATTAAAACAAAGCTTTAACACTCAGGTTTTTGAATGTGCAGGAAAGTGAGTGGGAATAGAAAATGGTATCATGTTTTTGGAGAGTAGGTTAACAGCCTAACAGCTTCCTCTGAAAATGTTCATACTTGATTCTCAGCAGTTCCATATCTGAGAAATGATTGAGTGTTTGAAAAAAAAAGTTTTAGTTTCAAGGATATTTAACAGAGTTATTTGTAATAGCAAATTATTGGAAACTGCCTAAATATCCAGCAGTAGGGGGTTTGTTAACTGATCACATATACTGTAATATTTTGTAGCCATTAAAATAAATATCCTTATGAAATACTAAATGAAAACAGATAACTGTATGTTCATATTAATCCCATTTTGTTTATATATGTGAACTTGTGTCTTTAAGAACACATACAGAAGTCTAGAAAGTAAAAATGTCATCTTGAGAATGTTTTTACAGACTGCAGAGTATAGCTAGTATTTATTTATTTTTCAGATTCAGTTGCACTGATTATGATTAAGGATCATAATCATAAAACATAGTTTTTTAAATAAATCATAAAGCAAAGTTGTTTTAACTTTTTTTTTAAAAGGTAATGCAGCCTGGCACTCTGGTGCTGACTGTGGATCTTAAAATGAGGAACTAAGTCATAAAACACTGCAAGAGTACAGTCTTCAGGGCTTGGCACCATACTGGACTCAGGGAAGTAAGGTGGACAGTTCAGCCCCTGAGCCTGGGAAAGAAGTCGTGAAAGTAAAGTGGGGAAGATGGAGGAAGGGGTTGTTTTGTGTGGGGCATTGGGTGTTGATCTGTTGTGTGCAGAGAAATCCAGGTGCAAGTGTCTAACAAGTTGGTGTCATCATCAGAGACCAACATGGTTGGAAAAACAGAAAGGGGCCATTTCAAAGCAAATAAGATTTTCTCAAAGTGTCTTTATAATTTTTTAATTTATTTATTTTTGGCTGTGCTAGAACTTTGTTGCTGCTCAGCCTTTGCTCTAGTTGTGGAACAGGGACTACTCTAGTTGTGGTGCCTGGGCTTACTGTGGTGTCTTCTCTTGTTATAGAGCAGTCTATAGGGTGTGAGGGCTTCAGTAGTTGTGGCATGTGGTTCAGTAGTTTTGGTTCCCAGGTTCTAGAGCACAGGCTCAGTAGTTGTGGCGCATGAGCTAAGTTGCTTTGTGGCACGTGGGATTCTCCTGGACCAGGGATTGAACCCATGTCTCCTATACTGACAGGCAAATTCTTTACCGCTGAGCCACCAGGGAAGCCTCCCAAGTGTCTTTAAATTGAAGGATGTAAGCTTACTGATACTGGTGACATTTTCCTTGGGCAATTGGTAAAACCATTTGGTTACCCTTAAAGTCATTCAGACTATAGTTTTGTTGACTGAACTGTAGGAATAGCCAGAGCCAGGTTTTCTTTGAGTTACCTTTTTCTTTTGAGATGCCTTTGGCCTTGTGGCATGTGGCATCGTAGTCCTCCAACCGGGGATTGAACCCACACCCCCTGTAGTGGAAGCACAGAATCTTAACCAATGGATTGCCAGGTAAGTCCCCCATTTTTTATTTGTTTTTAATTATCCCCACTGGAGTTTGAAGTTTATAGTCCTATGATCATGAACAGCCCTTGGTGCCCCTATATATTTCAGTCCATTTACTCAAAGTCTACAAATGCTCCCATTTGTAAAGATCTTCTCAGTTTCAGTAGAGTTGATAACATGGGAATATCCATACATCCTCACAGATAGAGTACTCACTTGTGTCCTGATATGGGTTGATTTATGTATGAGAACACCCAGAAATACAGGCATACCTGTTTTCACTGTGCTTCATAGATAATGTTTTTTTTTTTTTTTTTTTTTTTTTTTACAAATTGTACATTTATGGCAATGCTATGTCAAGCAAGTACATTGGTACCATTTTTCCGACAGCATTTGCTAACTTCATGTCCCCGTGTCACATTTTGGTAATTCTCACAATATTTCAAGCTATTTCATTATCATTATGTTTGTTATCCTGGGATCTGTGATAAGTGTTTTCTAATGTTGAAAGGCTCAGATAATGGCTAGCATTCTTTCAGCAATAAAGTATTGAAAATTAAGGTCTGTACATCTTTTTAAATACATAATGCTTTTGTACACTTAGTAGACTACAATATAGACTAAACATAAATGTACTTGAACAGAGAAACAAAAAATTCATATAACTTGCTTTATTTTGTGATAGTCATATTATTGAGATGGTCTGGAACCAAATCCAAAATATCTTTGAGGCCTGCCTGTACATAGAACGGTCCATTTGTATTATATGAATTAGGGTTTAAAATAAGGTGTAAAATGTCCTGAGAAACCTGTATGCAGATCAAGAGGCAACAGTTAGAACTGAACATGGAACAACAGACCGGTCAGTGACTGCAGCCATGAAATTAAAAGACGCTTGCTCTTTAGAAGAAAAACTATTACAAACCTAGACAGCATATTAAAAAGCAGAGCCATTAATTTGCCAACAAAAGTCCGCAGAATCAAAGCTCTGGTTTTTCCAGTAGTCATGTATGAATGTGAGAGTTTAACCATAAAGAAGGCTGATTGCCAAAGAATTGATGCTTTAGAACTGTGGTGCTGGGGAAGACTCTTGAGAGTTCCTTTGACAGCAAGGAGATCAAACAGTCAGTCCAATAGGAAATCAACTCTGAATATTCATTGGAAAAACTTATGTTGAAGCTGAAGCTCCAATAATTTGGTTACCTCATGGGAAGACCTAATTCTCTGGGAAAGACCATGATGCTGGGAAAGATTGAAGGCAGGAAGAGAAGCGGTCAACAGAGCAAGAGATGGTTGGATGGCATCACTGACTCAATAGACAAGAGTTTGAGCAAGCTCCAGGAGATGGTGAAGGACAGGGAAGCCTGGTGTGCTACATTCCATGGGGTCACAAAGAGCTGGACATGACTGAGCAACTAAATGACAACAAAATGTCTTATAGACATTGTATTATCTTTGTAAGATAATAAAAGTAGCTAAAGCCACTTTTCTTACGTTTAATCCCTATAAATATATTCTTTTTCGAAACGCCATGATTGATTTGACTAAGTTGTGAAACTTTTAGTTCAGTTCAGTTGCTCAGTCATGTCCCACTCTTTGCGACCCCATGGAGTGCAGCACGCCAGGCTTCCCTGTCCATCACAAAATCCCGGAGGTTACTCGAATTCATGTCCATTGAGTCAGCGATGCCATCAAACCACTTCATCCTCTTTCATCCCCTTCTCCTCCACCTTCAGTCTTTCCCAGCATCAGGGTCCTTTCAAATGAGTCAGCTCTTCACATCAGGTTGCCAAAGTATTGGAGTTTCAGCTTCAACGTCAGTCCTTTCAATGGAGATAATCAAATCAGAAAAATGAAAAGTTCCAAGGATTCTGATTATATTGCATATAAATATTTATTGTTCTCTTTAAAGCTATGAGTTTTAAAATTTTACTGATTTACAAATGATCAAAAGCATGTCTTACACCCTCATCAACTCCAGATTCTAAATAGAGACGAAATCATCTCTTGGGAAGCTTCCTTCAGGAAATTTGTGGTTGGGCATCCCTGGTGTCTCAGATGGTAAAGAATCTGCCTGGAAGGCAGGAGACCTGGGCTCCATCCCTGGGTCGGGAAGATCCCCGGGAGTAGGAAATGGCAACCCACTGTACTATTCTTGCCTTGAGAATTCCATGGTCAGAGAAGCCTTTCAGGGTACATTCCATGGGGTCGCAAAGAGTCAGAGTAGACTGAATGACTAATATATATATATATATTTTTTTTTTTTTTTCACTTTCAAACTCATTGGTAAAAAAGGCCAGTTTCTGCATACATACATATGTGAATGCAGTTTTATTTCTTACCAGCATTTAACCTGCTTTGTATTGATTCTTTAATCTTATTATTAGTCACTTAATTTCTCTCTGCTTTGGTTTTAATAAATAGACTGACACTTGACATGTATTTTTCCAAGGTTCAAATTTAAGTATTAATTTGTTAATAAAATGCCTTTTGTACTCTTCAATAAAAGGTCCCATGTAAATAGCAAATTTTGTTTGTATTGTTGTTGGTCTCATTATGTGCATTTTTTTTCTATTGGCTTCTGTCTTTTAAGATTCTGCCTTTTATATTTTAAGATGTTTCAAGATAGAATATAATTAAGATATTTGATATCAGGAAGTGATTTCATTTTTCTACCAAAGAATAATTTCTCTTAAATAACAGATCCCTGAGAAAGTGAGTACTTGTTTGTGTATAACACTTCTGAATTATTGACATCTCTGTAAAGTTACCCATGTGATTCTCAAGGTCAAATTACTTAGGCAGCAGAAACAAAGGTAATTTAAAAGTTGACTTCTTGTGCACAATTTAGGAGACTGCTGGGTTTTCACTGCCAGCAGATTTTTTTTTAATCATCTTGCTTTATTTACTAATGTTAGTTACACACATATATACACATGTATACACACACCACACACACTTACATGTCTCCCCCTTTAACATACCACATAATGGATACTATGTGATAATCACAGAAAACAATTTTCAGCATATTAAGCATCCCTTCAGGGAAATCTGAATAAAACTGCATGACATTTTAAGAAGGCATAAAAATCACTCTCTATTACATATGTTTGGGTGGATTGTGGTCTTAACCAGGGACATCTGTGAATATCTGCCATTTTTGGTTGCCACAATTTGGGAGTTGCAACTGTTATCTCGTGGGTAGAGTTCATGGCTACTGTTAAACATCTTACAATACACATGACAGTCTCCTGACTGCCCGACAATGAATAATCTGGCCCAAAATGTCACCAAGACCATGCTTGAGAAACTATAGGCTACTCTTTATATTTAATAGATCTTTGAAAATTCATCTTCAACAATCAGGGTTTCTCCTAGGTTTGTTGCATCCTGTTAATTCTTAATTGCCTTGGGTCTCTTTACAGCATGGCATTGTGGGAAGAACAGGAGCTGGCAAAAGTTCCCTCATCGCTGCCCTTTTTAGATTGTCAGAACCTGAAGGTGACATTAAGATTGATGGAATCCTGACAACCAGTATTGGACTTCATGATTTAAGAAAGAAAATGTCAGTTGCACCTCAGGTATGCATATCAGAGCATTCTCACATGTTCTTTTTATAAAGTATCTCAGTTTAATTGCTTTTAATTTGATTTTCTTTTCAACTTATATGAAAGGATGGATCCTTTTTTTCCCGATTGAGCACAGTTTTGGTATCAGGTATTTTCAGCAGACATTTTCACTGGATACTATGTTTTCTTTCTTTGTTCATTTGTTAGTTTTGTGTGCATGTGATTTAATAACTTACTGAGATAGATTTCTGGACTCAGTCTTCCTCAGTTGCCACAATTTTATCCACTGATAACCACATAATTCTGAGAAAAAAAGGATAAATGGTTTGTTTAGTGCTGGAGAGGTTCCTATAGGGAAACATGACTTTTAAGTGTCTTACAGATGGAATTTTGCTGTGAAACTTTCTGTGAAACTGCTGAGCTTTGAGAATTACAGGGTATATAGATGCTTTGGGGAGACTTTGACAATTCATCCATTAGTGAATAATTTTCACCAGGGAGGGAGTACAGAATAGTGAGGTAGAGCAGGGGACTCAGAATTATGTCTCTATGTACCTCAGTTTTCTCTGTCTTATAAGGTAACTGACAGTACCAACCCCTTGAGCTGTTGTGAAAACAAAATAGGTCACTAAGTGTGAAATGCTTCATGTAGACCCAGATGTGACTGCTGTGATGGTAGACCATTGAATTGTCCATTGGCCAGTCTTTTCCTGGTCTCTGATTCTGTTTTCTTTTCTTCTGCATCTTAAAGAAGTATAATTTTCAGGGAGTGTTTTGGAGACTGGACTATATGCACAGTAGACACTCCTGTCATTCCTTGTGGTTAATTCACTCAACATAATTCTGGTAATATTTACTGAGACATTACTATCCTCCAGGCATATAACAAAAGGCAACCTAGATCCTGTGTCTTCATCTTCCATCCTGCCCTCTGGTTTGACAGACTTAACTGATTTTTTAAAAAAGAATTTGATTTTTTTAATATACTCGATAATCATCTGCCCATCAATGGAAGCTTGGAAAAATACCCTCTTGAGATGAAAAACAGAGAGGAGATGAGACAAAATGAGCCAGGCAGTTCTGCTTCCTGAAACGTGGGTGTAATGTGCCCTGAAATGCTTGTTTATCAGGAAGTATATAGAACATGGCACACAAAGGGAAGGAGAATGTGGGCTTGGGTACAGCTGTTACTACCTACCTGTGGCATCTAAAATACCTGGAATTACTCTAAGTACTTTTAAAACCAAAATGTTCTTTTCAGACTATAGTGAAATGCCACCTAACAACACTTAATATGTCTGCTATCAAAGGGAAGAGAGAGAGAAAGAGAATGACAAGTGTTGGCCAAGATGTTGAGAAATTAGAAACCTTATTCATTGCTTATAGGAATATAAAATAGTGCAGTCACTATGGAAATCAAGTTGGTGTTTGCTCAGAAAATTTAAAGATAGGATTATCATATGACCTAGCAATTCTACTTTAGAGTATAAGCCCAAAAGAATTGGAAGAAAGGTCTTGAAGAGATACCTTTACATGCATGTTATAAGACCATTATTCTCAACAGCAAAAAGGTGGAGGCAACCAAGAGTCCATTGACAGATTAATCAATCAAGTGTGGTGCATATACATATAGTGGAATATTATTTGTCCTTAAAAAGAAGAAAATTCCAATACATGCTACAACACAGATGAACTTTGACGAAATTAAACTAAGTGGAATAAACCAGTCACAAAGGACAAATACTGTATGATTCGACTAATAGGAGGTACTTAGAGTACTAAATTCATGGATACAGGATGTAGATTAGTGGGTGCTAGGAGTTGCTGGGAGGCAAGAGTTGTTGTTTAATGGGTACAGAGTTTCAGTTCTGCAAAATGAAAGGAGATATGTGGCTGGAAGGTGATGATGGTTGTGAAACAGTGTGAATGTATTTAATACTGCTGAACTATACACTCATTTGAAAAGACCCTGATGCTGGGAAAGATTGAAGGCAGGAGGAGATGGGGATGACGGAGGATGAGACGGTTGGATGACATCACTGACTCGATGGACATGGGTTTGGGTGGACTCCGGGAGTTGGTGATGGTCAGGGAGGCCTGGCATGCTGCGATTCATGGGGTCGCAGGGAGTCGGAAAAGACTGAGCAACTCAACTGAACTTTACACTTAAAGGTGGTTAAGTCGGTAAATTTTATGTGTATTATACTACAATTAAAACAATTTTTATTTGAAGGAAAAATGGGAAGAAATTTTTAGCACATTCAGTCGCTATATTTAAAATTTTCTTCTGGCTATTAGATTTATGACTTGTGGTTATGGTAGAAAATAAATGAGCTTAGATTCCCAAGTTTTATGTTTTGATGGTACTCATCTCTGAAATGGCCAAGTGAGATTAGTTAACAGAAATAAAGGGCATGTCTGTAAAGTCCTTGGATGCAAGGCTTTAGAAACATGTCCTACATTATTTTTAATGCTTCTCAATAAGAAAAATTTATATCCTTGTGTACATAAAATAACTCTATAAATAAATAACATTAGATTATTCTTGGCTCTGCCAATAATGTTTGGAAGCACATCTGAACAAAGACTAAGCAAACCTTTGCATCACATGTTTTGGTTCTGTCCTGTTGGTTTCCACCCTTCCTTTGAGTATGCTCTTTTTACACATTCCAGACAGCATACTTAAAAAATAGTACTAAGCTTTGTATCCATGTAGATTCCACTTTATATGCCTTTGTCTCCAAGGTGCAATGTTGGTTGATCAAAGAAAGAGAAACTGGAGAGAACTTGCAATGTGTAAAGGGTCCCAGGAAACCATTCAGGAGGCAGACAAGGGTAGAATGTTTAAGAGTGTAGACCAAGTGTCAACATGACCAATAGTTTTATTCCTGCTCTGCCTCATATGACTGTGGGGCCTTAAGGACGTCACTTGGCTTCCAAACTTTAGTGTCCTTGTCCTTAAACTGGGTCTGGTAATCATTGTCACACAGATTTGCTGTGAAGATGTAACTGGGTGAGAAAATGTTTGTGCTATGTCTGGTTCTTAGGAAAGCTCAGTCTATAAAAACTATTTTTTTTAATATTTATTTTAATTAGAGGCTAATTACTTTACAATATTCAGTGGTTTTGCCATACATTGACATGAATCCGCCATGAGTGTTCATGTGTCCCCCATCCTGAAACTCCTCCCACCTCCCTCTCCATCCCATCCCTCTGGGTCATCACAGTGCACCAGCCCCAAGCACCCTGTCTCATGCATCAAACCTGGACTGGCGATTTGTTTTACATATGATAATATACATGTTTCAATGCCATTCTCCCAAATCATCCCACCCTCACCCTCTCCCACAGAGTCCAAAAGACTGTTCTTTACATCTGTGTCACTTTTGCTGCCTCACATATAGGGTTATCATTACCATCTTTCTAAATTCCAAATATATGTGTTAATATACTGTATTGGTGTTTTTCTTTCTGGCTTACTTCACTCTGTATAATAGGCTCCAGTTTCATCCACCTCATTAGAACTGATTCTAATGTATCCTTTTTAATGGCTGAGTAATACTCCATTGTGTATATGTACCATAGCTTTCTTATCCATTCATCTGCTGATGGACATCTAGGTTGCTTCCATGTCATGGCTATTATAAACAGTGCTGTGATGAACATTGGACTACACGTGTCTCTTTCAATTCTGGTTTCCTCCGTGTGTATTCCCAGTAGTGGGTTTGCTGGGTCATATGGCAGTTCTATTTCCAGCTTTTAAAGGAATCTCCACACTGTTCTCCATAGTGGCTGTACTAGTTTGCATTCCCACCAACAGTGTAAGAGGGTTCCCTTTGCTCCACACCCTCTCCAGCATTTATTGCTTGGAAACTTTTGGATAGCAGCCATTCTGACTGGCATGAAATGGTACCTCGTTGTGGTTTTGATTTGCATTTCTCTGATAATAAGTGATGTTGAGCATCTTTTCATGTGTTTGTTAGCCATCTGTGTGTCTTCTTTGGAGAAATGTCTGTTTAGTTCTTTGGCCCATTTTTTGATTGGGTCATTTATTTTTCTGGAATTGAGCTGCAGGAGTTTCTTGTATATTTTTGAGATTAATTCTTTGTCAGTTGCTTTGTTTGCTATTATTTTCTCCCATTCTGAAGGCTGTCTTTTCACCTTGATTGGAGTTTCCTTTGTTGTGCAAAAGCTTTTAAGTTTAATTAGGTCCCATTTGTCTATTTTTGCTTTTATTTCCAATATTCTGGGAGGTGGATCATAGAGAATCCTGCTGTGATTTATGTCGAGAGTATTTTGCCTATGTTCTCCTCTAGGAGTTTTATAGTTTCTGGGTATTACATTTAGATCTTTAATCCATTTTGAGTTTATTTTTGTGTATGGTGTTAGAAAGTTTTCTAGTTGCATTATTTTACAAGTGGTTGACCAGTTTTCCCAGCACCACTTGTAAAAGAGATTGTTTTTTTCTCCATTGTATATTCTTGCCTCCTTTGTCAAAGGTAAGGTGTCCATAGGTGTGTGGATTTATCTCTGGGCTTTCTATTTTGTTCTTTTGACCTATATTTCTGTCTTTTTGCCAATACCATACTGTATTGATGACTGTGGCTTTGTAGTAGAGCCTGAAGTTGGGCAGGTTGATTCCTCCAGTTCCCTTCTTCTTTCTCAAGATTGCTTTGGCTATTCAAGGTTTTTTGTATTTCCATACAAATTGTGAAATTATTTGTTCTAGTTCTGTGAAAAATACTGTTGGTGGCTTGATAGGGATTGCATTGAATGTATAGATTACTTTGTGTAGTATACTCATTTTCACTATATTGATTCTTCCAGTCCATGAACATTGTATATGTCTCCATCTATTAGTGTCCTCTTTGATTTCTTTCACCAGTGTTTTATAGTTTTCTATATATAGGTATTTTTTTTTAGGTAGATATATCTCTAAGTATTTTATTCTTTTTGTTGCAATGGTGAATGGAATTGTTGTTGCAATGGTGAATTGAAATTGTTTCCTTAATTTCTCTTTCTGTTTTCTCATTGTTAGTGTATAGGAATGCAAGGGATTTCTGTGTGTTTATTTTATATCCTGCAACTTTACTATATTCATTGATTAGCTCTATTAATTTTCTGGTGGAGTCTTTAGGGTTTTCTATGTAGAGGATCATGTCATCTGCAACCAGTGAGAGTTTTACTTCTTCTTTTCCAATCTGGATTCCGTTTATTTCTTTTTCTGCTCTGATTGCTGTGGCCAAAACTTCCAAGACCATGTTGAATAGTGGTGAGAGTGGGCACCCTTGTCTTGTTCCTGACTTTAGGGGAAATGCTTTCAATTTTTCACCTATGAAGATAATGTTTGCTGTGGGTTTGCCATATATAGCTTTTATTATGTTGAGGCATGTTCCTTCTATTCCTGCTTCCTGGAAGGTTTTTATCATAAATTGATGTTGAAGTTTTTCAAAGGTTTTCTCTGCATCTATTGAGATAATCATATGGATTTTATCTTTCACTTTGTTAATGTGGTGTATTACATTGACTTTTTTGCAGATATTGAAGAATCCTTGCATGCCTGGGATAAAGCCCTCTTGGTCATGATGTATGATCTTTTTAATATGTTGTTGGATTCTGTTTACTAGAATTTTGTTAAGGATTTTTGCATCTATCTTCATCAGTGATATTGGCCTGTAGTTTCCTTTTTTTTTTTTTTTTTTGGTATCTTTTTCTGGCTTTGGTATTAGGGTGATGGTGGCCTCATAGAATGAATTTGGAAGTTTACCTTCCTCTGCAATTTTCTAGAAGAGTTTGAGTAGGATAAGTGTGAGCTCTTCTCTGAATTTTTGGTAGAATTCAGCTGTGAAGCCGTCTGGACCTGGGCTTTTGTTTGCTGGAAGATGTCTGATCACAGTTTCAATTTCTGTGCTTGTGATGGGTCTGTTAAGATTTTCTATTTCTTCCTGGTTCAGTTTTGGAAAGTTGTACTTTTCTAGGAATTTGTCCATTTCTTCCAAGTTGTCCATTTTATTGGCATATAGTTGCTGATAGTAGTCTCTTATGATCTTTTGTATTTGTGTGTTGTCTGTTGTGATCTCTCCATTTTCATTTCTGATTTATTGATTTGATTCTTCTCCATTTCTTTATTGATGAGTCTGGCTAATGGTTTGTCAATTTTAATTATCTTCTCAAAGAACCAGCTTTTGGCTTTGTTAATTTTTGCTATGGTCTCTTCAGTTTTTTTTGCGTTTATTTCTGCCCTAATTTTTAAGATTTATTTCCTTCCACTAACCCTGGAGTTCTTCATTTCTTCCTTTTCTAGTTGCTCTCAGTGTAGAATTAGGTTATTTATTTGACTTTTTTCTTGTTTCTTGAGGTATGCCTGTATTGCTATGAACCTTCCCCTTAGCACTGTTTTTACAGTGTCCCACAGGTTTTGGGTTCTTCTGTTTTCATTTTCATTAATTTCTATGCATTTTTTGATTTCTTCTGTGATTTGTTAGTTATTCAGCAGCATATTGTTCAGCCTCCATATATTGGAATTTTAATAGTTTTTCTCCTGTAACTGAGATCTAATCTTACTGCACTGAAGTCAGAAAAGGTGCTTGGAATGATTTCAATTTTTTTGAATTTACCAAGGCCAGATTTATGGCCCAGGATGTGACCTATCCTGGAGAAGATTCCATGTGCGCTTGAGAAAAAGGTGAAATTCATTGTTTTGGAGTGAAATGTCCTATAGATATCAATTAGGTCTAACTGGTCTATTGTATCATTTAAAGTTTGTGTTTCCTTATTAATTTTCTTTTTAGTTGTTCTATCCATATTTGTGAGTGGGGTATTAAAGTCTCCCACTATTATTGTGTTATTGTTAATTTCCCCTTTCATACTTGTTAGCATTTGTCTTACATATTGTGGTGCTCCTATGTTGGGTGCATATATATAATTGTTATATCTTCGTCTTGGATTGATCCTTTGATCATTATGTAGTGTCCTTCTTTGTCTTTTTTCACAGCCTTTGTTTTAAAGTCTATTTTATCTGATATGAGTATTGCTACTCCTGCTTTCTTTTGGTGTCTATTTGCATGGAATATCTTTTTCCAGCCCTTCACTTTCAGTCTGTATGTGTCCCTTGTTTCAAGGTGGGTCTCTTGTAGACAACATATATAGGGGTCTTGTTTTTGTATCCATTCAGCCAGTCTTTGTCTTTTGGTTGGGGCATTCAACCCAATTACATTTAAGGTAATTATTGGTAAGTATGATCCTGTTGCCATTTACTTTGTTGTTTTGGGTTCGAGTTTATACACCCTTTCTGTGTTTCCTATCTAGAGAAGATCCTTTAGCATTTGTTGAAGAGCTGGTTTGGTGGTGCTGAATTCTCTCAGCCTTTGCTGTCTGTAAAGATTTTGATTTATCCTTCATATTTGAATGAGATGCTTGCTGGGTGCAGTAATCTGGGTTGTATGTTTTTTTGTTTTTTGTTTTTTCTTTTGTTACTTTAAGTATGTCTTGCCATTCCCTTCTGGCCTGAAGAGGTTCTATTGAAAGATCAGCTGTTATCCTTATGGGAATCCCCTTGTGTGTTATTTGTTGTTTTTCCTTTGCTGCTTTTAATATTTGTTCTTTGTGTTTGATCTTTGTTAATTTGATTAATATGTGTCTTGGGATGTTTCACCTTGGGTTTATCCTGTTTGGGACTCTCTGGCTTTCTTGGATTTGGGTGATTATTTCCTTCCCCATGTTAGGGAAGTTTTCAAGTATTATCTCCTCAAGTATTTTCTCATCGTCTTTCTTTTTGTCTTCTTCTTCTGGGACCCCTATGATTTGACTGTTGGGGCGTTTAACATTGTCCCAGAAGTCTCTGAATTTGTCTTCATTTCTTTTAATTCTTTTTTCTTTTTTCCTCTCTGTTTCATTTATTTCTACCCGTCTATCTTCTACCTCACTAATCCTATCTTCTGCCCCCATTATTCTAAAATTGGTTCCCTCCAGAGTGTTTTTTATATATCATTTAATGCATTATTCATTATATATTGACTCTTTTATTTCTTCTAGGTCCTTGTTAAACATTTCTTGCATCTTCTCAATCCTTGTCTCCAGGCTATTTATCTGTAACTCCATTTTGTCTTCAAGATTTTGGATCATTTTCACTATCATTATTTGGAATTCTTTATCAGGTAGATTCCCTATCTTTTCCTCTTTTGTTTGGTTTGGTGGGCATTTATCCTGTTCCTTTACCTGCTGAGTAGTTCTCTGCCTTTTCATCTTGTTTATATTGCTGTGTTTGGGGTAACCTTTCTGTATTCTGGCAATTTGTGGTTCCTCTTTATTGTGGAGGCTCCTTGCTGTGGGTGGGGTTGGATGGGTGGCTTGTCAAGGTTTCCTGGTTAGGGAAGCTTGTGTCTGTGTTCTGGTGGGTGGAGCTGGATTTCTTCTCTCTGGAGTGCAATGAAGTGTCCAGTAGTGAGTTTTGAGATGTCAATGGGTTTGGTGTGACTTTGGATAGCCTGAATATTGAAGCTCAGGGCTATGTTCCTGTGTTGCTGGAGAATTTGCATGGTGTGTCTTGCTTTGGAACTTGTTGGCCCTTGGATGGAGCTTGGTTTCAATGTAGGTATGGAGGCTCTTGATGAGCTCCTATCGATTGATGTTCCCTGGAGGCAGGAGTTCTCTGGTGTTCTCAGGATTTGGATTTAAGCCTCCTGCCTCTGGTTTTCAGTCTTATTCTTACAGTAGCCTCAAGACTTCTCCATCTGTACAGCACTGATGATAAAACATCTAGGTTAATGATAAAAAGTTTCTCTATAGTGAGGGACACCCAGAGAGGTACACAGAGTTACATGGAGAAGAGAAGAGGGAGGAGGGAGATAGAGGTGACCAGGAGGAGAAGAGGGGAGTCAAAAGGTGAGAGAGCAAGCTAGCCAATAATCACTTCTCTTTGTGCTCTCCGTAGTCTGGATCCCTCAGAGATGTTTACAGAGTTACACAGAGAAGAGAAGAGGGAGGAAGGAGACAGAGGTGGCCAGGAGGATAAAAGGGGGAATCAAAAGGAGCGAGAGAGATCCAGCCAGTAATCAGTTATCTAAGTGTTCTCCACAGCGCAGAACACACAAAGAGATTCCCAGAATTGGGTAGAGAAGAGAAGGGGGAGGCAGGAGATAGAGGAGACCTGGTGGAGAAAAAGGAGAGTCAAAAGGGGGAGAGAACAATCAAGCCAGTGATCTCGCTCCCAAGTAAAAATGGGTAGTGTAGATTGGGTTCTTAAAGACACAAAATTGATAGCAAATACCAAAAAGCAAAGATTAAAAATCTAGAGTACAGGTTAGATTCTCAAAAATACAATATTAAAAAAAAAGTCACAAAAATTATTTTATATATATACATGAAGTTTGCTTTAAAAATGGGGTCCTTTTTTTTGCAAGGTAATAGTAGGTTATAAAAATGAAAATTAAAGGAGGACTAGAGGACTTAAAATATTTTTTTAATTTAAAAAATGGTAGTAGTAAAAATATATCTAGGACTTTCTCTGAAGCTGTTGTGGACAGTGTGGGGTCTGTTCATTTTCAGATAGTTCCTTGATTTGGCTTATACTTCTCAAGGTCTATAGGCCCCTTCCTATGTAGTCAATGCTAACTACAGGGTTTTAATCTATTGCACTTGCCACTTCCAAGGTGGTTCCCTCCGTTTATTTTAGCTTCTTCTGTTTGCTGGTCTCTTCAGTGTCTAATTTCCACCCTGACACAAGGGAGGCTGTGGTGGTCACTTTTCTTAGGCTCACTTGTTCAGTCATGCTGTGGGGAGGGAGGAACACTGCAAACAAATATCACTGGCATGTGTGGGGAGTGCTCGCCATGTTTCAGCTGCACTGGGTTTGCCCCCACTTACGGCATGTGTGCTTTCTCAGTCTACACTGTTCAGGCTCTAGGTTGCTCTGCTGGGAACTGTCTGAGGCCGGCCCTAAGTTGCCTGCAGTTCCCAGGTCTAAGCCACTTAGATTCAGGTTCTCAAGTACTCCACAAAGGTGAAGACTTGGTTGGGCCTGCATTTTGTGCCCTTCCCAGGTCCAAGCAGCTCAGGTGACCAGGTGCTTGGTGAGGACAGTCGCCTCCAGTTGAAGGCTGCGTCTTATCACCTCCCCCGTCCCAGCCACTCGATTTTCTGGGTGTATAACTGGCACGCCTTCTCAGGTGTGCCATGTGTCACTTTTGGGGAGCAGATCTCTGGCTGTGACCCTCCCAGTGGATGTCGATCATCCAGAATCCCAAGAAGTCTTGGCTAGCAACAAAGCCTGCTTGCAGTTTGGTGGAGGATGCCTCTCTGGGGCCGTGATTCCCCTCTTGTGGCTCTGGCTGCCCTTGCCTGCCTGTCTATGGTGGGGATGGGCCAGTCCACAGCCAGCTACCTCTGCTCAGTACTTTGTTCTGTGAGCGGGCCTGGCCGTGTCTTACGCTAGGGCTTTTCAGGGAATAGCTATCCCACAGTCTGGGTTGCTATCTCAAGTTAGTTCCCTTAGATTGCCCTCGGGGCATTCAGGCCTGGTCTTTACCCTAAGCAATGCAGCCCGCGCCTCCCTATCCAGCTCCCGCTTGCTAGTGGTGGATGTAAGTGTCTGGGCTGCTGTTCCACTGGGAGTTGCCGTTAAGCACATAATCTGTGGGGTTTAATTATTTATTTATTTTTCCTCCCAGTTATGTTGCCCTCTGAGATTCCAAGGCTCATCACAGACCCGCTGATGAGAGTGTTTCCTTGTGTTTGAAAACTTCTCTCTTTTTAAAGACTCCCTTCCCAGGGCAGATCTCTGTCCCTACCTCTTTTGTCTATCTTTTTATTTTATATATTTTGTCCTACCTCCTTTTGAAGAAAATGAACTGCCTTTCTGGGTGCCTGATCTACTCTGCCAGCATTCAGAAGTTGTTTTGTGGGATTTGCTCAGTGTTCAAATGTTCTTTCTATGAATATGTGGGGGAGAAAGTGGTCTCCCCATCCTATTCCTCCACCATCTTAGGATTGCCCCCAATAAGAACTATTTTTATTCTTAAGGATCAGGGCACAGGCTTTTGGGTATTATTTCTGCTTAAGTAAAAAGAGTAACACATTCTAGAGTGACTATATTCTTTAATTTCTGCTTATGTGTTCACAGTCCTTGGTCATTTTCTTTATAATTATAGTTACAATATAAACTAAGTTGTTTTTATAAATATAAATAGTAAAGCAAAGAAACAAAAATAAAAAACAAAAGACACAATAGAAATTTTGGGGAAAAGTGTAACAAAAAAAATGAATTTAACATTTTCCACCAAAAGCAAGAAAACAGACTAGGATTTTTTTGTACTTTGATTTCTGCCTCCCCTCCCGCCAGCTTCTTTCCTGGCTCCCATCTTGTATACACTGGTACTTTCTTACTTACTTATACACTAAGACCTCTGGCCTTCTCAGCCTGCCCCACACTCATTCCTTTCCTTGAGGACAGAGCCTATATTTCTCATGTCTGTCACTCTAGTGCCTGTTAAAATCCCTGGCAAGTTAACATGAGTATTGATAATTCCTAACATTTCTGGAATAACTAACACATCTTAGCCACTTGTCCTACCATTTCCTGCTTAATCCTCACAATTCTTTTGTTATCCTTACCTAACATATTTAAAACCTGAGGCATGAGGAGTTTATCCCACTTACCAAGTAAGGGACAGAGTCAGGATTCAATTTCTGTGTGTCTGTTTATTTTTTAAAATTGAAGCATAGTTGATTCACACTGTTTCAACTGTATAGCAAAGAGGTTCAGTTATATACATTTTTATATATAAAAGTATATATATATATATTATATATGTGTGTATATACAGGGAGCAGCGAGCTTCTGGGGTCCTCTCTCTTTCTCTCCCAGGCTCATCCCACCGTCCTGCTGACCCTGCATGAACAGATCAGAATTGGGGGAGATGGGATAACACCAAGGATCTGGGTAAGAACCAGAGACAGGGGAGTCGGGGTGTAGACCATCAGTCCTGGGGGGAACTTTCAAAGACAAATCCTGTGTTTCTAAGATGGTACTCCTCCATTTGTATTCAAAATTTGAGGAATAAGCAAAAATGAAACCTCTTCTTAAGTAATTTCCTTGAACAGAACAGGGAGCTGATGTATGTTCATCCTTTGTGCTGAGGATGTGAAGTAGTTAAGTATGTTTCTCAGAAAGAACAGCGACTGAGATTATATTCAGGGAGCAGCTGCTTATCTGAAAGGATCCAGAAAATGAAGCTAAGATGGGGAAAAGAGGAATATTGGGGAGCAGCCTCCCCTTGCCTGGCCGTGTCATCTGTTTTAACCTCGTGGAAACAACTGAAGGCTGAGAAATTGCCTGCATGCTGGAATCTTAGGGTTGATAATTACAGAGTAAAAAAGTTTTATGAAAATCTAAAGTAGAATGATGTTTATTCCTCTAACAAGGAACTCTTACCACTGCACAGATTGCTGTTTAGTCTTTGTTCCTGAATTCAAGAGTTTTAAGGGAGACTTTAAATTTGGATCTCAGGATTTTTCAGTTTAATTCAGTAATCATTTTGAAATGTATGACCAGTGATTTCAGACCACTTAATCAACTTTGTGCAAATAAAGCTCCTTTTATAGTGTCTTTTTAATTTTGGATTTTGTTTAGGGATACACTTTTTTTGGTGGCACTCCCTGAGTCTTCTGCATTCATCTGTCTCTCACCAGACTTAAAACAGAGACAATATTGAAAGAAGGTACAGGAGGCTATCTGAGTGTCATTCTTCTTCATGACTGGGGAAAAGAAATGTCTGTCTTCTTCATCTTTCTTCTCAGGCTTTTGTGAAGTGAGGAGGAAAGTTTAGCTCCAAGGCCAGGCAGGATTTTGAGGCTGGTGATTCTGAGCAGTTCTGGGCACTTGTGGAAAAGTCAAGTCTCCTCTTGTTCCCACATGTGTGCCTCTGCCCCCTTCACTAAAAGTAGCCTATTGGACTCTTCTCTGCTCATATTATGTGACCTGGCTTACTACAGCCTTCCAGAAGAAAATGTAAATTGTCTACATGAGCTTTTGTACAAGATTATCTCTTGAAACTTGGAAGGACACATATATTTCTAGGTTAATTTACTTGTGGCTCCTCCAAAAGTAGAACAGGAAAAAGTTATTTTAATAATTTTATTATGACCCAGGTCATAATAGTTTTCAGGTCATCTTGACCTTGCTGTTGGTAACGAGGTTTTGTGAAGCAGGTCATCCTGACACACAGGTGAGAGAATGTGGGGATCAGGTTGATGCAGAATCCGAGGAGATCTCTCCATGGACAGAGGTGCTGCAGACCCCAGGAGCTGACTTCTTTTTGCACGTGTGGGGATGTTCCTTTCAGACAAATGGAGAGATTCCATATCCTAGAAGACTGTTTGACCAGTGGAGAAAAGATCCTAGTTTGTTCTTCAGTGCCAATGTGCAAATATTTAATGATTTTGCTCTGAGGCACAAGCTTCAAGTCTCTCAAGTAATCATGCTATTGATATTTCCCAGTCACACTAGGATTGACAACTAATTTATATAGATCTTGTTTGCATGTGTGTGCTTTAGCTGATATTCCCAGGAAGGCATTAAAAAAAAATCAAGTCCTTCTTTCTCTTCTTCAGTTTTTTTCTTAAGATAAAAACCTTCTTCAACAGTTTCTTCTTCCATTAATGTTCAGTAGTCTGGAGGATATTTAGTAGCACACTTTGTACATGGAAAATTATTTTATAGATAATGTTTTATAAGCATATATTTTCAACATTATTATTAATAATTACAGTAACTTTTGATATTTTATATTTTAATTATGTTATGTAGATATTGGGATATAATGAAAAGATGTTAAGGTAATAACATTCCATATTTTGGGGTATTTAGGAACCTGTTTTATTCACTGGAACAATGAGGAACAATCTGGATCCTTTAAATGAACATACGAATGAGGAACTGTGGAATGCATTAGAAGAGGTAATTTGTTAATATTAAATATAATTAACTTGTTAGCATCAGTATCCATGTGTATACATTTAGAGCATTGCAGGCGATTAAGGAGCTTAACAGTTTAACTGACTTTGTTTACCTCCTAGAAGAACACTGATGACATGTGTACACTTAAAATGTTGTTAATTGATGATGAAAACCAATATAATGCCATGTTTCCATTTTAGCTTTTTCCTTAAAACCCTGAGTGACTAGATATATTATCTTGTCCTTAGCAGACCACTAAGTTAGATGTTAAAGCTGTGGGATCAAGTTCTACTGTGATCTAGTGAAGTAATTACCCTAATTACCCTCCAGTGTTCATTTTATTCCTGGTCTTAGGGAACATTTACTAAGTGGAGACAATTGCTGCTACTGCTAAGTCACTTCAGTCGTGTCCGACTCTGTGTGACCCCATAGACGGCAGCCCACCAGGCTCCCCCATCCCTGGGATTCTCCAGGGAAGAACACTGGAGTGGGTTGCCATTCCATTGTCTAGGGGATCTTTCCAACCCAGGGATCAAACTTGAGTCTCCCACGTTGCAGGCAAATTCTTACTGTCTGAGCCACCAGGGAAGCCCTGGAATGTGACAATTATTATTTATTGGTGATTATGTAATTTTAATACTGCAGCATGAATGCAGGTAACAGAACCCTGGAGAATTTGCTGAGCTTTTGTATGGAGAGGTTCATTTCTAGAGAATTTTCTGTCATTTGTGTCATGTTTCCTCTTGCCCCACTTCTTTTAATTCCTTCAACCTGGCATCAAATATTTTTGACTATTAACTTGCTGTTGGCTTGAATATTTAATGCAAAATTATTTTGTGTGTTTGCCCTCATTTTACAAATCAATTCTACTGAGGGTATAAACTCTAGACTTCTAAACCTTAGACTGTCTTCTAATTCCTCATAGGACCTAGCTTAGTTTTTTGCTTTTAAAAAGTAAGCACGTGCATTCCTATACACTAACAATGAAAGATCAGAAAGAGAAATTAGGGGTCAATTCCATTACCATTGCAACAACAACAACAACAAAAAATACCTAAGAATAAACCTACCTAAGGAGGCAAAAGACCAGTACTCAGAAAACCATAAGATTCTGACTGACAAAGGAAGCCAAAGATGACACAAACAGATTGAAGGATATATCATGTTCTTGGATTTGAAAAATCAATATTGTGAAAATGACTATACTACCCAAAGAATCTACAGATTCCACACAATCCCTGTCAAATTACCAATGGTGTTTTTCATAGAATTAGGGCTAAAAATGTTACAATTTGTATGGAAACACAAAAGATCCTGAATAGCCAAAGCAATCTTAAGAAAGAAAATATGAAGCTGGGGATTAGGTTCCTTGATTTCAGACATTATTAAGTTTGCCAAAAAAGTTTATTATGTAAGATGTCACAGAAAACCCAAATGAACTTTTTGACGAATTCAATACAGTGCTACAGTAATCAAGATGGTATGGTACTGGCACAAAAACCAGAAATATAGATCAATGGAACAGGATAGAAAGCCCAGAGATGATCTCACACACCTGTGGTCACCTAGTCTATGACAAAGGAGGCAAGAATATAGAATGGAGAAAAGACATCTCCAATAAGTGGTGCTGGGAAAATTGGACGGCTACATGTAAAAGAATGAAATTAGAACACTCCCTAATACCATATACAAAAATAAACTCAAAATGGATTAAATACCTAAATGTAAGACCAGATACCATAAAGCTCATAGAGGAAACAGGAAAAACACTCTTTGACATAAATAACTATTAAATTTTTGATTGCTGTCTTCATTTCAGAAGTGTGGCATAGTTCTTAACGTTTTTTTTTGTTACACAAATCTGAGTGATTTTTCATGTTGTTTTGAATTGATGTGTTTGTGATTTAGTGTTACCCTTCCAGGGAAGCTCTGAAATCTGTAATATGTAGATGAGCCTTGACTGTGAACAAGCAGATTTGGAGGTCTTACAATTTCCAGCCAGTAATTCTGCTTTCTGAAAGATGTCAGCACACAGTCTTTACACACCCATCTGGCTTTCCAGTAACGTGGGAATTTGTTTTCGTAAATTGGGCCAATTGCTTTACCTTCTCCTGCCCAAAAAGAAGTGCACCTCTGATTTCATGGAAGTTTGCGAGTCTATAGTGAAACTCTAGAAGAGAAGAAGGGAGAGCAGTTAACCATCAAATGTAATAAAAGATAGGGTGATCTGCTGATCTTGAATTCACAGGACAGATTTAATGGTGAAATTATGACATCTTAAAAAAAAACTGGAGGTACTGGTAAATTATTTTTCTATTTGTTTCCCAGCTGATACATTTTTTCACCAATTCTCAGGTAGAAAAATTACTCTAGAATTTTAGAACACCTTGTGCCACAGACAGAGGGGCAACATTAATCTAAATTCTAAAAATGATGAAGTGGTAGAAGGGGTCGATAATACTAAGATCTACCTTTATTTAAACTACATTTGGAGCTTTCTATAAAAAGAAATAGATGTGAGTCTATTTCAGAAGTGCAGTATGTGGTTTCCATGTGTTGCTTCTGTAATTGATCCTGTTAATGTTGGTGATATCACTTAGAGAAATCGTCCCATCATTGTGTTTCTCTAGGAACTGCTTCTTTAGGACTGTTTTAAAGAAAACCTACAAAATATTTCATTGAAAACATACAGATACGATAAAGAAAAATTCCTAAAGAAATAGAATAATGGGGTGATTTATCACTCTAAGTGTGTGCGTGTGCATGCTCGGTCGAGTCTGACTTTTTCTGTCCTTCTGTGGGACTGTAGCCCACCAGACTCGTCTGTTCATGGAGTTTTCCAGGCAAGAAATACTGGAGTGGGTTGCTGTTTCCTGCTGCTGCTAAGTTGCTTCAGTCGTGTCCAACTCTGTGCGACCCCATAGACGGCAGCCCACCAGGCTCCCCCGTCCCTGGGATTCTCCAGGCAGGAACACTGGGGTGGGTTGCCATTTCCTTCTCCAATGCATAAAAGAGAAAAGTGAAAGTGAAGTCGCTCAGTTGTGTCCGACTCTTCGTGACCCCATGGACTGCAGCCTACTAGGCTCCTCCATCCATAGGATTTTCCAGGCAAGAGTACTGGAGTGGGGTGCCATTGCCTTCTCCATGCTGTTTCCTACTCCAGGGGATTTTCCCAAACCAGGAATTGAACCCATGTCTCTTGCATCTTCTGCATTGGCAGGAGGATTCATAACCACTGCACCACCTAGAAAGCCTGTCACTCTTACAGGTATCACTGAATCAGTGAGGTCACTTTTTAAGTGAACTCAAAACCCTAGTTATTAGTTTGTAAACGGTGTCAAACTGGACATGTGAACCCAAACTCACAGACCTGGCCTGAGAGTGAGTAGGAGAGAACCACTATGTTTGCCTCTTTTAAAGTCCTCTAGTTCTTTTTCCTCCTTCCTTGGGAGAGATGGACATTCATAAGGGAGGCAGTCCCATGGATGCTGCCCATCTCATCTTGGTTATTTTTAAAATATGCTGAAAATATATTTTTCATATACTGAAAACTAGTCACCTTACTATAAACTGACAAAAGTTCATGAGTTAGTTAGTGCTGATTGGGAGACTAAGAAGCAAAGGCAATGCCACACATATAACATGAATGTACCTGAAGTTGAAGCACTTAATCACTCAAAGGTTGAAAGATCACAGTAGATAAAGCTCTCAACATGAATCACCAGTGTGTTGCTTCTGTTAAAAAATAAATATAAAACAGCTTAGATTCTGGACTATGAAGTTAAGCATATGGTCTGTCCTGTCAAAACTGGGGAAGAAATCATGCAGTCAAATCCTCGATATTGATAGTGTCTCTGTTTGGACAGAAGTGTGTCTCATTACACAGGAAACTAAGATACAGAAACCTGGGCATCAGCAGCCTGTGCATCAGGAACTATATGGTTCAGTCCTTGCAGTGGAGACAGGCCACATGTCCATTTCCCAGGCCTTGTATTAGGTGAACGGGCCCCCCTCTTTACTTCCTTTACTGCCAGTCCTGCTATAATAAAAGCTCTTCCCCATCTGTTGATTGCATTTCCTGTCTCTTTTCAGCCCATACCAGCCTTTCTTTTTGAAAAGTAAGAAGGTTCCACAAAATATATAAACCATATGACATCTGTGTTAACCTCCTATGAGGGGTGTTGGTGCCTGATTGCTAGATACAGTACATGTAGTAGGTTACTGTGAAAATGTTTACAGTGATAGAAATAGGGTGCCTTCAATTTCAGTGTATTGTTTTTCAATTTTGCTATATTCTATTATTTTCCCAAGCTCAAAAACAATCTGAAGAATTCTGTACTGAGATGTATAATTTTGAATAGTATTATTCATATTATAGTCATATTAAATCATAACTTTTTCAGTGCTTTCCACTCTTTAAAGTGTGATGTTGTGATATGTTAGTAGTAGTAGTTTAGTCGCTAAGTCGTGTCTGACTCTTGCGACCCCATGGACTGTAGCCTGCCAGGCTCCTCTGTCCATGGGATCCTCCAGGCATGAATACTGGTATGGGTTGCCATTTCCTTCTCCAGGGGATCTTCCCAACTCAGGAATTGAACACGGGTCTCCTGCATTGCAGGAAGATTCTTTACTGACTGAGCTATGAGGGAAGCCCTGTGATATCTTGGAGCCAGTTAATTGTCATAAGAATATATTCCTTTTTAATGGCTGAGTAATACTCCATTGTGCATATGTACCACAGCTTTCTTATCCATTCATCTGCTGATGGACATCTAGGTTGCTTCCATGTCCTGGCTATTATTAACAGTGCTGCAATGAACATTGGGGTACACGTGTCTCTTTCAGTTCTGGTTTCCTTGATGTGTATGCATGATACTGGATGCTTGGGGCTGGTGCACTGAGACGACCCAGAGGGATGGTATGGGGAGGAAGGAGGGAGGGTGGTTCAGGATGGTGAACACGTGTATACCTGTGATGGATTCATGTTGATGTATGGCAAAACCAATACAATACTGTAAAATAATTAACCTCCAATTAAAGTAAATAAATGTATATTAAAAATAAATAAAAATAAGAGATTAAAAAATAATACATTCCTTTTATACTTACACTTAAGAAAATATTGTTTTATAAAAATTATTTATCTATGTGGATTTATTTTATAATTTATAGGAACAGATATGTCACAGAGTGGCATTCACTTATGCTTTCATTCATACAGCCAAGAAGTGTCTACTGAGAGCTTGTTAGACAGGCATTGTTGCAGACTCTGGGGCTATCACAGTCATTAAAATACACAGTCCCTACCCTTTTGGAGCTTAAATTCTCTTGGGGAAGATGGAAAATAAGCCAATGCATATGTAACAAGGTCTCAGTGCTGATACATGCAAAGGAGGAAAATGAAGTAGAACATGAAGTGGACCAGCTAGCAACATTATTAATAATGGACAGTATCTATTGATCTGTCATAAATTCTACATGTACTGATTCATTTTATACTCTTATCAATGTTAAGAGGTACCCATCTTAACATCTAGAAGTTGTAGAAATGTTTATTAAAAGTTGGATTTCACCTTTAAATACATAAATGTACATCTTGTAAGAACAAGGACATTCTCTTATATGTCCTAACACAGTTATCTCAATTAATAAGCTCAATGTAATATTATACTATTATCTAGTATGTTTTGAGATTCTCTAGTTGTAACTCCTAGTTATTATTTTCTACTGCTTCTATTTTCCTTTTTTCCTATTTTAATACTTTATTATAATTTGATTTTATAATTATATTACAGAAAGTCTTCATATTCATATATTCTCATAACCATCCCTGATTTATAAAGGAAGACAGAGTCTCAGAAAACAGAATTTTCTGAAAAACATTTCCCATGACAACCTTTTTGCCTCATGAAGTAGATATGGACAAACTCGAGTGAAAGTATACAATCAAATTAGTGATGAAATGTTATCGAAGTCAGAGGCAAGTGTGAGTAAGGATGTCAGTTTTAAGCAAGTTCAACCACTTGCACCACAGCCTGAATTTTACCCTTTATATTCTGTGTACTTTTCATGCTAACATTACCTACCAATACCATATTTCCATATTTAATCCTAACTCAGGGTTTCCCTTTCATGGGATAGGACTCCATCAGGAACACAATTCAGGTTCACATTTATAGACTTGCTCCAGCATTTAGTATACCTGAAAAATGAAAACTCTGCTCACTCACCCTTGGTGTGTTGTTATCTGATAATGTAATGTGTCAGATAACTTATCAGCCATCATTCATCAATCTGTTGGTCTCTTAATTTGAAGTGTATTTCTTCTTTTTTCTTCAGGTATAGACTGAGTTTGGTTCTTGCTCTATAATATTTTTCCAAAATAAATATTTATTGAACTGACCCCTACCACCAAATGTCTTTCAGATTATCTTAGGCAATTAAAAGTTTGTTTTTTTCTAAACTTATGAGTACAATTTGTTGAAGATTCAGTTCATTTCAGTCACTCGGTTGTGTCTGACGCTTTGCAACCCCATGAACTGCAGCATGCCAGGCTTCCCTGTCCATCACCAAATCCCAGAGTCCACCCAAACCCATGTCCATTGAGTTGGTGATGCCATCCAACCATCTCATCCTCGGCCTCTCCTCCCACACTCAATCTTTTCCAGCATTAGGGTCTTTTCAAATGAGTCAGCTCTTCACATCAGGTGGCCAAAGTATTGGAGTTTCAGCTTCAATATCAGTCCTTCAATGAATACCCAGGACTGAGCTCCTTTAGCATGCACTGGTTGGATCTCCTTGCAGTCCAAAGGACTCTCAAGAGTCTTCTCCAACACCACAGTTCAAAAGCATAAATTCTTCAGTGATCAGCTTTCTATATAGTCCAACTCTCACATCCATACATGACCGCTGGAAAAACTATAGCCTTGACTAGATGGACCTTTGTTGACAAAGTAATATTTCTGCTTTTTAATATGCTGTCTAGGATGGTCATAACTTTCCTTCCAAGGAGTAAGTGTCTTTTAATTTCATGGCTGCAGTCACCATCTGCAGTGATTTTGGAGCCCAGAAAAATAAAATCTGACACTGTTTCCACTGTTTCCCCATCTATTTGCCATGAAGTGATGGGACCAGATGACATTATCTTAGTTTTCTGAATGTTGAGCTTTAAGCCAACTTTTTAACTCTCCTCTTTCACCTTCATCAAGAGGCTTTTTAGTTCCTCTTCACTTTCTACCATAAGGGTGGTGTCATCTGCATATCTGAGGTTATTGATATTTCTCCCAGCAATCTTGATTCCAGCTTGTGCTTCTTCCAGCCCAGCATTTCTCATGATGTACTCTGCATAGAAGTTAAATAAGCAGGGTGACAGTATACAGCCTTGAATACTCCTTTTCCTATTTGGAACCAGTCTGTTGTTCCATATCCAATTCTAACTGTTGCTTCCTGACCTGCATACAGGTTTCTCAAGAGGCAGGTCATGTGGTCTGGTATTCCCATCTCTTTCAGAATTGTCCACAGTTTATTGTGATCCACACAGTCAAAGGCTTTGGCATAGTCAAAAAAGCAGAAATAGATGTTTTTCTGGAACTCTCTTGCTTTTTCTATGATCCAGCAGATGTTGGCAATTTTATCTCTGGTTCCTTTGCCTTTTCTAAAACCAGATTGAACATCTGGAATTCATGGTTCACATATTGCTGAAACCTGTCTTGGATAATTTTGAGCATTACTTTACTAGCATGTGAAATGAGTGCAAATATGCAGTAGTTTGAGGATTTTTTGGCATTGCATTTCTTTGGGATTGGAATGAAAACTGACCTTTTCCAGTCCTGTGGCCACTGCTGAGTTTTCCAAATTTGCTGGTATATTTAGTGCAGCACTTCCACAGCATCATCATTCAGGTTTTGAAATAGCTCAACTGGGATTCCATCATCTCCACTTGCTTTGTTTGTAGTGATGCTTCCTAAAGCCCACTTGACTTCACATTCCAGGATGTCTGGCTCTAGGTCAGTGATCATAACATCATGATTATCTGGATCATGAAGATCTTTTTGTAGAGTTCTTCTGTGTATTCTTCCCACCTCTTTTTAATACCTTCTGCTTCTGTTAGGTCACTACCATTTCTGTCCTTTATTGAGCCCATCTTTGCATGAAATGTTCCCTTGGTATCTCTAATTTTCTTGAAGAGATCTCGAGTCTTTCCAATTCTATTGTTTTCCTCTATGTCTTTGAGTTGATCACTGAGGAAGGCTTTAATATCTCTCCTTGCTATTCTTTGGAACTCTGCATTCAAATGGGTATATCTTTCCTTTTCTCCTTTGCTGTTCGCTTCCCTTCTTTTCACAGCTATTTGTAAGGCCTCCTCAGACAGCCATTTTGCTTTTTTGAATTTCTTTTGCTTGGGGATGGTCTTGATTACTGTCTCCTGTGCAATGTTATGAACCTCAGTCCATAGTTCATCAGGCACTCTATCTATCAGATCTAGTCCCTTAAAACTATTTCTCACTTCCACTGTATAGTCATAGGGGAGTTGATTTAGGTCATACCTCAATGGTCTAGTGGTTTTTTCCACTTTCTTCAATTTAAGTCTGAATTTTTCAATAAGGAGTTCCCCATCTGAGCCACATTCAGCCCCCGGTCTTGTTTTTGCTGACTGTATAGGGCTTCTCCATCTTTTGCAAAGAATATAATCAATCCGATTTCCATGTTGATCATCTGGTGATGTCTATGTGTAGAGTCTTCTCTTGTGTTATTGGAAGAGGGTGTTGGCTATTTCCAGTGCGTTCTCTTGGCAGAACTCTATTAGCCTTTGCCCTGCTTCATTCTGTATTCCAAGACCAGATTTGCCTGTTACTCCAGGTGTTTCTTAACTTCCTACTTTTGCATTCCAGTCCCCTATAATGAAAAGGAGATCTTTTGGGAGTGTTAGTTCTAGAAGGTCTTGTAGGTCTTCATAGAACCGTTCAACTTCAGTTTCTTCAGCATTATTGGTTGGGGCACAGACTTGGATTACCATGATATTGAATGGTTTGCCTTGGAAATGAACAGAGATCATTCTGTCGTTTTTGACATTGCATCCAAGTACTGCATTTCGGACTCTTTTGTTGACCATTATGGCTATTCCATTTCTTCTAAGAGATTCCTGCCCACAGTAGTATACATAATGGTCATATGAGTTAAATT
This sequence comes from Bos indicus, assembly GCF_029378745.1. NCBI lineage: Eukaryota > Metazoa > Chordata > Mammalia > Artiodactyla > Bovidae > Bos > Bos indicus. The sequence goes on from NC_091771.1 coordinate 72,534,565, forward strand.
CACCCATTCCCGTCCATCTTAGTTTGCTGATTCCTAGAATGTCAACGTTCACTCTTGCCATCTTCTGTTTGACCACTTCCAATTTGCCTTGATTTATGGACCTAACATTCTAGGTTCCTATGCAATATTGCTCTTTACAGCATCGAACCTTGCTTCTATTTCCAGTCCCATCCACAACTGGGTGTTTTTTTTTTTTTTTTTTGCTTTGGCTGCATCCCTTCATTCTCTCTCGAGCTATTTCTCCAGTGATCTCCAGTAGCATATTGGGCACCTACCAACCTGGGGAGTTCATCTTTCAGTGTCCTATCTTTTTGCCTTTTCATGCTGTTCACGGGGTTCTCAAGGAAAGAATACTGAAGTGGTTTGCCATTCCCTTCTCCAGTGAACCACATTCTGTCAGACCTCTCCAGCATGATTGGTCCATCTTGGGTGGCCCCACACAGCATGGCTTAGTTTCATTGAGTTAGACAAGGCTGTGGTCCATGTCATCAGATTGCCTAGTTGTCTATGATTGTGGTTTCTATCTGTCTGCCCTCTAATGCCCTCTCTCAGTGCCTATTTTCTTACTTAGGTTTCTCTTACCTTGGACGTGGATATACTTCATGGCTTCTCCAACAAAGTGCAGCATCTGCTCCTTACCTTGGACGTAGGGTAGCTCCTCGCAGCTGCAACGGACACATTTATGAAGATAGATTAATATAAACATCACCTATATCCATATTCTGGGGGAAATAAGATGTTGTGTCTTATTTTTCATAAATTTTCATTCACCGCAAGACATTTATGACACTGAGGAAAATGCACTTGATTGGTCCACTATTTATAGAATTAAATTTGGGAAAGAACCATCACTAGAGCAGGTTCCAGGATTACTAGTGTATAGGTGCTGTTTGGCATTGTTTGAATTTGTGTATTTTAAACTTCACCAAATGGTAAAATGCTGGTAAGATTATATCTTCAGAGAAAAAGACTTTACTGTACAAATTTTTGAAGTTTTTCTTTATTGTACCAACTCCTATGCAAAATGAACTTTGGGAAACTTGACTCAACCATGAATATTATTTTTACTTTTCTGCTTAAACCACATTGGGAGAAATAGCTTCAGTTTCTGAGAGACTTCTTTAACTAACTCCTATGTGGTATTTCTGGAGGATGCCTTGAGGCAGGGATGGGGGACATTGAGATCTTTCTGTCCTGACTTGACTCCATTATCTTTCTCAGTGAACACTCTTTGAAAAGAGCTCTCCCCATCACCTGGATGTACATGTAACATACATAAGAAGTCCTGAGGATGTCAAAGTTCTAATGAGTAAGAGGCTTGTCTACTTCAGTAACAGTTTGCTTAGGAAAATGTCGTTCTTTCTGTATTCACAGGTACAACTTAAAGACACCATCAAAAATCTTCCTGGTAAAATGAATACTGAATTAGCAGAATATGGATTGAACTTGAGTGTTGGACAGAGACAACTGGTGTGCCTTGCCAGGGCTATTCTCAAGAAAAATCAGATATTGATTATTGACAAAGCCACATCAAATGTGGATCCAAGGTATGGAGCTGAGACCAAGGAAACCTTGAATCTGACTTCTAAATGTGGTAAATGGAAAACATTTAGTGATGCTTAGAAATGTTTCTAAGTATCCTCTTGGCCTTATGGATATTTCTTGATAATATTAATTCCAGAAAACAAAGGAAAAACCATGACATGTTATATGGGTTGGTGTTGTTATAAGGCATACTAAGAGAGCTAGATTTCTAAATCCAGCTCATAGTTTCAATCTGTTTTGAGGGAAGACTGTTTTCTATCATTTTATGAAAAATGGTAAATTTCTAAATAAACTTTTTATACTTAGTTTTTTAGGCACAAGATTATATGTTAAGGTATTGATTTTTAAAAACATTGCAAAAATATCATGACTAATTTCTTTGATTCTAGGACTGATGAATTAATACAAACAAAAATTCGTGAGAGTTTTGCTCACTGCACTGTGCTAACCATCGCACACAGTTTGAGCAGTGTTATTAACTGTCAAGGGATAATGGTAAGACCCTCACCATTTTAGTTGTTTTCATTTATGTTCAGTTTTTCAATGGATCCTTCCTTGTAAAACTTGATAGGAACCTCCAGTAATGTAATTTTCTCTTAGTTTCTCCTCTCTTTCCTGAAAATTTTTGTTGTTTAGTTGGTCAGTCATGTCTGACTATTTGCAACCCCATGGAGTTCAGCATACCAGGCCTTAACTATGTCCCAGTTTGTTCAAACTCATGTCTGTTGAGTACCTGATGCCATCCAACCATCTCATCCCCTGTCATCCCCTTATCCTCTTACCTTTAATCTTTCCCAACATCAGAATCTTTTCCAGTGAGTCATCTCTTCACATCAGGTAGCCAAAATAATGAAGCTTCAGCTTCAGCATCAGTCCTTCCAGTGGATATTCAGGGTTGATTTCCTTTATGATTGACTAGTTTGATATTCTTTCAGTCCAAGGGATTCTCAAGAGTCTTCTCCAGCACCACAGTTTGAAAGCATCAATTCTTTGGCACTCAGCCTTCTTTATGATTCAACTGTCACATCCATACATGACTACTGGAAAAACCACATAGCTTTGACTAGACTGACCTTTGTCAGCAAAGTAATGTCTCAGCTTTTTAATATGCTGTCTTGGTTTGTCATAGCTTTTCTTCCAAGGAGCAAGCATATTTTTAATTCATGGCTGCAGTCACTGTCCCCAGTGATTTTGGAAACCAAGAAACAAAAGTCTGACACTGTTTCCATTGTTTCCCCATCTGTTTGCCATGAAGTGATGGGACCAGGTGTCATGATCTTCATCTTTTTAATGTTAAGTTTTAAGCCAGCCTTTTTCACTCTCCTCTTTCACCTTCAAGAGGCTCTTTAGTTCCTCTTTGCTTTCTTCCATGTGGGTGGTGTCATCTGCATATCTGACGTTATTGATATTTCTACTGGCAATCTTGATTCCAGATTGAGCTTCATCCAGCCTGACATTTCACATGATGTACTCTGCATATACGTTAAATAAGCAGAGTGACAATATACAGCCTTGACGTACTCCTTACCCAATTTGAAACTTATTTATAATTTTTGCTTTAGAAATAGACATACCATGTTTTATTGCACTTCCCTGATACTGCATTTTTATAAATTGAGAACTTATCATAACCCTGCATTGAACAAGTCTATGGGAACCATTTTTCAAACAGTATTTGATCATTCCATGTCTCTGTCTCACGTTTTGGTAATTCTCACTACATGTCAAAGTTTTTCACAATTGTTATAGTTGCTCTGGTGATCTGTAACATCAATGTTACTGCTATGACTTGCTGAAGTCTTCTCTGTTGGTTAGTATTTTTTTTTTTAACCATTGCATTGTTTTTAGGTTAAGGTCTGTACATTGTTTTCTCAGACACAATGCTATTGCACACTTGATAGGCCAGTGTCATGTAAACATAACTTCTGTATGTTCTGGGAAATCAGAACGTTCATATGACTCACTTTACTGCCGTGTTCACTTCATTCTGGTGTTCTGGAACTGTACCCACACTGAGGGATGACTGTACCTCTTTCCTTTCTGGAAAACAGGTGACTGTCTATTCTGAAAGCTTTAAAGTGGACATAAAGATGAGTCAGTTTGCTTCAAAGCCTAATGCTCCAGAGGGCAGGTGACTGGCCTCAAGGAGTAGCTGGGGAAGTGACAAATGCTGATGAAGAGCATAACCAGTGGTGTTGTCACCATAAAGTCCTATCATTGCAAGTGATTAAGTGTAATAATTACATTTTGTTGCACATGAGTACTTCTGCACAAAGAAGTGTGTTTTTTTTTAATTCTATTTTTAATTGAATCTAATCCATAAAAATATTTTTTTGTTATAAAATGGCAATAAATGTGCAAGGTAAAAATATGAAAATAAAAGAAAATCTCATAAAGGAAAGATTACAAAATGCCCACTACCAGAAAGTAGCAGTTATTTAGTGCTATAAAATCATTTGGATAACATTAGAGCCAGTTTAATAATTTGTTTTATTCTGCAAAACAGAATATTTCATTATCAGAATTTATATGTATTCTTAAAATTCCCCATGTCATTTATTAATTTTCCACAGCTCAGTTCTTAAATCTGCCTAAAATTTCATCATAGGGATAGAGGATAATTAATCTCAAACTTAGACATCTATATATTTTCCAAATTGTCACTTTTATCAAAAATCTTGAAATGATTAGATGGATATGGTTTTGTTCACTGTAAGTAAATAAGAGAAAGGGCTTGTTGGGAAACAATTGTAACCTAATTAATAGCTTTGTTTATGTGTTATCTCTCCAAAGGGATTTACCCCGCTTTGGTTCATTAAGCACCATTCATGTGTCAGGCTTAGAATTCTATTTCACAAGAAGTTCTTTCAATATTAAGTTTATTAAACATGATGGAGTCATAATGACAGTTAATATAATCTTCCTTACTTTCTCTGTTGCCACAAAACAGTGGAGCAAGACAGACAAATTAGAAATGCTCTTTATCCTAAGACTCACCACTGTCTCTACAGTACAGAGTTCTTTCTGTAGTTTTTTAGAGTAGCTGGGTGCTTGTGACCTGCTTTATCTGCAGCCAACAGCCCAGCTCTTGCTTCCAGTCCCTGCACACTGCCACCTTCATATCACCCGAATCCTCCTGTTGGTGTGAACAAAGGAAGCATGTGATAATCTGCAGTTCCTCTAACAATGTTGTTGTCTGTGGTCAACACTTTCACTGTCCTCAGAAAATTCTCTGGAAATGAATGATGAAGAACCGAAAGCAGAGCTGAGAAACTCATATCCCACCTCTTCTGTTTATAGGCCATCTTACGGTTTTATATTCCTTATTTCTTCATCATCTCAAACCTCTTCTTAGAATTTTTCCCACAGAAGTGAAAACCAGAAATGGTCATAACATACCCATCTGAAAAGCATAAGACAGCTCATACCTAACTAGAGTTTTACTTAGATTCTACTTTTTACCTTCGTGGAACTTTTCTTTTATAAACCTGCTACTGCTAAGTCACTTCAGTAGTGTCCGACTCTGTGTGACCCCATAGACGGCAGCCCACCAGGCTCCCCCCGTCCCTGGCATTCTCCAGAAAGCACACTGGAGTGGGTTGCCATTTCCTTCTCCAAGGCATGAAAGTGAAAAGTGAAAGTGAAGTCGCTCAGTCATGTCCAACTCTTTGCGACCCCATGAACTGCAGCCCACCAGGCTCCTCCGACCATGGGATTTTCCAGGCAAGAGTACTGGAGTGGAGTGCGATTGCCTTCTCCTAATTAGAACATTTGAAAAGAGAAAAGCTCCTTCTAAAACACACCAAAAGATTTCATTCAAGTTTTCAGAGGAAATATTACTAACACTGAGGTAGAAAGTACAGTTGGGGAGAAGAAATACTTTATGGGGATGTGGCGCTTGTGTGCTAAGGCAGCGGCTTTGGGAGAGTAGCTGTGGAGGTCTCCCTGATCCAGCCTTTATCCTTTCCCAGTGAGAAGAATGATTTATTGTTTCAAGACCTAAGACAGGATTTTGAGTTAATACTCGCCACATTGTCCAATCACTGAAAATCACAGGCACCCATTTTACCAATGAGAAATCACCTTCCAGGGTTGGACAGCTGTCCCGTATCATCACCTGTCAATCAGAGACAGATCTGACACTCATACCTTCCCCTCCCCTCTCTACTTGTTGTGCACTGGGATCTCTCTCTGTTGTCATCATTTCCCAGAATCTTTCTTATCAGGCTTCTCCTCCATCCTCTCCTGGGCACCACCACCTCTTGGTGCACTGACCCACCTCTCCCTGAATTCTTCTTTATTGCTGATGACATCCTGCCAGTGAAAATGGATCAAAGTATCTTGCAGTGGGTCCATTTCATTTTTATGTCTAGGACATAATATGGAATGTCCATATTATGGAATTCCATATTATGGAATACGTCTAGGACATAATGTCTGGAATATCTGCACATAAACAGGCTTCATAAACACATCTTCATTGAGCTTATGTAACTGACTTACTCATCCGACATAATGTATTTTTACTTAACCTACTAGAGCTTGATAAGCAGTTCAGGGTTGGGGTTCCTGGAGAGATCCTAGGGTTTGGGGATTGTTATCATACCAACTTGAATATATGGTTTAGTTAATAGTTTATCTTGGGTTACGAGAAGAGTTGGGGACCTAACGGGAGATTGTAGGAGCTTTTTCTTATAAGGGAGGTTAAAAATCCAAAATTATACCTATTTTCCTGTACATAATGAGAATTTGGATTTGCTTTATGTTTATTTGTTCTGAAATATCTAAAGTCTTTGACCAAACCAGTAAATGTAAAAGCTAAGTTGGTAAAATTCTATTTCTGGCCTTTCTTCAGTCTGTGTCCCATCTCAGCTCTTGTAGCCCCTATGTGAGCCTTGGCTTTTAAGTTTGATTAGGTTCCATTTGTTTTTGCTTTTATTTATTTTGCTTTGGGAGACTAATCAAAAAAAAAAATTGCTGTGGTTTATGTCAGAGTCTTTTGCCTGTATTTTCATTTAGTTTTGTAGTTCCCAGCCTTATTTTAGATCTTGAAGCCATTTTGAGTTTATTTTTGTGCATGATGTGAGGGAATGTCTAATTTCATATATTTTCAGGTGTTCAGCTTTCCCAGTACTATTTATCATAGAAACTGTCTTTTCTCCAATTCCTGTGTACTGTTTCATAGATTAATTGATATAGATGTGTGGACACCAGTGTTTTAAAACTTCAGTTTTTCTTCTTCAACATCAGGAGTGGTAGTTATGTTCTGTTATGCTATGCTTAAGTAGAATTGCACATTTGAGACATCTAAATTGACATGCCAAGTTACAGGGCTCCCCTGGTGGCTCAGATAGTAAAGATTCCACCTGCAATGCAGGAGACCTGAGTTTAATCCCTGGGTCAGGAAGATCCCCTGGAGAAGGAGATGGCTACCCACTCCAGTATTCTTACCTGGAGAATTCCATGGACAGAGGAGCCTGGTGGACTATAGTCCCATGGGGTCATAAAGAGTCAGTCATGATTGAGCAACTTTCACCAAATATTTAAATTATTATGCAGATGTGAAAGTGAAAGCTGCTCAGTCATATCTGACTCTTTATGATCCCATGGACTGTAGTCCACCAGACTCCACTGTCTATATGATTTTCCAGGCAAGAATACTAGAATGGATTGCCATGCCCTTCTCCAGGGGATCCTCCAAACCCAAGGATAGAACCCGTGTCTTTGTGTCTCCTTCACTGCAGGCAGATTCTTTACCCACTGAGTTACCTTGGAAGCCCATTAAGTGGATGGAACAGATTCAATTATTCTCGGATTATTTTGAGAAAGCTGCCCTTAGCAGTGATTCACAGTAGTAAACAAATGATTAACAAGAAAATGGCATTTATGAGACTAATAAATGTTTCCAATTAAATGCAAAGGATTAAATTTACTGTAGTACCTATATGTTGAAAAACAACCTTTGTGTTGTTTAGAGTTCCTGCATATTCTGTTCTTAAAAAAAAAACAAAAACTTTTATTTATTTATTTTAGGATGTGCTGTGTCTTCTTTGCTACATAGACTTTTCTCTAGTTGCAGCAAGTAGGGGCTACTCTTCATTGCCATGTGCAGACTTCTCATTGCATGGGCTCTATTGTTGTGAAGCATGGGCTCTCTTGTTGTGAAGCATGGTATGTAGGCTCAATAGCTGAGGCTCCTGGGCTCTAGACCACAGGTTCTGTAATTACAGGGGCTACTCTTCATTGCCATGTGCAGACTTCTCATTGCATGGGCTCTATTGTTGTGAAGCATGGTATGTAGGCTCAATAGCTGAGGCTCCTGGGCTCTAGACCACAGGTTCTGTAATTACCACAGGTACATGGGCTTAGTTGCTCTGTGGCATGTGCTAGGTTTCTGGACCAGGGATGGAACACAAGACTCCTGCATTAGTAGGCAGATTCTTTTATCACTGATCCACCAGGGAAGCCCATCCAGCATATTCTCTTTAATATGCATTTATTTCTAATATTATCTAAATGAAGAATTAAATACTACTGAACATCAGAACTGTTTTTATAATTGTATCACTTGGGTCAATTGTTTCAGACACTTTTTCCCCATCCAGAACCATTAACCAAAGCCACTAATAAGTAGAAAGGCAGAGTGAAGGACCCCTTCCTCTCCCTTTCAGTTTGCATTTAGCAGACTTATTAATGAGCAATAAAAAGGGTGAAAGGAAAGCAGCTGAAAAAAGAAAGAGAAACAAGGAAAGAAAGATAATTTGTGGAAACAGATTCAGGTCCTAGGCAGTTCAGGTTGGGCTGGCCACATGTGCTCTGTAGGCCATGATCACTGGAATTTGGAGCTCAATATCTTACTTGCTTCTTTAGTCTTATCCAAAGAGAAAAGTGGATTTCTAGAGATTCTTTCTATGCAGAGCAGTTTTGCCAAAGCTACTTATGTACCAGCTCCTTTTGCCTGCTTTTCACTCTTAGAAGAATAAACTACAACCACATCCAGCTTCAAGAAGCATCTCAATCCCTTGGACAAGGATTCTGTTCCTCTTAGAAGCTGGCATAATCCAGGATCCTGAAGAAATCCTGGGAAGCCTTTACTTTTTTCCCCAAATACTGCTCAGATTCTCAAATAGACCATTAATTTGTTGTCAGGGCACTGCTCTTTGGTTTGTATGACACCAATCTACTTTTTAGGTAAATGGAGTTTGATTTTCTTGAATTAAGATATTTGCCAACTCTGTGTATCTGTACAAATTGCCCCAAAGCTCAGAGTCAGAGCGCTAAAAGTGCTAGTGATAACAACCCCGAATGCCCTGAACATAAAATAAGATGCTATAGACTACTAGTTCAGTTCAGTCGCTCAGTCGTGTCCAACTCTTTCAGATCAGATCAGTCACTCAGTTGTGTCTGACTCTTTGTGACCCCATGAATCACAGCACGCCAGGCCTCCCTGTCCATCACCAACTCCCAGAGTTCACTGACTCATGCCATCAAGTCAGTGATGCCATCCAGCCATCTCATCCTCTATTGTCTCCTTCTCCTCCTGCCCCCAATCCCTCCCAGCATCTGAGTCTTTTCCAATGAATGAACTCTTCGCATGAGGTGGCCAAAGTACTGGAGTTTCAGCTTTAGCATCATTCCTTCCAAAGAAATCCCAGGGCTGATCTCCTTCAGAATGGACTGGTTGGATCTCCTTGCAGTCCAAGGGACTCTCAAGAGTCTTCTCCAACACCACAGTTCAAAAGCATCAATTCTTAAGCACTCAGCCCTCTTCACAGTCCAACTCTCACATTCATACATGACCACAGGAAAAACCATAGCCTTGACTAGACGAACCTTGGTTGGCAAAGTAATGTCTCTGCTTTTGAATATGCTGTCTAGGTTGGTCATAACTTTCCTTCCAAGGAGTAAGCGTCTTTTAATTTCATGGCTGAAGTCACGATCTGTAGTGATTTTGGAGCCCAGAAATACAAAGTCTGACACTGTTTCCACTGTTTGCCCATCTATTTCCCATGAAGTGATGGGACCAGATGCCATGATCTTCGTTTTCTGAATGTTGAGCTTTGAGCCAACTTTTTCCCTCTCCACTTTCACTTTCATCAAGAGGCTTTTTAGTTCCTCTTCACTTTCTGCCATAAGGGTGGTGTCATCTGTATATCTGAGGTTATTGATATTTCTCCCGGCAAACTTAATTCCAGCTTGTGTTTCTTCCAGCCCAGCGTTTCTCATGATGTATTATGCATATAAGTTAAATAAGAATGGTGACAATATACAACCTTGAAGAACTCCTTTTCCTATTTGGAACCAGTCTGTTGTTCCATGTCCAGTTCTAACTGTTGCTTCCTGACCTGCATACAAATTTCTCAAGAGGCAGATCAGGTGGTCTGGTATTCCCATCTCTTTCAGAATTTTCCATAGTTTATTGTGATCCACACAGTCAAAGGCTTTGGCATAGTCAATAAAGCAGAAATAGATGCTTTTCTGGAACTCTCTTCCTTTTTCCATTATCCAGCAAATGTTGGCAATTTGATCTCTCGTTCCTCTGCTTTTTCTAAAACCAGCTTGAACATCAGGAAGTTCACGGTTCACATATTGCTGAAGCCTGGCTTGGAGAATTCTGAGCATTACTTTACTAGCGTGTGAGATGAGTGCAATTGTATGGTAGTTTGAGCATTCTTTGACATTGCCTTTCTTTGGGATTGGAATGAAAACTGACCTTTTCCAGTCCTGTGGCCACTGCTCAGTTTTCCAAATTTGCTGGCATATTGAGTGCAGCACTTTCACAGCATCATCTTTCAGGATTTGGACTAGCTCTACTGGAATTCCATCACCTCCACTAGCTTTGTTCGTAGTGATGCTTTCTAAGGCCCACTTGACTTCACATTCCAGGATGTCTGGCTCTAGGTCATGATCACACCATCGTGATTATCTGGGTCATGAAGATCTTTTTTGTACAGTTCTTCTGTGTATTCTTGCCATCTCTTCTTAATATCTTCTACTTCTGTTAGGTCCATACCATTTCTGTCCTTTATCGAGCCTATCTTTGCATGAAATATTCCCTTGGTATCTCTGATGTTCTTGAAGAGATCCCTAGTCTTTCCCATTCTGTTGTTTTCCTCTATTTCTTTGCATTGATCACTGAAGAAGGCTTTCTTATCTCTTCTTGCTATTCTTTGGAACTCTGCATTCAGATGTTTATATCTTTCCTTTTCTCCTTTGCTTTTCACTTCTCTTCTTTTCACAGCTATTTGTAAGGCCTCCCCACACAGCCATTTTGCTTTTTTGAATTTCTTTTCCATGGGGATGGTCTTGATCCCTGTCTCCTGTACAATGTCACGAACCTCATTCTATAGTTCATCAGGCACTCTATCTATCAGATCTAGGCCCTTAAGTCTATTTCTCACTTCCACTGTGTAATCATAAGGGATTTTATTTAGGTCGTACCTGAATGGTCTGACTCTTTGTGACCCCATGAATTGCAGCACCCCCGCCTCCCTGTCCATCACCAACTCCTGGAGTTCACTCAAAGTCACGTCCATCGAGTAGGTGATGCCATCCAGCTATCTCATTCTCTGTTGTCCCCTTCTCCTCCTACCCCTAATCCCTCCAGCATCAGAGTCTTTTCCAATGAGTCACCTCTTTGCATGAGGCGGCCAAAAGTAGTGGAGTTTCAGCTTCAGCATCAATCCTTCCAAAGAACACCCAGGACTGATCTCCTATAGAATGGACTGAGTACTAGTATTCATAGTATAAAGCTTATACTTTCTTTCTTTCCAATAACGTTATAATATTAGAAGGTCAGATTAGGCCTTTTTCTGCCTAGTAAAACAAATTAATCAAACTATTAAAACATCAGCCAGCCCTAACACACAAATAGATTCTCTCTGTTTCCCTGTCCTTCCACTTTTTGAAATATTTTCTGAGTTATAATATGTTACTCGGAGATATTATGTACTAATGGGTTTCTTTTTGCTATTTACAGGTTTTGGATTCAGGGAGATTGAAAGAAACTGGTCAGCCAAATGACTTGCTGCAGAACAGAAACAGTCTATGTTACAAAATGATGCAACAACTGGGCAAGGATGAAGTAGCTGTCCTCCCTGAAAGAGAAAAACAGGACAGGGAGTTTTTTTAAAAATTTGTCTCTGGGTTATTTGACAAGATCTCTATATGGGATCTGATAAAAAGCACTCTGTGGCCTAAATAGCCTCCAGAGACTAAGCTTCTTGAGTAGGTCTTAACAAAACATGGCAGGTTAAGGGCAGGTCTGCTGAGAATCTGCAGCAGTGGTGGGGGTGGGGTCACCATATGTGCACCCTTCTGTGTGCACACACATGTGCCTGTGATAGAAATTTCAGATTGGACTTCAACACTTCTGGACTCTGGGTTCAGATTCTTATACAGCACAGAACACTTTCATTTTGCAAACCCTTTGCATTCATTCTGATTGGTGCTCAGCATATTTGTGATGCAAGTTCTGCCAAGGAATATCCAGGAAATTTGAGAGTTCAGGGGATAATTTTTGAAATATTTTGATTCTAGGAAGATCTTCCAGGGAAAGGTGTAGGTCTCTTCTGTTTTCTAATCTGTGAAGAAAACTTCTACATGAAACTGTCAGCTTCTCCCTAATTCTTTGTTGTTTGGACTTAGGTGTATTTGCCACTCACCACCCCCAGGCTTCCTCTACCTTCTAGAAAATGAAATTGTCATCAGGACAAATCAAGAACTCACAATACCATCACACTGTAGTCTGAATTGTGCTTGAAGGTTTACAGAGCACTTTCTCAGAGATGAGGTGTGTGAAGCACTAAGCTCTGTGCATGGTTTGAGGAAGGGGCTCGATGGGTAACATTCAGGTCATGTGACATCTTCCAAACAAAGGTGAGATGGTAACTGAGGTCTAGTTTAGGAGACTTAGCCATTGTCATTCAGCCATCTGTAAGTTTTTCTGGAAGAAGGTGGGAGTGGGAATAGGGTTGATGGGAAGATGAAGGGAAGGAAGGCCAGGTCTTCTTAACCTTTGACATGAGTGCTTTAGGGTGGGATGAGGCTTCCAGCTGCCTGTGGTGAGGTTTCCCCATAGAAAATTTATCTTTGAGTATTAAATTATGGGTATATTTTCTATTCTTCATACTTTTGTGCATTTCCCAGATTTTCACTTGTAAGTTGAATAAGATTACTAGTGTAATATTTTAAATGTCTTAAAGAAAACATGCCCCAGTATCTTAAGTACTACTATATGAAAGATTTATCTAAAATGTGGTCTTAGTTCATCACTGTCTTATCTCAGCCCTCCTTAGAAATGAGGAAATGCAGAGCAGTACCGTCCAATGCTTATAGTGTAGGAGACTTCCTGGGTTGTAGAGCTGGCTGAAGAGATGGCAGAGTTAGAGTTCATACTTAGGTTTAGGGACAAGGAGGTCTGTGTTCTGAATATTCCCAAAGTACTTATATTGTATGCAAGTATAGAGTGTGTGCGGACAAGACAATGGCAACCCACTCTAATACTCTTGCCTGTAAAATCCCATGGACAGAGGAGCCTGGTAGGCTGCAGTCCATGGCATTGCTAAGAGTCGGGCTCGACTGAGCGATTTCACTTTCACTTTTCACTTTCATGCATTGGAGAAGGAAATGGCAACCCACTCCAGTATTCTTGCCTGGAGAATCTCACGGAGAGGGAGCTTGGTGGGCTGCTGTCTATGGGGTTGCACAGAGTCGGACACGACTGAAGCGACTCAGCAGCAGCAGCAGCAGCATAGAGTGTGTGTGTTAGTCGTCAAATCATGTTTAACTCTGCAACACCATTGTCTGTAGCTTGCCAGTCTCCTCTGTCCATGGAATTTTCCTGGAAGAACACTGAAGGGGGTTGCCATTCCCTTCTCTGGGGAATCTTACCAACCCAGGGATCGAACTCCAGTCTCCCACACTGAGGATAAATTCTTTACCATCTAAGCCATTTATCACCCTATATATTTTTTTAATGCCTGAAATTCACAGAGCACTTTCATTAATTTGAGTGTCTGCCAGTCATCGAAGACTTGATAAGCATTTGTCATTTTCTGTGTGACAAAATCACAAAACAACCAGGAATCTGCCAAATCCTTTTGGTCTTTCCACCTTAGGCATTTCACATCAGAAAGAGATGTATCCACCTATGTCAAAGTCTTCATTTAAACACTGTGTTATCATTATGTATTATCAAGACATTGAGTAATGAGAAGTAGATCACAGAACTTCTGATAGGTACAGATAACATAAGATAATAGGTTTCAACAACCTCATTTTACAGGTGATTAAACTGAGGCCTGTTAGAAGGAAGGTGGCCCTATGTATATAATTGGTGTTAAGTTAGTTTGCAGCAGATACAGAATTAGAAATATTTTCTTTCAGTAAATGTTTTAAATCAAGTGTAACATACATATAAAAGCAGACATGGGTCATATAATTAGAAATCTTGTGCTTCCTGGTATAGTAATCCTGCAGCTACTCTAACAATATTCAGGGTAAGTTACATTTGTGTAGTTCTTCTCAATTTATTTTACATTGTTCTCACATGTATGATTTCATGTTATCTCATGATGGTCCATTTTTATCCATATCATGGATGGGGACAGTGGGTCCAGGGCTCACCTAAGGTCATAAAGCTGTTCCAGGGAGCACAGAGGGGTAATTTCTAGGGGAGGCTGAGGGCCACCCTATGTACTGTGTTCTGTGTCAATTCTGAGAACACTGCTTCTTTCACGTGGTAGCCAAGATGGGGCCATCATCCAAGTTCATAGAGTGGCAGGACCTCACTCTTGAGTTGCAGTCCATTTCTTGATCCTCATCCCAGTTGAACATCTTTGTGACATTATTTCTGCATACTCTGCATCCTCTTAGGCAAGCTGTCAGATTATCAGGTTTTTGAATGAGCAACCATCAGATACCCATGCATTGTTCAGAGCTATAACAGCAGGAGCATTAGCCTAAGTCAACAAAATTTTCACTCTAATAGAACAGAATTCATTGATCTGAAAACAAAACTCAACAGCTGACAAAAGGTGCTTCCAAGTCACATTTTTTTAAAAATACGTAGTTCAGGGGCTCTGAATCACTGTCTAAATGACCCTTTTAGATGATCCATGAAATAACAGAGAGATTACCTTTCAGAAACACAAAGCTGAAGGGGCATTAGTTTGCTAGGACTGCCATACAAAGTACCACAGAGTAGACGACTTAAACAACAGAAATTTATTTTCTGACAGCCCTGGAGGATGGACGTCTGAGGTCAAGGTGTCAGTAGGATTGGTTTCCTCTGAAGTTTCTCTCCTTGGCTTGGAGATGCCATCTTCCCTCTGTGTCGTCACAGGGCCTTCTGTCTGTTTGTACCTATGTCCTGATCTTCTCTTCTTGTAAGAACTCCAGTCTATTAGATCAGGACCCACCTGTTTGACTTCATTTGAAATGTTTTGCCTCTTTAAAGAGCCTGTCTCCAAATGCAGTCACATTCTGAGGTACTGGCAGGTTTAGGACTTCAACATGTAAAATTGGAGGGGACACAATTCAACTCAAAAAAAGAATAAATGCCTATCATTCATTCTGTTCTGTGATGAAGCAGACCTGGTTGAAGTTTTTTGAAGTTTCTTTGCTCCTGGTGTGTAACAAAAGCATTATTTAGTCTATTCATGAAGTCACTTAATACAGCCCAGAAGCTACAAAATCCTAATATCCTAGCTCTAGGCGCCTGGGCCAGTTCAAATCTATGTAGGAGGCATTTAGCATTCATGTGGCCTTATGTCCCCCAAGGCCTCTGAGCCTCAGGTCCTCACCTGTGTGTAGAGCAGGGATTACAGCTCTGCCAGTTTCTTCACACTCATTACAGGGATCAGATGAGAGAGCAGATGTTTAAATGCTTTGGGACTATAGAGTGTTTTACAGTATAAAAGTGAGATCATTTTTCCAACCAGCAGAATGGGAGAAAATAATAGCAAATGAAACAACTGACAAAGGATTAATTTCCAAAATATGCAAGCTTCCCATGCAAGGTTTCCCTAGTGACTCAGTCAGTGAAGAATCTGCCTGCAATGAGGAAGAACCCTGCAATGTGAAAGACCCAGGTTCAATCTCTGGGTCAGGAAGATCTTCTGTAGTAGGAAATGACAACCCACTTCAGTATTCTTGCATGGAGATTCCCTTGGACAGAGGAGCCTAGTGGGCTACAGTCCATGGGGTCGCAAAGAGTCGGACATGACTGAGATGCTAACACTACCACATTTCCATGCAAGTCAGTTCCAGAAAAACAAACAACCCAATCAAAAAGTGGGAAAAAGACATAAGCATATATTTATCCAAATAAGACATTCAGATGTTTAACAAACACAGGAAAAGATGCTCACCATCGCTCATTGTTTAGTTCAGTTCAGTTCAGTCGCTCAGTCACATCCAATTCTTTGCAACCCCATGAATCACAGCATGCCAGGCCTCCCTGTCCATCACCATCTCCCGGAGTTCAATCAAACTCACGTCCATCAAATTGGTGATGCCATTCAGCCATCTCATCCTCTGTCATCCCCTTTTCCTCCTGTCCCCAATCCATCCCAGCATCAGAGTCTTTTCCAATTAGTCAACTCTTCCCATGAGGTGGCCAAAGTACTGGAGCTTCAGCTTTAGCATCGTTCCTTCCAAAGAAATCCTAGGGCTGATGTCCTTCAGAATGGACTGGTTGGATCTCCTTGCAGTCCAAGGGACTCTCAAGAGTCTTCTCCAACACCACAGTTCAAAAGCATCAATTCTTTGCCGCTCAGCTTTCTTCACAGTCCAACTCTCACATCCATACATGACCACTGTAAAAACCATAGCCTTGACTAGATGGACCTTTATTGGCAAAGTAATATCTCTGCTTTTGAATATGCTATTTAGGTTGGTTATAACTTTTCTTCCAAGGAGTAAGTGTCTTTTAATTTCATGGCTGCCATCACCATCTGCAGTGATTTTGGAGCCCAGAAAAATAAAGTCTGACACTGTTTCTACTGTTTGCCCATCTATTTCCCATGAAGTGATGGGACCAAATGCCATGATCTTCATTTTCTGAATGTTGAGCTTTAAGCCAACTTTTTCCCTCTCCACTTTCACTTTCATCAAGAAGCTTTTTAGTTCCTCTTCACTTTCTGCCATAAGGGTGGTGTCATCTGTATATCTGAGGTTATTGATATTTCTCCCGGCAATCTTGATCCCAGCCTGTGCTTCTTCCAGCCCAGCATTTCTCATGATGTTCTCTGCATATAAGTTAAATAAGCAGGGTGACAGTACACAGTCTTGCCATACTCCTTTTCCTATTTGGAGCCAGTCTGTTGTTCCATATCTAGTTCTAACTGTTGCTTTCTGACCTGCATATAGGTTTATCAAGAGGCAGGTCAGGTGGTCTGGTATGACCCTCTCTTTCAGAATTTTCCATAGTTTATTGTGATCCACACAGTCAAAGGCTTAATAAAGCAGAAATAGATGTTTTTGTTTTTTTTTTTCTGGAACTCTCTTGCTTTTTCGATGATCCAGCATTTTTTGGCAATTTGATCTCTGGTTCCTCTGCCTTTTCTAAAACCAGCTTGAACATCTGGAAGTTCACGGTTCACATATTGCTGAAGCCTGGCTTGGAGAATTTTGAGCATTACTTTACTAGCGTGTGAAATGAGTGTAACTGTGCAGTAGTTTGAGCATTCTTTGGCATTGCCTTTCATTGCTCATTATTAGAGAAATGCAAATCAAACCACAGTGAGATATCACCTCACACCCATCAGAATGGCCATCATCAAAAAGTCTATAAACACTAAATGCTGGAGAGGGTGTTGAGACAAGGGAACCCTCTTTTACTATTGGTGGGAATGTAAGTTGATGCAGCCACTATGGAAGACAGTATGGGGATTCATTTAAAAACTATGAATGAAACAACCATATGACCTAGAAATTCCACTACTAGGCATATATTATGAGGAAACAAAAATTGAAAAAGACATATGTACCCTAATGTTGTAGCAGCACTATTTGCAATAGCTAGAACATGGAAGCAACCTAGATGTCCATCGACAGATGAATGGATAAAGAAGCGGTGGTATGTACACACAGTGGAATATCACTCAGCCATAAAAATGAACACATTTGAGTCAGTTCTAACGAGGTTATTATGAACCTAGAGCCTATTATACAGAGTGAAGTAAGTCAGAAAGAGAAAATTATCATATACCAATGTGTATATATGGAATCTAGAAAGATGCTACTGATGGGATTATTTGCAGGGCAGCAATGGAGACATAGACGTAGAGAACAGACCTGTGGACCTGGTGGGATGGGGGCAGGAAGGAGAGGGTGGGATGTATGGAGAGAATAACATGGAAACTTACATTACTGATTGTAAAATAGATAGGCAGTGGGAGTTTGCTGTATGATACTGGGAACTCAAACCTGGGCTCTGTAACAATCTAGAGGGGCGGGATGATAAGGGAGGTGGGAGGGAGTTTCAAGAAGGAGGGGACATATGTATCCCTAAGGCTCATTCATGTTGATGTTTGGCAGAAACCAATACTATTCTGTAAAGCAATTATCCTTCAATTAAAAAAAATTTAAAAGGGTCATTTTTTTAAAAAGGCTGTAGTCAGAAGCCTTGCCTCCCAACAATAAAACAAATATCCCTATAGTTCTTCTAAGTAGCTTCAGAGACTCTAAATCATGGATCCCAACCAGTGGACCAAAGACTTGTACCACTCCATGGGCTGTTAGGAACTGGGCCACACAACAGGAGGTGAGTGGTGGGCTGGTGAACAAAGCTTCATCTGCTGCTCCCTCTATCACTCACATTACACCTCAACCTCCTCCCCTCCCACCCCTGTCCTGTCTGTTGACAACTTGTCTTCCATGAAACTGGGTCCTCGGTGCCAAAAAGGTTGGGGACTGCTGCTGCAAATGATTATAAGGTATTTTTAATAATAAGTTTTGAAACAAATGATACATATACTGTTACAAAATTTAAAATCTTTTAAAAATACTTTTTAAGAATTTATGAACAGAAAGTAAATCACCCTTCACTCCTATCATTACACAGCTCCTCCCCAGGTGGAGCTTCAGCACCACTGTTGACTGTCTTGTTGACTGTTCTGTGCATCAGGAAGAACTTGTGAACACATGTGGTCTTCCTGTTTTTAATAATAGATGATAGCTATTCTTTCCTTTTTTTCAGCTAATATTATATCTCAGATTACATCAATTCATATAGTTGTCTCATTCCTTTTAACGTCTACATAGTGTTACACTTTCTCCATTTCCTACTCCTTATTTTCAATACTTGTTAAGCACAGTTTTTAAAACATGGGGATTACAACCTGATATTAACATCCAAATTTGTTGTGCTTATATTATGTGTACAAATGAGAAACCTTTGGGCAGACAGTAATAATAGATTTCCCAGCCTCTTTGTCACCCTGTGTTTATCTCCAGGCTTTGAATTAGTAAAATGTAACAGAATGATCAGAAGTCTAGTGGATCTACAGGTTGTTTGGCATTAAGTTCAGCCCCACTGAGGGTTCTAATGGGGCTACTTCCTCCATAGAATAAATATACCCGTTTTAAAATTGTGTCTCCAGTAGTAATATGATTTGCTTCAAATGAAAAAGTGGACCTAGAAATGTGTTGCCTTAGGAGAAGGACTTTATAACTCTTAAACATTTTGTTTTTGTCTTTTCCCACCTCCAGTTGCATTTTGAAGGAAATAGCCAGATATCACTCACAGTGATCATGTGGTTTTATCAATGTAATGAATGTCCAGTGGACAGCCCTCAGCCTTAACAATTTTTGAGTCAACTCTGTGATTCTACCATGAGTTCATGTCTATTCCAAAGGCATTTTTCCAATAGGTTTTTGCACTGCATAAATTATATGGTACTTTTTTGCATTAGCAACCAATATTTACATATCACAAGATGTTTATTTTTTTCTATAATTTTTTTCCTCCACCTTCACTCAGTGATATCAAGCTTTTGCAAAAGGATTTATTATCTTTATTTACATATTACAGTATTTTCTTTCTTATCCAAATCAGAGTGCAGGCTACCAATAAACCTGTATCCCAGGTTTTGTGTCTTGAGAGACTCCAGAGCCAAACTCATTTTCTAAGATTTGAGAGAAAGTTGCCACACATTTTTTTTTTTTTTTACTATTTCCAGAATTACATATTACTTTTCAATTATGTCAGGGCTTCTGTTTACTTGAAGACAGTGTGAAGTTGCTGTTTTGTGTCACTATTTCCTTTAACATTATGATCCATTTTCCCACTCAAAGATCTCTGGTTAAAATACTAGGGTGTGGGGAGGGAGGTGAGAGGGGAATTCAGGATTGGGATCACATGTACACCCCTGGCGGATTCATGTTGATGTATGGCAAAACCAATACAATATTGTAAAGTAATTAGCCTCTAATTAAAATAAATAAATTTAAATTAAAAAATACTAGAGATAACTAATAGGAAAAACATACAATACATGTAGTTAAAATGACATTATAGGAAAGAGAGGTGTTGCCCTCCAAAAAAAAAAAAAATGGTTAAAATATAGGACAATATTTTATGTTCATCTCCTGTGTCCCCTGCATTGCAGGCAGATTCTTTACCACTGAGCCACTGGGGAAGCCCTCTAAAAGAGAAGAAAGAGAAAATATGCTTTCTCAAAGTAGGAAACCTTCCTGGGATTTGCTCATGAAGGACAAACGTGTGCTAGACTGTCTTCTAGATACAGGATTTAAATTTTTTTATATTAAAAAAATGTGGTAAAACATATATAACAAAATTTGCCATATAACCATTTTTAATCATACAATTGAGTGGCATTAATTATGTTTACAAGGTTGTGCAACCATTTTACCTTTTGGTAAAGTGTGTTATTTCTGCAGAATCATTCTGGTACGTTTCATTTTTCTAGAAGTGGATCTGTTTCCTGTGAGTTTTGAGCTTGACTGGCATAAATGTATTCATAGTATCTTATATGCTTAATCTCTGCAGCATCTCTGTGTTCTTTTGGCTTTTTAATTTTTTTAAGCTTTTGCTTCTTTATTAATAATCTTGCATAACTTTTCCCACTTGCAAAGAATCAACTTTTTGTTTTATTGAGGCTATCTTTTTTTTTTTTCTTTTTTTTTTCTAATTTTATTTTATTTTTAAACTTTACATAATTGTATTAGTTTTGCCAAATATCAAAATGAATCCGTCACAGGTATACATGTGTTCCCCATCCTGAACCCTCCTCCCTCCTCCCTCCCCATACCATCCCTCTGGGTCGTCCCAGTGCACTAGCCCCAAGCATCCAGTATCGTGCATCGCTATCTTTTGTTTTCTCTAATAATTCACATGTTTTTTTCTTTCCTGCAATTTTTCCTTTGAGATTTTTTTCTCTAAATTCTTAAATTGGAAACATTAATAATGTCATTATTATTCTAATATAAGTATATGAAGCTAACATTTTTTTTTTCTGAGATCACTTTAGCTGCAACCTACAAGTTTTGATACTACCAAACAATAGTCAAAGTATTATGTGTTTTCTAATTATTAATTTAATTCATTAACTATATCTTTTATCTACGGGTTATGCATAAGTATAATGTTTTCTAAATTTCAAATGCGAATGGATTTTTTCTATTAGATTGAACCATGTGGAACTGCTAATATTCAATCTTTTTATAGGCTATAAAATGACACTTTCATATTAAATAATCATTTTCTTTTGTTATTAATAAAAAACTTAATTTCACTTTGTTCAGACAACATTAGATTGTGGATTTTAAACCAAAGGTAACCACATTCACACAAAAAGTCCTTGTTTCTACAATTTTGTATTTTATTCAGGGGTTTTATACTGTTATAAACATGTATGTAACCAGTAATTTTCAAATAAAAATCCTCCCTGAATACTGGAATGTTTTCTGATATATGTTGCAGGCTGTTTCTCTAGGATGCAGACTTGGATGGAGTTTAGTGCTGGGATGTGTATCAGGGATACCCTTGGGGTCAACACTGTTGAATCAGGGAGGACAAAACAGGATGGGGCAGAGGAACACTGACCAGATGACCTTAGCTGACCACACAGGGGTCTGGAGTGATGATGGCTCTCCAGGGTTGTCTTGACTTGTCCACTGGCCAGGCTGTCATACTTCCCCTGGATGGGCAGTGCACATAGGCTGCTCCCGGAGGGGCTGTTGGTTTAAACTTGCCAACTGGCAGCACTTCCAGCAGCTGGACAGTGAGTCCTTGAAGGGAGGTCAGGACAGCACATCTCCATGTTCCCCCCACAGTATGTATTACAGCTGCAGAGGTAGGTGATGAGGGTGTACTGTGGGGGAAAGTCTTGATGACTGATATGTAAGTCAATACGGTGATTTAGTGATTCTCCTCAATACCCTCTTGTATAAAAACCAGAGGAGAATGAATATCCTCATTCTCCAGGGTCAGCCCAGTTGTCACCTCTTCTAGGAAGTCATCATCCTAGGTAACTCATATTTCTGTAGGACCCTGAGTGCCTCTCATTTGTTAAACTGAGCCATACTTGGTTAGTGTCCTGTTGTCTCCATCCTGAGATACTTCATTTGTAAACAAGGGGTCTGTTCTTTCCATTGTGCACTTCTTCTTTATGATGTAGCCTGCCCTGACTGTGAGTGTTCACACATGGTCTGTTTTCTCATTAAATCAAGTGAGAATAATACTTGGAATTATGCCCTATCCACTTTTTAATTACATCTTCCAGCACAGTGCCCATCATGTGGGGAGTGCTCAGTAAGTGTTTGTTGAATGAATAAAGGATGATAAAGAACAAACCTTCCTTTACAACTTTATAATTTTGAAATTCTAAGAGGTAGCCTGTGATAATAGAAAACCCTAGTTTTGGAGTCAGCTACACTGGTCTACCTGTCAGGTCTTTCTCTGCTTTCTGCTACTCACCAGCAGTGAGTGAAGTCACTCAGTCGTGTCTGACTCTTTGAGACCCCATGGACTGTAGGGGATTTTCCAAGCAAGAATACTGGAGTGGGTTGCCATTTCCTTCTCCAGATCTTCCCAACCCAGGCATTGAACCCAAGTCTCCCACACTGTAGGCAGATGCTTGGTGTCCAAAGAATGTACTGTCCATAATGGGACACTTGAGAGTGACAGGAAACCAATAACCACCCAAGATTCCAGGGAAATAAACTGGCACCATCCTTGATAAAATGGGCTCTGGATACCCTACAGCCATGTAGACTTAGTTTCATGCTTGGGAGAGTATCTTAATCTCTGAATTTCAGCTTCTTTGTCTGGAAAATGAATATAGTTCCTGCTTTTGAACCATTGCTTTGGTTGGCATGATGGGTGGACCAGGAGCATCCAAAGACACAGCGTGGAATCACTGACCTTGGTGATTCTTTTTTTTTTTTTTTCTAATTTTATTTTATTTTTAAGCTTTACATAATTGTATTAGTTTTGCCAAATATCAAAATGAATCCACCACAGGTATACATGTGTTCCCCATACTGAACCCTCTTCCTTCCTCCCTCCCCATACCATTCCTCTGGGTCATCCCAGTGCACTAGCCCCAAGCATCCAGTATCGTGCATTGAACCTGGACTGGCAATTCGTTTCTTACATGATATTTTACATGTTTCAATGCCATTCTCCCAAATCTTCCCACCCTATCCCTCTCCCACAGAGTCCATAAGACTGTTCTATACATCAGTGTCTCTTTTGCTGTCTCGTACACCGGGTTATTGGTGATTCTTAATCACAAGAATGAAGAGCAAGATGGGCATGGATGAAGGAGGTTTGTAGACTGTAGAAGGTGTATTTGAGGAGGTCCTCATCTGATGGGCTAAACCAGACTGTTCCTCCTTCACATGTATTTAAAATGACACAAGCACATGGGGAGGAGCACAAACTCTGGAGTCAGCCTTCCAGGGACAAATCCTGGATGCTCTGGACACTAACTGGGTTTAGATATGAGTTCAGCTGCCTGCTAATCCTGGGCTTTTAAGGTTGGGAAGCCCACTGTGCTTCAGTGTCTTTGTCTGAAAGTTGAGGTGGGGATAGTATGATTCTGAGAGGGCTGTTGCAAAGATTAATTATGACAGAGACACTCCCAATGTGATCTGTGCACTAGTGCCAGTAAGTAAACTATAACCAGGTTAGTAGTACATACAGGAAACTCAAGAAAGCTAGAAACTCAGAGCCATTGGCTATTGCTGTGATATCCACACTCAGGATGGGTGGGATCCTGAACATCCCAGAGACCAGAGTGAGTGTTGTACTTGCAGGGGGAGGGGCACAGGGCTGAGCTGCACACTAGCCGTGCACAGTGGGTCAGTGACTAGGTCACAATGGACTGAAAATGTAAAATTAAATAAAACATATTTAATCCCAGACAGGTGAGAAACACTACCTTGAACAATGCTGGATATGTGTTTAGCTGTCAATCAGTACTACCCTTTTCAGCACTACCCTCTTTATTAATTGTTCAGTCACTTAGTCGTGTCCAAATTTTTGCGACCCCATGAACTGCAGCACTCCAGACCTCGCTGTCCATCATCAACTCCCAGAGCCTTCCCAAACTCATGTCCATTGAGTCAGTGATGCCATCCAGCCATCTCATCCTCTGTCATCCCCTTCTCTTCCTGCCCTCAATCTTTCCCAGCATCAGAGTCTTTTCAAATGAGTCAGCTCTTTGCAACAGGTGGTCAAAGTATTAGAGTTTCAGCTTCAACATCAGTCCTTCCAATGAACACCCAGGACTGATCTGCTTTAGGATGGACTGGTTGGATCTCCTTGCAGTCCAAGGGACTCTCAAGAGTGTTCTCCAACACCACAGTTCAAAAGCATCAATTCTTTGGCGCTCAGCTTTCTTTATAGTCCAACTCTCACATCCATACATGACCACTTGGAAAACCATAGCCTTGACTAGAAGGACCTTTGTTGCCAAAGTAATGTCTCCGCTTTTTAAAATGCTGTTTAGGTTGGTCATAACTTTCCTTCCAAGGAGTAAGTGTCTTTTAATTTCATGGTTGCAGTCACCATCTGCAGTGATTTTGGAGCCCCCAAAAATAAAATCAGCCACTGTTTCCCCATCTATTTCCCATGAAGTGATGGGACTGGATGTCATGATCTTAGTTTTCTGAATGTTGAGCTTTAAGCCAACATTTTCACTCTCCTCTTTTGCTTTCATCAAGAGGCTCTTTAGTTCTTCTTCACTTTCTGTTATAAGGGTGGTGTCATCTGTATTATCAGAGGTTATTGATATTTCTCCCAGCAATCTTGATTCCAGCTTGTGCTTCCTCCAGCCCAGCATTTCTCATGATATACTCTGCATATAAGTTAAATAAGCAGGTTTAAAATATACAGCCTTGACATACCTTTTCCTATTTGGAACAAGTCTATTATTCCATATCCAATTCTAACTGTTGCTTCCTGACCTGCATACAGCTTTCTCAAGAGCCATGTCTGATGGTCTGCCATTCCCATCTCTTTCAGAATGTTCCACAGTTTATTGTGATCCACACAGTCAAAGGCTTTGGCATAGACAATAAAGCAAAAATTACCATTATGTTATTCTTAAAATGAGACCATATGGTCTTTCAAAAGGCCCTACTATTCATTATCAATATTTTTAATAGCATTAGAATGTTATAAATAATTAAATTTCTGTTTAAGTTTAGAGCCCCCTCCCCCCAAGTCTAAAGCCAATACTGTGCATGTATTTATACTGATGCTACTCTTGAATCAGTAACATGGTCCTAAAGTTGAGGAAGGTAACTGGAAACACAACAGGCCACTTTAAAACCCTTCAGAGCTTTTTTCTAAACACAAGAATTTATGTGTGACCTATTAATTTTCCTTAAAAAACAGAAAGAATAGGGATTAACTGAGCTTTTGTTTTTTAAACCCAATGTTCTAAGGATTTTTTTTTTTTTACTAAAACAGAAATGTGCATTGAAAACTGGGATAAATTTATATTTATTTGAATTGATAAAACATAGAAATGGTATGGGCCTAACAGAAGCAGATGATATTAAGAAGATGTGACAAGAATACACAGAAGAACTGTACAAAAAAGATCTTCATGACCCAGATAATCATGATGGTGTGATCACTGACCTAGAGCCAGACATCCTGGAATGTGAAGTCCAGTGGGCCTTAGAAAATATCACTATGAACAAAGCTAGTGGAGGTGATGGAATTCCAGTAGAGCTATTCCAAATCCTGAAAGATGATGCTGTGAAAGTGCTGTACTCAATATGCCAGTAAATTTGGAAAACTGAGCAGTGGCCACAGGACTGGAAAAAGTCAGTTTTCATTCCAATCCCAAAGAAAGGCAATGCCAAAGAATGCTCAAACTACCGCACAATTGCACTCATCTCACACGCTAGTAAAGTAATGCTTAAAATTCTCCAAGCCAGGCTTCAGCAATATGTGAACCGTGAACTTCCTGATGTTCAAGCTGGTTTTAGAAAAGGCAGAGGAACCAGAGATCAAATTGCCAACATCCACTGGATCATGGAAAAAGCTAGAGAGTTCCAGAAAAACATCTATTTCTGCTTTATTGACTATCCCAAAGCCTTTGACTGTGTGGACCACAATAAACTATGGAAAATTCCGAAAGAGATGGGAATACCAGACCACCGAACCTACCTCTTAAGAAATTTGTATGCAGGTCAGTAAGCAACAGTTAGAACTGGACATGGAACAACAGACTGGTTCCAAATAGGAAAAGGAGTACGTTAAGGTTGTATATTGTCACCCTTCTTATTTAACTTATATGCAGAGTACATCATGAGAAATGCAGGACGGGAAGAAACACAAACTGGAATCAAGATTGCCGGGAGAAATATCGATAACCTCAGATATACAGATGACACCACCCTTATGGCAGAAAGTGAAGAGGAACTAAAAAGCCTCTTGATGAAAGTGAAAGTGGAGAGTGAAAAAGTTGGCTTAAAATTCAACATTAAGAAAACGAAGATCATGGCATCGGGTCACATTTCATGGGAAATAGATGGGCAAACAGTGGAAACAGTGTCAGACTTTATTTTTCTGGGCTCCAAAATCACTGCAAGTGGTGACTGCAGCCATGAATTTAAAAGACGCTTACTCCTTGGAAGGAAAATTATGACCAACCTAGATAGCATATTCAAAAACAGAGACATTACTTTGCCAACAAAGGTCCATCTAGTCAAGGCTATGGTTTTTCCTGTGGTCATGTATGGATGTGAGAGTTGGACTGTGAAGAAGGCTGAGTGCCGAAAAATTGATGCTTTTGAACTGTGGTGTTGGAGAAGACTCTTGAGAGTCCCTTGGACTGCAAGGAGATCCAACCAGTCCATTCTGAAGGAGATCAGCCCTGGGATTTCTTTGGAGGGAATGATGTTGAAGCTGGAACTCCAGTACTTTGGCCACCTCATGGGAAGAGTTGACTAATTGGAAAAGACTCTGATGCTGGGAGGGATTGGGGGCAGGAAGAGAAGGGGACGACAGAGGATGAGACGGCTGGATGGCATCACTGACTCGACGGACATGAGTCTGTGTGAAATCCGGAAGTTTGTGATGGACAGGGAGGCCTGGCGTGCTGTGATTCATGGGGTCACAAAGAGTTGGACACAACTGAATGACTGAACTGAACTGAGAGCTAAAAATACAACATTAAAAGAAGGAATAACATGCACAGTACTATCAGACCTCCATCTGTACGAGACCTCTATCTGACTTGACTTAGGAGTCAAACTGGGATTGTGTGTGTGTGTGTGTGTGTGTGTGTGTGTGTGTTAAGAAGAACCAAGGTTAAGACACACTAAGAATGTTTTCGGAGAAGGCAATGGCACCCCACTCCAGTACTCTTGCCTGGAAAATTTCATGGACGGAGGAGCCTGGTGGGCTGCAGTCCGTGGGATCACTAAGAGTTGGACACGACTGAGCAGCTTCACTTTCACTTTTGTGCATTGGAGAAGGACATGGCAACCCACTCCAGTGTTATTGCCTGGAGAATCCCAGGATGGGGGGAGCCTAGTGGGCTGCTGTCTCTGGGGTCGCACAGAGTCAGACACGACTGAAGCAACTTAGCAGCAGCAGCAGCAGCAGCAGCAAGAATGTTTTACACAAAGTTCTAACTAAATTCACTCTTTCACTCAGCAACAATGCTCACAAGTATCCATCCCAATAGATGGAAGCTTGGGGTATTCCAAACCTGTGTTTGATCCAAAATCTAATCTTATTTAATTCTGGAAAACATTATGTGAAAAACGTTTTTAAAATTACATTTTGCAGACTACTTAGACAAAGAATGAGTCTCTTAGATGTAGTTTATATCACATTAGAAATGTCATGAGTAATGATAAACAGAGGATTGAGGGTTTTTAAATCCTACTTTTCACAACAATAAAAATTTTTAAAAATCCATGTGTTTATATTGATTCTAATAATACAGAAAATAGATAGGAGGAAGGGAAAGCTTTTTTTTTTTTTTTCGGCAGTAGAATGCCAACTCATGAATGTAGACAGATTGACAGAAAAGTACCACAAGGCAGCCATCATTGTCCTAAATAATTCAGACAAATTTCATCATTGGCTGAATATACAGTGAATGTTTGGGGTTTGAGGGAGACATAGCATGCTCATGGACTCAAAATTCTTTTTCATATAAATTAAATCAGCAGGGTGACAATATACAGCCTTGTCATACTCCTTTCCCAATTTTGACCCAGGCAGTTGTTCCATGTCCAGTCCTAACTGTTGCTTCTTTACCTGCATACAGGCTTCTCAGGAGACAAGTAAAATGTCTGGTACTCCCATCTCCTTACGTTTTCCAGTTTGTTGTGATTCACACAAAGGCTTTAGATGTTTTTCTGAGCAGAGACCATAAGGCCCACAAAGCCTAAAAATACACTTTCTGGCCCTTTACAGGAAAACTCTGGAGAAGGCAATGGCAACCCACTCCAGTACTCTTGCCTGGAAAATCCCATGGACTGAGGAGCCTGGTAGGCTGCAGTCCATGGGGTCGCTAATAGTTGGGCACGACTGAGCAACTTACTTTCACTTTTCACTTTTATGCATTGGAGAAATAAATGACAACCGACTCCAGTATTCTTGCCTGGATAATCCCAGGGACAGAGGAGCCTAGTGGGCTGCCGTCCATGAGGTCGCACAGAGTTGGACACAACTGAAGTGACTTAGCAGCAGCAGCAGCACAGGAAAACTCTGCTCACCCTGCCTGAGGGCTCTGCTCTTCTAAGCAAGGCCTGTGGACCAGCAGCATCTGCTGACCTGGGAGCCTGTTAGAATACGGAATTTTGTCTCTATCCCAAACCAACTGCCTCAGAATCTCCGGATCCTAGGTGAGTTCTGTTCATGCTACAGTTAGAGAAGTGCTAGTTTAGAGGACTTGCTCATGTCATCCTGTGGTTGCACCCTCCCCAGGTGCAGGCAGCCAGAGAGGACCAGGGGGAGCCCCTCCCACTCCAGGCAGTGCTTTGAGCACCTGGACCACAGAACCCCTGCTCCCAACGCCAGTTGAAGGCCTCTTTCCTGGGGTCCATCCTGCAGCCCGACAGGTGGTCAAGATACAGCTGTTTATGGGTGGGAAGAGTGTGGCCTGAGCTTGGACTTGAAGGCTGGAGGTGCTCTTGCTTGAGCAGCAGATTCCTCAGGGTACAAAGAGGGTCAGAGCCAGAGGTGGGAAGAGCGGGGGAAGGGCTGGGAGCTGGGTCAGCCCTTCCCTCTGCTGTCCTACCTTCTGGCTCCAAACTCCAGGGTCCAGGAATCCCAGCCTGCCAGGTGGTTACAAAAGTGTATTTCACAGTGTGTTAGCTTGATTTATAACTTTTAAATATTTAAACATATCAGATGGGCCTCATTCTTGATCTGGGACTTACAGATGTGAGTGGCAGGTCTGTTAAATGCTTCTCAGTGTGTTCAGAGGACCTCCTGCAACCCACTGGGCTGTTTGATCAAAATTCAAATTCCCATGCCCCACTTGTGTGACCCACTGGATCAGAATCTTCAGGGCTGGAGCCTAGGAATCTGCATTCTTACCCCTCCCCTGGTGACTCTAATCTACAGCAGAGCTACAGAAGTACTTGTAATGGGGGTGGGGGGCATGGTGAGTATATGACCCGAGTGGTGGGAAGCATCAGAAGAGAAGGAGGTCCCAGGTCAGAGGAAGGTGCTGACCACAAGCTCACACCTTCCTGCTGCTTTCATGATTCTCCTCACAACCTGGCCTGACCCCACCCCCGGGAGCTGGCTGCAGGGAGAAGCTGCCAGAAGAGGGTGAAGGTGTCCTCCTGCCAACCGTGGGGCTCTAGGGGGCTGGTCTGCAGAATGAAGGACCCGAGTCAGAGACTAGTAGGAGCAAAAGGGCTGAGAGTACCTGGAGGGACCTCACGGACCCACCCCGGGAGTCAGGCTGAAGCTGCTGAGTAGATCTTTGGGCAGGGAGACCTCCTGGTCCTGCTGGGACATGGAAGGAGCTGGGACAGGGGCTGCATCTGTCAGTCGGGAGTAGAATGACATTAATCAATGTCCTTAAGCTCTGCGGGTTTATTCCTTGTCTGTAAGATGGGGATCCTAATACCTTCCGAGCTTGCATTAAAATTAAACATGATAGTTAAGTAAAAACACATACTGCCACACAGAGCAGAATAAGGAGCAGCTGCTGTTTATTAAGATGCTCATTACCTTACATCTCTGCACTTCTGGATGCTTGATATCATAGGCATTTGTCACTGGCTGTGCTCAGTCATGTGTGACTCTTTGTGACCTTGTGACTGTAGCCCGCCAGGCTTCTCTGTCCATGGGATTCCCCAGGCAAGAATACTGGAGTGGGTTGCCATTTCCTCCTCCAGGGGGTCTTCTGGACCCAGAGATTGAACCCACATCTCCTGCATTGGCAGGTGGATTCTCTAGCACTGACCCTGGGAAGCACTTGTCACTGGAAGATAAGACCAATTTCCTCAAACCCCGAGGGGGCGCTAGTGGTAAACTATCTGCCTGCCAATGCAAAACACCTAAGAGATGCAGGTTTCCACCTGGAGGAGGAAATGGCAACCCATTCCAGTATTCCTGCCCAGGAAATCCTATCCTCTGTCCATGGGATCCCAAAGAGTCCTCATGACTGAGCGCACACACACACACACACACACCTCAGACTCCAGGCACAGGAAGGCTCCAGTCACAGGCATGTGCCAGACCTGTGCTTGGCCAGTGGCCTGGAGCTCCCTGAGCTTCCCTGTGCAGGAGCAGCTCCTGAAGTTACTGCCGAGCTGCTCATCCTGTACAGTTGACAGGATTTCCCTCCCAGCAAGCTCATAGAGTTGTGCTGAACTAAGCACATACTGGGGATATAAAGAACTGTACCTGGATGAGGAAACAGAGTAAAGATATAGAGTGATTCTGTAGGAGCTGGAGTGTGCCTTTCTCTGTACAGGGTGTAGATGAGGTGGGTGAGGTTGCTCAGAGGGTTGTGCTGAATTTAAGATGGTGCTTGCGTGTAACCACCAGGGACAACTGTGCCATACTGAAAATCACCACCAGGGGGCAGCGTGGAAAGGCCATGGAAAGAGGGGGCCAGGAAGGCCTCACAGGGGTCAAGAGGCGTCACAGGCCTTCACTTCACCTACATCATCTACACCCTAGACACAGAAATGCACACTCCTGCTGCTGCAGAATCACTCTGTTTATTCTGCTTCCTCGTCCAGGTACAGTTCTTTATATCCTCAGTATGGCAAAGGCCAGTGGTTTGTAAACTTGGCTTCAGGGGAGCTCTGTAAAAGCCCGGTGCTGAAGCTCATCTCAGTTAAATCAGAATCTTGGGGGAGGGGAGGAAGGAGTCAACACATTTTAAAAACCCACAGGTGATTCCACCATGCAGCCAAGTGAGAACCACTGTTGGAGGCAAAAGATCTCATTTCTTCCCAAATGGCAGCTACTTTCATTGTTAAAAAGTGTGAACATGTGCAAGTCGCTCAGTTGTGTCTGACTCTTTGTGACTTCACAAACTATACAGCCCACCAGAATTCCATGGAATTCTCCAGGGAAGAATACTGGAGTGGGTAGCCATTCCTTTCTCCAGAGAATATTCCCAACCAGGGATCAAACCTTGGTCTGCATCATTGCAGGCAGATTTGTTACCATCTGAGCCACCAGGAAAACCAAAGATGGTTTGATTTCTTCCTATTTTGTTACTGACCCTCCCCAGTCAGACCCCAAAGGCCAGGTGGTTCCTTCTGCCAGGTATGTGCTCAGTCACTCAATCTTGTCTGACTCTTTTCAGCCTCGTGGACTGCAGCCCTCTAGGCCCCTCTGTAATGGGATTTCCCAGACAAGAATAGTGGAGCAGGTTACCATTTTCAGCTCCAGATGATCTGCCTGACCCAGGGATCAACATGAGTCTCCTGCATTGGCAGGCAGGTTCTTTATTGCTGAGCCACCTGGGAAGCCCCTCTGCCAGGTGTGGCTTATCCCAATAGAATGTGCTCTAGAGGACATGCTTTCCCCTAAAGGCACCGCTGGGACTGCTGTGTGTCATTCCTGTCATCTGGGGGATGGGTGGTTCTCCCAGGACAGGCCCAGCTGTGCTGCTCGTGGCTCCAGGTCGTAATGCTGGGTCAGCATCTCTGCACATGGGCCCCCCTGGCCGCCATCTTGAATCACAGTGCTGGGCGCAGAGACTTTGCACACAGCCTTCAGAGCTGAGGTGTCTGCACAGCCATTTCACACCAGGGAGTCTCATCTGAAGGCCCGGATGGGTGCAAGGCTTCTGCACGAGGTGCCCTGTAAGCAAGTGAAACTTGACTTAGAACAAAGGGAGAGACAAAAGGTAATACTTTATTACTGAATTCTACTTTTACTTCCAGGGAATTGTTGACGGGCTTTGTCGGTGACTGTTTCATCACATCCCAGTCTCCGAGTTTGAGTGAACTCCGGGAGGTGGTGACGGACAGGGAGGCCTGGCGTGCTGCAATTCAGGGGGTTGCAAAGAGTCGGACTCGACTGAGCAACTGAACGGAACTGGGTCTCACAGAATATTAAGGGCCCCACCTTACCTTTAATAACTATTTACTTTGTTACCTATGGAGATAATCTTGAAGAGAAAGAGACCAGTTTCTCCCCTATGCCTAATGATCCAAAAAAGAAATGTACTGATATAATCAATTTTATTTTGTTGCTTTTTGCCCATGAGGTAACTTGTTCTTGACTGGGGCATGATGGTGCTCTGAAATAGGTTGGAGTCCTTGGTGCCCTTCATTCAAAGAACACAACCTAGAATTGATTAAATGGGAAAAGGAAGGACCTAGGCATCAGGGTGCACAGAGAACCAGGTCTGGACTCCCAGATGACAGGCTAAGATCGCCTCGTTAATATGGAAACAGTGTACTATGCTTGTGAGGCAGGAAGGAAGGAAGTGGGCACAGATATTGAGATAAACAGGATCCCACAAAAACTGGCTTGAACCAGCTAAAATCGAGATGGTTTTGAGTATAGTCTAGTCTCTGACTTCTAACTCATTACACCTTCATTGTAACACTAAAATTCACTCCGTTC
The DNA here is from genome assembly GCF_029378745.1 of Bos indicus. NCBI lineage: Eukaryota > Metazoa > Chordata > Mammalia > Artiodactyla > Bovidae > Bos > Bos indicus. The sequence goes on from NC_091771.1 coordinate 72,567,668, forward strand.
TTACCACAACAGCTGCTATGATAGTTCCAAGGCTGACCATAGACGATCAAAAAGTGAAGAAGGGGGTCCGTCTGCTCACCGCTCAAAAGCCAATAAAGAGGCCAGGTTGGTGGGAAGGAACATTTACTTTATTTTGGATTCCAGTGTGTATGTTGGGAGAGGGTATATGCCTGTCCAAAGGCTGACTCCCCCTCCCTTGACAATCAGTGGACAAGAGCTTTTATAGACAGAGAGAGCTATGTGTAGAAACAGTACAGTCAGCGCTCACAGTCATCTTGAAATTAGTCATTGGTGGTCTGACCAGTGTCATCTCGCTTGTTTTAGGTAGAATTAATCTTCAGTTCCATGCGAATGGTCTTGATCCCTGTCTTGGGTACAATGTCATGAACCTCCATCCATAGTTCATCAGGCACTCTATTAGATCTAGTCCCTTAAATCTATTTCTCACTTCCACTGTATAATCATAAGGGATTTTATTTAGGTCATACCCGAATGGTCTAGTGGTTTTCTCCACTTTCTTCAATTTCAGTCTGAATTTGTCTGCAAGGAGATCCAACTAGTCTATTCTAAAGGAGATCAGTCCTGGGTGTTCTTTGGAAAGACTGATGCTAAAGCTGAAACTCCAGTACTTTGGCCACCTCATGCGAAGAGTTAACTCATTGGAAAAGACTCTGATCCTGGGAGGGATTGGAGGCAGGAGGAGAAGGGGAAGACAGAGGATGAGATGGCTGGATGGCATCACTGACTTAATGGATATGAGTTTAAGTGAACTCTGGGAGTTGGTGATGGACAGGGAGGCCTGGTGTGCTGCAATTCATGGGGTAAAAAAGGGTCAGACACGACTGAGTGACTGAACTGAACTGAATTGAATCTTCAGTTCCAGCGTTGGTTTGTTCCCATTTCTCAACGTCAGTTCTCAGAATTGTGCAGCTGACATCATGACTATAGTCCAGTCATTATGGAGTTCTTTTACCTGGTGGGGTTTTCAGTACCTATAAGACAGCTCACAGGATATGGCTCAGAATATTATCTATAGCCCTTGAGAAGAAATTAAAAGGTCCTTAACTATGCTTAATAACTATATTATTATTGGTCTCCTTTGACTGTTTAACTTTGTTTCTTTTTTTTTCCCCTAATTTTATTTTATTTTTAAATTTTACATAATTATATTAGTTTTGCCAAATATCAAAATGAATCCGCCACAGGTATACACGTGTTCCCCATCCTGAACCCTCCTCCCTCCTCCCTCCCCATACCATCCCTCTGTTTCTCACTTCTCTAATTAAACTTATTCTTTGGCTAAAGTTTTCCCACAGACAAAAGACAGGCAGAGGACATGGGGGGCAAGGACCATAGGATCCTGCTCCATTTCAAAAGTGTGCAGTGGTTCAGTTCTTGAAAACCCCTGTCCCTTCCCTGGAATAGCAAGAATATTTCTCCCACTTGTTGTTGAATGAAATTACCCAGCCCATGACAACTAACAACTCCGTGCACTGGGTCCTCTTGCCTTCTGAGAAGGTCCACATTCTGACTATGGAGTGTGTGTCTCCCTGAATAAGTCCATTTTCACTCTGCTTCAGCTTGCTCTTCAGTTCTTTCCTGAAGGAAGCCAAGCACCCTCACTTGGAAGCTGGTCCCAGGTACTTCCACATCTGCCAGGAATAGATATTTCCTTCTCCTGCACCACTTGTAACATGGAGGATCAAGAATAGGGACTATAGATCTAAACTGATTATAAAGCAGATGATCTAGATTTAGGAAGAGTTCTTATTTATCTTCCTAGTTTCGTTTCTTTAACTTTAGCAAAGTCTAGTTTCTGCTTTCCTGGGCAAATGTATTTTGTTTTTAAAATCAACTCTACTGTGGGATTTTAAAGGAAGACATAATTGGTTCTCATCTGCTCCCCAGCTGACGCCACAAGCTACATCTCTGTCTGTGGCATTCTCTCATCCTGGCTCATAGACTCCTTAAGCCTGCTGCCTCCCTCTTTCTGAATTTTCCAAACCCCAGGTGAGCCAGGAAAATATGAGTTTTCTCTCTACCTCATAACACAGGCTGATGGCAAGGGATCTCCTCTACAAAGCTGGTAGCTCACCTGGCTTCTAGCAGGAGGTAAGGCACCAGTCATACTTGGAGGGGTTCTATCATATCCTGTGTTCCCCTTGCTTTGTCCTTGCTCAGGAAGTTGAGGATGGTGACCATTTGGGATAGGGATCAACAACTCTCTGCCTCTTGTTCCCAGCCCTTTGCTCTCCTCTGACCAGCGTTTTAATCTCTCTTCTGTGGAGGAAATCTTGGTTGGCTAAGTTTTCTTGCAAACTGTGCCCTTTATGTCAGCACCAGTGGCCTTTAAGCTATGACCTCAAGATTTTCGTTTTCATCCCTTTATCACAAACATTCATACCATAGCAAGGACAATTAACTTAATATTCTGATAGAATATATTGCCATAATAGCTTCCACTTATTGAACATTTCCTCTGTGCCAGAGATTGCAACAAGTACTTTCACATAAACAATAACTCCATGAAATAGATATTCCTTTTTTTATTTTGGCTTTGCTGGGTCTTATTTCTGGCACTCAGGATCTATGTTGTGTCTTGCAAGCTCTTTCTTTGGGGTGCATGGACTCTCTTATATGGAGTGGGCAGGGTCAGTAGTTGTGGCATGCAGGTTTAGTTGCTCAAATGGCATGTGAGATCTTAGTTCTCTGACCAGGAATCTAACCCAGGTCCGCTTCGAAGGAAATTCTTAGCCACTGGACTACCAGGGAAGTTCTATATGTTACTTTTAGTACCCATTTTACAGATGAGAAACTGAGTTCAAAGAACATGTGCCATTCAACCACAGGTAGAAGAGTTGCCCCTGTTAGGAGGTGGCCTTCCCTATTTATCTAATACAGCATCTGAGAACCTAAGAATTTCCAGTTTTTGGAGTGACCATGTAGAAAGAAAAGAAAAAATGTTTTAATTCTACTTACAAAGGTATAATATTCCAAATTGTTATAAGTCATAATTAGCTTGAGGGAAAAGGTTTCCTTATGTCTGGAAAACACAAACCTAAAGCAGTAATATTTCAGAATAAAAAACAACCAAAAGTCTGACCATATTCACCAGGTCACTCAGCAACTACTCCTTTTTGTTAATGGTTTTATGAAGACATCGGGTTTTCCATTTGGACTCCATAATTTCTTATAAAGTTTAGCTTGTGGTTTGAAACTTATCAGAAATTTCTACTTGGCAAAAGTCCTTCCTATGAATCTTCTTAGAAATGAAGAACTTTTACAAACACATCTGAGTACAGAAACAACTATCTATAAATGACAAAAGACTTTTCCCATACTGTGCATGCTGTGCCCGTTAATAAACTTTTTCTCTTGTTCATCTGTCTTACATCGAGTTTCCAAGGCCCCAGCCAGAGAGCCTAGAAGGTAAAACAAAAAGGAAAGGAATTTTCTCTTCCCTTACATGGTAAAATATATATAACATCAGTTAACCATTTTCCACAGTTTATTGTGATCCACACAGTCAAAGGCTTTGGCAGTCAATAAAGCAGAAATAGATGTTTTTCTGGAACTCTCTTGCTTTCTCAAAGATCAATTAGATGTTGGCGATTTGATCTCTGGTTCCTCTGCCTTTTCTAAAACCAGCTTGAACGTCTGGAAGTTCACAGTTCACGTATTGCTGAAGCCTGGCTTGGAGAATTTTAAGCATTACTTTAGTAGTGTGTGAGATGAGTGCAATTGTGTGGTAGTTTGAGCATTCTTTGGCATTGCCTTTCTTTGGGATTGGAATGAAAACTGACCTTTTCCAGTCCTGTGACCACTGCTGAGTTTTCCAAATTTCATGGCATATTGAGCGCAGCACTTTCACAGTGTCATCTTTCAGGATTTGAAATAGCTCAACTGGAATTCCATCACGTCCACTAGCTTTGTTCGTAGTGATGCCTTCTAAGGCCCACTTGACTTCACACTCCAGGATGTCTGGCTCTAGGTGAGTGACCACACCATCGTGATTATCTGGGTCATGAAGATCTTTTTTGTAGAGTTCTTCTGTGTATTCTTGCCACTTCTTCTTAATATCTTCTGCTTTTGTTAGGTCCATACCATTTCTGTCCTTTATCAAGCCCATCTTTGCATAAAATATTCCCTTGGTATCTCTAATTTTCTTGAAGAGATCTCTAGTCTTTCCCATTCTGTTGTTTTCCTCTATTTCTTTGCATTGGTCACTGAGGAAGGCTTTCTTATCTCTTCTTGCTATTCTTTGGAACTCTGCATTCAGATGCTTATATCTTTCCTTTTCTCCTTTGCGTTTTGCTTCCTGTCTTTTCACAGCTATTTGTAAGGCCTCCTCAGACAGCCATTTTCCTTTTTACATTTCTTTTTCTTGGAGATGGTCTTGATTCCTGTCTCCTGTACAGTGTCATGAACCTCCATCCATAGTTCATCAGGCACTCTGTCTATCAGATCTAGTCCCTTAAATCTATTTCTCACTTCCACTGTATAATCATAAGGGATTTTATTTAGGTCATACCTGAATGGTCTAGTGGTTTTCTCCACTTTCTTCAATTTCAGTCTGAATTTGGCAATAAGAAGTTCATGATCTGAGCCACAGTCAGATCCCAGTCTTGTTTTTGCTGACTGTATAGAACTCCATTTTGGCTGCAAAGAATATAAGCAATCTGATTTTGGTGTTGACCATCTGGTGATGTCGATGTGTCGAGACTTATCTTGTGTTCTTGGAAGAGGGTGTTCGTTATGACCAGTGCATTCTCTTGGCAGACCTCTATTAGCCTTTGTCCTGCTTCATTCTGTACTCCAAGGCCAAATTTGCCTGTTACTCCAGGTGTTTCTTGACTTCCTATTGTTGCATTCCAGTCCCCTATAATGAAAAGGACATCTTTTTTGGGTGTTAGTTCTAGAAGGTCTTGTAGGTCTTCATAGAACTGTTCAACTTCAGCTTCTTCAGCATTACTGGTCAGGGCCTAGATTTAAATTACCATGATATTGAATGGTTTGCCTTGGAAACGAACAGAGATCATTCTGTCATTTTTGAGATTGCATCCAAGTACTGCATTTTGGACTCTTTTGTTGACTATGATGGCTACTCCATTTCTTCTAAGGGATTCCTGCCCATGATACTAGATATATAACAGAATGAACCATTTTAACCATTTTTAAATATACTATTGTGGGCATTAATTATACTCACATTGTTATGCAACCATCACCACCATCCATCTCCAGAAATTTTTCATCTTCCACCTGAAGTACTGTGTTCATTAAACACTCCTCCTCACTGCCTCCCCACAGCAAACAACATTCTACTTTGAGTCTTTATGAATTTGACTAGTCTAGACACCTCACAAAACTGGAATCATAGTATTTGTCTTTTGATGACTCAGTACTTCTGGATACCAAGTGTGTGGGTATTTTTCCCATACTAATTCTCCAAAACTGCAGACACTACTGTGTCCTTCAATTTAAGTCAATTCTGATACAGTCTACATGGAGTTAGTGTCAGATCTCATCTTAGGTTAAGGACTAGGTCCCACAAGACTGCCGCTTCTCAACTTCAGAGCCAGCCATGGGTCCAGGTGGTTACTTGTTCTTCTTATGGACTGATCATAAATCAGGGTTCCCATAACCACCTCTTCAGTTCAGTTCAGTTACTCAGTCGTGTCCGACTATTTGCAACCCCATGAATCTCAGCACGCCAGACCTCTCTGTACATCACCAACTCCCTGAGTTCACCCAGACTCATGTCCATTGAGTCAGTGATGCCATCCGGCCATCTCATCCTCTGTCGTCCCCTTCTCCTCCTGCTGCCAATCCCTCCCAGCATCAGAGTCTTTTCCAATGAGTCAACTCTTTGCATGAAGTGGCCAAAGTACTGGAGTTTCAGCTTTAGCATCATTCCTTCCAAAGAAATCCCAGGGCTGATCTTCTTCAGAATGGACTGGTTGGATCTCCAGTCCAAGGGACTCTCAAGAGTCTTCTCCAACACCACCGTTCAAAAGAATCAATTCTTCAGCGCTCAGCCTTCTTCACAGTCCAGCTCTCACATCCATACATGACCACAGGAAAAACCATAGCTTTGACTACACGAAATTTTTGGCAAAGTAATGTCTCTGCTTTTGAATATGCTGTCTAGGTTGGACATAACTTTCCTTCCAAGGAGTAAGCATCTTTTAATTTCACGGCTGCAGGCACCATCTGCAGTTATTTTGGAGCCCCAAAAAAGAAAGTCTGACACTGTTTCTACTGTTTGCCCATCTATTTCCCATGAAGTGACGGGACCAGATGCCATGATCTTCGTTTTTGGAATGTTGAGCTTTAGGCCAACTTTTTCACTCTCCTCTTTCACCTTCATCAAGAGGCTTTTTAGTTCCTCTTCATTTTCTGCCATAAGGGTGGTATCATCTGCGTATCTGAGGTTATTGATATTTCTCCTGGCAATCTTGATTCCAGCCTGTGTTTCTTCCAGCCCAGCGTTTCTCATGATGTACACTGCATATAAGTTAAATAAGCAGGGTGACAATATACAGCCTTGACATACTCCTTTTCCTGTTTGGAACCAGTCTGTTGTTCCATGTCCAATTCTAACTGTTGCTTACTGACCTGCATACAAATTTCTCCAAAGGCAGATCTTTCAGAATTTTCCACAGTTGATGGTGATCCACACAGTCAAAGGCTTTGGCATAGTCAATAAAGCAGAAATAGATGTTTTTCCTGGAACTCTCTTGCTTTTTCCGTGATCCAGCAAATGTTAGCAATTTGATCTTTGGTTCCTCTGCCTTTTCTAAAACCAGCTTGAACATCAGGAAGTTCATGGTTCACATATTGCTGAAGCCTGGCTTGGAGAATTTTGAGCATTACTTTACTAGCGTGTGAGATGAGTGCAATTGTGTGGTAGTTTGAGCATTCTTTGGCATTGCCTTTCTTTGGGATTGGAATGAAAATTGACATTTTCCAGTCCTGTGGCCACTGCTGAGTTTTCCAAATTTGCTGGCCTATTGAGTGCAGCACTTTCACAGCATCATCTTTCAGGATTTGGAATAGCTCAACTGGAATTCCATCACCTCCACTAGCTTTGTTCATAGTGATGCTTTCTAAGGCCCACTTGACTTCACATTCCAGGATGTCTGGCCCTAGGTCAGTGATCACAGCATTGTGCTTATCTGGGTCCTGAAGATCTTTTTTGTACAGTTCTTCTGTGTATTCTTGCCATGTCTTCTTAATATCTTCTGCTTCTGTTAGGTCCATATCATTTCTATCCTTTATCGAGCCCATCTTTGCATGAAATATTCCCTTGGTATCTCTAATTTTCTTGAAGAGATCTCTTGTCTTTCCCATTCTGTTGTTTTCCTCCTTTTCTTTGTATTGATTGCTGAAGAAGGCTTTCTTATCTTTTCTTGCTATTCTTTGGAACTCTGCATTCAGATGCTTGTATCTTTTCTTTTCTCCTTTGCTTTTCGCTTCTCTTCTTTTCACAGCTGTTTGTAAGGCCTCCCCAGACAGCCATTTTGCTTTTTTGAATTTCTTTTCCATGGGGATGGTTTTGATCCCTGTCTCCTGTACAATGTCACAAACCTCATTCCATAGTTCATCAGGCACTCTATCTATCAGATCTAGGCCCTTAAATCTATTTCTCACTTCCACTGTATAATCATTAGGGATTTGATTTAGGTCATACCTGAATGGTCTAGTGGTTTTCCCTACTTTCTTCAACTTAAGTCTGAATTTGGCAATAAGGAGTTCATGGTCTGAGCCAAAGTCAGCTCCTGGTCTTGTTTTTGCTGACTGTATAGAGCTTTTCCATCTTTGGCTGCAAAGAATATAATGAATCTGATTTCGGTGTTGACCATCTGGTGATGTCCATGTATAGAGTCTTCTCTTGTGTTGTTGGAAGAGGGTGTTTGTTATGACCAGTGCATTTTCTTGACAAAACTCTATTAGTCTTTGCCCTGCTTCATTTTGTATTCCAAGGCCAAATTTGCCTGTTACTCCAGGTGTTTTTTGACTTCCTACTTAACCCCCTTTTACGGTTTCGTAATTTTCTAGAGTGCCTTACAGCTCAGAAAAACAGTTTAGTCAACTAGATCACTAGTGTATTATAAAAGGATTCAACTCTGGAACAGGCAGATGGAAGAGATGCAGAGCAAGGTAGGGGGAGGAGCAGGGCCTTTCACGCCCTCTCCAGGAGAGTTGCATTCCCAGCACCTGCACATTTTCATCATCCGGGAAGGTCTGTGATCCCCATCCCACTGAGCTTTTTTTGAGGCTTCATAGAAGCATAGAATCAACTTAAGCAAGGTTGATTAAAGCATTGGCCATTGGTGGTTAAACTGTTTCCAGTCTCTCTCCTCCCTGGATTTGGAGGGTGGGGCTGAAAGTTCCTTCCTTTAATTAGGCATTTGGTTTTACTGAAAAGTAGTCATTCAAAAACTCAGATGGGGCTGAAAGGGGCTTGTTATGACAAATGACACCTCATCACTATTAGCTCTGTGAAGTGTTTCAGGAGCTCTGAGCCAGGAAGAGCTTGAAGACCAAATATATTTCTGATTAGAAGTCACAGCATCATACTCTTCAAGGTTCATCCATGCTGCAGCATGTGTCAGAAATTCTTGCAGTTTTAAGGCTGAGTGATATTTCATTGTAGGTTTATACCATATTTCATTGTATGTTTAGATCACACTTTGTTTCAGGAGGGCTTCCCTGATAGCTCAGTTGGTAAAGAATCCACCTGCAATCCAAGAGATCTGAGTTTGATCCCTGGGTTGGGAAGATGCCCTGGAGAAGGGAAAGGCTTCTTTCAGAAACACTTTCAAAAGCAACACTTTTGAGTGCATTTATTTTCTTTGTTCAGATGGTTTTCATATATGGGAAAAAATCTAAAGTTACATATTTTCCTCTTATACTGGTGTGCACTTATTAGTTCACTGAAATTTATTTATTTATTTGAGAGATAAAGAAATGAGAGTTTTACTTCTTGCTTATGTACTTTTCTCTATGCAACAATTGCTGGGTAACTGCCTTCATGCCCCAAGAAGAATATGCTTTTGTCTTTCCTCTTTCCCTCTCGTATATCAAAACAGGATTCCTCCAGGACCAACCTAGCAGAACAGACACTAGGGAGTTTGGGCCTGTTATCTAAGTAGTCTGGCTGACTTTGTCCCTGTCATTTATGCTCACCTCCACTGATCAGTGGAGAAGGCAATGGCAACCCACTCTAGTGTTCTTGCCTGGAAAATTCCAGGGACGGGGGAACCTGGTGGGCTTCCGTCTATGGGGTTACACAGAGTCGGACACAACTGAGCTGACTTAGCAGCAGTAGCAGCCACTGATCAGTATTGCCCACTATCCCTGTGTATATCAGGCAGTGTGGGAAGCATATTCTCCCTTTGTTCCTGGACACATAGAAACTTTTTGAGTCACAGTAAATGTTTTTTAGAGGTTGCAGTGCCCTCCTCTTTCTGGTGGGGTGTGGGTATCCTCACCATTCACCAGGCATGTGCTTTCTAAGACTTCCTGTGGGCAGGGTTGAGTGGGCACTCGAGTGTAAGGGAGCAGTCCTTCTCCACCTGCTTTAAGAAGCCTGTGGTCCAGGCATTGTGAACCAGTAAAGATCCAGCGATTATAACTCTTAGCTCATTTTTAATAAGCTAAAAGTAGAAATAACAGGCTTCTTTCTCCTTTATCTCTTAAAGATTAATCTGCATTTTACCTTGTAAATAAAGTAGTGAGTGACTGGTGTCTAGTAGATATGACTATTTTGCTTGACAGCAAATACAGCTGAGAGATAAGTAAGAGCTGTTCTGTGTAAAGTGAGACCAAAGAACCTAATTCCATCCAAAAATTTACTCTACAGCATGTTATTATGTACTCTCTGCCATTTTTAGTCCATTAAGCTCAGATATACTTTAGGATTGTGGTATGTCTCAGCCCTGTAGTTTAAAAAAATCCATCTCTCTGGTAGACTTTGATTTTTTTCACCATTGTGATGTACTGTTCTTGCCTCCAGGGTTTGACAGCACAATGTTCTAATTGTTCTATCCAACATGACTCTGGTGACCACACTTCAGCTTTCTCTGAAGAAGCCATTTGCCCCAGCAAAGTGTCTTTATATACATCTATCCTCCTAGATCTAAATTGCACCAAGCACATCAGAAATGTTGATGCAGTGATTACTCTTTAGCTTTCTGTTGGTGACTCTAAAATAATACCTAAAGGTACAGAGAGAGGCAGCCCAAAGTGGCAGGAAGTTCATGGGCTTTGGGACCAATATCTGAGTTCAAATCTTCCCCCACTTTGGAGAATTCACTGTTGTCTGAACTATATTTTATGTAAAAAGATGAGACTAATACATACCTTACAGTAGTATTGCAGGGATTTGTGAGATGATAAAAGGGTATTGTTACACATTCGATAAATGGTAACTATACCAATAGCCATTGGTGTGTTTTTTCATATGAATATTGGTACTTCATTTACTATGTGCTGCTGGGAAAGTTAGCAGCAGCCATATTTTCTTTAGCAATACTTTTTGTTGTCTTAGGGTTCCCTGGTGGCTCAGATGGTAATGCGTCTGCCTGCAGTGCAGGAGACCTGGGTTTGTTTGATCCCTGGGTTGGGAATATTCCCTGGAGAAGGAAATGGCAACCCACTCCAGTACACTTGCCTTCAAAATCCCCTGGACATAGGAGCCTGGCGGGCTACGTCCATGGGGTCGCAGAGAGTTATACATGACTGAGCGACTTCCCTTTCTTTCTTTCCCTTTACTTGTTCTTTTAAGACCACCTTCTGAAATGCACAAAATCTCTATTAATCTGTATGTTGTAATTACAGTACTTCTTTACCAAAAGAAAACCACTTTCTTTTCTTGAGGAAAAACAAGATTTTTTTTTTTAATCACCCATAATCCCACAATAAAGAAATGATCATTATTATCATTTTGAAATATTTCTTTTAATGTTTCTTGTTTCATGCATCCTTGTGCAAAATTGGTATAATGGTTACATGTCATTACATGAATATTTTCGGTTGTCTTAGTTTGGGTGTGCTGAAGCTAAAGTCTAGGACAAGAATTTGAATGCAATAGGTTATTTGGGAGGGGGTCCCAGGAAACACTGGTAATGGAGTGGGGAAGTGATACAAGAAAGGGGGAGAGGGCCACACAGGATGTGTTATCAGGTGTGTTCCAGGCTGGGTTACTGGAACACAATCCTGCTGGGAAACCGTAGAAGACGGTGTGGAGCAGAAGCCTCAGGGTTAACGTCCCTGAGTGAGGGAGTCCAGATATTCACACACCAGCTCCTGTTTGTCTGTTGACTGAAGGCTGCCGGGGGAGAGCAGAGGAAGACATTAAATTCCCCAGCACTCCTGGCTGCCTTGTGCTTTAGCAGATCTGACTCAGGTGGAAGACAAAGCCCTCAGGCAGAGTAGCAGGAGGTCAGGCTAGGGTGACATGGAAGGCACCAGGGCAGATACTGACAACATCGGCTCACCCATGTTACTCAGACAGTCTATTTTAGACTGGCTATTGAACAGTTCACAGTGTGGATGGGTGCCTCCTCAAGGGTTATAGTCCTGCAGTTACTTCCTTTTCTGTTTTCTGTTCCTCCTCACAGCAAAATTTCTCACAGGAGTTGTGTACAACCACTTTTCCACACGTTCAGACACAGTTCTCTGCTCAACACATCTTTAAAAGGCTTCAATCTGTTTCTCTTTAAAATAATGCTTTTCCTAAGTCACCAAAACCCCTGTCTGTCTTTGCCAAATCCAGTTGGTACTCTCTGTCTTCAACTTATCAGCCTCTCAGAGGCATGGGCTCCAGTTTCTCCTGCGCTTCAGTGACTGCACATTCTCTCCCTCCTCAGTCTCCTTGGGTGAGTCTCTACCTGTGAATGCTGAACGGTCTCAGGTCTCAGCCTTGGGCTTCTCTCTCCCTCTTTCTCTTTGTTTCTGTATATCTTATTCTTTAATGAAAATCCTTAAATAATGATAGAAAAGTGTGAATACTTTATATGTAATCCATTTGGGAAGTATTTGCATTTAAAAAATAAAATTGGGGAATATTTTTAGCATTCTTAAACTATTTCATATCAAAAGAAGAGAGGAAATTTACTAATCCTTTAGGAACACTTATAAAGCCCTGGGCTTCCCTCGTGGCTCAGCTGGTAAAGAATTTGCCTGCAATGTGGGAGACCTGGGTTCAATCCCTGGGTTGGGAAGATTTCCTGGAGAAGGGAAAGGCCACCCACTCCAGTATTCTGGCCTGGAGAATTCCATGGACTGTATAGTCCGTGGGGTTGCAGAGTCCGACATGACTGACCAACTTTCACTTTCACCTTCACTTTCATAAAGCCATTAGTAAACCAAAGCACCTTCTGATAACATTCACTTTTCCAGCTGTCATCCTTGGGTAATTTCAGTCTCACAGAAGACATCTGACACCAAGAGGTATCTAAGTTGCCAAAAATAGATCTGCAAACTCATAATTATTCCTAGCAGAGATCCTCAGGTCCTTATTTTAAAGCCTATTAAATCTTACTTCACAAGCTAGTTTAAAAGTAGTAAAAAGTAAAGTATTATTAGACAAGATAAGAAATAAAAATATAAAAAAATAGATGTGAAATTTTTTAAACTTAATTTGTTGTTAGTAAGTGTATATAAATAAATCTGTAAACCCCTATACCTATGTTTCGTTAGCCCCTAAGAGTATTGCACCAAATGGCATAATATGGTAATGATATCAAATAGTTAATAATGTTTATCATGATGTTCTGCAAATTCTGCGGAGGGACATCAGCAATACATTTTAGAGAAAGTGTCCATTAAAAGTCAATACTTTTGTTTTAATATTGACACACGATGGACTTCATTTCTGTTGTCCGCATATAATGAAAGTCTTCACGCAAAGGTGTGACTCTTAAGAATGGGAATTGCACACACAGTACAAGTTGTATGCTTGGTGAGGGTAGAAAATACATTTCATTCAGATACAATTTGCTACTTTTATACCCACAGCTTCCCTGAGAGTGCAATTGAAAGTAGACTGGATCAAAGGAAGCAAAGGAAGTCTCTTCTCAGAAAACAAACAAAGAAGTCTAAAGTTCTTAGAAAGAATACTTCAGCTTTTTAACCTCTGAATGTTATGAGTATAAAAATATAGATTAATGATAAGCAGAACAAATTAATTTTATAGTTGTATTTCTTACCTCAAATTCTATTTCTCTTAATTTCACTGAAGTTATATTTAATAAACAAAATTTAATGAAGCAAAATGGACTTGATTGGCAAGGGATGAGAAGGAGATTGTAACTCTGGTGGTGTTTTATAAGACATCCTTGTAGCTCAAATGGTAAAGAATCTGCCTGCGAGGCAGGAGACCAGGGTTCACCCTGCGTTGGGAAGTTCCTCTGGAGAAGGGAATGGCAATCGACTCCAGTATTCCTGCCTGGAGAATTCCATGGACAGAAAAGCCTGGTGGGCTACAGTCTGTGGGGTCACAAAGAGTCGAACATGACTGAGTAACTAACACAGTGTTTTATAAGTTATTTTTAAAAATTTACAATATAAAAGGTAAAAGTTTCTTATTTTCTTGATTAAATTGAAGAAAGTTATCATATGATTTATAAGTCTAAGAAATACTATAAGGGATCAATGGGACATTTTATTAATATGAATCTCAATCTATAACTTTAAAAATCTCACTTCCTCTATTATAACACTTCACTTTAAAATATTGTTATTTATTTGTTTATTTTAATTTTGCTGTGCTGGGTCTTTGTTGCTATGCATGGGCTTTCTCTACTTGCGGTGGGCAGGGGCTGCTCTTCATTGTGGTGCATGGGATTCCCACTGTAGTGGCTTCTCTTTTGTGGAGCACAGGCCCTAGGGCACACATGCTTCTGGAGTTATGGTTGGTAAGCTCAGTAGTTGCAGAGCTCAGGCTCTAGAGTGCGGGTTACACAGCCTGTGGGATCTCCCAAGGGCAGGGATAGAACCCACGTCTCCTGAGTTGGCAGGCGGATTCTTAACCACTGGATGACCAGGGAAGTTTGAATGTATAATCATCAGTGTCTCACAAGCATTTCATAGATTTTTCTTTCTGGGGAAGGTGAGGTGGGACAGGCACAGAGATTTCCTTCTCTCCCCCGCCCCCAAACCCCATAGCCTCCCCACTATCAACATAGAGCAAAATATTTGCTGCATCTGATGAATCTATAGAGACACATCAGTCACCCCAAATCCATAGTTTACATCAGGGTTCACTCTTGGAGTCATGCATTCCATGGGTTTAGACAAATGTATGATACCATTTCCACCATTGTGGTATAATACAGAGTATTTTCATTGCCTTAAAAATCCCCTGTGCTCCATCTACTCATCTCTCATCTCATCCCACCTCCACCCTCTGACAACACTGATCTTTTACTGTCTCCATAGTTTTGCCTTTTTGTCATATAGTTAGAATCATATAGCATGTAGCCTTTTCAGACTGACTACTTTCACTTATTAATGAGCATTTACGTTTCCTCCATGTTGTTTCATGTGTTAGTAGTGAGAGGGTAACAGGCAGGAAGGCCAGGGGTCTCCAAATGGAGGAAATAGCCTGCAAGTGTCAGACATTTTTATCTCTCTTAAGCGGCAGGAGGAAACAAACTAGCAATATTTTTTCCTTCTCTATACAAATTTAAAGGGAGGTTTCTCTTAAAATATTGTGTTGCCATAATGACACCCGGCGCCTGAAGTTACCTATTCTTGAGTCTAGAGATAACCAATGCCTTTTTCTTATGGAAATGTTTGTCTTAAGCTATGCTAATGTACTATGCCTTTACCCCAAACTCTGTCTCCAAGTCGGTTCCGCCTCTCGGCCCAGAACCTACTTGACAAACCAGTATGGATATTGTTCCCCTAATCTATGTAAATGAAACTATTTGTATGGTGGTCTGCCCTTCTTCAAGATTCAAGTTAATCATTTTATGGCCCAGGATAAACCATTTGTTGCCAAGATTATCCCAAAATGCTTCTTATGGGTGAGGGGCCTGGTGCCATTCTGAATTTTAAGACATTCCTTTCTTTCATTAACAGACTGCTAGTGACTATATAACATCCAGCTAAAGACTAGCAGGGGGGTACTCTTTCTGCCCCCTTCTGATGCCTATGTCAGAAGCTTTCTCTATCTCCTTTATACTTTAATAAAACTTTATTACACAAAAGCTCTGAGCAATCAAGCCTTGTCTCTGGCTCCGGAGTGAATTCTTCTCCTCCGGGGGCCAAGAATCCTGGTGTATTCGCGTGATTCAACAACAACCTTTCAGTAGCTCATTTGTTTTTAGTGCTGAGTAGTACTCCATTGCCTGGATGAACCAGTTTGTCCATTCACTTGTTGAAGGATATCATGATTGCTTCCAAATTTTGGTAGTTTGAATAAAGCTGCCCTAGATATTTCATAAGTTCAAAAAAAATGGTTTCTCTTCCTTAAAAATTAAATACATAATGAATCAGCTTACTTCAAATATGCATCCAGTCCAGACTGAAGAGGCACCTCCTTCCTTTCATTTCATGCTCTCTCCATATTTACATTAATTGTATTGTTGCTAATATTAGCATATCGATTCTTTCCATCATCTATTTTTTTAAACAGTGGAGGAAAATGTAATAAAACACCTAAATGGATCTACAAAGAAGGGCCATTATGATACAGAGATGATTATTTTATGGAAACTGAACAAGTTGACTGATAGAGATGGATGGCAATACTTGATACTCAGTTGCTGGGTGAAATTCTAAATTTGAAATAAGAAAAGTGGTTTGAGGTTAGCAGAGTAAAGGTTATGATTCAATAGGACATCTAGATGTGTGCTAGAAATAGCCTCCCTGGCTGTTTTGACTAATGAGTAGAAACTTAAGTCTCTCTGCTGTTGCAGAATGATAAATGACATAGGCATAAAGGTATCAAAACTTTTAGTCCAGAATTTGGTCTCAATTTAGACAGAGTGGCGTCTCTCATGGGATAGAAGCAAGCTATACTACATAATTTGATTCTGAACTTTGTGTGGCTACATGACATGGAGTTAAATGTATCCTTATAGATCAGCTCATTTGAAGAGGTAGCACCACAGTCTCTTGGACCAAGACTACCAGCTTTGAACCAAAGGCCAGTTGCTCTTTCCCAGTCACTTCTTTTCTAAAGCTATCACCTTACCGTGGATCTTTCACCTGGTAGATTGTTGTCAATAGTAAAATACTGTCATCACACAGAATCCAGAGAAACCCACTGCAGGGAGTAAAACAAACAACCCCCTCCCCCACCCTCCCCCCTAAAAAAAAAAAAAAACAAAAAAAAACTATCACTTTGATCTCGATTCCTCTGTGTGGTAAACTCTGGTCAATAGTAAAATACCATCACCAGGCAGAATCCAGAAAAACCTACTACAAAGTAAGAATCCAGAAAGAACCTACAGTTGAGTCCAAAAAAGGTATTAGCTGTCAGTGCAGTAAAGATAAGTCAATATACAGTGGGCTGATTCTGAGTTGACAGGTGATACACAACATATTTTGCCATGAAAGAGAAATGAAGGAATGGGAATGGCTGGCAGAGCCTAATAGCTTCTTTGCCAGAATACCTCACAACTTCTTTGTTGCTTTCATCAGTACACTCTTAGCATCCAGCTTTTTAAAGATCTTCTCCCATTTTGGTCTTTGTTCAAAGAAAAGTGAACCACATCTGTAATGTTAAATTTGTAGTAGCCATTTTAAAAGGAACAAGTAAAGATAATATC
The DNA here is from genome assembly GCF_029378745.1 of Bos indicus. Lineage (NCBI taxonomy): Eukaryota > Metazoa > Chordata > Mammalia > Artiodactyla > Bovidae > Bos > Bos indicus. The sequence goes on from NC_091771.1 coordinate 72,584,455, forward strand.
AGTAAGACATTTTTACACCAGTGTGTCCAAAATACTATATTAATGTATAATCAATATAAAAATCATTAATGAGACAAAAAATGTTTTTTGCTCTCTTTGAAATCTATTATGTATCTTATCTTACAGTTATGGCACATCTCAAATTTGGATCAGATGCATTTCAAGTCCTCAAAATTATCATGTAGATAGTGCTACTGTATAGAGTAATGCAGGGTTTATAGTATTATCTAGGACTTTTATGGGTTCATGCACACTAAGTCACTTCAGCTGTGTCCGACTTTTTGTGACACTATAGACTGTAGCTCGCCAGGCTCTTCTGTCAATGGGGATTCTTCAGGCAAGAATACCGGAGTGGGTTGCCATTTCCAGGGAGTGAATATATTTTTCAGTAATTAGAAGTGAGAAAGAGAAGGGAAAGAAGCCAATGAAAACTGTGTTAACAAGTTACTGCTTAGGCAACTGGGCTCTTTCCTGCTACTTAGAGTGCTGGGAGACAGAATTGTTCCAACTCACAGACAAGGGCACTGGGGCATTTATCTCCCAGCTCCCCATCCATCACTGGTTGAGGGTTGAATCCAGGGGTTTGGACTTGCTTGCCTATGGTCCCAATGTGTTCCCACAGCTGGAAAAAGGCCCTTCAGCATAGAGTTGAGAACTCCTTAGTCCTGGAGAAGAGTCAGAGGATATGAGCTGGAAAGTGACAGCTCCTGCTCCAGCAGGTCCCATAATCTAAGGAGGAAACCTAGTGGCCTCAGGAGCCCCAGAGATTTGATGTGACCTAGATTCTCCTTTCGGAGAAGGCAATGGCACCCGACTCCAGTACTCTTGCCTGAAAAATCCATGGACGGAGGAGCCTGGTAGGCTGTAGTCCATGGGGTCGCCAAGAGTCAGACAGGACTGAGCGACTTCACTTTCACTTTTCTCTTTCATACATTGGAGAAGGAAATGGCAACCCACTCCAGTATTCTTGCCTGGAGAATCCCAGGGACAGAGGAGCCTGGTGGGCTTCCGTCTATGGGGTCACACAGAGTTGGACATGACTGAAGCGATTTAGCAGCAGCAGACTCTCCTTTATATCACCATGCTGTTCACTTATATGTCCCTAACTCCTAGAACAGTTCGTGGCACACAGTAGGTGTTTAATAAATAGTTTTTGAGTATATGACTTCCCGTTGGGTTCCTGCTTTACTCTTTCTGTCCTCTTCATGTGAATGGGAGGCATGGCTACCAGCAGTAATGGATCATATCCTTTTAAGTCCCTAATCAGAAAGGAAAGAGGTTTTCTCTTTCTAGCGCCAGCCAAAATAAAATAAAACAAAACCAAAAAAAAAAGCAGCCCCACCATCTGTAAACCTGAAAACAGGTCAGAAAGGTTAGGTAAAAAGGAAAGTATCTAAATCTCTAGTCCCCTGGCTTCAGATTCAGTCTTCTCTGTACAAGTCAACACTGGTTTTCGGTGTCTCATAAATATCATGTTAGTTTATGTCCAGAAGAGGATGCTAAGAAGTTTCAAAAGATCTTAGTTAAAAAATAAATAAATAAATAAAAGACAGCAGAAGCTGAAGGGATTGAATGTATTTGGCAATTTGGAGATGGCTAATTATTTAGGGTCCTGAAATAGTTGTGGGGACCGGACAGAACAGTCTGGGCAGTCTGACAAGGAAGTCACTAGACGTTCAACTTTAGCAACAAATTCCTTCATTTTTGAAGTGGATCTAGTAGCTGAGTGTTTATAGCACTGGAAAATGTAGGGAATGTAAAAGAGAACTGTAAATCAGGAGAAGTCTGGTACCATACATTGTGGATTACATTATCTGAGAGAGAGCTAACACCAGAAAGGTAGGCTATTGAAAAATAACAATTTTCAGCTCTAATCACTTTTATTTGTTGCAACAAAAAAATTCAAACATGCATGAAAAGCAAGAAAATAGTATAATAAATTCTCATCATGCCCATCAATTGAAAATTATCAACACCTTGCATTCTTGTATGTTTGACTCATTAAAAAATGTTTGAATATATTAAGGGTTTCTTTAAAACAAATTTCTCCTCTGGCATTAAGGTATAATTGACAAATATTATACACACCTAGATGTTCAATCTGATGACTTGATTTACATATACATTGTGAAATATTCATCACAACTGAAAGTCACTTCCTAGGTAGGTTGATAAGTCCAGGATCCTCGAGGAGGATCTGGAGCCCTCAAGAAGAAAAAAGGGGTGTGGGGCTCTCAAGGAGAAAAAGACGAACTTTTTTTTTTCCTACATTGCTTTATGGTAGTCAATATAACAATGTAGCTAGCTCCAGGATGTGTTTTTCCTTCTTGAGAATGTTCTTACTAATCCTGTCATCTTCAAATGTATGTTGTGGGAGTGGGTCTTGTAAAATATATAAGACCTTGATAAGACTACCTAGTGGGCGTACTCTCCATCCCCCACCCTCCGGCCCCCTTCTGGGGTCTATGTCAGAAGATTTCTCTGTCCCTTTTCATAGTTTAATAAAACTCTGCTACACAAAAACTCTTGAGTGATCAATCCTGGTTCCTGGTCCTGAAGCTAAATCTTCTACTTTGGAGATCACAAATTCAACACCATTCACCATAAGCTATCACAACCAAACCAATCAACATGCCCATCACTTCGGCTTTTGCCATTTTCCTTTTTTTTTTTCTTTTTTATGTTGAGAACTACTACTCTTTAAGCAAATTAGACAGCAATATTGTCACATTGCTGTACACCAGTTTTCTAGAACTTATCTTTTCATCTTTCATAACTGAAGCTAAAAGCTATCATTAATAACACCAATTTTAGCCAAGGTATATGGGAAATCATCAAAGAATAATATGGTGATCTTTTTGTAGGTACATAAATATTTATCTTTTTTCATTTAGAGTAGAAGGGAAGAGAAACTGTTGAGCTTGTAATTAAACACTTATGAGTTGGAGCCCAAGATTTTATTCATTCAGTCCTGCAGTCATTCATTCATTCACACAGCATATTCTAGGCACTTTTCACACACACTCTCCATCTATCAGTGAGACAACCATGTTGAACCCCAAACTTGGGTCCAAGACCTTGGACAAGTGCTGCCCTTGAGCCTCATCTTTCTCATCTGTAGAATAGGGAAAATGTCTTCTTGAACAGAGCATTTTTAGAGTTCAAAGTGAGGTGAGGTCCCAGAAATTTACATATGTATTTTGTGACATATGTCACTGTTACTTACCTAGGTTCTGAACACATGATGAAAGAAATTAGGAGGCAGTTTCTCTCCCACCAGAGTCCCCTTTACCAATCTAAGAGGGCAGCAAAAAAGCTCACGGAGGTTCCCTCACAATGCAACATGTGAGATACCACAAGACATCTCATGTGGGCTGTTCATGTCTTCTGTCAGCTTTCTCCAGGCCTTCCCTGAAGCCCATGGGGAGCTTCGGAGCAGCAGAGGAGGGCAGAGCCTGAACCTCCCCTCTTTGCCTTCTGGGGGAGCGCCTGGGCTCAGAACAGGAGTTCAGCGGAGTTTGCAGCTAGGTGGGATCCTTGGAGCTGGTTTGTTCGCGCTGTGCTATCTGGTCTGCCTGCTGCTAAGTCACTTCGGTCGTGTGTGACTCTGTGCGACCCCATGGACTGCAGCCCACCAGGCTCCTCCATCCATGGGAGTTTCCAGGCAAGAGCACTAGAGTGGGGTGCCCCTCCTCCATCAAAGGGCCATTGGCCTTGCCTCCTACTTGCATGAGGCTCCTGGTAGCTTTGGCCTGACGGCCTCTTAGTCCTGCAGCCCCACACACGGCCCTACTTATCCCAGAGCCTTGACAGCAGGGCAGAGCCGGTGACCTGGAGGCGACCTGGGAGGTTTCCCAGTTGGGGGAGGCGGAGACCAGGCATGCTGTGGGTGCTCCACCCCCAGAAGCCTGTGGTTCTCAGGGCCCGCCCAGCAGACCCAGAAGGCAGACTGATCTCCAGCATCCCCGCGGTCACCTCCAGGAGCAGCGGGAGCCTCACCGCGGCCAGAGCAGCGCCGCGCCTCTCCACACCTGCCTCGGCTGGCACGATGCTGCCGCTGTACCTGAACATGAAGTCCAACCCTCTGCAGAAAGCGAACCTCTGCACGCGCCTGTTCTGGTGAGCGCCCCGCCGGCCGCGATACGCGGTAGTCACGGCGCCCTCCGCTGCCCGCACCTTTTAGAAACGAGTGTGGACCTTCCCAACACTGGCCTGTTCTCCTCTGCACCCTGGGAAGGCGGGGGCACGACTGGGCAAAGAAGTGGGGAGGAGGGGTGGGCAGGGGACCCGGTGACCTGGTGGCAGAGCTACAGGGTCTCCTTGCCTTGCTGCCAGCAGCCCCTCCAGAGCCAGAGAGCAGGATGTGCGAAGGCTGCCCAAGTCAGGGCGGGTGGGGAGGTGGTGGGAATCACAGTCCAATGGGAAAATGCACTGAACACCCCGCCTCTACTCTTACTGGCTTCCCCTGATCTGCTCAGGAATTCTCAGTTCTGAACTGAAGCCTCAGACCCCCACCCCCTATCCCTGTCCCCAGCCCCAAGCAAGCAGCTTATGAACAGCTTCCTTTATCTAATTAGTGCCCTGGACCATTGTTGTTCAGTTGTTCAGTCATGTCCGACTTTTTGCAACCCGGTGGATGGCAGCACTGCTGTTCTCTGTCCCTCAGCATCTCCGGAGTTTGCCCAAGTTCATGTCCATTGCATTCGTGATGTCATCCTTATAACTCATCCTCTGACACCCTCTTCTCTTGCCCTTAATCTTTCCCAGCATCAGGCCCTTTTCCAGTGAGTCATCTGTTTGCATCAGATGACCAAAATACTGGAATTTCAGCATCAGCATCAGTCCTTCCAAAGAATATTCAGTGTTGATTTCCTTTAAGATTGACTGGTTTGATCCCCTTACAGTCCAAGGGACTCTCAGAAGTCTTATCCAGCACCATTGTTTGAAGGCATCCTTTTTTCAGTGCTCCACCTTCTTTGCCATCTTTCAGTAATGTCCCCACCTTTTCCCACATGCCCTGTGTGACTGTGTGTTCCAGCTCCACTGGGTTCCCTCTGCCCCCATGTCTATGACCATGTATTTCTTTCCCTCTCCCTTTCTCCCTGTGTGGCTCTCACTGTATGACCTGGTTCCTAGTTGTGGCAAATTTCATGTGGGTAAAAAAATGAAAGGTTTTTTATTTAATGATTGGGAACACTATTCTTGAACACGTTTTGCTTTTGCCTGGGACACACAGTCAGGACTGGAGGATTTATTTGACCAGCCCCTTTCCTTATTGTGGATATCTCCACTTCCACCTTTGAGGATCACTCTGGGGATAGGGTCCCTGAAGCCTGTGAGGTCTTTCCCAATCTCTAGACTTCAGAGAAGCAGTGCATGGTCTCGATGCAGGTGGTTCCGCCCAGGAATCATTTGGTTCTGAAACCACTGAAGGGTCCCTGAGCCCAGAGGAAACACACAGATGAAAAACAGCTCAGAGAGTTGCAGCTCTTAACTGAAGTGTTCCATGTGGTAGCTGGGGCACTAACTATGTGGTCCTGAACCTTTGGGCTTTAATCACACTTGGGTGATTACTAGTTGTTTTATTTCTGGACCCTAACCCATTTATATTTCCCAAACTTCTAGTATTTCTTTCTTTTATGGGACACCCCGGGGGATCCCCAGGGATTGGGAGCTCCTATGCTTGTTTTGATGGTGGTGTATTTAGTGTGTGTAGCTTCATCTCTTGGAGAAGGCAATGGCACCCTACTCCAGTACTCTTGCCTGGAAAATGCCGTGGATGGAGGGACCTGGTAGGCTGCAGTCCATGGGCTCACTAAGAGTCAGACACGACTGAGCAACTTCACTTTGACTTTTCACTTTCATGCATTGGAGAAGAAAATGGCAACCCACTCCAGTATTCTTGCCTAGAGAATCCCAAGGATAGGGGAGCCTGGTGGGCTGCCGTCTATGGGGTCACACAGAGTCGACACAACTGAAGTGACTTAGCAGCAACTTAGCAGCAGCAGCTTCATCTCTTGGCCATTTGGTGGCTCTTAAGGAAAGAGGGGCCTAGAAGAAGGAATATGGGTATGGTTACTGTAAATAATAATAAAGTAGAAAAAATTCTCCTTAACTTCACGCAGGGCAAGGAACTTTCCAAACGCCTTCTGTTTGTGAATTTTCAAAGTGTATGTGCCTGGAAATGGGAAGGTGAGGACTTTTCATTGATTTGGGTAGGCATCCATTTCCAATTTTCCTGCTGGAGGGAAAGGTACTATTACCTCTTATTTTATACTTGAAGGCACTGAAGCAGAGATGTTGAGTAAGTTGCTTACCATCACACAGCCAGTAAGTAATGGAGCAGGACCCCAAGTCAAGCAGTCTGGCTCTCAAGACAGTGTTCCTTGTATATGTAACTGATGTCACCAAATTGGTCTCCTTCCTTGTGCTGGGCTCTGAGCCCAGGCTAAGACCCCTTTTCTTGGCTGAAGAGGTTGCTTTTCCACTCAGATTCCCACAGCCAATAACTAAATTGATGGTGAGACTGGAACAGCACAAGTTTTATTCAATGACCAAAGAATGGAGAAGCGAGAGCTTAGTTCACAAATCAACTTCTCAACCCAATTTAGGTCAAGGTAAAAGCAAGGAAATTGAATCAAGAGAGAGAGGAATATTCATGACTTATCTGAGAACAAGGTTGTGGTTTGGACCTGAAACTGAGGAAGCACTCATTTTTAGTCCTTGTGTGTGTTGTTGTCATGACTGTTGTCAACTGTCATGGCATGGGTGAGTATGCCATTTAGCATACTAATATATTACAGAGAATGCATAAATGAGGCTCAGGGTCTAGGGGAGGTTAGGTTTTTCCCCATTTGGGCCTGAAAGTGAAAGTTAGTTGCACAGTCATGGCCAATTCTTTGCGATCCCGTAGAATATAGCCCACCAGGTCCTCTGTCCATGGAAATCCCCAGGCAAGAGTACTGGAGTGGGTTGCCATTTCCTTCTCCAATTTTGGGCCTAGCTAGTTCTGCTGCTGCTGCTGCTGCTACTAAGTCACGTCAGTCATGTCCAACTCTGTCCAACCCCATAGATGGCAGCCCACCAGGCTCCCCGCTCCCTGGGATTCTCCAGGCAAGAACACTGGAGTGGGTTGCCATGTCCTTCTCCAATGTATGCATGCAGGCTAAGTCGCTTCAGTCGTGTCTGACTCTGTGCGACCCCGTGAACAGCAGCCCACCAGGTTCCTGTGTCTGCGGGATTCTCTAGGCAAGAATACTGGAGTGGATTGCCATTTCCTTCCCCAATAGCTAGTTTTAACCAGTTTTTATTTTTCTCTGTAAGTTCCTCCTTTGAGCCTGAGACTCAGACAGAAACAGGAAGTGAAAGTAAAAGAGTTAGTCACTCAGTCATGTCCAGCTCTTCGTGTCCCCATGGACTGTAGCCTGCCAGGCTCTTCTCTCCATGGGATTCTCCAAGCAAGAATACTGGAGTGGATAGCTAAACTAAATATGATTGTCACCTGGCTGAAGTCCCAATTCTCACACCCAGATAAAGACCAGGTAAAACTAATGAGGCAGTTGGGGATACACAAACCAAAAAGCAGGAGGAGAATAATTGTAAGGGGTCCTAAGAATGGCAGAAGCCCAGGAAGCTGAGATTACCTTTTTGATACTGTCCCAAATTTGTTCAGTCAGGGCCCTTCTTGTTCTGAGTATTGGATCAAGCGACTTTCTCTTTGTATTTTTATTGGAGTATAGTTGATTAACAAGGTTGTGTTAGTTTCTGCTCAACAGCAAAGTGAATCTCTTATACATATACATATACACACTCTTTTTTAGATTCTTTTCCTATGTAGGCCATTACAGAGTATAGAATAGAGTTCTCTGTGCTATATAGTAGGTCCTTCTTAGTTGTCTGTTTTATATATTACAGTGTGTGTATGTCAATCCTAGTGTCCCAATTTGTCCCTCCTCTCACCCCCTGGTAACCATAGCTTTTTTTTTTTTTCCTACATCTGTGACTCTAAGTCTATTTTTTAAAGAGTTCATTTATACCCTTTACTTACATTCCATATATAAGCGATATCATATGATATTCACCCTTCTCTGTCTGCAAGCAGCCTTCTCTAACAGTCAGGTTACACTGTCTTCTACTTGACCACTCATGTTAACATAGAAACAACAGGAACTAGTTGCAAGGGCACGAACTCCTCCTTGATCAGCCAGAAGGTAATCAGGAGGTATGCAGTGGTCATTGTCATGTGGACTAGAGGCCCAGTGAAAATTTCATCTTTCTAAAGTTAGAGCTGGGTTCTTTAGTTGCCCAGGCTAATGTTCGGGTGCCCTTTTTTTTTTTTTTTTTTTTTTAGTAGCTTTGGCTTTATAAATTGTTCCTCATGCTAGGCTCACCAAGGATACTACAAGGGTGACAACTCCTTCCATTACCAGTCCAGTCCAGCTCCCTCCTGACTAGATGAATGGCTCCATTTAGATGGGAAGTGGGGTGAGTGTAATTAAAATCTGCATTATGACCTGATCAGGGTGTGTACCTCCTATAGCCAATATCCACTAGTAGAGTTTTCTTGGAGACAGTTGATGGCCCAATGTGGGTGGTCCTTGCCCCAGGGGCCTTGAGGACCCTCAGGGGTGCACTGTGTTTGGGTTTTCTTGAGTCATGTTTAGATTAATGGTGGTTCCCTTCCATCCAAAATACTGCCTCCACAGACCAGAACCCCACAGGCTTGGTATGATCCTGTTCCCAGAGCCCTTGGGCATAGTCAGTGTCTGGAGGTGGAGGGCTCATCGGATATATTGATTGGGTCCCAAGAAAATAGGAATTTGACTAACACATACGCCTTTGCTGGGGTGGGGTGGCAATAGGGGTAATCTTGTTGTCCCTGGGCAGAAGCCTGGGCATGAAGGGATTACACGGTAGTTTGGTGATGTTCTCAGCTGTAAGTGGAGTTTCCTGAAAGTATAGGGGGCTATATTTATTTCCTGATTGAGGCTGAAGGTGGCAGATCCCACAGTCAGTAAAATTTCAGCCCTTATGAAAGTCTTGTGTTACATTTGAAAAGAAACTAATCATCCAGGAAGTGATAATGAAACATGAAACCTGAGTTCTGTTCATGAAACCTAAGAATGAATTCCGGGAAACTGGCAAACACAGAGGCAAAGTTTAGAAGATAGAGATACAAAGTCCTCAGCATAGACTCTGAGAGGGGGTGAAGGGCCCCCAAAAGGCAAGGATTATAGCAGTTTTATATCTTTTCTAGTATTGATCTGTATATTTTGGGTTGATTCATAACTTTAATATATGTCATTTTGGACCAATTAATGTAAAAGTCACAATGTCCAGTCTGTCGATTTTATGGCTTTCTTGGATCCCCCAGTTTCTCAGTTTCTCTAGACATTGCAACGCCAGCCCTCGACCCTTTCTCAAGACCTCAGACCATTATTTAGGGACCAAATGTATGTTTTAAGTGCTAATGGTCTTCTTGGAGGTTTCTCTTGATAAACCGGACAGTAGTTAATAATTGTCTTGTCCTGGGTCTGAATGTTTTATGACCTTCCAGACGAGGAAGGGATTCCTCTGAATGCCTGGAAATTGGAGCACAGAGTGAGATGCTTGCTTGAGAAGAGAAAAATTGAAATTAAAAAAGGAATTAAATATTGAAATTAGAAAAAGTCTTACACTGTCTAGCAATTTCTGCTTCAATTATAGGAAGGACTATAGAAAAATCAATGTATTCATTTTAGTTGGAAAGATGTTACTTATGTTTAGGACATCTTCAGACTGTCAGGGTCAGAAAGAGGCTCATGTGAGGGGAGTCTGACAGGGCTGTAAGCAGGTCAGGGTCCAGAGCCTGTTGGACTCAGAGTGATGTATTGTAATGTGATTTCCTGTAAAATTTCCTTTGTGTTATTAGCTGAACTAAGGCTGTCATGAGACTGCAAGGTTGCATCTTATGTGAATATGACTGAGGCATTCTTGAGTTTGGTGGGCTTCGCTGGTGGCTCAGTGGTTAAAGAATCCATCTGCCAGTGTAGGAGACATGGGTTCAATCCCTGAGCCAAGAAAATCCCCTGGAGAAGGAAATGGCAACCCACTCCAGTATCCTTGACTGGGAAATCCCAGGGATAGAGGAGCCTGGAGGGTCGCTGTCCATGGGGTCACAAAACCAGTCAGGCAGGACTTAGCCACTTAAAAACAACAGCAAAATCCTTGAGTCTGATACAGGTCAGAAAATGTAAGTGCTTGGTAATACAGGAACTATCTACAGCCTTATCCACAATGGCCTTTTGGCTCTATTGTGTGCTCCTGAACCAAAGTAACATTATTTTGATTTCTAAATGTATTTTTCTTAATAAATAAAGGAGATGTACAATGTATGTTCCCTAGTGGCTCAGAGAGTAGAGCATCTGCCTGCAATGTGGGAGACTTGAGTTCAATCCCTGGGTCGGGAAGATCCCCTGGAGAAGGAAATGGCAACCCACTCCAGTATCCTTGCCTGCAGAATTCCATGAAGAGCCTGGTGGGCTACAGTCCACTGGGTGGCAAAGAGTCGGACATGACTGAGAAACTTCACTTCACTTACAATGTATGTTCAGTTCAGTTCAGTCGCTCAGTCATGTCAGACTCTTTGCGACCCCATGAATCGCAGCACGCCAGGCCTCCCTGTCCATCACCAACTCCCGGAGTTCACCCAGACTCAAGTCCATCGAGTCAGTGATGCCATCCAGCCATCTCATCCTCTGTCGTCCCCTTCTCCTCCTTCCCCCAATCCCTCCCAGCATCAGAGTCTTTTCCAATGAGTCAACTCTTCACATGAGGTGGCCAAAGTACTGGAGTTTCAGCTTTAGCATCATTCCTTCCAAAGAAATCCCAGGGCTGATCTCCAGAATTGATTAGTTGGATCTCCTTGCAGTCCAAGGGACTCTTAAGAGTCTTCTCCAACAACACAGTTCAAAAGCATCAATTCTTCGATGCTCAGCCTTCTTCACAGTCCAACTCTCACATCCATACATGACCACAGGAAAAACCATAGCTTTGACTAGACGGAGCTTTGTTGGCAAAGTATTGTCTCTGCTTTTGAATATGCTATCTAGGTTGGTCATAACTTTCCTTCCAAGGAGTAAGCGTCTTTTAATTTCATGGCTGCAGTCACCATCTGCAGTGATTTTGGAGCCCAAAATAATAAAGTCTGACACTGTTTCCCCATCTATTTCCCATGAAGTGATGGGACCAGATGCCCTGATCTTCATTTTCTGAATGTTGAGCTTTAAGCCAACTTTTTCACTCTCCACTTTCACTTTCATCATGAGGTTTTTTAGTTCCTCTTCACTTTCTGCCATAGGGGTGGTGTCATCCGCATATCTGAGGTTATTAATATTTCTCCCGTAATCTTGATTCCAGATTGTGTTTTTCCAGCCCAGCATTTCTCATGATGTACTCTGCATAGAAGTTAAATAAGCAGGGTGACAATATACAGCCTTGATGAACTCCTTTTCCTATTTGGAACCAGTCTGTTGTTCCATGTCCAGTTCTAACTGTTGCTTCCTGACCTGCATACAGATTTCTTAAGAGACAGGTCAGGTGGTCTGGTATTCCCATCTCCTTCAGAATTTTCCACAGTTGATGGTGATCCACACAGTCAAAGGCGTTGGCATAGTCAATAAAGCAGAAATAGATGTTTTTCTGGAACTCTCCTGCTTTTTCGATGATCCAGTGGATGTTGGCAATTTGATCTTTGGTTCCTCTGCCTTTTCTAAAACCAGCTTGAACATCAGGAAGTTCACAGTTCACATACTGCTGAAGCCTGGCTTGGAGAATTTTAAGCATTACTTTACCAGCATGTGAGATGAGTGCAATTGTGTGGTAGTTTGAGCGTTCTTTGGCATTGCCTTTCTTTGGGATTGGAATGAAAACTGACTTTTTCCAGTCCTGTGGCCACTGCTGAGCTTTCCAAATTTGCTGGCATATTGAGTGCAGCACTTTCACAGCATCATCTTTCAGGATTTGAAATAGCTCAACTGGAATTCCACCACCTCCACTAGCTTTGTTCGTAGTGATGCTTTCTAAGGCCCACTAGACTTCACATTCCAGGATGTCTGGCTCTAGGTGAGTGACCACACCATCGAGATTATCTGCATCGTGAAGATGTTTTTTGTATAGTTCTTCTGTGTATTCTTGCCATCTCTTCTTAATATCTTCTGCTTCTGTTAGGTCCATAACATTTTGTCATTTATCGAGCCCATCTTTGCATAAAATGTTCCCTTGGTATCTCTAATTTTCTTGAAGAGATCTCTAGTCTTTCCCATTCTGTTGTTTTCCTCAATTTCTTTGCTTTGATCACTGAGGAAGGCTTTCTTATCTCCTCTTGCTATTCTTTGGAACTCTGCATTTAGATGCTTATATCTTTCACTTTCTCCTTTGCTTTTGGCTTCTCTTCTTTTCACAGCTGTTTGTAAGGCCTCCCCAGACAGCCATTTTGCTTTTTTGCATTTCTTTTCCATGGGGATGGTCTTGATCCCTGTCTCCTGTACAATGTCTTAAACCTCTGTCCATAGCTCATCAGTCACTCTATCTATCAGATCTAGGCCCTTAAATCTGTTTCTCACTTCCACTGTATAATCATAAGGGATTTGGTTTAGGTCATATCTGAATGGTCTAGTGGTTTTCCCTACTGTCTTCAATTTCAGTCTGAATTTGGCAATAAGGAGTTCATGATCTGAGCACAGTCAGCTCCTGGTCTTGTTTTTGTTGACTGCATAGAGCTTCTCCATCTTTGGCTGCAAAGAATATAATCAATCTGATTTCAGTGTTGACCACCTGGTGATGTCCATGTGTAGAGTCTTCTCTTGTGTTGTTGGAAGAGGGTGTCTGCTATGACCAGTGAATTTTCTTGGTGAAACTCTAATAGTCTTTGCTCTGCTTCATTCTGTATTCCAATGTATGTTCAGTAGACCATAAACAGGGTATTTTATTTATGTTTTATTCTGTGTAAACCAGAATAAAACTTATTGACACTCTAATATATGTGTTTGTAAGCATATGTCTAATTTTCTCACTATATCTTTGTATAGTTAAAATGTAGACTTTTTTTTAAACAATGTCCATGAATGCAGGATTCTAATAAAAACAATATATAATATGAATATATTTCACTCTCCTTTTTATGTTTAACAGGTGGCTAAACCCGTTGTTTAAAATTGGTCATAAACAGAAATTAGAAAAAGACAGGTACCCAGTGCTTCCGAAAGATCGCTCCCAGCACCTTGGAGAAGAGCTGGAAGGGTGAGTACATGCAGAAGGGAGTACGGTTAGAAGAGTGAGAATTTCTCCATGGGGCTAAAAGCTTGTGGGGAGGGGCCTTTGCTTCCTCCAGGGTCTTCTGAGCATCCTTCCCTGACACTGAGCCCTCACTCCTTCATGCTGACCCTGGGCTTAGCCCACTTTGGAGGCTGGGGGAGCCTGTGTTCCCTGTGTCTGTGGACATGGAGGGAGCCCACAGCCATGGCCTTGGAGACTTAGCTCTGTCCCCAAAGATAGGGTCCCAAGAGGACAGGGTCTGCCCTTCTGAGCTGCTCATGACCCGTGAGAGCAGCAAAGCTTAGCAGGAACTTGTTTGTAGAATCTGAGACTTTTCTCTGAAGACCTCAGTTCACTTCAGTTCAGTTGCTCAGTCATGTCCGACTCTTTGCGACCCCATGAATCGCAGCACGCCAGGCCTCCCTGTCCATCGCAAACTCCTGGAATTCTCTCAGACTCATCTCCACCGAGTCAGTGATGCCATCCAGCCATCTCATCCTCTGCTGTCCCCTTCTCCTCCTGCCCCCAATCCCTCCCAGCATCAGAGTCTTTTCCAATTAGTCAACTCTTCACATGAGGTGGCCAAAGTACTGGAGTTTCAGCTTTAGCATCATTCCCTCCAAAGACATCCCAGGGCTGATCTCCTTCAGAATGGACTGGTTGCATCTCCTTGCAGTCCAAGGGACTCTCAAGAGTCTTTTCCAACACCACAGTTCAAAAGCATCAATTCTTTGGCTCTCAGCCTTCTTCACAGTCCAACTCTCACATCCATACGTGACCACAGGAAAAAAACATAGCCTTGACTAGACGGACCTTTGTTAGCAAAGTAATGTCTCTGCTTTTGAATATGCTATCTAGGTTGGTCATAACTTTCCTTCCAAGGAGTAAGTGTCTTTTAATTTCATGGCTGCAGTCAACATGTGCAGTGATTTTGGAACCCCCAAAAATAAAGTCTGACACTGTTTCCACTATTTCCCCATCTATTTCCCATGAAGTGATGGGACCAGATGCCATGATCTTCGTTTTCGGAATGTTGAGCTTTAAGCCAACTTTTTCACTCTCCACTTTCTCTTTCATCAAGAGGCTTTTTAGTTCCTCTCCGCTTTCTGCCATAAGGGTGGTATCATCTGCATATCTGAGGTTATTGATATTTCTTCTGGCAGTCTTGATTCCAGCTTGTGTTTCTTCCAGCCCAGCATTTCTCATGATGTACTCTGCATATAAGTTAAATAAGCAGGGTGACAATATACAGCCTTGACATACTCCTTTTCCTATTTGGAACCAGTCTGTTGTTCCATGTCCAGTTCTAACTGTTGCTTCCTGACCTGCATACATATTTCTCAAGAGGCAAATCAGGTGGTCTGGTATTCCTATCTCTTTCAGAATTTTCCACAGTTGATGGTGATCCACACAGTCAAAGGCTTTGGTATAGTCAGTAAAGCAGAAATAGGTGTTTTTCTGGAACTCTCTTGCTTTTTCCGTAATCCAGCAGATATTGGCAATTTGATCTCTGGTTCCTCTGCCTTTTCTAAAACTAGCTTGAACACCAGGAATTTCACAGTTCACATATTGCTGAAGCCTGGCTTGGAGAATTTTGAGCATTACATTTTTACTAGCATGTGAGATGACTGCAATTGTGCGGTAGTTTGAGCATTCTTTGGCATTGCCTTTCTTTGGGATTGGAATGAAAACTGACCTTTTCCAGTCCTGTGGCCACTGCTGAGTTTTCCAAATTTACTGGCATATTGAGTGCAGCACTTTCACAGTGTCATCTTTCAGGATTTGGAATAGCTCAACTGGAATTCCATCACCTCCACTAGCTCTGTTCGTAGTGATGCTTTCTAAGGCCTACTTGAATTCACATTCCAGGATGTCTGGCTCTAGGTCAGTGATCATACCATTGTGTTTATCTGGGTCATGAAGATCTTTTTTGTACAGTTCTTCTGTGTATTCTTGCCATCTCTTCTTAATATCTTCTACTTCTGTTAGGTCCATACCTTTTCTGTCCTTTATCAAGCTCATCTTCGCATGAAATGTTCCCTTAGTATGTCTAATTTTCTTGAAGAGATCTCTAGTCTTTCCCATTCTGTTATTTTCCTCCATTTTTTTTTGCATTGATCACTGAGCAATGCTTTCTTATCTCTTCCTGAAATTCTTTGGAACTCTGCATTCAGATGCTTATATTTTTCCTTTTCTCCTTTGCTTTTCGCTTCTCTTCTTTTCACAGCTATTTGTAAGGCCTCCCCAGACAGCCATTTTGCTTTTTTGCATTTCTTTTCCATGGGGATGGTCTTAATCCCTGTATCCTGTACAATGTCATGAACTTCATTCCATAGTTCATCAGGCACTCTGTATTTCAGATCTAGGCCCTTAAATCTATTTCTCACTTCCACTGTATAATCATAAGGGATTTGATTTAGGTCATACCTGAATTATCTAGTGATTTTCCCCACTTTCTTCAATTTAAGTCTGAATTTGGTAATAAGGAGTTTATGATCTGTGCCACAGTCAGCTCCTGGTCTTGTTTTTGCTGACTGTATAGAGCTTCTCCATCTTTACCTGCGAAGAACATAATCAATCTGATTTCAGTGTTGACCATCTGGTGATGTCCATGTGTAGAGTCTTCTCTTGTGTTGTTGGAAGAGGGTGTTTGCTATGACCCGTGCATTTTCTTGGCAAAACTCTATTAGTCTTTGCCCTGCTTCATTCCGTATTCCAAGGCCAAATTTGCCTTTTACTCCAGGTGTTTTTTGACTTCCTACTTTTGCATTCCAGCCCCCTATCATGGAAAGGACATCTTTTTTGGGTGTTAGTTCTAAAAGATCTTGTAGGTCTTCATAGAACGGTTCAACTTCAGCTTCTTCAGCATTACTGGTTGGGGCATAGACTTGGATTACTATGATATTGAATGGTTTGCCTTGGAAACAAACAGAGATCATTCTGTCGTTTTTGAGATTGCATCCAAGTACTGCATTTCAGACTCTTTTGTTGACCATGATGGCTACTGTATTTCTTCTGAGAGATTCCTGCCTGCAGTAGTAGATATAATGGTCATCTGAGTTAAATTCACCCATTCCAGTCCATTTTAGTTCGCTGATTCCTAGAATGTCGACATTCACTCTTGCCATCTCTTGTTTGACTGCTTCCAATTTGCCTTGATTCATGGACCTGACATTCCAGGTTCCTATGAAATATTGCTCTTTACAGCATTGGACCTTGCTTCTATCACCTGTCACATCCACAGCTGGTATTCTTTTTGCTTTGGCTCCACCCCTTCTTTCTTTTGAAGACCTGATCTGGTGCTTTTCCTGGTGCTTCAGTGTCTGCACTGCTCATCTTTCGGGAGCCCTGTGAGCAGTTAGCCAGAATCTATGGGCAGCCACGAAGAAGGCAATGGTACCCCACTCCAGTACTCTTGCCTGGAAAATCCCATGGACGGGGGAGCCTGGTAGGCTGCAGTCCATGGCTTCGCTAAGAGTTGGACAGGACCAAGTGACTTCACTTTCACTTTTCACTTTCATGCATTGGAGAAGGAAATGGCAACCCAGTCCAGTGTTCTTGCCTGGAAAATCCCAGGGATGGGGGAGCCTGGTGGGCTGCCGTCTATAGGGTCGCACAGAGTCGGACACGACGGAAGCGATTTAGCAGTAGCACAGGCAGCCACAGAGCAGCCTGTAGTGAAGGCTTGTCCTCTGCTCTGTTCCTCTCCTGTTTTCCTACGGCAGGGCTGTTCCTCACTGTTCTTTGTCTCTCTTCACAGGTACTGGGATCAAGAAGTTTTGAGAACACAGAGAGATTCTCAGGAGCCTTCTTTAATGAAAGCAATTGTAAAATGTTACGGGAAATCCTACTTAATTTGGTGAATGTTAATATTTCTTGAGGTAAAAGCTTTTCCATACAGTGCATTGATTTTGAATATATGTGGGTCAGTCCTGAGATGGATGGACTGAGGCAAGGAAAGGACAGTGGTTTAAGGCCTAAGGGTAAATCTCATCTAGGAACCATGATGTAGATCAGCAGTTGTATTTATCTTTAGAATATACAGATTCTTAAAGGGCTTGAGCTATGGAGATTACTATTTCTCTTTTAACTGATTAAAACATGGTGTAATGGAAGGAGAGCAGCACTGGAAAGATATTTTATGCCATGTTAGGATGTTTTTGGTGCTCAATATAAATATTGAGTGATCCTTGACCAAAAGAAGATCTTACAACCTCAGGGAATAGTGTCCTGTGGTTTGGAGGAAGTAAACTTCAGAGAACAGAGATCAGGAGATGGCAACACATGTAACAGATTCCAAAACAAAGCAGAGTTTTAATAAAGCATTTGGACAATAATTTGAAGTAGAGGATTTATGTGGCAATAACAGACCTATGTTCAACAACATGGAACTGAACATTATTTTTCATACAAAGTTAAAAGCACATTGTATTTCCTTCCTGACCACTTGCCCAATCCCCATCTCTTCGAGAGAGACAAGCTTCATCTAAATAATTTCATCGGATTAATGACTGTCATGTATAACTTTATTACTACTTCTGTCTTGGGTATTCCTTTGAAAAAGGTGTATGGATTCATTACATATTCTAATGTATTGCCTATATATTGTAAGATAAAGTCAAATACATATCTGCTGATAGTTTTTAAATTGACCTGTCCTTATACTTAGAAATGTCTCTTAATAGTAGGCTTCCCTGGTGCTCAGAAAAATCTGCCTGCAATGCAGGAGACCCATGTTCAATCCCTGGCTCAGGAAGACCCCCTGGAGAAGGAAATGGCAATCCACTCCAGTATTCTTTCCTGGAGAATTCCATGAACAGAGGAGCCTGGAATGCTCCCGTCCAGGGGGTCACAAAGAGTTGGACACGACTGAGCAACTGTTACTCACTCAAACTTGGAGTCAAGTCCAGAATAATGTAAGACATTTTACAAGTGCTCAGCAAGTAATTGTTGAACTTTCCAGGTCACATCTGATAAATGCTTTCTAAAAAAGGATCATCCCCTTCTTGTGGAACAGAACCTGGGGCCTTGCATCTGGGCTGGAGCTTCCAGAGCACCCAAGAGCTCTTCCTAGGCTATCCCTGGCATACCCTTCCCTAGGATGCCCCCTCCCCATAGGCCAGGTCATCCAGGCCATAATCCTACGTGGGAAGAGCTTCAACTTCACCATGAATTATGTGCACCCTCCATGCTGGTTTCCATCCTGGCTGTGGGGGTGGTTTCCCGGTTGAAGGGGGATCCTGGTGTCCTGGCATTGGCAGAGGGTCGAGGAGGAGATGTGCAGGGAAAACTAAAGGCAGAAAGTTGTGAGGTCAGTGACCCCCGTGACCCTGAAGATCCTGGGTCAAGGCCTCCAGTGAGACAGTCCACCTGGGGACACAGTGGCGTCAGCCCCCCTGTTCTGGCTGAGCCTGCTGGGGGTCTGCTGCAGACCCCCCTGGGTGGCTCGTGCTCTCCATGGTCCCTTAATGATGCCTTAGGGACACGGGAGGCCTGTGAGCATGTGAGGGCAGGAGGGATAGAAGATGCAGTTGCTGAGAAAGGGGTGTTTTAGGTGGAGAAGATGTGAGCTGTCCTCAGTCCATTGTGTTTGGGTGAGGTGATGGGTCAGATGGTTTACAGGTGGGTGATGTGGCTCTTGTTTAAATGCTGTGCTGTACTTAAGGGCACTGTGGTCAGTGGGCAGCTGGGCAGGTGAATTCCACCCACACAACTTGAGAGACAGAGAATCTGTCAGCTCACAGGTGACTGGGTGATCCTGGGAGATGGAGTTCTCATTGATGATAGAAGAAGATTGGGCATTGTGCCAGAGGGTGGGACAGGTGTGTGGGGCAGAGTGCCACCTTTGAGAGGGCACTGACCACCTAGGTACTGCAATGCCTTGTGAAGGACAGGGGTGGGAGAGGGGACAGGAACCCTTCAGGCTGCCCCAGCCCTTCTTTGTCCCATATGCAGCTGTCCCAGTGATGATCTTTCCACATAGTCACAGTAAGTCTCTGTTTGAAATACACAGGTGGCAAGCTGGTGTGGCCTGTTTCTGCAGGATTTCCTGACCTCACACAGCAGAGCTCTCATGAATTCTGCTTGTCTGGAAACCCTGGGGCCTCGGTGTGTGCCTGTGGCTTATGCCAGGTGCCTGGTTGGATGAGTGGACTCCGGGTTCAATGTTGGATCGTATCAGGAGCAGGTCTTTCTCTGCTGTCCCTGGTTCTCTAGTTTCTCTTTGGTACTGAAAGCTAAAGAAGCTTAAAGTCAAGTGGGTCTCAAAGCATAGCCCATGTGGCTGGGTTTGAACTGAGCTGCTGGTTTTTCTTGCTGTCCTGGGCTGTTGGCTCCTTGGGTGGGGTCACTAAGCCTTGGATGGATCCCATCCTAATATAAGATTTGGTTCTTGGCTGTGGCAGCTCATGGAAGAAGCAGACATAGAGGGAGAGACTGCAGGATCTGAAGTTCTTCCTGAGAGCGAATCATTCCCACTGTGGTGCTGGGAGTAGTGGTTTCAAAGTTCTCCAGCCCCTGGAATACATCCTGCCAAAAAGTGAAAGTGTTAGTCGCTCAGTCGTGTCCAACTCTTTACTACCCCATGGACCGTAGCCCGCCAGGCTCCTCTGCCCATGGAATTCTCCAGGCGAGAATACTGGAGTGGGTTGCTGTTTCCTTCTCCAGGGGATCTTCCTGAACCTGGGATGAAACCCAGGTTTCCTGCCTAAGAGGCAGACCGTTTACCATCTGAGCCACCTGAGGGTCCAGAAAGGTCCCTGGGGGCTGCACAAGGTGCAACTGGGTAAAGCCCTGACCCCTTTTTTAGGAGAGTGGTCGTTGGGTGGTCGTGGTGGAGAAGTGGGGAGTAGAGAACCATAAATGTAGGGGCTCATCTGTGTGGTAGTACTGCTAGATCTATTAGCAGTGATAGTTAAATATTTGATTTTATGAAGCAACTTCCCATGTTGTGATCTATCTGTACTGCTTGTTGGTCTTTGTATGTTAGACAGTGGAAGATGTAAACTCAACCCAGAAGTCTCTAAAATACAAACGTGTTTCCTTGGCGACCTCCAGCCCTCTTTCAATTCCTTGGCTGAACAGAACACCCCGTGGATCATCCATGGTCCCAAGCAGTGTGCTCCTTCCACCCACAGCACGAGCAGGGCCTCCCAGGTACTCCTGGTGGCACCAGTGGGAAAAAGCAGGGTGACGGCAGTCCAGGGTGAGGCTTTTAGGTTTCAGGATATTGAGATTTCAAAACCTCTGTCCTGTGAGAAGTGAGGAGTATCTCTACTGTTCAGAGAAACAAGTACCAGGCTGTGGAGCCTGCACAGGTCACCCCTAATTAGAACAGAACAGCCAGCAAGTTCCCAGCACCCCTGGACCCTGTGTGCACCTCCAAGGGACCACAGGTGGGGATGACAGGTCCCCACCTGCCCGGGCCCCTCAGCATGGAGGGGAAGAGCCTGAAGTCTCTGCCTGAGCCTCAGTCACAGAGATCACCTCTCCAGGTCATCAGGGCTTCTGTCTGAGAGGTGAGGTCTCTATCTGCTGGTGTATAAATGGGGTGACCTCAGAGAGCCAGAGTGGGTTCACCCCATCCCTCTGAGAGGGGAGGAGTGGCTGGGAATTATGTCCTCTTCCCAGAACCCTAAGAAGTGGCCTGGTCTTGTCTGGTCACTTGTCCTTTGTCTGAGGCCACTTTTACTGATGGTCTCTGGTCCATCTGGAGGTTGGGAAGCACATGTTTGTGTAAATCTTCATTTTGGAGCTCAGCTGATGGCCAGGAAGTAAACAGAATCCTCTGAGAGTCCCACAATGGGCTTTGTGCCTTGACTCACAGCTGGTTCCCTGAGAGCTGCAGTGGACTTTTGCCTTTATTTCCCAACCGTTTCTTCCATGTGTCCCTCACTGCTGCTCAACCCAGGAGGCTGAGGAGTGGCTGCTGGTGGCAAAGATACTGTGGGCTGAGAGCTACCACTGAGGACCACACAGCAAGGGAGAGGAGGAGGGGGCACTGAGCCAAGTGGACAGGGACCTGCAGAGCAGACCTGCTGTGCGCCCTGCTGGTTCCTGAGAGCATCATGTTAGCCATTAGGTGTTAGTAATACCCACCGTGATGACCTTGAGTTATAAATGATGGTGATGTTTTCAATCCATTTTCTTTCTTTTTTTTTCTAAGTATATGTAAGTTTTTATTGCAAAATTAAAATAATTTTTTAAATTGAAGTCTGATTGGCTTATAATGTTTTATTAGTTTTTGGTATACATCACTAGTGATTTAATATTTGATACAGTACATAGTAATTTTAGTTACCAACTGTCACCATAAAAAGTTATTCCAGTATTATTGAGTATATTTTCTATGTTATATATTACAATATTGTGATTTATTTTTAAAGATTTTATCTTTTCTCCCAGTCCCCTTTTATTTATTTGATAAATTGGTGTTTGTACCTCTTAAGTTTCCTCACCTATTTCACTTGTTCACTTCACTCCCCTTAATCCATTTTCTTTAAGTAGTCAGGGTGGTAGGTGATTCTTTTTTAAAAGACTACATTCCTAATGGTTAAAAATTTTAGCAATCTGCTTAGAAGTGAAAC
Source organism: Bos indicus (assembly GCF_029378745.1). Lineage (NCBI taxonomy): Eukaryota > Metazoa > Chordata > Mammalia > Artiodactyla > Bovidae > Bos > Bos indicus. Next base: position 72,606,333 of record NC_091771.1, read on the forward strand.
TTTAATTACAGGCTAGAAATTTGGCTTTCATACATGATTTTTCTCAAGAGTTCTTGTTCTACTATGATCACCTGTAAGCAGCAATGAGTTTTCTAAGCCCTTTGTGAAACCAGCCTCTGCCATTATGAATAGAGTAAGTCTCTGCCCTGGATTTCTGTTAATAAAAATGTTGAAATGATTTCAGAGCACTTTGAGCTGTTGTGGCTCATTTAGTTGTCCCAGGATTCCTCCAAGGGAGGTAAGGAAGGTATTTCCATAGATAAGGACCTGGAGTTGCAGGAGGACACATGATGGGCTTAGAGTCTTATGACTCACAGGTGGCCGACCTGGTTTCTGAAGCACAGAGTTCTGATTCCTAGACCAGTGCTCTCTGCATCATGTCCTGAGGCTTCCTCTCCTCCCACAGCCTCCCCTGAGGCTCACAGTCAAGCGGAGGTGTTTTCCTAACAACAGCTCTTCCTATAGAACTGTCAACTGAGAACATTTCAAAAATACAAAAATAGAATAGAATGAAAGGGTAATACAATGTGACACTGCAGAATAGGCCTCTCTCGCAGAAAATTGTTGTGAGTTGATTCTTTATTGAGAAATAGACACAGGAGAAACTCTGAGGACAGAGTCGAAGATACTCTTCTGTGAGGGACATTTACACTGATAAAGGAAATCTCCGTTGGTAATGGTGTCTCCCTCTCTATTGCGAAGATCCCCTGGAGAAGGGAAAGGCTACCCACTCGAGTATTCTGGCCTGGAGTATTCCACGGACTATATAATCTATGGAGTCGCAAAGAATGGGACGTGACTGAGTGACTTTCATTTCACTTTTCACTCCCTCTCTGTACCAGAAAGAGAAGGATGGCTCTAAATCACAGCAGAATCCTGTTGAAGGACAGTCTTCAAGAAGAATGAAATCTGCCTAACAAACCCAACCCTACAATAGTTTCAGCTGCTTTTCCTGTTAACTTCTCATAGGTGCTTCCTCACCTTTACTTTATCTTTAGCTGGAGATGATATTTAAGGTGGTGGCTTGGGCCATCTCATGGAGTTACTCAGTTCTTCTTGATATTTTCCATGTGTATCAGAAATACACATGTTAATAAACTTTTGTTTGATTTTCTCTTATTTTGTATTTTATCCAGGCTTCCCTCATGGCTCAGTGGTAAAGAACTCATCTACCAATGCTGGCGATGCAGGTTCAATCCCTGGGTCAGAAAATTCCCTGGAGGAGAAAATGATAACACACTCCAGTATTCTTGCCTGGGAAATCCTGGACAGAGGAGCCTGGAGGGCTACAGTCCATTGTATTGTAGAGAGTTGGACATGACTTAATGACTAAACAATAATAATCAGCTAAGAACTCAGAAGGAGTTATTATTGAATATAGTTATTTCGACCCCATGCACTGCAGCATGCCAGGCTTCCCTGTCCATCACCAACTCCCGGAGCTTACTCATACTGATGTCCATCGAGTCGGTGATGCCATCCAATCATCTCATTTTCTTTCATCCCTTCTCCTCCTGCCTTCATTCTTTTCCAGCATCAAGGTCTTTTCCAATGTGTCAGTTCTTTGCACTGGTGGCCAAAGTATTGGAGCTTCAGCTTCAGTATCAGTCCTTCCAATGAATATTCAGGACTGATTTCATTTAGGATTGACTGGTTTGATCTCCTTGTAGTCCAAGGGACTCTCAAGAGTCTTCTTCAATGCCACAGTTCAAAAGCATCAATTTTTCAGCTTTCAGCTTTCTTTATAGTCCAACTCTCACATCCATACATGACTACTGGAAAAACCATAGCTTTGACTAGATGGACCTTTATTGGCAAAGTAATGTCTCTTCTTTTTAATATGCCATCTAGGTTGCTCATAGCTTTTCTTCCGAGGAGCAAGCAACTTTTAATTTCATGGCTGCAGTCACCATCTGCAGTGATTTAGGAGCCCCTCAAAAACTAAAGTATGTCACTGTTTCCATTGTTTCCCCATCTTTTTGCCATGAAGTGGTGGGACTGGATGCCATAATCTTAGTTTTCTGAATGTTGAGTTTTAAGCCAAATCTTTCACTCTCCTCTTTCAGTTTCATCAAGAAGTTCTTTAGTTCTTAGTTTTCTGCTGTAAGGTTGGTGTTATCTGCATATCTGAGGTTATTAATATTTCTCCCAGCAATCTTGATTCCAGCTTGTGCTTCTTCCAGCCTGGCATTTCACATGATATACTCTGCATATAGTTATGCATATCTGCATATCTTTTAAAGATGTAACCCCCCCCCACTAAACATATTAACATAAACATTATTATTATTATGCATAAATATTAACTTTCATCAATATCTAGCCAGTGCTCACAGTTGTCCTTTTCCTCCTCTTGCTGTTCAAAGCCATATTAAATAAGGTACATTTAATTGACCTAGTTATATAGATTGCTTTTCTATTCCCCTCCACCCCATGCTTCTAGGTTGTTTGTCCTTTAGAGATTCCCACAGACTAGATATGGCTGATAACTTCTCCCCTTGTGTCAATTAACATGTTCCTCTGGCACCTTAGGTTGATGTTTAGGTCTAGAAGTTTGATGTAACTCATTTGGATTTTCTTCACCCCTTTCATCTATGTAGGAGGTAGGGTAGTATACCTCCCTTATGAGGTACATAACACTGTGTGTGTGTGTGTGTGTGTGTGTGTGTGTGTGTGTGTGTGTGATGTTAGGAGCTATTTACGATCTTTGCTCAAGGTTCATTAATTCATTAAAGGTTGCAAAATGAGGATGTTCTAAGTTGTTTGGTTAACCTTGAACTATAGTATTTATGAGATGAGTAGGGGAAATTAATTTTTTCACTTTTTAAAACCTGTTTTCAAAATAATGAGTTGGTTCTTCTCTGGGGCTAGTGAATTTTTATTTTTATTTTTTTATTTTTTTTTGGTTTGGTTTTGTGAATGTCAGTTTGAGCTCATGGATTTAAGCATTTCTGATCTGCTTCAGTCCATTTCATTTGTTAAACTTGTGCCTAATTTGGCCATCTTTGGGCAGCAAGAGTCTATTCAGGTTGAGTCCTGAGTCTTTTGCACATACTCTAGAAGTCTTTGTTAGGGTTTTTGTTTTGTTTTGTTTGTTGGTTTCTGGTGTGACAGGATATTTCTAGCTCATTTTGTACAACATTTGCTCCAGCCCTGGAATCATCCATTTCTCCAAGCAGTCCTGGCTTCTTCTAGTGTGAAATGGTACTTATAGACTATAGTCTAGGTGCTAGAGGTGCTTATTGCTCTTGGTTATTCTTTCTTGGCTTTTTCATTAGACAAAGTTAGAATACATTTTTTTATGTATATATGGGTGTTTCCAATCCAAGTCAGATGCAGGTGACTAGTGTTTTTACTTCATCTTATTGCTTTTACATCTGTATCTCTTTTCTCCCCTCATGTGTTCTTTGTCCCATGTCTAAACCCAATTTTAAATGATATAAACATAATTATTCATTTGTTTTACCTTATAATGTGACTTCTGAAAACAATTTAAGATTTTTTTGCAGTCCATACTGTCTTCAGGTGGGTGTATCACACAGAGAATGTGTTTTCAAATTATTTTGTTTAAAACCACTTTTGATTATTCTTTTTTGTATGGTTCTATCAACCAAAAGGATGGGTACATATTTAGGTACTTTTGTTTAATTTTACTCTGAAATTTTAGGAATTGCTTTCTAAAAAATTGTTTTATAATTATAATCCTGTATAATGTTTTCATGATTCCAAAATCAGGAAAAAGCTATTTTCAAACAAGGTTGATATGCTTGTTACCTCAACTCTAATTCTTCTTCTCCTTTTAGAGGTAATTTTCTAGGCTAATTTTAAATACTATTTTTACTAATATTTTTAAAATATAGTATTTTCTGAACACTTTATTTTTCCTACTGTGCAGAATGAAAAATTTTAATTTCATCACTGTAATCTCTGTATTTGGAATTATACGGATTTTTTTCTAGAAGCATGTAATATGTCATGCAACTCTGGGGAAAACTCTCTGTGATCCTTGTAACTCCTTCATAGCAAGTCTATAGCCATTCCAGGCTCATATGCCTTCACACTACAAGAGTAGGGGTTAGCAGATGCTTATCTGGGGTTAGTTTCTGCATCCAGAATCTACTGGGAGAGGATCTTCTCAACCCTAATCAGTTGAACCTAAACAAGTTTCTGGAGGCTGGGCCTTGGCCGTCCAGTCCAGTTAAGTCACTCAATTGTGTCCGACTCCTTGTGACCCCATGGACTGCAGCATGCCAGGCTTCCCTGTCCATCACGAACTCCTGTAGCTTGCTCAAACTCATGTCCATTGAGTCAGTGATGCCATCCAACCATCTCATCCTTTGTCGTCCCTTTCTCCTCCTGCCTTCAGTCTTTCCCAGCATCAGGGTCTTTTCAAATGAGTCAGTTCTTTTCATCAGTTCGACAAAGTATTGGAGTTTCAGCTTCAGTATCAGTCTTTCCAATTAATATTCAGGACTGATTTCCTTTAGGATTAACTGGTTTGATCTTGCAGTCCAATGGACTTTCAAGAGTTTTGTCCAACACCACAGTGTTGGACATCAATTCTTTGGTGCTGAGCTTTCTTTATAGTCCAACTCTCATCCATAGTTGACTACTGGAAAAACCATAGCTCTGACTAGCTGTGCCTTTGTCAGCAAAATAATGTCTCTGTGTTTTAATATGCTGTCTAGTTTGGTTATGGCTTTTCTTCCAAGGAGAAAATGTCTTACTTTTATGGTTTCAATAACCATCTGTGGTAATTTTGGAGCCAAAATCACTGCAGTTGGAGCTGCATTCACATCTGCTGTGATTCTGGGCCTTGGGTATCAGAGTGCACTTATCCCCTCTCAGGTGATGCTAAGGTACAGTCAGGATGAAGACCACTGTGTAAAAGACAAGTGAAGGCTGAAATATCTAGAATCCTGATGGCTATGTTTTCCCCAGATTCACTGCTTTTCCTCCTGATCTTTGGATTTTCCTCAACTCTACATTTTGTCACCTTTCCCCCAGTTCTAAAGAGTAACTGCCTATTCATTTTTCCTACAAGCTCACTCATTTCTGCTTATATGTTTCACTCAAGTATTTTTCTTTGATAGCTTGTTTCTATTTTGTGTGTGTGTGTGTGTGTGTGTATTTTGTCTTAAGATACTGGGAAGTTAGTTAAGAAATATTTCAAGTTCATTAATGTGGAGGAGGAATTCTACTCACTGCAAAAGTTCTAGCATCTAGTCTAACCATGCAAGAGGTTACTGTAAGAAGCAAGAGGTGAAACACAATGCCAGGTGCTTTCAGGAGACTGACTACCAAGGACTCTATCAAGAAATGTCTCCCTCATGCTTCTCTGGCAGTCCAGTGGTTAAGACTCCATGCCCCCAATAGAGATGCCAGGGTTTTTGATCCCTGGTCAGGAAACTAAAATTTTGCATGCCACATTGTGTGGTCAAAAGAAAAAGTCTGCTTGAAAGACTCAGATTCTCAGAGAATCTGAATAATGGATGCTATAGTATTAAAATAGGCTCTTTTAAAGATCCTTTATGATTTCAGAGTTGTGAAGAATTCTTGTGAAAGAATAAGAACTATATTCTCAGTTGGTTTGTGGAAAGAATATACATGTTGTCATAGATTGATGTTAAAGAGGAAGGGTTTAAAGGGACAGTGTTTGACCTTATTCCTGCTTATTAAGAAAGTTTTTATCTGGTTAGTTTCATGGTTGATAATGAATATTTTCTCAGATGCTTTATTTCTTATTAGTTGAAGGTGAGAATCAGGAAAGTACAGTTGAGAGAATTCCTTGGTGGTGTCTGCCCACACCAGTGTACACGTGGTGGGGGCAGCTCCCGGGAATGGCCTCACCACCTGTGTCCCCAGTGTGAGCCACAGCCACTCCTTGCCTCTCTGAGAGACTCTCCAAGGCAAGCAGAGTCTTCTGAAATTGGACCTTTCCTTGGGATTCACACCACTGTTTCATTTGGAGTTAAAACTTGGAACAGAACATTGAGCATATGCAGGATAATCTTCTGGTAGCTGGAAAATCTTTTGCCTGGTTTGCCTCAGCCAGTTTTACCAAATGCTAGAAATGGAAACACTCACAGATTACAAATGCTGCTCCAGCTGCCCTGTTAAATGACTCTCCATCTCGAACCTTTCCTTGTGTGTAGAGGGGATGAATTTATTCAGTCTGCCTTTGATGGCCTCAGTCACTTCTGTGCTATGTGTTCTGGAAGCATTAAATAATCATATTTTATGTGTACATTCTTATTTTCTGTATGTACTTTGGAGTTTTGTTTTCACAATTTTGTACCATTCACTATTTTTCTTTCTATTTTTTTGAGAGAAATTACTAGAAAATTGTCCTTTACTTGCTGTTACTTTTCATATGGAGTATAATGTCAATTTTCTATTTTCAATAGTTGCAACTTATGCCAGAATGGAAATTCCACATACAGTATACTTTTCATCACTTTTCTGAATTGCAGTGACTGCCCCTTGCTGCAGGAAAAGTTGTGTATGTGTGCTCAGTCACTCAGTTGTGTCTGATTCTTTGTGACCATAAGGACTGTAGCCCACCAGCCTCCTCTGTTCATAGGATTATCCTGGCAAGAATTCAGGAGTGGGTTGTGGGTTGCATTTCCTCCTCCAGAGGATCTTCCCAACTCAGGGATCTAACCTGCATCTCCTGTATCTCCTGTTTTGCAGTTGGATTCCTTACCATTGAGCCATGGGAGGAAGTCCCAGAATAGTGCTTAAGAATAACAAATGACTTTCCCCCCAAATTACATCATATCAAGGTAACACATCATAATTGAAAACCTTTATTATCTTTTTGAAATTTTCTATCTCAAATAAGGAAAAATCATTATCAAGAAGGAAAAAAGAAAGAATTGACAGATGAGTGGAAGGTACGAGCATTATACTAGCATTATACCTTAATGAGGCTGTTTGCTAAACTCTCTCTCTCTCTCTTTTTTTTTTTGGCTGTGCCGGGTCTTAGTTTCAGCATGTGGAATCTAGTTACCCAGCCATGTACTGAACCGAGGTCCCCTGCATTTGGAGTGTATAGTCTTAGCCACTGGACCACCAGGGAAATCCCTGGTGGTTATTAAAAAAAACTATTTCTCAGTAAAAAAAAATCCAGATATGTTTAGGCAGAAGTGACCTGCCTTTATTTACACTCGTTTTTGCTGTATTTGTTGCATTTATCTGTATTGTCTTTGGTGAGTGCCATTACTCTTATTTCTCCTATAATTACAAGGATGTTAGGCTCATGTGGAGAGCTGAGTAACAGGCAACAGTGATTCCCAAAGAGAATCATTAATTTCAGGGAAGTTTTGGATGGAAGATATTACTGCAGGTCTACTGGTGGTTTGTGGCTCCAGCACTGGACTACCCTTGGCGGCACCTGAGCTGGGACTGCTCGTGTGTACAGTTTGATGTTCTTGCTTCTCTGTGTGGGCCTCCACATTTCCACCTCAGGAAACTATAAATAGTGTGTTTGACAGTCCACTGTGTGAGGGACTCTTCCATGAGCTCTCTATGCCTCTTGGGATGGATGACAGGACACAGTGGAAATGTATCAGAATTGATCATTGTACTCAGGTCTGATCATCTCACTTCTTCAACTAAATAGTGTTCCCTTTATCCTCTATAGTAGATGAAAATTTCCATGACTTCATGGGAGGAGAGGTGGTTGGTGCAGCCTGTGAACGTGTGTGTGTATATGCATGTGTGCATGTGTGTAGAAAAAGACAAGAATGCTGAGGTTTAATGAGACACCCATATGATGGGTGGGGATATCTTTTGATAAATATCCTACTCAGGCACTGATTAGCTGAGCAGAAAATGCTTAGGTTTTTTGGTGTTTGGTGTTATGGATTCTCCTTCTCTTCCTCTTGTGTTTGGGTTCCTCAGCTTTGTACAGACAGAAGAGAGCTATCAAAGCAAACTATCTGTGTTAGTAATGGGGAATTGCTAAAAAGGAAAGCCCTGTTCCTGAAAGACTTCCAAACTTTTGGCATTTTGTCTTTTGAGAAGTATGTGGAGGAAATGATGTTGAGGGCTAAGGTGTTTATTTTGGTGACTTGGATTCATTGAGTGTTTGGTTTTCCTTGATTGTGGAGAAGGAAGGGTACCTGGGGAGCAGGAGACTTTCAAGAAATGACTAGAGAGAGGAAATAGGTTGTGAGGTAGAGTGGCTGTTTGGCAGGGTGGGTAAGTGTTGCTGTTTCTTTGCCTTTTTCTTTGAGAAAGCAGCTTGCTTTCCCTAAGTCTTACTCAGGGTGTAAGCCTCAGCACACCCTGAGTCAGGTGGTTTAGGCCTTGGGGAAGAGATGATTGGAAATATTTCTTCCAAACTATGAAGTGCAGTTGATAGTGGATGGAGAACCATGGAAGACACAAGGTTTTAGCTTGGTCTCCACCATGTTTAATTTTGTACTCGAAGGAACATTCTGACTTCTAGAAGACAGAGGCATATTGAGGCAGTGCTCTTGGGAGCTGAGAGCCTGCAGAGCTACCAAGCCTGGTTTCTTTGTGGTACTCCAACTGAAGCTGGTTTCCATTCTCTTCATCTACAGACATATGGAGTTTGAGGTGGAAGAGAGTGGATGTGTTTGTGCCAGTGTCTCAGCTCATAAATATTCATGAAGAAGGTGATAAAAACATGTCTCCCATAGAATGAACCATGTTGACTTTCTATTGGGCTGAGACATTGAGAGTACTGGTGACAGGGCCAGCCTTCCAACAGGGCTTGTCCATATGGAAGCAGATTTCTTATTCTTCTGCCACATTTTCCTTACTCTTCTTAAGTCTCACTTGGTATTGTGCCAAATGACTTCTAAAGCACTGTTTATGATATTTACTGAGGATCCACAGTGTACTAAAAACAGCTTTATTATCTTTGAATGTAAAATTTTGCCGTATGGTTAAAACTGTTGCCTGCTTGTCTTATCGGAGATAGTAGATCTGCATATTTGTCTTTTAAATTAGCCATGAATGTAGCATTTTGTCAAAATGTATTTTTAGCATGCTAATGCTAAAAGTAAATCTTGTGTAAAGAAAAACTGACATTTCTAATTAAGACCTTTTCTCTTCTTTTAGGAAGCCACCAGAGTAGTTCAACCCATATTTTTGGGTAAAATGATTAGTTATGTTGAAAACTATGATCCTGATGATTCTGCCACATATGGTTACACGGCAGGGCTGAGCGCCTGTGTGCTCATGTGGGCCATTCTGCACCACTTGTACTTCTCCCACATGCTGGGGGATAAGGCTGAGAGTAGCCATGTGCCATATGATCTACCACAAGGTGAGTGTCACTCGGTATTGAAGTGTGTACCTCCCCTGAAGCATCAGAAGTGTTTTGGGAAATTTCTCTGTAAACTAAAGATTTCGTAACTGGGATCATTTACACCTTCCTAGAGAAGTTTGCTATTTGCATCAAGTCAAGTTTGTTGTTGAAGCAAACTTTAGCAATAAATAATGAAAAGTTTTATTTTGAGATTGAGTGAGGGCCGCCCTTGATATATTTTAGCCATAGGCTGCTGCATAATACCCACTAAATTTATAGTGAAAAATATTAAATTAATATTTAAAAATAAGTATCAAAAGTATCAAGATGATTTTCAATGTCTTCATGCGTACATCCCATAGTGGCATTTATGGAAATGTTTTGTGGTTTTTCAGTAAAACTTTCATTTACATAAAATTTGTATTTAAAAGGGAACTTCAGTGATTAGATTTATAAAATTAAATCTAGAAGAAGAGAATATATTTGAGAAAGGGAATGATTATAATATTAAAAGACCCATCTATTTATATTCAACATAATTATATTAACTAAAGGAAAATATAAAAAGAATTCATGTCAAGTATAGACTCACTCACTATATTTTATAAACATGATTGTTTTTAATGGTATTAAATAAAGTAGTAGTTTATTTGAGATAAAACTTGAAATTTTAAAGAGAGAATTTGTGGCTCTTCATTTAGGCTATTTTATTTTTTTAGGCTATTTTAATACAATATTTCCTTTTATCTTTAGTATGTATCATAGCACTATTAATAAGAACTGATTTAATGTGTTCAGTGATTTTGTATTGAGGAATGCCATGAAATTATTCCATAGTTTGCCCTGGTCTAAACTAGTATAAAAGGATTAAGGATTTCAGGTATCTTTACAAAAGTATTACTACAGATGTATCAGTGTCTAGAAGTGAATGGCTCTGTACAAACTTGATCCTGGAAATCTTGCCTTAGACTGTTTTTTTTTTTTTTTTTTTTAAATAAGTCTTCATTTGTATTGTAGCCTTTAAATTTTCCAAGATAGTAGATATTAAGTGCTCTCAACACACACATAAAATAGGATAAATATATTAGGTAGAAGATCCTTTAAGTGGTTTTACTACAGTAATTTTCCCAATGTGTATTTATATAAAAGTATCATGTTGTAACCTTAGTCAGTTCAGTCACTCAGTCGTATCGGACTCTTTGCAACTGCATGAATCACAGCACTCCAGGCCTCCCTGTCCAACATCAACTCCCGGACTTCACTCAGACTCACGTCCATCGAGTCAGTGATGCCATCCAACCATCTCATCCTCTGTCGTCCCCTTCTCTTACTGCCCCCAATCCCTCCCACATCAGGGTCTTTTCCAATGAGTCAAATCTTCGCATGAGGTAGACAATATAATGGAGTTTCAGCTTTAGCATCATTCCTTCCAAAGAAATCCCAGGGCTGATCTCCTTTAGAATGGACTGGCTGGATCTCCTTGCAGTCCAAGGGACTCGCAAGAGTCTTCTCCAACTCCACAGTTCAAAAGCATCAATTCTTTGGCACTCAGCATTCTTCACAGTCCAACTCTCACATCCATACATGACCACTGGAAAAACCATAGCCTTGACTAGACGGACCTTTGTTGGCAAAGTAATGTCTCTGCTTTTCAATATGCTATCTAGGTTGGTTATAACTTTGTTTCCTAGGAGTAAGCGTCTTTTAATTTCATGGCTGCAATCACCATCTGCATTGATTTTGGAGCCCCAGAAAATAAAGTCTGAGACTGTTTCCACTGTTTCCCCATCTATTTCCCATGAAGTGATGGGACCAGATGCCATGACCTTAGTTTTCTGAATGTTGAGCTTTAAGCTAACATTTTCACTCTCCTCTTTCACTTTCATCAAGAGGCTTTTTAGTTCCTCTTCACTTTCTGCCTTAAGTCTGGTTTCTTCTGCATATCTGAGGTTATTGATATTTCTCCCAGCAATCTTTATTCCAGCTTGTGCTTATTCCAGTCCAGCATTTTTCATGATGTACTCTGCATATAAGTTAAATAAGCAGGGTGACAATTTACAGCCTTGACATACTTCTTTTCCTATTTGGAACTAGTCTGTTGTTCCATGTCCAGTTCTAACTGTTGCTTCCTGACCTGCATACAAATTTCTCAAGAGGCAGGTCAGGTGGTCTGGTATTCCCATCTCTTTCAGAATATTCCAGAGTTTATTGTGATCCACACAGTCAAAGACTTTGGCATAGTCAATAAAGCAGAAATAGATGTTTTTCTGGAACTCTCTTGCTTTTTCCATGATCCAGCAGATGTTGGCAATTTGACCTCTGCTTCCTCTGCCTTTTCTAAAACCAGTTTGAACATCTGGAAGAGTTCAATACATGATACACGTATTCCTGAAGCCTGGCTTGGAGAATTTTGAGCATTACCTTACTAGCGTGTGAGATGAGTGAAATTGTGTGGTAGTTTGAGCATTCTTTGGCATTACCTTTCTTTGGGATTGGACTGAAAACTGACCTTTTCCAGTCCTGTGGCCACTGCTCAGTTTTCCAAATTTGCTGGCATGTTGAGTGCAGAACTTTCACAGCATCATATTTCAGGATTTTACATAGCTCAACTGGAATTCCATCACCTCCACTTGCTTTGTTTGTAGTGATGTTTTCTAAGGCCCACTTGACTTCACATTCCAGGATATCTGACTCTAGATGAGTGATCACACCATCGTGATTATCTTGGTCACGAAGATCTTTTTTGTACAGTTCTTCTGTGTATTCTTGCCAACTCTTCTTAATATCTTCTGCTTCTGTTAGGTCCATACCATTTCTGTCCTTTATCTAGCCCATCTTCGCATGAAATATTCCCTTGGTGTCTCTAATTTTCTTGAGGTGATCTCTAGTCTTTCCAATTCTGTTGTTTTCCTCTATTTCTTTGCATTGATTGCTGAGGAAGGCTTTCTTATTTCTCCTTACTATTCTTTGGAACTCTGCAATTTATATCTTTCCTTTTCTCCTTTGCTTTTTACTTCTCTTCTTTTCACAGCTATTTTTAAGCCCTCCCCAGACAGCCATTTTGCTTTTTTACATTTATTTTCCATGGGGATGGTCTTGATCCCTGTCTCCTGTACAGTGTCATGAATCTCCATCGATAGTTCATCAGGCACTCTATCAGATCTAGGCCCTTAAATCTATTTCTCACTTCCACTGTATAATCATAAGGGATTTGATTTAGGTAATACTTGAATGGTCTAGTGGTTTTCCCTACTTTCTTCAATTTAAGGCTGAGTTTGGCAATAAAGAGTTCATGATCTGAGCCACAGTTAGCTCCTGGTCTTGTTTTTGTTGACTGTATAGAGCTTCTCCTGGAGAAGGCAATGGCACCCCACTCCAGTACTCTTGCCTGGAAAATTCCATGGATGGAGGAGCCTGGTAGGTGGCAGTCCATGTGGTAGCCCAGAGTCGGACATGACTGAGTGATTTCAATTTCACTTTTCACTTTCATGCATTGGAGAAGGAAATGGCAACCCACTCCAGTGTGCTTGCCTGGAGGATCCCAGGGACAAGGAAGCCGGGTGGGCTGCTGTCTATGGGGTCGCACAGAGTCGGACGTGACTGAAGTGACTTAGCAGCAGCATAAAGCTTCTCCATCTTTGGCTGCAAAGAATATAATCAATTTGATTTCGGTGTTAACCATCTGGTTTTGGCCATGTGTAGAGTCTTCCCTTGTGTTGTTGGAAGTGGGTATTTGCTATGACCAGTGACTTCACTTTCACTTTTCGCTTTCATACATTGGAGAAGGAAATGGCAACCCACTCCAGTGTTCTTGCCTGGAGAATCCCAGGGACGGGGGAGCCTGGTGGGCTGCCGTCTATGGGGTCACACACAGTCGGACACGACTGAAGTGACTTAGCAGCAACAGCAGCAGTGCATTTTCTTGGCAAAACTCTGTTAGTCTTTGCCCTGCTTCATTCTGTATTCCAAGGCCAAATTTGCCTGTTACTCCAGGTGTTTCTTGACTTCATACTTTTGCATTCCAGTCCCCTATAATGAAAAGGACATCTTTTTTGGGTGTTATTTCTAAAAGGTCTTGTAGGTCTTCATAGACCCATTCAACTTCAGCTTCTTCAGTGTTACTGACTGGGGGCATAGACTTGGATTACTGTGATATTGAATGGTGTGCCTTGGAAATGAACAGAGATCATTCTGTCGTTTTTGAGATTGCATCCAAGTACTGCATTTTGGACTCTTTTATTGACCATGATGGCTACTCCATTTCTTCTAAGGGATTCCTGCCCCCAGTAGTAGATATAATGGTCATCTGAGTTAAATTCACCCATTCCAGTCCATTTGAGTTTGCTGATTCCTAGAATGTTGATATTCACTCTTGCCATCTCTTGTTTGACCATTTCCAATTTACCTTGGTCCATGGACCTGACATTCCAGGTTCCTATGCAATATTGCTCTTTTCAGCATCGGGCCTTGTTCTATCACCAGTCACATCCACAGCTGGGTATTCTTTTTGCTTTGGCTCCATCCCTTCATTCTTTCTGGAGTTATTTCTCCACTGGTCTCCAGTAGCATATTGGCACCTACTGACCTGGGGAGTTGCTCTTTTAGTATCCTATCATTTTGCCTTTTTGTACTATTCATGGTGTTCTTAAAGCAACAATACTGAAGTGATTTGCCTTTCCCTTCTCCAGTGGACCACATTCTGTCAGACCTCTCAACCATGACCTGTCTGTCCTGAGTCACCCCACAGGGCATGGCTTAGTTTCATTGAGTTAGACAAGGCTGTGGTCCTAGTGTGATTAGATTGACTAGTTTTCTGTGTGTATGGTTTCAGTGTGTCTGCCCTCTGATGCCCTCTCACAACACCTACCGTCTTACTTGGGTTTCTCTTACCTTGGACGTGGTGTATCTCTTCATGGCTGCTCCAGCAAAGCACAGCCGCTGCTCCTTACTTTGGACGAGTGGTATCTCCTCACTGCCTCTCCTCCTGACGTTGAACGTGGAATAGCTCCTCTAGGCCCTCCTGCACCCACCTGTGTTGTAACCTTAAACATACGCATTTTTTATAAATAAATAAAGTCCTCATTGAAAGATAAAACCAAACAGCTTAAATTGAATATATTGCTTCTGTTACCTAGCTGCTACTTATCCAGAGCTTCTGTTTCTTCAGAATATTTCAGTCAGCAGAAAGTGAGATGTCATCTGACCTTTCATTGAGCAGATTCTTGTTCATCTCGGGATTGTGTGAACCTGGGAACCTGGCGTCTTGCTATTTGTGTTTGGCAACAGTATCTGAGTAGGTTTCATTCTGGGTGATGTGGAAATTGCAGCTGTGCCTGCACACTCCAGTCAGGGGTCTTCACTGTCATTTATCATCATCTTTGTTATTCTATTTCATCTTTAACCATTTATGAGATGGATACTCAAAGATTTCCTTACAAATTGGCTAAATGTTTATCTTTCCAGATCATACTTAATTCATAATAATTACAAAATTTTACCAGAACTGCATTGCAAAAACCTTAAGTTAGGTGTGAGCTGATGGGTAAGTCAAAGCTCACTCTTTGCTGCACAGGTGAGCCATTGTCCACCTGATTTTCTTCCTCTTCCCACTAACACTTTGGAATCTTGGCTTTGGGAAATGTGATCTGACCTGCCATGTTGGCTTATGTGAATGTTTGCTGACTTGATTTTACTAAGAGTTTGTCCCTGTATGAAGTCAGGAATTGTGGGAATTACACCATATATATAACCTGAAATTCCAGAAACCTGGGAAAGACAAATTTCCTCATACACAGCCTTGCCTCTAGAGCCCTGCTGTTTTGGAAACAAGACACTTCCTTGCAGGTTACAGGTGAGCTGATTCCTTAGGGGAAAGCTTGTACTGCCAAGCAGTTTTGATTGGCCCCTCTGATCATTTGTGGTTCATGCTCAGGCCCCACCTTCTGATCACTGGTCCTGGAGAGGAATCAGATTGGGTGTTAAAGCTCGTAGCAGTAGTTTGTCTACACCATGGATTCCAGGCTGGGGCAGGTCTCCAGGAGATCTCTAAGGCTGCACATCTTCTGCTTCTGAAATGGCCCATTCAGCATCTTTGTGCTTTTTTCAGCTGAATTTTGAATGATAGGGAGATATTATATATAAAAATGACTTGCCAAAAAAAAAAAAAATGACTTGCCATTTATTCATTAGTACATTTCCACTGCTTTGGTAAAGTTACTTTTGGCTTTTGATCATTGATTTTTTTATTGTGGTAATATATACACAGCATAAAGTTTACCATTTTCACTCCTTTTCAGTGCAGCACTTAGTAACATTAGGTACATTCACATAGTTGTGTGGCCATCACCCTTATTCATCTCTGGAACTTTTTCTTTTCCCAAACTAAACCTCTGCACCCATTTTTTTTTTTAATTGGAGGCTAATTACTTTACAATATTGTACTGGTTTTGCCATACATCAACATGAATCCACCATGAGTGTACACGTGTCTCCCATCCTGAACCCCCTCCCACCTCCCTCCCCATACCATCCCTCTGGGTCATCCCAGTGCACCAGCCCCAAGCATCCTGTATCATGCATTGAACCTGGACTGGCGATCTGTTCCACATATGACAATATGCATGTTTCAATGCCATTCTCCCATATCATTCCACCTTCTCCCTCTCCCACAGAGTCCAAAAGACTGTTCTATACATCTGTGTCTCTTTTGCTGTCTCACATACAGGGTTATCGTTACCTTCTTTCTAAATTCCATATATATGCATTAGTATACTGTATTGGTGTTTTTCTTTCTGGCTTACTTCACTCTGTATAATATGCTCTAGTTTCATCTACCTCATTAGAACTGATTCAAATATATTCTTTTCAATGGCTGAGTAGTACTCCATTGTGTATATGAACCACAGTTTTTTTATCCATTCATCTGCTGATGGACATCTAGGTTGCTTCCATGTCCTGGCTATTATAAACAGTGTTGCTATGAACATTGGGGTACATGTGTCTCTTTCAATTCTCGTTTCCTTGGTGTGTATGCCCAGCAGTGGGATTGGATTGCTGGGTCATAAGGCAGTTCTATTTCCAGTTTTTTTAAGGAATCTCCACACTGTTCTCCATAGTGGCTGAACTAGTTTGCATTCCTACCAACAGTGTAAGAGGGTTCCATTTTCTCCACATCCTCTCCAGCATTTATTGCTTGTAGACTTTTGGATAGCAGCCACTAACTCCCAGTCCCTCTTCCCTCATCCAGCACCATTCTACATCTTTTCCCTGTGAACCTGACTACTTTAGTACCTCATGTAAGTGGATTGATTCAGTGTTTGTCATTTTGTATGTGGCTTATTCCTGTAGCACAGTGTCTTCAAGATTCATCCATGTTGTACCAGATGTCAGAATTTAAGTCCTTTTAAAGGCTGAATAATATTCCACTGTAGGGCTATACAACATTCTGTGTATTTGCTCATCTGTCAATGGACAATTCTATCTTTTATCTATTGTGAACATTGCTGCCATGAATATGAGTACACAAATTGTCTGTTCAAATTTGTGTTTTTAGTTTTCTTGAGTATATCCTTAGTAGTGTAATTGCTATATTGTATGCTAATTTCACGTTTAATTAACTTCCATATTCTCTTCCATTGTGGTTATATCATTTTACATTCTCACTTGATCATTGGTTTTCTTCTTGAGGAGTAATCAAAGCATTTTTATAAAGTATGACATTTTGTTTGGATTAGTGGCTCCAGTTGGTGGTTTGTTGAAGCAGCTCCTGGTGTCTCTTCAGTTTCCTCAGATTGCTAGGGCATTTTTCTTACAAAATAAAGGGATTGTACAACACAGGTTGTGATTTTTGTAAAGTCAGCAGACTGGCATTAAGAATGGGAACCTCACAGGAACAGTGTTTTGAATGTTATACTTGCTCGTTTTGGAATGAGAAAACAAAGCCCATGTGGTTAAATATTATCACCTACAGAATTAATGATTGAGTCCAGATTTAGAGTCCAAGTTTCTGAATTTCTTTCCTTAAGGCAGCCTCTCCACCCTCATTTAATTTGGCTCAAAATTACTTACTTGTCTCTTAAGTGTAAACCTACACCCTTTATCCTTCGGCCAGGTCCAAGTTCATTGAAACTGGGGAGGGGGGTGGATTTTGCTTCTGCCTCCTGCTTCTCCCTTTGCCGTCCTTGCGGGCGGGGCTGCTGCCACAGTGAGGAGTGAAAAGCTGATCAAGGGTCCCTAGATCCCTGCTGTCAGGAGTCACCCTGCTTGTGCTGATACCACTCAAGACCCCAAGAACACATGCTCCATTTTGTTATGTTCTAAGATGACTTGGTATGACCTTAGGAATCCAGTTCTCTATCTCCCTCTCTCACTTCATGCACTTTGCCTAAGTAGCTCGGCCACAGGGAAGACCACCACAGGCCAGATAGTCAACCTGCTGTCCAACGATATGAACAGGTTTGACCAGGTGAGCTGCCCCTGAGGGATCCTCTTCCACTTCCTGTTCTTCTCACTGGGCTCAGCTTATTGGGATGCCAGGTGCCAGGGTTTGGTGTCAGCCAGGGTTCTGTTGAGGTTATGCAACTTTCATTTCTTTGTGTGCAAATTCGATGTAATTATATGTATTGTTCCATAAGTGAGAGTTTTGCTTTTCTAATAATAAATAGGCAGTGGTGTTGTTGCCCACTAACCAACACACATTGGTTAGTGTCCCTAAGGATCCTGCTGGAGTGGCCCTTCTTGGCACGTGGTATAGGTGTTGCTGGATTATCTTCTTCTCCTCTGGATGATGAAGGTCTTATGGGCAAGGATTTTTCTTTCCCCTGTGCTCTGATCAGTGCCTACTACATAGGAAGCCTTCAAGGGATATGCCAAGTGGGTGGTACCCAGCCAGACCCAATCTCCTCTCTGCTCTCCCCCCTCAGTCTTTTTACCACTGATGTTATGCATAGATCACATGACCCAGGGCATTGTAGCTATTGGTCAGATCTGTGTTGCACTAGACACTTCTTTTTCGAGTATCCACTCATCAAACATGAAGTAAGGTCCCTACTCAGTTTCAGGGATGAATAAAGCTTAGTTTCTTCCCTATAGAAATCACAGCCTATCAGGGAGATAAATACAGAAGACATTACTTGAGAGAGAAGTAGGTAACATAATATAAGTTTTCCTGGGATGTCAAGGAGACCCAGAGGAGATGGGGGCTCAATTCTGGAACAGAGAACATTTGGGGAAGACCTACGAGACCTTCTACAGCTAACACCCAAAAAAGATGTCCTTTTCATCAGAGGGTACCAGAATGTAAAAGTAGGAAGTCAAGAGATACCTGCAGTAACAGGCAAATTTGGCCTTGGAGTACAAATTAAGCAGGGCAAAGCCTAACAGAGTTTTGCCAAGAGAACCCACTGGTCATAGCAAACACCCTCTTCCAACAACACAAGAGATGGCGCTACACATGGACATTACCAGATGATCAGTACCAACATCAGGTTTATTATATTCTTTGCAGCCAGAGATGGAGAAGCTCTATACATTCAGCAAAAACAAGACTGGGAGCTGACTATGGTTCAGATCATGAACTCCTTGTTGCAAAATTCAGGCTTAAATTGAATTAGGGAAAACCACTAGACCATTCAGTTATGACGTAAATAAAATACCTTACAATTACACAGTGGAAGTAACAAATAGATTCCAGGGATTAGATCTAATAGACAGAATACCTGAAGAACTATGGATGGAGGTTCGTGACATTGAATTGAAGGCAATTATCAAGACCATCCCCAGAAAAAGAAATGCAAAAAGACAAAATGGTTGTCTTAGGAGGCCTTACAAATAGCTATGAAAAGAACAGAAGCTAAAGGCAAAGGAGAAAAGGAAAGATATACCTATTTGAATGCAGAGTTCCAAAGAATAGCAAGAAGAAATATGAAATCCTTCACCAGTGATCAATGCAAAAAAATAGAGGAAAACAATAGAATGGGAAAACTAGATATCTCTTCAAGAAAATTAGAGATACCCAGGAAATATTTCATGCAAAGATGGGCACAATAAAGGACAGAAATGATATGGACCTAACAGAAGCAGAAGATATTAAGAAGAGGTGGCAAGAATACACAGAACAACTGTACATAAAAAGATGTTCATGGCCCAGATAACCACGATGTGGTGATCACTCATCTGGACCCAGACATCTTGGAATGTGAAGTCAAGTGGGCCTTAGGAAGCATCACTATGAACAAAGCTAGTGGAGGTGATGGAATTCCAGCTGAGCTAGTTCAAATCCTAAAAGATGATGCTGTGAAAGTGCTACACTCAACATGCCAGCAAATTTGGAAAACTCAGCAGTGGCCACAGGACTGGAAATGGTCAGTTTTCATTACAATCCCAAAGAAGGGAAATACCAAAGAATGTTCAAATGACCGCACAATGCACTCATTTTACACACTAGTAAAGTTCAAAATTCTCCAAGCCAGACTTCAGCAGTATGTGAACCACGAACTCCCAGAGGTTCAAGCTGGATTTAGAAGAGACAGAGGAACCAGAGATCAAATTGCCAACATCCACTGGATCATCAAAAAAGCAAGAGAATTCCAGAAAAGCATCTACTTCTGCTTTATTGATTACACCGAAGCCTTTGACTGTAAATCATAACAAACTGTGAAAAATTCTTCAGGAGATGGTTATACCAGACCACCTTACCTGCCTCCTGAGAAATATGTATGCAGGTCAAGGTGCAATATTTAGAACTGCACATGAAATAACAGACTGGTTCCAGAGTAGCAAAGGAGTATGTCAAGGTTGTATATTGTCACCCTGCTTATTTAAATTATAGGCAGAATACACCATGTGAAATGCCAGGCTGGATGAAGCACAAGCTGGAATCAAGATTGCCAGGAGAAATATCAATAACCTCAGATATGCAGACACCACCCTTATGGCAGAAAGTGAAGAGGAACTCAAAAGCCTCTTGATGACAGTGAAAGAGGAGAGTGAAAAAGCTGGTTAAAAACTCGACATTAAAAAACAAAGATCATGGCATCTGGTCCCATCACTTCATGGGAAATAGATGGGAAAACAATGGAAACAGTGAGAGACACTATTTTTGTGGGCTCCAAAATCACTGCAGATGGTGAGTGCAGCCATGAAATTAAAAACCACTTGCTACTTGGAAGAAAAGCTATTACCAACCTAGACAGCATATTAAAAAGGAGAGACAGTACTTTGCCAACAAAGGCCCATCTAGTCAGAGCTATAGTTTTTCCAATAGTCATGTATGGATGTGAGAGTTGGACTTAAAGAAAGCTGAGCACTAAAAAAATTGATGCTTTTGAACCGTGGTGTTGGAGAAGATTTCTGCTTTAGCAGGTTTGAATCCCACTGAGATAGTTTCTGTTTATGTTCCTATCTATTCCTTCAGAGGAGATTGTTTCTACACTGTGTCCTTATTGGTTTTTACACCATCTTAAGAAGGTTTTGTCTTTCTCTTTTAAGGTAATGATGTTCTTGCACTATCTGTGAATGGGGCCACTGCAATCTATTGCAGTGACCACCCTCCTCTGGATGGAAATAGGAATATCATGTCTTGTTGGGATGGTGGTTCTCATTACTCTTCTGCTGTTGCAAAGCTGCCATGGGAAGTTGCTTTCCTCACTTCAGTAAGAGAAACACTGGTTTTAAAAACCGATAATATGTAATTGGTAACATCCACAGTCTGCTTGATGCTTTTGTTCAAAAACAAGACAAATGTCTTCTCTGGTCTCTTCTTTGTGTGGGTTGTAGACCCTTCAGGCTTAACAAGTGAAGACTCCAGCCTTAAGCTGAAGGCTGATCCTGAAACAGAAACAGTGAAAGCATTCACCGGCTGCTGTTGGCACCATATCTGAATAAGTAGAGCGTCCTCCAGCAGAATTTACCCATGTTCAAGTTATTTAAATATTGGTAAATAGTAATGATCTTGTAGACCCATTTATCACCACATATATTTTTGTTACGATTGTGTTGGAGCCTTTTCAAGTTTTATGTTCATGTTGCCTTTAAGTTATAAGCACCCCAAGGGCAAGGCTGATCTTCATTGTGTCTTTACAAAGCCCCACATTCACAGCAGCATACATGATAGAAAAGTGACTCATGGTGAAGAGCCTTCTGGTGATGAGTTAGACCTGAAGCAGGTCCCAAAGGGTTGGAGGTGGGAGATTGTCAGGTGATGGTGATGTTGTACTATTTGAAGTTCATTGAGCTCTTGTGTATGTTCTGTGTGTTTACAGTTATGAACTTGGTATTTTTCTCTATTTGGAATTTCCTTTTCTGTCTATGCTGTGAAAAGATGTTCCTATCCTTCGAAGCCCTGTTCCAGTGCTACTAGGTCTCTGAAGCTCTTCTTGTTCTCCTTTCACAGTGTATTTAACAGTCCCATCTTTTCTGCTCCCCAGAACTTCTCTCCTGTTTTATTACATCACAGACTATGTCTTTCTGCGTGTCTTTCTGCCTTCCCTACCTGACCGTGACATCCTTGAGCAGATGGTTTATATCTGACTCATTTCAAGTTTTGCTTAGCTGGTGCTGCATGTTCTCCAAGTTACTTCTTGAAATGGGCTGAAGGGTTGGCTTCCTAATTGAAGCCTTTTTATCCATTTGTACTTTGAGTAGGACTGGCCTGTGTTCTAAGTGCAAAAGGACAGTAGAGAATCATTTACTTCCTAGCCACCACCCTCCACCTCCACACCCCCATGCCCACTACTACTGCTGTGGCCACGGAAAGTTGGGCTGTGATCACTAAGGCTCATTTCTCACAATTGTCCCCTTAGGAGTAAGACCACAGCTTTCACAGATGACAGGATCAGGACCATGAGTGAAGTCATAATGGGCATCAGAACGATAAAAATGAGTGCTTGGGACAAGTCATTTATAGACCTTATTACCAGATTGAGAAGGTAAAGGATATATATCACTCCATATTTTCATGATTTATTTCCAATTCTACAGAATGCTTTAGATGTCTTACCAAAGAAGTATTTAAGTTCACCTTCACATTAAGGTGAACTTAAATACCTTCTATTCATTGCATCCCCAACGTGTTGCAGTAGGGTTAAGGAGAACAGTGGATACATCATTTACCTGCTCTTCCATTTACCATCATCTCAAAGGAAAAAAAAATGTATATGCTTCTTACTTATATAGAAATGAAATTCTAAGTAGTCCTTAATACCTCTAATCTCAATAAGCAATGTTTTTAATATAGTATTTGGACAATGATATTCAAACTAAAATTGTAATTTATGTTGATGGAGAATAAACAGGGAGATTACTGGAGTGGGTAACCTTTCCCTTCTCCAGGGTATCTTCCCAACCCAGGGATCGAACCCAGGTCTCCCATATTGCAGGTGGATTCTTTATCAGCTGAGCCACAAGGGAAGTCCAAAGGTACTGGAGTGGGTAGCCTATCCCTTCTCCAATGGACCTTCACGACCAAAGACTCAAACCAGGGTCTCCTGCATTGCAGACAGATTCTTTACCAACTAAGCTATCAGCGAAACCCTATAGAGATTGGCTGTACCTATATTGAGTCAAACTATATGAATCACTATTCTTTGTTGTTGTCATGCTTATTCGCTCACTCATATCCAACTCTTTGTGACACCATGGACTGTAGCTCTCCATGCTTCTCTGTCCATGGGATTTCCCATGCAAGAATACCAGAGTGGGTTGCCATTTCCTCCTCCAGAGGATCTTCCTGACCCAGGGATTGAACCCATGTCTCCTGCATTGCAGGTGGGTTCTTTAACACCAACAAAGCTCATAAATCACTGTTATTCTTTTCAAATGGAGCTATGAAAGTACTGTCCCTTTTGTTTTGCTTCATGTTTTTTTTTAATTTATTTATTTTAATTGGAGGATAATTACTTTACAATATTGTAGTGGTTTTGCCATACATTGACATGAATTAGCCATGGGTGTACATGTGTTTCCCATCCTGAACCCCCTCCCACCTCTCTCCCCATCCCATTCCTCTGGGTCATCCCAGTGCACCAGCCCTGAACACCTCGTCTCATGCATCGAACCTGGACTGGCAATCTGTTTCACATATGATAATATTCATGTTTGTAGACTGTTTTTCCAACTTTTATTTAAATACCTGATGAACATTACTCTGACGCCACGTTGTCACCTCTCACTTTGCACCTTTGTGGGGTCCCTCCCTCTGCTGGGAATACACTCCTATCTTCCTTCTTCTTTGGCCTCCGCCAGCCCTGACTGACTCCAGCTCATCTTCTCAGGTTCCATGTGTGTGTGACTTGCCCTGACTCCATTGCTCCAAGTTACATGCCTCTTCTCTGAGCTCCTTTGGGGGCTGTGATGACCATCTCTAATGTCTCCCAATTTTGTGGTTGCTAATTCTCTTTGCCCATAAGTTCATGAGTGCCTGGAAGGGAAAGGATGTGTCTTTCTGTGAGGAGCCGGGCACAGACTTGTGATTATGAATGCTTGTTGAATGAATGTTCAAACCCCGTCTGATTGACCCAAAATGTTTGCAAGTGTGGCATTAAGCCTCCTTTTACTTGAAAGAGTGAAGTGGTGATGCAGTGTATGGTCCTGGTGTCAGGCAGACCCCTGAGTGTTCACTATGCTAATGTCTCCATGATGTGAGGGATGGTTTATCTTAATCTGTGTCTACTCCCTAGAAAGGGGCCACTCACACAGGGCACTGAATTCACATCTTGTATGTTGATGCTTCTTATAAAATCTTTGTCCTACTTTCTTTTCCAGGAAGGAAATTTCCATAATTCTGAGAAGTCCCTACCTTAGGGGCATGAATTTGGCAACATTTTTCACTGTAAGCAAAATCATGATTTTTGTCATCTTCATCAGCAATGAGCTCCTTGACAACCTGGTCACAGCCAGCCAAGTGTTTGTGGTGGTGATGCTGTTGGAGGCACTGAGGTTTTCGAGCACCCTCTACTTCCCCATGGCCGTCGAGAAGGTGTCAGAGGCCATCGTCAGCATCCAAAGAATCAAGGTTTAGTGAAAGATAACTTTTTAAAGTTATAGGTGGATTTTACCTAAAACTCCGCCTTTTATGTGGTGTCACTGTGTGCCTGTTAAGTGAGATTTAACTCTTTCAGTGCCAAGCAGGCAGTCTTTACAAAATGTATGTATTCCCCTCTTTTCTTAGGTAAAGTGAGTTAAAAGTACTGTAAAATCCATGCTTGTTTAGGGCCAGTAGTACCAATGGCAGCAGCACAGGCTCTTGATATGCAGTGATGGCTGCAGGATGATTAAAATGTCTACAAGCAGAAGAAGCAAACAATTGCATCTGCTGTGCTGACTGGAATGACTAGGCAGCGACTATGCATAGTCCTGGGGTGACTAGGATTCCTCTCTGGGCCGGGAGGGGAGGAACTTGCTGAGAAGTCCCTGTTCCCTGGGCAGGAAGAGTGGCCTCAGATTCACTTAGTTCTCTGTGTTTAAAAATGGATTCTTTACAGATGTTTTCTTGTTGATTTCTGATCTCTGCATTTTTGTTCCTGTCCTTAGTTTACTTAGTGTCTAAGCCTGTCTTTAGCTCCCCTCTTCCCTTCAAACTTGTGATTCCCACCCATACCTATTGTCTCCTTTTTTATACACAAATATAAACTCAAAATGGGTTAAAGATCTAAATGTAAGACCAGAAACTATAAACTCCTAGAGGAAAACATAGGCAAACACTCTTTGACATAAATCACAGCAGGATCCTCTATGACCCACCTAACAGAGTAATGGAAATAAAAGCAAAAATAAACAGTTCACTTCAGTTCAGCCACTCAGTCGTGTCCGAGTCTTTGCAACTCCATGAATCGCAGCATGCCAAGCCTTCCTGTCCATCAACAACTCCCGGAGTTGTTGGCAATTTGATCTCTGGTTCTTCTGCCTTTTCGAAAACCAGCCTGAACATCTGGAAGTTCACGGTTCACATATTGCTGAAGCCTGGCTTGGAGAATTTTGAGCATTACCTTACTAGCATGTGAGATGAGTGCAATTGTGTGGTAGTTTAAGCATTCTTTGGCATTGCCTTTCTCTGGGATTGGAAAGAAAACTGACATTTTCCTGTCAGCCACTGCTGAGTTTTCCAAATTTGCTGGCATATTGAGAGCAGCATTTTCACAGCATCATCTTTCAGGATTTGAAATAGCTCCACTGGAATTCCATCACCTCCACTAACTTTGTTCATAGTGATGCTTTCTAAGGCCCACTTGACTTCACATTCCAGGATGTCTGGCTGTAGGTGAGCGATCACAAAATCGTGATTATCTTGGTCATGAAGATCTTTTTTGTACAGTTCTTCTGTGTATTCTTGCCATCTCTTCTTAATATCTTCTGCTTCTGTTAGGTCCCTACCATTTCTGTTGTTTATTGTCCCATCTTTGCATGAAATGTTCCTTTGATATCTCTAATTTTCTTGAGGAGATCTCTAGTCTTTCCAATTCTGTTGTTTTCCTCTATTTTTTTGCTTTGATTGCTGAGGAAGGCTTTCTTACCTCTCCTTGCTATTCTTTGCAACTCTGCATTCAGATGCTTATATCCTTCGTTTTCTCCTTTGCTTTTCACTTCTTTTCTTTTCACAGCTATTTGTAAGGTCTCCCCAGACAGCCATTTTGCTTTTTTGCATTTCTTTTCCATGGGGATGGTTTTTGTGTTTGTTTGTTTCAATTTAATTAACATATTTTTCTTTTCTTTTATTATCATTATTATTTACTTTACAATATTGTTTTGGTTTTGCCATACATCAACATGCATACGCCATGGGTGTACAAGTGTTCCCAATCCTGAACTCCCCCTCCCACCTGCCTCCCCATACCATCCCTCTGGGTCATCCCAGTGCACCAGCCCCAAGCTTCCTGTATCCTGCATCGAACCTGGACTGGTGATTTGTTTTATATATGATATTATACATGTTTCAATGCCATCCTCCCAAATCATCCCACCCTCTCCCTCTCCCACAGAGTCCAAAAGACTGTTCTATACATCAACATCTCTTTTGCTGTCTCGTATACAGGGTTATTGTTACCATCTTTCTAAATTCCTTATGTATGTGTTAGTATACTGTATTGGTGTTTTTCTTTCTGGCTTACTTCACTCTGTATAATAGGCTCCAGTTTCATCCACCTCATTAGAACTGATTCAAATGTATTATTTTTAATGGCTGACTAATACTCCATTGTGTATATGTATGACAGCTTTTTTATCCATTCATCTGCTGATGGACATCTAGGCTGCTTCCATGTCCTGGCTATTATAAACAGTGCTGCAATGAACATTGGGGTACACGTGTCTTTTTCAATTCTGGTTTCCTTGGTGTGTATGCCCAGCAGTGGGATTGCTGTTTTGTATGGCAGTTCTATTTCCAGTTTTTAAATGAATCTCCACACTGTTCTCCATAGTGGCTGTACTAGTTTGCATTCCCACCAACAGTGTAAGAGGGTTCCCTTTTATCCACATCCTCTCCAGCATTTGTTACTTGTAGACTTTTGGATAGCAGCCATTCTGACTGGCATGAAATGGTACCTCATTGTGGTTTTGATTTGCATTTCTCTGATAATGAGTGATGTTGAACATATTTTCATGTGTTTGTTAGCCATCTGTATGTCTTCTTTGGAGAAATGTCTATTTAGTTCTTTGGCCCATTTTTTGATTGGGTCATTTATTTTTCTGTAATTGAGCTGCAGGAGTTGCTTGTATATTTTTGAGATTAGTTGTTTGTCAGTTGCTTCATTTGCTATTATTTTCTCCCATTCTGAAGGCTGTCTTTTCACCTTGCTTATAGTTTCTTTTTGTGTGTGTGCAGAAGCTTTTAATTTTAATTATTTCCCATTTGTTTATTTTTGCTTTTATTTCCAATATTCTGGGAGGTGGGTCATAGAGGATCCTGCTGTGATTTATGTCGGAGAGTGTTTTGCCTGTGTTCTCCTCTAAGAGTTTTATAGTTTCTGGTCTTATGTTTTGATCTTTAATCCGTTTTCAGTTTATTTTTGTGTATAGTGTTATGTCAGGGTCCAGCCCCAGCAGGATCTAGGGATACCCTCAGGATGAATGGCATCGGCAAGAGAGAAAGTAAAGGAGAGAGAAAGAGGCTGGTATTTCTTGATTTACACAGAAAGCCAATAAAGCCCCTGACATGGGACTTGTTCTGTTCATGGAGGCCTCAGGCACCCTCTCGATGGGGTGAAGACCCAGAGCGCCTTCTTGAGAGGGTTTTAGAAGCCCGGGCAAAAAAGTGAACTCAGAGGGCCTCTGCACTCCAGGGGATAAGCCTGAAAAAAGAAGAGAGAAAGAAAGAAAGAGAGAAAGAATAACACGGGGAGACCAAGCTCTGATGAAGCAGGTCTGCAGCTTTATTTTCAAAGGGAGCTTTTATACCATGAGTTACACATTTCCAGAAGTGAAAGATACAAAGTCATGCAGAGTCAACTCAACATTACATCAGTTTTACCTTTATTGGAACCAGGACATTTTCTGCATAGCTTTTTTATAAACAAAGGTCTTATGTACATTATTTTCTGGCCTTGTGGCCTGTTAAAATTTTGTGACTCTTTCCTGATAAAGGTTGGCCAATCAGAAAATTTGTTTTCCTTTTATCTTTCCGAACTGCAGTCCCCCTCAGGAAACAAAGCTAAATTCTTATGGAGCAAACGTGTAGTGGGTTACAATAAAGAAATAACTTATTAACTCAAGGCTCTTATGTTGCTAATGTCAAGGCTACTGCTTGTTTTTCTTGCATACCAACTATATTAGCTAATGTACTCCCAGGTGCACATTGGGTAAAGGACAAGGAAACTCGGTGGCAAACATTGGCTCAACAATGCAGTATTATTTTAATAAAGCTTTTTTATCGCTCGAAGGTTATGCTTGGGGTGTTGTGAACAATCATGTGCGTTAGTTGCAAGAGTATGGATAAACCTGCCAAGCAAGCTAAAATGGTGACAGAGGGGTTAGAATTGAAATACTCCTATCAAGCCCAGAAGACTTATTAACTAGAGCCTTAAGTTGATTTTCTTCAGAGAAAGGTGGCCGGGGATAGCCCCCTGTTAATGTCAGAAGAGTTGGGGAAAGGCATAGTATAGGAAACAGTAGACAGACAGATTTTGGTTTCGGGGTAGATGCTTGAGCAGGTCCAGGGAATCCCTCGAGTCCTGATCTGCCTTTGCCTGTCAGGTCTTCTCCACATGACCTTTGTCATGGGTAGGATCTCCCGTGGTGGCTCCTGGCAGTGTTAGAAAGTGTTCTGCTGCTGCTGCAGTTGCTAAGTTGCTTCAGTCATGTCCAACTCTGCGACCCCATAGATGGCAGCCAACCAGGCTCCGCCGTCCCTGGGATTCTCCAGGCAAGAACACTGGAGTGGGTTGCCATTTCCTTCTCCAATGCATGAAAGTGAAAAGTTAAAGTCAAGTCGCTCAGTCGTGTCCAACTTTTTGCAACCCCATGGACTGCAGCCTACCAGACCTATTCGTCCATGGGATTTTCCAGGCAAGAGTACTGGAGTGGGGTGCCATTGCGTTCTCTGAGAAGGTGTTCTAGTTTCATTCTTTTATAAGTGGTTGACCAGTTTTCCCAGCACCACTTGTTAAAGAGATTGTCTTTTCTCCATTGTATATTCTTGCCTCCTTTGTCAAAGATAAGGTGTCCATAGTTGCATGGGTTTATCTCTGGGCTTTCTATTTTGTTCCATTGATCTACATTTCTGTCTTTGTGCCAGTACCATACTGTCTCTATGATTGTGGCTTTATAGTAGAGCCTGAAGTCAGGCAGGTTGATTCCTCCAGTTCCATTCTTCTTTCTCAAGATTACTTTGGTTATTCAAGGTTTTTTGTATTTCCATACAAATTGTGAAATTATTTCTTCTAGCTCTGTGAAAAATACCATTGGTAGCTTGACAGGGATTGCATTGAATCTATAGATTGTTTTGGGTAGTATACTCATTTTCACTATATTGATTCTTCCAATCCATGAACATGGTATATTTTTCTATCTCTTAGTGTCATCTTTGATTTCTTTCATCAGTGTTTTATAGTTTTCTACATATAGGTCTTTAGTTTCTTTAGGTAGATATATTCTTAACTATTTTATTCTTTTCGTTGCAATGGTGAATGGAATTGTTTCTTAATTTCTCTTTCTATTTTCTCATTATTAGTGTATAAGAATGCAAGGGATTTCTGTGTGTTGATTTTATATCCTGAAATTTACTATATTCATTGATTAGCTCTAGTAATTTTCTGGTGGAGTCTTTAGGGTTTTCTACACTAAAGAGGATCATGTCATCTGCAAACAGTGAGAGTTTTACTTCTTCTTTTCGAATTTGGATTCCTTTTGTTTATTTTTCTGCTTTGATTGCTGTGGCCAAAACTTCCAAGACTATGTTGAATAGTAGTGGTGAGAGTGGGCACCTTGTCTTGTGTCCATGGGTATGGTCTTGATCCCTGTCTCCTGGACAATGTCATGAACCTCTGTTGATAGTTCATCAGGCACTCTATCTATCAGATCTAGTCCCTTAAATCTATTTCTCACTTCCACTGTATAATCATAAAGGATTTTATTTAGGTCATACCTGGATGGTCTAGTGGTTTTCCCTACTTTCTTCAATTTAAGCCTGAATTTGGCAATAAGGAGTTCATGATCTGAGCCACAGTCAGCTCCTGGTCTTATTTTTGCTGACTGCATAGAGCTTCTCCATCTTTGGCTGGAAAGAATATAATCAATCTGATTTCGGTTTTGACCATCTGGTGATGTCCATGTGTAGAGTTGATAGGTGCCCAATATTGTACTGGAGATCAGTGCAGAAATAACTCCAGAAAGAATGAAAGAATGGAGCCAAAGCAAAAACAATACCCAGTTGTGGATGTGACTGGTGATAGAAGCAAGGTCCAATGCTGTAAAGAGCAATATTGCATAGGAACCTGGAATGTCAGGTCCATGAATCAAAGCAAATTGGAAGTAGTCAAACAGGAGATGGCAAGAATGAACAATGACATTTTAGGAATCAGCGAACTAAAATGGACTGGAATGGGTGAATTTAACTCAGATGACCATTATATCTACTACTGTTGTCAGGAATCCCTCAGAAGAAATGGAGTAGCCATCATGGTCAACAAAAGAGTCTGAAATGCAGTACTTGAATGCAATCTCAAGAACGACAGAGTGATCTCTGTTTGTTTCCAAGGCAAACCATTGAATATCACAGTAGTGCAAGTCTATGCCCCAACCAGTAACACTGAAGAAGCTGAAGTTGAACAGTTCTATGAAGACCTATAATACCTTTTAGAACTAACACCCAAAAAAGATGTCCTTTTCATTATAGGGGCCTGGAATGAAAAAGTAGGAAGTCAAGAAACACCTAGGTTAACAGGCAAATTTGGCCTTGGAATATGGAATGAAGCAGGCCAAAGGCTAATAGAGTTTTGCCAAGAGAAAAATAAACAAATCGGACCTAATTAAACTTAAAGGATTTTGCACAATGAAGGAAACTATAAGCACCGTGAAAAGATAGCCTTCAGAATGGGAGAAAATAATAGCAAATGAAGAAACTGACAAAAAATTAATTCCAAAAATATACAAGCATCTGATGTAGCTCAATTCCAGAAAAATAAACAACCCAGTCAAAAAAATGGACCAAAGACCTAAAGAGACATTTCTCCAAAGAACACATACAGATGGCTAACAAAAACATGACAAGATGCTCAACATCACTCATTATCAGAGAACTGCAAATCAAAACCACAATGAGGTACCATTTCACGCCAGTCAGAATGGCTGTGATCCAAAAGTCTACAAGCAATAAATGCTGGAGAGTGGGTGGAGAAAAGGGAACCCTCTTACACTGTTCACTGTTGGTTGGAATGCAAACTAATAAAGCCACTATGGAGAGCAGTGGAGAAGGCAATAGAAGCCCACTCCAGTACTTTTGCCTAGAAAATCCCATGGACGGAGAGCCTGGTAGGCTGCAGTCCATGGGGTCGCTAAGAGTTGGACACGACTGAGTGACTTGACTTTCACTTTTCACTTTCATGCATTGGAGAAGGAAATGGCAACCCACTCCAGTGTTCTTGCCTGGAGAATCCCAGGGAAGGGAAGCCTGATGGGCTGCCGTCTATGGGGTTGCACAGAGTTGGACACAACTGAAGCGACTTTGCAGCAGCAGCAGCATAGAGACCAGAATGGAGATTCTTTTAAAAACTGGAAATAGAACTGCCATCAGTTGAGTTCAGTTCAGTTAAGTCACTCAGTCGTGTCCGACTCTTTGTGACCCCATGATTCGCAGCACGCCAGGCCTCCCTGTCCATCACCAACTCCTGGACTACACTCAGACCTACGTCCATCAAGTCAGTGATGCCATTCAGCCATCTCATCTTCTGTCGTCCCCTTCTCCTCCTGCCCCCAATCCCTCCCAGCATCAGAGTCTTTTCCAATGAGTCAACTCTTTGCATCAGGTGGCCAAAGTACTGGAGTTTCAGCTTTAGCATCATTCCTTCCAAAGAAATCCCAGGGCTGATCTCCTTCAGAATGGACTGGTTGGATCTCCTTGCAGTCCAAGGGACTCTCAAGAGTCTTCTCCAACACCACAGTTCAAAAGCATCAATTCTTCGGCACTCAGCCTTCTTCACAGTCCAACTCTCACATCCATAAATGACCACAGTAAAAACCATAGCCTTGACTAGACGGACCTTTGTTGGCAAAGTAATGTCTCTGCTTTTGAATATGCTGTCTAGTTTGGTCATAACTTTCCTTCCAAGGAGTAAGCGTCTTTTAATTTCATGGCTGCTCAACTGGAATCCCATCACCTCCACTAGCTTTGTTCATAGTGATGCTTTCTAAAACCCACTTACCTTCACATTCCAGGATGTCTGGCTCTAGGTGAGTGATCACACCATCGTGATTATATGGGTTGTGAAGATGTTTTTGTACAGTTCTTCTGTGCATTCTTGCCACCTCTTCTTAATATCTTCTGCTTCTGTTAGGGCCATACCATTTCTGTCCTTTATCGAGCCCATCTTTGCATGAAATGTTCCCTTGATATCTCTACTTTTCTTGAGGAGATCTCTAGTCTTTCCCAATCTGTTGTTTTCCTCTATTTCTTTGCATTGATCACTGAGGAAGGCTTTCTTATCTCTCCTTGCTATTCTTTGGAACTCTGCATTCAGATGTTTATGTCTTTCCTTTTCTCCTTTGCTTTTCACTTCTCTTGTTTTCACAGCTATATGTAAGGCCTCCCCAGACAGCCATTTTGCTCCTTTGCATTTCTTTTCCATGGGGATGGTCTTGATTCCTGTCTCCAGGACATTTTACAATGTCACGAACCTCATTCCATAGTTCATTAGGCACTCTGTCTATCACATCTAGGCCCTTAAATCTATTTCTCACTTCCACTCTATAGTCATAAGGGATTTGATTTAGATCATACATGAATGGTCTAGTGGTTTTCCCTACTTTCTTCAATTTAAGTCTGAATTTGGCAATAAGGGGTTCATGGTCTTAGCCACAGTCTGCTCCTGGTCTTGTTTTTGCTGACTGTATAGAGCTTCTCCATCTTTGGCTGCAAAGAATATAATCAATCTGATTTCAGTGTTGACCATCTGGTGATGTCCATGTGTAGAGTCTTCTCTTGTGTTGTTGGAAGAGGGTGTTTGTTATGATCAGTGCATTTTCTTGGCAAAACTCTATTAGCCTTTGCCCTGCTTCATTCCATATTCCAAGGCCAAATTTGCCTGTTACTCCAGGTGTCTCTTGACTTCCTACTTTTGCATTCCAGTCCCCTATAATGAAAAGGACATCTTTTTTGGGTGTTAGTTCTAAAAGGTCTTGTAGGTCTTCATAGAACTGTTCAACTTCAGCTTCTTCAGCGTTGCTGGTTGGGGCATAGACTTGGATTACTGTGATATTGAATGCTTTGCCTTGGAAAAGAACAGAGATCATTCTGTCGTTTTTGAGATTGCATCCAAGTACTGCATTTCAGACTCTTTTGTTGACCATGATGGCTACTCCATCTCTTCTGAAGGATTCCTGCCCGCAGTAGTAGATATAATGGTCATCTGAGTTGAATTCACCCATTCCAGTCCATTTCAGTTTTCTGATTCATAGAATGTGGACATTCACTCTTGCCATCTCTTGTTTGACGACTTCCAATTTGCCTTGATTCATGGAGCTGACATTCCAGGTTCCTATGCAATATTGCTCTTACCACATTGGATCTTGCTTTTATCATCAGTCATATCCACAACTGGGTATTGTTTTTACTTTGGCTCCATCCCTTCATTCTTTCTGGAGTTATTTCTCCACTGATCTCCAGTAGCATATTGGGCACCTACTGACCTGGGGTGTTGCTCTTTCAGTATCCTATTATTTTGCCTTTTCCTACTGTTCATTGGGTTCTCAAGGCAATAATACTGAAGTGGTTTGCCATTCCCTTCTCCAGTGGACCACATTCTGTCAGACCTCTCAACCATGACCTGCCCGTTGTGAGTGGCCCCACAGGCATGGCTTAGTTTCCTTTATTTAGACAAGGCTGTGGTCCTAGTGTGATTAGATTGACTAGATTTCTGTGAGTATGGTTTCAATGTGTCTGCCCTCTGATGCCCTCTTGCAACACCTACCGTCTTACTTGGGTTTCTCTTACCTTGGACGTAGGGTAGCTCTTCACGGCTGCTCCAGCAAAGTGCAGCCATTGTTCCTTACCTTGGACGAGGGGTATCTCTTTACCACCGCCCCTTCTGACTTTGAACATGGAATAGTTCCTCTAGGCCCTCCTGCGCCTGTGCAGCCACTGCTTCTTGGAGGTGGGGTAGCTCCTCTCAGCCACCACCCCTTATCTGGACGTGGGGTAGCTCCTCTCGGCCGTTCCTACCCCGTACAGCCTGGCACTCTCAGCCACTGCCCCTGACCTCGGACGTGGGGTAGCTCCTCTTGGCCCTGCTAAGTGTGCAGGTCGCAGCCACCTGCACTAAGTGTGCTGGTCGTAGCCATACAACACAGCAATCCCACTGCTGGGCATTCACACCAAGGAAACCAGGTATAAAAGAGACACATGTACCCCGATTTCATTGCAGCACTGTTTTTCATAGCCAGGACATGGAAGCAACCTAGATGTCCATCAGCAGATGAATGGATAAGAAATCTGTGGTACATATACACAATGGAATATTACTCAGCTATTAAAAAGAATGCATTTGAATTAGTTCTGATGAGGTGGATGAAACTGGAGCCTATTATAGAGAGTTAAGTCAGAAAGAAAAACACCAATACAGTATATTAACACATATGTATGGAATTTAGAAAAATGGTAATGATAACCCTATATGCGGGACAGCAAAAGAGACACAGATGTAAAGAACCGACTTTTGGACTCTGTGAGAGAAGATGAGGGTAGGATGATTTGAAAGAATAGCATTGAAACATGTATATTACCATATATGAAACAGATCACTAGTCCTGGTTCGATGCATGAAACTGGGTGCTCAGGAATGACCCTGGGAGATGGGATGGGGAGGGAGGTGCTAGGGGGCTTCAGGATGGGGAACACATGTACACCCATGGCTGATTCATGTCAATGTTTGGCAAGACCACTACAATATTGTAAAGTAATTAGCTTCCAATTAAAATAAATAAATTAATTAATTAAAAAAAAAAAAAACTGTCCCTAAATAGTCAGGGGTAAATAATTTTTATCACAAAGACAAGAGCCTGGCACACAGTAGGTGTTCAAGTATTTCTGTTTAACATGAAGATTAAACCAGCTCTCTGAAAATGAATGATTTATTATGTCCTCATAAGCCAAAGAAGGCTGTCTATTTTTCTCTGACTGAGGAAGGGGGACCCATGGTCATGGCACTGGATGACTCCAGGAGAATGGCAAAAGATCTCAACTTCAAAGCACTCACTAAAAGTCTTCAATAACTTTAACATCTAGTAAAATGTGTCTCTGAGGTTATATTGTTCAGAAAACAGCTCTAGGTTTCCATTACCAGTCATGACCAAGTCAGTCTTTTTGGCTGCAGTTCTGGCGTTGATAGTTTCCTGCATTTGCTATTCTAGGTCTGCACTTCATGGCTCTAATGGCCATTTAATTTCAGCTTTTTCATCAGAATGAGTATTGCAGAAAAACCCAGCCAGCATTTCTGGCACCTTTATGAGCTGATCATGTATTGAATGGGGTCTCATTTAACCGTTGGAAGACTGTGAAATCTGTCCCCCTCAGAGATATAATTTGTGGACAAGTGCTCAATAAATTTAATTCTTCACTAAGGCATAATTTTCCTTTTCTTTATTTTTTGTTTGAAAGTGAAGAATTTCTATTTGAAAGTATATACATTGAGTATTGATGTCTTGGTTACATGCTTAAGCTGAAACTGTATTTGATTCTGTCTAGAACAGATATCAGATCAGATCAGATCAATACTCAGTCATGTCTGACTCTTTGTGACCCCATGAATTGCAGCATGCCAGGCCTCCCTGTCCATCACCAACTCACGGAGTTCACTCAGACTCACGTCCATCAAGTCAGTGATGCCATCCAGCTATCTCATTCTCTGTCGTCCTCTTCTCCTCCTACCCTGAATCCCTCCCAGCATCAGAGTCTTTTCCAATGAGTCAACTCTTCACATGAGGTGGCCAAAGTACTGGAGTTTCAGCCTTGGCATCATTCCTTCCAAAGACCACCCAGGGCTGATCTCCTTCAGAATGGACTGGTTGGATCTCCTTGCAGTCCAAGGGACTCTCAAGAGTCTTCTCCAACACCACAGTTCAAAAGCTTCAATTCTATGGTGCTCAGCCTTCTTCACAGTCCAACTCTCACATCCATACATGACCACAGGAAAAACCATAGCCTTGACTAGACGGACCTTTGTTGGCAAAGTAATGTCTCAGCTTTTGAATATGCTATCTAGGTCGGTCGTAACTTTCCTTCCAAGGAGTAAGCGTCTTTTAATTTCATGGCTGCAGTCACCATATGTAGTGATTTTGGCGCCCAGAAAAATAAAGTCTGACACAATTTCCACTGTTTCCCCATCTATTTCCCATGAAGTGATGGGACAGGATGCCATGATTTTCGTTTTCTGAATGTTCAGCTTTAAGCCAACTTTTTCACTCTCCACTTTCACTTTCATCAAGAGGCTTTTAGTTCCTCTTCACTTTCTGCCATAAGGGTGGTGTCATCTGCATATCTGAGGTTATCGATATTTCTCCCAGCAATCTTGATTCCAGCTTGTGTTTCTTCCAGTCCAGCGTTTCTCATGATATACTCTGCATATAAGTTAAATAAGCAGTGTGACAATATATAGCCTTGACGTACTCCTTTTCCTATTTGGAACCAGTCTGTTGTTCCATGTCCAGTTCTAACTCTTGCTTCCTGACCTGCATACAAATTTCTCAAGAGGCAGATCAGGTGGTCTGGTATTCCCATCTCTTTCAGGATTTTCCAGTTTATTGTGATCCATACAGTCAAAGGCATTGGCATAGCCAATAAAGCAGAAATAGGTGTTTTTCTGGAACTCTCTTGCTTTTTCCATGATCCAGCAGATGTTGGCAATTTGATCTCTGGTTCCTCTGCCTTTTCGAAAACCAGCTTGAACATCTGGAAATTCACAGTTCACATATTGCTGAAGCCTGGCTTGGAGAATTTTGAGCATTACTTTACTAGTGTGTGAGATGAGTGCAATTGTGCAGTAGTTTGAGCATTCTTTGGCATTGCCTTTTTGGGATTGGTATGAAAACTGACCTTTTCCCATCCTGTGGCCACTGCTGAGTTTTCCAAATTTGCTGGCATATTGAGTGCAGCACTTTCACAACATCACCTTTCAGGATTATGGAATAGTTCAACTGGAATTCTATCACCTCCGCTATCTTTGTTCATAGTGATGCTTTCTAAGGCCTACTTGA
The DNA here is from genome assembly GCF_029378745.1 of Bos indicus. Lineage (NCBI taxonomy): Eukaryota > Metazoa > Chordata > Mammalia > Artiodactyla > Bovidae > Bos > Bos indicus. The sequence goes on from NC_091771.1 coordinate 72,643,507, forward strand.
CTTCACATTCCAGGATGTCTGGCTCTAGGTTAGTGATCACACCATCGTAATTATCTGGGTCGTGAAGATCTTTTTTGTACAGTTCTTCTGTGTATTCTTGCCATCTCTTCTTAATATCTTCTGCTTCTGTTAGGTCCATACCATTTCTGTCCTTTATCGAGCCCATCTTTGCATGAAATGTTCCTTTGGTATCTCTGCTTTTCTTGAAGGGATCTCTAGTCTTTCCCATTTGGTTGTTTTCCTCTCTTTCTTTGCATTGATCACTGAAGGAGGATGTCTTATCTCTTCTTGCTATTCTTTGGAACTCTGCGTTCAGATGTTTATATCTTTCCTTTTCTCCTTTGCTTTTCACTTCTCTTCTTTTCAGAGCTATTTGTAAGGCCTCCCCAGACAGCCATTTTGCTCCTTTGCATTTCTTTTCCATGGGCATGGTCTGGATCCCTGTGTACTGTACAGTGTCACTAACCTCATTCCATAGTTCATCAGGCCCTCCATCTATCAGATCTAGGCCCTTAAATCTATTTCTCACTTCCACTGTATAATCATAAAGGATTTGATTTAGATCATACCTGAATGGTCCAGTGGTTTTCCCTACTTTCTTCAATTTCAGTCTGTATTTGGCAATAAGGAGTTCATGGTCTTAGCCACAGTCTGCTCCTGGTCTTGTTTTTGCTGACTGTATAGAGCTTCTCCATCTTTGGCTGCAAAGAATATAATCAATCTGATTTTTGTGTTGACCATTTGGTGATGTCCATGTGTAGAGTCTTCTCTTGTGTTGTTGGAAGAGGGTGTTTGTTATGACCAGTGCATTTTCTTGGCAAGACTCTATTAGTCTTTGCCCTGCTTCATTCCGTATTCCAAGGCCAAATTTGCCTGTTACTCCAGGTGTTTCTTTACTTGCTACTTTTGCATTCCCGTCCCCTATAATGAAAAGAACATCTTTTTTAGGTGTTAGTTCTAAAAGGTCTTGGAGGTCTTCATAAAACCGTTCAACTTCAGCTTCTTCAGCATTACTGGTTGGGGCATAGACTTGGAATACTGTGATATTGAATGTTTTGCTGTGGAAACGAACAGAGATCATTCTATCGTTTTTGAGATTGCATCCAAGTACTGCATTTCGGACTCTTTTGTTGACCATGATGGCTACTCCATTTCTTCTGAGGGATTCCTGCCCGCAGTAGTAGATATAATGGTCATCTGAGTTAAATTCACCCGTTCCAGTCCATTTCAGTTTTCTGATTCATAGAATGTGGACATTCACTCTTGCCATCTCTTGTTTGACCACTTCCAATTTGCCTTGATTCATGGAGCTGACATTCCAGGTTCCTATGCAATATTGCTCTTTATATCATCAGACCTTGCTTCTATCACCAGTCACATCCACAGCTGGGTATTCTTTTTGCTCTGGCTCCATCCCTTCATTCTTTCTGGAGTTATTTCTCCACTGATCTCCAGTAGCATATTGGGCACCTACTGACCTGGGGAATTTCTCTTTCAGTATCCGATCATTTTGCCTTTTCATGCTGTTCATGGCGTTCTCAAGGCAAGAATGCTTAAGTGGTTTGCCATTCCCTTCTCCAGTGGACCACATTCTGTCAGACCTCTCCACCATGACCTAACCATCTTGGGTTGCCCCACGGGCATGGCTTAGTTTCATTGAGTTAGACAAGGCTGTGGTTCTAGTGTGATTAGATTGACTAGTTTTCTGTGTATATGGTTTCAGTGTGTCTGCCCTCTGATGCCCGCTTGCAACACCTACCGTCTTACTTGGGTTTCTCTTACGTTGGGTGTGGGTTATCTCTTCACGGCTGCTTCAGCAAAGCACAGCCACTTCTCCTTACCTTGGATGAGGGGTATCTCCTCACTGCCGCCCTTCCTGCCCTTCAATGTGGGATAGCTCCTCTAGGCCCTCCTGTGCCCACGCAGCCACGGCTCATTGGAAGTGGGATTGGTCCTCCCAGCCACCGCCCCTGGCCTCGGGCGTGGGTTGCTCGTCCCGGCTGCGGTTAGTTATCTGAAACAATCTAGGGGTCAGGAGAGAGGAACAAGTCTGAGAAAAATTTTAACACTGGATCCGTAGCTTGAAGCCAGTCTTCCAAGGCTTAGACATGACGTCTGCTGGTAGAGTTTTGCTCTGAGGGAACCAAAACTCCCTCAAGATAGTTTTGAGAGAGAGAGAAAAATCCGTGCAGTTTCAGTGGTGTCTCATGGAATCCCAGGCAGGAAGCTCAGCTCAGCTTCCCAAGGGACGAGGGACAGGAACGGGGAGGAAGGCTCTCTTGTCCCTGAGCTCTTCCTGTGTCTCGCCTCCCGGCCAGATATATAACACATATATTTCTCTCCAGGGCCCTTGGTCTTTTTAATCAATAGCAGTTGATGATAGGCCAGACGAGAAATTCAAGCAAGCCTTTACTGAGGCTTGTGCTGCAGCACAAAGTATGGACACAAGAAACTGATGCCGTGTTGACTCTTTGAGAAGAGTGGGCTGGTTCCTTAAGTGGGGTGAGGGTAGGGGAGGCTTGGCAGTTTAAGCCACAGGGGTCATTTATGTGGTCTGCCCCCAGTCTTGTAGTTGCTATGTGCCAGGATTGTAAACAGTTCCCTGCTTTGCTCCCAGCAGCTCAGAAATGCCAGTTGGCTTGTGGTGTTTTTGTATCTTACTGTTCATAAGTGCCTTTCCACGTGTAAAGATGTGTTTAGTCTCTTATGATTTCTTTGTATTTTGTTGCTAAAGAGACGTTAGTCCAGGTGTAAGCACTCCCGTAGAGGGTTCCGGGTCCCAGCCTGTCTCATCACCTTTTGCTTGTTGCTGTGTCAGCTTAGACTATGTGAGGCTGTAGCCATGCAGTCAATGGTTGGATGGTTTGAACAGCTGTGCAGTCTGTTCCTTCCTTTAGCTGATGCCCTCGATGGGCTGACTGTGCAAGGCTCAGTCTTAGCTGGAGTTGCAACTGTATAAGTGCATGAATGATGTAGTGTCTCCCCTCTGTGTGACTTAGTATTCCTCTGGGGATTCAGAGGTAGGGAGGGCAGTGCCAGCTGGGGATGTGCTAAGCTTGTTCCCAGTAGGGTTAGTATGTGAGATGGGCCGGAAGGGTGGGTGGGGTCAGTACTCAGGGTGTCCAGGCAGAGGCCACCTGGGGAGTGTGGACTTAGGTGCTGGTGGGTCACTGGTGGGTATTAAGCTTGTGGACACTCAGAGATGCTGTAAGGAGATCAGGAGGGAGTTGTCTTGGGGTAGGTCAGTGGTATTGGGGAGGGCTAGGGAAGAAACCAGCAAAAGAAACGTTGCATTATTGAAATAACTAATAGTGAGTGAGATTCTGAAATTATGTTGTTTCCAGAAGAAAAGAAAATTGGGAGAGAGATGAATTGTGTCAGAACAGGTGAGAGCTGGTACCTGGCTGACAATGGGAGAGGTGGTGTGGAGAGAGAACTCAGGCTGCGGTGGTTGAAAGCCTGTGATCGTGTCCTCAGACCACTCTCAGTACATCCTGCCTCCTGATGGCCACAGGCTCATGGAGGGTAGAAGTCACTGTGCTCAGTGTTAGGTTCTCAGTGAGCTTGGATGAGAGGAGGAAGGAATGAATGAATCCCATCTTCCGTCAGCTGATATTTGACAGAAATGAAAGGATCCTGTCTTTCTTTTCCAGCAGACCGGTTTTCACGTTTAGTTTTTACTCTTTCTCCTTTTTAAGTAGAAGTTTGCAATCACATTTATGACTCTGAGGCATGATAGATGGGGTGTCAAGAGGTTTAAGGTAGTAAATTACTATTTATGTGTCATTTTCTTTCTCAAACATCCTCACATGCTTGTTTCAGTTGCACCCCCTGTGTTGGTAAGAATTCAGTTTGCCTGTGGGTCCCAGAGTTACCCAGGTTAAAGCTGCTTACAGGGTTCATTTGTTTTTCTCTCATGCAATAATCCTTGTGAGGCTCTGAATGGGTTTCCAGAGGCTGCGGATACAAAGTACCACAAAACATGTAGCTTAAACCACAGGAATGTTTTGTTTCACAGTCCTGGAAGCTAGAAGTCTGAAATCAAAGTGTTAACAGGGTCAGGATACCTCTGAATCCGATAAAGAAGCATCCTTTCTTGCCTATGCTAGCTCTGAGTAGTTGCAGGCAAACCCTGGCGTTCCTTGGCTTGAAAGCCATCACCCCAGCCTCTGTCTCCATCATCAGGTAGCTGTATTTTTGCATGCCTATCTGTCTCTGCATTTCTCATGAAGACTCCAGTCATATTGGATTCAGGGCCCACCCTAATCCACTGTGAACTCACTTTAATTGATTATATTTACAACAAGCAAATTTCCAAATAAAGTCACATTTTGAGCTAACTGGGGTTCAGTTCAGTTCAGTCACTCAGTCGTGTCTGACTGTTTGTGACCCCATGAATTGCAGCATGCCAGGCCTCCCTGTCCATCACCAACTCCCGGAGTTCACCCAAACTCTTGTCCATCAAGTCGGTGATGCCATCCAGCCATCTCATCCTCTGTTGTCCCCTTCTCCTCCTGCACCCAATCCCTCCTACCATCAGAGTTTTTTCCAATGAGTCAACTCTTCACATCAGGTGTCCAAAGTATTGGAGTTTCAGCTTTAGCATCAGTCCTTCCAAAGAACACCTAGGACTGATCGCCTTTAGAATGGACTGGTAGGATCTCCTTGCAGTCCAAGGGACTCGCAAGAGTCTTCTCCAACACCACAGTTCAAAAGCATCAATTCTTCGGCGCTCAGCTTTTTTCACAGTCCAACTCTCACACCCATACATGACCACTCGAAAAACCATAGCCTGAACTAGACGGACCTTTGTTGGCAAAGTAATGTCTCTACCACTCTAGCTTTTCTCATTGAATTATGTATAGCATTTGCAAGACAAGAAGGAATTTTCTTGTATGTGTTTGTCAGCTTTGTAGCAGTTTATAAGACTTGGTTTTATTCAGCTACTTTGCATCAATAGCTACTAAGTGAGAGGTGCAGCCATTCCTGCTGTGGAAGAGAGAGGACATTGACTAAGGAGAAGAGTCAGTGATTGTGAAAAGATGCTTGTAAAATATTTTTTAAGAGATAGAAACTTAAGACTATTTTCTTTTTAGAATGATGACATAAGTGATAATTTATGACAAGTAGTGATATGATATTGACACACGAGGGGGAAAGCAGAGTGTACGGGGTTTGCATTCAGAGTCTCTGTCATTGGTCTTGTGTTCTCAGCCTGTCCTGTGCCACCTGCTTCCTGATGTCCTGGGGAGGGCCTTCCTCTCTGAGTTCTAGCAGTGCCACATGGTGCTTGGCACGTGGTGGGATTTAGTTAGTATTTATGAAATAATTTCCTACCAGCTCACCTGTTTATTGTTGGTAACCCAAAAGTAAAACAGTGAAAATGCCCAGGTTCTAAATGTACTGGAGTTTGAAGCCATATTCTCTTATTAGAGAGGAACCAGTATACTTGTTGAGAAGGTAACAAAGAGAGCCCCATGGCCAGGAACTCTTTATCTGTTTTATACATGCACACACACATACACACATACACACACACACACACACACATACACACATACTGTATATATGTATGTATATGCTATATTATATATATATATATGCTGTACTATATTATATACTTAGATGTACATATACTATAATAATAGTATATCACATACTATATACTATTTAATATTTCTCATGTGAACCAAGACCTAATAAAATTCAGTTGTAAAATGATAGGTAGGTATAAACGATAGGTATAAACCTTTATTGCAAATTCAAGAGAAGCAATTGTTTTGTTTGTCCTTTGTTTTTACAATATAAACAACCTACATTTTGCCTTTTTCTGTAGAACTTTCTGTTACTTGATGAGATAACACAGTGCCACCCTCTGCTGCCATCAAATGGTAAAACTATTGTGGATGTACAGGCATTTACAGCTTCTTGGGAAAAGGTAAGAAACCTTCCATTCCAAAACTGTAACTGCTAAAAGACCACTGGGACATAGATTTATTGGAAACTTTTGATATTTTACACATACTGTAAAATGTGACTTGCTCATTTACTGAGAATATGTTATAAAAATTGTCAGAATCAGGAATAAGTTTTGCAATGAATGGAGATTAAGTGTAAAATCAGCCTGAGGAAATTGACATGTTGCTGTTTTTCTCATTTTCAAGAGAGCTTTTAATTAGCACGTGTTGAACTTAAAGTGCATAAATTGTTCTTTTATTTTTTAGCTTATTTTTCATTATGTTTTATTGGAGAGTATTATGGCAGAAAGTGAAGAGGAACTAAAAAGCCTCTTGATGAAATTGAAAGAGGAGAGTGAAGAAGTTGGCTTAAAGCTCAACATTCAGAAAACTAAGATCGTGGCATCTGGTTCCATCACTTCATGGGAAATAGATGGGGAAACAGTGGCAGACTTTTTTGGGAGGGCTCCAAAATCAGTGTAGATGGTGATTGCAGCCATTAAATTAAAAGACGCTTACTCCTTGAAAGGAAAGTTATGACCAATCTAGATAGCATATTCAAAAACAGAGACATTACTTTGCCAACAAAGGTCCTTCTAGTTAAGGCTATGGTTTTTCCAGTGGTCATATATGGATGTGAGAGTTGGACTGTGAAGAAAGCAGAGCACCGAAGAATTGATGCTTTTGAACTGTGGTGTTGGAGAAGACTCTTGAGAGTCCCTTAGACTGCAAGGAGATCCAACCAGTCCATTCTAAAGGAGATCAGTCCTGGGTGTTCTTTGGAAGGACTGATGCTAAAACTGAAACACCATTACTTTGGACACCTGATGTGAAGAGTTTACTCACTGGAAGAGACTCTGATGGTGGGAGGGATTGGGGGCAGGAGGAAAAGGGGACGACAGAGAATGAGATGGCTGGATGGCATCACCAACTCGATGAACATGAGTTTGAGTGAACTCCAGGAATTGGTGATGGACAGGGAGGCCTGGCATGCTGCAATTCATGGGGTTGCAAAGAGATGGACACGACTGAGTGACTGAACTGAACTGATTAAATATAATTCCCTGTGCTATACAATAGGATCACCTTTAAAAAACATATAGAGCACAAATACATCTTTTCTTAAAAACCCAGATCTAACATTTTGAGCTGAAATGTGAAGTGTAAGTTGCTTCAGTTGTGTCTGAGTCTTTGTGACCCCATGGACTGTAGCCCACCAGGACCTTCTATCCATGGGAGTGGATACCCACCCCAGTATTTCTGTTGTTGTTGTTCAGTCACTCAGTCATGTCCAAATCTTTGACACTACATGGACTGCACCACGCCAGACTTCCCTGTCCTTCACCATCTCCCAGAGTTTGCTCAAAGTCATGTCCATTGAGTCGATTATGTCATCCAACAATTTCGTCCTCTGTGGTCCCCTTCTCTTCCTGCCTTCAGTCTTTCCCAGCATCAGGGTCTTTTCCAATAAGTCGGGTCTTTGTATCAGGTGGCCAAAGTATTAGAGTTTCAACTTCAGCATCAGTCCTTCCAATGAATATGCAAGATTGAGTTCCTTTAGGATTGACTTGTTTGATCTCCTTACTGTCCAAGGGACTCTTGAGTCTTCTCTAACACTACAGTTCAAAAGCATCAATTTTTTGTTGCTCAGCCTTCTTTATGGTCCAACTCTCACATCCATATATGACTAGTGGAAAAATCTTAGCTTTGACTATACATACCTTTATCGGCAAAGTAATGTCTGCTTTTTAATACACAGTCTAGGTTTGCAATAGCTATTCTACCAAGGACCAAGCATCTTTGAATTTCATGGCTGCAGTCACTGTCTGTAGTGACTTTGGAATAAAATCTGCCACTGTTTCCACTTTCCCCCTTTCTATTTTGCATGAAGTGATGAGACCAGATGCCATGATCTTAGATTTTCGAATTTTGAGTTTTAAGCCAACATTCACTCTTTTTCACTCTCCTCTTTCACCTTCATCAAAAGGCTCTTTAGTTCCTCTTTACTATCTGCCATCATCTGCATGTTTGAGATTGTTGATATTCTGTCAGAATTCTAGATTCCATTTTGTGATTCATCTAGCTTGGCATTTTGCATCATGTAGTCTGCCTAAAAGTTAAACAAGCAAGATGACCATATACAACATTGACGTACTTCTTTCCTGTTTTTTAACCAGTCTGTTGTTGCATGCTGCTTCTAGCTGTTGCTTCTTGATCTGCATACAGGTTTCTCAGGTGACAGGTAATGTGGTCTGGTCTTCACATCTCTTTAAACATTTTCTACAGTTTGTTGTGATCTCTACTATCAAAGGCTTTAGTCAATGAAGCAGAAGTAGATGTTTTTCTGGAATTACCTTGCTTTTTCTGTGATGTAACAGGTATCAGCAATTTGCTCTCTGGTTGCTCTGCCTTTTCTAACTCCAGGTTGTACCTCTGGAATTTCTCAGTTCACGTACTACTGAAGCCTAGCTTGAAGAATTTTGAGTGTTACTTTGCTAGCATGTGAAATGAGCTCAGTTATGCAATAATTCAAACATTCTTCTGTCCATATGTGAATCCAGTAAAATTATGTTGATTATTGTTATATTTTCCACTTTCTAAAAAAAAACTTGTGTTACTTTATTAAAATGTGTAAGTTAAATTAAAAACTTTAATTTGTAGACATCAGAGACCCCAACCCTACAAAAACTTTCCTTTACTGTCAGACCTGGTGAAATGTTAGCAGTGGTTGGACCTATGGGAGCAGGAAAGGTAAGTTATGGTGATGCAACACCACATCCCCTGTTAAATTCTCAGAATTGAGCCCAGATCTGTGTGTGACTTAGTTTGCACTGAGTGTATCTAGAACAGCATCTCTCTAGGTGTGTTCCATGAGACATTCATTTTACCAGAATGTTTCATGGCCAAATAAATCAGGATAAACCCCCACTGTCTTTTCCTTCTTGGTGCTTCACATTGCCCTGTTAGGAACTGCCTGTGGGGAATTTGGACGTCTCAGTGAAGAAAATTATCTATGTGACAGCTGTTCAGGATAGACAGAGACAATGAGGACTTCTTTTCATCTTAGTGGCCCTTCCAGAAAGTCTGGAGGTCATAAAGGCTCTTCCTGGAAGCTTTGAGCATTTCCTTCTGTGACTTGACGTGATCCCATCAGTACACATGTAGCGAATGTGAAACCACGTGCTGGAGATAAAGGTACAGATGTGAGCAAGATCCTGACTCTCTGCCTTTCAGAGGCAACCAAGTTCAGGGGCGAGACAGATATGCAGACATATTATTTCAGCCCAGTGTCATGAGCACTCTGATGGTATGGATACACACACGCCACATCTGTGTGATGTTGAAGATTGAAAGGAAAGGTGCACATGCACTTGGTCTGAAACAACAAAATACCGAAACCTAATGTGGGATGTGAGCTTCCCTGGTGGCTCAGTGATAAAACAATCCCCTGCTAATGCAGGAGACACAGGTTCGGTCCCTGGTCTGGGAAGTTCTCACTTTGCAATTGTGGAACAACTAATCCTATGCACCACAGCTGTTGGGCCTCTGCTCTAGAGCCTGGGAGCTGAAACTACTGAGCCCTTGGGCCATAACTGCTGAAGCCTGCCTGCTAGAGACTGTGCTCTTCAACAAGAAAATCCATACACTGCAATGAAGACCCAGTGGAAGCAAAAATAAATAAAAAATTAGAATTGTGGTATGGCAGAAACCAACACAACATTGTAAAAAATAAATGAAAAAAAAAAGAACTAAAAATAAATTAATTAATTTAATTATTTTTTAAAATGTGGGATGTGTACATGAAGGGTGTTGATTTCCTCTATGATGGGCTTTTGCTCTGCAGACACAACTCACTTCAGAGTTCTTTCAGTTAATCATCTTTGGCTATATTCTTCACACATAGCTTTTTAAGAACAAGTATTTGTCAAGTGAAGGATACCAGATGCAGGAATAATTGCAAAAACATCAGATACATAAAATACACATCCTGCCTGGCTCTGCTAGAGAAGGATGTTAGGCATTCTCAATTATTCTTTGCTGAGTAGAATTTCATTTGAGGGGATACTCCGGCAGAGTAGATTGTTTATACTATTAATATATTCCTATCAGTCATTTTCATTGACCATTAGTGTTAGTTTCTTTTCTTTTCTTTTTTTTTGTCTCAATTGAGAGAGCTGTACTTTATTCTGTTCTGAAGGAAACATGTATCAAGCACCAGGGTGGGGTTGGCTGTACTCTGGGTTGTGTTCCCTCTTTAGTGCTGCCTGTTCACGTGTGCATGTTGCCGTCTATTGCAGTCGTCACTGTTAAGAGATCTGCTGGGGGAGCTGCCCCCGAGCCAGGGGAAGGTCAGCATGCTTGGGAGGATCACATATGTTTCTCAGCAGCCCTGGGTGTTTCCAGGAACTGTGAAGAGTAACATTTGGGACTAAATATGAAAAGGAACGATATGAAGAAGTAATAAAGGCTTGTGCTTTGGAATGGGTGAGTAATGACTTCTAAGTTGCATATACTTGAATTTCAAATAATGATAGTGGTTTAAACTACAAAATTTGTTAAATAAGCAGGCGTACATATGCTATCATTTTAATTCTTATATGTTAATAACACAGAGAATACATTATCTGAAGGGGGGATTGTTTCATTCTGTGAGGTTTTCGTTCACTTTCAACTTTTTTAATGGAAAGTTACAAGTATTTACAAAAATAGAGAGCATGGTGTAATGAGCCCTCATGTACCAGCCCCAGCTTCAGCCAGAATCAGCTTGTGGCCAGTCTTGCTGCATCCCTACCCATGCCAGCCCCATACCCACCCCAGAGTATTGTGGAGCAGATCCTAGACCTCAAATTAGTTCATCTGTAAACATTTCATTATTTTTCTCTAAAAGATAGGAAAGCTTTGGGAAAAAAATCACTACTTTATTTCACCTGGAAAATACCTCAAATTCCTGAATATCACCCACCTGCTAGTCTGTGTTTACATGCTGCTGATCATCTCACTGAGAAATCTTCACCACTGTTGGAAGCCACACAAGGTCTGCCCCCTGCACTTGGCTGATGCCTCCTTGGTCCCTTTCAGTCTGTGAGTTTCTCTCTCCGTTTCATTTTTGACTTGTAATATATTATTTTAAGAAAATAGAATGCTCCTAAACTTCTTTTTAATACTGCATAATTTCACTGAGGGAGACTGTTTTCAGAAATGGCATTGTGTTTCACAGAGAATGGTAAGATGAAAGGTTGAACTGTATATTGGGAATTAAATAAGATTAGTGAATAAATTATAACTAAACTTAAGCAATATAAGAATACAATTTGGTAAAAAGAAAGGAAAAAGGGTAAATAATGTTAAATACTATGTTACTCTCTCAGGTTGTAAAAACTCAGTGAATAATAGCATTAAAGGTCTCCCCTCAGGATCTTTCAGTGCAGTCTGGACATCTGACTGCTCTTTTGTACTGTGAGGAAAAAACAGGGACAGATTTTTAAAGTTGTGGTGTTGAAGGCTCCAAACCTTTTACCATTACCATTACCTTTGTGAGGAAATGGTAATTCTCCTGAACAACGGCTTGAACATCATAGGTTGCATCAGGTGTGTGTGTTCATGCTAAGTCACTTCAGTCGTGTCCAGCTCTGTGGCCCTATGAACTATAGCCCACCAGACTCCTCTGTCCATGGGATTCTCCAGGCAAGAATACTGGAGTGGGTTGCCATTTCCTTCCCCAGGGATCCTCCCAACCCAGGAATCAAACCTGAGTCTCTGTCTCCTGCATTGGTGGGTGGGTTCTTTACCACCAGCACCACCTGGGAAGCCCTGCATCAGGTGAGCAGCATTTTACAATGATGTGGACACACAGAATTGCTTGTTTAATGGGCCTGCTTCTTTACTTCAGGTTCTTGTTCATGGGTGACTGTACATTTGCAGAAATGATGTCAAGTTAGCAGGGATGAGCTAGATTTTTATTAAATGGTCTAGGTACCATATAAGAAGGGAAAGCAAACATGGAACAGTGAGAACAGTAGCCTCCATTAATTCAGAGTCCACGTGCAAATCATTTTTCTGCCTTTCACACATGTGCATGCACACATGTAAAAAGGTTTATGAGTTATTCATTCTTTATGAGTGCTTTCGATATTCCCATCTTCATTTTATAGTTAGTAAAACTGAGGCCGGGACAGATGAGACACCTCATCTCTACATTTGTAGCTCAAGTTCAGATCCTTGGGACCAATGCTTTGCCGCAGCCTCGTGGGGTTACTGGACCACTAATGTGGGCAGTGTTCTGGGGCTTCACCCACATGGGGCATGTGTGCAGCACAGACTTTGGTGGAAGGGGCCCTGCAGGACTGGGATGCACAGCAGTTCCTCTGTACATGATGTGACATTTATAAACATGGACTTCTCTCCTATTCTGCTGCATAATTGGGACATGAATTTGGGTCCCTCATGCCCATCCCCTCCTTGGCAGGAAGGGCCCAGTGTGGAGAAGTAGTGGAGAGGAGAGTTCTGGCCCCAGGCTCATCACTTGCCCACTGTCACTCTGGACACGTCCTATTACATGCCTGGACCTCTGATATTTCTGCAGCAAAATGAGGACTTTGGGTCCGAGGGTTTCAAGGAGGTTTTCTTGCTGCTCTGAAATGTCATCTTGTTCATCAGAGGTTAGCAAGGTCTTTACAACACCTGGGAAGCACTTAGTAAGTTATGAGAGCATCTGCTTATCTCCTTCTGGATCCCAGGTATCAGTGGATGGTCATAAGGCAGACACAGGAAATAGTGGCATCTTGGAGTTAGTCTGCCCATAGACACAGAGACGGCATGTCTGGTAGAAAAGGCTTGGCCTTTGGAGAGAAACAGTCCTGGGTAGTGACTCCAAGTGTTTGTCTCAGTTTCCTTTCTTGTTAAATGGAGGAGGGGTGGGATTCCTGTAAAGGCTCAAGACAATGCCTGTGAAATGTAAACAAACCAGTGTTTCAGTAAATGATGACCATTGTTGCTATTCTAACCTTTTTCTCTCCATCCATCTATCCATCTATATAAAAATAATAAAGATTTCTCCTTATTGTTCTCCTTACTCCCACCTCCCCCAAATCCTGGAGGTAAAGCCATGAAAAAGCAGTATTTATTTATTTATTAAAAATTTATTTAATTGTAGGATAATTATAATATTGTGATGATTTTTCTATACATTAGCATGAATTGGTCATGGGTATACATATGCCCCCCATCCTGAACCCACCTCCCACCTCCCTACCCACCCTGTCCCTCTAGGTTGTCCCAGAGTCCTCACTTTGAGTGACCTCCTCACTTTGAGTGACCTGCTTCATGTGTCAAACTTGCACTGGCCATCTACTTTACATATGTTAATATACATGTTTCAATGCTATTCTCTCAAATCATCTGACCTTCACCTTTTCCCACTGAGTCCAAAAGTCTGTTCTTTACATCTGTCTCCTTTGCTTTCTTGCATGTAAGATTGTTATTACTGTCTTTCTAAAAGCAACATTTTTTATATAACATATGTTAAAAACAACTAAATGTATTATACTAGATTAGATTGAAGTAATCATTTAAGTTCATTGAGCTGAAAACTTTTCTGGAACAAAATAGCGAGACATGAAGTAATCACACTGACAACATCAATTCAGGCTGATGACATCAACTCCAAGGTCTAGGAGTCAGAAGGTTCAGGAATTGAGTCCTGGTTTCTCTGTTGATCAGGTATGAGGTTTTGACTGATTGATCCTTACAAGCCTGTTACTTCATCTGTAAAATGGAGATATTAAGACTATCAACCTCATGAGTTTGTTTTGAAGATGAAATGTGGTCGTGATTTTAAAGCACCTGCTTGCTAGGGACATAAAAATCATTCTGTAAGTATTAGAATGATTTTGAAAACAAATTAATTCTTAATCATAAGCTCAGTCAGTTTCTGGTAAAATTACATCCATAAAATGGGACATATAAGAAAGAAGGTATCTGAGTATTAACTTCCATTGTTTGAGTTGGTATTTCTGTAGGTGCTCTACACACAGTTCATTGTATGAATCAACAATATTCTGTTACCATAATATAACCAAATAGTGTGCAACATTTGTCTCCATGTTATCTTTAAGGCTTTTGAAAATGTTTAGTGAACATATCTTTAAAGGTATCAAATTGATAAATTTTAGTTTAATATTTTCCCACATAGATCACTTACTTGGGCATTTTCTTTTCAGACTGCCTTGACAACCATAGGATAGTAAGTTTATTGACACTTACATATCCAAGTGTAGAGGCCTTTAAGTCTTGAATTACTTAAGTGTTGTTTTCATTTCAAACATACTTTCAGTCACCACCTGGACAGCATGATGTGAAAGAGCAGAAGGCTCTGAACTGACATGAGCTGGTTCAGATTCCAGCTCTTCTGTTTAAAAGCTGACCAGTGATGTGGTCCTCACTCAGTCTCAGTTTCTTCATCTGTGAAATGGGGCCAACACTTACTGTGCAGCTTGGTGTGAGCATTAGAGATAATCAGCATCAGGTTCCAGAACAGAGGTTGGTGCACAGATCTTACCCTCCCAGGAGCTATGAGAAGCCATGTGCACATGTACAAATGATGGAGCAGAATAAGACGGGTCCTTCACGAGAAATGAGAAATGTAAACAGAACCCAGCAGGAAGAGAGACGAGTCCAGGATGGTTCCATGGGAGAGTGTGTTTGGGCTGAGCCTGGAAAGATGGGTGGGATATTTACAGGCCATGAGAGGAGGGGCAATTCTACATGGAAGAAAAGCTGTGAAGGAAGGCAGGGCTCCTGCTGTTTGACTCTGGAACCCAGCCCTCCTCTGCCAGGGCCTCACATCTGGCCACATTAACCATTTCAGCAGTCTGCTTCGTGGTGCTTCTACTGTAAGTCTCAACCATCGCTGAAGAGCCCTTGATGTGCTTCTGGACGGATGGCATCAAACCAGCATCACCATTTCCTAGTTTTCCTCTAGTGTGTGTGTCTGCTATTCAGTGAGAATTGGTTAAATTTTGGGGCTTCCCTGGTGGGTCAGACAGTAAAGAATCTGTCTGCAATGCAGGAAGACCTGGGTTCACTCCCTGGGTTGGAAAGATCCCTTGGAGAGGGAAATGGCAACTCACTCCAGTATTCTTGCCTGGAGAATTCCAGGGACAGAAGAGCCTGGTAGGCTGTAGTCCATGGGATCACAGAATTGGACACGACTGAGTGACTAACACTTACTTACTTAACTTAGAGGTGACAAATATGAATAAGAACACTTTCTTGTCAGTGAAAGGAACTATAATATATGCCCAATGCAGGCTTTTTCCCTTTAATCAGAACATGTTGGATGAGAAATCAACTTGACTAGGTTTTACTTCAAATCCCCCAAAATGTTTTTCCCCTTGGTGGCTTGTTCATATATAATTTGTGAAGTCAACAACATATTCAAAGTATTACTACCAGACTCAGAGATAGTTTCTTATTTCCTGGAAAGAGAGGCCGTGAGTGCTTTTTCTAGCATGTGGTTAATATTGCTGTATTACAACGTGGTGCTATGTTAAGAAGAAAACAAATTTGAACAACATAAAGCATAAAAACTAAGTGGAACAGTTTGCAAGGACTGTCAACAGTGAAAGAGAGGCCAAGTAATTGTGTGTGGGGGCATGAGGCTGAGAACTTAACATAAAGCTCGTTTTTTCAATGAAAACCAAAAGCAAGAGATGGTGTTAATTTCTGAGCTCAAGAAAGAAAGAATGTGAGGTAATTATACATTATCACAACAGAACATTTGCTGCCTTTCATCAGATGCACCTCCATTAAGATTTGAGTGAGTGGAGAACCTGTGTGTGTCTGTGTGGTGTCAGGGAGGGTTACGATGGAGTCTCTTTCTTCTGTGGTGGTCATGTGCTTTGTATGTTATGATTCGCACTGTAAACAGGGTCCTACTGTTGGCTTGATGAGAAAATAGGGATCAGTCACCAAGAGCAAGTTATAATCAACTCATGTCCTTTTTTCATTTGTGGAGGTATTCATATACTTCTTTAGATTTTCACAGCATCACAGCATCCTTGAGTTCAGTGATGCTGGTTTCTGCAGCACATTCTATAGAAGAGGAAAATGAGACTTAGGGAGATCAAAGGACTTGTTTGTCATGGTGGCACCAGTGAGCTACTTGCTTTCTCCCCAGATTTGTTGCAGTAGAGACAAAGAAGTAAGGGCTTCATCTGCAGAAAGGTACTGCTGTGCATCTTAGGTTGAGGCATGGGGGGTTTAGTGATAAAAAATCCAAACCCTGTCTATGACAGAATGTGCCAATTGATAATTATAGGCAACCTAAGACTTCTAATGAAATACCATGTAACTTAAGTCTAAGGCAGAGGAACCAGAGATCAAATTCCCAACATCTGTTGGATCATAGAAAAAGCAAGAGAAATCCAGAAAAGCATCTACTTCTGCTTCATTGGTATGATAAATCCTTTCACTGTGTGGATCACAACAAAGGGTGGAAAATCCCTAAAAGAGATGGGAATACCAGACCACCTTACAGGCCACCTGTGAAACCTGTATAGAGGTCAAGATGCAACAGTTAGAACTGGACATGGAACAACGGACTGATTCCAAATTGGGAAAGGAGTACAAGGCTGTATATTATCACCCTGCTTATTTAACTTACATGCAGAGTACACCATGTGAAATGCCAGGCTGGATGAAGCACAAGCTGGAATAAAGATTGCTGGGAGAAATATCAATAACCTCAGATATGCAGATGACACCATCCTTATGGCAGAAAGCAAAGGGGAACTAAAGAGCCTCTTGATGAAGGTGAAAGAAGAGAGCGAAAAAGTTGACTTAAAACTCAACATTCAGAAAATTAAGATCATGGCATCCAGTTCCATTACTTCATGGCAATAGATGGGGAAAGAATGGAAACAGTGACAGACTTTATTTTCTTGGGCTCCAAAATCACTGCAGATGGTGACTGCAGTCATGAAATTAAAAATGTTTGCTCCTTGGGAGTAAAGCTATGACAAACCTAGACAGCATATTAAAAAGCAGAGCCATTACTTTGCCTACAAAGGTCCATGTAGTCAAAGCTGTGGTTTTTCTAGTAGTCATGTATGGATGTGAGAGTGGACCATAAAGAAAGCTGAGTGCAGAAGAATAGATGCATTTGAACTGTGGTGTTGGAGAAGACTCTTGAGAGTCCCTTGGGCTGTAAGGAGATCTAACCTGTTACTCCTAAAGGAAATCAGTCCTGAATATTCATTGAAAGGACTGATGCTGAAGCTCCAATACTTTGACCACCTGATGGGAAGAATCAACTCATTAGAAGAGTCTGATGCTGAAAAAGATTGAAGGCAGGAGGAGAAGGGGATGACAGAGGATGAGATGGTTGGATGGCATACCCAACTCAGTGGACATGAGTTTGAACAAGCTCCAGGAGATGGTAAAGGACAAGGAAGCCTGGAGTGCTGCATTCCTTGGGATCACAAATAGTCAGACACAACTGAGTGACTGAACAACTACTTAAGCCTGATTATCTCATCATTTTGGGAATGTTCTCGTCATCTATTCTTTTTTTTCCTCATGGCACTCTGGGGAAAATAGGCTGATTTGTCTATTTGCTTCTTAAATAATAGTCAAATATAACTTTTGATCGATTCCCAGATCCTCAAGTTACAACTTTATTTCCTTCTTAGCTTTGAGTTTGTCCTGCTTTCACAGACAAGCATCTGCTTAGTCCAGCTGATCTGCTGGGTGTCCTTTGAACACACTGTTTCTTTCCTTTCAGTTTTCCTGCCCAGCTTGCTCTTTCTGCTCCCATTTCTTATACAGACCTTGTCTGTCATTTACTTTAACTATCACTGTGAAGACTTAAGTGTTATTCCTTCTCTGAAAGTGGGAAGCTAAGGCAGAGATCAGGAAAATTTCTTTTGAAGAGACACTCATTCCTTGATAAAAACCAGTCCTGTGCCTTTGCCAGCCTGGGCCACCAGCTCTCACACCTGTGTCTCTAGCACAGACCTTCACATCTGCCTGTCCAGCTGCACCGTGACATCACCGAGAGGTCATCTCAGTTTGTCCACAAGCGAAGTCTCCTAAACCTGTATCCACCATCTTCCCCAACTCAGTAAATGGAGACTCTGTCCTTCCCCCTCCTCACCCCAAACACCACAGTCTCCTCTTCTCTTACAGCCACACCCATGCTGTCAGCAGGTCTTTCGGACTCCACCTTCAACATGTGCCTGGAGTGTAACCCCATCTCTCCATTCCCACTGCTCTCACTCTGGTCCTGACCACCATCATCTCTCACCTCGATTATTCCAGTAGCATCCTCATTTGTATCCACCCTCACCTTTCCCCACTTACTGTCTTTTTCTGTAAAGCACAGGAGCGATTCCTTAAAACCTCAAACCAGGTCTGTCCCCCTCCTCCTGTTACTGTGGTGACCACAGGCTCCTTCTGCTCTGGCTCCGCTCTCACTCCCCTCATTATCACTCTGTTCTCCTGGCCTCCTTGTCCTGAACCCCTTGGGCATCTCCCTGTGGCCCCTGAACTCGCCCTTCCCTCTGTGTGGAGCAGCCTCTCCAGGTCTGCCTGAGCCCCTCCTTGCCCCAGATCTACTCACACCTCCTCTGAGCAGAGCCCTCACACTCCAGTGTGGACTCACTTCCCTCCTTTACTCTCCACCCCCCTGAGCCAGCTTGCTTTTCCTTCCTGTCCCCAGGCCTTGTGCTCAGGTTAATTTTCCATATCATCTGTCTTCCATCATGGAAAGAAACTCTAGGAGCTTTGTTTCTTCACACCTGAGTTCAGTGTGCCCAGAGCAATGCCTGTCATATAGTAGGTCCTCAGTAAATATCTGTTAAAATGGTCAAACACATAGATGCTGTGCAAAACTACAGAATGAATACAAAAAACACTGAGAGTGTGTGTGTGTGTCTGTGTTTTTTTTTTTTTTTTTTTTTTTTTAATGTTCAAGATCACAGTTTAGTTACTCTGACTGATACCCATTGCTCTAGCTTCCCAGGTCGCTCAGTGGTAAAGAACCCACCTACCAGTGCAGAAGACGCAGGAGACACTGATTCGATCCCTGGGTCAGGAAGATCTCCTAGAGGAGGAAATAGCAAACCACTCCAGTGTTGTTGCCTGGAGAATCCCATGGACAGAGGAGCCTGACAAGCCCTAGTCCAATGGGTTACAAAGAGTTGAATATGACTTAGCAGCTGAGCATGTATGCACGTTAATCAAATACTTGTATGAGGAACTAATGCTAAAAGTGTAAGATGGTAGTAGAGCACAATTTATATCTTTTTCTTTCCCCTCTTTTCTATATGTATAGGATTTACAGCTTTTGGAGGAAGGAGATCTAACTGAGATAGGAGATGGAGGAACACTGCTGAGTGAAGGACAGAAAGCCCGGGTCAGCCTCACCAGGTAAATGGGGTTTCAGTTGCCATCTGCCCCCTCTCCTCCGCAGCTCCTAGTGGACGTGAGCACACAGACCCTGCTCACCGCGTGGGCCTGTGTGAAACAGGGTCTTGGTCCTTTCCCTGGGCTCCTGGAATGAACCTGGAGTTGTTGGATGCCGTCATGATTGAGAGATGAGACCCAGGGAGTGTGAAGTGTCCTCTCCTGACATCTCTCTGTGTTTTCTAGAGCTGTGTATCAGGATGCAGACATCTACCTCCTGGACAATCCGCTCAGCACAGTGGATGCAGTAGTCAGCAGGGACTTTGAACAGTGAGTTTGCTCCTGTTTTCTATCATTTCTTCTTTCCAAGAGCCCTGTAGAGATGAGGGAAGAGAGCTCAGGCAGGTCTTTGTGCTCCAGGAGACTCAGCTCCCTCTGCCCTGGTGTCCCTCCCTCCCCTCCCTTCCATCCACAGAAGATCCATCATAGAGAAATCTTGCATCCTGATGAGGTCAGGACAGGAAAATACAACAGGTGCTTCCAGTTTGTGGGGGCCAGGGGGTCCATGCTTTAGGGAGTGACAAATAGATGGCAGTTTCCCTCCTGCTACTTGCAGTTGGTTACCAGATACTCTGGGTGGATTCAGACCCCAGGAATAAGAAAGATGATATAGGGTTTTTAAATCAGAGAGTGAAACTCTATAACCTGGTACTTGGCTGCCAGTTTTTTTCCTCCATCATTTGCTTAAGGCATGTTAGAGGCGAAATTTTGGGTACTGACATAGGGCTTCCATGGAACAACCCTGTTGGTTTATGCTTGTTATTCTATCACTTTGGAAATAAAGTCTTTATTAAGTCTAGACTTAATAAAGTCTAGAATTTGAGAATCATGTATTCCACATCTGAGTATGATTTCAATCATTTCAAGTTATTTCATGGATGCTTACTAGAAGTAATACTTAGACCTACAATGTAGTGTCATCTATAGTCTGGCTTGAATCTTGACTCTTATTCCTGTTTCCAGAATGTAGAACTTGTCAGTAGCTCCTGGTTGGCTACACAATGACTAAAGTAGAACAACTCTGATTCTTTTCTGTGTATAATGTGTCCTAAGACACACTGACTGAGGCCTCTTATGGAGTCTAGACTGGTCTTTTTGAAAGCCTTGCAAACTTGTTTTTCTTCTAAAACAGCCTTCACATCTCCCCCACGGTCAGGTCGCTTGCTGTTGTTCACTTTGTTAAAGCCAATGAGCCTTCCAGCTGCACTTATAAACACCCTGCACGTATAAACACTCTGCTGTGTGCACTGAGATCAATACCCTTACAGATGTTACTGCATAAACCTCTTAGTTTACAAGAAGGAAGGTGAGCCAGGAGATGGAAGGACCCACAATGTGCCCAGAATAAGGGAGACTGGGATGCCCAGCTCTCATTCCTGCTTCTGAGGAATCTGTCTCTATGTGGAGCTTGTTAAGACAGATGTCTGGGAAAAGCTCAGCCTAGTCAGGGCTTAGAGGGTTTTTAATACAGGATAGTAAATGCAGAATGTAAAGTGGAAGTGTCAGCTGGAGGCTTTCACTGAAGTTGGAAAGGTCCCTGTGCCTGGAGCTGGGCAGGAAGTGCCATGGAGGCCTGAAGGCTGGGCAGGTATGTGGAGGCTGAGAAGAGGTCCCAGTCCTTTGCTGAAGGAAGAGTAGAAGAAGCTCAGATGTGGAGGGAGGTGAAAGTAAGGCTGTGAGAATAGCAGGCACATCCTCACCTGGAGGAGGCGGGGTGTACAGGAGAGAGGAGCTGTTTGGGAATTCTCTCTGTCAGGTCCTGTGTTTCTAGGACTGTGTCCAGGCTGTTCTCATAGGATACCAGAGCTGGGTGGCTTAGAAATAACAGAAGTTTATTTCTCAAGGTTCTGGAGGCTGGAAAAGTCCTAGTCAGGGTGCTGAAAATTCAGTCTGGTGAGGGTCCAATTACTGCAGCCTCATGTGGTGGCAGAGGTGAGGGAGCCATGTGGGTCCCCTTTATCAGAGCACTAATCCCTTGCATGGAGGCTCCACCCTCATGATCTGGTCCCTCCTGATGGCCCCACCTCCTAATACCAACACAGTGGCGATTAAGTCTCAGTGTATGATTTTTGAGGAGAACAACATTCAGTCTATAGCAAGTTGTCACAGATGGAGGTGCTCAAAGAATAGAAATTAAATTTCTCACAGTGCTTGAGGCTACAGGTTCAAGGTGTGGGTGGTCTGGTTTCTCCTGAGACCTCTCTCCTTGGCTTCTGACCACATCCCCTCACTGTGTCCTCACACGGTCAGGGTTTTCTCTAGTAGCAGTGAGCAGGGGCTACTCTCTAGTGGTGGTGCATGGACTTTTCATGACGATGGCTTCTCTCATCACAGAGCCCGGGCTCTATGGTGTGTGGGCGAGTAGTTGTGGTTCCTGGGCTGCAGAGCATAGGCTCAGTAGTTGTGGTGCATGGGCTGAGGTGTTTTGTGCATGTGGGATCTTCCTGGACTAGGGAGTGATCCCATGTCTCCTGCACTGGCAGGTGGATTCTTTGCCACTGAGCCAGCAACAAAGCTCCCTTTTGTATATTTTTGCTTATATGTCTGTTGCCTTAGAAGACTGACCAAAGAAAACATTTGTATAATTTATGTCAAAGAATATTTTGCCTATAATCTCTACTGGGAGTTTTATGGTGTCATGTCTTATGGTTAAGTGTTTAAGCCATTTTGAGTTTATTTTTGTGCATGGTGAGGGGGTGTGTTCTAACTTTATTGATTTCATGCTTGTGTCTCTGTCCTTATGTCTTAGTCTCTTCATCTAAGCACGCCAGTCAGATTAGATTAGGTCCAGTATAATTAAGCGTAATGATTACCTCTTGAAAATCCATGACACCAAATTCTAAGGTACTGATGACTCAGGTGACCACATGTGAATCTGAGGGGACACGATTGATTTACAGCAAGTCCAGAATAGCAAAGCAGAGACTTCAGCAGAGTCAGCAAATGTGAGAGGGAGGCCTTTGAGGAGGTTGGGCTCTGGACACTAGGAGCTGGCTAGAAGCTAGGATTCCACGTCCACTAAGCGGGCATTGTTAGACTTTGGTGGAACCTGCCCTTGTATAAAGAGAGGGCAGTGGCACCCCACTCCAGTGCTCTTTCCTGGAAAGTCCCATGGACGGAGGAGCCTGGAGGGCTGGAGTCCATGGGGTCGCTGAGGGTCGGATACCACTGAGCAACTTCGCTTTCACTTTTCACTTTCATGCATTGGAGAAGGAAATGGCAACCCACTCCAGTGTTCTTGCCTGGAGAATCCCAGGGATGGGGGAGCCTAGTGGGCTGCCATCTATGGAGTTGCACAGAGTTGGACACGACTGAAGTGACTTAGCAGCACCAGCAGCAGCCCTTGTATAAAACGTGCTTAGTGTTGGGGTGATAAAAGAGTTGTGGAGATGGATGGTGTTGATGGTTGCACATTAATGTGAACGTACTTAATGCCACTGAGCTGTATGCTTAAAATGGCAAAAATGGTAAATTTCATGTTAGGTATATTGCTCACATATAAACCTGAATAGTAGCACAGAATCCTTGAGAACAAGAGGGAACAGGGCAGATGACACATGGCATTGTCTCAAGCTCTCTGATATGACCCCCCCTTTCCCAGCCTCTCCCATTCATGACTTGATGAATTTTCCCTTAGAGAACTGCCTTGTGTCTTGTCATGAGTTCAATGACAGGAGCTCGTGCTGTGACAGAGATTCCCCACCCCTGCCCTCCTGGCATCATGAGTAGCTCAGCCTCCCTGTTCCCAGCAGCCCACCCTGAGCTCACTAATGTGTGTTACCCCATCTTGTGTGCATCTGCACAAGTTCTCCATCAGGGCAGGAACAGATTCTGCTGGTCGTTGATCCATGTCACAGGGAAGGGAGAGCAAGGCATTTTGGTGCCAAGTACAGTGCACTGATTGCAGAAGTTCTCCTGAGTTCTTTTTCAAATACTGGAGATATTTATAAAATCCTCTCAAATATTTTGAATATACCACTTTGGATATTTACTTGATAGAAGCAAGCTTAAGACTGTTGTTTGTAATCAGAACCACATTCTCTAGGGAAACTTAAAGCAGAGAGTGTGAAAGCAATTTAGGAAACCACTCAGCAGCAACTGGAGAGTGTTCTCAAGTCAGAGAATCGGATGGAACAATATGCTGTGAGAGATGGTGGTCGTGTGGAAGCTTAGTCATAAGGAGGGTTTTGTATTACAAATGAATGACTCACACTTCTGCTTGCCTTTAACAGTTTCCTTCAGTCATGAATTTATATCCAAGGCCATTGAGGTTCATTACTTTTACAGCTTTATGCTGTGAACATAGTGAATTCTATCAGCTACAGAAGGTGAGGGCCTTATGTGAACTGATGTAGTCTCACCTGTGTCCAGCCATGAGTCCCATCCTGCTTCAGCCCCACATCACCAGACCCCTGCCTCCTGTGTCATCAGATCTTGGGGTCTGTCCTGATCAGACTCCCATGCTGCTGTCTACACAGCTCACCCTCCTGTCTACACAGCTCTCCGTCTTGCTTCAGCCCTTCACAGACACCTCCCCCGACCCCCACGACCACTCTGCTACTATCACATTCACAAAGCAGCTTCAGGTCCTCAAATAGGCTTCCTTGCCATCTGCTCCCTTCAGACTTTCCAGCTCGTCCCCACACCCACTTGGTATCCAGCTGTGCTGGCTCTGTGAGGGTCCTTTCTCACCCCTGTCTGTCTGTACATACTGGTCCCTCTGTCCCAGAGCCAGGGAGCAGTGCCCCAGGACCCAGCAGAAAGGCGGAGGATGGGATCTGACATTCCCACCTACTCCTCCAGGGGGCGCCCATGCCATCTGTCTTCCCCCAGTCCTCAGTGCGTGCACTTGACCATTTACGAGTCCCCCCAAAAGCAAGAGACTTCCAGAAAAGCATCTATTTCTGCTTTATTGACTATGCCAAAGCCTTTGACTGTGTGGATCACAATAAACTGTGGAAAATTCTGAAAGAAATGGGAATACCAGACCACCTGATCTGCCTCTTGAGAAACCTATATGCAGGTCAGGAAGCAACAGTGGGAACTGGACATGGAACAACAGACTGGTTGCAAATAGGAAAAGGAATATGTCAAGGCTGTGTACTGTCATCCTGCTTATTCAACTTATATGCAGAGTACATCATGAGAAATGCTGGGCTGGAAGAAGCACAAGCTGGAATCAAGATTGCTGGGAGAAATATCAATAACCTCAGATATGCAGATGATACCACCCTTATGGCAGAAAGTGAAGAGGAACTCAAAAGCCTCTTGATGAAAGTGAAAGAGGAGAGTAAAGAAGTTGGCTTAAAGCTCAACATTCAGAAAACGAAGATCATGGCATCTGGTCCCATCACTTCATGGGGAAACAGTGGAAACAGTGGCAGATTTTATTTTTTGGGCCCCAAAATCACTGCAGATGGTGATTTCAGCCATGAAATTAAAAGATATTTACTCCTTGGAAGGAAAGTTATGACCAACCTAGACAGCATATTCAAAAGCAGAGACATTACTTTGCCAGCAAAGGTCTGTCTAGTCACGGCTATGGTTTTTCCAGTGGTCATGTATGGATGTGAGAGTTGGACTGTGAAGAAAGCTGAGCACCGAAAAATTGATGCTTTTGAACTGTGGTGTTGGAGAAGACTCTTGAGAGTCCCTTGGATTGCAAAGAAACCCAACCAGCCCATTCTAAAGGTTATCAGTCCTGGGTGTTCATTGGAAAGACTGATGCTAAAGCTGAAACTCCAATACTTTGGCCACCTCATGTGAAGAGTTGACTCATTGGAAAAGACCCTGATGCTGGAAGGGATTGGGGGCAGGAGGAAAAGGGGATGGCAGAGGATGAGATGGCTGGATGGCATCATCGATTCAATGGACATGAGTTTGAGTGAACTCCAGGAGTTGGTGATGGACAGGGAGACCTGGCATGCTGTGATTCATTGGGTCGCAAAGAGTCGAACATGACTGAGTGACTGAACTGAACTGAACTGAACTGCCACCCATTGTAGCTCAGTGGGGAAAGAATCTGCCTGCAATGCAGGAGACCCAGGTTCTATTCCAGGGTCAGGAAGATTTCTTGGAGAAGGAAATGGCACCCACTCCAGTATTCTTGCCTGGAAAATATCATGGACAGAGAAGCCTGGTGGGCTACAGCCCATTGGCTTGCAAGACTCAGACACAACTTAGCCACTAAACCACCACCACCTGCCACCCATAAATTATGAATGTAGGCACCTCTGTCTAGCATGTTCTGTCCCAGGATCCCTGCACCTGCTGTGCCTTCTTCCAGGATGTTTCCCCAGTTAGTCTCAGGGCTCCCATGTGTCCCCACCTAAAACAGCAGCTCCCCTTCTTTTTCCTTCAGAGCACAGGTCATGACCCAACAGTGGATTTTCTATGCTTGCTCACTGTGTCCTCTACATGGTGCAGAGTATTGTCTTCTATTTTGACCTGTGGGTGGATCCTCAGCACTTAGGACAGTACCTGGCTTCTCAGCAAACCTCTGCTGATTGAATGAATGGACGTGGGGCCTCTGTCTTACTTGTATCGCCTCCACCACAAGATGCATCCCCTCTTAATAGAGCCCTTATATAGCATTATATGTGGGATTATAGGATTAACACAGCCTTTATATAGGAATAGCTGTTATACAACTGGTTGCTGACTCAGTCATTTCTATGGCATGACTTGGAAATCTTTAAAAACTTGGAAAATAGTGTATTTTTCTAGTGATATGGATAAAAGCATCATTTATGAAAAATTCAAAGGCATTAACTGATCTCTTCATTGTAATTATTTGTATTACCTCATCTGTGATAGGATGTTAAGAAGAAAATATATTAAAACTTTTGGGTTGGTACATCTTGGACACAACACCCCATCAGATTTGATTAACATCCACCTTTAGGTATTATTGGCAGACAATTATGAATTAAGGAGCAAAAATTCTGTTTTAGTACTAAGTTTTAGTACTAAGTTTGAAAAGGTGTTAGTCAAGAAACTTAGGTATGAATGCTGAGGTAACATATGTCAAAACAAAAATGAATCCTTTTAGAATGTGTTTACATTCCAGGGTCTTGTTTCTGATCACAGACTCAGTGTCCAGAGTGTCCCCTTAAGAGTTTTCTGACCCGAGTCCAAAGCACATGACCGCTAGTGGTTAGGGAGGAGTGGGAAAAAAAGCTGACATTTGCTGAGTAGATTGGTGGTTTGATTTCTCAGAATGTGTGGATGAGTTGTCATTGATCTTGTTTTGAGATGAAGAAACTGAGATTGAGTCGCTTGTCTGATGTCATCAGGCTCGTGAGAGGGACTGAGCTGCAGCCTGCTGCCTCCAGACCCTCCAGCTGATTCACTCACAGGCTGAGCATCTGGCTCAGGTTCCTGAGATTTGCTCTGCAAGGGGCTTGGGCTCCCAGAGTACCTGCCTGGAGCCCTTCCTGTGATCACCAGGGCCCCAGACCCACATGCTTCCCTGGAGGGGTTGTGGACTTTGTGGGATGACACTGGGGCTGAGTTCTTAGGGGTCTACATTTGAAATGTAGGAGTAGTTTTTTTTTTTTTTTTTACTGTGAAAGCAATTTAAGATTGAATAGTGAGGGGTGTCTTGACTAAGAGAACTGGTGGGTGCTCTGAGCCATTGGATGATTTCCACTGTGATTTGGGTCATTTGGATTCTGTTCTTTTACTTTCATATGTGGAAGGTGTTCACTCCAAATGAAAGAAGACTTGCTTCCTGAATGGAACTGGTAATGTTGTAGTGACTGATGGAGGCCACTCTGGCATTCATTTTCTATCTAATATTCTTTGGGAACACGTGTCTAGCAAATGCACTCTGGCAAAGATTACCAAGAATCTATTAATTTTTTGTTGTGAATATTTACATCATTAATTATAAATAATCACCTAGAAAGCTAAGAATGTACACATTTTTAAATTACATGGATCCCTCTTCTCCCATTCCCGGATAGCAATAAAATAGTGTTTTAGTTTAGTCAAGTTTTGAGATCTCAGTATTACTCAGTTGTTTTCCTTTATGAAACATGCAAATAATTGTTAAGCTGAGTATTAGAGGAAAAAAATTAGCTGTTTTTGCCTCCTCCAGTAGACTGGTTTTAAGAATTTTTTATAGCACTAGATTCAAATTTGCTGCTGATAAATTTAAGAACCTAGTTGGATTAATTGATTTATGTTTATTTAATTTTTTTAAATTTTATTTTATTTTTAAACTTTACAATATTGTATTAGTTTTGCCAAATATTGAAATGAATCCGCCACAGGTATATCTGCGTTCCCCATCCTGAACCCTCCACCCTCCTCCCTCCCCTCCCCTCCCTCTGGGTCATCCCAGTGCACCAGCCCCAAGCATCCAGTACCGTGCATCGAACCTGGACTGGCGACTCGTTTCATACATGATATTATACATGTTTCAGTGCTATTTTCCCAAATCTCCCCACCCTCTCCCTCTCCCACAGAGTCCATAAGACTGATCTATACATCGGTTTATGTTTATTTAATTTTTATTATTGATTTGGAATTTAAACTAAAGATCTTTGACTGCTGTGTGGTCTTTGTCTCACAGTTTTCAAAATATAGGTTTTCATTGAGGCACTCCATTAATGTGCTTTTGCTTACTGTGCCTTTTCCATTTGTAGATGTGTTTGTCAGGCCTTGAAGGAGAAGATCACAATCTTAGTCACTCATCAGTTGCAGCACCTAAAAGATGCAAGTCAGATTCTGATATTGAAAGATGTAAGTAATTTCTAGAAATCCGTGGAATTGCTAGCACTCAGGTGTGTTGAAGGACAGACCTCCCAACAGGTCAGTCTCCTGGGTTCATGGTAAACGCCCTCTTCTCCCTCAGTTTTTGCCCCCTTCTCCTCAGAGTTGGTGTTCATGCCTTGGAGGATGAACCTAAAGCCCTATAGAAATGTCACTATTACACTCTAAGCCAAATAAACCCTAAAGTGTATAAAAGTGCAACCACAGTGTTATTGAATCATCACTATTCCAAATAAATTTGTTAAGGTAATGTTGCAGTTTTATTTAGAACTTTTTACTTTCCTCTTCCATGACTTCAATCAAAGTGTATCACTTAGAAATTAGAGATTCTAAGATCTGTTGGTATCCAGGTGATTGTCATACATAGTTTTGCCAAAAGAGCATCTTCCATTAACACCAGAAGCGAGGTTGGGTATCTGAGCACCCGGGTCAGAGATGCCCTATCTGTTGGTGTCTCCAGTTTCTGGTCTCTCTGCCCAGGTCTCTATGTCCCCGAAACGTGTGGGAGCCTGTGCAGCAGGAGGACAAGGCCCTGCCTTCCCTGCACTCCTATTCTGATGAGGAGGATGTGACAAAGAGGATGATGTCCTGGCTGCCTGCCTGAGGAGCTGGTGCTCCACGGGGTCTGAGTTACATGAAGGTGGGGGCTGCATAGTCACCTGGGGGAGGGGGTCTGAGTGACATGAAGGTGGGGGCCACATAGTCACTTGGGGGAGGGAGTCTGAGGCCGGGGGTCCTAAGGAAGGAGTTGACCTGGCAGGTTGGAGGAATGGCAGGAAGACCAGCGTGTCTGAGGAGAGTGAGCAGGGGGATGGGAGGAAGCTGGTCTCTGAGCTGTGGGCAGGGAGCCCAGAAGTGGAATGGAAGTCTTGGATGGTCCAGATCAGAGGAGGGATGTCATCTGATGTGGGAGTTAAGAGATTCCTCTGATGGTCACTGGAGGGGTGACAGAAGAAGCAGTTAGGAGTCTTAGTAAAGCTGAGAAGACAGAAGTGTGGGCTCAGGTTAGAGATTCAGTTTCTAGAGCTGCTGTATCACAGCACCGCAAGCTGGGTGACAGCAGGAGTTTATTGTCTCGCTGCTCTGGAGGCTTCAAGTCCCAAATCCAGGTGCTGGCAGGGCTGTGCTGTCCTTGAAGGCTCCAGGGGAGAATCCTTCCCTCCAGCCTATTTCACCAGCTTTCCTTGGTGTTCTTTGGCTTCCAGCTGCAGCACTGTGGTCTCTGCCTCTGATGTCATGTGGCTGTTGTCCCCGTGTCAGTCTGGGTCTCTTCTGTTTTCATAGCAACATCAGTCTCACTGGCTTTAGGGTCACCCTGCTCCAGTGTGACCTCATCTTAACTTGATTACATCTGTGAAGACCCTGTATCCAAATAAGGTCATGTCCACAGGTGTCATGTTTGAGCACATCTTTTTGAGGAGGGGGCACCATCCAAGCCACAACTCTTAACATGGTTGATGTGGGTTGGAGAGTAGTGACAAGTGTTCAGACTTAGAGGTCATTTGATGCTTCACTCCTTGGCTTGTTTACCTCCAGGCCTCATCACCTCTCTCGTTAACCCCTGACTGCTCCACAGGCCCTGACTTCTGAAATGAATCTCTGCTTGAAGAAAGATTATTAAGATACAGAAGCCCTGCCTCCTAGAAGCAGTTCTATGTGTCAGTCCTTCTCCAGTCCTCTAGGAATAGGGGGAGGCTAAGGTTTCTCCAGTTTGAGAGCAGTTGATTTCATGTGCAGAGGGGGTGATTCTAGTGTGTAAACCCCAATGTTGACAGTGTTATGAGCACAAGATCAGTGCTATTTCGTCCATCTCTAGATGTTTTGGGGCCCCCTTAGTGCTTCCTTTGAGGACACTACCCCAATTTTAGTACTAATAAAACAACTATTTGTCCACTGGTGAGCACCCCTGCATGAGTTGGGGACCATCCTCACTGTCAGGTCCCTTTCTTCACAGCAGATGGGAGACGGCTGTCCCTTCATCCCCTAGGAATTGTCAGTGCTTGACTGTTGAGTGAAATTGCTGTCTTTGTACCACCAGTCATTTAAATTTGCATATTACAGATTTGATGTGGTGAGTGGTAATTTCACTAAAGAGGTATGTGCATTTCACTTCCCAAGTGGAACATGACATAATATATCCTGCATCATTTTCTAGTTCTGCATTATCTGATGGTACCCAGATGCTTCCCTGTGTTTCTCCCAATGGACTCCCTCAGGGGAGAGGGTAAGAAGGGTCCCAGCCAGGGTCCTGGTCATCTCCCTCCACCTGAGCTGCCTCAACCAGAGCTGCTCTCAGTTGATGAGTTTTGCATCCTGAGATTTTTTTCCCTAATGTTTTATTTGCTACTGAGGAAATCAGCTGGGTCTGGTTTCATGGGGTCAGTAAATAGTAAAACATCCACAGACATTATTTTATATGAATTTGTAAGGGAGAGAAACTGTGCAAGGACATGTCACATGTATTCAAAGAAAATGATTTGATTGGCTGTATTTTAAGCAGTTGCCTGATTTGGGGAAGCCTAGTTGGCTGCTTGTGGTTGGTCATTCCTAAGTTTTTTCTCAGATCTGAGTGCATTGATTCTGGCTTAGGTTTTGGTTTGTGGAGACAGACTGCCAAGGCTTTAGAGCCACCCCAGCCCCATGGCCTCCTTGTTTAATTACTTTATCAGGTGGAATATTGAATTTTCAGTTGGGAACTTGCTGAGTGTGTGGGGAGAGTTGTAGAGACCATGGAGATGCCTTTCATGGGACATTACTTTGCCAACAAAGTTCCATCACCTGACACAGGGACAGGGTTTGGCAGAGAACACAATGTATTTAGGTTGGTTTAATATTATCAACTTTACTTTATTTTTGGGGGCTCCAAAATCAGTGCAGATGCTTTCCTCTAAGCTTTTGTCTTACAAAGTATCTTGTCTTACATTTAGGTCTTTAATTCATTTTGTCTTTATTTTATACATAGTATAATTTTTTTAAATTTCCCCAGATACTTTGTCTAATTATTTTTTTGCAGTGTTTCAATTGTATAGCAAAATAGTAGTGTGCATTTAGTAAACACAGATTTTGAATTTATCCTTCTCCATGCTCCCTTTTGGTAACCATTAGTTTTTTGTTTTTGTTTTTTTTTTTTTTCTATGTTTGTGAATCTGTTTCTGTGTTGTAAATAAGTTCATTTCTATCATTTTTTAAGATTCCATATATAAGTGATCTCATATGATATTTGTGTTTCTCTGCCTGACTTATTTCACTTAGTCTCAACCTCTAGGTTCATCTATGTTACTGCAAATGGCATTATTTCATTGTTTTTATGGCTGAATAATATTCCTCTGTGTGTGTGTGTAAACATCATGTCTTTATCCATTCATCTGTCCTGGACATATCTTGGCTATTGTAAGTAATACAGTTGTGAAAACTTGGGTGCAGGTATCTTTTTGAATTAGGGTTTTTTACATTTTCCAGATGTTTGCTGAGGAGTTAAATTGCTGGATCACACAGAAACTCTTTTTCAGTTTTTAAAGGAACTTCCATATTGTTTTCCATAATAGCTGCACCAATTTACATTCCCACCAACAGTGTAGGAGGGTCCCTTTTCCTCCACACCCTCTCCAGCATTTATTGTTTGTAGACTTTAAATGATGGTCATTCTAACCAGTGTGAGGTAATACCCCATTGTAGTTTTGATCTGCATTTCTCTAATAATTAGTGGCTATAAAGAAAACTGAGAGCTGAAGAATTGATGTTTTTGAACTGTGGTGTTGGAGAAGACTGTTGAGAGTTCCTTGGACTGCAAGGAGATCAAACCAGTCAATCCTAAAGGAAATCAGTCCTCAATATTCTTTGGAAGGACTGATGCTGAAGCTGAAGCTCCAATACTTTGGCCTCCTGATTTGAAGAACTGACTCATTTGAAAAGACCCTGATGCTGGAAAAGATTGAAGGCAGGAGGAGAAGTAGACGACAGAAGATGAGATGGTTGGATGGCATCACCGACTCTGTGGACATGAGTTTGAGTAAACTTTGGGAGTTGTTGATGGACAAGGAAGCTTGGCACACTGCAGTTCATGGGGTCGCAAACAGTTGCACACAACTGAGTGACTGAACTGAATAGTGACGTTGAGTTATCTTTTTATGGGTCTATTGACCATCTGTATATCTTCTTTGGAGAAATGTCTATTTAGGTCTTCGTATTTTTTGATTAGGTTGTTTGTTTCTTTGATGAGATCAGCCCTGGGATTTCTTTGGAAGGAATGATGCTAAAGCTGAAACTCCCGTACTTTGGCCACCTCATGCGAAGAGTTGACTCATTGGAAAAGACTCTGATGCTGGGAGGGATTGGGGGCAGGAGGAGAAGGGGATGACAGAGGATGAGATGGCTGAATGGCATCACTGACTCAATGGACATGAGTCTCAGTGAACTCCGGGAGTTGGTGATGGACAGGGAGGCCTGGCGTGCTGCGATTCATGGGGTCGCAAAGAGTCGGACATGACTGAGCGACTGATCTGATCTGATCTGTATAAGCCTTTGTATATACAGAAATTGACCCAATTTATATAGACTAGAAACAAAGTATCAGAAAGAGAAATTAAGGAAACAATCCCATTGATATCACATCAAAGGGAAAAAAATACTCTTGGTATAAACCTACCTAAGGAGGTAAAAAAGGCCTGTAGTCCAAAACCTGTAAGACACTGATGAAAATAATTGAAGATGATACAAACAGAGGAAAAGATATACTGTGTTCTTGGATTGAAAGAATCAATGTTGTTAAAAATAACTATACTACCCAAGACAATTTACAGATTCAATGCAATCTCTGTCATCAAATTACCAGTGGCATTTTTCACAAATCTAGAGCAAAAAGTTTTTTTAAAAATTTGTACGGAAACAGAAAAGACCCCAAATAGGCAAAACAGTCTTAAGAAAGAAGAATACAGCTGAGGAATCACAGTCCCTGATATAAGACTATTAACACATATATATGGAATTTAGAAAGATGGTAACAATAACCTTGTATGCGAGACAGCAAAAGAGACACAGATATATAGAACAGTCTTTTGGACTCTGTGGGAGAGGGTGAGGGTGGGATGGTTTGGGAGAATGGCATTGAAACATGTATATTATCATATGTGAAATGACTCTCCAGTCCAGGTTCGATGCAGGATACAGGATGCTTGGGGCTGGTGCACTTGGATGACCTGGAGGGATGGGATGGGGTTCAGGATGGGGAACACATGTACACCCATGGTGGATTCATGTCAATGTATGGCAAAACCAATACCGTATTGTAAAAGTTAAAAAAAAAAAAAAAAAAAAACTATAGTAGAAAGTTACAGCATTGAAAAATTATGTTATCACAGAAACCAGACACATAGATTAATGGAACAGGATAGAAAACCCAGACATAAACCCATGCGCTTATGGTCAATTAATCTAAGACAAAAGAGGTAACAATATATACTAAAGAAAAGATAGTCACTTCAATAAATAGTGGGGGGAAATCTTCACAACTGCGTATAAAAGAATGAAATTAGAAGATTCAGTAAACCATATAAAAAAATAAAAGTAAAATGAATAAATGACCAAAGACCTGTAAGAAAAGATACTTTGTAAGACCAAGATCTTAGAGGAAAACACAGGCAGAATACTCTTTGACATAAATCACATCACTATTTTTTGGATCTGACCCCAAAATTAATGGAAGCAAAAGCAAAAATAAACAAATGTGACCTTGTTAAACTTAAAAGAATTTGCAGCACGAAGGAAACCATTAAAAAAAAAAAAAAAAGACAACCTACGGAAAA
Source organism: Bos indicus (assembly GCF_029378745.1). Taxonomy (NCBI): domain Eukaryota; kingdom Metazoa; phylum Chordata; class Mammalia; order Artiodactyla; family Bovidae; genus Bos; species Bos indicus. The sequence goes on from NC_091771.1 coordinate 72,677,507, forward strand.
GAAGAAAACATTTGCAAATGACGTGATCAATAAGGTATTAATTTCAAAAATATACTAATAGGATTCAAAGTAAATTTAAAGAGATTCCCAACTCCAGAGGCTGAGAAACGAATTACTCTGCTTGTGCAAGGCTGTTGACTGTGGTCCTTGATAGAACTGCTTCATATCATGATTTCATGTGCATGCATGCACACACATACACAGAGGAACAAAAATGTCACAAAACAACATTACTATTGCTCTGTGCTCTGATATTTTTTGTGATACCAGTTCTATTCTAGTTCATAAAAAGACAAAATGATGATCAAGAGACACAAAATTAATTTCATAATCCACCAACTACATCTGAAGTTTGACAAACACTGTCCCTGCCTGTCCCCCCGTTGGGCTGGGCTCCTGGTCCATGTTAGCATCACATCAGGAACTTCATTGTGTTTCAGATTGTCACAGCAACCTTGCAAGGCTAACCCTAGTTTCCAGTAAGGGAACTGTCTTAGAAAGATAAATAATTTACCTGTGTTTAATAACTAATGAAAATATGCATCAACTTTTCAGAAATGTCTGACTCCAAATTTATTTTTTGTCTTCAATAAATGTTAGTTAAATTGAACTATGTTCTCACATAACAAAAGTTTGGCAAGGTCAGAAGATACAACTCCTCCTGTTTTGAGTCTCAGTTGGAGAATATCAGTTTTGAAATGTTTTTTTTTTCATTAATGTGTTATGGGCTAATAAGTGTCAGGAGAAGATACTCAAAATCTTGCCCCTCCCCAGCCAAGAGCCCTTTGTCTTTACAGTGTCTTGCTGGCTCAGAGATGGAAAAAGTCTGTTGGTTTGGTTACTTGAAGTTAACTTGTCTATGTGCAGAACATATACATCCCTCTTCCCCTCAAATGAGTAGCAAGCAGTGATGCTTGTGTGGCAACACCCTGATTTAAGTAACCTGGGAAGCTGAGAGCAGACTCTGCAGAATGGGGAGAACAGTGCTGTTTCTTTGAGTTGCCCCACTCAGGTGAGCCAGGCCCACATCATATTCCCCGAATCCCTGTTACCTGTGATCCTGGGAACAGCAGCAAGCTTCTGGGGTCATCTCTCTCTCTCTCTCTCTCTCTCTCCTAGGCTTATCCCCATCACTGTTGGTCCTGCCATGAACAGGTCAGAACTGGGGGAGATATGATAGCAGCAAGGACCTGAATAGGAACCAGAGACAGGGGACTCAGGACATAGACCATCAGTCCTTGGGGGAGCTTTAAAAGATGACTATCATGTTCTTAAGAAGTACTCCTCAATTTGTGTTCAAAGTTCCAGGAAGAAGCAAAAATGAAAGCTTTTCCTAAATAGTTTCCTTAAACACAGCAGGTAGTTGAAGTGTATGTGTCCTTTGTGCTCAAGATCTGAAGTAGTTAAGTATATTCCCCAGGAAGAACGCCAGTTGAGATTACACTCAGGGAGTACCTGCTTACTTGAAAGGACCTGGATAATGGAGGGAAGATAGAGAAGAGAAGGGCGAGGAATATTCGGGACCAGCCTCCCCTCATCTCACCAGTTGTTTGTGTAAACTTCATAGATACAGCTAAAGGATGAGAAATCTCCTAAATATGGGAATCTTAGGGTTGAAAATTACAAAAAGTAAAAAGTTTTTATAAAAATCTGAGGTGGAATGATGGTTATTCTCCTGACAAGGAACTCTTACTATTGCTTAGATGGTTGTTAATCTTTGATCCTAAATTCAAGACTTTTAAGGGAAACTTTAAATTTGAGTCTGGATTTTTTAGTTCAGTTCAACAATCATCTTTAAATGTTGTATGTCCAGTGATTTTCAATGTTTGTAGGCTTATTGGTCACTTAATCAACTTTGTCCAAATGAAGCTCCCTACATAGTATAGTTTTAATTTTGGATTTTCCTTAGGGATGTATCTCTTTTGGTAGCACACTGTCCTGTGCCTTCTGCATTCATTTCTTGATCACTAGACTTAAAACTGAGACAATAGCAAAAAAAGGTATGGGAGGCTCTCTGAGTGTCATTCTTCATCATGACTAGGGAAAATAAATGTCTGTCTTCTTCATCTTTCTTCTCAGGCTTTTATTAAATGAGGAGGAAAGTCCAGCCCCAAGACCAGGCGGGATTTGAACATGGTGATTTCCTGAAGCAGTCCCAGGCACCTGTGGAAGAGTCAGGTCTCTTGTTCCCACACGTGTGCCTCCCCTTATTCTTCCCCCTTCACTGAAAGGAGCCTATTGGGCTCTTTCCTGCTGCCCATATTCTTATGACCTGGCATACTAGAGCCTTCCAGAAGAAAATGGTCTACACGAGTTTATGTAAAAGATTCTATCTTGAAACTCAGGAGGTGTATATTTCCAATATAATTTACTTGTGGCTCCTCCTGATGGTGAATAGGAAAGTAGATGACTTGGAAAAGCTATTTAAATAATTTTATTATGGCTCACATTACAGTGGGTTTCCAGGCCCTCCTGGCCTTGCAGTTAGTAACGAGGTTCTGCACGTCATCCTGACGCACAGGTGAGAGAATGTGGGGACCAGCTGATGCAGAATCAGATGTGATCTCACCACAAACAGAGGTGCCTCAGGCTCCAGGAGCTGACGTTCTCTTTGAATGTGCAGGGATGTTCCATTCTCACCTGCAGAGAGATTCCAGATCCTAGAAGATAGTCTGACCAATGGGGAAAATAGCCTAGTTTATTCTTCATTCAGTTCAGTTCAGTTGCTTAGTTGTGTCGAACTCTTTGCGACCCCATGAACCGCAGCATACCAGGTCTCCCTGTCTACCACCAACTCCCGGAGTTTACCCAAACTCACGTCCATTGAGTTGGTGATGCCAGCTAACCATCTCATCCTATCGTTCCCTTTTGCTCTTGCCTTCAATCTTTCACAACATCAGGGTATTTTCAAATGAGTCAGCTATTCGCATCAGGTGGCCAAAATATTGGTGCTTCAGCTTCAACATCAGTCCTTCCAGTGAACACCCAGGACTGATTTCCTTTAGGATGGACTGGTTGGATCTCCTTGCAGTCCAAGGGACTCTCAAGTGTCTTCTCCAACACCACAGTTCAAAAGCATCAATTCTTCAGTGCTCACCTTTCTTTATTGTCCAATATCACATCCATACATGACAACTGGAAACACCATAGTCTTGACTAGATGGACCTTTGTTGACAAAGTAGTCTCTGCTTTTTTAATATGCTGTCTAAGTTGGTCAAAACTTTCCTTCTAAAGAGTAAGTGTCTTTTAATTACATGGCTGCAGTAACCATTTGCAGTGATTTTGGAGCCCCCCAAAATAAAGTCTCTCACTGTTCACACTGTTTCCACATCTATTTGCCATGAAGTGATGGGATCAGATGCCATGATCTTAGTTTTCTGAATGTTGAGCTTTAAGTCAACATTTTCACACTCCTCTTTCACTTTCATCAAGAGGCTCTTTAGTTCTTCTTCACTTTCTGCCATAAGGGTGGTACCATCTGCATATCTGAGGATATTGATATTTCTCCCAGCAATCTTGATTCCAGTTTGTGCTTCTTCCAGCCCAGTGTTTCTCATGATGTACTCTGCATATAGGTTAAATAAGCAGGATGACATTATACAGCCTTGACGTACTCCTTTTCCTATTTGGAACCAGTCTGTTGTTCCATGTCCAGTTCTAACTGTTGCTTCCTGACCTGCATACAGGTTTCTCAAGAGGCAGGTCCAGTGGTCTGGTATTACATCTCTTTCAGAATTTTCCATAGTTTATTGTGATCCACACAAAGGCTTTCGCATAGTCAATAAATCAGAAATAGATGTTTTTCTGGAACTGTCTTGCTCTTTAGATGATCCAGCAAATGATGGCAATTTGATCTCTGGTTCCTCTGCTTTTTCAAATACCAGTTTGAACATCTGGAATTTCACAGTTCACATATTGCTGAAGCCTGGCTTGAAGAATTTTGAGCATTACTTTAGTAGCATGTGAGATGAGTGCAACTGTGCGGTAGTTTGAGCATTCCTTGGCATTGGCTTTCTTAGGGATTGGAATGAAAACTGACTTTTTCCAGTCCTGTGGCCACTGCTGAGTTTTCCAAATTTGCTGGCATATTGAGTGCAGCACTTCCACAGCATCATCTTTTAGGATTTGAAATAGTTCAACTGGAATTCCATCACCTCCACTAACTTGCTTCGTAGTGGTACTTCCTAAAGCCCACTTGACTTCACATTCCAGGATGTCTGGCTCTAGGAGAGTGATCATATCATCGTGATTATCTGGGTCATGAAGATCTTTTTTGTACAGTTCTTCTGTGTATTCTTGCCACCTCTTCTTAATGTCTTCTGCTTCTGTTAGGTCCATACAATTTCTGTCCTTTATTGAGCCCATCTTTGCATGAAATATTCCCTTGGTATCTCTGATTTTCTTGAAGAGATCTCTAGCCTTTCCTATCCTATTGTTTTCCTCTATTCCTTTGCATTGATCACTAGGAAGGCTTTCTTATCTCTCTTTTGCTATTCTTTGGAACTCTGCATTCAAATGGGTATATCTTTCCTTTTCTCCTTTGCTTTTCACTTCTCTCCTATTCTCAGCTATTTATAAGGCCTCCTCAGACAGCCATTTTGCTTTTTACCATTTCTTTTTCTTGGGGATGGTCTTGATCCCTGTCTCCTGTACAATGTCATGAACCACAGTCCATAGTTCATCAGCCACTCTGTCTGTCAGATCTAGTCCCTTAAATAGATTTCTCACCTCTGCTGTATAATCATAAGGGATTTGATTTAGGTCATACGTGTACGGTCTAGTGATTTTCCCCACTTTATTCAATTTAAGTCTAAATTTGGCAATGAGGAGTTCATGATCTTAGCCACAGTCATCTCTTGGTCTTGTTTTTGCTGACTGTATAGAGCTTCTCCATCTTTGGCTGCAAAGAATATAATCAAACTGATTTCAGTGTCGACCATCTGGTGATGTCTATGTGTAGAGTCTTTTCTTGTGTTCTTGGAAGAAGGTGTTTGCTATGACCAGTGCGTTCTCTTGGCAGAACTCCATTAGTTTTTGCCCTGCTTCATTCTGTTCTCCAAGGCCAAATTTGCCTGTTATTCCAGGTGTTTCTTGACTTCCTACTTTTGCATTCCAGTCCCCTATAATGAAAAGGACATCTTTTTGGGGGTGTTGGTTCTAAAAGGTCCTTTAGGTCTTCATAAAACCATTCAGCTTCAGCTTTTCCAGTGTTACTGGTCTGGCATAGACTTGGATTATTGTGATATTGAATGGTTTGCCTTGGAAATGAACAGAGATCATTCTGTCATTTTTGAGATTGCATCCAAGTACTGCATTTCAGACTCTTTTGTTGACTATAATGGCTACTTCATTTCTTCAGGGATTCCTGCCCTCCAGTAGTAGATATATTGGTCATCTGAGTTAAATTCAGTCATTCCAATCTATCTTAGTTCACTGATTCATAGAATGTCGATGTTCACTCTTGCCATCTCCTGTTTGACCACTTACAATTTGCCTTGATTCATGGACCTAATATTCCAGGTTCCAATGCATTATTGCTCTTTACAGCATCGGACCTTGCTTCTATCACTAGTCACATCCACAACTGAGCATTGTTTTTGCTTTGGCTCCATCCCTTCATTCTTTATTTAGTTATTTCTCCAGTGATCTCCTGTGATCTCCTGTAGCACCTACTGGGCACCTACTGACCTGGGGAGTTCATCTTTCAGGGTCCTATCTTTTTGCCTTGTCATACTGTTCATGGGGTTCTCAAGGCAAGAATACTGAAGTGGTTTGCCATTCCCTTATCCAATGGACCACATTCTGTCAGACCTCTTCATTGCCAATGTGTAAATATTGAATAGTTCTGCTTTGAAGCACAAACCTCAACTAATCATGCAGTTGACATTTCCCAGTCACACCAGGATTGACAGTTAACTTATGTAGATCTTGATGTAAAGTTTCTCATGTGATTATAAGGTCAGTTTGTGTGTGTGTTTAAGCAGATATTTATGATCAGAATGCCAATTTTTAAAAAAATCAAATTTTCCTTTCTTTTCTTCAGTTTTTCTTTTTTTAAGATGAAAATACTTCTTAAACACTTTCTTCTTTTAGTGTTAAAGTCCAGAGGATTTTTTGTAGCACACTTTGTACAATGGAAAATTATTTTAGAGATACTGCTTTGTAAACATACATTTGGAACTTTAATATTAATAATTGCAGTGAATTTTGATATTTTGTATTTTCATTCTTTTCTATAAGCATTGGTTTAAAATGAAAAGAGATTAAGATAATAATGTTCGCTATTTTGTGGTATTTAGGAACCCTTTTTATTCACTGGAACAATGAGGAAAAATCTGGATCCCTTTAATGAGTATTTGGAGGAGCAACTGTGGAATGTCTTAGAAGAGGTAATTTATGTAATGTGATTAACTTGTTAGCATCAGTATCTGTGTGTGTATGTTCATAGCATTGCAGATAATTAAGGGAAGCTTATCATTTTAACTGTTTAGTTTCTAGGAAAACAGTGATGAGATGGGTACAGTTAAAGTATGTGTATTGATAATGAAAACCAACAATATAATTGCTCATGTTTTAATTTTAGCTTTTTCTATAGAACCCCAAGCAACTAGATACATTATTTTGTCCTTAGCAGAGCATTAAACTAGACTTTAAAACTGTGGGGTCCAATTCTGTGAGTGACCTAGTAAATTAATTACCCTAATTATCCTCCAATGTTCATTTTATTCTTCTGGGCTTAGGGGATATCTAAGTGGAGACACTAGTTTTTCATTATTAACTGAAATATAAACAAGATCCTTCCAATAAAATGCTATGATGTTTTATTAAAATAGTGTTCATAAAAGTAAATTATTTGGTTGGAATGTGATAATGATTACTTACTGACAATTATATCATTTTATTGCTTAGCATGAATGTAGGTAACAGAACCCTGGTGTTTTGGCTCAGATTTTATATGTATAAGTTAATTTCTAGAGGAGCTCCTGTTATTTGTGTCATGTTTCCCCTTGCCCTACTTCACTGAGTTTCCCTGCCCTTGCATGAAAAAATTTTGACTATTAGGTTGCTGTTGGTTTGTTTATTTTAATACTAATTATTTTGTGTATTAGCCCTAGTTTTGCAAATTGATTCTACTAATGACAGAAACTTTAGATTTCTAAACCATAGACAGACTTCTAATCTCTCATGGGTTCTAGCTCAGTCTTTTTCTTTTAAAAAGTAGCACTTGACTCATTTCATATATGATATTACACGATACTGGATGCTTGGGGCTGGTGCACTGGGATGACCCAGAGGGATGGTATGGGGAGGGAGGAGAGAGGAGGGTTCAGGATGGGGAACACATGTGTACCTGTGGCAGATTCATTTTGATATATGGTAAAACCAATACAATATTGTAAAGTTAAATAAAATAAAATTTAAAAAAAGGAAAAAAAAGTAGCACTTGATAAATAGGTACTAAATGTTTATCTCTTCATTTCAGAGAAGTATGGCTTATTTCTTTAAAAATTTTTGTGTTACACAAATCCAGCTGGTAGTATCTCTGTTAGGACACAAGTGTGTCTCACCACACAGGAAACCAAGATACAGAAATCTGGGTGTCAGCAGCCGATGCATCAGGAACCACGTGCTTCAGTCCTTGCTGTGGGACAGGTCACATTTCCATTTCCGAGCCTTGTGTTAGGTGAACGGGCTGTCCCTTTACTTCCTTTACCGCTGGTCCTGCTCTAGTAAAAGCTTTTCCCCATTTTTTGACTGCATTTCCCTGTCTCCTTCCAGCCCGCACCAGCCTTTCTTTTTGAGAAGTAAGAAGGTTCCATGAAATGTGGGAACCATCTGACATCTGTGTTAACCTCCTGTGAGAGGTGTTGGCACCTGCTAGATACACTACACAGTGGGTTACTTTAAAAATATTTATGATGACAGAAATAGGGTACCTTATAAATTCAGTTCATTGTTTTTCAATTTTGCTATATTCTGTTATTTTCCCAACCTCAAAAATGATCTGAAGTATTTAATATTGAGATGTATAGTTTTGAATAGTATTATTTGATCCATTTTCCTTAAATTATAACTTTTTATATGTTTTCCACAGCTTACAGTGTGATGTGATATTCTGGAGCAAGTTAATTGTTATAAGAATATAATCATTTTACACTTAATAATAGTGTTGTATGTAAACTGTCTACATGGATTACTTTCTAATTCATAGGAACAGATAGGTCATATGACGAGATTCACTTCTGTCTTCACACTACCAACAAATATCTCCAAGAGCTTCTTAGACAGACATCGTTGCAGATTTTGGGTCTATCACAGTCATCAAGAGACACAATCTCTGTCCTTTTCAAGGACATTCTCTTGCATAAAGTAACACAGTTATCTTGAAGAAGAAATAAAACAGTAATATTACACTATCATCTAATGTGTTCATATTCTCCAGTTGTAACTTCTAGTTATTATTGTCTACTGCATCTGTTGCCCTTTTCTTCCATTCTAATACTTTCTGCCTTGATTTTATGATTACACTACAGAGGGCCTTGATATTCATATTATTCTCATAACCATCCCTGATTCATAAATAAATGCAGTATCTCAGAAAACATTATTTTATGAAAAACACTTCCCCTTAACAATTCTTATTTGTCATGAAGCAGATATGGACAACCTGAAGGAAAAGAAAACAACCAGATTAGTTATGTGATGTCATCCAACTCAGGAGTAAGTGTGAGATTATTTCTTCAAAGTTAGAGTATCAGTCTTAACAAAGACCAACCATTTGCAGCACAATCCAAATCTTACCCTTTAGAGTTTTTACACATTTCATGCTATCACTAAGTACCAGTACCATATTTAATCCTAACTCAAAATTCTGCTTTCTAGGGATTGGACTCCATCAGGAGCATAGTTCAGGATCACATTCGTGGAAGTGCTCCAGCATTTAGGATATAGCAAAAATGCTGCTCATTCACCCTTGGTGTTTTGTTATCTGAAGTTGTACTGTGTCACACTACTTATTGGCCATCAATATGTTGGTTTCTTAATTTGAAGTGTATTTCTTCTTTGTTCTTTCACTTTAAGTATAGCCTGAGTTTGCTTCTTGCTCCATAATATTTCTCCAAAATGAATATTCATTGAACTGACCCCTACCACCAAGTGTACTTTCAGATTATATTTGGTGGTTAAAGATTTGTGTTTTTTTAATCTAAAGAGTATTATTTTATGAAGATAAATTAGTATAAACATCACATATATCCATATTGTGGGAGAGATAAGATAAAATATTCTATCTTGTTTTTTGTGAGTTTTCATTCACTGGAAGACATTTATGATATTGACGAAAATGCACTTGACTGGTCCACTATTTATAGACTAAGCTTGGGAAATGTCCCAGGATTACTAATGTATAAGATGGAGTTTTCCATTGTTTAAATTTGTATTATTTTAAATGTTAAAAAGTTGTAAACTGTTAATAAGATTATATCTTTAGGGAACCATACTTTCTGTATTTTTTTTTTAAGTTTCCTTTTAGTGTACCAACTCCTATGCAAAATATACTTTGGTAAAGTTGATTCAACCATAAAAATCTGTTTAGATTTTCTGTTTAAACCACACTGGGAGAAATACCTTCAATTTTTGAGAGACTTTCTGAACTAATTCCTAGGTGAGGGTTGTTGATGGGTGGCATATGTCGGGGATGGGGAGACATTGAGATCTTTCTGTCCTGAGTTGACTCTACCAACCATCTTTCTCAGTGAACACTAATTGGAAACAGCTTTTCCCATCACATGGCTGTACATGTAAGATACATAAGAAGTCATGAGGACTTTAAAGTTCTAACATTTTAAGTTAGAACAACATTTTCAAAATGTTCTTTCTGTATCCACAGGTACAACTTAAAGAAGCCATCAGAGCTCTTCCTAGTGAAATGTATACTGAATTAGGAGAATCAGGATTGAATTTGAGCGTTGGACAGACAACTGGTGTGCCTTGCCAGGGCTATTCTCAGGAAAAATCAGATATTGATTCTTGACAAAGCCACATCCAATGTGGATCCAAGGTATGGAGCTGAGGTCCATGACACCTGGAATCCATATTGTAAATGTGAAAACATTTAGTGATGCTGAGAAATGTTTCTATGCTGTCTTTGCCCAACAGATATATCTTAATAATATTAATCACATAAAACAAAGGAAGAAACCAAGATGTATTATATGTATGTTAATGTTGTTACGAGGGATCCTAAGAGAGCTGGATTCCTAAATGCAGCTCCTGATAGTTTTAAGCAATTTCAAGGGAAGACTATTTTCCATCATTTTATGAAAAATAGTAAATTTCTAGATAGACTTTTTATACTTAGGTTTTTAGGAACAAGAATCTATGTTAAAGTATTGATTTTTAATGTTTAATTATTTAGTCTGCTTTTCCTGTCTTCACTGAAGTATATCAACTTCTCTGATTCCAGAACTGATGAGTTAATACAAAAAAAAATCCATGAGAAATTTGCCCAGTGCACTGTGCTAACCATCACACACAGGTTGAGCACCGTTATTGGCTGTGAACGGATACTGGTAAGACCCTCACCATTTCAGTTGTGTTCATTTATATTTAATTTTGCACTGATCCTTCCTTGTAAAACTTGATAGAAACCTCCAGTCATTTAATTTTCTCTTGGTTTCTCTTCTCATTCCTGAAAATAACTCAAGTAGTTAATTTACTTTCAAAATGTGCTATTAAATAATATACCTGATAACTTTATATTTTCATATAATATTTTTATATTTAAATTGTCATTTTTTAGGATGTTCAGCCATGAAAATATTCCATACCCAAGTTATAGCTCCATATTTCAAGAGGGTGGAGCACAGTCACTTTCACTGTGTTACAGTTGTTTCAGTATTTTCCAATTCCCTTAATAAAAAAATTAACATCTCATTTAGATTGACAGGAGGTTGTTGGCTAAGGTTGCAGAATTTTTCAGCTCTTGCTGTCAGAAGGGAGTCCATGAGAAGAAAGGGCCTCATGAGAAAAACAGTATTTCAGCTGAAAGGGTTTCAGTTCGGGTCAGTTCAGTCGCTCAGTCATATCCAACTCTTTGTGACCCCATGAATTGCAGCACACCAGCCCTCCCTGTCCATCACCAACTCCCGGAGTTCACCCAAACTCGTGCATGGAGTCGGTGAGGCCGTCCAGCCATCTCATCCTCTGTTGTCCCCTTCTCCTCCTGCCCCCAATCCCTCCCAGCATCAGGGTCTTTTCCAATGAATCAACTCTTCTTATGAGGTGGCCGAAGTATTGGAATTTCAGCCTCAGCATCAGTCCTTCCAATGAACACCCAGGACTGGTCTCCTTTAGGATGGACTGGTTGGATCTCCTTGCAGTCCAAGGGACTCTCAAGAGTCTTCTTCAGCACCACAGTTCAAAAGCATCAATTCTTCGGTGCTTAGCTTTCTTCACCGTCCAACTCTCACATCCATACATGACCACTGGAAAAACCATAGCCTTGACTAGATGGACTTTTGTTGGCAAATTAATGTCTCTGCTTTTTAATGTGCTATCTAGGTCCCTCATAACTTTCCTTCCAAGGAGTAAGCGTCTTTTTGTCAAGACTAGCTTGACAAATAGGGTTTCTAAAATCACAATATGGGGAGAGAATGAGAAATGAGACACGAGAATTCAGAGAAAAACAAGGATCAGGGGACCAACACCGCTCCAAGGTGAAGGTGCCAAAACTGAATCCAAGCCAGCTTTATTATACTTTCAGCCATGAATGAAAGAATAAATGGGGAGTTAATCTATAACTCATGTGACCTTCAGGGCCAAAGAACAAAATGATCATTAACCATTGAGTAATTAGGAAACAGTAATCAATAAAAAATCAGTAACTAAAACTAATATTCTTATCTATAGATTTTCCACCAGACACATAAAACATGTGACTCTGAGACACCAGTTGAGAAACAGTCTGGTGTCAGTTTTCCAACCCCAGGATTATATCTTGTTTTAAGATTATGCACTGTCCCCTCTGGAGTTGTTCCAAGAGTGTCATGCCTTACAGCATCCAGTTTATCAATAATTATAAATTTATTTTGCGGCCCTTGCCAGGGCCTGCTTTTATTTTCTTCTTCCTGTCTCCTACACTTTTAATTTCATGGCTGCAATCACCATCTCCAGTGACTCTGGAGCCCAAAACAATAAAGTCTGACACTGTTTCCACTGTTTCCCCATCTATTTCCCATGAAAAGGTTTAATACAGGAAATTTGCTACATAAGAATTGGAAGCTAGAAAAATGAAAGGAAACACTGGAGTAATGATTTTAGGAAGCAGCTACCATGTCCTAGGATGGATCTCCAGACCTAAGAACTTAGAAGAGAGGCCCTACAGTTGGTGTTCAAACCTCCAAGGAAAGGCCCAGTTGCTGGTCATATGTACTGAGGAAGCACGATGGGGCTCTTTCTTCATGTGCTAATAGAAGCTCAGAGCTGGAGTCAGGTCCTCCTGGTGAGGTGATGCTGCAGGAACAGCAAATCACATAGAACATTAGCTCTGTCCCACTTTCAGTCTCCCTCTAGTGCCCACTTACTGGCACAACCTAAGAAAAGGCTAGCTTGCCAAAGAGCCTCTGAAATGTGACTTGCAGAAACTGAATCTGTGCATCGCAGGTGAGAGTTTGAAAAGAAAGGCAAATCAAGAGAGACTAAGAGACTGTAGATAAACAAACAAGTCTCTTACACAGTAGATCCTGGCACTGCACACACAATAGGCTCCAAGCTTTGGTCTCTGGATATCTGTGTAGTATCTTCCCTCCAGATTTGATTGGCTCTTTCCTCTCAGTAATTTAATATTCCTTTCTTTATCTTTTCCTTTCTCCCTCTATTCCTTATCTCTTTTCACCTTCTTTCTTTGTTGTTTCCCTCTGCTGCTCGCTGAGTTTCAGTAAATGATAGAGTGTGGCTTTATAAAATGATACAGAAGGCATGGCTCAAAGGAAAACCTTTGTCTGCATATAATCCCAAAAGAATGTGTTTGTCACTCAGTCATGTCTGACTCTTTGCTACCCCATGGACTATAGCCTGCCAGGCTCCTCTGTCCATGGGATTCTCTAAGCAAGAACACTGGAGTGGGTAGCCATTCCTTTCTGCAGGGAATCTTCCTGACTCAAGGACTGAATGCAGGTCTTCTGCATTGCAGACAGATTCTTAACTGTCTGAGCCACAAGAGAAGTCAGTACCAAAAGAATGCAAGATACATTTAGGTATTTTGATGGTCCACACAAAATAGGTAATAATCAATAATAAACAGTAACATCCCAACTTCCTTATGTCTTATGATATTGGAACTGTCTCTTTTGACTTCTTGGACAGTTTCTGGAATATGACCCCTGCCCCCACAACTTCACATACAGTGTCAGATGGATCATCAGTGGGGACACTGAGTAGATATCAGGCAATGTCTGTAGCCTCACTCACCGAGCTGGGCATACAGAGAAGTGAGCTCCAAGGAGTCCAACGACAGGAGTGGAATATCCCCAACCAAAGCTATGCTCTAGGCTCTAACAGTGTAGCCAGTTGTCTGGACTAGAGCAGCTCAGTAGGAAGCCGACTCCACCTGCAAACTTTGATGAGGGACCGGGTTAAATTCCAAGACTACAGGACAGTAGCTCAAATTCCAGAAATGATTTTTAGCACCTGGTATTCTTAGATCCTCATTTTGTGTTCTTGAATGCTAATTGGAAAAGTAGCCTACGCTTTCCTTGTTGCTTTGTTGTTCTTACCTCTTAGCACTGTATATTTTGAAGACTATCCCCCAAAGCATCTTTATTCCATAATAAATAAATGATGCTATAAAATTTACCTGTTTCAAGCCCTTTGTCAGGCTTTAGAGGCAGCAGCAGAAGATGGCTTGATCTCCAGCTCAGTTAGGGGTCTGTTCAAATAAATACTTTGTTCCTAGATGTAACCTGCAGCTTTATTTTTGGTTTGGTATTCCAGCATTAATAGTAGCAGATTATTTTTATTATCTAATTCTTAGAAATACTGTGACCTTGAAATGTGTGATTGGTTAAGGAAACAGTGAGGAAGGACAGAGCTTTGAAAGCCTCTCCGCTGGTCAGTTCTCAGTCTTATCCCTCAACACCTGATTCAGAGATGTGAATGCCTGTATCTGCTGAACCAATCAGCTTTGTTGCTATTATCAAAGTATGTTAAATTTATTTAATGCTTTACTTACTTGTGTGTGTTACTTGCTTGCTCAGTCATGTCCGACTCTTTGCTACCCCATGAACTCTAGCTTGCCAGGCTCCTCTGTCCATAGGATTTTCCAGGCAAGAATACTGAATGGGTTGCCATTTCCTACTCCATGGGATCTTTCCAACCTGGAGACTGAACCAGGGTCTCCTGCACTGCAGGCAGATTCTTTACCATCTGAGCCACCAGGGAAACCTATCTCCTAGTAAATATCTGCAACCTCATATTTTTCTCAATTGATAAGTGTACAAATCTTTAATGTGCTTTAACAAAACAATTTAAAGCATGCCCCTCCCCACCTTTCTAGTTTTATCCCACTCTGCTCCCCCTCCTTCTTTTACAGCTAAAACCACATTGATGGTCTTCAATTCTCCAAATGCAGTATTCCCTCTCTTTCGCAGTTGTGCCCTCTTTTGACTGCTGATGGGTGAGACTAAGGTGCCTGCAGTGGAAATGGGCAGATGGTTGGATTTGGGGGAGATAAGGAAGAAGAGCCAAGTGATGAATTGAATGTGGGACTCAGGGGAGAGAGAGCAGTTGATGCTGGTGTCTGGTTGAGGAGACTCAGCATCTGGGTGAATGGGGAAGGCAGAGATAGAAGAGAAATGTGTGGGTTCTCTTTGGAGCCTGTCACCTTTGCAATGACTGGACTTGTTTTCTGTGATGACCTTGTCCTTCACTCTGGAGCTGCCCTTCCCACTCCAGTATTGGGAGACCTTCAGTTTAGGGATCCCTGATTGAGGTCATCAGTGATGCCATGGAAGGTCCCACCAAGAGATGTAAACTTGGCCACTTGTTTTCATCTTGGTCCGAAATGGTTGTGGTTGCTGACGCCTCTTGTAGGAATGGCAGGATTAGACATTAGGGCTAAGAGACATCCATTCCCCAGCTTCAGAGCTGGGCATTGTCCTCTGTGTTCCATCCACCCCAGGTGTAAACCTTATATTTTGTTCTAGAGCTTGTGATTACTGGTTGCTTTTCAATTCAGCAAATCATCACAAATAGAAAATAATGGTTTTTTTTTTTTCAAACCTTTGATTTTTGAATCAGTTTCTTTATTGCTTGCTTTAGAAGCTTTAGAAATATGGGCGTACCTTGTTTTATTGAAGGTTTTTTTGTTTGTTTGTTTTTTTACAAATTAAAAGTTTGTCAGCAAGTCGAGAAAGTCTATAGGTACCGTTTTTCCAACAGCATTTGTTCCGTGTCTGTGTCACTTTTTGGTAATTCTCACAATATATCAAACTTTTTCACTATCATTACATTTGTTGTGATCTGTGGTCAATGATCTTTAGTGTTACTTGTTGAAGTCTACAATTAGTGTACTAGTGTACTACTAGTGATGGCTAGTGTACTTTTAGCAATAAATTATTACTATTATTTTAATTAATTTTTAATTGAAAGATAATTGCTTTATATAATTTTGTTGTTTTCTGTCATTAATCAACAAGAATCACCCATAGGTACACCCATGAGCAATAAATTGTTTTTTAAATTAAGGTCTGTAGATTGTTCCTCAGGCATAATGCTACTGCACACTTGCTAGGCTACAGTGTGGTCTAAACATAACTTTTATACACCCTGGGAAACCAGAAATTTTGTATAACTGATTTTATTGTGATATTCAGTATATTCTGGTGTTTTGGAACTGAATCACTGATATCTTCAAGGGATCTCCATACCTCTTTCCTTTCTGGAAAGCAGGTGACTGTTCTAAAAGCTTTAATGTGGACATGAGATGAGTCAACAGGCTGCAAAGCCTAATGCTCCAGAGGGCAAGCAACTAGCCTGAGGGAGGGGCTGTGGAAGTGACAGATATTGGTAAAGGGTATAACTGACAGGGTTGTCACCTTAAAGTCCTGTGGTTATAGGTGCTGAAGGTGTTGTTGTTTAGTTGCTAAGTTGTGTCTGACTTTTGTGTCATCCCATGGACTATAACCTGCCAGGCTTCTCTGGCCATGAGGATTCTCCAGGCAAGAATACTGGAGTGGGTTGCCATTTCTTGTAACAAGTCATTTTGTTGCACTGGTGAATATATTTGCACAAAGACAGAGGGTATGCTTTTGTTTTGTTGTTGTTCAATTGTTCAGTAATGTCCAACTCCTGGAGACCCCGTGTACTGCAGTACACTAGGCTTCCCTGTCCTTCATCATTTCCTAGAGGTTGCTCAAACTCATGTCCATTGAGTCAGTGATGCCATCCAACCATCTCATCCTGTGTCATCCCCTGCTCCTCCTTCCCTCAATCAGGGTCGTTTCTAATAAGTTGACTCTCCACATCAGGTGGCCAAAGTTTTGTAGCTTCAGCATCAGTCCTTCCAATGTATTCAGGGTTGATTTCCTTTAGAATTGACTGCTTTGATCTCCTTGCAGTCCAAGGGACTTTTAAGAGTGTTCTCTAACACTGCATTTCCAAAGCATCAGTTCTTCAGAACTCAACTTTCCTTATAGTCTAACTCTCACATCCATTCATGAATACTGGATAAACCATACCTTTAACTATACAGATCTTTGTTGGCAAAGTAATGTCTGCTTTTTAATACTTTAGGTTTGTCACAGCTTTCTTCCAAAGAGTAAGTGTCTTTTAAATTTAAGGCTGCAGTCAACTTCTGCAGTGATTTTGGACCCCCCCAAAATAAAATCGGCCATTGTTTCCATCGTTTCCCCATCTATTTGCCATGAAGTGATGGGACTGGATGCCATGATCTTAGTTTTTGAATGCTGAGTTTTAAGCCAGCTATTTCACTCTCCTCTTTTGCCTTCATCAAGAGACTCTTTAGTTCCTCTTTGCTTTCTGCCATAAGCATGGCATTATCTGAATATCTGAAGTTTTTGGTATTTCTCCCAGCAATATTGATCCCAGCTTGTGCTTCATCCAGCCCAGCATTTCACATGATGTACTTCGCATAGAAGTTAAATCAGCAAGGTGACAATATACGGCTTTGACATAAACCTTTCCCAATTTTGAACCAGTCTGTTGTTCCATATCCAGTTCTAACTATTGCTTCTTGTCCTGCATATGGATTTCTGAGGAGGCAGTTAAGGTGGCCTGGTATTTCCATCTCTTGAAGAATTTTCCAGTTAGTTGTGATCCACATGGTCAAAGGCTTTAGGATAGTCAATGAAAGCAGAAGGTGATATTTTTCTGAAATTCTCTTGCGTTTTCTATGATCCAACAGAAGTTGGCAATTTGATCTATGGTTCTTCTGCCTTTTCTAAATCCAGCTTGTACATCAGGAAGTTCTTGGTTCACCTGCTATTGAAGGCTAGCCTGAAGGACTTTGAGTATTACTTTGCTAAAGTGTGAAATATGTGCATTGTGTGGTAGTTTGAACATTCTTTGCCATTGGAATGAAAACTGACCTTTTCCAGTCCTGTGGCCACTACTGAGTTTTCTAAATTTCCTGGCATATTGAGTGCAGCACTTTCACTGCATCATTTTTTAGGATTTGAACTAGCTCAGCTGGAATCTATCATCTCCACAAGCTTTGTTCCTAATGATGCTTCTTAAAGCCCACTTGACTTTGCACTTCAGGATGTCTGGCTCTAGGTGGGTGATCACACCATCATGGTTATCTGAGTTCTTCTGTGTATTCTTGCCACCTATTCTTAACATCTTCTGCTTCTGTTAGGTCCATACCATTTTTGCCCTTTATTGTGTCCATCTTTGCATGAAATGTTCCCTTGGTATCTCTAATTTTCTTAAGAGAACTCTAGTCTTTCCCATTTTATTGTCTTACTGTATTTTTTTGAATTGATCACCAAGGAAAGCTTTCTTATCTCTATATGCTATTTTTTTTTTTCTTTTTAAAAAATTTATTTGATTGAAATATAATTGATTTACAGTGTTTTGCTAGTTTCTGGCGTACAGCAAAGCAATTCAGTTACACATATATATATAATACATAATAGTTTGCATTTGCATCCCAAACTCCCAATCCATCCCTCTCCCACACTCCACCTGGGCAACAAGAAGTCTGTTCTCTACGAGTCTGTATCTGTTTTATAGGTAAGCTCATTTGTATTCATATTTTATATTCCATGTGTAATGATGTAATATCAGATCAGATCAGTTGCTATTTTTTGGAACTCTGCATTCAGATGGGTATATCTTTCCTTTTCTTCTTTGCCTTTCACTTACCTTTGTATCTCAGCTGTTTGAAATGGTTTGGTTTACTCTGAGTAAACTAAGCAAAAGACCTGCTGGGAAAAAACTGACTCAGTTAATAACTTTGTTTTTGTTTTGACAGTCCAAAGGGATTTACCCAGCTTTGGTTCATTAAGTACCATAAATGTTTCAGAATGCTATTTTATAAACATGTTCTCTCAATTTTAATTTTCAGGTAAATTCAGTTCAGTCGCTCAGTCGTGACTGACTCTACACGACCCCATGAATCCCAGCACGTCAGGCCTCCTTGTCCATCACCAATTCCCAGAGTTCACTCAAACTCATGTCCATCGAATCGGTGATGCCATCCAGCCATCTCATCCTCTGTCATATACTTCTCCTCCTGTCCCCAATCTCTCCCAGCATCAGAGTCTTTTCCAATGAGTTAACTCTTCGCATGAGGTGGCCAAAGTATTGGAATTTTAGCTTTAGCATCAGTCCTTCCAATGAACACCCAGGACTGATCTCCTTTAGGATAGCCTGGTTGGATCTCCTTGCAGTCCAAGGGACAATCAAGAGTCTTCTCCAACACCACAGTTCAAAAGCCTCAATTCTTCAGCATTCAGCTTTCTTCACAGTCGAAATCTCACATCCGTACATGACCACTGGAAAATCCATAGCCTTGACTAGATGGACCTTTGTTGGCAAAGTAATGTCTCTGCTTTTGAATATGTTATCTAGGTTGGTCATAACTTTCTTTCCAAGGAGTATCAGATCAGATCAGTTGCTCAGTTGTGTCTGACTCCTTGCAACTCCATGAATCGCAGCACTCCAGGCCTCCCTGTCCATCACCAGCTCCTGGAGTTCACTAAGACTCATGCCCATCGAGCCGGTGATGCCATCCAGCCATCTCATCCTCTGTCGTCCCCTTCTCCTCCTGCCCCCAATCCCTCCCAGCATCAGAGTCTTTTCCAAAGAGTCAACTCTTCACATGAGGTGGCCAAAGTACTGGAGTTTCAGCTTTAGCATCATTCCTTCCAAAGAAATCCCAGGGTTGATCCCCTTCAGAATGGACTGGCTGGATCTCCTTGCAGTCCAAGGGATTCTCAAGTGTCTTCTCCAACACCACAGTTCAAAAGCATCAATTCTTCGGTGCTCAGCCTTCTTCACAGTCCAACTCTCACATCCATACATGACCACTGGAAAAACCATAGTCTTGACTAGATGGACCTTTGTTGGCAAAGTAATATCTCTACTTTTGAATATGCTATTTAGGTTGGTCATAACTTTCCTTCCAAAGAGTAAGTGTCGTTTAATTTGATGGCTGCAGTCACCATCTGCAGTGATTTTGGAGCCCAGAAAAATAAAGACTGACACTGTTTCCACTGTTTCCCCATCTATTTCCCATGAAGCGATGGGACCAGATGCCATGATCTTCATTTTCTGAATGTTGAGTTTTAAGCCAACTTTTTCACTCTCCTCTGTCAGATTCATCAAGAGGCTTTTTAGTTCCTCTTCACTTTCTGCCATAAGGGTGGTGTCATCTGCATATCTGAGGTTATTGATATTTCTCCAGGCAATCTTGATTCAAGCTTGTTCTTCTCTCAGCCCATCGTTTCTCATTATGTACTCTGCATATAAGTTAAATAAGCAGGGTGACAATATACAGCCTTGACATATTCATTTTCCTATTTGTAACCAGTCTGTTGTTCCATTTCCAGTTCTAACTGTTGCTTCCTGACCTGCATACAGATTTCTCAGGACGCAGGTAAGGTCATCTGGTATTCCCATCTCTTTCAGAATTTTCCACAGTGTATTGTGATCCACACAGTCAAAGGCTTTGGCATAGTCAATAAAGCAGAAATAGATGTTTTTCTGGAACTCTCTTGCTTTTTCAATGATCCATCATATGTTAACAATTTGATCTCTGATTCCTCTGCCTTTTCTAAAACCAGCTTGGACGTCAAGAAGTTCACAATTCACGTATTGCTGAAGACTGGCTTGGAGAATTTTGAGCATTATTTTATTAGCGTGTGAGATGAGTGCAATTGTGCAGTAGTTTGAGCATTCTTTGGCATTACCTTTCTTTGGGATTGGAATGAAAACTGATCTTTTCCAGCCCTGTGGCCACTGATGGGTTTTCCAAATTTGCTGTCATATTGACTGCAGCACTTTCACAGTATCATCTTTCAGGATTTGAAATAGCTCAACTGGAATTCCATCACCTCCACTAGCTTGGTTCGTAGTAATGCTTTCTAAGGCCCACGTGACTTCACATTCCAGGATGTCTGGCTCTAGGTGAGTGATCACACCATTGTGATTATCTTGGTCATGAAGATTTTTTTGTACAGTTCTTCTGTGTATTCTTGCCACCTCTTCTTAATATCTTCTGCTTCTGTTAGGTCCCTACCATTTCTGTCCTTTATTGAGCCCGTCTTTGCATGAAACCTTCCCTTGGTATCTCTAATTTTCTTGAAGAGATCTCTAGTCTTTCCCATTCTGTTGTTTTCCTCTATTTCTTTGCATTGATCGCTGAGGAAGGCATTCTTATCTCTCCTTGGTTTTCTTTTGAATTCTGCATTCAGATGCTTATATGATTCCTTTTCTCCTTTGCTTTTCACGTATCTTCTTTTCACAACTATTTGTAAGGCCTCCACAGACAGCCATTTTGCATTTCTTTTCCATGGGTATGGTCTTGATCCCTGTCTCCTATACAGTGTCACAAACCTCCGTCCCTAGTTCATCAGGCAGTCTGCCTATCAGATCTAGCCCCTTAAATCTTTTTCTCACTTCCAGTATATAATCACAAGGGATTTGATTTAGGTCATACCTGAATGGTCTATTGGTTTTCCCTACTTTTTTCAATTTAAGTCTGAGTTTGGCAAGAAGGAGTTCATGATCTGAGTCACAGTCAGCTCCCAGTCTTGTTTTTGCTGACTGTATAGAGCTTCTCCATTTTGGCTGCAAATAATATAATCAATCTGATTTCTGTGTCAACCATCTGGTAATGTCCATATGTAGAGTCTTCTCTTGTGTTGTTGGAAGACGGTTTTTGCTATGACCAGTGCATTCTCTTGGCAAAACTCTACTGGCCTTTGCCCTGGTTCATTCTGTTCTCCAAGGCCAAATTTGCCTGTTACTCCAGGTGTTTCTTGACTTCCTACTTTTGCATTCCAGTCCCCTATAATGAAAAGGACATCTTTTTTGGCTGTTAGCTCTACAAGATCTTGTAGGTCTTCATTCAGTTCAGTTCAGTTCAGTTAAGTCACTCAATCATGTTTGACTCTTTGTGACCCCATGAATCGCAGCACACCAGGCCTCCCTGTCCATCACCAACTCCTGAAGTTCACCCAGACTCACGTCCATCGAGTCAGTGATGCCATTCAGCTGTCTCATCCTCTATTGTCCCCTTCTTCTCCTGCCCCCAATCCTTCCCAGCATCAGAGTCTTTTCCAAGGAGTCAACTCTTTGCATGAGGTGGCCAAAGTACTAGAGTTTCAGCTTCAGCATCATTCCCTACAAAGAAATCCCAGGGCTGATCTCCTTCAGAATGGACTGGTTGGATCTCCTTGCAGTCCAAGAGACTCTCAAGAGTCTTCTCCAACACCACAGTTCAAAAGCATCAATTCTTCGGCACTCAGCCTTCTTCACAGTCCAACTCTCACATCCATACATGACCACAGGAAAAACCATAGCCTTGACTAGACGGACCTTTTTTGGCAAAGTAATGTCTCTGCTTTTGAATATGCTATCTAGGTTGGTCATAACTTTCCTTCCAAAGAGTAAGTGTCTTTTAATTTCATGGCTGCAGTCACCATCTGCAGTGATTTTGGAGCCCCCAAAAAATAAAGTCTGACACTGTTTCCCCATCTATTTCTCATGAAGTGATGGGACCGGATGCCATGATCTTCGTTTTCTTAATGTTGAGCTTTAAGCCAACTTTTTCACTCTCCACTTTCACTTTCTTCAAAAGGCTTTTGAGTTCCTCTTCACTTTCTGCCATAAGGGTGGTGTCATCTGCATATCTGAGGTTATTGATATTTCTCCTGGCAATCTTGATTCCAGCTTGTGTTTCTTCCAGTCCAGCATTTCTCATTATGTACTCTGCATAGAAGTTAAATAAGCAGGGTGATAATATATAGCCTTGACATACTCCTTTTCCTATTTGTAACCAGTCTGTTGTTCCATGTCCAGTTCTAACTGTTGTTTCCTGACCTGCATTAGGTCTTCATAGAACCTTTCAACTTCAGCTTGTTCAGCATTACTGGTCGGGGCATAGCCTTGGATTATTGTGATATTGAATTATTTGCCTTGGAAATGAACAGAGATCATTCTGTTGTTTTTGAGATTGCATCCAAGTACTGCATTTCAGACTGTTTTGTTGACCATGATGTCTACTTCATTTCTTCTAAGGGATTCCTTCCCACAGTAGTAGATATAATGGTCATCTGAGTTAAATTCACCCATTCCACTACATCTTAGTTCACTGATTGATAGGATGTCCATGTTCACTCTTGCCATCTCCTGTTTCACCAATTCCAATTTGCCTTGAGTCATGGACCTAACATTCCAGGTTCCTATGCAATATTGCTCTTTACAGCATAGGACCTTGTTTCTATCACCAGTCACATCCACAACTGAGTATTGTTTTCACTTTGGCTCCATCCCTTCATTCTTTCTGGAGTTATTTCTCCACTGATCTCCAGTAGCATATTGGACACCTACCGACCTGAGGAGTTCCTGTTTCAGTCGCCTATCATTTTGCCTTTTCATGGGGTTCTCAAGGCAAGAATACTGAAGTGATTTGCCATTCCCTTCTCCAGTGGACCACATTCTGTCAGACCTCTCCATCATGGCCCGCCTGTCTTGGGTGGCCCCACAAGGCATGGCTTCATTTCGTTGAGTTAGACAAGGCTGTGGTCCATGTGATCATATTGACTAGATTTCTGTGATTATGGTTTCAATGTGTCTGCTCTCTGATGCCCTCTTGCAACACCTACTTTCTTACCTTGGACGTGGGGTATCTCCTCATGGATGCTCCAGCAAAGTGCAGCCACTGCTCCTTACATTGGACGAGGGGCATCTCCTCACTGCTGCCCTTCCTGTCCTTGAACATGGAGTAGCTCCTCTCAGCCCTCCCGCACCTGTGCAGCTGCCACATCATTAAACACAATTGAGTCATAAGAACAGCTAATTTAATCTTCCTTATTGCCTCCAAAAAAGTGGAGCAAGACAGATAAATTAGAAATCCTCTTTCTCCTAATACTCACCACTTTTTCTGCCTTAAAAGGTGGGTTCTTCTGTAGTTTTTAGGATTCACTGGGTGGTTGTGACCTGTTTTCTCTTCACCCAAGAACACAGTTGTCTCCTCCCATCTCTGCACACTCTAGTCTTCATATCACCTGCATTCTCCCTATAAGAATGAGCATAGGAGGCGTATGAAAATCTGCACTTGCTGTAACAGTGTTGAGAGGGTAACAGGCAGGAAGGCCAGGGGTCTCCAAATGGAGGAAATAGCCTGCAAGTGTCAGACATTTTTATCTCTCTTAAGCGGCAGGAGGAAACAAACTAGCAATATTTTTTCCTTCTCTATACAAATTTAAAGGGAGGTTTCTCTTAAAATATTGTGTTGCCATAATGACACCCGGCTTCGCCTGAAGTTACCTATTCTTGAGCCTAGAGATAACCAATGCCTTTTTCTTATGGAAATGTTTGTCTTAAGCTATGCTAATGTACTATGCCTTTACCCCAAACTCTGTCTCCAAGTCGGTTCCGCCTCTTGGCCCAGAACCTACTTGACAAACCAGTATGGATATTGTTCCCCTAATCTATGTAAATGAAACTATTTGTATGGTGGTCTGCCCTTCTTCAAGATTCAAGTTAATCATTTTATGGCCCAGGATAAACCATTTATCCCAAAATGCATCTTATGGGTGAGGGGCCTGGTGCCATTCTGAATTTTAAGATATTCCTTTCTTTCATTAACAGACTGCTAGTGACTATATAACATCCAGCTAAAGACTAGCAGGGGGGTACTCTTTCTGCCCCCTTCTGATGCCTATGTCAGAAGCTTTCTCTATCTCCTTTATACCTCAATAAAACTTATTACACAAAAGCTCTGAGCGATCAAGCCTCGTCTCTGGCCCCGGATTGAATTCTTCTCCTCCGGGGGCCAAGAATCCTGGTGTATTCGCGTGATTCAACAACAACCTTTCAGTGTCGTTGTCTGTGTTCAACATTTTCACTGTCTTTAATTATTCTTTGGAAATGGATGATGAAGGACCAAATCCAGGAATAGTTATCTCGAATTCTACCTCTTCTATTTGTAAACAATCTTATGCATATTCTTTACCTCTTTTCCTCAGCTAAAACCTCTGCTAAGTATTTTTCCCAGAGAAATCAAACCCAGAAACTATGGTAATATACCCACCTGAAAAACACAAAAACAACTAAAACCTAACTAGAGTTTTACTTAAATTCTGATTTTTACCTTCATGGATTTTTTTTTTTTTTTTTTTTTTTTTTTTGCATAAGCCTACATGGATACAGTTAGAACATTTCAAAAGAGAAATCTCCTTCAAAAACATGCCAAGAGCTTTCATTCAAGTTTTTAGAGGAAAGATAACTAATATGGAAGTAGAGAGCACAATAAGGGAGAAGAAACACTTTATGAAGAAGGTGCTTACATGCATATGAAGGGGGTGCTTACATGCAAAAGCAGCAGATTTGGGAGAGCAATTGACCATGACCCAGCATTCATCATTCCATGGGTATGAAGAATAATTTATTATTTCAAGACCTAAGAAAAAATGTTGAATATCCAGTCCCTAAGAAAATCACAGGAACCCTTTTTATTAGGGACCCAACTTCTCCAACAAGTTGAACAGTTCTATGAAGACCTACTTCTAGAACTAACAGCCAAAAAAGATGTCCTTTTCATTATAGGGGACTGGAATGCAAAAGTAGGAAGTCAAGAAACACCTGGAGTAACAGGCAAATTTGGCCTTGGAGAACAGAATGAACCAGGGCAAAGGCTAATAGAGTTCTGCCAAGAGAACGCACTGGTCATAGCAAACACCCTCTTCCAACAACACAAGATGAGACTCTACACATGGACATCACCAGATGGTTGACACCAAAATCAGACTGATTATATTCTTTGCAGCCAAAGATGGAGAAGCTCTATACAGTCAGCAAAATCAGGACTGGGAGCTGACTGTGGCTCAGATCAGGAACTCCTTATTGCCAAATTCAGACTGAAATTGAAGAATGTGGAGAAAACCACTAGACCATTCAGGTATGACCTAAATCAAATCCCTTATGACTATACAGTGGAAGTGAGAAATAGATTTAAGGGACTAGATCTGATAGAGTGGCTGATGAACTATGGACGGAGGTTTGTGACATTGTACAGGAGACAGGGATCAAGACCATCCCTAAGAAAAAGAAATTCGAAAAAGCAAAATGGCTGTCTGAGGAGGCCTTATAAATATCTGTAAAAAGAAGGGAAGTGATAAGAAAAGGGGAAAAGGAAAGATATACCCATTTGAATGCAGAGTTCCAAAGAATAGCAAAGAGAGATACGAAAGCTTTTCTCAGTGATCAATGCAAAGAAATAGAGGAAAACAATAGAATGGGAAAGACTAGAGATCTCTTCAAGAAAATTAGAGATACCAACGGAACATTTTATGCAAAGATGGGCTTGATAAAGGACAGAAATGGTAGAGACCTAACGGAAGCAGAAGATTTTAAGAAGAGGTGGCAAGTCAAGTGGGCCTTAAACACACAGAAGAATAGTACAAAAAAGATCTTCACGACCCAGATAATCACGATGGTGTGATCACTCACCTAGAGCCAGACACCTGGAATGTGAAGGGAAGCATCACTACAAATAAAGCTAGTGGAGATGCTGGAATTCCAGTTGAGCTGCTTCAAATCCTGGAAGATGATGCTGTAAAAGTGCTGCACTCAATATTCCGGCAATTTGGAAAACTCAGCAGTGGCCACAGGACTGGAAAAGGTCAGTTTTCATTCCAATCCCAAAGAAAGGCAATGCCAAAAATGCTCAAACTACCATACAATTGCACTCATCTCACACACTAGTAAAGTAATGCTTAAAATTCTCCAAGCCAGGCTTCAGCAATACATGAACCGTGAACTTCTAGATGTTTAAGCTGGTTTTAGAAATGGCAGAAGAACCAGAGATCACATTGCCAACATTTGCTGGATCATCAAAAAAGCAAGAGTTCCAGAAAAATGTCTAATTCTGCTTTACTGACTATGCCAAAGCCCTTGACTGTGTGGATCGCAATAAACTGTGGAAAATTCTGAAAGAGATGGGAATACCAGACCACCTGACCTGCCTCTTGAGAAATCTGTATGCAGTTCAGGAAGCAACAGTTAGAACTGGACATGGAACAACAGACTGGTTACAAATAGGAAAATGAGTATGTCAAGGCTGTATATTGTCACCCTGCATATTTAACTTATATGCAGAGCACATCATGAGAAACACTGGGCTGGAAGGAGCACAAGCTGGAATCAAGATTGCCAGGAGAAATATCAATAACCTCAGATATGCAGATGACACCACCCTTATGGCAGAAAGTGAAGAGGAACTAAAGAGCCTTTTGATGAAAGTGAAAGAGGAGAGTGAAAAAGTTGGCTTAAAGCTCAACATTCAGAAAACTAAGATCATGGCATCTGTTCCCATCACTTCATAGCAAATAGTTGGGGAAACAGTGTCTGACTTTGTTTTTCTGGGCTCCAAAATCACTGCAGATGGTGACTGCAGCCATGAAATTAAAAGATGCTTACTTCTTAAAGTAAAGTTATGACCAACCCAGATAGCATATTCAAAAGCAGAGACATTACTTTGTCAACAAAGGTTCATCTAGTCAAGGCTATGGTTTTTCCAGTGGTCATGTATGGATGTGAGAATTGGGCTATAAAGAAAGCTGAGCACCAAAGAATTGATGCTTTTGAACTATGGTGTTGGGGAAGACTCTTGAGAGTCCCTTGGACTGCAAGGAGATTCAACTAGTCCATCCTAAAGGAAGTCAGTCCTGGGTGTTCAGTTGGAGGACTGATGTTGAAGGTAAAATTTCAATACTTTGGCCATCTGATGAGAAAAACTGACTCACTGGAAAATATCCTGATGCTGGGAAATATTGAGGGCAAGAGGAGAAGGGGACAGCAGAGGATGAGATGTTTGGATGGCATCACCAACTCAGTGAACATGGGTTTGGGTGGACTTCGGGAGTTGATGATGGACAGGGAGGCCTGTCGTGGTGTGGTTTATGGGGTCACAAATAGTCGGTCACTACTGAATGATTGAACTGAACTGAACAATTTCCAAGGTTGGACACCTGTTCTTGTGTCACCTGGCAGCCAAAATCAGAGATCTAATACTCAGATCTTCACTTCCCTACTCTATTTGTCCCTAATGCGATCTCCTTTTAATGTTTGTCATCATATTGAAAACTGGCATCTTTTCTTACTGGGCTTTTCTTCCAGCCTTTCCTGCCCCTACCTTTCCCTGCAGCCACTCTATTATCACTGATGGCATCCTGCCAGTGAAAACAAATCGTATTATATTTCAATGGCTCCATTTAATTTTTATGTGTAGGACAGCTACCTGGAATAACTCCCCCTCCTCTCTATCTCTTTTCTTCTTTATCTTTTCCAATATTTGACATAAATGAGTTTGAAGCCTTCATCCTCAACTCTGGTTTGACCCTCCCCCATTTTCCCTCTCACTCTTCCTCTTATCCACAGTCATCCACCTGAGACATGTGGTCCTCCAGGTCCACATCCCTTATCCTGTCATCTCTGTATACCTCCACTTTAGCTGTTCCAAGTGCCAGCTGGACTCATTCTCCCCTTGATCTCACCCTGTAGTCTTGACAAACCACACCATTGAGTGCTCACCAAGTAATGCCCTGAATTTAGTTTCATTTGTATTGAACTTTCAACTGGCATGTACTGTGTGCCTGTTACTTATCTTGTACAATGCCAGGGCCCTGAGATGAAAGTGAACAAGGAAAACTGCATAACCCTGCCCTTAAGGAGCATCTCCAGGCTCATCTCCAGTCCACTTGGCCCATGATAGTCCCTGTGTCTGGAATGACCACT
This sequence comes from Bos indicus, assembly GCF_029378745.1. NCBI lineage: Eukaryota > Metazoa > Chordata > Mammalia > Artiodactyla > Bovidae > Bos > Bos indicus. Next base: position 72,705,993 of record NC_091771.1, read on the forward strand.
GTCCAACCTCCCACCCCTATTTCTGCAATGTTCATGCTTTTCCTTTCTTCATAGCCTAGGTCATTGCCCTCTCTTCTCCTTGAAGCTCATTCTCAGAACCTCTGACCGGAAGTTATCTCTTCTGTTAGTAAACTCTTCTTGTTGTGCTTTTTTCCCTGCATGATAGACACTTGAGAATTTCTTCTCTCTCTATTCTCTCAGTACAGGCTCCCCAGGGGAAGGGTCTGTGGCTTATGTGTGATTTCGTCTTCAACAGCATCTAAGAAAGTACCATCAGTGCACTTAAATGTGCAATAAATCTTTGCAGAATCAATTCAGAAATTAATGAAAATTTACTTGAAATATTCCTCAAATGTGTTTTGGCTATGTGTTACTCCTGTTTGTAAGCATGAACTATAGTTGGTTTACAATATTTTGTTAATTTCAGATGTATAGCAAAGTGATTCACCTAAATATGTATATATTTTTCAAAATATTTTCCATTATAGATAATTATAAGATATTGGATATAGTTACCTGTGTTATACATTAAGTCTATTTTGCTTATCTGTTTCATTTATGGTGGTTTGTATCTGTTGATCCCATAGTCCTAATTTATATGCTCTCTCCTTTCCTCTTTGGTGACTGAGTTTGTTTTCTGTGTCTGTGAGTATATTTCTGTTTTATATGTCAGTTTGTTTTTATTATTTTTTAGGTTCCACATACAAATAATATCATATTTGTCTTTCTCTGTCTGATTTACTTCACTTAGTATGATATTCTCTAGGTTTACCCATGTTGGTGTAAATGGCAATATTTCATCAATTCTTATGGTCTGAGTAATATTCCATTGTGCATAAGTGTGTGTGTGTGTGTGTGTGTGTGCACGCGTGTGTGTATGTATCAGATTTTCTTAAACCAATCATCTGTTGATGGGCATTTAGGTTGTTTCCATATTTTGGCTATTTTAAGTATTGTTGCTATGAACGATGTTGTATGTATCTTTTTGAATTAGGGTTTTTGTCTTTTCTAGATACATGCCCAGTACTGAGGTTGTTAGATCATATGGTAGTGTATTTTCAGTTTTTTTCAGAAATTTCCATACTAATTTTTTCCATCATGGCTGCACCAAGTTATATTTCCACCAATAGTGTAAGAGGTGTATCCTTCTGTCCACACTCTCTCCAACATTTGACTCTTTAATGATGGCCATTCTGATGGCCATCACCCATGTGAGTGATACCAAATTATTATTTTGATTAACATTTCTCTGATAAATAGTGATGTGGAGCATCTTTTCAGGTGCTTGTTGGTCTTTTGTATGTTTTCTTTGGAGAAATGTCTATTTAGGTCTTCTGTCCATTTTTTGATATTGAGTTATATGAATTGTTTGCATATTTTAGATATTAAACCCCTGTCAGTTGCATTATTTGTAAATATTTTAACCCATTCATTTGGTGTTGTCTTTTCATTTTGTTGGTGTTATTCTTTGCTGTTCAAAAGCTTTTGAGTTTGATTAGGTCCCATTTGGGAGAAGGCAATGGCACCCTACTCCAGTACTCTTGCCTGGAAAATCCCATGGCTGGAGGGGCCTAGTAGGCTACAGTCCATGGGGTCACGAGAATCGGACACGACTGAACGACTTCACTTTCACTTTTCACTTTCATGCATTGGAGAAAGAATAGGCAACCCACTCCACTGTTCTTTCCTGGAGAATCCCAGGGAGGGGGAAGCCTGGTGGGCTGCCGTCTATAGGGTCGCACAGAGTCGGACACGACTAAATTGACTTAGCAGTAGCAGCAGGTCTGATTTGTTTACTTTGCTTTTTTTTTTTTTTTTGCTTTGGGAGACTGATCTAAGAAAATATTTTTGTGACTTATGTCAAAGAGTGTTCTGCCTGTATTTTCCTCTAGTTTTATAATATCAAGTCTTGTATTAGGTCTTTAAACCATGGAAAAGAAATGCAAAAAAGCAAAATGGCTGTCTGGGGAGGCCTTACAAATAGCTGTGAAAAGAAGAGAAGCAAAAAGCAATGGAGAAAAGGAAAGATATAAACATCTGAATGCAGAGTTCCAAAGAATAGCAAGAAGAGATAAGAAAGCCTTCTTTAGTGATCAATGCAAAGAAATAGAGGAAAACAACAGAACGGGAAAGACTAGAGATCTCTTCAAGAAAATCAAAGATACCAAAGGAACATTTCATGCAAAGATGGGCTTGATAAAGGACAGAAATGGTATAGATCTAACAGAAGCAGAAGATATTAAGAAGAGGTGGCAAGAATACACAGAAGAACTGTACAAAAAAGATCTTCACGACCCAGATAATCACAATGGTGTGATCACTGACCTAGAGCCAGACATCCTGGAATGTGAAGTCAAGTGGGCCTTAGAAAGCATCACTACGAACAAAGCTAGTGGAGGGGATAGAATTCCAGTTGAGCTATTCCAAATCCTGGAAGATGATGCTGTGAAAGTGCTGCACTCAATATGCCAGCAAATTTGGAAAACTCAGCAGTAGCCACAGGACTGGAAAAGGTCATTTTTCATTCCAATCCCAAAGAAAGGCAATGCCAAAGAATGCTCAAAGTACCGCACAATTGCACTCATCTCACATGCTAGTAAAGTAATGCTTAAAATTCTCCAAGCCAGGCTTCAGCAATTTGTGATCCGTGAACTTCCTGATGTTCAAGCCGGTTTCAGAAAAGGCAGAGGAACCAGAGATCAAATTGCCAACATCCGCTGGATCATGGAAAAAGCAAGAGAGTTCCAGAAAAACATCTATTTCTGCTTTATTGACTATGCCAAAGCCTTTGACTGTGTGGATCACAATAAACTGTGGAAAATTCTGAAAGAGATGGGAATACCAGACCACCTGATCTGCTTCTTGAGAAATGTGTATGCAGGTCAGGAAGCAACAGTTAGGACTGGACATGGAACAATAGACTGGTTCCAAATAGGAAAAGGGGTACATCAAGGCTGTACATTGTCACCCTGTTTATTTAACTTATATACAGAGTACGTCATGAGAAACTCTGGACTGGAAGAAGCACAAGCTGGAATCAAGATTGTTGGGAGAAATATCAATAACCTCAGATATGCAGATGACACCACCCTTATGGCAGAAAGTGAAGAGGAACTCAAAAGCCTCTTGATGAAGGTGAAAGTGGAGAGTGAAAAAGTTGGCTTAAAGCACAACATTCAGAAAACGAAGATCATGGCATCTGGTCCCATCACTTCATGGGAAATAGATGGGGAAACAGTGGAAACAGTGTCAGACTTTAATTTTTTGGGCTCCAAAATCACTGCAGATGGTGACTGCAGCCATGAAATTAAAAGACGCTTACTCTTTGGAAGGAAAGTTATGACCAACCTAGATAGCATTTTCAGAAGCAGAGACATTACTTTGCCAACAAAGGTTCGTCTAGTCAAGGCTATGGTTTTTCCAGTGGTCATGTATGGATGTGAGAGTTGGACTGTGAAAAAGGCTGAGGGCGCTGAAGAATTGATGCTTTTGAACTGTGGTGTTGGAGAAGCCTCTTGAGAGTGCCTTGGAGTGCAAGGGGAACCAACCAATCCATTCTAAAGGAGATCAGCCCTGGGATTTCTTTGGAAGGAATGATACTAAAGCTGAAACTCCAGTACTTTGACCATCTCATGCAAAGAGTTGACTCATTGGAAAAGACTCTGATGCTGGGAGGGATTGGGGGCAAGAGGAGAAGGGGACGACAGAGGATGAGATGGCTGGATGGCATCACTGACTCGATGGACATGAGTCTGAGTGAACTCCGGGTTGGTTATGGACAGGGAGGCCTGGAGTGCTGCGATTCATGGGGTCTCAAAGAGTCGGACACAACTGAGCGACTGATCTGATCTGATCTGAAACCATTTTCAGTTTATTTTGTACATGGATTATTTTGTATGATTGTATATATACAAAAAAAATTTGTATATTGGGAGAAGGAAATGGCAGCCCACTCCAATATTCTTGCCTGGAGAATCCTGTGGACAGAGGAGCCTGGTGTGCTGCTGTCCATGGGGTTGCACAGAGTCGGACTGAAGCGACTTAGCATGCATGCATATATACAGAAAAATTAGTGTGTTCTAGTTTCATTTATTTCCATATAGGTGTCCTGCTTTCGCAGTACTATTTACCTAAGAGACTGTCTTCTCCATTGTATATTCTTGACTACTGTTTCATAGATTAATTGACCATAGGTGTTTGGAGACCTGTGTTTTAAAATTGTATTTTTCCTTCTTTGATATCAGAATTAGTAATTATGTTCCATCATGTTATACTTAAGTAAAATTATACATTTAGAGCATCAGAGTTGGCCAAGTTACAGAAGATATAAATTATTATGTGGATGTGAAAGACTCTGTTATTCTTGGGCTTTTTTGAGAGAGCTGCCCTTAGCAATGATCCATGGGAGTGAACAAAAGATTAATAGGAAAATGGACTTTATGAGACTTAATATTTCTAGTTAAATAAAAAGAATGGAGTTAACTGTAATACATAGACATGGAAAAACAACCTGTGTCTTGTTTATAGTTTCAGCATACTCTCTTAAGATACATTTACTCTAAATGAAGAAAAAAGTACTGTTTAGCATCAGAACAGTTTTTATATTTATATCATTTGAGCAAATTGTTTCAGACACTCCACCCCCCACCCCCAAATAAAATCATTAACCAAAGTCCCTAATAAGTAGGAAGGGAGAGTTGAGCCCCTTCCTCACTCTTTCAATTTGTAATTAGCAGACCTATTGGCAACCTACTCCAAAATTCTTGCCTGGAGAATCCCAGGGATGGGGGAGCCTGGTGGGCTGCCATCTATGGGGTCGCACAGAGTCGGACATGACTGAAGCAACTTAGCAGCAGCAGCATTGTGCTTAGTCGCTTAGTCGAGTCTGACTCCCTGTGACCCCATGGCCTGTAGCCGGCCAGGCTCCTCCGTACATGGGATTCTCCAGCAAGAATACTGGAGTGCGTTGCCATGCCCTCCTCCAAGAGATCCTCCCAACCTAGGGATCAAACTGCCAGGTCTCCCAGGCGGTTTCTTTACTGTCTAAGCCACCAGGGAAGCCAAGAACACTGGAGTGGGTAGCCTATCCTTTCTCCAGGGGAACTTACCCACCCAGGAATTGAATCAGAGTCTCCTGCATTGCAGGTGAATTCTCACCATCTGAGCTACCAGGGACACCCAGCAGACCTATTAATGAGCAATAAAAGGGGTGTAAGGAAGGCATTTAGAAAGAAAGAAAAAGGAACAGTGAAAGATAATTTGTGAAAACAGGTTCAGGTCCTAGGCATTCAGATTGGGCTGCCTCCATGTGCTGTGTGGTCTATGATCACTAGAATTACAATCTCAATTTCTTAATTGCTTCTTTGATCTTATCCAAGGAGAAAAATGGATTTCTAGAGATTTTTTTTGTGTGTGCAGAGCAATTCTACTAATGCTGCTATGTAGCAGCTCCTTTTGCCAGCCTTTCACTCTCAGAATAATAAACTATGACCACAGCCAACTTCAAGAAACATCTTAACCTCTCAGATAAAGGATTCAGCCCCTCTTAGCAGCTGACAGTAATCCAGAACCATAAAGAAATTCCAGAAGCATCTTCTTTTTTCCCAAATACTGCTCAGATTCTGTCAAACTAAGCTAGCAATTTGCTTTCAGGTCTCTGCCATCTGGTTTGTCTGACGTGAACCTGCTTTTTAGATAGATTGACTTTGATTTTCTTGAATCAAGATTTTTGCCAACTCTGTGTATCTGTATAAAAATCCCTCAAAGCTCGGAGTCTGAGAGCTAAAAGCACTAACTAATGATAACAACTCCAAATGCCCTGGGCAGACTATAAGATGCTACATACTGCTGAGTGTCAGTAATCATACTATAAAACCCATTTTCTTCCTTTCCTATAACTTTATAATAATAAAAGGTCAGGTTAGGCCTTTGTCTACCTAGTAAAACAGGGGCATCAAACCATTTAAACACCAGCCAGACCTACCACCCAAATAGATTCTCCCTATTCTCCCTGTCCTGCCTGTTTCTTAAATATTGTCCAAATTATAATATGTTACTGTGAAACACTAGGCTCTCAAGGTAAAGAACCCGCCTGCCCTTGCAGGAGACTCATAAGAAACATGGGTGCAATCCCTGGGTTGGAAAGATCCCTTGGAGAAGGAAATGGCAATCCACTCAGTATTCTTGCCTGGAGAATCCCATTGACAGGAGCCTGATGGGCTACAGTCTATAGGGTTGCAAAGAGTTGGACACAACTGAAATGACTTAACACACACACACACACACACACACACACACATAATACGTTACTGTGAAACACTAGTGCTAATTGGTTTCTTTCTGATGATTAACAGGTTTTGGATTCAGGGATATGGAAAGAATATACCCCACCATACGATTTGCTGCAAAATACAGAGAGCCTGTTTTACAAGATGGTGCAAAAACTGGGCAAGGCAGAGGCCTCTGCCCTCACTGAAAGGGCAAAACAGGTGAGCCTTCTGCAGAGTGTTGTAATTAGTTTGTCTCCTGGTTCACTCTTCAGAATCTCCACCCGGGATCTCTGTGCCCTTTTCAATCATAAACCTCAAGAGACTAAACTTCATGACTGGGTCTTAACAGCATGTGGCAGGTTAAAAGCAGGTCTGCTGAGAATCTGCAACATTAGTGGGGGTGGGGTGTACTATGAGTGTGCTCTTCTGTGCAGGCATACCTGTGCCTAAGAGAGAGATTTTGGATAGGACTCAGCACACGCTTGGACCCTAGGTTCAGATTCTCTTAGAACACTCTCATTTTGCAGATTCCGATTGATCCTTAGCACATTTGTGGTGCAAGTGCTGTCCAGGAAAATCCATGAAATTTGAGAGTTTAAGGAAAAAATTTTGGAATATTTGAGTCTAGGAAGATTTACCTGGAAAAGGTATAAGTTGCTTCTGTTTCTAACCTCATACATGATACTGTCACTTAATCCCTAATTCTTTGTTGTTTAGAATTTTATTCAATTACCCCCTCCCTACCCATGCTCCCTCTAACTTCCAGAAGAAGGTAGATTGTCCTCAGGATAAATCAGGAATTCACAAAACCTTAACACTGTACTCTGAATGGTGCTTGAAGATGAGGTGTGTGAAAGCACTAAGCACTCTACACAGTGTGAGGAAGGCCCTCAATGAGTGACCTTCAGTCATGTGGAGTCTTTCTCACAAAGATGAGGAGGTAGTATCTTATACAGATGTGACAACTGAGGTCTAGTTTAAGGGACTTAGTCATTGTCATGCAGCCACCTGTAATTCACTCTGGAACAAGGTGGGATTGACACTGATGGGAAGATAGGGGGAGGGAGGGAAGGTGTGGTGTTCTTGTTGCTTGAGATGCATGGTTTGGGGTGGGATGAGGCTTCAGGCTGTGTGTGGTGAGGCTTCCCCCCTGAAAATTTATCTTTGGGTATTAAATTATGGATGCATTTTTCCTTCTTCATACTTTTCTGCATTTCCCAGATTTTTACTTGTAAATTATAATAAAATTACTTGTGTAATATTTAAAATATCTGTTAAAGAAAACATGCCCCAGTATCTAACAGTATTTCCATATGAAAAATGTATCTAAAATGTGGCCTAAATTACATCTGTCACTGTTTCATCTCAACCTTTCTTAGAAATGAGGAAATGCACAGCTGTACCTTCCACTGTTAATAGGGTAGGAATAACTTTTCATAAGTACTATATTATGCAAACGTTGAGAAGCTTTTTAACATGGAGGTTTTTATTTTTTGCGCCTAAAATTCACAGAGTTCTTTCATCTACTAGAGTGTCTCCCAGTCAGAGTTTCCCTCCTGAGACCTGATAATCATTTGTGATTTCAAATATAACCTAGTCATAAAACAGCAAGGACTCTTAAAACCCTTTTGTTCTTTTGAACTTAGGCATCACACATCAAAGACAGGTGTCCCCACCTATGTGTCAAAGTGTTCATTTAAAAACTATATTATCCTTATGTATGATCAAGTCATTGAGTACTGAGAAATCAATCTCAGAATTTTAGATGTGTCCAAATAAGATGATAGGTTTCAACATTCCTTAGTGAGGAAACTAAGTCCTCAGAAGGAATGTGGTTGCATGTATATAATTGGTGTTAAGCTAGTTTGCAGCAGACACAGAATTAGAAATCTGTTCTTTAAGTATATGTTTTAAATCAAGTGTCACATAAGATACATACAGAAGGAGACATCGGTCATAGAATTAGAAATCTTGTGATTCCTGGTCTAGTAATCCTGCCCCTACTCTAACAATTTTAATGGTAAGTTACATTTTTGTAGTTTTTTATAATTTATTTTACACAGTTCTTGCATGTATAACTTCACATAATCCTCATGACTGCCCTTTTTTATCACAAGTCATGGATGAAGAGATTGGTCCAGGGCCCACCCAAGGTCACAGAGCTGGTCCAGGGAGCACAGAGGGGGATTTCTGGGGAGGCTGAGTGTAGTCCTAGTTTCTGTGTTCTGTGTTGACTCTGAGAACACTGCTCCTTTCACGCAGTAGCCAAGGTGGAGGCGGTCACTCAACTTCACAGGGTGACAGAACCTCACTCTTAAATTTCAGTCTTGCCACTGGCTCAGGTCACCTCTACAGAAAGAAATGCAGTTCTTGATTCTCATCCCATTTTGACATTACTTCTGCATACTCTACATCCTCTTAGGAGGATAAGCTGTCAGACTATCAGTTTTTTGAATTTTCAAGCATCAGATATCAATGCCTTGTTCAGAGCTGTAACAACGGGTTGATTAGCCTAAGTCACAAGATTTTCACTCTAATAGAACAGAATTCATTCTTCTGAAGAGAAAACCCAACATCTGGGAGAGGGGCTTCCATATCACATTTTCTTGAACAAATAGTTCAGGTGAACTGATCACTGTCTGATTGACCCATGTCCATGATATAGTGGAAAAAGTACCTTTTAGATTCATAAAGCTGAAGGGGGCATTAGTCTGCTAGGGCTGCCATACAAAGACCACAGAACAGGCAACTCAAACAACAGAAACTTATTTCCTCATAGCCCTGGAGACTTGAAGTCTGAGGTCAAGATGTCAGTAGGGTTGGTTTCCTCTGGGGTCTCTCTCCTTGGCTTGGAGATGCCATCTTCTCTCTGTGTCTCACATGGACTTCCTTCTGTTTGCCTGTGTCCTGATCTCCTCTTCTTATAAGAACTCCAGTCTGTTAGATTAGGACCTACCTGTATGACTTCATTTTAACTTTATTGCCTCTTTAGAGATACTGTCTCCAAACAGTCACATTCTGAGGTACGGTGGTGTTTAGGACTTCAACATGTAAAATTGGAGGGGACACAGTTCAGCTTAAAGAATGAATGCCTGTCATCTACTCTGTTCTGTGATGAAGCAGGTCATGTTGAGGTTTTTTGAAATTTCTTTGTTCCCAGTGTGCAACAGAGGTGTCATTTTGTCTATTCATGAAATCACCTAATAGAGCCCAGAAGTTATAAAATCCTCGTATCCAAGCTCTGGGAGCCTGGACCCATTTGAATAGATGGAAGAGGCACTTAGCATCCACGTGGCCTTCTGTCCCCCAAGATCTCTAAGCCTCAGGTCCTCAGCTGTGTGTGGAGCAGGGATTACAGCCCTGCCGGCTTCTTCACACTTATTACAGGGATCAGATGAGAGAGCAGATGCTTAAGGGTGTTGAGAATATAAAGTGTTTTAAAGTATAAAATTCAGATCATTTTTTAAAACAGTGTAGACAGAGGATCTGCCTTCCAGTAATAAAAAATACACCCATATTTTAAGTAGCTTTAGAGACTCTAAATCAGGGGTCCCCAACTCCTGGGCTAGACTGGTATGGTCCGTGGGCTGTTAGGGACTGGGCCACATGGCAGGAGGTGAATGGTGTGCAAAGGAGCAAACTTCAGCTGCTGCCCCCATTGCTCACTTTACACCTGAATCTCCTCTTTCTCTCCCTGTCTGTGGAAAAAGTGTCTTCCAGAAACTGGTTCCCTGGTGCCAAAAATGTTGGGGACTGCTGCTCTAAACAATTAAAATGTATTTATAATAATATATTTTAAAACACATGGCTTATCTAATGCTACAAAATTTAAAAAAATTTTTTTAAATACTTTTTTTTTTAGTTTCAAAAATATGAATTTATTGAATTGTTTTAAAAAAAGGCTGATGTTTCTCTTATTGCTTTGTTCCACTGTATAATGCATATTGAAAATATTTGTGCTCAGTTTTCTGAAGCAAACCTAAGAAAAATGTCATGGATACAGTTATTAAAATTGTTCAGTACACATGCAAATGCTATGAATCATTGCCAGTTTATGTAACTGTTGACAGAAATAGAAGACAATGATTGTCTGTTCTTTGCCAAAGCTTATTGGCTGACTTGTAGAGGAGCTTTGCAAAGATTTAGTGTACAGTACTTTTTTTTTTAATTTTTAAATTTTACATAATTGGATTAGTTTTGCCAAATATCAAAATGAATCCACCACAGGTATACATGTGTTCCCCATCCTGAACCCTCCTCCCTCCTCCCTCCCCATACCATCCCTCTGGGTCATCCCAGTGCACTAGCCCCAAGCATCCAGTATCGTGCATCGCACCTGGACTGGCATCTCGTTTCATACATGATATTTTACATGTTTCAATGCCATTCTCCCAAATCTTCCCACCCTTTTTTAAAATTTATGAACTAAAGATAAATCACTCTCCATTCCTGTCATCACACAGCACCCCCACATGGTGGAGCCCCAGCACCACTGTTAACTGTTCTGTTGAGATGTTCTGTGTATCAGGAAGAAAATTCCTGTTTCTAAGCACAAATGATAGCTATTCTTTCTCTATTTTTCACTCAATGTTGTATCTCAGATTATATCAATGCATATGGTTATCTCATTCTTTTTAATGACTACGTGTGTGTGTGTTAGTTGCTCAGTAGTGTCCGACTCTTTGTGACCCCATGGACTGTAGCCCACCAGGCTCCTTTGTCCATGGGATTCTCCAGGCAAGAACATAGTATTATGCTTTCTCCATTTTGTACTCCTTATTTTCAATGCTTGTCAATAAGAGTTTATAAAATACAGGGAATACAACCTGACACTAACATCCAAATTTGTTGTGCCCATTTTATGTGTGAAAATGAGAAACGCTTGGGCAGAGAGTATTAATAGATTTCCCAGCCTCTTTGTCACCTTGTTTTTAATTTCTCTCCAGGCTTTGAGTTAGTAAAATGATTTTACTTATCAATTTAGTGATAAAGCATATCTGTGAATCAGAATGATCAGAACTCAATTGTATCTATGGGTTGTTTGGCATTAAGTCCAGCCCCAGTGAAGGTTTTAATGGGGCTACTTCCTCCATTGAATAAATACACCCCTGGTTTTTCTTATTGTGCCTCTAGTAGGGATGTGATTTGCTTCACGTGAAGCAGTGGACCTAAGAATGTGTTGCCTTAGGAGAAGGAGTTAAAACTCATAAATATGTGGTTTTTGTCTCCCCCCTCCCTCTAGGTGCACTCTGAAAGGAAATAACCAGATATCACTCACAGTGACCATGTGGTTATGAATATTAAGAATGACAAGTGGACAACCCTCAGCCTTCATAATTTTTGAGTTGACTCTGTGATTCTACCATGAGTTCATGTCTATTCCAAAGGCATTTTTTCAATAGGTTTCTGCACTGCATAAATTATATTATACTTTTTTTACACCAGCAACAGATATTTACATATTACAAATATTAATCTATAATTTTTTATCCAACTTCACTTAGTGAGTTCAAACTCTTGGAAAAGGATTTGTTATGTTTATTTATATGTAATACTATTTTCTTTTTTATCTAAATCAGAGGTGCAGGCCACCAATAAGAGCTGGTTTTGTGTCTTGAGAGATTCTGGAGCCAAACTCATTTTCTAAGATTTGAGGCAAATTTCTCACAGATTTTCTTTTTTTTTTTTTTTTTGACTGTTCCCAGAATTACATATTACTTTATAATTATATTAAGGATTCTTGAAGACTGTGTGATGATGCTATTTTGTATCACCACTTCCTTTAACAGAACTACTATTCATTTTCCACTCAAAGACCTCTGGTTAAAATACTACAGAGAAAAGTAACAGGAAAAACATACAGTAATGTAGTTTAAGTAACATTATAGGAGAGACAGGTGTCACCCTCCAAAAATATATGGTTAAAATACAGAAGGACAATATTGTACGTTTGTCCCCTTAGTTGCAGGCAGATTCTTTACCACTGAACCATTGGGGAAGCCCTCTAAAAGAGAAGGAAGAGAAAATATTCTTTATCAAAGTAGGAACCCTTCCAGAGGATTTGCTAATGAAGGACAGACATGTTCTAGACTGTCTTCTAGATAGAGGATTTTATTTTTTACATTAAAAAATTGTTGTAAAATATATATAACATAAAATTTACCATACAACTATTTTTAATCACACAATTCTGTGGTATTAATCACACTCACACTGTTGTGCAGCCATCATTGTCTGGGTAACTTTTGGTAATTCAGTGTGTTATTTCTGCAGAGTCATTTTGGTAAGTTTCACTTTTCTAGAAGTGGATCTGTTTCCTTTGAGTTTTGAGCTTGATTGGCATAAATTTATTCACAATTATCTTACATGTTTAAACTCTGCAGCATCTCTGTGTTCTTTTGGCTTTTTAATTTTCTTTGAAACTTCTCTTTTTTATGAGTAATCTTGTATAACTTTTTCCTATTTTCAAAGAATGAACTTTTTGCTGGATTGATGCTCTGTTTTTCTTTCTAATTCGTCATATCATTCTTTCTTTCTTTCAACTTTTCCTTTTTGAGATTTTTTTCTCTAAATTCTTAAATTGCAAACAGATTAATACCATCATTATTTTTCTAACCTAAGTATGTAAAACTGACATTTTTTCTGAGATCCACTTTCAATAGCCAAAGTATTATGTATTTTCTAATTCCTAATTTAATTCATTAACTATATCTTTTACCCATGAGTTATTTATAAGCATAATGTTCTCTAAATTTCAAATGCTAATGGATTTTTTCTATTAGATTGAACATGTGGAACTGCTAACATTCAGCCTTTTGTATAAAATGGCACTTTCATGTGTTTCAACAGAATAGTTTTATTTTGTTATTAATATATAACTTAATTTCATTTTGGCCAGACAACATTAGGTTATGGATTTTAAACCAAAAGTAATGATATTCACACAAAAAGTCCTTGTTTCCACCATTTTTATTTTATTTGAGGGTTTTTAAATGTTATAAGTACATGTGTAACCAGTAATTTTCAAATAAAAGTCCTCCCTAAGTACTGGAATGTTTTCTGATACATGTTGAAGGCTGGTTCTCTGGAATGCAGACTCAAATTGAGTTTAGTGCTGGGATGTTTATCAGGGTTGCCCTTGGGGTCAACACTGTGGAATCAGGAGGGAAGAAATGGGATAGGGCAGAAGGAAAGATCAAGCTGGATCACTGGCTGGACGACCTGAGCTGACTCCATGGAGCATCTGGAGTGAAGATAGCCCTTCAGGGTTGTCCTGACACATCCAATGGTCAGGTCACCTCCACCTGGAAGGGTCACTGCATGCAGCCTGGTGGTTTAAGGTTGCCCACTGGCAGCACCTCCAGCAGCTGGGCAACGAGTCCTTGAAGGGAGGTCTGAACAGCACGTCTCCATGTCACCCCACATCCTGCGTCACAGCTCTAAGGTAGGTGATGAAGATGTACTGTGGGGGAAAATCTTGATGACTGATGTGTAAGTCAAAATGATGACTTAGTGATTCTCCTCAATACCCTCTGCTTTAAACAATAGAGGAGAAGGTCCATGAAGGGGAGAAATCTCATTTTCTAGGGTCAGCCCAGTCGTCACCTCTTCTAGGAAGTCACCTTAAGATCAGTCATCATCCTAGGTAACTCGTCTTTCTGTAGGATCCCGAGTGCCTCCCATTTGTTAAACTGAACTGTACTTGGCTAGTGTCCTATTGTCATCCAGTGTGGTGATTCTTAAACAAGGAGCCTGTTCTTTCCATTTTACACAAGTTATGTAAACTATATAACCTGCCCTGACTATGAGTATTCCTGTGGTTTGTTTTCTCACTAAACCAAGTGAGAAAAAGACTTGGAACTGTGCCCTATTCACTTTTTAATTACATCTTTCAGCACAGTATCTGTTACATAGGGAGCACTCAGTAAATGTTTTCTGAATGAGGAAATGATGACTGAGAACAAACCTTCCTTGTCAACTTTATAATTTTGTAATTCTAAGAAGTAGCCTGGGATAACAGAAAGCCCTGGTTTTGGAGTCAGTCACACCGACCTGCCTGTCAGGTCTTTAACTCTGCTCTCACAAGCAGTGTGAGTGTCTGAAGAATATACTGTCCAGAGTGGGACACTTGAGACTGAAAGGAAAGCAGTAACCAGCCAGAGTGCCAGGGAAATAATCTGGCACCATCTTTGACAAAATGGACTATGGACACCCTTCAGCCATGTAGCTTTAGTCTAAAAACAATTCTGTGCATGTATTTATATAGATTCTATTCTTGAATCAGCAGCATGGTCCTAGTATTAAAGAGGGTACCTAGTAACAAAACAGGGTTTTTTTTTAAAATCAAGGTTTCATGTATACATTATTAATTTTAATTTAAAAACAGAATATGGATTAACTGAGTTTTTGTTTTTTAAACCTAATGTTCTGAGGGAAAAAAAAATTTTTTTTCAAAGACTAAACCAGCAGTGTATGTTGAAAACTGGGAGAAATACATATTTATTTGAATTTAGACCAAAAAAATAACATTACTAGAAGGAATAACATGCCCCAGCCCTATGAGACCTTCGTCTATACACCAGAACCATGTGACCGGCTGTAATCAAATTGGGATTGTGTGATATTTTTAAGAAGAACAAGGTTAAGACTTAGACACACTAAAAATGTTCTACACGGAGTTTACATTGGAGGGTTCTGACTAACTTCACTCTTTCACTCAGCAACAATGCTCACAATTATCCACCTAATAGGTGGAGGCTTTGTGTATTCCAAACCAGTGTTTGCCGGGGACCAGCCCCAGCTGATCCAGGGTATTCGAAGGAGAGACTGCGTAGGCGAAGATCAGGAAACAACTGCTTAATTAAACGTTAATTAAGGATATAAAGAGTACTAGAATGAGGATAGCTCAGTGAGGAAATTCAGTGGAGAAAAGAGGCTGAATAATTCAGCCAGAAGGTAAGAGAAAGAACGACATGGTGAGACCAAGTTTCGGTGAACAAGGCCCACACTTTATTTTCCAAAGTAGTTTTTATACCTTAAGTTATGCATAGAGGATAATGGGGGAAGGGGTAGAGTCTTGCAGCAAGCCAGGCTTTCTTCCTGCAAACTTATCATATGCAAAAGCTTAGGTGATTTGCACCATCTTCTGGCCCGGAGGCCTGTTAACATTTTAAGACCTTTTCTTCAGAAAACTTATTTTTCTCTAAAGGTGATTGGTCAGGAGCCACCCTCCAAAAGCATTAGATAAAGTTGCATTCCTACAGAGCAAAGGTGTGGTGGGCTATAACAAGAAAAAGAATTAACTCAAGGGTCCCAGGTTACAAACATTAAAGCTACTATTTACACCAATTATATTAATCAATACACTGCCAGGGACACAGCAGGTAAGGCATATGGAAACTTAGCAGCAAACATTGGCCCAACAAGTGAAAATCCCTTCACCAATACAATTTCTAATCAATCTTTTAACTACTCAAAAGAATCTGTGTTTAGACAGTTTAGAACATCTCCTGCCTCTCACAGTTGGGAGGCTCTGAACAATCACATGTGGCCGGAAAAACCTATTCAGGCGGGCTAGAGGATTTC
Source organism: Bos indicus (assembly GCF_029378745.1). Taxonomy (NCBI): domain Eukaryota; kingdom Metazoa; phylum Chordata; class Mammalia; order Artiodactyla; family Bovidae; genus Bos; species Bos indicus. The sequence goes on from NC_091771.1 coordinate 72,721,847, forward strand.
CAAAGGAGTTTGTAGGTTAAACACTGTCACACCCAGGAATTATTAACTGGAGCTGTAAGCTAACTCTTTTTTCAGAGAGGTATTGGGGGACAGCCCCCCGTAAAGTCAGAGGTGTAGGTGAAAGCACAAAGCAGAAAGTAGGCAGACTCTGGTTTGGGGGGTAGATGGGGGACTCCTGAGGCTCGATCCTGCCTTTGCGTATGCCGAGCCTCCTTCCTCATGACCTTTGTCATGGGCGGAGTTCCTCACTGGCTCCCAGCAGTGATAGAATTCCAGTTGAGCTATTCCAGATCCTGAAAGATGATGCTGTGGAAAGTGCTGCACTCAATATGCAATATGCACTCAATATGCAATATGCCGGCTCCCAGCAAGTGTTTGATCCAATAGTTAATCACCTTTAATTCTGGAGGACATTAAGTGAAAAACATTTTTTAAATTACATTTTGCAGACTACCTAAACAAAAAAATGAGTCTCTGAGATGGAGTTTATATCACATTAGAACTTTTGTAAGTAAATAACAATAAACAGTAGATTGAGGATTTTTAAACCCTACATTTTGCAACAATGAAAATTTTTTTAAATCTACGAGTTTATACTTATTCCAATAAGACATAAAATAGGAGGAAAGGAAAGATTTTTTTTTTTTTACAGTAGAAAGGCAACTCACAAATGTAGACAGATTGATAGAAAAGTACCATATGGGAACCATTGTCATAAATAATTCAGACAAAATTTATCATTGACTGAACATATGTTGAATGTTTGGGGGTTGGAAGAGACACAGCATTTTCATGGACTCAAAATATCATCTCAGATTAATTTTTTAGGGAAGAATAATATTTTTAAAGTGGAAAAATCAGACAAACACCAGGCTAAGCAAGTAACTAGAGTAAATATTAATAGTGAACCTGCTGACACCCTTGGCTTTTTTTCTTGTATCTTTAAAAATGTATATAAGTATGGTTGATTTACACTGTTGTGTTAGTTTCTGCTGTACAGCAGTGATTCAGTTATACATATACATGCATTCTTTCTCATGTAGGTTTAATAAGCAGGGTGACAATATACAGCCTTGTCATACTCCTTTACCAATTTTGACCCAGGCAGTTGTTCCATGCCCAGTCAAACTGTTGCTTCTTGACCTGCATACAGGTTTCTCAGGAGACAGGTAAGGTGGCCTGATACTCCCATCTCTTTAAGTTTTCCAGTTTGTTGTGATCTACACAGTCAAAGGCTTTAGTGTAGTCAACAAAGCAGAAGTAGATATTTTTCTGAGCAGAAACCATAAGGCCGACAAATCCTGGAAATGGGCTTCCTCGTCCTATACAGGAAAACTCTGCCCACACTGCCCTGCGGCTCTGCTGTTCTAAGTGCATCCTGTGGACCAGCAGCACTGGCTGGCCTGTGAGGCCATTAGAACACAAAATCTTGTCTCTACCCACTACTGACTCAGAATCTCTAGAATCCAGGTGAGTCCTGCTCACAGTACAGTTTGAGAAGCGCTGGTTTAGAGGCCCTGCTCAGGTCATCCTGTGTTTGCACCCTCCCCCAGGTGCAGGCAGCCAGAGAGGACCAGGGGGTGTGGCCACCTGGAGACCCACCCCCTTCAGGCCGTGCTCTGAGCACCTGGACCCTAGAATCCTTGTTCCCAGCTCCAGTGCAGGCCTCCCTCCTGGGGCCCATCTCCCAGCCCGACAGGTGGTCAACATTCAGCTGTTTATGGGGCGGAAGAGGGTGGCCTGAGCTTGGACTTGAAGGCTGGAGGTGCTCTTGCTTGAGCAGCAGATTCCTCAGGGCAAAGAGAGGGTCAGAGCCAGAGATGGAACTAAGAAGGGGAGGGCTGGGGGCTGGGTCGGCCCCTCCCTCTGCTGTCCTGCCTTCTGGCTCCAAACTCTAGGGTCCAGGAACCCCAGCCTGCCAGGTGGTTATGAGTGTGTACTTGACAGTGTGTTAGCCTGATTTATAACTTTTAAATATTAAAACATAAAAGGATGGGCTTCATTATACTCTTGACCCAGGGCCCACATATGTGAGTGGCAGGTCTGTTAAATGCTTCTCAGAATGTTTTCAGAGGACCCTCTGCATCCCAATCCACTGGGAAGTTGGATCAGACCTTTGAGGCTGGAGCCTAGGACTCTGCATTCTGACCCCTCCCCTGGTGACTCTGATCCACAGCAGAGCTACAGGAGCACTTGTAATGGAGGGGGGTGGGGCATGGAGTGGAGCTGCCCTGAGTGGTGGGAAGTGTCAGAAGAGAGGGAGGTCCTGCTTCTCTCCTGATTCTCCTCACAACCTGGCCTGACCCCACCTCCGGGAGTTGGCTGCAGGGAGAAGCTGCTAGAACTGGGCAAAGGTATCCTTCTGCCGACCGTGGGGTTCTCCGGGGCTGCCCTGCAGAAGGAAGGACCTGAGTCAAGGGCAATAGAAGCAAAGGAGCTGCGGGTGTTTGGAGGGACCACATGGACCCACCCAGGGAGTCAGGCTGAAGCCACTGAGCAGGTCTTTGGGCAAGGAAACGTCCTGGTCCCGCAGGACACAGGTGGAGCGGGGACAGACTGTGCAGTTCCACTGGGGCTCACTGGCTACATCTGTCAGTTAGGAGTCTTATGACCTCTAGCAATGTCCTTAAGCTCTGTAAGATGGGGGTCCTAACATCCTAGTACCCTCTGAGCTTGTGTTAAAATTAAACATGATGGTCTTTCATTCAGGCCCACAATGCTGGTAGGATGAGCAAGTGTTGTGGATTTTGCTAGGAAGCTCTGTAGCCACCGATGAGCCCAGAAGCGGCGTGGTAACAGTGTAAGAAAGCCCATTTGGGCACAGCCCTGAAGGCCAACCCTTTTGGATGCACTTCTCATGCCAAGAGAATTGTGCTCGAAAAAATAAGGGTTGAGGCCAAACATCCAAATTCTGCCATCAGGAAATATGTCAGGGTTCAGTTCACCAAGAATGGCAAAAAAATCACAGCCTTTTGTACCCAGTGATTGTTGCTTGAATTTTATTGAGGGAAATGATGAAGTTCTGGTTGCTGGATTTGGTTCCAAAGGTCATGCTGTTGGTGACATTCCTGGAGTCTGCTTTAAGGATGTCAGAGTAGCCAGTGTCTTTTTTGGTCTTCTACAAAGGCTAGAAGGAAAGACCAAGATCATAAATTTTGATGATGAAAGAATGATAGTAATAAATTTTCATATACCAAAAAAAATTAAATGTGATATGATAGTTAAGTAAAAGCACATCCTTGTCACACAGAGCAAAACAAGGGGTAGCTGCTGTTTATTGGGATGCTTATTACATTACAATTCTGCACTTCTTGATGCTCGATATTATAGGCACTTATCACTGCCTGTGTTCAATCATGTCCAACATGTCCAAAGACATGTTCAATCATGTCTTTGTGCCCCTATGACTGTAGCCCACCAGGCTCCTCTGTTCATGAGATTTTCCAGGAAGATTACAATATTGGAGAGGGTTGCTGTTTCCTCCCCCAAGGCTTCTTTCCGACCCAGGTATCAATCTAGTGGCTCCTGTGTCTCCTGCATTGGCAGGCAGATTCTTTATCACTGAGCCTGGGAATTACCTGTCACTGACTTTAAGATCAGGTCCCTCAAGCTCTCAGGGGGCGCTAGTGGTAAGGAATCCACCTGCTAGTGCAGGAGATCCACGAGAAACAGGTTCAATCCCTTGGTCGGGAAGATCCCCTGGAGGAGGAAATGGCAACCCACTCCAGTATTCCTGCCTGGGAAATCCTATCCTCTGTCCATGGGGTACCAAAGAGTCCTCATGACTGAGTATACACACACACTTCAGATCCAAGGCATAAGAAGGTTCCAGTCACAGCTGTGTGCCACACCCATGCTTGGCCAGTCACCTGGAGCTCCCTGAACTTCCCTGTGCAGGAGCAACTCCTGAAGTTACTGCTGAGCTGCTCATCCTGTATAGTTCCCAGGATTTCCCTCCCAGCAAGCCACACCTTGGGAATCCTGCTCATAGGTTTGTGATGAACTAAGATGGGTTTTGTATGAAATCTCCTCAGACAACTGTATCATACTGAAAATCACCACCAAGGTGCAGGAGAATCCAGGCATTCAGGTGAGAAGTGTGGAAAGACTGTGCAATGAGGGGCCAGGAAGGCCTCAGAGTGGGCAAAAGGGGTCACAGGCCCCCACCCCAACTACACCCTGTACACAGAAACATACACTCCTGCTCCTGCAGAATCACTCGGTCTGTTTACTCTGCTTCCTCGTCCAGGTAGAGTTCTTTATATCCTCAGTATGGCAAAGGCCAATGGTTTATAAACTTGGCTACACATTTGAATCACCAGGGGAGCTCTGTAAATCCCAGTGCTGAAGCCTCATCTCAGTTAAATCAGAATCTCACAGGAGGGGACGCAGGAATCAACACTTTTTAAAACCTCACAGGTGATTCTACCCTGCAGCCAAGTGACAACCACTATTGGAAGCAGATCTCATTTCTTCCCAAATGGCAGCCGCTTTCTTTGCTAGAAAGTGTGAAAAAGTGTAAGTCTTTCAGTTGTGTCTGACTCTTTGCGACTTGAACTATAGCCCACGAGAATTTCATGGAATTCTCCAGGCAAGAATACTGGAGTGCGTAGCCATTCCCATCTCCAGGGAATCTTCCCAACCTAGGGATCAAATTTACCCTCTGAGCCACCAGGAAAAACAGAGACAATTTGATTTCTTCCTATTTTGTTACCGATTCTTCCAAGTCAGACTCCCCTGACAGGAGGTGGGGCTCCTTCTGCTAGAGGCGTGTGTGTGCGCATGCTCAGTCAGTCATGTCCGACTCTGTGGCCCCATGGACTACAGCTTGCCAGGATCCTCTGTTAATGGGATTTCCCAGGCAGGAATATTGGAATGGGTTGCCATGTCCTGCTTCAGGGGCTCTTACTGACCTAGGGATCAACACGATTGTCCTGCATTGGCAGGCGGGATATTTACTGCTGAGCCACCTGGGAAGTCCCTCTGCCGGGTGTGGCTTGTGCCAGTAGAAAGTGTTCTAGAGGACACTGTTTCCTCTGAAAACCCTCCAGGGGGCGCCTGAATGTGATTGCTGTCAAGTGGAGGTCGGGGGTGTTTTCATAGAACTGGTTCAGCTGTGCTGCTGGTGGCTCCAGATTGTAGTGCTGGACTCAGCATCTCTGCATTCGACACCTCAATGCCATCTTGAATTGCAGTGCTGGGGGCAATGATCCTGCACTCGGCCCTCTGAGCTGAGGTGTCAACGCAGCCGTTTCACACCAGGGAGTCTTGTCTGACGGGCCGGCTGTGAGGCCTCTCCATGAAGCACCCTGTGAGCAAGTGAAACTCGACTCAGCCCAAAAGGAGTGACAAAAAGTTAGACTTTATTTTATTACCAAGATTCTACTTCTACTCCCAGGGAATTGTTGATGGGCTTTGTTGGTGACTGTTTCATCACAGCCCAGCCTCATGGAATATTAAGGGCCCCGACTTACCTTTAATGATTGTTTCCTTTGTTAGCTGTGGAGATAGTCCTGATGAAGAAAAAGAGACCAATTTCTCTTCTATTCCTGAAGGCCTGAAAGGGAAGTTTTATTTTGTTGTTGTTGTTGTTTTTTAACCCATAAGGTAGCTCCCTCTTGGCTGGGGCTTGATGTTGCCAGAAACAAATGGGAGCCCCTGGCACCCTTCATTTGAGGAAGACAAATGGGTATTATTTAAATAGGAAAAGACCTAGGCATCAAGGTGCACAGAGAACCAGGTCTGGGCTCTCAGGTGACAGGATAAGATGGCCTCATCACTATGGAAACAGTGTGTCTATGCTTGTGAGACAGGAGGGAAGTAGGTGGGCACAGATATTGGGAAAAACAGGATCCCACAAAAACTGGCTTAAGCCAGCTAAAATCAAGATGGTTTTGAGTATGGTCTGTTCTCTGACTTCTCACTCATTACACCTTCATTGTAACACTGAAATCCACTCCCCTCTCACTATGACAGGTGCTGTGATAGTTCCAAGGCTGACCATAGAAGGCCAAAAAGCGAAGGGGTGGCAGGGGTGGGGGGGGGTGCCTGTCTGCTCACCGTTCAAAAGCCAATAAAGAGGCCAGGTTGGTGGAAAGGAACATTTGGTTTATTTTGGATGCAGGTGTGTGTGTTGAGGGGAGGGTGGATGCCTGTCCAAAGGCTGACTCCCCCTCTTTTGACAATCAGTGGACAAGAACTTTTATAGACAGAGAGGGCTACATGTAGAAACAGTACAGTCAGCGCTGACAGTCATCTTGAAATTGGCCATTGGTGGTCTGACCAGTGTCATCTTGATTGTTTTAGGTACAATTAATCTTCAGTTCCAGGGTTGGTTTGTTCCCATTTCTCGAGATCAGTTCTCAGAATTGTGGCACCTGATGTCACGGCTACAGTCCGGTCATTATATAGTTCTTTTACCTGGTGGGGGTTTCAGTACCTATAAGACAGCTCACAGTGTATGGCTCAGAATATTATCTATAGCCCTTGAGAAGGAATTAAAAGGTCCTTAACTATGCTGAATAACTACATTATTATTATTGGTCTCCTTTGACTGTTTTCCTTTGTTTCTGCATATTCTCACTTCTCTGATTAAACTTATTCTTTGGCTAAAGTTTTTCCACAGACAAAAGGCAGGCAGAGGACATGGGGGCCAAGGACCATAGGGTCCTGCTCCATTTTAAAAGTGTGCAGTGCTTCAGTTCTTGAAAATCCCTGTCCCTTCCCTGGAATAGCAAATATATTTCTCCCACTTGTTGTTGAATGAAATTACCGAGCCCATGACAACTAACAACTCCATACCCTGGGTCCTCTCGCCTTCTGAGAAGGTCCACATTCTGACTATGGAGAGTGTGTCTCCCTGAATAAGTCCATTTTCACTCTGCTTCAGCTTGCTCCTCAGTTCTCTCCTGCAGGAAGCCAAGGACCCTCACTTGGAAGCTGGCCCCAGGTACTTCCACATCTTCCAGGAAGAGATATGTCCTTCTCCTGCACCACTTGTAACATGGAAGATGAAGAATAGGGACTATAGATCTAAACTGATTATAAAGCAGATGATCTAGATTTAGGAAGGGTTCTTATTTATCTTCCTAGTGTTGTTTCTTAAATGTTAGCAGTCTGGTTTCTGCTTTCCTGGGCAAATGTATTTGGTTTTTAAAATTAACTCTACTGTGGGAGTTTGAAGGAAGACATAACTGATTCTCATCTGCTCCCCAGCTGACGCCACAAGCTACATCTCCCTCTGTGGCATTCTCTCATCCTGGCTCACAGACTCCTTAAACCTGCTGCCTCCCTTTCTGAATTTTCCAGACCCCAGGTGAGTCAGGGTTTTCTCTTTAACTCATAACACAAGCTAATGGCAAGGGATCTCCCCTACAAAGCTGGTAACTCACCTGGCTTCTAGCAGGAGGTAAGGCATCACCCATACTTGGAGGGGTTCTGTCATATCCTGTGTCCCCCCTGCTTTGTCCTTGCCCAGGAGGTTGAGGATGGTGACCTTGGAGCTAAGGATCACCAACTCTCTGCCTCTTATTCCCAGACCTTTGCTCTCCTCTGACTTGCGTTTTAATCTCTCTTCTGTGGAGGAAATCTTGGTTGCCTAAGTTTTCTTGCAAACTGTGTGCTTTATGCCAGCACCAGTGGCCTTTAAGCTATAACCTCAAGATTTTCATTTTCATTCCTTTATCATAAACATTCATACATAGCAAGGGCAATTAACTTAATATTCTGATAAAATATCTTGCCATAATAGCTTCCACTTATTGAACATTTCCTCTTTGCCAGAAATTGCAACAAGCACTTTCACATAAACAATAACTCCATGAAATAGATATTCCTTTTTTTATTTTGGCTTTGCTGGGTCTTATTTTTGGCACTTGGGATCTACGTTGTGTTAAGGGAGCTCTTTCATTGGGGTGCATGGACTCTCTTATATGGAGTGGGCAGGCTCAGTAGTTGTGGCACACAGGTTTACTTCCTCAACCAGCATGTGGGAACTTAGTTCCCTGACTAGGAATCCAATCCAGGTCCCCTTCAAAGGTAGATCTTAACTACTGGACAACCAGTGAAGTCCAATATGTTACTTCAGTACCCATTTTACAGATAAGAAACTGAGTTCAGAGAACATGTGTCATTGAATCACAGGTAGAAGAATTGCCCCTGTTAGGAAGTAGCCTTCCTCATTTATCTAATACAGCTTCTGAGAAACTAAGAGTTTCCAATTTTTGGAGGGATCATGAGAAAGAAAAGAAAAAATGTTTTAATTCTACTTCAGTTCAGTTCACTTCAGTCGCTCAGTTGTGGCCAACTCGTTGTGACCCCATGAGCGCAGCATGCCAGGCCTCCCTGTCCATCACCAACTCCTGGAGTTTACTCAAACTCATGTCTATTGAGTTGTGATACCATCCAACCATCTGATCCTCTGTCGTCCACTTCTCCTCCTGCCCTTAATCTTTCCCAGCATCAGGGTCTTTTCAAATGAGTCAGCTCTTCGTATCAGGTGGCCAAAGTATTGGAGCTTCAGCTTCAACATCAGTCCTTCCAATGAACACCCAGGAATGATTTCTTTTAGGATGGACTCATTGGATCTCCTTGCAGGCCAAGTGACTCTGCAGAGCCTTCTCAAACACCACAGTTCTAAAGCATCAATTCTTGGTGCTCAGCTTTTGTTATAGTCCAACTGTCACATCCATACATGACTACTGGAAAAACCATAGCCTTGACTAGACAGACCTTTGTTGACAAAGTAATGTCTCTGCTTTATAATATGTTGTCTATGTTGCTCATAACTTTCTTTCCAAGGAGTAAGCGTCTTTTAATTTCATGGCTGCAATCATCATCTGCAGGGATTTTGGAGCCCCCAAAAATAAAGTCAGCCACTGTTTCCACTGTTTACCCATCTATTTCATCTATTTGCAATGAAGTGATGGGACTGGATGCCATGATCTTAGTTTTCTGAATGTTGAGCTTTAAGCCAACTTTTTCACTCTCCTCTTTCACTTTCATCAAGAGGCTCTTTAGTTGTTCTTCACTTTCTGCCATAAGGGTGGTGTCATCTGCATATCTGAGGTTATTGATATTTGTCCTGGCAATCTTGATTCCAGCTTGTGCTTCATTCAGCCCAGAGTTTCTCATGATGTACTCTGCATATAAGTTAAATAAGCAGGGTGACAATATACAGCCCTGATGTACTCCTTTTCCTATTTGGAACAAGTCTGTTGTTCCATGTCCGGTTCTAACTGTTGTATCCTGACCTGCATACAGGTTTCTCAAAAGGCAGGTCAGGTGGTCTGGTATTCCCATCTCTTTCAGAATTTTCCACAGTTTATTGTGATCCACACAGTCAAAGGCTTTGGCATAGTCAATAAAGCAGAAATATATATTTTTATGGAATTCTCACTTTTTTGATGATCCAGAGGATGTTTTGCAATTTGATCTCTGGTTCCTCTACCTTTTCTAAAACCAGCTTGAACATCTGGAAGTTCATAGTTCATGTATTGCTGAAGCCTGGCTTGGGGAATTTTGAGGATTACTTTACTAGAATGTGAGATGAGTGCAATTGTGCTGTAGTTTGAGCATTCTTTGGCATTGCCTTTCTTAGGGATTGGAATAAAAACTGACCTTTTCCAGTCCTGTGGCCACTGCTGAGTTTTCCAAGTTTGCTGGCATATTGAGTGCGGCACTGTCACAACATCATTTTTAGAATTTAAAATAGCTCAAGTAGAATTCCATCACCTCCACTAGCTTTGTTCATAGTGATACTTCCTAAGGTACACTTGCCTTCACATTCCAGTTTCTCTGGCTCTAGGTGAGTGATCACACTATTGTGATTATCTGGGTTGTGAAGATCTTTTTTGTACAGTTCTGTGTATTCTTGCCACCACTTCTTAATATTTTCTGCTTCTGTTAGGTCCATACCATTTCTGTCCTTTATTGTGCCCATCTTTGCATGAAATGTTCCCTTGGTATCTCTAATTTCCTTGAAGAGATCTCTAGTCTTTCCCATTCTAATGTTTTCCTCTGTTTCTTTGCATTGATTGCTGAGGAAGTCTTTCTCATCTTTCCTTGCTGTTCTCTGGAACTGTGCATTCAAATGGTTTTATCTTTCCTTTTCTCCTTTTCTTTTTGCTTCTCTTCTTGCTACAGCTCTTTGTAAGGCCTCCTCAGACAGTCATTTTGCTTTTTAGCATTCCTTTTTCTTGGGGATGGTTTTGATCCCTGTCTCCTGTACAATGTCACAAACCTCTGTCCATAGTTCATCAGGCATTCTGTCTATCAGATCTAGTCCCTTAAATCTATTTCTCACTTCCACTGTATAATCATAAGGGATTTGATTTAGGTCATACCTGAATGGTCTAGTGGTTTTCCCTACTTTCTTCAATTTAAGTCTGAATTTGGCAATAAGGAGTTCATGATCTGAGCCACAGTCAGCTCCTGGTCCTGTTTTTGCTGACTGTACAAATCTTCTCTATCTTTGGCTGCAAAGAATATAATCAGTCTGATTTCGCTGTTAGCCATCTGATGATGTCCATGTGTAGAGTCTTCTCTTGTGTTGTTGGAAGAGGGTATTTGCTATGACCAGCGCATTCTCTTGGCAAAATGCTATTAGCCTTTGCCCTGCTTCATTCTGTACTCCAAGGCCAAATCTGCCTGTTACTCCAGGTGTTTCTTGACTTCCTACTTTTGCATTCCAGTCCCCTATAATGAAAAGGACATCTTTTTGGGGTGTTAGTTCTAAAAGAACTGTTCATAGAACTGCTCAATTTCGGCTTCTTCAGCATTACTGGTTACAAAGGTTTAATTTTCAAATTGTTGTAAGTCATAATTAGCGTGCGGGAAAGGGTTTCCTTATTTTGGAAACACAAACTGAAACCAGTAGTATTTCAAAAGAAAAAACAACCAAAAGTATGACCATATTCACCAGGTCACTCAGCAACTAGTCCTTTTTATTAATGGTTTTATGAAGGCATCAGGTTTTCCATTAGGACCCCATAATTTCTTACAAAATTTCCTTGTGGTTTGCAACTTATTAGAAATGTCTACTTGTCAAAAGTCCTTCCTATGAATCTTTATAGAGCTGAAGCACTTTTACAAACACATCTGAGTACAGCAAAAACTATGTGTAAATGACAAAAGACTTTCCCCATACTGTGCATGCTGTGCAGGTTAATAAACTATTTCTCTCTTTACATCTCTCTTACATCAGTTGAGCTTCCAAGGCCCCAGCCAGAGAGCCTAGAAAGGTAAAACAGAAAGGAATTTTCTCCTCCCTTACATGGTAAAATATACATAACATAGAATGAACCATTTTAACCATTTTTAAATGTACTATTGTGGGCATTAATTATATTCACATTGTTGTGCAACCATCACCACCATACATCTCCACAACTTTTTCATCTTCCACCTGAAGCTCTGTGTCCATTAAACACTCCCCACGGTGCATCCCCACCCCACTCTGCAAACATCATTCCACTTTGTGTCTCTATGAATTTGACTAGTCTAGGCACCTCACATAACTGGGATCACAGTATTTGTCTTTTGGTGACTCAGTATTTCTGGACATCAAGTGAGTGGGTATTTTTCCCATACTAATTCTACAAATCTTCAGACACAACTGTGTCCTACAATTTAAGTCAATTCTGATACAATCTACCTGGAGTTAGTGCCAGACCTCATCTTAGGTTAAGGGCTCAGTCCCACAAAACTGCTCCTTCTTCTCAATTTCAGAGCCAGTCATGAGTCCAGGTGGTTACCTTTTCTTATGGACTGATCATAAATCAGGGTTCCCATAACCTCCTCTTTGGGTTTGGTAATTTTCTAGAGTGGCTTACAGCTCAGGAAAACAGTTTACTCAACTAGATCACTAGTTTATTATAAAAGGATTCAACTCTGGAACAGCCAGATGGAAGGGATGCAGAGCAAGGTAGGAGGAGGGGCGGGGGCTTTCAGGCCCTCTCCAGGAGAGTTGTCCTCCCAGCACCTGCACATGTTCATCAGTCGGGAAGCTCTGTGATCCCCATCCTACTGAGTTTTTATTGAGGCTTCATAGAAGCATACTTAGGCAAGTTGATTAAAGCATTGGCCATTGGTGGTTGAACTGTTCCCATTTCCTCTCCTCTCTGGATGTGGAGGGTGGGGCTGAAAGTTCCTTCCTTTAATCAAGCATTTGGTTTGACTGAGAAGCAGTCATTCAAAAACCCAGGTGGGGCTGATAGGGGCTTGTTATAACAAAAGACATCTCATCACTCTTAGTTCTCCAAAGTGTTTCAGCAGCTCTGAGCCAGGAAGAGATTGAAGACCAAAAATATTTCTGATTATAAGTCACAGCATCACACTCTTCAAGGTTCGTCTATGCTGCAGCACGTGTCAGAATTTCCTGCAGTTTTAAGGCTGAGTGATATTTCATTGTAGGTTTATGTCATATTTCATTGTATGTTTAGATCACACTTTGTTTTAGGAGAGCTTCCCTGATAGCTGAGTTGGTAAAGAATCCACCCGCAATCCAGGAGACCGGAGTTTGATCCGTGGGTTGGGAAGAGCCCTTGGAGAAGGGAAAGGCTTCTTTCAGAAACACTTTCAAAAACAACACTTTTGAGTGCCTTTATTTTCTTTATTCAGATGGTTTTTATATATGGGAAAAATTCTGAAGTTGCTTATTTTCCTCTTATACTGATGTGCACTTATTGTTCACTGAAATTATTTATTTATTTGAGAGAGAAAGAAACCAGAGTTTTACTTCTTGCTTATGTAGTTTTCTCTATGCAACAGTTGCTGGGTAACTCCCTTCATGCCCCGAGAAGAATATGCTTTGGTCTTTCCTCTTTTCCTCTTGTATATCAAAACAGGATTCCTCCAGGACCAACCTAGCAGTAGAACAGACATTTAAGTAGTCTGGCTGACTTTGTCCGTCATTTATGTTCACCTCCACTGATCAGTATTGGCCACTATCCCTGTGTATCTCAGGCAGTGTGGGAAGCATAGTTCTCCCTTTGGTCCTGAGACACATAGAAACTTTTTGAGTCACAGTAAATGTTTTTAGATAGCATATTGAAAAGCAGAGACATTACTTTGCCAACAAAGGTCCGTCTAGTTAAGGCTATGGTTTTTCCAGTGGTCATGTATGGATGTGAGAGTTGGACTGTGAAGAAGGGTAAGCACCAAAGAATTGGTGCTTTTGAACTGTGGTGTTGGAGAAGACTCTTGAGAATCCCTTGGACTGCAGGGAGATCCAACCAGTCCATTCTGAAGGAGATCAGCCCTGGGATTTCTTTGGAAGGAATGATGCTGAAGCTGAAACTCCAGTACTTTGGCCACCTCATGTGAAGAGTTGACTCATGGGAAAAGACTCTGATGCTGGGAGGGATTGGGGGCAGGAGGAGAAGGGGATGACAGAGGATGAGATGGCTGATGGCATCACTGACTCGATGGATGTGAGTGTGAGTGAACTCCGGGAGTTGGTGATGGACAGGGAGGCCTGGTGTGCTGCGATTCATGGGGTCACAAAGAGTCAGACACGACTGAGCGACTGAACTGAACTGAACTGAAATGTTTTTAGAGGTTGTGGTGCCCTCCTCTTTCTGGTGGGGTGTGGGTATCCTCATCATTCACCAGGCATGTGCTTTCTAAGACTTCCTGTGGGCAGGACATTGAGTGGGCACTCGAATCCAAGGGAGCAATCCTTCTCCATCTGCTTTAAGAAGTCTGTGGTCCAGGCATTGTGAACCAGTGAAGATCCAGCGATTATAACTCTTAGCTCATTTTTAATAAACTAAAAGTAGAAATAACAGGCTTCTTTCTCCTTTATCTCTTAAAGATTAATCTGCATTTTACCTTGTAAATAAAGTAGTGACTGTTGTCTAGTAGATATGACTATTTTGCTTGACAGCAAATACAGCTGAGAGATTAGTAAGAGCTGTTCTTGTGTAAAGTGAGAGCAAAGAACCTAATGCTGACCAAAACTTCATTCTACAGCATGTTATTATGTACTCTCTGCCATTTTTAGTCCTTTAAGCTCAGATATACTTTAAGATTGTGGTATATCTCTGCCTCGTAGTTTAAAAAATTCATCTCTCTGCTGTACAGTTTGATTTTTCCACCATTGTAATGTACTGTTCTTGCCTCCAGGGCTTGACAGCACACATTCTAATTGTTCAATCCAACATGACCATGGTGACCACACTTCAGCTTGCTCTGGAGAAGCCATTTGCCCCAGCAAAATATCTTTATACACATCTATCCTCCTAGTTCTAAACTGCATCAAGTACATCAGAAATGTTGATGCAGTGATTACTCTTTGATTTTGTGTTGGTGACTCTAAAATAATACCTGAAGGTACAGAGAGAGGCAGCCCAAAGGGGCAGGAAGTTCATGGGCTTTGGGACCAATATCTGGGTTCAAGTCTTCCCCCATTTTGGAGAATTCACTGTTGTCTGAACTATATTTTATGAAAAAAGATAAGAATAATACATACCTTACAGTAGTATTGCAAGGATTTGTGAGATGGTAAAAGGGTATTGTTCCGACTCTTTGTGGCCCCATGGACTGTAGCCTATCAGGCTCCTCCGTCCATGGGATTTTCCAGGCAAGAGTGCTGGAGTGGATTGCCATTTCCTTCTCCAGGGGATATTCCCGACCCAGGAATCAAACCTGGGTCTCCCACATTGCAGGCAGACGCTTTACCATCTGAGCCACCAGGGAAGCCCCTACACATTCAATAAGTGGTAACTATACCAATAGCCGTTGGTGAGTTTTTCATATGGATATTTGTACTTCATTTACTATATGCTGCTGGGAAAGTTAGCAGCAGCCATATTTTCTTTAGCAATACTTTGTATTGTTTAGGGTTCCCTGGTGGCTCAGATGGTAATGCGTCTGCCTGCAGTGCAGGAGACCTGGGTTTGTTCGATCCCTGGGTTGGGAATATCCCCTGGAGAAGGAAATGGTAACCTACTCCAGTACACTTGCCTGCGAAATCCCCTGGACAGAGGAGCCTGGTGGGCTACAGTCCATGGGGTCACAAAGAGTTGTACATGACTGAGCGACTTCCCTTTCTTTCTTTCCCTTTACTTGTTCTTTTAAGACCACCTTATGAAATTCACAAAATCTCTATCAATCTGTATGTTGTAATTATAGTACTTCTTTACCAAAAGAAAACCACTTTATTTTCTTGAGGAAAAACGAGATTTTTTTTTTAATGACCCATAATCCCACAATAAAGAAATGATCCTTGTTATCATTTTGAAATATTTTCTTTTAATGTTTCTTGTTTCGTGCATTCTTGGGCAAAATTGGTATAATGGTTTCAAGTCATTACATGAATATTTTCGGTTGTTTTAGTTTGGGTGTGCTGAAGCTGAAGTCTAGGATGGGAATTTGAATGCAATAGGTTATTTGGGAGGGGGTGGCAGGAAACACTGGTAATGGAGTGGGGAAGTGAGACAAGAAATGGGGAGAGGGCCGCACAGGACGTGTTATCAGGTATGTTCCAGGCTGGGTTACTGGAACACAATCCTGCTGGGAAACCGTAGGAGATAGTGTGGAGCACAAGCCTCAGGGTTAGCTTCCCTGAGTGAGGGAGTTGGGGTATTTACACACCAGCTCTGCTTTGTCTGTTGAATGAAGGCTGCCGGAGGGGAGGGCTTCTGGCTGCTTTGTGCTTTAGAAGAGCCGGTTCAGGTGGCAGACAAAGCCCTCAGGCAGAGTTGCAGGAAGTCAGGCTAGGGTGACATGGAAGGCACCAGGGAAGATACTGACAACATCGGCTCACCCATATTACTCAAACAGTGTATTTTAGACTGGCTATTGAACAGTTCACAGTGTGGATGAGTGCCGCCTCAAGGGTTATAGTCCGGCAGTTACTTTTTTCTATGTTCTGTTCCTCCTCACAGCAAAATTTCTCACAGGAGTTGTGTACAACCACTTTTCCACACTTTCAGACACAGTCCTCTGCTCAACACATCTTTAAAAGATTTCAATCTCTTTCTCTTTAAAATAATGTCTTTCCTAAGTCACCAAAAGATCTTCACGACCCAGATAATCACGATAGTGTCATCACTGATCTAGAGCCAGACATCCTGGAATGTGAACTCAAGTGGGCCTTAGAAGGCATCACTATGAACAAAGATAGTGGAGGTGATGGAATTCCAGTTGAGCTATTTCAAATCCTGAAAGATGATGCTGTGAAAGTGCTTCACTCAATATGCCAGCAAATTTGGAAAACTCAGCAGTGGCCATAGGACTGGAAAAGGTCCGTTTTCATTCCAATCCCAAAGAAAGACAATGCCAAAGAATGCTCAAACTACCACACAATTGCACTCATCTCACATGCTTGTAAAGTAATGCTCAAAATTCTCCAAGCCAGGCTTCAGCAATATGTGAACCGTGAACTTCCTGATGTTCAAGCTGGTTTTAGAAAAGGCAGAGGAACCAGAGATCAAATTGCCAACATCCGCTGGATCATCAAAAAAGCAAGAGAGTTCCAGAAGAACATCTATTTCTGCTTTATTGACTATGCCAAAGCCTTTGACTGTGTGGATCACAATAAACTGTGGAAAATTCTGAAAGAGATGGGAATACCAGACCACCTGATCTGCCTCTTGAGAAATTTGTATGCAGGCCAGGAAGCAACAGTTAGATCTGGTCATGGAACAACAGACTGGTTCCAAATAGGAAAAGGAGTACGTCAAGGCTGTTTATTGTCACGCTGCTTATTTAACTTATATGAAGAGTACATTATGAGAAACGCTGGGCTGAAAGAAACACAAGCTGGAATCAAGATTGCCGAGAGAAATATCAATAACCTCAGATATGCAGATGACACCACCCTTATGGCAGAAAATGAAGAGGAACTCAAAAGCCTCTTGATGAAAGTGAAAGTGGAGAGTGAAAAAGTTGGCTTAAAGCTCAACATTCATAAAACTAAGATCATGGCATCCGGTCCCATCACTTCATGTGAAATAGATGGGAAAACAGTGGAAACAGTGTTAGACTTTATTTTGGGGGGCTCCAAAATCACTGCAGATGGTGACTGCAGCCATGAAATTAAAAGACGCTTACTCCTTGGAAGGAAAGTTATGACCATCCTAGATAGCATATTCAAAAGCAGAGACATTACTTTGACAACCAAGGTTCTTCTAGTCAAGACTATGGTTTTTCCAGTGGTCATGTATGGATGTAAGAGTTGGACTGTGAAGAAGGCTGAGCGTGGAAGAATTGATGCTTTTGAACTGTGGTGTTGGAGAAGACTCTTGAGAGTCCCTTGGACTGCAAGGAGATCCAACCAGTCCATTCTGAAGGAGATCAGCCCTGGGACTTCTTTGGAAGGAATGATGCTGAAGCAGAAACTCCAGTACTTTGGCCACCTCATGTGAAGAGTTGACTCATTGGAAAAGACTCTGATGCTAGGAGAGATTGGGGGCAGGAGGAGAAGGGGACGACGGAGGATGAGATGGCTGGATGGCATCACTGACTCGATGGATGTGAGTGTGAGTGAACTCCGTGAGTTGGTGATGGACAGGGAGGCCTGGCGTGCTGTGATTCATGGGGTCGCAAAGAGTCGGACATGACTGAGCAACTGAACTGAACTGAAGTCACCAAAACCCCTGTCTTTGCCAAATCCAACTGGTACTCTTCTGTCTTCAACTTATCAGCCTCTCAGAGGCATAGGCTCAGGTTCTCCTGCACTCCAGTAACTGCACATTCTCTCCCTCCTCAGTCTCCTTGGGTGAGTCTCTAACTGTGAATGCTAGATGGTCTCAGGTCTCAGCCTTGGGCTTCTCTCTCCCTCTTTCTCTTTGATTTGTTTCTGTATATCTTATTTTTTAATGATAATCCTTAAATAACTATAGAAAAGTGTGAATACTTTATATGTAATCCATTTGGGAATTATTTACATTTAAAAAATAAAATTGCGGAATATTTTAGCATTCTGAAACTATTTCATGTCAAAAGAAGAGAGGAAATTTACTAATTATTTAGGAACACTTATAAATCCATGGGCTTCCCTGGTGGCTCAGCTAATAAAGAATCTGCCTGCAATGCTGGAGATCTAGGTTCAATCCTTGGGTTAGGAAGATTTTCTGGAGAAGGGAAAGGCCACCCACTCCATTATTCTGGCCTGGAGAATCCCATGGAATGTACAGTCCCTGGGGTTTCAAAGAGTCCGACATGACTGAGCAACTTTCACTTTCACCTTCACTTTCATAAAGCCACTGGTAAACCAAAGCACCTTCTGATAGCATTCACTTTTCGAGCTGTCATCCTTGGGTAATTTCAGTCTCACAGAAGACATCTGACACCAAGAGGCATCTAAGTTGCCAAAATTAGATCTGCAAACTCATAATTATTCCTATCAGAGATCATCAGGTCTTTATTTTAAAGCCTATTAAATCTTACTTTACAAGCTAGTTTAAAAGTAGTAAAAAGTAAAGTATTATTAGACAAGATAAGAAATAAAAATATAGAAAAAAATAGATGTGAAATTTTTTAAAGTTAATTTGCTGTTAGTAAGTGTATATGAATGAATCTGTAAACCCCTATACCTATGTTTCTTAGCCCCTAAGTGTATTGCACCAAATGGCATAATACTACTGCTGGTAATGATATCAAATAGTTAATAATGTTTGTCATTATGTTCTGCAAACTGCAAGGGAGGGACATCAGCAATACATGTTAGAAAAAACGTCCATAAAAAGTCAATACTTTGTTTTAATATTGACACATGATGGACTTCATTTCTGTTGTCCATATATAATGAAAGCCTTCATGCAAAGATGTGACTCTTAAGAATGGGAATTGTACACACAGTATAAGTTGTATGCTTGGTGAGGGTAGGAAATACATTTCATCCAGATGCAATTCGGTACTTTTATGCCCACAGCTTCCCTGAGAGTGCAATTGAAAGTAGACTGGATGAAAGGAAGCAAGGGAAGTCTCTTCTCAGAAAACAAAGAAAGAATTCTAAAGTTCTTTATGTTTAGAAAGAATATTTCAGGTTTTTAACCTCTGAATGTTATAAAAGTATCTAAAATATAGATTAAATATTAATAATATACAATATAAATTAATTTTATAGATGTATTTCTTACCTCAAACTCAATTTCTCTTAATTTCACTGAAGTTATATTTAAGAAACAAAAAATTTAATGAAGCAAAATGGACTTGATTTGCAAGGGGTGGGAAGGAGATTATAACTCTGGTAGTGTTTTATGAGTTATTTTAAAAAATTGACAAGAGAAAAGGTAAATTGTTCTTATTTTCTTGATTAAATTGAAGAAAGTTATCATGTGACTTATAAGTCTAAGAAATACTATAAGGGATCAATGGGACATTTTATTAAAATGAATCTCAATCAATACATTTAAAAATCTCATTTCCTCTACTATAACACTTCATTTTTTAAAATTGTTATTTATTTGCTTATTTAATTTTTGCCGTGCTGGGTCTTTGCTGCTATGCATGGGCTTTCTCTACCTGAGGTGGGCAGGGGCTACTCTTCATTGTGGTGCGTGGGCTTCTCACTGCCGTGGCTTCTCCTGTTGTGGAGCACAGGCCCTAGGGCGCACATGCTTCAGGAGTTACGGTTTGTGAGCTCAGTAGTTGCAGAGTGCAGGCTCTAGAGTGCAGGTTACACAGCCTGTGGGATCTTCTGAGGGCAGGGATAGAACCCATGTCTCCTGTGCTGGCAGGCAGATTCTTAACCCCTGGACGACCAGGGAAGTTTGAATGTATAATCATCAGTGTCTCACAAGAATTTCATAGATTTTTCTTTCTGGGGGAGGTGAGGCGGGGCAGGCACAGAGAATTCCTTCTCTCCCCTGCCCCCACACACCATAGCTTCCCCACTGTCAACACAGAGTGAAAGATTTGCTACATCTGATGAATCTATAGAGACACAGCAGTCACCACAAATCCATAGTTCACGTCAGGGTTCACTCTTAGTGTCGTGCGTTCCATGGGTTTAGACAAATGTATGATAACATTTCCATCATTGTGGTATATTACAGAGTATTTTCATTGCCCTAAAAATCCCCTGTGCTCCATCTACTCATCTCTCATCCTACCTCCACCCTCTGGCAACACTGATTTTTACTGTCTCCATAGTTTTGCCTTGTTGTCACATAGCTAGAATCATACAGCGTGTAGCCTTTTCAGACTGACTACTTTCACTTAGTAATGAGCATTTATGTTTCCTCCGTGTTGTTTCATGTGTTGGTAGCTCATTTGTTTTTAGTGCTGAGTAGTACTCCATTGCCAGGATGAACCAGTTTGTCCAGTCACCTGTTGAAGGATATCGTGATTGCTTCCAAATTTTGGTAGTTTGAATAAAGCTGCCCTAGATATTTCATAGGTTCAAAAAAATGGTTTCTCTTCCTTAAAAATTAAATATATAATGAGCCAGCTTACTTCAAATATGCATCCAAACCAGACTGAAGAGACACCTCCTTTCTTTCATTTCATGCTCTCTCCATATTTACATTAATTGTAAATTAATTAATTTACATTAATTGTTGTTAATATTAGCATATCAATTCTTTCCATCTTCTATTTTTTAAAACAGTGAAGGAAAATGTAATAAAACACCTAAATGGATCTACAAAGAAGGGCCATTATGATACAGAGATGATTGTTTTATGGAAACTGAACAAGTTGACTGATAGAAATGGATGGCAATACTTGGTAATCAGTTGCTGGGTGAAATTCTAAATTTTGAAATAGGAAAAGTGGTTTGAGGTTAGCATAGTAAAGGTTATGACCCAACAGGACATCTAGATGTGTGCTAGAAATAGCCTCCAGGCTGTTTTGATTAATGAGTAGAAACTTAAGTCTCTTGGCTGTTGCAGAACAATAAGTGACATACACATAAAGGTATCAAAACTTTTAGTCCAGAATTTGGTCTCAATTTAGACAGAGTGGTGTCTCTCATGGGGTACAAGCAAGCTATACCACATAATTTGATTCTGAACTTTGTGTGGCTACATGACATGGAGTTAAATGTATCCTTACAGATCAGCTCATTTGAAGAGGTGGCACCTCAGGCTCTCTGACCAAAACTACCAGCTTTGAACCAAAAGCCAGTTGCTCTTTCCCAGTTGCTTCTTTTCTAAAGCTATCACCTTACCATGGATCCTCCATCTGGTAGATTGTTGTCAATAGTAAAATAAAATATTGTCACCACACAGAATCCAGAGAAACTCACTGCAGGGAGTAAAACAAACAAACCCCTCCCCTGCCCCCCCCCCCCCAAAAAAAAACCCTATCACTTTGATCTCGATTCCTCTATGTGGTAGACTCTGGTCAATAGTAAAATACCATTACCAGGCAGAATCCAGCAAAACCTACTACAAAGTAAGAATCCAGAAAGAACCTACAGTTGAGTCAGAAAAAGGTATTAGCTGTCAGTGCAGTAGAGATAAGTCAATATACAGTGGGCTGATTCTGAATTGACAGGTGATACACAACATGTTTTGCCATGAAAGAGAAATGAAAGAATGGGAATGGCAGGCAGAGCCTAACAGCTTCTTTGCTAGAATACCTCACAACTTCTTTGTTTCTTTCATCAGTACACTCTCAGCATCCAGCATTTTTTAAGATCTTCTCCCATTTTGGTCGTTCTTCAAAGCTTTCAATACCATTTTTGCTGTTGCTGCCTGGGTTTTCTCTAGTTGTGGTGAGTGGGGGCTACTGTTTGTTGTGGAACATGAGCTATTCATACTGTTCATGGGGTTCCCAAGGCAAGAATACTGAAGTGGTTTGCCATTCCCTTCTCCAGTGGACCATGTTTTGTGAGAACTCTCCACCATGACCCATCCATCTTGGGTGGCCCTACCTGGCATGGCTCATAGTTTCATTGAGTTAGACAAGGCTGTGATCCATGTGATCAGTTTGGTTAGTTTTCTGTGATTGTGGTTTTCCTTCTGTCTGGCCTCTGATGGATAAGGATAAGAGGCTTATGGAAGCTTCCTGATGAGAGAAATTGAGTGCAAGGGAAACTGAGTCTTGTTCTGATGGGTGGCAATGCTCAATAAATCTTTAATACAATTTTCTGTTGATGGGCGGGGCTGTGTTCCCTCTCTGTTGTTTGGCCTAAGGCCAAACTATGGTGGGGGTAATGAAGATAATAGAGACCTCCTTCAAAAGGATTTGTGGACACAATGTTGCATTCAGTGCCCCTAACTCAGCAGCAGGCCACTGCTGACTCACACCTCTGCAGAGACTCCTGGATACTCCAAATTTTACAGAATTTCTGAGGGTCAGTAATCTGGGAGCAACTTGGCTGGGTGACCTGGCTCAGGGTCCCTCATGGGGCTGCAATCAGATGCACGCTGGAGCTGCAGCCATCGGAAGGCTTCTCTGGGGCCTTACTAAGCAAAGTAATTCTCAAAATTCTCCAAGCTAGGCTTCAACAGTACATGAACTGAGAACTTACAGAGGTTCAAGCTGGATTTTAAAAAGGCAGAGGAAACAGTGACCAAATTGCCAACATCTGTTTGGATCAAAGAAAAATCAAGAGAATACCAGAAAAACATCGACTTCTGCTTTCTTGACTATGCCAAAGCCTTTGACTTTGTGGATTACAAGATACTATTTAAAATTCTTTAAGAGATGGGAATACCAGACCACCTGACTTGCCCCTTGTCTGTATGCAGGTCAAGAAGCAAGAGTTAGAACCGGACATGGAACAATGGACTAGCTTCAAATTGGGAAAGGAGTCTGTCAAGGCTGTATATTGTCACACTGCTTATTTAACTTATATGCAGAGTACATCATGTGAAATGCTGGGATGGATGATGCACAAGCTGGAATCAAGATTGCCAGGAGAAATATCAAAAACATCAAATATGCAGATGATACCACCCTTATGGCAGAAAGCGAAGAGAAACTAAGGAGCATTTTGATGAAAGTGAAAGGGGAGAGTGAAAAAGCTGGCTTAAAGTTCAACATTCAAAAAAAGAAGATCATGGCATCCTGTCCCATCACTTCATGGCAAATAGACGGGGAAACAAAGGAAACACTGACAGACTTTATTTTCTTAGGTTACTAAGTCACTGCAGATGTTGACTGCAGCCATGAAATTAAGAGATGCTTGCTCCTTGGTAGAAAAGCTCTGACCAACCTAGAAGTGAAGTGAAGTGAAGTCGCTCAGTCATGTCCAACTCTTTGCGATCCCATGGATAGCCTACCAGGCTCCTCTGTCCATGGAATTCTCCAGTCAAGAATACTGGAGTGGGTTGCCATTTCCTTCTCCAGGGGATCTTCCTGACCCAGGGATCGAACCCAGGTCTCCTGCATTGCAGGCAGATGCTTTACCGTCTGAGCTACCAGGGAAGCCAAGACCAACCTAGACAGCATATTAAAAAGCAGATTACTCTGCCAACAAAGGTCTGTCTAGTCAAAGCTGTGGTTTTTCCAGTAGTCATGTATGGATGTGAGAATTGGACCATAAAGAAAGCTGAGCCCCAAAGAACTGATGCTTTTAAACTGTGGTGTTGGAGAAGACTCTTCAGAATCCCCAGGACTGCAAGGAGATCAAACCAGTCAATCCTAAAGAAAGTCAGTCCTGAATATTCACTGAAAGGACTGATGCTGAAGCTGCAACTCCAATA
Organism: Bos indicus; assembly: GCF_029378745.1. NCBI lineage: Eukaryota > Metazoa > Chordata > Mammalia > Artiodactyla > Bovidae > Bos > Bos indicus. Next base: position 72,745,450 of record NC_091771.1, read on the forward strand.
CTTTGGCCACCTGATGCGAAGAACTGACTCATTGGAAAAGACCCTGATGCTGGGAAAGATTGAAGGTGGGAGGAGAAGGGGAACAGTGGATGAGATAATTGGGTGGCATCACCGAGTCAATGGTCGTGAGTTTGAGCAAGCTTTGGGAGTTGGTGATGGACAGGGAAGCCTGGCACGTTGCAATCCATGAGGCTGCAAAAAGTCGGATACAACTGAGCAACTGAACTGAATTGAACAGGCTTTCCATTGCAGTGACTTCTCTTGTTGCGGAGCATGGGCTCTAAGCACACAGGCTTCAGTAGTTGTGGTGCTTGGGCTTAGTTGCCCCTTGGCGGCATGTGGGATCTTCCTGGACCAGAGGTTGAACCTGTGTCCCCTGCATTGGCACATGGATTCTTACCCACTCTACCGCCAGGGAAATCTAAAGCACTTCTCTAAAAATGGTTCATGATTTATTCAATCACTTTGCTATTGCTGAACTTAGAAGTTAGGATGTTTCTCAATTCTAATATTATAACAAGAACTGCTCTCTGAGAAACACGAAAGTGAGAGTTAGTTGCTCAGTCATGTCCGACTCTGTGATCCTATGAACTATACCCTGCTAGTTTCCTCTGTCCATGGAATTCTCCAGGCAAGAGTACTTCCTGGAATGGGTTGCCATTTCCTTCCCCGCGGGACCTTCCCAATCCAGGTATTGAATCCTGGTCTCCTGCATTGCAGGTTATTTACTGTTTGGGTAGTTGTACATAAGTAGCTGCTCATAGCTGACTTTTTATCTTCTTCATCTTCAAAGTGGAAATTTTATTGAGTTGCAAAGAATGAACATTTTTAAGGCTCTTAAAAATAAATATTGTTAGATTATTTTATGAAAAAACTATTCTAATTTATATTTTGCCAATATTATACTACAGTGCCTATCAGACTTTGCCTTCATTAGGTTGGGGTATTCTGGTTTTTCTCGTTTTTTTTTTTTTTGTTGTTGTTGTTGTTGTTGTTATGACTATTAGACCTCTTTATTTTGCTGAAAAACATTTGAAGTGTGAAAATGTGTGACACAATCAGCACCAGCAGCATCACGAACATCCTTAATTTATCAGGGTAAGAATTAATGTGTTTGTGTAATTTTATTATTTTTTATTCTTTTGCTGAAATTTCCTTTTTACCTATTCTTTTTCTAGATTGTGAGCCTAATGAAAATAGGAATTTCAATTTTTTAGGTATATTATTTTCGGAGGACATCTTTATCAACTCTCAACAGTTTCTGGACAACTCAGTCAGTAATGGACTAGTGTTTCTGATGAACTGAAAACAAAATAACCCACGTTCCATTATTATCATAACATCTTAAATGAAGATCAAATAGAATATATTGGCAGAAAATAAGGAGTTTTGTTTAAGTTTTTATACCAGAACTCTCTGTAAAAGTGTCATAATGCAAGTATATCTGAGAGCCAGTGGGAAGTGACAGAAGTAATTCATTACCAGTAACAAAGTTCTGAAATGTGAGGATGATTTCTTTTCATGAATTAGATCACATTCAAGGATTTTATGCCCAGAAGAGGATACTAAGAAGTTTCAAAAGATTTAGTTAAAAAAAAAAAAAAAAAAAGACAGCAGAATCTAAAGGGACTGAATGTATTTGTCAGTTTGTAGATGGCTAATTATGGTCCTGAGATAGTTGTGGGGACCGGACGGAACAGTCTGGGGCAGTCTGACAGACTTCCAACTGTAGCAACCAATTCCTTCATCTTTGGAGTAGAACTAGTTGCTGAGTGCTTATAGCACTGGAAAATATAGGGAATCTAAAAGAGAACTGTAAATCAGGACAAGTCTGGTACCATACATTGTGGATTGCATTATCTGAGAAAAAGCTAACACAAGAAGGGTAGGTAATTGAAAAATTAAAATTTTCAGCTCTAATCATTCTTCTTTTTTGCAACAGAAAATTTCAAACATGCATGAAATATCAAGAAAATAGTGTAATAAATTCTCATCATGCCCATCAACACCTTAACATTCTTATATGTTTGACTCATAAAAAAAAGTGTGAATACATTAAAGATTTCTTTAAAATCAATCTCCCCTCTGGCATTAAGGGTATAATTGACAAATAGTATATATATTTAGATGTTCAACATGTTGACTTCATTTATATATACACTGTGAAATATTCATCACAACTGAGAGAGTCAGTTCCTAGGTAGGTTGCTAAGAAGTCCAGGGTCCCTGAGGAAGAGAAAGGGGTCTGGAGCCCTAAAGAAGAAGAAAGGGATCTGGGGCTCTCAAGGAGAAAAAGACAAACTATTTTTTCCTACATAGCTTTGTGGTAGTCAATATAACAATGTAGCTTGCTCCAGGACATGTTTCTTCTTGAAAACCTTCTGACTAATCCTGTCATCTTCCAATGTATGTTGTGGGAGTGGGTCTAGCAAAATATATAAGGCCTTGATATGACTACCTAGTCGGGGCACTCTCCATCCCCCGCCCCCATCCCCCTTCTGATGTCTATGTCAGAAGATTTCTCTGCCCCTTTTCACAGTTTAATGAAACTCTGCTACACAAAAGCTCTTGAGTGATCAAGCCTGGTCCCTGGTCCCGAAGCTAAATCTTCTGCTTCGGAGATCACAAATTTGACTCCATTCACTGTAAGCTATCATAACCAAGCCAATCAACATGTCCATTACTTCATACTTTTTCCATTTTTCTTTTTTATGTTGAGAACTACTACTCTTTAAGCAAATTAAAGGTACACAGCAATATTATCACATTGCTGTACACCAGATTTATGGAACTTACCTTTTCATCTTGCATAACTGAAGCTAAAAGCCGTCATTAATAACACCAATCTTAGCCAAGGTATATGAGAAATTGTTAAAGAATAATATATTCTTTATATCTTTATATAATTGAGTATAATTGAGTAGCAACGGAAGGTTGGAGTTTTTCTCTTAGTTCTCCATTACTGCATTCTAAAGGAGAACGTTTCAGGGAAAAACACCTGACAGTTAAGAACAGTAGTGTGAATCTTTGACAGAAATTGTCTTTTCCCATCAGCAACACCCGGCAGTCTTAGAAGGGACCATTGGCCTTCGGGGATGGTGCCCCAAACAGACTGTCTTCTCGGGATAAGTTTTAAAGTATAATTTCACAATTCACCATTGGGGGTGGCGGTTGGTATATGAAATTGTACTGTAACTATAAAAAGGTAGGACTTGGTTTAAAGTGCCCTATTTTGTAAATCATTCCATTTGAAACTTTTTAACTGTGCTGACATCTGTTGTTTTAGTGAGACTCTAAAATGAGCAGAAATAGACTTTTAGAGTAGAATGAATATAAAAAGCATCTCTGATTTTCCAGGAGCTGTAAATCAAGGTTTTAAAAAGATGTTTGGACATATTTGAGTATTCAGATCATGAAAATAGAAATTACTGTGCTAACTGAAAGGACAGACTGATGGGAAATGGTACAACTGGTAGACTTAACCTTTAAGCAGACAGTGCTGTAAAAACTAATGGCTTTGATATTTATTGTAAGTTTTAGTACTGATCTTTTTTTCCAAAGCTTGCACACTCCTTTGGAACTGTAATAGCTTTGCAACAGAAATCCAATAGTTTCCTATAAATTAAGTGAAAAACATCCAAATAAAGGCTTTAAATATTAACAGACCAGGTAGCACCAGAAATTATGTGACTGTTATGATTATCAAAACATGTCTTAACTTTTTAGGGCAAAATTACACACTAAAAGTTCTAGCTTAAGTGTTGGCACTTGTGTGGAAAAAAAAATCACTCAGACTTCGGTGTATACCCAATAATTTTAAATTATGTGAGATGTTTTAAATTTGTGAACTCGTAATTCCTGTTTTGATGATTCAGTTTCTTGAGATGGTAATTGTATAAATTGCTATTGCTGCTTTATTTCAGTATCATGTGCCTGTAAACCATGGATTTTTCTCCCTTTGTATAAAGACATTGTAGATAATTGAATGTTTGATTATAGAAAGGTCATTAGTTTCTCGTTACACATTTTGTTAGTCTGGTTTTTGTTGCTTATCGGGTTTAATATTGTTCTTGAAAATAGTTGATGCTATGTTATGTATAACTTTTCTAATAAAAGTTGTGTTATAAGCTGTAAAAAAAAAAAAAAGAATAATATGGTGATCTTGTTGTAGGTACAAAAATTTTGATATTTCTTCATTTAGAGTAGAAAGGAAGAGAAACTGTTGAGCTGTTAACTAAACACTTCTGAATTGGAGCCCAAGATTTTGTTCATTCAGTCCTGCAGCCATTCATTCATTCACACAGCATATCCTAGGCACTTTTCACACACACTGTCCATGTACCAGTGAGACAACCATGCTGAACCCCAAACTTGGGTCCAAGACCTTGGACAAAGGCTATCCTTGAGCCTCATCTTTCTCATCTGAAGGATAGGGATGATACCTTCCTGAACAGGACATTGTTAGAGTTGAAACTGAGGTAAGGTCCCCAGAAATGTATTTTGTGACATATGTCACTGTTACTTATCTGTTTTGAAAGCATGATGAAAGAAATTAGGAGGCAGTTTCTCTCCCCCCAGACTCCCCTTTCCCAATCTAAGAGGGCAGCAAAAAGCTCACAGAGGTTCCCTCATAATGCAACGTGTGAGATGCCACAGGACATCTCACATGGGCTGATCATGCCTTCTGCCAGCTTTCTCCAGGCCTTCCTTGCAGCCCATGGGGAGCTTCGGAGCAGCAGAGGAGGGCAGAGCCTGAGCCTCCCCCTTCGCCTTCTGGGGGAGCCCCTGGGCTCAGAATAGGAGTTTCAGCAGAGTTTGCAGCTAGGTGGGATCCTTGGAGCTGGTTTGTGCTGTCCGTTCCGCCTACCCTCCTCCATCAAAGAGCCTGTGGCCTTGCCTCCCACTTGCTTGAGGCTCCTGGAAGCTTTGTCCTGATGGCCTCTTCGTCCTGCAGCCCCACACACGGCCCTACTTCTCCCAGAGCCTTGGCAGTAGCGCAGAACCGGAGACCCGGAGGCGACCCGGGAGGTTGCGCAGTGGGGAGGTTGCGCAGTCCCGGGAGGCAGAGATCTGGCGGGCGATGGGTGCTCCATTCCCGGAAACCTGTGGTTCTCCGGGCCCGCCCAGCAGACCCCGAAGGCGAACTGGTCTCCAACATGCCCGCGGTCGCCTCCAGGAGCAGCGGGAGCCTCACCGTGGCCAGAGCAGCGCTGCGCCGCTCCACGCCCGCCCCGGCCTGCACGATGCCGCTGCTGTACCCGAAGCCCAACCCGCTGCAGAAAGCGAACCTCTGCTCGCGCCTGTTCTTCTGGTGAGCGCTCCGCGGCCGTGACACGCGGTAGTCTCGGCGCCCTCCGCTGCCCCGCTATTGGGAAACAAGTGTGGACTCTCCCAATGCTGTCCTGCACCCCCTGCACTCTGGGAAGGCGGAGCACGACTGGGCAAGGAAGTGGGGAGCAGGGGTGGGGAGGGGACCCGGTGACCTGGTGGCGGAGATACAGGGTCTCCATGCCTTGCCGCTGGCAGCCCCTCCAGAGCCAGAAAACAGGAAGCTGGAAGGCTGCCTAGGGGGAATCACAGCCCAGAGGGAAAATGCGCTGAACACCCCGCCTCTACTCTTAACAGGCTTCCCCTGAACTGCTCAGGAATTCGCAGTTCTGAACTGAAGCGTCATACCTCCACCCCCTACCCCGTCCCCAGCCCCAAGCAAGCAGCTTATGAACAGCTTCCTTTATCTAATTAGTGCCTTAGACCGTTGTTGTTCAGTCGTTCAGTCCTGTCCAACTCTTTGCAATCCCGTGATGGCAGCACTGCCGGTCTCTGTCCCTCACCGTCTCCAGAGTTTGCCCAAGTTCATGTCCATTGCATCTGTGATGTCATCTATATATCTCACTCTCTGACACCCTCTTCTCTTGCCCTTAATCTTTCCCAGCATCAGGCCCTTTTCCAGTGAGTCATCTGCTTGCATCAGATGACCAAAATACTGGAGTTTCAGCTTCAGCATCAGTCCTTCCAAAGAATATTCAGGGTTGATTTCCTTTAAGATTGACTGGTTTGATCTCCTTGTAGTCCAAGGGACTCTCAGAAATCTTCTTCAGCATCACAGTTCGAAGGCATCAGTTCTTCAGTGCTCCACCTTCTTTGCTTCTTTCAGTAATGTCCCCACCTTTTCCCACATGCCCTGTGCGACAGTGTGTTCCAGCTCCACTGGGTTCCCTCTGCCCCCATGTCTATGACCGTGTACTTCTTTCCGTCTCCCTTTCTCCCTGTGTGACTCTCACTGTACGACCTGGTTCCTAGTTGTGGCAAATTTCACGTGGGTAAAAAAATGAAACGTTTTTTATTTAATGATTGGGAACACTATTCTTGAACACGTTTTGCTTTTGCTTGGGACACACAGTCAGGACTGGAGGATTTATTTGACCAGCCCCTTTCCTTATTGTGGATATCTCCACTTCCACCTTTGGGGATCACTCTGGGGATAGGGTCCCTGAAGCCTGTGAGGTCTTTCCCAATCTCTAGCCTTCAGAGAAGCAGTGCATGGTCTTGATGCAGGTGGTCTTGCCCAGGAATCATTTGGTCCTGAAACCACTGAAGGGTCCCTGAGCCCAGAGGAAACACACAGATGAAAAACAGCTCAGAGAGTTGCAGCTCTTAACTGAAGTGTTCCATGTGGTAGCTGGGCCACTAACTATGTGGTCCTGAACCTTTGGGCTTTAATCACACTTGGATGATTACTAGTTGTTTTATTTCTGGACCCTAACCCATTTATATTTCCCAAATTTCTAGTATTTCCTTCTTTTATGGGACAGCCCGGGGGATCTCCAGGGATTGGGAGCTCCTCTGCTTGTTTTGATGGTGGTGTATTTAGTGTGTGTAGCTTCATCTCTTGGCCATTTGGTGGCCCTTAAGGAAAGAGGAGCCTAGAAGAAGGAATGGGTGTGGTTACTGTAAATAATAATAAAGTAGGAAAAATTCTTAACTTCAGACAGGGCAAGGAACTTTCCAAACACCTTCTGTTTGTAAATTTTCAAAATGCGTGTGCCTGGAAATGGGAAGGTGAGGACTTTTCATTGATTTGGGTAGGCACCCATTTCCAGTTTTCCTGCTGGAGGGAAAGGCACTATTACCGCTTATTTTATACCTGAAGGCACTGAAGCAGGGAGGTTGAGTAAGTCGCTTACCGCCACACAGCCAGTAAGTAATGGAGCAGGATCCCAAGTCAAGCAGTCTGGCTCTGAAGACGGTGTACATTGTATATGTAACTGATGTCACCAAATTGGTCTCCCACCTTGTGCTGGGCTCTGAGCCCAGGCTAAGATTCCTTATCTTGGCTGAAGAGGTTGTTTTTCCACTCAGATTCCCACAGCCGATAACTAAATTGATGGTGAGACTGGAACAGTACAAATTTTATTCAATGATCAAAGAATGGAGAAGTGAGAGCTTAGTTTAAAAATCAGCTTCTAAACACAATTTGGGTCAAGGTAAAAACAAGGAAATTGAATCAAGAGAGGGAGGAATATTCATGACTTATCTGAGAACAAGGGTGTGGTTTGAGCCTGAATGAGGTTCAAAATGAGGCAACACTCATATTTAGTCCTTGTGTGGGTTGTTGTCATGACCATTGTCAGCTGTCATGACATGGGTGAGTATGCCATTTAGCATACTAATACATTACAGTGAATACACAAATGAGACTCAGGGTCTAGGGGAGGTTAGGTTTTTCCCCATTTTGGGCCTGAAAGTGAAAGTTAGTCACACAGTTGTGGCCAACTCTTTGCAATCCCATGGAATGTAGCCCACAGATCCACTGTCTGTGGAATTCCCCAGGCAAGAGTACTGCAGTGGGTTGCCATTTCCTTCTCCAATTTTGGGCCTAGCTAGTTCTAACCGGAGAAGGCAATGGCAACCCACTCCAGTGTTCTTGCCTGGAGAATCCCAGGGATGGGGGAGCCTGGTGGGCTGCCATCTATGGGGTCGCACAGAGTCGGACACGACTGAAGTGACTTAGCAGCAGCAGCAGCAGTTCTAACCAGTTTTTATTTTTCTCTGTAACTTCCTCCTTTGAGTTGGAGACTCAGACAAAAGCAGTAAGTGAAAGTGAAAGAGTTAGTCACTCAGTTGTGTCCAACTCTTTGTGACCCCACCGACTGTAGCCTACCAGGCTCTTCTCTCCATGGGATTCTCCAGGCAAGAATACTAGAGTGGATAGCTAAAATAAATATGATTGTCACCTGCCTGAAATCCCAATTTCTCACACCCGGGTAAAGACCAGATAAAACTAATAATGCAGTTGGGGATACACAGACCAAAGAGCAGGAGAAGGAGAATAATTGTAAGGGGTCCTAAGAATGGCAGAAACCCAGGAAGCTGAGATTGCCCTTTTGATACTGTCTCAAGTTTGTTCAGTCAGGGCCCTTCTTGTTCTGAGTATTTGATCAAGTGACTTTCTCTTCATTGAATTTTTATTGGAGTACAGTAGATTTCCAATGTTGTGTTACTTTCTGCTGTACAGCAAAGTGAATCTCTTATACATATACATGTACACATACATATACACACTCTTTTTTGTATTATTTTCCTATGTAGGCCATTACAGAGTATAGAATAGAGTTCTCTGTGCTGTACAAGTAGGTCCTTCTTAGTTATATGTTTTATATGTTATAGTGTGTATATGTCAATCCCAGTGTCCCAATTTGTCCCTCCTCTCACCCCCTGGTAACCATAGGTTTTTCTTTTTTCCTTCATCTGTCACTCTAAGTCTATTTTTTTAAAGAGTTCATTTATAGCCTTTACTTACATTCCACATATAAGCGATATCATATGATATTCATCCTTCTCTGTCTGCAAGCAGCCTTCTCTAACAGTCAGGTTGCATCTATTTGCCCACTCATGTTAACATAGAAACAACAGGAAATAGTTGCAAGGGCACAAAGTCCTCCTTGATCAGCCAGCAAGTAAACAGGAGCTATGCAGTGGTCAAGTGTCATGCGGACCAGAAGCCCAGAGAAGATGTCATCTTTCTAAAGTTAGAGCTGGGTTCTTTAGTTGCCCAGGCCAATGTTCAGGTGCTTTTATTTAAAATAATGTTGGCTTTATAAATTGCTTCTCGTGCTAGGCTCACCAAGGATGCTACAAGGGCGACAACTCCTTCCATTACCAGTCCAGTCCAGCTCCCTCCTGACTAGATGAATGGCTCCATTTAGATGGGAGGTGGGGTGAGTGTAATTAAAATCTGAATGTGACCTGGATCGGGCTGTGCGCCTTATATAGCCCAGTATCCACTAGTAGAGTTATCTTGGAGACAGTTAATGGCCCAAAGTGGGTGGTCCTTGCCCCAGGGGCCTCGGGGCCCCTCAGGGGCTCACTGTCTTTGGGTTTTCTTGAGTCATGTTTAGACTAACGGTGGTGCCCTTCCATCCAGGATACTGCCTCCATCGACCAGACCCCTCCAGGTCTGGTATGATCCTGTTCCCAGAGCCCTTGGGCATGGTCTGAATCTAGAGTCAGCCATGCCTGGAGGTGGAGGGCTCGTCAGAAAGATTGGTTGGGCCCCAAGAAAACAGTGATTTGACTAACACATACACCTTTGCTGGGGTGGGGTGGCAATGGGTGTAACCTTGATATCCCTGGGCAGAAGCCTGGGCGTAAAGGAACTGAACTGTAGGTTGGTGATGTTGTCAGCTGTTAGTGGAGTTTCCTGGAAGTATAGGGGGTATATTTATTCCCTGATCGAGGCTGAAGGTGGCAGACCCCACTGCTGCTGCTGCTGCTGCTAAGTCGATTCAGTCGTGTCCGACTCTGTGCGACCTCATAGACAGCAGCCCACCAGGCTCCCCCGTCCCTGGGATTCTCCAGGCAAGAACACTGGAGTGGGTTGCCATTTCCTTCTCCAATGCATGAAAGTGAAAAATGAAAGTGAAGTCGCTCAGTCGTGTCCAACTCTTAGCGACCCCATGGACTGCAGCCTACCAGGCTCCTCTGTCCATGGGATTCTCCAGGCAAGAGTACTGGAGTGGGGTGCCATTGCCTTCTCTGGGCAGACCCCACAGTCAGTAAAATTTCAGCCCTTATGAAAGTCTTCTGTTACATTTGAAAAGAAATTAATCTGCCAGGAAGTGATAATGAAACATGAAACCTGAGTTCTATTCACAGAGCCAAAGAATGAATTCTGGGAACTTGGAAACACACAGGCAAAGTTTATTTTAGAAGACAGAGATACAAAGTCCTCAGCATAGACACTGAGAGGGGGTGAAGAGCCCCCAAAAGGCAAGGATTATAGCAGTTTTATATCTTTTAGTATTGACCTGTATGTTTTTGGTTGACTCATGAGTTTAATATACGCGATTTTTGACCAATTAATTTAAACGTCACAATGTCCAGTTTGTCAATTTTATGGCTTTCTTGGATCCCCCAGTTTCTCAGTTTCTCTAGACATTGCAACGCCATCCCTCGACCCTTTCTCAAGACCCCAGACCATTATTTAGGGACCAAATGTATGTTTTAAGAGCTAATGGTTTTCTTGGAGTTAGGGTTTTTTTGTTTTTTGTTTTTTCCCCTTGATAAACTGGACAGCAGTTAGTGATTGTCTTTTCCTGGATCTGAATGCTTTATGACCTTCCAGACCAGGGAGGCATTCCTCTGAATGACTGGAAATTGGAACAAAGAGTGAGATGCCTACTTGAGAAGAGAAAAATTGAAATTAAAAAAGGGATTAAAAATTGAAATTAAAAGAAGTCTTACACTGTCTAGCAATTTCTGCTTTAATTATAGGGAGGACGATAAGAAAAATCAACATATGAAGTTTAGTTGGAAAGATGTTACTTATCTTTAGGACATCTTCAGAAGGTCAGGGTCAGAAAGAGGCTCTTGTGAGGGGAGTCTGACAGGGCCGTAAGGAGGTCAGGGTCCAGAGCCTGTTGGACTCAGTGTGTTGTATTGTAACGTGATCCCCTGCAAAATTTCATTTGTGTTATTAGTTGAACTAAGGAGGTCTTGGGTCGTGCTTCCCTGGTGGCTCAGAGGTTAAAGCATCTGCCTACAATGCGGGAGACCTGGGTTTGATCCCTGAGTTGGTAAGATTCCCTGGAGAAGGAAATGGCAACCCACTCCAGTATTCTTGCCTGGACAATCACATGGACAGAGGCTACAGTCCACGGGGTCGCAAAGAGTTGGACACGACTGAGCGACTTCACTTTCACTTTCAAGGAGGTCTTGAGACCACAAGGTCACATTTTATGTGAATATGACTGGAGGCATTCTTGAGTCTGGTGGGCTTCCCTGGTGGCTCAGTGGTAAAGAATCCACCTGCCATTGCAGGAGACACAGGTTCGATCCCTGAGCCAAGAAGATCCTCTGGAGGAGGAAATGGCAACCCACTCCAGTATCCTTGCCTGGGAAATCTCATGAACAGAGGAGCCTGGAGGGCTGCAATCCATGGGGTCACAAAACCAGTCAGACACGACTTAGCCACTAAACAACAACAGCAAAATCCTTGAGTCTAATACAGTTCAGAAAATTTAAGTGCTTGGTAATACAGGAATGCATCTACAGCCTTATCCACAATGGCCATTCAGCTCTATTCTGTGCTCCCGAACCAAGGGAACTGTATTTTGATTTCTAAATGTATTTTTCTTAATAATTAAAGTAGATGTACAATGTATGTTCAGTAGAACACAAACAGGGTATTTTAGTTAAGTTATATTGTGTGTAAGCCAGAGTGACTTGCTGCTAAGTCACTTCAGTCGTGTCTGACTCTGTGCGACCCCATAGACGGCAGCCCACCAGGCTCCCCCATCCCTGGGATTCTCCAGGCAAGATCACTGGAGTGGGTTGCCATTTCCTTCTCCAATGCATGAAAGTGAAAAGTGAAAGTGAAGTCGCTCAGTCGTGTCTGACCCTCAGTGACCCCATGGACTGCAGTCTTCCAGGCTCCTCCGTCCATGGGATTTTCCAGGTAAGAGTACTGGAGTGGGGTGCCATTGCCTTCTCCACCAGAGTGACTTACCGACACCCTAATATGTGTGTTTATATGTTTGTAAGCATATGTCTAATTTTCTCCCTACCTCTTTGTATATTTAAAATGTAGTTTTTTAAAAAACAATATCCATGAATGTAGGATAATAATTAGACAAAGATGTGTAATTTGGATATATGTCACTTTCCTTTTAATTTTTAACAGGTGGCTAAACCCCTTGTTTAAAATTGGTCACAAACGGAAATTAGAAGCAAATGACATGTACTCAGTGCTTCCAGAAGATCGCTCCCAGCACCTCGGAGAAGAGCTGCAAGGGTAAGCCCAGGCAGGAGGGAGAAGGGGAGGGAGAGTGAGAATTTCCACGTGTGGCTAAAGGTGTAGCCAGAGCTTTGCCTTCCTCTGGGGTCTTCTGAGCCTCCTTCCCTGACACTGAACTGTCAGCCCTTCATGCTGATCCCAGGCTTAGCCCACTTTGGAGGTTGGGGGAGCCTGTATTCCCTGTGTGAGTGGATGTGGAGGGAGCCCACAGCCATGGCCCTGGAGACCTAGCTCTGTCCCAAGAGATGGGGTCCATGGAGGACAGTGTCTGCCCTTCTGAACTGCTCATGACCTGTGAGTTCAGCAAAGCTTAGCAGGAACTTGTTTCTAGAATCTGGGACTTTTCTCTGAAGACCTGGTCTGGTGCTTTTCCTGGTGCTTCAGTGTCTGCACCGCTCATCTTTCAGGAGCCTGCGAGCAGTTAGCCAGCATCTATGGGCAGCCACGGAGCGCCCTGTAGTGAAGACTTATCCTCTGCTCTGTCCCTCCCCTGTTTTCCTGCGGCAGGGCTGTTCCTCACTGTGCTTTGTCTCTCTTCACAGGTACTGGGATCAAGAAGTGTTGAGAGCCCAGAAAGATGCACGGGAGCCTTCTTTAATGAAAGCAATCATAAAGTGCTACGGGAAATCCTACTTAGTTTGGGGAATGTTAACATTTCTTGAGGTAAAAGCTTTTCCATACAGTGCTTTGCATTTCAGTGTATGTGAGTCAGTCCTCAGATGGATGGACTGAGGCGGGGAGAGGACAGTGGTTTAAGGTCCAAGAGTAAATCTCATCTAGGAATCATGATGTAGATCAGCGGTTGCATTTCTCTTTAGGACAGACAGGTGCTTAAGACTTGACCTCTGGGGATTAATGATCAAAACATAGTGTAATGGAAAGATAGCACCGGAAAGGAAAGATATTTTATACCATGTTAGGATGTTCTTGGTGCTCAGTATAAATGCTGAGTGATCCTGGACCAAAAGAATATCTTACAACCTCAGGGAATATGTGTCCTGTGGTTTGGAGGAAGTAAACTTCAGAGGTCAGAGATGAGAAGATGGCAACAAATGTAACAGATTCCAAAACAAAGCCCAGAAGCAGAGTTTTAACAAAGCATTGGGACAGTAATTTGAAGTACAGGATTTATGTGGCAACAACAGAACTATGTTCAGCAACATGGAACTGAACATTATTTTTCATACAAAGTTAAAAGCACATTATATTTCTTTCCTGACCACTTGCCCAGTCCCCATCTCTTTGAGAGAGACAAGCTTCATCATAATTATTTCATCTGATTGATGACTGTCATTTGTAACTTTATTGCTGCTTCTGTCTCGGGTATTCCTTTGGAAAAGGTGTATGGATTCATTACATATTCTAATGTATTGCCTGTAGATTGTAAGATAAAGTCAAACACATATCTTCTGATACTTTTTAAATTGACCTGCCCTTATACTTAGAAATGTCTCTTAATAGTAGGCTTCCCTGGTGCTCAGAAGAATCTGCCTGCAATGCAGGAGATCCATGTTCAGTCCCTGGGTCAGGAAGGTACCCTGGAGAAGGAAATGGCAATCCACTCCAGTATTTTTTCCTGAAGAATTCCATGAACAGAGGATCCTGGCATGCTCCAGTTCAGGGGATCGCAAAGAGTTGGACACGACTGAGCAACTATTACTCACTCAAACTTGGAGTCCAGTCCAGAATAATGTAAGACATTTTACAGGTGCTCAGCAAGTAATTGTTGACTTTTCCGGGTCACATCTGATAAATGCTTTCTAAGAAAGGATCATCCTGTTCCTGTGGAACAGAACCTGGGGCCTTGCATCTGGGCTGGAGCTGCCAGAGCGTCCAAGAGCTCTTCCCTGGGGTGTCCCTGGCACACCCTTCCCTAGGGTGCCCCCTCCTCATAGGCCAGGTCATCCAGGCCAGACCCCTACGTGGGAGAAGCTTCAACTTCACCATGAATTCTGTGCACCCTCCATGCTGGTTTCCATCCTGGCTGTGGGGGTGGTTTGCTGGTTGAAGGGGGATCTTGGTAGCCTGGCATTGGCAGAGGGTGGAGGAGAGGATGTGCAGGGAAAACTAAAGACAGAAAGCTGTGAACTCAGTAACCTCCATGACCCTGAAGATCCTGGGTCAAGATCCCCCAGAGGACAATCCACCTGGGGACACAGTGCTGTCAGCCCCCTGTTCTGGCTGAGCCTGCTGGGGGTTTGCTGCAGGCCCTCCTGGGTGGCTCGTGCTCTCCATGGTCCCTTAGCGCTGCCTTAGGGGCACGGGCAGTCTGTGAGTGTGTGAGAGCAGGAGGGATGGAAGATGCAGCTGCTGTAAAAGGGGTGTTTTAGGTGGAGAAGGTGGTGAGCTGTCCTCAGTCCATCGTGTTGGGGGTGAGGTGGGTGGGCCAGGTGGTTTACAGGCGGGTGGCATGGCTCTTGTTTAAAGGCTGTGCTGTGCTGAAGGGCACTGCAGGCAGTGGGCAGCTGGGCAGGTGAAGTCCACCCCACACAACTGGAGAGAGAGAATCTGTCAGCTCCCAGGTTACTGGATGGTCCTGGGGGATGGAGTTCTCATTGATGAGAGAAGTGGATTGGGCATTGTGCCAGAGGGTGGGACAGGTATGTGGGGCAGGGTGCCACCTTAGAGAGGGCAATGACCATCTAGCTACTGCAGTGCCTTGTGAAGGGCAGGGGGTGGGAGAGGGAGCAGGAGCCCGTCAGGCTGCCCCAGCCCTTCTTTGTCCTGTGTGCAGCTGTCCCAGTCATGGAATTTCCACATAGTCACAGTAAGTCTGTTTGAAATACACAGTTGGCATGCTGGTGTGGCCTGTTTGTACAGGATTTCCTGACCTCACACAGCAGCGCTCTCATGAATTCTGTTTATCAGGAAACCCTGGGGCCTTGGTGTCTGCCTGTGGCTCATGCCAGGTGCCTGGTTGGACGAGTGGTCTCCAGGTTTAATGTCTGATCATATCCTGGAGCAGGTCTTTCTCTGCTGCCCCTGGTTCTCTAGTTTCTCTTTGGTACTGGATGCTAAAGAAGCTTAAAGTCAAGTGGGTCTCAAAGCATAGCCCATGTGGCTGGGTTTGAACTGAGCTGCTGGTTTTTCTTGCTGTCCTGGGCTGTTGGCTCCTTGGGTGGGGTCGCTAAGCCTTGGATGGATTCCATCCTAATATGAGCTTTGGTTCTTGGCTACGGCAGCTCATGGGAGAAGCAGACATAGAGAGAGAGCCTGCAGGATCTGGAGTTCTTCCTGAGAGCGAATCTGCCCCACTGTGGTGCTGGGAGTGTTGGTTTCAAAGTTGTCCAGCCCCTGGAATACATCCTACTGAAAGTGAAAGTGTTAGTTGCTCAGTCGTGTCCGACTCTTTACTACCCCATGGACTGTAGCCTGCCAGGCTCCTCTGCCCATGGAATTCTCCAGGCAAGAATACTGGAGTGGGTTACTTCTCCAGAGGATCTTCTTTTTTTTAAATTTTATTTTATTTTTAAACTTTACATAATTGTATTAGTTTTGCCAAATATCAAAATGAATCCGTCACAGGTATACATGTGTTCCCCATCCTGAACCCTCCTCCCTCCTCCCTCCCCATACCATCCCTCTTGACCCGGGTGTCAAACCCGGGTTTCCTGAATTAGAGGCAGAGTGTTTACCATCTGAGCCACCTGAGGGTCCATAAAGGTCCCTAGGGGCTGCATAAGGTACAAGTGATAGAGCTCCAGCCTCTCTTTTAGGAGATTAGTTTTTGGGTGGTCATGGTGGAGAAGTGGGGAGTAGAGGACCTTGAATGTAGGGGCTCATCTGTGTGGTAGTACTGCTAGTACTAGTAGCAGTGCTACTTAGTTAAATAACTTATTTTATGAAGCAACTTCCCATGTTGTGATCTATCTGTACTGCTTGTTGGTCTTTGTATTTTAGACAGTGGAAAATGTAAATTCAACCCAGAAGTCTGTAAAACACAAACGTGTTTCCTTGGTGACCTCCAGCCCTCTTTCAATTCCTTGGGTGCACAGCATGCCCCGTGGATCATCCATGGTCCCAAGCAGTGTGTTCCTTCCACCCACAGCACGAGCAGGGCCTCCCAGGTACTCCTGGCGGCACCAGTGGGAAAAAACAGGATGACGCCAGTAGGGTGAGGCTTTTAGGTTTCAGGATTTTGAGATTCAAAAACCTCTGTCCTATGAGAAGTGAGGAGTATCTCTACTCCTCAGAGAAACAAGTACCAGGCTGTGGAGCACTTGCTGGTCACCCCTAATTAGAACAGAACAGCCAGAGAGCTCCCAGCACTCCTGGCCCCTGTGTGCACCTCCACGGGTACTGAGGGTGGAGAGGACAGGTCTCTGCCTGCCTGGGTCCCTCAGGATGGAGAGGAGGAGCCTGAAGCCTCTGCCTGGGCCTGAGTCACAGAGACCACCTCCCCAAGTCATTAGCACTTCTCTCTGAGAGGTGAGGTCTCCACTGCTGGTGTGTAAGTGGGGTGACCTCAGAGAGCCAGAGTGGGTTCACCCAGTCCCTTCCTCTGAGAGGGGAGGAGTGGCTGGGAGTTATGTCCTTTTCCCAGGACCCTAAAAAGTGGCTTGGTCTTGTCTGGTCACTTGTCCTTTGTCTGAGGCCACTTTTACTGATGGTCTCTGGTCCAGGTGGAGGTTGGGAAGCACATGTTTGTGTAAATCTTCACTTTGGAGCTCAGCTGATGGGCAGGAAGTAAACAGAATCCTCTGTTTCCCACAGTGGGCTTTATGCCTCAACTCACAGCTTTTTCCCCAGGAGCTGAGTGGTCTTTGCATTTATTTCCAGTCCTTTCTTCCATGTGTCCCTTACTTTGCTCAACCCAGGAGGCTGAAGAGTGGCTGCTGGTGGCAAAGATACTGTGGGCTGAGAGCAACCACTGAGGACCACACAGCAAGGGAAAGGAGGAGGGGGCCTTGAGCCAAGTGGACGGGGACCTGCAGAGCAGACCTGCTGTGTGCCCTGCTGGTTCCTGAGAGCATCGTGTTAGCCCTTAGGTGTCAGTAATAGCCACCGTGATGACCTTGAGTTACAAATGAGGGTGATGCTTTTCAATCCATTTTCTTTTCTTTTTCTAAGTATATGTAAGATTTTATTGCAAAATTAAAAGAATTTTTTTAATTGAAGTATGATTGGCTTACAAAGTTTTATTAGTTTCTGGTATACATCATTAGTGATTTAATATTTGATATAGTACATAGTAATTTTAGTTACCAACTGTCACCATAAAAACTTCAGTTCAATTCAGTCACTCAGTTGTGTCCGACTTTTTGCAACCCCATGAACTGCAGCATGTGAGGCCTCCCTGTCTATCACCAACTCCCAGAGTTCACCCAAACTCATGTCCATCAAGTTGGTGATGCCATCCAGCCATCTCATCCTCTGTCATCCCCTTCTCCTCCTGCCCTCAATCTATCCCAGCATCAGTCTTTTCCAGTGAGTCAACTCTTCGCATGAGGTGGCCAAAGTATGGGAGTTTCAGCTTCAGCATCAGTCCTTCCAAAGAACACCTAGGACTGATCTCCTTTAGAATGGACTGGTTGGATCTCCTTGCAGTCCAAGGGACTCTCAAGAGTCTTCTCCAACACCACAGTTCAAAAGCATCAATTATTTGGCACTCAGCTTTCTTCACAGTCCAACTCTCACATCCATACATGACTACTGGAAAAACCATAGCCTTGACTAGATGGACCTTTGTTGACAAAGTAATGTCTCTGCTTTTTAATATGCCTTCTAGGTTGGACATAACCTTCCTTCCAAATAAGCATCTTTTAATTTCATGGCTGCAGTCACCATCTGCAGTGATTTTGGAGCCCCCCAAAAATAAAGTCTGACACTGTTTCCACTGTTTCCCCATCTATTTCCCATGAAGTGATGGGACCGGATGCCATGATCTTAGTCTTCTGAATGTTGAGCTTTAAGCCAACTTTTTCACTCTCCTCTTTAACTTTCATCAAGAGGCTGTTTAGTTGTTCTTCACTTTCTGCCATAAGGGTGATGTCATCTGCATACCTGAGGTTATTGATATTTCTCCCGGAAATCTTGATTCCAGCTTGTGTTTCTTCCAGCCCAGCATTTCTCATGATGTATTCTGCATATAAGTTAAATAAGCAGGATGACAATATACAGCCTTGACGTACTCCTTTTCCAATTTGGAAACAGTCTGTTGTTCCATGTCCAGTTATAACTGTTGCTTCCTGACCTGTGTATGGGTTTCTCAAGAGGCAGGTCAGGTGGTCTGATATTCCCATCTCTTTCAGAATTTTCCAGTTTGTTGTTATTTTTCTTGCATGTCTCTTTTCCCCCATCATCTATTCTCTTTGTCCAATGTCTAAGCCCAATTCTCAATGATATCAACATAATTATTCATTTGTTGTACCTTATAAAGTGACTTTTGAGACCAATCTAATATTTTTTATTTTTTTTTGGAGTTCATACTGTGTTCATTTGGGTGTATCACGCAGCGAATGTGTTTTTAAATTATTTTGTTTCAAATCACTTTTGATAGTTCTTTTTTGTATGGCTCTGCAAACCAACAGGATGGGTGTATATATTTAGGTACTTTTATGTAATTTTACTCTAAAATTTTAGGAATTGCTTTTTAAAAATTTAGTTATTTTATAATCATAATTCTGTATAATGTTTTCATGATTCCAAAATCAAGAAAAGGTTACTTAAAGAAGTCTGATATCATTGTTAGCTCTATTCTAATTCTTCTTCTCCTTTTATAGATAACTTTCCAGGCTAATTTTGACTCATCTTTTTATTAATGTTTCTTAAATATAGTTTTTTTCTGAACATTTTATTTTTCCAACTGTGCAGAATGAACATTTTCAATTTTAATATTGTAATCTCTGGACTTTTCTGGAAGCATGAAATGTGCAATGGAACTCTGGTAAAAAGTCTTTGTGATCATTGTAATTCCTTGTAATTCCTGCAGATTAGGTCTGCAGCCATTCCAGGCTCAGATGCCATTACAGTGCGAGAGTGGAGGTTAGCAGATACTTACATGCGGTTAGTTTCCGCATCCAGAATCTACAGGGAGAACCTTCTCCACCCTAATCAGTTGAACCTAAACCAGTTTCTGGAGGCTGGGTCTTGGGTGTCAGAGTACACCAGTCCCCTCCCAGGTGATGCTTAGGTGTGGTCAGGATGAAGACCAGTGTGTAAGAGACGAGTGAAGGCTAGTATGTCTGGAATCCTGATGGTTATGATTTCCACAGGTTCACTGCTTTTCCTCCTTGTCTTTGGTTTTTTCTCAACTCTACATTTTGTCACCTTTCACCCAGTTCTAAAGATTCTGTCTATTGGTTTTTTCTTACAAGCCCATTCTTTTCTGCTTATATGTCTCAGTCAAGCGTTTGGTAAAACTTTGATAGTTTGTTTCTATTTTTGTGTTTTTTTTCCCCATGAATGAGATATGGGGAAGTTGTGTGAGAAATGTTTCAAGTGCATTAAGGTGGAGAAGGAATTCTACCCACTCAGAAGTTCTAGCATCTAAGCTAACCCTGCAAGAAGTTACCCTAAGAAGCAACAGGTGGGACCCACTGTCAGGTGCTTTCCTGAGGCTGAATACCAAGGACTCTACCACTAAATGTCTGCCTTGAGCTTCCCTAGCAGTTTACTGGTTAAGACTCCATGTCCCCAGTGCAGATGCCAGGGTTTTTTTGTTTTTTGTTTTGTTGTTGTTGTTGTTGTTGTTTTTTAATTTTATTTTATTTTTAAACTTTACAAAATTGTATTAGTTTTGCCAAATATCAAAATGAATTTTAACTTATTTATTTTAATTGGAGACTAATTGCTTTACAATATTGTGGTGGTTTTGCCAAATATCAACATGAATCAGCCATGGGTGTGTACATGTGTTCTCCCATCCAGAATCCCCCTCCTACCCCTCCTACCTTCCTCCCTCCCCCATCACTCTGGCTTGTCCAGAGCACCAGCTTTGAGTGCTCTGCTTCATGAATCAACTTGCACTGGTCATCTGTTTTACATATGGTAATATATATGTTTCAATGCTATGCTCCCATATCATCCTGCCCTCTCCTTCTCCCACATAGTCCAAAAGTCTCTTCTTTACATCTGTATATCTTTTGCTGTCTTGCATATAGGGTTGATGTTACTGTCTTTCTAAATTCCATATATATGCATTAATATACTGTACTGGAATTTCTCTTTCTGACTTACTTCATTCTGTATAATAGGCCCTAGTTTCATCCACCTCATTAGAACTGACACAAACACATTCTTTTTTTTTCTCTCTCTACATTTTTTTATTTTATTTTATTTTTAAACTTTACATAATTGTATTAGTTTTGCCAAATATCAAAATGAATCCGCCACAGGTATACATGTGTTCCCCATCCTGAACCCTCCTCCCTCCTCCCTCCCCATACCATCCCTCTGGGTCATCCCAGTGCACTAGCCCCAAGCATCCAGTTGAAATACATTCTTTTTTATAGCTGAGTAATATTCTGTTGTGGATATATACCACAACTTCCTTATCCATTCATCTGCCAATGGACATCTAGGTTGCTTCCATGTCTAGCTATCGTAAACAATGCTGTAATGAACATTGGGGGTACATGTATCTCTTCCAATTCTGGCTTCCTCAGTGTGTATATACAGCAGTGGTATTGGTGGGTCATATGGCAATTCTATTTCCAGTTTTTTTAAGGAATCTCCACACTGTTCTCCATAGTAGATGCCAAGGTTTTTGATCCCTGGTCAGGGAACTAAGATTCTGCATGCCACATTGTATGCCCCAAATAAAACGTCTGCCTCAGAGACTCAGACTCTCAGATAATCCTGAATAATGGATGTGGTGGTATTAAATTCAGTTCTTTTAAAGATCCTTTATGATTTCAGATTTGTGAAGAATTCTTGTGAAAGAATAAAACTATACGCTCAATTGGTTTGTGGAAAGAATATACATGTGGTCATAGATTGATGTCGAAGGGAAAGGGTTTAAGGGGGCAGTGTTTGACCCTGTTCCTGCTTATCAAGGGGATGCTACCCAGCGTCCGAGGTCAGGGCCGGCAGCCGAGAGTGCCAGGCTGCGACAGCGCAGGAGCAGCTGAGAGGAGCTACCCCATGCATGAGGCCAGGGGCAGCGGCTGGGAGGAGCAACCCCACGTCCAAGGAGCAGTGGCTGCACGGGCACAGGAGGGCCTAGAGGAGCTATTCCACATTCAAGGTCAGGAGGGGCAGCGGTGAGGAGATACCCCTCGTCCAAGATAAGGAGCAGTGGCTGCACTTTACTGGAGCTGCTGTGAAGAGATACTCCATGTCCAAGGTAAGGAAAACCCAAGTAAGATGGTAGGTGTTGCAAGAGGGAATCAGAGGGCAGACACACTGAAACCATAATCACAGAAAACTAGTCAATCTAATCACACTAAGACCACAGCCTTGCCTAACTCAATGAAACTAAACCATGCCCATGGGGCCACCCAAGACAGGCGGGTCATGGTGGAGAGGGCTGACAGAATGTGGTCCACTGGAGAAGGGAATGGCAAACCACTTCAGTATTCTTGCCTTGAGAACCCCATGAACAGTATGAAAAGGCAAAATGATAGGATACTTAAAGAGGACCTCCCCAGGTCAGTAGGTGCCCAATATACTACTGGAGATCAGTGGAGAAATAATTCCAGAAAGAATAAAGGGTTGGAGCCAAAGCAAAAACCACACCTTGTTGTGTATGTGACTGGTGATAGAAGCAAGGTCCAATGCTGTAAAGAGCAATATTGCATAGAAACCTGGAATGTTAGGTCCATGAATCAAGGCAAATTGGAAGTGGTCAAACAGGAGATGGCAAGAGTGAACATTGACATTCTAGGAATCAGCGAACTCAAATGGACTGGAATGTGTGAATTTAACTCAGATGACCATTATATCTACTACTATGGGCAGGAATCCCTCAGAAGAAATGGAGTAGCCATTATGGTCAACAAAAGAATCTGAAATGCAGTACTTGGATGCAGTCTCAAAAATGACAGAATGATCTCTGTTTGTTTCCAAGGCAAACCATTCAGTATCACAGTAATCCAAGTCTATGCCCCAACCATAATGCTGAAGAAGCTGAAGTTGAACAGTTCTATGAAGACCTACAAGACCTTTTAGAACTAACACCCAAAAAAGATGTCCTTTTCATTATAGGGGACTGGAATGCAAAAGTAGGAAATCAAGAAACACCTGGAGTAACAGGCAAATTTGGCCTTGGAATAAGGAATGAAGCAGGGCAAAGACTAATAGAGTTTTGCCAAGAAAATGCACTGGTCATAGCAAACACCCTCTTCCAAAAACACAAGAGAAGGCTCTACATATGGACATCACCAGATGGTCAACATGGAAATCAGATTGATTATATTCTATGCAGCCAAAGGTGGAGAAGCTCTATAGAGTCACCAAAAATAAGACTGGGAGATGACTGTTGCTCAGATCATGAACTCCTTATTGCCAAATTCAGACTTAAGTTGAAGAAAGTAGGGAAAACCACTAGACCATTCAGGTATGACCTAAATCAAATCCCTTATGATTATACAGTGGAAGTGAGAAATAGATTTAGGGGCCTAGATCTGATAGACAGAGTGCCTGATGAAATATGCACAGAGGTTCCTGACATTGTACAAGAGACAGTGATCAAGACCATCCCCATGGAAAAGTAATGCAAAAAAGCAAAATGGCTGTCTGAGGAGGCCTTACAAATACCTGTGAAAAGAAGAGAAGTGAAAAGCAAAGGAGAAAAGGAAAGATATAAGCATCTGAATGCAGAGTTTCAAAGAATAGCACGAAGAGATAAGAAAGCCTTCCTCAGTGATCAGTGCAAAGAAATAGAGGAAAAGAACAGAATGGGAAAGACTAGAGATCTCTTCAAGAAAATTAGAGATACCAAGGGAATATTTCATGCAAAGATAGGCTCGATAAAGGACAGAAATGGTATGGACCTAACAGAAGTAGCAGATATTAAGAAGAGGTGGCAGGAATACACAGAAGAACTGTACAAAAAAGATCTTCATGACCAAGATAAGCACGATGGTATGATCACTGACCTAGAGCCAGACATCCTGGCATGTGAAGTCAAGTGGGACTTAGAAAGCATCACTACAAACAAAGCTAGTGGAAGTGATGGAATTCCAGTGGAGCTATTTCAAATCCTGAAAGATTATGCTGTGAAAGTGCTGCACCAAATATGGAAAACTCAGCAGTGGCCAAAGGACTGGAAAAGGTCAGTTTTCCTTCCAATCCCAAAGAAAGGCAATGCCAAAGAATGCTCAAACTACCACACAATTGCACTCATCTCACACGCTAGTAAAGTAATGCTCAAAATTCTCCAAGCCAGGCTTAAGCAATACATGAACAATGAACTTCCAGAAGTTCAAGCTGGTTTTAGCAAAGGCAGAGGAACGAGATCAAATGGCCAACATCCACTGGATCATCAAAAAAGCAAGAGAGTTCCAGTAAAACATCTATTTCTGCCTTATTTACTATGCCAAAGCCTTTGACTGTGTGGATCACAATAAACTGTGGAGAATTCTGAAAGAGATTACATACCAGACCACCTGGCCTACCTCTTGAGAAACCTATATGCTGGTCAGGAAATAACAGTTAGAACTGGACATGGAACAATAGACTGGTTCCAAATAGGAAAAGGAGTATGTCAAGGCTGTATATGGTCACCCTGCTTATTTACCTTATATGCAGAGTACATCATGAGAAACGCTGTGCTGGAAGAAGCACAAGCTGGAATCAAGATTGCCGGGAGAAATATCAATAACCTCAGATATGCAGATGGCACCACCCTTATGGAAGAAATTGAAGAGGAACTAAAAAGCCTCTTGATGAAAGTGAAAATGGAGAGTGAAAAAGTTGGCTTAAAGCTCAACATTCAGAAAACAAAGATCATGGCCTATGGTCCCATCACTTCATGGGAAATAGATGGGGAAACAGTGGAAACAGTGTCAGTCTTTATTTTTTGGGGCTCCAAAATCACCGCAGATGGTGACTGCAGCCATGATATTAAAAGACGCTTACTCCTTGGAAGAAACGTTATGACCAACCTAGATAGCATATTGAAAAGCAGAGACATTACTTTGCCAACAAAGGTCCATCTAGTCAAGGCTATGGTTTTTCCAGTGGTCATGTATGGATGTGAGAGTTAGACTGTGAAGAAAGCAGAGTGCTGAAGAATTGATGCTTTTGAACTGTGGTGTTGGAGAAGAGTCTTGAGAGTCCCTTGGACTGCAAGGAGATCCAACCAGTCCATTCTGAAGGAGATCAGCCCTGGGATTTCTTTGGAAGGAATGATGCTGAAGCTGAAACTCCAGTACTTTGGCCACCTCATGTGAAGAGTTGACTCATTGGAAAAGACTCTGATGCTGGGAGGGATTGGGGGCAGGAGGAGAAGGGGATGACACAGGATAAGAAAGCTGGATGGCATCACTGACTCGATGGACGTGAGTCTGAATGAACTCCGGGAGTTGGTGATGGACAGGGAGGCCTGGCGTGCTTCGATTCATGGGGTCACAAAGAGTTGGACATGACTTAGCAACTGAACTGAACTGAACTGCACTACTTATCAGGAACATTTTAATTTGGTTAGTTTCATGGTTGACAGGATAAGTCATTGGCACCCCACTCCAGTATTCTTGCATGGAAAATCCCATGGACGGAGGAGCCTGGTAGGCTGCAGTCTTTGGGGTCGCTAAGAATCAGACATGACTGAACGACTTCACTTTCACTTTTCACTTTCATGCATTCGAGAAGTAAATGGCAACCCACTCCAGTGTTCTTGCCTGGAGAATCCCAGGGATGGGGGAGCCTGGTGGCCTGCCATCTATGGGGTCGCACAAAGTTGGACAAGATTGAAGCGACTTAGCAGCAGCTGCAGCTTGGTTGATAATGAATATTTTCTCAGTTGTTTTCTCTTTTATTAGTTGAAGGTGAGAATCGGGAATGTGCAGATAAGAGAATTTCTTGGTGGTGTGTGCTCACACCTGTGTACACGTGGTGGGGTTAGGTTCTGGGAATGCTGCCACCAGTGTCTGTGTCCCCAGCCACAGGCGCTCCTTGCCTCTCTGAGAGACTCTCCAAGACAAACAGAGTCTTCTCAAATTGGACCTTTCCTTGGGATTCACACCATTATTTGATTTGGAGATAATACTTGGAACGGAGCATTGAGCATATGTAGGAACTAATCTTCTGGTAGTCGGAAAATCTTTTGCCTGGTTTGCCTCAGCCAGTTTTACCAAATGCCAGAAATGGAAATATTCACAGATTACAAATGCTGCTGATAGCTGTCCTGTTAAATGACTCTTCATCTCTAACCTTTCCTTGTGTGTGGAGGAGACGGATTTACTCAGTTTACCTTTGAGGGCTGTAATCACTTCTGCCCTATGTGTTCTGGAAGCTTGCAAGAGTCGTATTTAATATGTGTATTCTTATTCTCTATATGTACTTTGGGGTTTTGTTTTCACAGTTTTGTGTTATTTACTATTTTGCTTTCTATTTTTTTTTTTTGAGAGAAATTACTGGAAAATTGTTCTTTGCTTGCTGTTATTTTTCATATGGAGTATAATATCAATTTTCTGTTTTCAATAGTTGCAACTTATGCCAGAATGGAAATTCCTTGTATGTTATACTTTTAATCACCTTTCTGAATTACCATGACTGCTCCTTGTTAGAGGAAAACTTGTGCATTTGTACTCAGTTACTCAGTTGTGTCTGATTCTTTGTGACCCCAAGGACTGTAGCCCACCAGGCTCCTCTTTCCATGGGATTCTCCAGGCAAGAATACTGGAGTGGGTTGCCATTTCCTCCTCTAGAGGACCTCCCCAACTTAGGGATCAAACCTGCATCTCCTGTGTCTCCTGCATTGAGATGAATTCCTTATCATTGAGCCATTGGAGGAAGTCCCAAAATAGTGCTTAAGAATAACAAATGACTTTCCTCCCAAATTACATCAGATCAAAGTAACAGGTCATGACTGAAAACCTTTATTATCTTTTGAAAATTTCTATTCCCAGGAAAGAAAAATCATTACCAAGAAAAAAAAAAAAAAAGAATTGACAGATGAGTGGAAGGTATGGGCCCTAAACTGGCATTATACCTTAATGAGGCTTTTTGATAAACTGTTTTTTTTTTTAATATTTATTTATTTGTCTGTGCTGGGTCTTAGTTGCCACATGTGGGATCTAGTTCCCCGACCAGGGATCTAACCCTGGTCTGTTGCATTGGGAGTGTGGAATCTTAGCCACCGGACCACCAGGGAAGTCCCACAACTGAGTTATTAAATATTGTCTCTCAGCGAAGAAAAAACCAGATATGTTTAGGTGGTAGCGATCTGTCTTTATTTACTTTTTTTTGCTGGATTTGTTGCACTTAACCATATTCTCTTTGGTGAGTGATATTACTCTTATTTCTCCTGTAATTACAAGGATGTTAGGCTCAAATGGAGAGCTGAGTAAAAGGCAACAGTGATTCCCAAAAAGAATCATAAATTTCAGGAAATTTGGGGATGGCAGATATTCCTGCTGGGCTTCTGGTGGTTTGTGACTGCAGCACTGGACTGCCCTTGGCGACACCTGGGCTGGGACTGCCCATGTGTACAGTTTGACATTTTTGCTTATCTGTGTGGCCTCCACATTCCCATCTCAGGAAACTCTATAAACAGTGTGTTTGACAATCTGCTGTATGAGGGACTCTTCCAAGAGGTCTCTGTGCCTCTTGGGATGGATGACAGGACACGGTGGAAATGTATCAGAACTGATCGTTTTGCTGCTGTCTGATCATCTTACTTATACTTCTTCAGCTAAATAGTGTTCTCTTTATTCTCTGTAGTAGATGAAAATGTCCCTGACTTCATGGAAGGAGAGGCAGTTGGTGCAGCCTGTGAAAGTGTGTGTGTGTGCATGCGTGTGTGCATGTGTGTAGAACAAGACAAGAATGCTGAGGTTTAATGAGACACCCATATGAGGCATGGGGACATCTTTTGATAAATATCCTGATCAGGCACTAGTTGGCTAAGAAAATGCTTAGTTTTTTTGTTGTTTGGTGTTATGGATTCTCCTTCCCTTCCTCTTGTATGTGGCTTCCTCAGCTTCAGACAGATAGAAGAGAGCTGTCAAAGCAAACCTGTCAGTTGCTTATCCCGTCTGTGTTAGTAAGGTGGGATTGCCAAAAACAAAAAGCCCTGTTCCTGAAAGACGTTCAAACTTTTAACATTTTGTCTTTTATGAAGTCTGTGTAGGAAATGATGTTGAGGGTGGAGATGTTTACTTTAGGTGAGTGGTTTTCATTCACTGATTGGTTTTCCTTGATGGGAAAGGAAAGGGAAGCTGGGGAAAAGGAGACCTTCAAGGGGTGACTAGAGAGAGGAAGTAAGTTGTGGGGTGAAGTGGCTGTTTGGCAGGGTAGGTAGGTGTTGCTGTTTCTTTGCCTTTTTCTTTGAAAAAGAAACTTGCTTTCCTAAGTCTTATTCGGGGTAGAAGCCTCAGTGCACCTTGTGTCAATTGGTTTAGCCTTGGGGAAGGGAGGATTGGGAACATTTCTTCCAACCCACCTGCAGTGGATGGTGGATGGAGAGCCACGGAAGACATCATTTTTTAGTTTGGCCTCCACCATGTTTAATTTTTTACTCCAAGGAACATTCTGACTTCTATAGGGTAGAGACATAGTGAGGCTGTGCTCTCAGGAGCTGAGAGCCTGCAGAGCTGCCAAGCCTGATTTCTTTATGGCCTTCCAAATGAAGCTGGTTTCCTTTCTCTTGATCTACAGACATGTGGAGTTTGGGATGGAAAGGAGTGGGTGTTTGTGCCAGGGTATCAGTTCACAAAGATTCCTGAAGAAGGTGATGAAAGTGTGTCTCCCATATGTGAACCAGGTTGACTTTCTATTGGGCTGGGTCATTGAGAGGACAGGGGACAGGGGTAGGCTGCCAGCAGGCTAATTCATATGGAAGCAGATTTCTTCTTCTGCCACCTTTTTCTTTATTCATCTTAAGGCTCACTTGTATTGTGCCAAATGACTTCTAAAGCACTGGTTGTGATATTTATACTGAGTATCCACAGTGTATTAGGCATAAAGTACTAAGGCTTTACTATCTTTGAATGTAAAATTTTGCCATAAGGTTAAACTGTTGCCTACTTGTCTTATAGGAGATAGTGGATCTGTATATTTTTCTTTTAAATTAGCCATGAATGTAGCGTTTTGTCAAAATGTATTTTTAACCTGCTAATGCTAAAAGTAAATCTTGTATTAAGAAAAACTGACATGTCTAATTAAGGCTTTTCTTTTCTTTTAGGAAGGCACCAGAGTAGTCCAACCTATATTTTTGGGGAAAATGATTAGTTATTTTGAAAACTACAATCCCACCGATTCTGCCGCTTTGCACGAAGCCTACGGCTACGCGGCGGGGCTGAGTGCCTGCGTGCTCCTGTGGGCCGTTCTGCACCACTTGTACTTCTACCACATGCAGCGCGTGGGGATGAGGCTGAGAGTAGCCGTGTGCCACATGATCTACCGCAAGGTGAGTGTTGCTCGGTACCATGGTGTGTACCTCTCCTGAAGCATCAGGGACATTTAGGGAAGGTTCTCTATAAACTAAAAATTACATAACTGGGATCATTTACACCTTCCTAGAGAAGCTTGCTATTTGCATTAAGCCAAGTTTGTTGTTGTTGAAGTAAACTTTACCAATAAATAATGAAAAGTTTTCTTTTGAGATCACATGAGGGCTGCCCTTGATAACTTTTAGCCATAGGCTGTGGCATAATACCCACTAAATTTGTAGTATTAAATTAATATTAAATTATATTTTTAAAATATTAAATTAATATTTAAAAATAAGTATCAAAAGTATCAAGCCGATTGTTAGTGTCTTCATGCTTATATCCCATAGTGCTGTTTATAGAAAATTTTTTTTGTTGTTCATTAAAACCTTAATTTACATCAGATATTTATTTAAAAGGGAACTAAGGATATTGGATCTATAAAACTATATCTAGAAGCAGATAATGTATTTGAGAAAGGGAATGATTATAATTTTAAAAGACCCATCTAATTATATTCAATATAGTTATGTTAATTAGAGAAAATATAAAGAGAATTCATGCCAAATATAGACTCACTCACTATATTCTATGGATGTGATTGTTGTTAATGATATTAAAGAAAATAGTAGGGTTTTTGAGATAAAACTTGAAATTTTACAGTTTCATTCATTCTAGAGAGAATTTGTTGCTCTTCATTTAAGCTACTTTAATACAATATTTCCTTTTATCTTCAGTATGCATCATAGCACTTTTAATTAGAACTAATTTAATGTGTTCACCGATTTTGTATTGAGGAATGCCAGGAAATTATTTCACAATTTACCCTGGTCTAAACTAGTATAGAAGGAATAAGGATCTCAGGTATCTTTACAAAGGTATTGCCACAGATATATAAGTGTCAAGAACTGAAGGATTCTGTTTAAATTTGACCTTGGATACCTCTTTGCCTCAGACTGTTTGCTTTAAAAAAAAAAAAAAATCCTTATTTGACTGTATTGTAGCCTTGAAATTTTCCAAGAGAGTAGATCTTAAATGTTCTCACCACACATGTAAAATAGGATAACTGTATTAGGTAGTGGATATTTTAAGTGGTTTTACTATAGTAATCATTTCCCAATGTGTACTTATATAAAACATCATGTGGTAACCTTAAGCATACGCAATTTTTATTAATAAATATAGCCCTCATTGAAAGATAAACCCAAACAGCTTAAATTTAAAATATTGCTTCTTTTACCTGGTTGCTACTTATTTAGAGCTTCCATTTCTTCGGAATACTTCTGTCAGCAGAAAGTGAGATGTCGTCTCATCTCTCCTTGAGCAGAGTCTTGTACATCCCGGGACTGAGTGAACCTGGAGACCTCACTGTCTTGTTTGGCAGCAGCATCTGAGTTGGTTTCCTTCTGGGTGATGTGGAAATCTGAGCTGTGCCAACACATTCCAGTCAGGGTCTTCATTGCCATTCAACATCATCTTTGTTATTCTGTTGCATCTTTAACCATTTAGGAGGTGGATACTCAAGATTTTCCCACCAATTGGCTAAATGTTTGTCTTTTTAGATCATGCTTAACTCTCATGTGAGTGCTAGTTGCTCAGTTGTATCCGACACTTTGTGACCCCACGGACCATAGCCTGCCAGGCTCCTCTGTCCATGGATTTCTCCAGGCAAGAATACTAGAGTGGGTTGCCATTTCCTTCTCCATAACTCTCATAATAAATATGAAATTTTACCAGAACTGCATTGTGAAAGCTTTAAGTTAGGTGTGAGGTGATGGTTTAGTCAAAGCTCACTCTTTGCTGCATAGGTGAGCCATTGTCCACTTGTTTTTCTTCCTCTCCCCTCTAACACTTTGAAATCTTGCCTTTTGGAAACGTGATCTGACCTGGCACGTTGGCTTATGTGAATGTAACCATCTCCCGAGATGTTCATTTGCTGCCTTAATTATACCCAAAAGATGGTTCCTATATGAAGTCAGAAATTGTGGGGATTACACCATTGACATAATCTGAAATTCCAGAAACATGGGAAAGACAGATTTCCTTGTTCACAGCCTTGCATCTAGAGTCCTGCTGTTGTAGAAACAAGACACTCCTTTTCAGGTTACAGGTGGACTGATTCCTTAGGACCCAAAAACTGGTGCGACAGAGCAGCTCTGAAAGTCCCCTCTGAACATTTGTGGTTCATCTTGGGCCCCACCTCCTGATCCCTGGTCCTGGGAAGAAACCAGGTCGAGTGTTAGAAATGGAGTGGCTGCTAAGCTCGTAGCTGTAGTTTGTCTACACCATGGATTCCAGGCTGGGGCAGGTCTCCAGGGGATCTCTAAGGCTGCACATCTGCCACTCCTAACATGGCCCATTCAGCGTTTTCATGCTCTTTTCAGCTGAATTTTGAATGATCCTATGGGAGGTTCCATAAGTAAAAATGACTTACCATTTATTTATTAATACATTGTCACAAATTTGGTAAAGTTACTTTTGGCTTTTGATCATTGATCTTTTTTTTTTTATTATTGTGGGGAAATATACACTGCATAAAGTGTCCTATTTTCACTCCTTTTCAATGCAGCATTTAGTGACATTAGGTACATTCACATTGTTGGTGGCCATCACCATAATTCATCTCTGAAACTTTTTGTTTTTCCCAAACAGAACCTCTGCACCCATTAAACACTAACTCCCCAACCCCTGTCCCCTTACCCAGCACCGTTCTTCTTCTCTCTGTGAATTTGACTATTGTAGGTGCCTCTGTTAAGTGGAATCATACAGTGTTTGTCATTGTGTGTGTGTGTGGCTTATGTCCTGTAGCATAATATCTGCAAGGTTCATCCGTGTTATAGCAGGTGTCAGAATTTAATTCCTTTTTAAGACAGAATAATATTACATTATAGGTCTATACAACATTCTGTGTATTCTCTCATCTGTCAATGGACAGTTGTTTCCACCTTTTAGCTATTGTGAACATAGATGCTCTGAATATGAGTTAAATTGTCTGTTCAAGTTTGCGTTTTTAGCTTTTCTTGAGTATATCATTAGTACTATAATTTCTGTATTGTATGATAATTTGTTTAATTTTTGAGTAACTTCCGTATTCTCTTCCATTGTGGTTATATCATTTTACATTCTCACTTGATCATTGGTTTTCTCTAACTTGAAGAGTAAACAAAGCATTTTTATAAAGTGTAAAATTGTGTTTGGATCAGTGGCTCCAGTTGGTGGTCTGTTGAAGCAGCTCCTGGTGTGTCTTCAGTTTCCTCAGATCTCTAGGGCATTTTTCTTACTAAATAAAGGGATTATGTAACACGGGTTGTGGTTTTTGTAGGTCAGCAGACTGGTGTTAAGAACACAGTTTCCTCACAGCAAGTGTTTTGAATATTATACTTGCTCATTTCAGGATGAACAATCTAAGCCTGAAGTGTTTAAATATTGTCACCCACAGAATTAATGATTGAGTCCAGATTTGTAGTCCAAGTCTCCAAATTTCCTTCCTTAAATTAGCCTCTCTGCTCTCATCTAATTTGGCTCAAAATTACTTAGTTGTCTCTTAAGTGTAAACCTACACCCTTTACCCTTCAGACAGGTCCAAGTTCAATGAAATAGGGTGGGGATTTTGCTTCTACCTCCTGCTCCTGCCTTTGCCGTCCTTGCTGGAGGGGCTGCTGCCACACTCAGGAGTTAGAGGCTGAACAAGGGTCCCTAGAATCCTGCTGTCAGGGGTCATCCTGCTCCTGCTGACACCACTCAAGACCCCTGGAACACATGCTCCATTGTGTTATGTTCTAAGATGACTTGGTATCACCTTAGGAATCCAGTTTTCTGTCTCCCTGTCTCATTTCAGACACTTTGCCTGAGTAGCTCGGCCATGGGGAAGACCACCACAGGCCAGATAGTCAACCTGCTGTCCAACGATGTGAACAGGTTTGACCAGGTGAGCTGTCCCTGAGGGATCCTCTTCCATTTCCCATCCTTCTCACTGGGTTCAGCTTATTGGATGCGAAGTGCCAGGGTTTGTCGGCCAGGATTCCACTGAGGATGTAAGACAAAGGTTTTATTTATCCAACTTTTATTTCTCTGTGTGCAACTGTGATGTAATTATATGTATTGTTCTGTAAATGGGAGTTTTGTTTTTCTAATAATAAATAGGCAGCAGTGTTCTTGCTCAGGTTTGGTAGTGTCCCTAGGGGTCCTCCTGGAGCGGCCCTTCTTGGCACGTGGTGTGGCTGTTGCTGAACTGTCTTCCTCCTCCTCTGGATGATGAAGGTCTGGTGGGAGGGATTGTTCTTTCCCCTGCACCCTGATCAGTGCCTGCTGCATAGGGAACCTGCGAAGAATAATGCCAAATGTGTGGTCCCCAGCAAGATACAACCTCCTCTCTACTATCCCCTCCACAGTCTTTTTTCCACTGACCTTATGCATAGATCACATTACCCAGGGCCTTGTAGCTGTTGGTCAGATCTGTGTTGCACTAGATACTTCTCTTTCAAGTATTCATTCATCAAACATGAAGTGAGGCCCCTGCTCACTTTCAGAGATGAGCCAAGCTTAGTTTTTGCCCTATAGAAGCCACAGCCTATCAGGGAGCTAAATACACAAGTAATTATTGGAGAAAGTGGTAGGTACCATAATATAGGTTTTCCTGGGATGCCATGGTTCCCCAGAGGAGATGGGGTCTAAATTCTAGGACAGAGAGCATTTGGGGAAGCCCTGAGCTCATCTGTGTTGTGGACAAAATCGACATCTTCCTTCAGTGCTGCTGTTCTGATTCTCCCAGGACATCCCTGAAGCCAGCCCTGTGCTGCCCCTGAATGGCATCGTCTGGGGTGGACACTTGAATTTCTGCTTCAGCATGTTTAAAACCCAGTGAGGTCATTGCTGTTTAGGTTCCTGTCTGTTCCTTCAGAGCAGATTGTTTCTACACTGTGTCCTCACTTGTTGTATTGTATGCAGTCCTAAGAAGGCTTTGTCTCTCTCTTTTAAGGTAACTGTGTTCTTGCACTATCTGTGGGTGGGGCCACTGCAGGTTATCGCAGTGACCGCCCTGCTCTGGATGGAAATAGGAATGTCGTGTCTTGCTGGGATGGCGGTTCTCATTATTCTTCTGCTTTTGCAAAGCTGCTTTGGGATGTCATTTTCATCACTCCGGTAAGAGAAACACTTCTTTTAAAAATGGACACTATGTAATTGGTAACATCCACAGTCTGCTTGATGCTTTTGTTGAAAACAAGACAAATGCCTTTTCTGGTCTCTTCTTTGTGTAGGTTGTAGACCCTTCAGGCTTAGCCAGTGAAGGCTCCAGCCTTAAACTGAAGGCTGATCCTGAAACAGGAACAGTGAAGGCATTCACTGGGTCCTCTTGGCACCATATCTAAATAAGTAGAGTGTTCTTCAGCAGAATTTACCCATGTCCAAGTTATTTAAATCTTTTTAAATAGTAATAATCTTGTAGACCCTTTTCTCACCACATATATTTTTGTTATGCTCCTGTTGGAACCTTTTCAGGTATTCTGTTCATGTTTCCAATAAGTTATAAGCACCCCAAGGCCCAGGCTGATCTTCATTGTGTCTTTATGAAGCCCCACATTCACAGCAGCACATGTGATAGAAAAGTGGCTGGTGGTGAAGAGCCTTCTGCTGCTGAGTTAGACCTGAAGCCAGAGGGTTGGAAGTGGGTGGTTGTCAGGTGATGGAGATGAGCTATTTGAAGCTCATTGAGCCTTGTGTGTCAACGTTGTCTGTGTTCCGTTCTATGCTTGGTGTCTTGCTCTATTTGGAATTCCCTTTCCTGCCATTGATATGGAGAGAGGTTCCCTATCCTCCAAGGCCCTGTTCCAGTGCTACCAGGTCTGTGAAGCTCTTCTTGTTCTCCTTTCCTGCTGGAATTAACAGCACCATCTTTTCTGCTCCCCAGAACTTTATTCCTGTTTTATTACAGCACAACCATGTCTTCCTGGTAGATTTGGGTGCTTTTCTGCCTTCCCTACCTGACTGTGACCTCTTTGAACAGGTGGTTTGTATCTGACTCATTTCAGGTTTTCCTTAACCGATGCTGCACATTCTCCAAGTTACTTCTTGAAATGGGCTGAGTGTTTGACTTCCTAACTGAAACCCTTTTCTCCATTTGTACTTTGAGTAGGACCTGCCTGTGTTCTAAGTGCAAAAGGGCTGTAGAGAATCTTTTGATTCCTAGCCCCGCCTCCGTGCCCACTCCTGCTGCTGCTGCTGAGGGAAGTTGGGCTGTGGTCACTGAGGCTTGTCTCACGTCTGTCCCCTCAGGAGTAGGACCGCAGCTCTCACAGACGACAGGATCAGGACCATGAGTGAAGTCATAACTGGCATCAGAACAGTAAAAATGAATGTTTGGGAACAGTCATTCATAAACCTTATTACCAGATTGAGAAGGTAAGTGTGAGATATATATGTATATATATATACATATATATCTTACTCCATACTTTCATGGTTTATTTCCTAGTCTACTAAATGCTTTCGATGTCTTACCAAATACATTTTTAAGTTCACCTTCACATTAAGGTGAGCTTAAATACTTACTATTCACTGCATCCTCTACATGTTGCAGGAGGGTTCTGTAGAATAGTGGAGACATCATTTAACCTACTCTTCCATTTACTATCGTCTCAAAGGAAAAAATATATATGCTTCTTACCTGTATAGAAATGAAATTCTAAGTAGTTCTTAATACCTCAAATCCTAATGAGCAATGCTTTTAAGATATTTAGCATTTGAGACAATGACATGCAAACTAAAATTGTAACTTATGTTGATGGAGTACAAACAGGGAGATTATAGAGACTGGGTGTACTTGTATTGAGCCAAACTATATGAATCACTGTTCTTTGTCATTGTCATGCGTAGTTGCTTGTTCGTGTCCAACTCTTTGTAACCCCATGTACTGTAGCCCACCAGGCTCCTCTGTCCTTGGAATTTCCCAGGCAGGAATACTAGAGTGAGTTGCCATTTCCTCCTCCAGGGGATCTGCCCGACACAGGGATTGAACTCATGTCTCCTGCATTGCAGGCAGATTCTTTACCACCAGGAAAGCTCATGAATCCCTATTATTAATTTCAAATGGAGCTATGAAAATACTGTTCCTTTTGTTTTGCTTCATGTTTGTAGGATGTTTCTCCATCTTTCATTTAAATATCTGATGAGCATTTCTCTGACTCTACCTTGTCACCTCTAACTTTGCACCTTTGTGGGGGCCCCTCCATCTGCTGGGAATACACTTCCTTCTTCCTTCTATTCTGGCCTCCACCAAGCCTGATTGACTCCAGTTCATCTTCTCAGGGTCCACATGTGTGTATGACTTGCCCTGACTCTACTGCTCAGAGTTGCACACCTCTGCTCTGGGCTCCCTTGGGGGCTGTGCTGACGGTCTCTGTCCATTGTCTCCCAAGTGTTTTGGTTGCTAATTCTCTTCTCCAACACATTCATGAGCCCCTGGAGGGGACAGGTTGTGTCTTTCTGTGAGGAGCCTGGCCCAGGACTTGTGATTATGAATGTTTGTTGAATGAATGTTCAAACCCAGTCTGACTGATGCAGAATGTTTGAAAGTGTGACATTAAGCCTCTTTTCACTTGAAAGATTGAAGTGGTGATGCAGTGTGTGATACTGGTGTTGGGGAACCCCAAGTGTGCACTGTGTAGTGAGGTGAGGGATGGTTTATCTTTATCTGTGTGTCCACTCCCTAGAAAGGGGCCACTCACACGTGGCACTGAATCCATGTCTTGTATATTGATGCTTCTTATAAAACCTATATCCTATTCTCTTTTATAGGAAGGAAATTTCCAAGATTCTGAGAAGTTCCTACCTTAGGGCCATGAATTTGACATCATTTTTTGCTGTGAGCAAAATCATGATTTTTGTTACCTTTATCGCCAATGAGCTCCTTGACAACCTGATCACAGCCAGCCAAGTGTTTGTGGTGGTGACGCTGTTTGAGGCTCTGCGGTTCTCGAGCACCCTCTACTTCCCCATGGCCATCGAGAAGGTGTCAGAGGCCGTCGTCAGCATCCGAAGAATCAAGGTTTAGTGAAAAATAACTTTTTAAAGTTATAGGTGGATTTTACCTAAAATGCCTCTTTTTATGTGGTGTCATTGTGTGCCAGTTAGGTGAGATTTAACTCTTTCAGTGCCAAGTTGGCAGTCTTTCCAAAATGTATGTATTTCCCTCTTTTCTTAGGTAAAGTGTGTTAAAAGTATCATAAGACCCATGCTCCTTTATGGACAGTAGCATAAATAAAGCCTCACAGGCTCCTGATGTTCAGTGATGGCTGCTGCTGCTGCTGCTAAGTCGCTTCAGTGGTGTCCGACTCTGTGCGACCCCATAGACGGCAGCCCACCAGGCTCCCCCGTCTCTGGGATGACTGCTGGACAATTAAAATGTCTGAAAGCAGGAGACACAAACAGATTGCATTTCCTGTGCTACCTGGAATGACTAGGCAGCAACTGTGCACAGTACCAGGGTGAACAGGATTCCTCTCTGGGCCGGGAGGGGAGGAACTTGCTGAGAAGTCCTATTCCCAGGGCAGGAAGAGTGGCCTCAGCTTCACTTAGTTCTCTGTGTTTAAAACTAGATTCTTTGCTCCATAGATGTTTTCCTGCTGATGTCTGATCTCTGCATTTTTGTTCCTGTCCTTATTTTGCTTAGTGTCTAAGCCTGTCTCTAGCTGCCCCCTTCCTTTCAAACCTGTGATTCCCACCATACCTCCTGTCTCTTTTATAAACTCTCTCTGATGCTGCTGCTAAGTCACTTCAGTCATGTCCAACTCTTGGCAACCCCATGGACGGCAGCCCACCAGGCTCCCCCGTCTCTGGGATTCTCCAGGCAAGAACACTGGAGTGAGTTGCCATTTCCTTCTCCAATGCATGAAAGTGAAAAGTGAAAGTGAAGTCGTGTCCGACTCTTAGCGACCCCATGGACGGCAGCCCACCAGGTTCCTCCGTCCATGGAATTTTCCAGGCAAGAGTATTAGAATGGGGTGCCATTGCCTTCTCTGAAAACTGTCTCTAGTCAGGGGTAAATAATTTTTATCATGAAGACTAGGGCCTTGCACACAGTAGGTGCTCAAGTATTTCTGTTTAAAATGAAGATTAAATGGGCTCTGTGAAAATGAATGATTTATTATGACCTCAAAAGCCCAAGAAGGCTCTATTTTTATTGAAGAGAGGAAGGGGGACCCATAGTCTTGGCACTGAATGACTCCAATAGAATTGCAAAAGATCTCAACTTCAAAGCACTAAAAGTCTTCAATGATTTTTGCATCCAGTCAAATGTGCCTCTGAGGTTATATTGTTCACAAAGCAGCTTTAGGTTTTCCATTACCAGCCACTGGGAAGTCAGTCTTTGTGGCTGCAGTTCTGACTTTTATACTTTACTGCATAACCTGTTCTGGGTCTGCACTTCCTGGCTAATGGCCATTTAATTTCAGCTCTTTCATCAGACTGAGTCCTGGAAAAAAATCCAGCCAGCACTTCTGATGCTTTTAGGAGCTGATCATGTATAGAATGGGGTCTCATTTTAACTCTTGGAAGACTGACATCTGTTCCCCTCAGGACTATTATTTGTGGACAAATGCTCAATAAATTGAATTCACTTAGGGCATAATTTTCCTTTTCTTTCTTTTTTCTTTGAAAGTGAAGGATTTCTATTCTAATATACACACACTCAATATTGGTTACATGCTCAAGTTGAAACTGTATTTGATTCTGTCTAGACTGAATATTGGAGAAGGCGATGGCACCCCACTCCAGTACTCTTGCCTAGAAAATTCCATGGATGGAGGAGCCTGGTAGGCTGCAGTCCATGTGGTCGAGAAGAGTCAGACACTACTGAGCGACTTCACTTTCACTTTTCACTTTCATGCACTGGAGAAGGAAATGGCAACCCACTCCAGTGTTCTTGCCTGGAGAATCCCAGGGACGGGGGAGCCTGGTGGGCTGCCATCTATGGGGTCACACAGAGTCAGACCATGGCTGAAGTGACTTAGCAGCAGCAGCAGACTGAATATATAACATATACATTACTCTCCAGGGCCCTTGGTCTTTTTAATCAATAGAAATTGATAATAGGCCAGACGATAAATTCAGACAAGGCTTTCTGAGGCTTGTGCTACAGCACAAAATATGAAAACAAGAAACTGATGCCCCGTTGATTCTTTGAGATGGGCCGACTGGTTCCTTAAGTGGGGTGAGGGTAGGGGAGGCTTGGTCGTTTGAGCCGCAGGGATGACTTGTGTGGTCTGCCCACCATCTTGTAGGTGCCGTGTGTCAAAATCATATGCAGTTCCCTGCTTTGCTCCCAGCAGCTCAGAAATGGCAGTTGGCTTGTGGTGTTTTTATGTCTTACTGTTTGAAATTGCCTTTGTATGTGTGCAGTTATATTTAGTCCCTTATGGTTTCTTTGTAGTTTGTTGCTCAAAGAAATGTTTGTTCAGGTGCAAACGCTCCCATAAAGGGTCCTGGGTCCCAGCCTGTCTCATCACCTTTTGCTTGTTGCTCTGTCAGCTTAGACTGTGTAAGGCTGTAGCCATGCAGTCAGTGGTTGGATGGTTTGAACAGCCGTGCAGTCTGTTCCTTCTTTTAGCTGATGCCCTCAATGGGCTGACTGTGCAGGGCTCGGTCTTAGTTGGAGTTGGGACAGTAAAAGTGCACAAATGATGTAGTGTCTCCTCTGTACGTGACTTACTATCCTTCTGGTGATTCAGAAGTAGGAAGGGCAGTGCCAGCTGGGTATGTGCTGAGCTAATTTCAATATGGCTAGTATTTAAGAAGGGCTGGAAGGATGGGTGGAGTTAGAACTCAGGGTGTCCAGGCAGAGGCCACCAGTGGAGTGTGGACTTAGGTGCTTTGGGTCACTGGGGGGTGTTAAGCTTGTGGACACTCTCAGAGAGGCTGTAAGATCAGGAGGGAGTTGTCTTGGGGTAAGGTCAGTGATGTTGCAGAAGGAATCAGAAAAATAAAAGCTGTATTATTGAGATGACTAATGGTGAGTGAGATTCTAAACTATGTTGTTTCAAGGGGAAAAGAGAATTGGGAGAGAGATGAACTGTTTTAGAACAGATGAGAGCTGGTACCTGGCTGACAATGTAGGAGATGGTGTGGAGAGAGAACTCAGGCTGTGGTGGTTGAAAGCCTGCCAACGTGTCCTCAGACCACCATCTGTCCATCCTGCCTCCTTTTGAACTCAGGCTCGGGGAGGGTAGGAGTCACCATGCCCGGTGCTAGGTTCTCAGTGAGCCTGGATGAGAGGAGGAGGGCATGAATGAATCACATCTCCCACCAGCTTGGCTTTGAGAGAAATGCACGGATCACATCTTTCTTTTCCTGCAGAACGTTTTTCACATTCAGTTTTGACCAGTTCGATGTTGAAGCTGAAACTCCAATACTTTGGCCACCTAATGCAGAGCACTGACTCATTTGAAAAGACCCTAATGCTGGGAATGATTGAGGGCAGGAGGAGAAGGGGATGACAGAGGATGAGATGGTTGGATGGCATCACTGACACAATGGACATGGGTTTGGGTGGACTCCGGGAGTCGGTGATGGACAGGGAGGCCTGGTGTGCTGCGGTTCATGGGGTCGCAAAGAGTCGAACATGACTGAGCAACTGAACTAAACTGCCTTTGACCAGTTATTCATTTTAAGTAGAAGGTTGCAATCACATTTATGACTCTGAGGCATGATAGATGGGATGTCAAGGTGTTTAAGGTAGTAGATTATTGTTTATGTGTTGTTTTCTTTCTCAAACATCCTCACATGCTTGTTTCAGTTTTTCCCCATATGGGTTAGAATTTGGTTTGCCTGTGGGTCCCAGAGTTACCCATGGTAAAGCTGCTTACAGGGGTCATTTGTTTTTCTCTCATCCAAGAATCCTTGTGAGGCTCTGTATGGGTTTCCTGGGGCTGCGGATATGAAGTACCACAGACCACGTGGCCTAAAACCACAGGAATGTGTTGTTTCACAGTCCTGAAGGACAGAAGTCTAAAATCAAGGTGTCAGCAGGGTCAGGATCCCTCTGAATCCGATAAGGGAGCACCCTTTATTGCCTCTGTTAGCTTTGAGTGGTTGAAGGCCAAACTTGGCATTCCTTGGCTTGTAACTGCCATCACTCCAGCCTTTCTCTCCATCAGGGAAGCTGTTTTCTGTGTGTAAATCTGTCTCTACATTTCTCATGAGGACTCCAGTCTTACTGGATTCAGGGCTCACCCTACTCCACTGTGATCTCACTTTAATTGATTACATTTACAGCAACCATTAAAAAGCAGAGACATTACTTTACCAGCAAAGGTCTGTCTAGTCAAATCTATGGGTTTTTCCAATAGTCATGTATGAATGTGAGAGTTGGACTATGAAGAAAGCTGAGCACTTAAGAATTGATGCTTTTGAACTGTGGTGTTGGAGAAGACTCTTGAGAGTCCCTTGGACTGCAAGGAGATCCAACCAGTCCATCTCCGTGGTGTTAGAGACCCAGACTCTTTCTCTCTTGTTATCTCATCACATGTGACCTCGACCCAGCTGGCAGCCCCCAAGGTCCAGGCCTTTGAGTGGAGGAAGGTCCTGGTTGCTGTCACTCTCCACTGACCTGGATTTGGTTGCATGGCTGCTTCTATCTGCTTGGGAGTCTAGAAGCAGAGGGCACTTTAGCTGCCAAGTGCACCTAAAATCCAGGGTCTGTTACCTCAGAAGAATGAGAGCAGATTTTGAGGACAGCCAGCCATTTCTGCCCCATGTTCACAGTTCTGGGACCTTGGGGAGTGGGAATGGTCTAAGTTGTGTGTTCAGTATCTCTACCCCTCTAGCTTTTCTCATTGAATTATGTCTAGCATTTGCAAGGCAAGAGGGAGTTTTCTTGTATGTGTTTGTCAGCTTTGTAGCAGTTTATAAGACCTTGTCTTATTCAGCTACTTTGCATCGATTGACTGCCAAGTGGTGTAGAAGATAACAAGTGGTAGCTGTGGCCATTCCTGCTGCGGAGGAGGGGGGCACCAAGTAAGGACAAGAGACAGCATTTGTGAAAAGATGCTTGTGAAATATTTTTTAAGGCATAGAAACTTAAGAGTGTTTTCTTTTTAGAATGATGACAAGCAGTGATATAGATTTGACACACACGAGGAGAAAAGCGTTGAGTACAGGGTTTGCACTCAGAGTCTCTGTCATTGGTCTTGTGTTCCCAGCCTGTCTTCTGCCACCTGATTCCTGACGGCCTGGGAAGGGCCTTCCTGTCTGTGTTCCTAACAGTGTCACATGGTGCTTGGCACATGGTGGGATTCAGTTAATATTTATGAAATAATTTCCTACCAGCTCACCTGTTTATTGTTGCTAACACAAGTAAAGCAATAAAAATGTCCAGCTTCTAAATGTATTGGAGTTTAAATCCATATTTTCTTCTCAGAGAGGAACCAGTGCACTTGTTAAGAAAGTACAAAGAAGCCTCATGGCTAGGAACCATTTGTTTTATACATGAACCTATACATGCACATGCAGACATGCGATATATATGTATGTATATGCAATATTATATATATGCTATCATGTATTATGTATTTAGATGTATATATACTATAATAATAGTATGTTACATACTATATACTATTTAATATTTCTTCTATGAACCAAGACCTAATAAAATACAGTTGTAAAATGATAGGTAGGTATAAATGATAGGTATCAAACTTTTTATTGCAAATTCCAGGGAAGCAATTGTTTTGTTTGTGCTTTGTTTTTGAAGTAAAAAAAAATCTGTGTTTTGCCTTTTTTCTGTAGAACTTTCTGTTACTTGATGAGGTATCACAGTGCTACCCTCAGCTGCCATCGGGTGGTAAAACAATCGTGGATGTGCAAGCTTTTTCAGCTTCTTGGGAAAAGGTAAGACACTTTGCTTTCCAAAATTGTGCCTGCTAAAAGACAACTGTGACATAGATTTATTAGAAAATTTTGAGATTTTACACATACTGTAAAATGTGACTTTCTCATTTACTGAGAATATGTTATAAAAATTCTCAGAATAGGAATAAGGTTTGCAATCAATGGAGATGAAGTGTAAAATCAGCCTGAGGCATTTGATATGTTGCTCTTTTTTTCATTTTCAAGAGAGCTTTCAGTGTATTAGCACATGTTGAACTTAAAGTATGTAAATTATTCTTTTAATTTTCATTTTTCATTGTTTTATTATAGACTATATAAATATAATTATAAAATAAGTATAAAACAATTATAAAATTGTTATAAATTTTATATTAAGTTATAAAAATAATTACAAAAATATAATTTCCTGTGCTATACAATAGGATCACCTTAAACAAAAGACATAGAGCACAAATACATCTTTTCTTGAAAACCCAGATCTAATATTTTGGGCTTAATTGTGAAGTG
This sequence comes from Bos indicus, assembly GCF_029378745.1. NCBI lineage: Eukaryota > Metazoa > Chordata > Mammalia > Artiodactyla > Bovidae > Bos > Bos indicus. The sequence goes on from NC_091771.1 coordinate 72,788,671, forward strand.
TCAGTCGCTTCAGTTGTGTCTGAGTCTTTGTGACCCCATGGACTGTAGCCCACCAGGCCCTTCTGTCCATGGGGATGGATACCCACCCCAGTATTTCTGTTGTTTTTGTTCAGTTGCTCAGTCATGTCCAACTCTTTGTGACTCTATGGACTGCAGCACGCCAGACTTCCCTGTCCTTCCACCATTTCCTGAACTTGGTCAAAGTCATGTTCATCCAGTCGGTGATGCCATCCAACCATCTCATCCTCTGTCATCCTCTTCTCCTGCTTTCAATCTTTCCCAGCATCAGGGTCTTTTCCAATGAGTTGGCTCTTCGCATCAGATGGCTAAAGTATTGGAGCTTCAGCTTCAGTATCAGTCCTTCCAATGACTATGCAAGATTGATTTCTTTTAGGATTTATTTGTTTGATCTCCTTGCTATCCAAGGGTCTCTCAAGACTCTTCTCCAACACCACAGTTCAAAAGCATCAATTCTTTAGCATTCAGTCTTCTTAATGGTCCAACTCTCACATCCATATATGACTACTGGAAAAACCATAGCTTTGACTATGTGGACCTTTATAGGCAAAGTAATATCTCTGCTTTTTAATACACAGTATAGTTTTGTCATAGCTATTCTTCCAAGGAGCAAGCATCTTTAAATTTCATGGCTGCAATCGCTGTCTGAAGTGATTTTGGAGCACAAGAAAATAAAATCTGCCACTGTTTCCACTTTCTCCCTTTCTATTTGCCATGAAGTGATGGGACCAGATGACATGATTTTAGATTTTCGAAAGTTGAGTTTTAAGCCACCTTTTTCACTCTCCTCTTTCAGCCTTCATCAAGAGGCTCTTTAGTTCCTCTTCACTTTCTGCCATTAGAGTGGTATCATCTGCATGTTTGAGATTGTTGATATTATGTCAGAATTCTAGATTCCATTTTGTGATTTATCTAGCTGGGTATTTTGCATCATGGGAGGAGGGTTCAGGATGGGGAACACATGTATATCTGTGACGGATTCATTTTGATATATGGCAAAACCAATACAATATTGTAAAGTTAAAAAATAAAATTAAATTAAATTAAAAAAAAAAGTTAAATAAGCAGGGTGACTGCATACAGCTTTGACATACTCCTTTCCTGATTTTGAACCAGTACATTGTTACATGTCCAGTTCTAGCTATTGCTTCTTGACGTACATACAGGTTTCTCAGGTATCAGGTAACGTGGTCTGGTCTTCCCATCTCTTTAAGAATTTTCTACAGTTTGTTGTGATCCACACAGTCAAAGGCTTTAGTCAGTGAAACAAAAGTAGTTGTTTTTCTGGAATTATCTTGCTTTTTCTGTGATCCAACAGGTGCCAGCAATTCGATCTCTGGTTCCTCTGCCTTTTCTAATTGTAGCTTGTATATCTGGAAGTTCTCAGTTCATGTACTGATGAAGCCTAGCTTGAAGAACTTTGAGCATTACTTTGCTAGCATGTGAAATGAGCCCAGTGGTGTAGGAGATGAAACATTCCTCTGTCCATATGGGAATCTAGTAAAAGAAGGAACCTTTTTAAAGTCAGCTAAAGCTGCCTCAAATCCCCAAAGAGATAAGATTAGATGAAGACTCTCCAGGACTCAGTGTCTTAAAATAGGAAAGAGAAAAATGTGGGTTATATTTTGCATATCAATTATGTTTATTATTGCTCTTTTCCACTTTGTAAAACAATTTGTGTTACTTTATTGAAATGGGTACATTTTCATGAACTTTAATTTGTAGGCATCAGAGACTCCAACCCTACAAGGCCTTTCCTTTTCTGTCAGGCCCGGTGAACTGTTAGCTGTGGTCGGACCTGTGGGCGCAGGAAAGGTAAGTTGTGATGCCTTTTGTCAGCTTTAATGCAACACTGCAGCTCCTGTTAAATCCTCAGAGTGGAACCCAGAGCTGAGTGTGACTCAGTTTGAATCGAATGTGTCTAGAACAGTGTTCCTCTAGGTGTGTTCCACGGAACATTCATTTTACAAGAATGTTCCATGGCCAAATAAATCTGGATAAATGTACACTGTCTTTTTCTTTTTGCTTCACTTTGCCAAGTTAGGAACTGCTTGTGGGGAATTTGGATATCTCAGTGAAGGAAATTATTTAAGTGACAACTGCTCAGGATAGACAGAGACAATGGGGACTTTTTTTCATCTTAGTGGCCTTTCCAAGAAGTCTGTAGGTAGTAAAGGCTCTTCCCGGAAGCTTTGAGCATTTCCTCCTGTGACTTGACTTGATCCTGTCAGTGCACGTGTAGTGAATGTTCTCCACGTGCTGGAGCTAAAGGTACAGATGTGAGCAAGACTCTGACTCTCTGCCTTTCAGAGGCAACCAGGTTCTGGAGTGAGACAGATATGCAGGCAGGTTATTTTAGCCCAGTGTGATGAGAGCTCTGACAGCATGGACACACCACATCTGTGTGATGTTGAGGATTGAAAGGAAAGGTGCACGTGTGCTTGGTCTGAAACAACAAAATACAGAAATTTAATGTGGGATGTGGGCTTCCCTGGTGGCTCAGTGGTAAAAGAATCCACCTGCCAATGCAGGAGACACAGGTTCGGTCCTTGGTCCAGGAAGATCCCATATGTGGAGCAACTAAGCCTGTGCACCATGACTGTTGGGCCTGTGCTCCAGAGCCTGGGAGCTGCAACTACTGAGCCCATGGGCTGCAACTGCTGAAGCCTGTGCATTAGAGCCTGTGCTCCTCAACAGGAAAATCCATGCACTGCAATGAAGACCAAGCGCAAGCAAAAATAAATAAAATTAGAATTGTGGTATGGCAGAAACTAACACAACATTGTAAAAAAATAAATAAAAAAAAAGAACTAAAAATAAATAAATAAAATTATTTTTTAAAATGTGGGATGTGTATATGAAAGGGTGCTGATTTCCTCTATGATGGACTTTGCTCTGCAGACACAACTCACTTCACAGTTCTTTCAGTTAATCATCTTTGGATATATTCTTCACACATAGTTTTTAAACAAGTGTTTGTTAAGTAAAGGATACCAGATGCAGGATGCACTAAACATCATATACAGAAAATATACATTTTGCCAGGCTCTGCTAGAGACAGATGTTAAACATTCATAATTATTCTTTGCTGAGTAGAATTTCATTTGGCAGATATTCGGGCAGAGTAGATTGTTTATACTATTAATATATTCCTTGTCAGTCATTATTTTCATTGACCATTAGTGTTATTTTCAATTTTTTTTGTGTCAACTGCAAGGGCTGTACTTTATCCTGTTCTAAATGAAAGTGTTTATGCTGTATCAAGCACCAGGATGGGGTCAGCTGTGCTGTGGGTTGTGTTCCGTCCTGAGTGCACCCTGTTCACATGTGTGGGTTCCCTTCTGTTTCAGTCCTCACTGTTACATGCTCTGCTGGGGGAGCTGCCCCCATGCCAGGGGAAGATCAGCGTGCATGGGAGGATCGCATATGTTTCTCAGCAGCCCTGGGTGTTTCCAGGAACTGTGAGGAGTAACATTTTATTTGGGAAGAAATATGAAGAAGACCGATATGAAGAAGTAATAAAAGCTTGTGCTTTGGAAGAGGTGAGTAATGACTTCTGAGTTGCATATACTTGAATTTCCAATGATGATAGTGTTGATTTTAATCTACAAGTTTTGTTAAAAGTTCTTTATAAAAAATTGATTTTTCAATATTGCTTAATATTTAAGCAGGTCTTCTTGGTAAATAATGCAGACATATTTACATATGCTGCCGTTTTAATGCTTATGGGATAATGACCCTCTCAAAATACATTATCTGCAGGGTGGATTGTTTCATTCTGTGAAGTTTCATTCACTTTCAACTGTTTTTAATGGAAAGTTACAAAAATTTACAAAAATAGAGAGCATGGTATAATGAACCCTCATTACCACCCTCAGCTTCAGCCAGATTCAACTGGTGGCCAGTCTTGCTGCATCTCTACCCCTGCCCTCTGCCAGCCCCACTCCCACCCCAGAGTATTGTGGAGCAAATCCTAGACCTCAAATTAATTCATCTGTAAACATTTCATTAGTTTTCTCTAAAAGATAGGAAAGCTTTGGGGGAAAGAATCACTATTTCACCTGAAAAATACCTCAAATTCGTTAATATCACCCACCTGCTAGTCTGTGTTTACATGTTGTTAATCATCTCACTGAGAAATCTCCTGCACCATTGTTGGAATCCACGTAAGGTCTGCTCTCTGCACTTAGTTAATGCCTCCTTGGTCCCTTTCAGTCTATGAGTTTCTCCACTTCCTTTTTGACTTGTAATTTATTTTTTAAGGAAACCAGAATACTAACCCATGGCAGATTCATGTTGATGTATGGCAAAGCCAATACAATATTGTAAAGTAATTAGCCTCCAATTAAAATAAATAAATTTATATTAAAAAAAACAACAAAAGAACAAAAATAAAGTAAAATAAAAGATAAAAATAATCTTACACACACACACACACACATTTTAATACTGCGTCATTTCACTGAAGGATATTATTTTCAGAAACAGAATTGAATTTCACAGAAAATGGTAAGATGAAAGGTTTACCTATACCTTGGGATGTAAATAAGATTAGTGAGTAACTAATAACTAAACTGATAGGAGAGTACAGTTTGGCAAAAAGAAAAGAAAAAGGGTAAATAATGTTAAATACTATGTTACTCTTTCAGGTTGTAAAAGTTAGTGAATAATAACATTAAAGGTCTTCCCCTGGGGTCTGTTCAGTGCAGTCTGGACATCTGACTGTTCTTTTGTACTGAGAGGAAAAGACAGAGACAGATTTTCAAGGCTCCAAAGTTGCTTTGTGAGGAAATAGTAATTCTCCTGGAACAATGGCTTGAGCATCATAGGTTGTATCAGGCGCGCACGTGTGTGTGCCAAGTCACTTCAGTCAGCTCTGCGGCCCCATGGACTATAGCCCACCAGGCTCATCTGTGCATTGAATTCTACTGGCAAGAATGCTGGAGTGGGTTGCCCTGCCCTTCTCCAGGGGACCTTCCCAACCCAGGGATTAAACCCACATCTCTTAGGTCTCCTGCATTGACAGGTGGGTTCTTTACCACTAGCACCACCTGGGAAGCCCTGTATCAGGTGAGCAGTATTTTACAATGATGTGGACAAACAGAATTGCTTGTTTAATGGGCTTGTTTCTTCTGAGTTATTGTTCATGGGTGATTGTATGTTTGTGGAAATGATGTCAAATTAGCAGGAATGAGATAGATTTTTGTTAAATGGTGTAGATACCATGTAAGAAAAGAAGGGAAAGCAAATGAGAACAGTAGCTACCATTTATTCAGTCCATGTGCACATGCACACACAAAAATTAGATTTATGAGTTATTCATTCTTTATGAGTGTCTTTGATGTTCTTATCCTCATTTTATAGTTAGTAAAACTGAGGTCTGGAGTGATGAGACACCTCATCTCTACCTTTACAGCTCAAGATCAGATCCGGGGGGCAGATACTTTGCTGGAGCCTCATGGGGTGACTGGACCAATAACATGGACAGTGTCCTGGGGCTTCACCCACCCTAGGCTTGTGTGCAACATAGACTCTGTGGAAAGGGGCTCTGCAGGACTGAGCTGCACAGCGCTTCTTCTGAACATGATGTGATGTTTATAAACATGGACTGTGTACTTTGGACATGGAGTTGGGGTCCATTCCTTCCTTGGCAGGAAGGGAGGCCCAGCGTGGAGAAGTAGCAGAGAGGAGAGTTCTGGCCCCAGCTTCATCACTTGCCTGCTGTCACTCTGGACATGTCCTGTTACCTGCCTGGACCTCTGATGTTTCTGTAGCAAAATGAGGACATTGCATCAGAGGGTTTCCAGGAGGTTTTGTTGTTGCTCTGAAATGTCATCTATGACTCTGATTAGCAAGAGGTCAGCATGGTCTTTATGACACCTGGGAACTACTTAGTAAGTTAAGAGAGCCTCTGCTTATCTCCTTTTGGATTCCAGATATCAGTGGATGGACATAAGACAATCACAGGAAATAGTGGCGTCCTGGAGTTAGTCTGACCTGTAGACACAGAGACAGCATGTATGGCAGAAAAGGCTTGGCCTTTGGAGAGAACAGTCCTGGGTAGTGACTCCAGGTGTTTGTCTCGGTTTCCTTTCTTATTAAATGGGGGAGGGGTGGGATTACTGTAAAGGCTACAGAAAATACCTGTGAAATGTAAACAAACCAGGGTTTCAGTAAGTGGTAGTTATTGTTACTATTCTTTTTTCTCTCCATCCACCCAGCCATCCATATAAATATAATAAAGATTTCTCCTTACTATTCTCCCTACTGCCACCTCCCCCAAATCCTGAAGGAAAAACCATAAAAAAGCAACAAATATTTTAATTAATTTATTTTTAAAATTGGAGGATAATTACAATATTGTGATGGTTTTGCCATACATCAACATGAATTGACCATGGGTATACATGTGTTCCCCCATCTTGAACCCCCCCTCCCACCTCTCTACCCACCCTATCCCTCTGGGTGCCCTGCTTCATACATCAAACTTGCACTGGTCATCTATTTTACATATGGTAATATACATGTTTTCATGCTATTCTCTGAAATCATCCCACCTGCGCCTTCTCCCACTGAGTCCAAAAGTCTGTTCTTTACATGTGTCTCCTCTGCTGCCCTGCATGTAGGATCGTTGTCACCATCTTTCTAAAAGCAACATTTTTATATAACATATATTAGTAACAACTAGATGTATTACACTAGATCTGATTGAAGTAATTGTTTAAGTTCATTGAGCTGAAAGCTTTTCTGTAACAAAACAGGGAGACACGAACTAATCACACTGGCAGTGTTGATTCAGGCTGATGATGTCAACTCCAAGGTCCAGGAGTCAGAAGGCTCAGGAATGGAGTCCCAGTGGCTCTATTGACCAGGTGTTTGGTTTTGGCTGATTGATCTTTACAAGCCTGTTACTTCAACTGTAAAATGGAGATAATAAGACCATCAACCTCATGAGGTTGTTTTAAGGATGAAATGTGGTCATGGTTTTAAAGCAGCTGATTGCTAGGGACATAGCAAGTACTCTGTAAGTACTATTAAAATGATTTTGAAAATAAGTTAATTCTTATTTATAAGCTCAGCCAGTTTCTGGTAAAATTATGTTCATAAAATGTGATAGTAAGAAAGAAGGTATCTGAGTATTTAGCTTCCATTGTTTGAATTAATATTTCTATACTTTTATAGGTGCTCTACACATAGGACATTATATAAATGTAAAATGACAATATTCTATTACCATATTATAAGTAATATAGTATGTAACATTTGTCTACATGTTATCTTTAAGGCTTTTGAAAATGTTTAGTAAACACATATTTAAAGGTATCAAATTGATAAATTCTAGTTTAATATTTTTCCACATAGATCACTTACTTGGTCATTTTTTTCAGATTGCCTTGACAATCAATGGATAATAAGTTTATTGATACTTACATGAATAGGTATAGAGGCCTTCAAGTCTTGAGTTACTTTAATATTATCTTCATTTCAAATATACTCTTCTTTCACTATCTGGCCAGCATGATGTGAAAGGGCAGAATGCTCTGAACTGAGATGAGCTTGGTTCAGATTCCATCTCTTCTGTTTAACAGCTGATGGTCCTCAGACCAGTGATGTAACCCCACTTGGTTTCAGTTTCATCACCTGTGAAATGGGGCCAGTGCTTGCTGTGCAGCTTGTTGTGAGGTTTAGAGATAATCAGCGTCAGGGTCCAGCACAGATCTTACCTGCCAGGAGCTGAGAGAAGCCATGGGCATGTGAACAAATTATGGAGCATAATAAGACGGGTCCTTCATAAGAGATGTAAACAGAGCCTTAGGAACCCAGCAGGAAGCGATGAGTCCAGGATGGTTCCATGGGAGAGCATGTGTGGGCTGAGCCTAGAAGGATGATGGGCAGGATATTGCCAGGCTGTGAGAGGAGGGGCAATTCCACATGGAAGAAAAGCTGTGAAGGAAGGCAGGCCTCCTGCTGCTTGACTCTGGGATCCAGCCCTCCTCTGCCAGGGCCTCATGTCCAGCCCACATTAACCATTTCAGCAGTCTGCTCCATGGTGTTTCTAGTGTTGTCTCCACCATTGCTGAAGAGCCCTTGATGTGCTTCGGGATGGATGGCACCAAACCAGCAGTGCCATTTCCTAGTTTACCTCTAGGTTGGGTGCCTTCTATTCAGTGAGAATTGGTTAAAAGATAACAAACATGAATAAGAACACCTTCCTGTTAGTGAAAGGAACTGTAGTATATGCTCAGCTCAGGCTTTTTCCCTTTAATCTGATTAGAAAATGGTGGCTGAGAAATAAGCTTGACTTGGTTTTATTTCAAATCCTCCAATATGGTTTTCCCATTGGTGGCTTGTTCTTAAATAATTTGCAGAGTCAACAACACACCCAAAGTATTAGTAACAGACTCAGAGATAGTATCTTATGTCCTGGAAAGAGAGGATGTAAGTGCCTTTTCTAGAATGTGGTTAAGATTGCTGTTACATCATTGTGCTATTTTAAGAAGAAAACCATTTCAACAACATCAAATCAAAGCATAAAAACTAAGCAGAACAGTTTGCAAGAACTGTCAACAATGAAAGAGAGGCCAAGTAATTCTGTGTGTGTGTGAGGCTGAGAACTTAACACAGCTCATTTTTTTAATGGCAACCAAAGGCAAGAGATGGTATTAATTTCTGAGCTCAAGAAAGAAAGAAGGTGAAGTAATTATAAATTATAACAACAGAGTAATTGCTGCCTTTTATCCAATGCACCTCCATTAAGCTTTGAGTGAGCAGAGAACCTGTGTGTCTATGTGTCTTTGTGGCAGTCAGGGAGGGTTACGATGGAGTCTCTTCTACTGTGGTCATGTGCTTTGCACATTATGATTCACACTGTGAATGGGGTTCCACTGTTGGCTTGATGAGAAAATAGAGATCAGTCACCAATAGCAAGTTACAATCAATTCATATACAGAAGATCCTCAATAAATATCTGTTAAAATGGTCAAATGCATAGATGCTGTCAAAAACTACAGAATGAAAACAAATTAAAAAACACTGAGAGTTTTTTTTTTTTTTTTAATGTTCAAATTTACAGTTTAGTAAATCTGACATTTACCCATTGCTGTGGCTTCCCGGATGGCTCATGGTAAAGAATCCACCTGCTGATGCAGGAGACACGGATTCAATCCCTGGGTAGAGAAGATCTCCTGCAGGAGGCAATGGCAACCCACTCCAGTATTCTTGCCTGGAGAATCCCATGAACAGAGGAGCCTGATGGGCTTCAGTCCATGGGATTGCAAAGAGACAAACATGACTTAGCAGCTGAACATACATTCACGTTGATCAAACACTTGTATGAGGAACTAATGCTAGGAGTGTAAGATGGTAGTGGAACACATTTTATATATTTTTCTCTTTTCCCTTTCCTATCTCTGTATAGGATTTACGGGTTCTGGGGGATGAAGAAATAATTAAGATAGGAGATGGAAGAACACAGCTGAGTGAAGGGCAGAAAGCTCGGATATGCCTTGCAAGGTAAATGGGGTTTCAGTTGCCATCCTGCCCCTCCTCCTCCATGGCTCCTAGTGGATGTGGGCACGCAGGCCCCACTCACCGGGTGGGCCTGTGTGAAGCAGGGACTTGGCTTTTCCCATGGACTCTTGGAATGAACATGGAGTTGTTTCACATTGTTGTGATTCAGGGCTGAGACCCAGGGAGTGTGAAGTGTCTTCTCCTGACCTCTCTCTACATTTTCTAGAGCCATGTATCAGGATGCAGACATCTACCTCCTGGACGATCTGCTCAGCGCAGTGGATGCAGGAGTCAGCAGGCACTTGTTCGAACAGTGAGTTTGCTCCTGTTTTCTATCATCTCTGCTTCCCAGGAACCCTTTGTGCTTCAGGAGACGCAGCTTGCTCTGCCCTGGTGACCCTCTCTCCCATCCCTTCCCTCCACAGAAGATCGATCCTAGAGAAATCTTGCATCATGATGAAGTCAGGACAGGAAAATACAGCAGGTGTTTCCAGTGAGTGGAGGACAGTGGGGTCAGTGCTTGAGGGAGTGAGGGATTGATGGTAGATTTCCCCTGCTACTTGCAGTTGATGGATCCAGGCACTGTGGATGGATCCAGACCTCAGGAATAAGAAAGACAATGTAGGGTTTTTAAATCAGAGAGTGAGACTCCATAACCTGTTACTTGGCTGCCAGCTCTTTTCCTCCATCATTTGTTTAAGACACATTAGAAGTGAAGTTTTTGGTGCTGTCATAGGGCTTCCATGGAAAGGCCTTATTGGTTTATGCTTGTTATTCTATCAGTTTCCAAATAAAGTCTTTAAGTCTGTGTATGTGTGTTAGTTGCTCAGTCATTTCCAATTCTTTGCAATCCCATAGACTGTAGCCTACCAGGCTCCTCTGTCCATGGAATTCTCCAGGCAAGAGTACTGGAATAGGTTGACATTCCTTTCTCCAGGGGATCTTCCCGACCCAGGGATCAAACCTTGGTCTCTTGCATCGCAGGCAGTTTCTTTACCATCTGAGTTACCAGGGAAACCCATAAAGTCTAGAGTTTAAGACTCATTTATTCCACATCTGAGTACAATTTCAGTCATTTCACATTGCTTCACAGATACTTAGTGGAATTAATACTTAGAGTTACATGTAGGGTCACTATAATCTGGCTTAAGTCTTGAGTCGCATTCCTGATTCTGGAATTTATAACTTGTAAGTGGCTCTTGGTTAGCTACACAGTGACTAAAGTAGAACAACTCTGATGCTTTTCTATGATAATGTGTCCTAACACACACTGTCTGAGGCCTCTTACTGAGTCTGCTGCTGCTGCTGCTGCTGCGTTGCTTTAGTTGTGTCCGACTCTGTGCGACCCCATAGACAGCAGCCCACCAGGCTTCCTGTCCCTGGGATTCTCCAAGCAAGAACACTGGAGTGGGTTGCCATTTCCTTCTCCAGTGCATGAAAGTGAAGAGTCAAAGTGAAGTCGCTCAGTCGTGTCTGACTCTAGCGACCTCATGGACTGCAGCCTACCAGGCTCCTCTGTCCATGGGATTTTCTAGACTGACCTTTTTGAAAGCCTCACAAATTTGTTTTTTTCCTAAAACAGCCTCCACATCTCCCCCATGGTTAGTTATCTTGCTGTTGTTCACCTTGTTAGAGGCAACAATCCCTTCCAGCTGCACTTATTAACACCCTGCTGTGTGCACTGAGATCAATGCCCTTACAGATGTCACTGCACAAAACCTCTTAGTTTACAAGGAGGATGGTGAGCTAGGAGAGGAGAAGGACCCACACTGGGCAGAATAAGGGAGACTAGGATGGTCTGATCACTCACCTAGAGCCAGACATTCTGGAATGTGAAGTCAAGTGGGCCTTAGGAAGCTAGTGGAACAACAAAGCTAGTGGAGGTGATGGGATTCCAGTTGAGCTACTTCAAATCCTAAAAGATGATGCTGTGAAAGTGCTGCACTCAATATGCCAGCAAATTTGGAAAACTCAGCAGTGGCCACAGGACTGGAAAAGGTGAGTTTTCATTCTAATCCCAGAGAAAAGCAGTGTCAAAGAATGCTCAAACTACAACTCATCTCACATGCTAGTAAAGTAATGCTCAAAATTCTCCAAGCCAGACTTCAACAGTGTATGAACCATGAACTTCAGGATGTTTAAGCTGATTTTAGAAAAGACAGAGGAACCAGAGATCAAGTTGTCAACATCCACTGGATCATCAAAAAAAGCAAGAAAGTTCCAGAAAAACACCTATTTCATCTTTATTAACTATGCCAAAGCCTTTGACTGTGTGGATCACCACAAACTGTGGAAAATTCTTAAAGAGATGGGAATACCAGACCACCTGACATGCCTCTTGAAAAATCTGTATGCAGGTCAGGAAGCAATAGTTATAACTGAACATGGAACAACAGACGGGTTCCAAATAGGAAAAGGAGTACATCAAGGCTGTATATTGTCACCCTGCTTATTTAACTTATATGTAGAGTACATCATGAGAAACGCTGGGCTGGATGAAGCACAAGGTGGAATCAAGATTGCTGGGACTTCATATATGCAGATGATACCACCCTTATGGCAGAAAGTGAAGAAGAACTAAAGGGTCTCTTGATGAAAGTGAGAGAGGAGAGTGAAAAAGTTGGCTTAAAGCTCAACATTCAGAAAACTAAGATCATGGCATCTGGTCCTACCACTTCATGGCAAATAGATGGGGAAATAGTGGAAACAGTGATAAACTTACAGTGATAAACTGTATTTATTTATTTATTTTGGCCTCCTAAATCACTGTACATGGTGACTGCGGTCATGAAATTTAAAGACACTTACTCCTTGGAAGAAAAGTTTTAACCAACCTAGACAGTATATTAAAAAGCAGAGACATTACTTTGCCAACAAAGGTCCATCCAGTCAAGGCTATGATTTTTCCAGTAGTCATGTATGGATGTGAGAGTTGGACTATAAAGAAAACTGAGTACTGAAGAATTGATGCTTTTGAACTGTGGTGTTGGAGAAAACTCTTGAGAGTCCCTTGGACTGCAAGGAGATCCAACCAGTCCATCCTAAAGGAAATCAGTCCTGAATATTCATTGGAAGGACTGATGCTGAAGCTGAAACTTCAATACTTTGGCCACCTGATGCAAAGAGCTGACTCATTTGAAAAGACCCTGATGCTGGGAAAGATTGAAGGTGGGAGAAGGGGATGACAGAGGATGAGATGATTGGATGGCATCACTGACTCAATGGACATGAATTTGAGTAAACTCCAGGAGTTGGTGATGGATAGAGTGGCCTGACGTGCTGCAGTCCATGGGGTCGCAAAGAGTCGGACATGACTGAGTGACTGAAATGAACTACACTGATGATGTTCAGCTCTCATTACTGCCTCTGAGGAACCTGTCTCAACGTGGAGCTTGTTAAGACAGATGTGTGGGAAAAGATCAGCAGGGTCAAAGTTTAGAGGTCTTGATACAGGATAGGAAGTGCTAAATGAAATTGGAAGTGGCATCTAGAGGCTTTCACTGAAGTTGGAAAGCTCCCACTGCCCGGGGTTGGGTGGGAAGTACCCTGGAGCCTGCAGGCTGGGCGGGTGTGTGGAGGCTGAAAAGAGGACCCAGTCCTTTGCTGAGTAGAAGCACAGGTGTGGAGGGAGGAGGAAGCAGGGCTATGAGGAGAACAGCAGGCACGTCCTCACCTGGAGGAGGCGGAGTGTTCAACAGAGAGAAGCTGTTTGAAAATTCTCTCTGTTACATCCTGTGTTAGTTTCTAGGGTTGTGTCCATTCAAGTTGCTCTCACAGGAGACCAGAGCCTGGATGGCTTATAAATAGCACAAATTTGTCTCTCATGGTTCTGGAGGCTGGGGAAGTCCAAAGTGAATGTGCTGGCAGATTCAGTGTCTGGTGAGGGCCGGATTTTTGTGTCCTTATGTGGGGAAGGGGTGAGAGAGCTGTGTTGGTCCCTTTTATAAGGACACTAATCCCTTTCATGCAGGCTTCACCCTCATGACCTGATCAACTCCCAATGGCCCCACCTCCTAATACCAACACTGTGGGGATTAGGTCTCAATGTATGATTTTTGAGGACAAAAACTTTCAGTCCATAGCAAAATTGTCACAGATGGGGGTGCTTAAAGAATAGAAATTAAATTTCTCACAGTTCTTGAGGCTACAGGTTTAAGATACGGGCAGGTGTGGTTTCTCCTGAGACCTCTCTCCTTGGCTTCTGACTGCATCCATCTCGCTGTGTCCTCTCATGTTCTTTCCTCTGTTTACATGCAACCTGTGTCTCTGTCCTATTTTTTTTTTTTGAAAAAATTTTATTGAAATATAGCTGACTTACTACATTGTGTTAATTTCTTTGTATAGCAAAGTGACTCAGTTATGCACAAATATATACTTTTCCATAATGGTTTATCTCAGGGTATTGAATATAGCTCCCTGTGCTATACCATAGGACCTTGTTGTTTATCCATTCTGCACATAATAGTTTGCCTCTGCTAACCTCAAAGTCCCAGCGCATCCCTCCCTACCACCTCCTTCCATCTATGCAACCACAGGTCTGTTCACCAGATCTGAGTCTGTTTCTCTTTTGTAAATATGTTCATTTTTCCATAGTTTAGATTCCACATATAAGTGATATAATTATGATACTTGATTTTCTCCTTCTGAGTTACTTCACTTTACTATGAGAATCTCCAGGTCCATACATGTTTCTGCAAATAGCTTTCTTTCTTTCTTTTTTTTTGGAGAAGGAAATGGCAACCCACTCCAGTATTCTTGCCTAGAGAATCCCAGGGACAGCGGAGCCTGGTGGGCTGCCGTCTATGCGGTCACACAGAGTCGGACACGACTGAAGCGACTTAGCAGCAGTGTTACATCATCTATATACACCACATCTTCTTTATCTACTCATCTGTCGATGGACATTTAGGTTGTTCCCATGTTTTGCTATTGTGATTGGTGCTGCTATAAACACAGGAGTGCCTGTCTCTTTTTGATTTACAGTTTAATCCAGATATAAGCCCAGCAGTGGGATTACTGGACTATAAGGTAATTCTATTTTTAGTTTTCTGAGGAAACTCTATTTTCAACAGTGCCTGCAGCAATTTATATTCCCACCAGCAGGGTAGGAGGGTTCCCTTTACTCCTCTCAGCCATAGTTACTTTAATGATGGCCATTGAAGCTTATGTGAGGAGATACCTCATTCTGGTTTTGATTTGCATTTCTCTAATAATTCACAGTGGTGAACTTCTTTTCTTGTGTCTGTTGGCCATCTGTATGTGTCCTTTGAAGAAATGTCTATTTAGTTCTTTTAACCATTTTTTGATTGGATTTTTTGTTGTTGTTGAGTTGTGTGAGCTGTTTTTATACTTTGGAAATTAAACCCTTGTTGTCACATCATTTGCAAATATTTTCTCCCATCTGTAGGTTGTCTCTTCACTTTTATGGTTTGCTTTGCTGTGCAAATGCTTGTAAGTTTGATTAGGTCCCATTGTTTATTTATTTTTTAATTAAAAATATTATTTATTTATGGCTGTGAAGGTTTTCATCGCTGTGAGGGCTCTTCTCTAGTTACAGCGGGCAGGGGCTGCTCTCTAGCTGTGAGGCATGGACTTCTCATTGTGGTGGCTTCTCTCATTGCAGAGCACGGGCTCTATGGTGTGTGGGCTTAGTAGTTGCAGTTCCTGGGCTCCAGAGCACAGGCTCAGTAGTTGTGCTGCATGGACTGAGTTGCTTTGTGCATGTGGGAGCTTCCTGGACCAGGGAGGGATTCTGTGTCTCCTGCACTGGCAGGTGGATTCTTTGCCATTGAGTCACCAGGGAAGCCTTCATTTGTATAGTTTAGTTTGTATTTCTATTGCTTTAGGAGACTGACCTAAAAAAAACATTGGTATAATTTATATCAGAAAATGTTTTGCCTATAATCTCTACTAGGAGTTTCATAGTGTCATGTCTTGTAATTAAGTCTTTAAGCCATTTTTACTTTATTTTTGTGCATGGTGGGGAGTGTGTTCTAACTTCATTGATTTACATGCCTGTGTCTCTGTCCTTATGTCTTAGTCTCCTCTTCATCTAAGCACACCAGTCAGATTAGATTAGGTCCAGTATAATTAAGGATAATGATTATCTCTTTAAAGTCCATGACACCAAATTCTAAGGTACTGATGACTAAGGTGACAACATGTGAATCTGAGGGGACGTGATTGATTTACAGCAGGTCCAGAATAGCAAAGTAGAGACCAGCAGAGTCAGCAAGTGTGAGAGGGAGGCCTGTGAGGAGCTCTGGGCTCTGGACACTAGGAGCTGGGATTGCACATCCACTAAGCAGGGGTTGTTAGATTGGTGGAACCTGCCCATGTATAAAGCATGATTAGTGTTGGGGTGATGAAAAAGTTGTGGAGATGGAAGGTGATGATGGCTGCACAATAATGTGAATGTACTTAATACCACTGGGCTATGTGCTTAAAATGGCAGGAACAGTAAATTTCATGTTAGGTATATTGTAACACACATACACACAAACCTGCATAGTAGCACTGAATCTTTGAGAACATGAGAGAAAAGAGCAGATGACACATGGCATGGTCTCCAGCTCTGATCTGACCCCACTTTCCAATCCTCTCCTGTTCACGACTTGATGAATTTTCCCTTAGAGAAGTGCCTTGTGTCTTGTCAAGAGTTTAGTGACAGGAGCTTGTGCTGTGATAAGGATTCCCCACCTCCACCCACCTGGCATCATGAGTATCTCAGCCTCCCTGTTCCCAGCACCCCACCCTGAACTCACAAATGTGTTACCACATCCTGTGAGCATCTGCACAAGTTCTCCATCAGGGTAGGAACAGATTCTGCCAGTCATTGCAGCCATGTCACAAGGAAGGGACAGTAAGGCATTTTGGTGCCAAGTACAGTGTGCTGATCACAAAAGTTCCCCTGAGTTCTTTTTCAAACACAGGAGATATTTATAAAATCCTCTTCAATATTTTGGGTGCACCACTTTGGATATATACTTGATAGAAGCAAGCTTAACACTGTTGTTTGTAATCAGAACCAAACATTCTCTAGGGAAACTTAAAGCAGAGAGCATGAAAGCAATTTAGGAAACCACTCAGCAGCAACTGGAGAGTGCTTTAATTTTTAAATTTATTTATTTATTTTAATTGGAGGCTAATTACTTTACAATATTGTAGTGGTTTTTGCCATACATTGGCATGAATCAGCCATGGGTGTACATGTGTTCCTCATCCTGAACCCCCTCCCACCTCCCTCCCCATCCTATCCCTCAGGGTCATCCCATTGTACCAGCCCTGAGCACCCTGTCTCATGCATCGAACCTGGACTGGTGATCTATTTCACATATGATAATATACATGTTTCAGTGCTATTCTCTCAAATCATCCCAGCCTCACCTTCTCCCACAGAGTCCAAAAGACTGTTTTTTACATCTATGTCTCTTTTGCTGTCTCATACACAGGGTTATTGTTACCATCTTTCTAAATTCCATATATATGCATTAGTATACTGTATTGGTGTTTTTCTTTCTGGCTTACTTCACTCTGTATAATAGGCTCCAGTTTCATCCACCTCATTAGAACGGACTCAAAAGCATTCTTTTTAATCGCTGAGTAATACTCCATTGTGTATATGTACCACAGCTTTCTTATGAATTCATCTGCAGATGGACATCTAGGTTGCTTCCATGTCCTGGCTATTGTAAACAGTGCTGCAATGAACATTGGGGTACACGTGTCTCTTTCAATTCTGGTTTCCTTGGTGTGTATGCCCAGCAGTGGGATTGCTGGGTCATATGGCAGTTCTATTTCCAGTTGTTTAAGGAATCTCCACACTGTTCTCCATAGTGGTTGTACTAGTTTACATTCCCACCAACAGTGTAAGAGGGTTCCCTTTTCTCTGCATCCTGGAGAGTGCTTTCAAGTTAGAGAAGCGGATGGAACAATATGCTGTGAGATATGGTGGTCATGTGTAAGCTTAGCCATGGGGAGAGTTTTGTATTAAAAGTGAATGAACCACACTTCTACCTGCTGTTGTTTTCTTCAGTCATGAATTTAAGGTTCATGACTTTTACAACGTTATGCTGTGAACATGGTGGATTCTATCACCGACAGAAGGCGAGGGGCCTTAGATGATGAACTGATGCAATCTCACCTGTGTCCAGCCATGGATCCCATCCTGGTTCAGCCCCACCCACATCACTAGACCCCTGCCTCCCGCGTCATCAGGTCTTGGGGTCTGTCCTGATCAGATTCCCATGCTGCTGTCTACACAGCTCACCCTCCTGCCTACACAGCTCACCCTCCTGTCTACACATCTAAGATATCAGCTACCCTTGTTTTACCTTCAGAGCACAGGTCACAGCCGAGTAGTGCATTTTCTATGCTTGTTTAGTGTGTCATCTACATGGTGCAGAGTATTGTCTTCTATCTTGACATGTAGGTGGTTCCTCAGCACTTAGGACAGTGCCTGGCTCCTCAGCAAACCTCTGCTGATTCAATGAATGGAGGTGGGGACTCTGTCTTATTTGTATTGCCTCCATCAAGGGATGTGTTCCCTCTTAATACAGCCCTTATATAAGATTATATGTGGATTTATAAGATTATAGAATTAGCATGGCCTTTATATAAGAATAGCTGTTATACAACTGGTTGCTGACTCTATCCTTTCTATGGCATGACTTGAAAATCTTTAAAAACTTGGAAAATAGTGTATTTTTCTAGTGATTTGGATAAAAACATTATTTACGAAAAATTCAAAGCCATCAACTGATCATTTCATTGTAATTATTTGTATTACTGCCTCTGTGATGGGATCTTAGGAAGAAAACATCTTAAAACTTTGGGTTGATTAATCTTGGACATCCCATCAGATTTGATTAACATTCATCTTTAGGGACTGCTACTGCTGCTGCTAAGTCACTTTAGTTGTGTCTGACTCTGTGGGACCCCATAGATGGCAGCCCACCAGGCTCCCCCGTCCCTGGGATTCTCCAGGCAAGAACACTGGAGGACTATTGGCAGGCAATTATGAATTAAGGAGAAAAAATTCTGTTTAAAAGCTTTAGTACTAAGTTTGAAAAGGTGTTAATCAAGAAACTTAGGTATGATCACTGAGCTAACACATGTCAAAAGGTAAAAATGAATCCTTTTGGACTTAGCAAAGCAATGGTGTATGTGTTTACATCCTAGGGTCTTGTTTCCAATCACAGACCCAGTGTCCAGAATGTCCCCTTAAGAGTTTTCTGTCCTGAGTCCAAAGCACATGACCATTCATGGTTAGGGAGGAGTGGAGAAGTAAGATGACATTTATTGAGTAGATTGGTGGTTTGATTTATCAGAACATGTGGATGAGATGTCATTGACCTTGCTTTGAGATGAAAAAACTGAGTTTGAGTTGCTCATCTGACGTCAGGCTCGTGAGAGGGACTGAGCTGCAGCCTGCTGCCTCCAGACTCTTCATCTGATTCACTCACAGGCTGAGCTCTGACCCAGGTTCCTGAGATTTGCTCTGCAAGGTGCTGGAGAACCCAGAGTACCTGCCTGGAGCCCTGCCTGTGGTCACTGGGCCCCAGACTCACCCATTTGGTTCCCTGGAGGGATTGTGGACCCTGTGTGATGAGGTTGGGGCTGAGTCCCTAGGGGTCTACATGTGAAATGGAGGAGTAGTTTTCTTACTGTGAAAAAAATTTAAGGTTGAATAGTGAGTGATGTCTTGACTAAGAGAACTGGTGGGTACTCTGAGCCATTGGGTGATTTCCACTGTGATTTGGGCCATTTGGATTCTGTTCTTTTACTTTCATGTTTGGAAAGTGTTCAGTCCTAATGAAAGAAGTCTTGCTTCTTGGATGGAACTGGGAATGTTGTAGAGACTGGTGGACACCACGCTGACATTCATTTTCTATCTAATATTCTTTGGGAGCAAGTGTCTAGCAAATGTACTCTGGTAAAGAGTCCCAAGAATCTATTAATTTTTTGTTGTGAATATTTACATCATTAATTATAAATAATTGCCTAGAAAGCTGTCAAAGAATGTACATATTTTTAAATGACATGGATCCCTCTTCTCCCATTCCAGGATAGTGATAAAATAGTGTTTTAGTTTAGTCAAGTTTTGAAGTCTCAGTATTACTCAGTTGTTTTCCTTTATGAAACATGCCAATAATTGTTAAGCTGAGTTTTAGAGGAAAAAACTTAGCTGTTAGGGCCTCCTTCACTGGACTGGTTTTAATAATTCTTTGTAGCACTAGATTCAAATTTGCTGCTTATTAATTTAATAATCTATTTGGATTAATTGATTTTTATTTAATTTTTATTATTGATTTGGCATTTAAACTAAGATCTTTGACTGCTGTGTGGTCTTTGTCTCACTGTTTTCAAAATATAAGTTTTCAGTTTGAGGCACTCCATTAATGTGCTTTTGCTTCCTGTGCCTTTTACATTTGTAGGTGTGTTCATCAGGCCTTGAAGGAGAAGATCACAATTTTAGTCACTCATCAGTTGCAATACCTAAAAGATGCAAGTCAGATTCTGATGTTGAAAGATGTAAGTAATTTCTAGAAGTCTGTGGAATTGCTAGCCCTCAGGTGTGTTGAAGAACAAAACTCCCCTCAGGTTACTCTCCTGGGTTCATGGTAAACGCCCTCTTCTCCCTCAGTTTTTTGCCCCTTTCTTCCCAGAGCTGGTGTTCATGCCTTGGAGGATGAACCTAAAGCTCTGTAGAAATGTCACTATTACATTCTAAGCCATATAAACCCTTAAAGCGTATAAAAGTGCAACCACAGGGTTATTGAATCATCACTGTCCTAATGAAATTTGTTAAAGATAATGATACAGTTTTATTTAGAACTTTTTTATTTTCCTCTTCCATGACTTAAGTCAAGTGTATCACTTAGAGATTCTAAGATCTGTTTGTATCCAGGTAATTGTCATACATAGTTTGCCTCAAGAGCATATTCCAGGGGAGGAGCTAAGATGGCGGAGGAATAGGACGGGGAGACCACTTTCTCTCCCAAAATTCATCAAAAGAACATTTAAACGCTGAGTAAATTCCACAAAACAACTTTTGAATACTGGCTGAGGACATTAGGCGCCCAGAAAAGCAACCCATTGTCTTCAAAAGGAGGTAGGAAAAAATATAAAAGAGAGAGGGATGGAGCTCAGTCCCAGGAAGGGAGTCTTAAAAAGAGAGAAGTTTCCAAATACCAGGAAGCACTCTCACTGCTGAGTCTGTGCCGAGCCTTGGAAGCACAGAGGGCAACATAACAGGGAGAAAAAATAAATAAACAATTAAACCCCACAGATTACGAGCCCAACAGTAACTCCCCCAGCGGAGAAGCAGCACAGGCGCCTGCACCCACCACTAGCAAGCGGGGGCTGGGCAGGGAGGTGCGGGTTGCATCGCTTAGAGTAAGGATCTGGCCTGAATGCCCCGAGCGCTATCTGAACGAACTAATTTGGGCTAGCAAACCAGACTGTGGGATAACTACCACGCGAAAAGCCTGCCCTAACCTAAGACACCGCCAGGCCCACACACGAAACAAAGGACTGAACAGAGATAGCCAGCAGCAGACCATCCCCCTCCGGTGACAGGCAGCCAGAGCCGGAAGGGGGCAATTGCAGACCCAGAGAGACATTATCTACAAAACTATAAACAGGCCTCTTTGCTAACTAAGACTTCTTGGGGTTCTAGATGGTCAACATCCGCCTGAGAAGGTGTGCCAGTTGTACACCCAGAAAACCGAGCGGCGGGGAGGCAGTAAATCGCAGCAACCATGCTCGCCAAACACCTTATCACCTGAGCTGCTTGGACCTGGGAAGGGCACAAAACGCAGGTCCAACCGAGTCTGCACCTCTGAGGACTACCCAAGTGCTTGAACCTGAGCGGCTTAGACCTGGGAGGTGCAAGCAGCCCAGGGCCAGCTTCAGATGGTTCCCGGTGGAGCAACCTACAGCCTGAGCAGTGTGGGCAGGGAGGCTATAAGCATCGTGAGTGGGGGGCAGGCCCAGTGTGGCTGAGGCACTGCAAGCACACACCAGTATTATTTGTTTGCAGCGTCCCTCCCTTCCCACAGCGCGACTAAACAAGTGAGCCTAAAAAAAAAAAAAAGGTGTCCACCACCGCCCCCTTTGTGTCAGGGTGGAAATCAGACACTGAAGAGACCAGCAAACAGAAGAAGCTATAATAGAGGGAACTGCCTTGAAAGCGACAGGCAAGATTAAAACCCTGTCATTAGTACCGACTACATAGGAAGGGGGCTATAGATCTTGAGAAATATAAGCCGGACCAAGGAAACAGCCAAAAATGAACTGACCCCACAATACCGACAACAACACCAGAGAAAGTCCTAGATATATTTTTACTATTTTTACAATCATTCTTTTTTTTTTTTTTTAAAGATAATTCTATCTTTTTTTTTTAATGTTTTTAAAAATTTTAAGCCCTCTATTACTCCTTTAATTTTCACTTTTATAACCTACTATTACTTTGCAAAAAAAAAAAAAAAGACCCTATTCTTTTAAAAAGCAAACTTCATATAGATATTTTTTATAATTTTTGTGACCTTGTTTTTTTTTTTTTCTCTTTTTCTCATTCTTTCTTTCTTTTTTTCTTCTTTTCTTTAACATTGTATTTTTGAAATTCCAAACTCTACTTCTAGATTTTTAATTTTAGCTTTTTGGTATTTGTTATCAATTTTGTACCTATATTTTATATATATATATATATATATATATATATATATATATATATATATGTTTTGTAGTAACTTTGGGCAGCCTGTACATTGGTATACATTTCATCCAGATGCAATTCGGTACTTTTATGCCCACAGCTTCCCTGAGAGTGCAATTGAAAGTAGACAGGGAATCTACCTGATAAAGAATTCCAAATAATGATAGTGAAATTGATCCAAAATCTTGAAATCAAAATGGAATCACAGATAAATAGCCTAGAGACAAGGATTAAGATGCAAGAAAGGTTTAACAAGGACCTAGAAGAAATAGAAAAGAGTCAATATATAATGAATAATGCAATAAATGAGATAAAAAACACTCTGGAGGCAACAAATAGTAGAATAACAGAGGCAGAAGATAGGATAAGTGAATTAGAAGATAGAATGGTAGAAATAAGTGAATCAGAGAGGAAAAAAGAAAAATGAATTAAAAGAAATGAGGACAATCTCAGAGACCTCCAGGACATTATTAAATGCTACAACATTCGAATCATAGGAGTCCCAGAAGAAGAAGACAAAAAGAAAGACCATGAGAAAATACTTGAGGAAATAATAGTTGAAAACTTCCCTAAAATGGGGAAGGAAATAATCACTCAAGTCCAAGAAACCCAGAGAGTCCCAAACAGGATAAACCCAAGGTGAAACACGCCAAGATACGTATTAATCAAATTAACAAAGATCAAACACAAAGAACAAATATTAAAAGCATCAAGGGGAAAACATTAAATTTTTTGTTTCTTAAGTAGACTGGATGAAAGGAAGCAAGGGTAGTCTCTTCTCAGAAAACAACAAATAACACACAAGGGAATTCCCATAAGGATAACAGCTGATCTTAACTAACTTAACTTAACTAATCCTAATCCTAACTCTTCAGGCCAGGAGGGAATGGCAAGACATACTTAAAATGATGAAAGAAAATAACCTACAGCCCAGATTATTGTACCCAGCAAGGATCTCATTCAAATATGAAGGAGAAATCAAAAGCTTTACAGACAAGCAAAAGTTGAGAGAATTCAGCACCACCAAACCAGCTCTCCAACAAATACTAAAGGATATTCTCTAGACAGGAAACACAAAAAGGGTGTATAAATTCAAACCCAAAACAATAAAGTAAATGGCAACAGGATCAATAATTACCTTAAACGTAAATGGGTTGAATGCCCCAACCAAAAGACAAAGACTGGCTGAATGGATACAAAAACAAGACTCCTACATATGTTGTCTACAAGAAACCCACCTCAAAACAGCGGACACATACACACTGAAAGTGAAGAGCTGGAAAAAGATTTTCCATGCAAATAGAGACCAAAAGAAAGCAGGAGTAGCAATACTCATATCAGAAAAAATAGACTTTAAAACAAAGGCTGTGAAAAGAGACAAAGAAAGTCACTACATAATGATCAAAGGATCAATCCAAGAAGAAGATATAACAATTATAAATACATATGCACCCAACATAGGAGCACTGCAATATGTAAGACAAATGCTAACAAGTATGAAAGGAGAAATTAACAATAACACAATAATAGTGGGAGACTTTAATACCCCACTCACACCTATGGATAGATCAACTAAACAGAAAATTAGCAAGGGACCACAAAATTTAAAGGATACAATAGACCATTTAGACCTAATTGATATCTATAGGACATTCCATCCCAAAACATTGAATTTCACTTTTTCTCAAGTGCACACGGAACCTTCTCCAGGATAGATCACATCTTGGGCCATAAATCTAGCCTTGGTAAATTCAAAAAAATTGAAATCATTCCCAGCATCTTTTCTGACCACAATGCAATAAGATTGGATCTCAATTACAGGAGAAAAACTATTAAAAATTCCAACATATGGAGGCTGAACAACACGCTGCTGAATAACCAACAAATCCCAGAAGAAATAAAAAGAAATCAAAATTTGCATAGAAACGAATGAAAATGAAAACACAACAACCAAAAACCTGTGGGACACTGTAAAAGCAGTCCTAAGGGGAAAGTTCATAGCAATACAGGCATACCTCAAGATACAAGAAAAAATTCAAATAAATAACCTAACTCTACACCTAAAACAACTAGAAAAGGAAGAAATGAAGAACCCCAGGGTTAGTAGAAGGAAAGAAATCTTAAAAATTAGGGCAGAAATAAATGCAAAATAATCAAAAGAGACCATAGCAAAAATCAACAAAGCCAAAAGCTGGTTCTTTGAAAGGATAAATAAAATTGACAAACCATTAGCCAGACTCATCAAGAAACAAAGGGAGAAAAATCAAATCAGTAAAATTAGAAATGAAAATGGAGAGATCATAACAGACAACACAGAAATACAAAGGATCATAAAAGACTACTATCAGCAATTATATGCCAATAAAACGGTCAACGTGGAAGAAATGGACAAAGTCTTAGAAAAGTACAACTTTCCAAAACTGGACCAGGAAGAAATAGAAAATCTTAAGAGACCCATTATAAGCACGGAAATTGAAACTGTAATCAAAAATCTTCCAGCAAACAAAAGCCCAAGTCCAGGCGTCTTCACAGCTGAATTCTACCAAAAATTTAGAGAAGAGCTAACACCTATCCTACTCAAACTCTTCCAGAAAATTGCAGAGGAAGGTAAACTTCCAAACTCATTCTATGAGGCCACCATCACCCTAATACCAAAACCTGACAAAGATGCCACAAAAAAAGAAAACTACAGGCCAATATCACTGATGAACATAGATGCAAAAATCCTTAACAAATTTTTAGCAATCAGAATCCAACAACACATTAAAAAGATCATACACCATGACCAAGTGGGCTTTATCCCAGGGATGCAAGGATTCTTCAATATCCGCAAATCAATCAATGTAATACACCACATTAACAAATTGAAAAATAAAAAACCTATGATTATCTCAATAGATACAGAGAAAGCCTTTGACAAAATTCAACATCCATTTATGATAAAAACTCTCCAGAAAGCAGGAATAGAAGGAACATAAATCAACATAATAAAAGCTATATATGACAAACCCACAGCAAACATTATCCTCAATGATGAAAAATTGAAAGCATTTCCTCTATAGTCAGGAACAAGACAAGGGTGCCCCTTTCACTATTACTATTCAACATAGTTTTGGAAGTTTTGGCTACAGCAATCAGAGCAAAAAAAAGAAATAAAAGGAATCCAAATTGGAAAAGAAGAAGTAAAACTCTCACTGTTTGCAGATGACATGACCCTCTACATAGAAAACCCTAAAGACTCCACCAGAAAATTACTAGAACTAATCAATGAATATAGTAAAGTTGCAGGATATAAAATCAACACACAGAAATCCCTTGCATTCCTATACACTAATAATGAGAAAATAGAGAAATTAAGGAAACAATTCCATTCACCATTGCAATGAAAAAAATAAAATACTTAGGAATATATCAACCTAAAGAAACTAAAGACCTATATATAGGAAACTATAAAACACTGGTGAAAGAAATCAAAGAGGACACTAATAGATGGAGAAATATACCATGTTCATGGATTGGAAGAATCAAATAGTGAAAATGAGTATACTACCCAAAGCAATTTATAGATTCAATGCAATCCCTATCAAGCTAACAATGGTATTCTTCACAGAGCTAGAACAAATAATTTCACAATTTGTATGGAAATACAAAAAACCTCGAATAGCCAAAGCAATCTTGAGAAAGAAAAATAGAACTGGAGGAATCAACCTGCCTGACTTCAGGCTCTACTACAAAGTGACAGTCATCAAGACAGTATGGTACTAGCACAAAGACAGAAATATAGATCAATGGAACAAAATAAAAAGCCCAGAGATAATTCCATGCACATATGGACACTTTATCTTTGACAAAGGAGGCAAGAATATACAATCGATTAAAGATAATCTCTTTAACACGTGGTGCTGGGAAAACTGGTCAACCACTTGTAAAAGAATGAAACTAGAACACTTTCTAACACCATACACAAAAATAAACTCATAATGGATTAAAGATCTAAATGTAATACCAGAAACTATAAAACTCCTAGAGGAGAACATAGGCAAAACACTCTCCAACATACATCACAGCAGGATCCTCTATGACCCACCTCCCAGAATACTAGAAATAAACAAATAGGACCTAATTAAACTTAAAAGCTTCTGCACAACAAAGGAAACTATAAGCAAGGTGAAAAGACAGCCTTCAGAATGGGAGAAAATAATAGCAAATGAAGCAACAGACAAACAACTAATCTGAAAAATATACAAGCAACTGCTACAGCTCAATTCCAGAAAAATAAATGACCCAATCAAAAAATGGCCAAATAACTAGACATTTCTCCAAAGAAGACATACAGATGGCTAACAAACACATGAAAAGATGTTCAACATGACTTATTATCAGAGAAATGAAAATCAAAACCACAATGATGTACCACTTCACGCCAGTCAGAATGGCTGTGATCCAAAAGTCTACAAGCAATAAATGCTGTAGAGGGTGTGGAGAAAAGGGAACCCTCTTACACTGTTGGTGGGAATGCAAACTAGTCCAGCCACTATGGGAAACAGTGTGGAGATTCCTAAAAAAACTGGAAATAGAACTGCCATACACATCAGCAATCCCACTGCTGGGCATACACACTGAGGAAACCAGAATTGAAAGAGACACGTGTACCCCAATGTTCATTGCAGCACTGTTTATAAAAGCCAGGACATGGAAGCAACCTAGATGTCCATCAGCAGATGAATGGATAAGAAAGCTGTGGTACATATACACAATGGAGTATTACTCAGCCATTAAAAAGAATACATTTGAATCAGTTCTAATGAGGTGGATGAAACTGGAGCCTATTATTCAGAGTGAAATAAGCCAGAAAGAAAAACACCAATACAGTATACTAACGCATATATATGGAATTTAGAAAGATGGTAACAGTAACCCTGTATACGAGACAGCAAAAGACATATTGATATACATAGAACAGTCTTTTGGACTCTGTGGGAGAGGGAGAGGGTGGGATGATTTGGGAGAATGGCATTGAAACTTGTATAATATCATATATGAAATGAATCACCAGTCCAGGTTCGATGCACAATATTGGATGCTTGGGGCTGGTGCACTGGGACGGCCCAGAGGGATTGTATGGTGACGGAGGAGGGAGGTGGGTTAAGGACAGGGAACACATGTATACCTGTGGCGGATTCATTACGATATATGGCAAAACCAATACAATATTGTAAAGGTAAAAAATAAAATAAAACAAAAAATTAAAAAAAAAAAAGCATATTCCATTAGCACCAGAAGCGAGGTTAGGTAGCTGAGCACCCGGGTCAGAGACATCCTCTCTGCTGGTGTCTCCAGTCTCTGGTCTCCTTGCACAAGTCTCTATGTGCCGGATACGTATCGGAGCCTTTGCAGCAGGAGGACAAGGCCCTGCCTTCACAGGGCTCCTGTTCTCATGGGGAGGATGTGACAAAGAAGGTGACATCCTTGCCTCCCTGAGGAGCTGGTGCCTCACGGGGTCTGAGTGACATGATCTTGGTGGCCACAGAGTCACCTGGGGGAGGGGGTCTGAGACAGGGGGTCTTGAGGAAGGAGCTACCTGGCAGGTTGGAGGAACAGCAGGAAGACCAGGGGGTCTGAGGAAAATGAGCAGGGGCATGAGTGGGAGCTGGTCTCCAGGCAGTGGGCAGCGAGCCCAGAAGTGGGATGGAAGTCTTGGATCTTCCAGAGCAGAGGAGGGATGTGGTCTGATGTGGGAGTTAAGAGATTTCTCTGATGGTCACTGGAGGGGTGACCAAGCAGTTAGGAGTCTTAGTAAAGCTGAGAAGACAGAAGTGTGGGCTCAGGCTAGAGTATTCATTTCTAGAGCTGCCGTAACCAAGTACCTCAAGCTGGGTGACTTAAAACAAAAGAAGTTTATTGTCGCCCTGTTCTGGAAGCTTCAAGTCCCAAATCCAGGTGCTGGCAGGCCCGGCTCTCCCTGAAGGCTCCAGGGGAGAATCCTTCCCTCCAGCCTCTGGTGTTCACCGGCCTTCCTAGGTGTTCCTTGGCTTCCAGTTGCAGTGCTGTGGTCTCTGCCTCTGATGTCACATGTCCATTGTCCCCGTGTCAGTCTGGGTCTCTTCTGTTCTCATAGCAACATCAGTCTTACTGGCCTTAGGGTCACCCTGCTCCACTGTGATCTCATCTTAACTCGGTTACATCTGCAAAGACTATACAAATAAGGTCATGTTCACAGGTGTCATGTTTGAACACATCGTTTTGAGGAGGAGGCACCATCCCACCCACAACTCCTAGCATGACTAGGGGTGGGATGGAGATTAGTGAGAAGCTTTCAGACTTGGTGGTCATTTGATGCTTCATTCCTTGGCTCATTTACCTCTGGGTCTCAGCACCTTTGTTGTTAACCTATGAATGTTCCACAAGCCCTTGGTCAGATCCCTGATTTTTGAAATGAATCTCTGCTCCAAGAAAGATTATTAAAATACAGAACCCCTGCCTCTCTGGAAGCACTTCCATGTGTTAACTCCTCTCCACTCCTCTAGAAGTCGGGGGAGAGGCTAAGGTTTCTCAAGCTTGAGAGCAGTTGATTTCATGTGCAGAGGGGGTGATTCTAGTGTGTAAACCCGTGTTGACAGTGCAGTGTTATGAGCACAGGATCAGTGGCAGGGGAATAACCTATTTAGCCAGTCCCTAGATATTTTGGGGTCCCCTTATTGCTTCCTTTGAGGACACTACACCCAATTTTAGTACTCACAAAACAGCTATTTGCCCCCTGGTGAGCACCCCTGCATGAGTTGGAGTTCATCTTTACTGTTTGTTTGGTCCCTCTGTTCACAGCAGATGGGGAATGGCTGTCCTTTCATCCCCCCAAGAATTGTCAATGCTTGACCATTGAGTGAAATTTCTATCTTTATACCACCAGTCATTTCACTGTGCATACGTATTACAAATTTGATGTGGTGATTTCATTAAAGAGGTGTGTGAATTTTGCCTCCCGAGTGGAACAAGACCTGATATATCCTGCATAATTTTCTAGTTTTTCAGTATCAGATGGTACCCAAAGGCTTCCCTGCATTTCTCCCAGTAGACCCCCTCAGGGGAGAGGGTGAGAGGGGTCCCAGCGAGGGTCCTGGCCAGTTCCCTCCACTTGAGCTGCCTTAACCACAGCTGCTTTCATTTGATGTGTTTTGCATGCTGAGATTTTTTTTTTTTCCCCCTGATGTTTTTTTCGCTACTGAGTGAATAAGCTGAGTCTGGTTTCATGGGGTCAGAAAATAGCAAAATGTCTGCACATTATTTTATGTGACTTTGTAAGGGAGGGAAACTGCAAGGAAGTGTCACATG
This sequence comes from Bos indicus, assembly GCF_029378745.1. Taxonomy (NCBI): domain Eukaryota; kingdom Metazoa; phylum Chordata; class Mammalia; order Artiodactyla; family Bovidae; genus Bos; species Bos indicus. Next base: position 72,818,249 of record NC_091771.1, read on the forward strand.
TGTTCAAAGAAAATTATTTGATTGGATGTAGCTTAAGCAGTTACCTGATTTGGGGAAGCCTAGTTGGCTGCTTGTGGTTGGTTGTTCCTAAGTTTTTTCTCAGATCTGAGTACATTGATTCTGGCTTAGGTTTGGGTTTGTGGGCACAGACCTCCAAGGCTTCAGAGCCACCCCAGCCCCATGACTTCCTTGTTTAATTACTTTAAAAAGTGGAATATTGAATTTTCAGTTGGGAACTTGCTGAGTGTGTGGGGGCAGTTGTAGAGACCATGGAGAGGCCTCTCATGGATTTTCTGTCCAGGGCTGGTTTCTATTATCCCCGCCAGGCACATGATAGTGTGACAGTGACAGTGGTCAGTGAAGATTTAATGAGAGACTCTTACCTGTATGCAGATGTACTTGTGCCCACCTCTGGGTTAAGTTTAAATTTCTTTCCTGGAATTGTCACATGAGGCTTCTCTCAATTCCCATGTTATCTAAAAAGACTGTGCTGATCCTGCCACCAACCTCCATGCTTCTTCCTTCCCTAAGTGCCCATGGTAGTCATGTCAATGGCCTCCATTTTTAACACATGAGCACACCTTTCTTTCACATCCCCAACACCTAACACAGGGATGAGGTTTGGCAGAGAACCCAATTATCAGTTCTGTACTGAGATGACTGAATTAGATTTCTCAACAAGAATTCTAGAACCAGGGATTATTTTTTTCAAGAATATTAATTTAAGACAAAATAGCTTTTCTTGATTAGTATTTAGGTTGGTTTAATATTATCAAATATAAATTAATTCCTCTCAACTTTTTATTTCAGGGGATAATGATAGAAAGAGGAACTTACTCTGAGTTCCTGAAATCCGGGATAGATATTTTTTCCCGTTTTGAGAAGGGGAATGAGCAATCTGAACCATCTCCAGTTCCAGGAACTCCCACTGTGATCTCTGAGTCTTTGGTTCAGTCTCTCCAGTCTCCCAGACGCTCATTGAAAGATGCGGCTCCAGAAGACCAAGAAGTGAGTTTCTCATCCTGCAGTGTGCCCGGGTCTGTCTGCTCTTGGTGGTCTCACGGACCTTCAGTCTGCTCTGCTCATGACTTCTTCATTTGTCCGAAAGTAGACCCTAAGGTTCCCAAAGTCTTGTTCCATGGAACTGATAGAAGAGCATGAAGGAATCAAGCCTGCTCGGGGTTCCCCTTTGAGTGTAGGATGGAGACATCAGCAGTGGGTGCACTGCTATAAATTTCTGAGTGAATGTGGCTCACACTGATTGAGAACTCTTCAGTTAACCATAGTTACATCCTACTCATGTTGGTTGGCCCCAGTTTCCCTTATACATCCCAAGGCTTAATGTGAAGACCCCCTTAGACTGAGTCCTGCTGTTGCCACGTTAAATCAGCTACTTTTCCTGTATGTTGGAATGTTCTAGCACTCAGGTGACTGATGGTATTATTTTGCCTCAGTGTTAGATGGTTTGTGATAGGTCAGAGATAACATGTGCAAAGGACCTGACACATGGTAGACACTTCAGTGTTAGTTCCCATCCTCCTTTCTTACCCTTCAAGACTGAGAACCACATCTTATCGACCTTGAATCCCCGTGGCCAGGAGAGAGCCAAGGACACACTAGGCTTCTGTGACTCTACAACGCATTCTAAATCCTCCAGAGAGAAATGCACTAGATCCCGCTTAAAAATATACACAGATATTCCTTGATATGCAAACCCAGGAGCCTGGAATGATTCTGATTCATTTTCTAAACTCAAGAATCACTCTCTGAAATTTAGGAACTAAATAGATTCAGATCATATGCTTGCAACGTGCTATGTAACTCTAACTCTCTGTGAACTCAGTTTACTGTATTTGGCTAGTGTTTTGAGTCCCAAGTATGTTTTATGTTTCTATCATTGAATGACACAAGTCATCTGGAGGGATACATTAGCTCCATATCATTTTGTGTGTTATTTTAGAGGAAGTTTCTGCATTTATACATTAATTGATTTTGTTGTGTGTGTGTTGAGAGTCATGTTCTATTTTAAGGAAAGCTCCCCAACAGTGAATAACCTCATGTGAATGATGTTTGATTATTTCTCATAGATTCCTATGAGTGGGATGGCTGGGTCCAAGGGTAAACACATATGTGGTTTGGCCAGATATTCCCACACCCTTCTCTATAGGAGATAGACCATCCTGCACTCCTATCAGTGTATGAGGTATGTCTGTTTCCCACAGCTTTGCAGAGGAGGACATTGTTGAACTCTTGAAATTTGGGGTTCATTTTCATTTTATTTTTCTCAATATAAATGTATTTATTTTAATGGGAGGCTAATTACTTTTTGTATTGGTTTTGCCATACATCAACATGAATCTGCTACAGGTATACACGTGTTCCCCATCCCGAAACCCTCTCTCTCCTCCCTCCCTATACCATCCTTCTGGGTCGTCCCAGTGCACCAGCCCCAAGCAACCAGTATCATGCATCGAACTTGGACTGGTGATTTGTTTCATATATGATATTATACATGTTTCATTGCCATTCTCCCAAATCATCCCACCCTCTCCCTCTCCCACAGAGTCCAAAAGACTGTTCTATACATCTGTGTCTCTTTTGCTGTCTCGCATACAGGGTTATTGTTACTATCTTTCTAAATTCCATATATATGCGTTAGTATACTGTATTGGTGTTTTTCTTTCTGGCTTACTTCACTCTGTATAATAGGCTCCAGTTTCATCCACCTCATTAGAACTGATTCAAATGTATTCTTTTTAATGGCTGAGTAATACTCCATTGTGTATATGTACCAAAGCTTTCTTATCCATTCATCTGCTGATGGACATCTAGGTTGCTTCCATGTCCTGGCTTTTATAAACAGTGCTGCAATGAACATTGGGGTACACATGTCTCTTTAAATTCTGGTTTCATCGGTGTGTATGCCCAGCAGTGGGATTGCTGGGGCGTTTGGCAGTTCTATTTCCAGTTTTTTTAGGAATCTCCACACTGTTCTCCATAGTGGCTGGACTAGTTTACATTCCCACCAATAGTGTAAGAGGGTTCCCTTTTCTCCACACCCTCTCCAGCATTTGTTGCTTGTAGACTTTTGGATCACAGCCATTCTAACTGCCATGAAGTGATACCTCATTGTGGTTTTGATTTGCATTTCTCGGATAATGAGTGCTGAGGTTCATTTTTTAAAATTCCATTTCTCACTGCTCTTTTTCCCTTTTAGACTGAGAATATACAGGTTGTACTACCTCTAGAGTACCATTTGAAAGGAAAAGTTGGTTTTAAGACCTTTAAGAATTACTTCACAGCTGGTGCTTACTGGCCTGTCATCATCTTCCTTATTCTAGTAAACATAGCAGCTCAGGTACGTAAGGGAGTTTATTTTGATTTGTGCACTCAGTTATTTATATTGTATTTTATAATTCTTTTAATATATTTGTATTAAGAGATTTATCTCAAAGACTTGGCTCATGCAGTTGTGGGCCTAGCTTGGTGAATGTGAAATCAGAAAGGCAGGCCTGCAGACTGAAACCTCAGGTGGGAGCTGACCCTGATATCTTGAGACAGAATTTCTTCCTCCTCCAGGAAGCCTCAGATTTTGCTCTTAGGGCCTTTGTCTGACTGGATGAGGCAACCACAGTATTGAGAGTGATCTCCTCTATTTAGGTTCTGATGATGGATGTGAGCCACATTCACAAAATACCTTCACAGCAACATCTAGATGAGTATTTAATTGAATCACTTGAGACTGGCGCAACCAAGCTGACACCCAGAACTGACCATCACTGTACCTGACAAGCTTTTTGCTTTCCAAAATCCCAACATTTGTTTTGTTATTACTGACTTTGGAGTCCACTTGGATTTGCATTGAAGTACATTATATTTGGGGAGCAAAGTCTTCTAGGGAAAAGGGGATTTCTTTTAAATATATTAACATGTAAGATGCCCTCCCCTGACCTGTGGTCCTCTGGGGTGTGGGGCTTGGCACAGACCTGAGCCGGAAGGAGCATCTCCATGTTCTGGAGCCTTTCTGTCCTCCATCCTAGTGAGCAGGGTGTGAGGCTCAGTGATGTCAATGTCTGAGTGACTGCTGTTTCCTGCTCCAGGTTGCCTACATCCTGCAGGATTGGTGGCTTGCATTCTGGTGAGTGATTTCTGGCCTGACCCAAAGAGCTGTGAAGTCTACACGAAGCCTCACTTTCCCACAGACTCAGGGGGGGAGATGGGGCTTGTTCAGCCTCCTCTTCTGACCCTCACGTAGTTTCCCTGAAGAAAGATGAAAGTTACTGTGGGTGGTATTGATCCCCCTGTGGTCTCTCCCCATGTCCCTCCCTTCAGCAGCTTCTTTATAGAAAAAAAAATTTTTTTGAACTTTTAATATTGTAGTGGGAGGTGGCCGATTAACAATGTTGTGATCGTTTCTTTTGAATAGTGAAGGGACGCAGCCATACATATACATTTATCCATTCTCCCGCAAACTTCCCTCCTGTCTGCCACGTTATTATAACATTCAGCAGAGTTCCATGTGTTATACAATAAGTCCTTGTTGGTTACCTGTTTTAAATCTAGCAGTTTGTGCATGACCATCCAAACTCTCTAACTGTCCTTCCCCTCGGCAACCACAAGTTCATTTTCTAAGTCTGTCTTCACAGAAAATTTTGAAAACTGAAAGTCGTGATTCATATTTTTCCAGCATAATATACATTTCTTGAGTTGAGGTAATTTTTTGGTGATATCTGTGTAAACTCTATGTATATCTATAGTGTAATATTTAAAATTTTCTGTTCCATAGGGCGAATGTACAAAGTGACCTGTATTTTGGGGGATATTTGAAAGAAGATGAAGATGTAGTATTTGTGCTGAACTGGTACTTAAGAGTTTATTCAGGTAAATTTGAGTCATCTACTCTAGAATACCAGAGTTTAAGGTGCTTACAATGAGTCTGTGTGAGCAATGAGGGCTTTCAGAGTAATTCAGTAATGTCTTAATAGATTAAATATCTGAATTGCATTTACTCTATGAATTAATTAGAATAATTATTTTAAAAATCTACTAGGGGTTGCATAGAGTCGGACACAACTGAAGTGATGTAGCAGCAGCAGCAGAAGAAGAAAAATTTGGATGAAGACTCTTAACTTGTTCCATAATGAATTTTTGTACTTAAGCCAGGATTGCATATTGAGAAAATCAGCCACTGGAAATATGTAGCTACTATGTATTCTAGTAGGTGCTTTAGCTAAATCTTATAACATTATATGGATGGGCAGATCAGATCAGATCAGATCAGTCACTCAGTCTTGTCTGACTCTTTGCAACCCCATGAATCCCAGCACGCCAGGCCTCCCTGTCCATCACCAACTCCAGGAGTTCACTGAGACTCACGTCCATCGAGTCAGTGATGCCATCCAGCCATCTCATCCTCTGTCGTCCCTTTCTCCTCCTGCCCCCAATCCCTCCCAGCATCACAGTCTTTTCCAATGAGTCAACTCTTCGCATGAGGTGGCCAAAGTACTGGAGTTTCAGCTTTAGCATCATTCCTTCCAAAGAAATCCCAGGGCTGATCTCCTTCAGAATGGACTGGTTGGATCTCCTTGCAGTCCAAGGGACTCTCAAGAGTCTTCTCCAACACCACAGTTCAAAAGCATCAATTCTTTGGCACTCAGCCTTCTTCACAGTTCAACTCACATCCATACATGGCCACAGGAAAAACCATAGCCTTGACTAGACGAACCTTTGTTGGTAAAGTAATGTCTCTGCTTTTGAATATGCTATCTAGGTTGATCATAACTTTCCTTCCAAGGAGTAAGTGTCTTTTAATTTCATGACTGCAGTTACCATCTGCAGTGATTTTGGAGCCCCCAAAAATAAAGTCTAACACTGTTTCCACTGTTTCCCCATCTATTTCCCATGAAGTGGTGGGACCGGGTGCCATGATCTTTGTTTTCTGAATGTTGAGCTTTAAGCCAACTTTTTCACTCTCCACTTTCACTTTCATCAAGAGGTTTTTGAGTTCCTCTTCACTTTCTGCCATAAGGGTGGTGTCATCTGCATATCTGAGGTTATTGATATTTCTCCCGGCAATCTTGATTCCAGCTTGTGTTTCTTCCAGTCCAGCGTTTCTCATGATGTACTCTGCATATAAGTTAAATAAACAGGGTGACAATATACAGCCTTGACGAACTCCTTTTCCTATTTGGAACCAGTCTGTTGTTCCATGTCCAGTTCTAACTGTTGCTTCCTGACCTGCATACAAATTTCTCAAGTGGCAGATCAGGTGGTCTGGTATTCCCATCTCTTTCAGAATTTTCCGCAGTTTATTGTGATCCACACAGTCAAAGGCTTTGGCATAGTCAATAAAGCAGAAATAGATATTTTTCTGGAACTCTCTTGCTTTTTCTATGATCCAGCGGATGTTGGCAATTTAATCTCTGGTTCCTTTGCCTTTTCTAAAACCAGCTTGAACATCAGGAAGGGGATTACAAATGAATTCCACCCTATGGTTCAGGTTGTTCCAATTCTTTCTGAATAAACAGACTTGTATTGATCTTGGATGAAATCCTCTGGCTGCATGGGCCATAAATAAAAGCATTATTCCCTCCCAGGTATGCAAAGCTCCTCTTTCCACACTGCTCATCTCTTGGGCTTCACTAATAACTTGAGAAGCTAAGCAGGGGAAGTCCAGTGTCTGGAATTAGGATTCCTTCTCTTTCTTACCCTTAGATTACAGTGTTCCCTCCTCCCCAACTGTGTGATTAATTCAAAATTTGGCTTGCCAGACTAATATTCACTATTAACATGAATTTCTCTATTCACAAGAATATTTAGAATATATATAGTAAAGCATTACATACTATTTAAAGGATGTCTTTAACAAAAATTTTAAATGCTTTCTTTATCCATTCATCTGTTGATGGACATTTAGGTTGCTTCCATGTCCTAGCTTTTGTAAATAGTGTTGCTATGAACACTGGGGTGCATGTGTCTTTTTGAATTATGGTTTTCTCAGGGTATATGCCCAGTAGTGGGATTTCTGGGTTGTATGGTAGTTCTATTTTCAGTTTTTTAAGGAACCTCCATACTGTTCTCCATAGTGACTGTAGCAATTTACATTCCTACTAACAGTGCAATAAGATTCCCTTTTTCCACACCTTCTCTAGCATTTATTGTTTGTATATTTTTTGATGAGAGCATTATGACTGGTGTGAGATAATACTTTATTAGAGTTTTGATCTGCATTTCTCAAATAACAATATTGAGCATCTTTTCATGTCCCTCTTGACCATCTGTATGTCTTCTTTGGAGAAAGGTCTATATAGGTCTTCTGCCCATTTTTTGATTGGGTTTTTTTTTTTTTTCTTTATATTAAGCTGCATGAGTTGTTTGTATATTGTGGAGATTAACACCTGGTCAGTTACTTATTTTGTAATTATTTTCTCCCATTCTCAGGGGTGTCTTTTCATCTCATTTATGGTACATATAGACACTGGATCGGGGGAGGGGGGCTCTCCGGGTAGCTCAAATGGTAAAGAATATGTCTGCAAAGATGGAGACTTGAGTTTCATCCCTGGGTCAGGAGGAGCTCCTGGATAAGGGAGTGGCAACCCACTCCAGTATTCATGCTTGGAGAATTCCATGGACAGAGGAGCCTGGCAGGCTACAATCCATTGGGTTGCAAAGAATTGGACAGGACTGAGTGACTAACACACATGTAAACTGGAATGTTACTTATCCACAGAAAGGAATGAAATTGGGTCATTTGTGAGATGTGGATGGACCTAGAGTCTGTCACACAAAGTAAAGTAAGTCAGAAAGAGAAAACACACAAAAAAAATACTTGTATTAATGCATACATTTGGAATCTAGCCTCTTCACGTATCACTGCCTTATCATGGTGAAGGGGCTTGTGTAACTCAATGAAACAATGAGCTATGCCATGTAGGGCCACCTAAGACGGATGGATCATAGTGGAGAGTTCTGACAAAATATAATCGACTGGAGGAGAGAATGGCAAACCACTCCATTGTACTAGCCATAAGGAACCCATGAACTGCATAAAAAGGCAAGAAGATATGACACCAAAAGACTAGCTCCCCAGGTCAGAAGGTGTCCAATAAGCTACTGGGGAAAAGCAGAAGACAACTACTAATTTTCTGAGTCATAGAGAAAGCAAGGAAATTCCAGAACAACATCTACCTCTGTTTCACTATCTAAGCTAAAGCCTTTGACTGTGTTTATCATAACAAACTATGGAAAACTATTAAAGAGATTGGAATACCAGACCATCTTACCTGTCTCCTGAAAAACCTGTATGCAGATCAAGAAGCAACAGTTAGAAACCTGTATGGAACAGCTGATTGGTTCAGGATTGAGAAAGGAGTACAACAAGGTTGTTTATTGTCACCCTGTTTATTTAACTTATACATAGAGCACATCTTGTGAAATGCTGGGGTAGATGGCTTACAAGCTAGAATCAAGATTGCTGGAGGATATCAACCTCAGATATGTGGGTGATAGCACTCTAATGTCAGAAAGCAAAAAGGAACTAAAGAGCCTCTTGATGAGGGTGAATAATGAGGGTAAAAAAGCCAACTTAAAACTGAATATTAAAAAAAAAAAAAAAAGATCATGCATCTAGTCCCATCACTTCATGCAAACAGAAGGGGAAAATGTGGGGTCAGTGACAGATTTCCTCTTCTTAGGATCTAAAATCACCGCAGATGGTGACTGCAGCCATGGAATTAGAAGACAATTGCTTCTTGGCAGGAAAGCTATGACAAACCTCTACAGTGTGTTAAAAAGCAGAAACATCACTTTGCCAACAAAGGTCTGTATACTCAAGGCTATATCCTTTCCAGTAGTCATGCACGGATGTGAGAGCTGGACAATAAAGAAGGCTGAGCACTGAAGAATTGATGCTTTAGAACTGTGGCACTAGAGAAGACTTGAGATTGAGAGTCCCTTGGACAGCAGGGAGATCAAACCAGTCAGTCTTAAAGGAAATCAACCCTAAATACTCATTGGAAGTACTGATGCTGAAGCTGAAGCTCCAATACTTTGGCTTCCTGATGTAAGCATCTGACTCACTGGAAAAGACCCTGATGCTGGGAAAGGTTGAAGGCAGAAGGACAAGAAGGTGACAGAGGATGAGCTGGTTGGATGGCATCACCAATTCATGAACTTGGGCAAACTCTGGGAGATGGTGAGGGACAGAGAAGCCTGGCGTGCTGCAGTCAATGGGGTTACGAAGTGTTGGATGCGACTTGGCAACTGAACAAACAACAACAGCAACATGGAATCTAGAAAAAGGGTACAGATGATCCTATTTGCAGGGGATGACTAGAGTCGTAGCTGTAAAGAATAGATGTGTGGACACAGAGCAGGAATGGGGAGGTGAGGGAAATAAATTGAAAGATTAGGATTGACATATACACACTACCATGTGTAAAACAGATAGCTAGTGGGAAGCTGCTATGTTGCACAAGGTGCTTAGCTCAGTGCTCTGCAATGACCTAGAGGAGAGGGATGGGGGCAAGGGAGGTCCAAGAGGGAAGGGATGTATGTATACATATAGCTGATTTACTTTATTGAACAGCAGAAACTAACACAGCATTGTAAAGCAACTATACCCCAATATATTTTTGTAAATAAGTAAAAATTTAAATATCCTCACAGGAAATGCTTGTGAAAGCTTTCTGCAAAGAGTAAGTTATGTAAAAATCCACTCATTGAAATTTGGTATTTATTTTATTAATCACTTGATAAGAAGTTTGAATCTACCAGCTGTTTACCTTCTGAATTGGTGGACAATGAGGCCTTAAAGAAGAAGGAAGGGATTCTGTTACACATTCATATAGGATTGTGGGCTAAGGCAAATGCCTGTTGGTGGAATTCAGGAATTTAAGCAGCTTTCAGTATTTAAATAACACTGATATGGCAGCTAAATGGAAAAAAGTACTTGATGGAATATATATTGCTGAAGTTATCTCCATTCAATATAGCATTGTGAGTTGAAGAGATGTTTGGAGGGCTATTTTTATTTTTATATGCATAGTAGTGCTCATTTATATCATTGATAATACATAAATTTAAATGATTAATTTATTTATAAATGCTTTGGGGTGCTATTAAATAGTGAGAGATTAGTTTATTTTGTTTAGATTATCTCATGTCAAAATATAATTTGTAGTTTCTTGCAGTTCAGTTATTTAAGAGATTGTCCACTTGCAACCTAACATGGTATTTTCATGCTCTTTATATCTACTTGGGCATAGAAGTAGCTACTTTATTTTTAATATTTTTAATTTTTATTAATTTTTATTATACTTGCTTTCCAATGTTGTGTTAGTTTCTGTTGTACAGCCAAGTGAACCATTGAACATATATCCTTTTTTTGGATTTCCTTCCCAATTAAGTCACCACAGAGAATTAAGTAGAGTTCCCTTGTAAATTGCAAGGAAATGGTAGATCATTTCTCCTTTTCCCCGTTAATTCATGTGCTGGTAGCAAAACATTGGAGAAGGGAATGGCAACTCACTCCAGTATTCTTGTCTGGAAAATTCCATGCTTAGAAGAGCCTGGGGGCTACAGTCCATGGTGTTGCAAAGAATATGACTTGACTGAGCAACTAACACTTTCATTTTTACCAAAGCATACCTTTCTTTCAAATTATGGGACATGTTGTAAATAATGAGATTTGAAATGTGGAGAAAGGAAGATCTTCTAGTTGTATAATTATCTGTCTTATAAGTTTTATTGGAACTTGTAATTGAATTAGGCAAGCCTAGAATCAAGCTGCAGTTTACACATTTTCCCCCATGTTGTTTCCATTTAGTGGGAAGAAAACAGTGATTTTTATATTTTTCTTTTAAATGTACTTTTTAAAGCATTAAAATCTTACAGAATTTACTTTATATATATATATTTTAAATTCTGTATATATGTAAATCTCTATATGAATTTTATTTATAGAATAAAATGCACAGTATCTTTCTAAACTGCCTGCCATGCTTTAGCATGCTTAAGGATCAGACAGAGATCTTGTGCTGAGTGATGTTTCTTTATTTCAGGGTTAACTGTGTCTACTGTCCTTTTCGGTATCACAAGGTCTCTGTTGATATTCTGCATCCTTGTTAATTCTTCACAAACTTTGCACAAGATAATGTTGGAGACCATTTTAAGAACTCAGGTATTGTTCTTCCATATAAATCCAATAGGTAAGTCAGACACCAAATTTCTTAATGAATATGTCTTGTTAACACATTACATGCCTATTTACATTTTCATATTTGAAAATTCAAGAGATGCCTGGAAGAAAATCACTGTGTATGTTTATTCATTTTCTACAAAAATCTTCACAAATAATTTTTCCTACCAGAGAATATCTGAATATAGGAGCATATAAGCCTTTATTCCAATTTATGCATGTCTGTAAAAATATATGAATGTTTACTTTGCAGGATGATTTAGGAGTCCAATGAAACACCCAACAAATGATGAAAATGTGTTGAAATGTTTTTGACTAGTTGTTAAAACGTTGGCTATGTTACATAATGTTAAGCTAACTAAGAAGGACCATCTTCCAGGAACGTCTCTACAGAAGACAAGCTGTGTGTTTCTTTCTTTCATTGCCCATTCATTTCTAGGACCACAGAGCTCTGACATGCACTCATATTTTGAGTTTTACCTAAATGGTAATGTAAAATTAATTAAAATACAAGATCAGTGAAATGTAAGCATCCTCTTCAATAAAATTAACTGTCTAGTTTTACAATGGACTTTTGATTACATTAAAGATGTCTTGTGGTACCTAGCAGGAGGATCTTCATTATTAAGTAAGAAACACTCTTACTTAGGTTGGTTTCCCAACCTTACTTAGGAAGGTTTCCAGTGGTTGGTTCCCATACCCTGAGGCCTTCCACCTGTCTTGCTTCTGAAGGTGGCCTCCTGACCTGGGTTTCTATGAAGAGCTAGTTCATCAGCACACATACCACTCTGCTCAGTTGGTTAGACTTGTGCTGAGGCCCAGGGTGGCTTTGCTTTTGCAGGTCATGATTGACAGGGCCTGATGAGGCAAGGATGTGACTGGAGAGAGGACAGCAGTAGCCTTGGCCTGGCCATCAACTAGCTGCACAATCAAGGCCAAAGTAGGTAGATACTACGGGGCAGGCAAATCTCCAGGCAGGATGTTGTAACGGTTATAAGTATGGACTCTGGAGCCAACTTCCTGAGTTCGGTCCTGGAGATAGTTACTAATAGTAATAGCCAGTTATAGTTATTTTAATACTTATATGTTAGTTATTTAATTTCTCTGTGTCTCAGTTTCCTTACCTATAAAATGAGGATACTATTCACATCCTTAGCAATATCTTGATGTTGTGGGCATTAAGCAGGTTAATATATTCACAGCACTTAGCACAGGATCAGTGCCTAATGAACCTAAGTGAGGATGTTGACATGGTGTCTGGGAAATTCCCCTCCTGTGAAATGGGATTAACCACTGCCCTTCCTGTTTCACAAGACTGTTGTGAGGATTAAATAAGGCTGTTTAGTGCAGCATCTTGTGTACATTTATTCAACACATGTTCTTTAATCCAAGCACTGTAAGGAGAATGGTAAACTGCAGAGGCCCACACAATCTCATCTTATTACAAAACTGGAGTGAGGAAGTGATTGGAAGTTGTTGCTATTATGGCTGTGAACTAGCTCTACTTTTCTTGCTAATGGGGAACCTACAGTTGTAAATTTGGGAGCATCAAATGGGACTGTTATCAGTTATAATTTATGTTATCACAGCCTCTGAGTGCTTGTGACCACTGTTAACCAGGCTCTTGATGACCTGTAGGCATCTCCAAATGCTGATTTATTATTCAAGGATTTGGAACAAAGTTTAAATCTTTAAGGTCACTAATCCTAGAGCAGCAGGCATACCAGTGTGTATCTTGTCTCCCGCTCCTGTGTCTATTATCAGAACTTCATCCCTTCAAGAAAATAGAAGCTCAAATAAGTACAGCAAAGTTAGGCCCTAAGGTTTAGGGGCATTGGTTTTTTACTCTTTTAGTAGTATATTAAATTTAATTCTTTCCTGTGTTTATTTTCAAATGTAGAATTTGTGATAGATTGTCTTTGTTTCTGGTATGTGATGGCATGAAGAGAGAACCACGTAGAGTGGTATTACTTGTTACCAAGTTCAAGCTCGCTCTGCTCGCCTCACAATGCTGATAAGTCTTAACAGATGACGTGTTCATGCAAAGGAAAATGACTTTATTTGGAAACTTGGCAGACTTAGAAGATGGCAGACTGATGTCTCAAAATAACCATCTTATTGGAATCTGGATGCTTGGTTCTTTTATAGAACAGAGAGGAGAGAAGGCGAGGAAGTAAAGTCAAAAGGCCATTTATCTTGCACAATAAGAGGGTATTTGTTCATTTTTTTTCTTTTCTGCAGCCATTCACAGGTGGTGAGAGTCAGATTGTCTCCCTGTAAGCTGAAAAAAGCCATTTTCATTTAACATCCAGACAGAAGGGCAGGGTTCCCTGACCAAAGCAATGACCAGCAGTGGTCAAAGAAACACATCCAGCATGGAGTCAAAATTGGCTCCTCCCTGTTACAGTTCCTTTGATTTGCACCTCCCCTGTCTGGGGCCAGTGTCCTGTTCTTTTTCATCCTGAGTCTCCTCAGGGTGCAACACCCTTGCAGGGGTGGCTGCAGAGTCCTGATGGTTACAGCATCCTTTGTTTACTGATGTGACATGTGACATTTTTAGTTTATGCCAGATATTTACTGGAAATTTCCATATCCCCATATTGCAGCCTTAAGGATATACTATTATTGTGGATTCTGAGAAGGCAAATAAAATCAATGATAACTGATTCTTAGTCATTTAGTAATATTTCTGTTTTCCTGCCTACATCCCTGTGGTCTTAGATGCTTATTCGTAAGTCTGGGCTTGTCATACCTGGTATACCTCTGAAAACAGTGACTTATTAAGCCAGTAGTAAACTCACAACCTAGAAATGGCCACAATCCAAAATTTCGCAAAATGTGAGGTGCTGTGTGCCATCTGGAGGGAAAAAAATTACAAAGAGGTTATAATTATGTTTATTTAGAAAGTATCACTTGGCAAAATTAATCTTGATAATTAAAGCAAAATTGTTGTGACAATTAGGATTAACTTAGGTATTTTGCAATTGTTTATTTACTGATTTAACACTTGGAGTGAGCCTTAGATGGGATGGCTCTAAAGGGAAGGAACATTCTCAAATCCACCAACTCTTCCTGATACTGCCACAAGATCCCACAATTCTTTTAAAAATCAGGGCTCAGTTTCACTTCCCCACCCATTGCCATTTGGTGGTATTTTTGTTTCTCTTTAGGTATCATCCTATTTTGTCTTTCTTTTTGTCACTGACATTGGCTTATTTTATATGAATTTGTAATATATTAACTTTGTTGTTTTACCGCTAAATTGTGTCCTACTCTTTTATATTCCCATGGACTGCAGCCTACCAGGCTCCTCCATCCATGGGATTTTCCAGGCAAGAGTACTGGAGTGGGGTGCCATTGGGTCTATTGGAGACCTAATAACCTCAATGTATAGAGGTCACCTGGAAAACACTGAATAAATTTCTCAGGACCAATATTTTTTTAAGGCTATATCTCTGAAAGTCACAATGGAGATCTGTACTGAGTCCCTAGGGAAGCCCAATATATTAAATATTTAATACATATACTTTATTTTTTTTTAAGATTTATTTATTTATTTTTAGTTGCATTGGGTCTTTGTTGTTGCATGTGGGCTTTCTCTAGTTACAGCAAGCAAGGGTTACTGTTCATTGCAGTGACTTGGCTTCTCATTGTGGTGGCTTTTTCAGTTGCAGAGCTCAGGCTCTAGGCACATGGGCTTCAGTAGTTGTGGCGCACAGGTGTAGTTGCTCTGCAGCATGTGGAATCTTCCTGGACCAGGGATTGAACACATGTCCCCTATAATGGGGATACTGTACCACCAGGGAAGACCTGAAATACATATTCTTCAAAAATATTGTTTTTATTTGTTCATGAATTGTTTCTCTTAAAGTTCCTATCGAGCAAATGAGTAATTTCTCATATCCTGTTCTTGCAGGAACAATTTTGAATCGTTTCACCAAAGACATTGGGCATATGGATGAGTTACTGCCCCTGATATTTCTTGATTTCATCCAGGTAATGTATCAGTCCTGTCAGAGTTCTCACAGGGAAGAGCAGAGTGCCTGTTTCTCAAGGATTTTTCACAGGGGCTGAGGGTGGGCCTTTCAGCCTGGCAGTGTGTCCTGTTATCCTCAGTAAATGCTGTGTTTGTGAGAAAGAGGTGCAGTTCTGATTGGGAGGGTGAATTAACATAAGTAACCCCTGAGGCAAGAGTGTCTATACAGTCACGTCAAGGTTGGTCTGAAACAGTGACATGCTGGGTAAGTGGTTCTCCCTCTGCCTTCCAGGTGTCTGGTGTGGATTCCCTTTACTGTGGGCACATTTCATAATATGGAAATAATACCACTCATGGAAAGATAGCCTAGATTGACAAAATTATGCATTGTATTGGGTTTCCCAAGTGTCTCAGTGGTAAAGAATTCAGCTGCCAATGCAGGAGATGCAAGAGATGTGGATTTGATACCTTGGTTGGGAGGATGCCCTGGAAAAGGAAATGGCAACCCATTTCAGTAGTCTTGCTGAGAACATTCCATGGACAGAGGAGCCTGGTGGGCTATAGTCCATGGGGCTGCAGAGTTGGACACAACAGAGCACGAGCATGATGCATTGTACTCCCACAGGAGACAAGTATTTGTTGCACCATTGTATTTAGATAAAGCCAGGTGTGGTTACTTACAAAGAAAAGATTGGTTAAAAATAGGGTGAAAATAATTCTTTAACAAGAACAATGTTATTTAGGTGCTAAGTTATGTCCAACTCTTCTGTGACCCCATGGACTGCAGCCGGCCAAACTCCTCCTTCCATGGGATTTTTCAGGCAAGAATACTGGAGTGGGTTGCCATTTCCTTGTCCAGGGGATATTCCTGACCCAGAGATCAAACTCATGTCTCCTGCGTCTCCTGCATTGCAGACAGATTCTTACCACTGAGCCACCTGGGAATTTCAAGAAGGACAATCAGTTCAGTTCAGTCACTCAGTTGTGTCCAATTCTTTGTGACCCCATGAACTGCAGCATGCCAGGCCTGCCTGTCCATCACCACTCCCTGAGTTTACTCAAACTCATGTCCATTGAGTAGGTGATGCCATCCAACCATCTCATCCTCCTTCGTCCCCTTCTCCTCCTATAATCTTTCCCAGCATCAAGGTCTTTTCAATTGAGTCAGCTCTCTGCATCAGGTGGCCAAAGTATTGGAGTTTCAGCTTCAACATCAGTCCTTCCAATGAACACCCAGGACTGATGTCCTTTAGGATGAACAGGTTTGATACGCCTTGTAGTCCAAGGGACTCTAAAGAGTCTTATTCAACACCATAGTTCAAAAGCATAAGTTCTTCTGCGCTCAGCTTTCTTTATAGTCCAGCTTTCACATCCAATAATGACTGCTGGAAAAACCGTAGCCTTGACTAGACGGCCCTTTGTTGACAAAGTGATGTCTCTGCTCTTTAATATGCTGTCTAGGTTGCTCATAACTTTCCTTCCAAGAAGTAAGCATCTTTTAATTTCATGGCTGCAATCACCATCTGCAGTGACTTTGGAGCCCAAAAATATAGTCAGCAACTGTTTCCCCATCTATTTGCCATGAAGTGATGAGACCAGATGCCATGATCTTAGTTTTCTGAATGCTGAGTTTTAAGCCAACTTTTTCACTCTCTTCTTTCACTTTCATCAAGAGGTCTTTAGTTCTTCACTTTCTGCCATAAGTGTGGTGTCATCTGCATATCTGGGGTTACTGATATTTCTCCTGGCAATCTTTATTCCAGTTTGTGCTTCATCCAGCCCGGCATTTCTCATTATGTACTCTGCATGTAAGTTAAATAAGCAGGGTGACAATATACAGCCTTGATGTATACTGGTGTATATTTGATGTATACAGCCTTTTCCTATTTGAAACCAGTCAGTTCTTCCATGTCCAGTTCTAACTGTTGCTTCTTGACCTGCATACAGATTTCTCAGGAAGCAGATCAAGTGGTCTGGTGTTCCCATCTCCTTAAGAATTTTGCACAGTTTATTGTGATCCATACAGTCAAAAGCTTTGGCATAGTCAATAAAGCAGAAGTAGATGTTTTTCTGGAACTCTCTTGCTTTTTTGATGATCCAAATGTTGGCAATTTGATCTCTGGTTCCTCTGCCTTTTCTAAATCCAGCTTGAACATCTGGAAGTTCATGGTTCATGTACTTCATGTTGAAGTCTGGCTTGGAGAATTTAGAGCAAATGTGCGGTAGTTTGAGCATTCTTTAGCATTACCTTTCTTTGGGATTGAAATGAAAACTGACTTTTTCCAGTCCTGTGGCCACTGCTGAATTTTGCAGATTTTTTGGTGTGAGTGCAACACTTTCACAGCATCATCTTTTAGGAGTTGAAATAGCTCAGCAGAAATTCCATCACCTCCACTAGCTTTGTTTGTAGTGATGTTTCCTAAGGTCCACTTTACTTTGCATTCCATAATGTCTGGCTCTAGGTGAGTGATCACACCATCCTGATTATCTGAATAGCAACTTTATTTGGAAACTTGGCAGTCTGAGAAGATGGCAGACTAATG
Organism: Bos indicus; assembly: GCF_029378745.1. Taxonomy (NCBI): domain Eukaryota; kingdom Metazoa; phylum Chordata; class Mammalia; order Artiodactyla; family Bovidae; genus Bos; species Bos indicus. The sequence continues at coordinate 72,835,965 of NC_091771.1, forward strand.
TCTCAAAATAACCATCTTATTGGGGTCCAGATGCCAGGTTCTTTGATAGAACATAGAGGAGAAGAGGTGAAGAAATAAAGTTAAAAGGCCATTTATCTTGCAAATTAGGAGGAGATTCATTTATTTATTTTTTTTCTTTTCTGCAGCCATTCACAGGTGATGACAGTCAGATTGTCTCCGTGTGAGCTGGGAAAAGCCACTTTAGTTTAACATTCAGGCAGAGGGGCAGGGTTCCCTGACAAAAGCTATGCATAGCAATATGTGGCTCTAGGTGAGTGATCACACCATCATGGTTATCTGGGTCATGAAGATCTTTTTTTATATAGTTCTTTTCTGTATTCTTGCCACCTCTTCTTAATATCTTCTGCCTCTGTTAGGTCCATACCATTTCTGTCCTTCATCGAGTCCATCTTTGCATGAAATGTTCCCTTGGTATCTCTAATTTTCTTGAAGAGATCTCTAGATGAAAATCATTTCAGGAAATGTCCTTCATTTTGTAGGCATATTTTCTTTTCACGAGTTGATTGCTCAGCCTTAAGGTGTCTTTAAAAAAAGACAATGAGAGAAAGACCTACAGGAATACCCACTATCCAGCCTCTGTCTGTGAACTTGAGGTTTTAAGGAATGATGTTGAGTCATCTTAGATCTCATCCCCACATTCAGTATTGTTGTTCATATGGAGTGTTTTTTGTTTTGTTTTTTTCCGGTTATTTAATTCTGTCTCCATTTCAGTGATTAAGCATGTGGGGAATTTACTTTTTCTTTCCAAGTGTTAATTTTGAAAAAGAAGTGCATGTATCAAAAGCTGCACATAGAAATGCTGCAGTGAACATTTGCCTTCAGACAGCATAGCCTGTGGGCAATGATTCCACTGTTACCAATGAGAACTAAGCTGAGACTCAGAGGCAGAGAACTTCTATTGCAAAGATGTTTATTTTTCTTTCTCTTCTGTAAACTTATTTTCTAAATGTGTCCTGTTGGATTTAGCTACATAATTTATCCCCAGAAACAATTTTTTCCTAAAACAGTGTCACGTTTTGATGGTGATTGTGAATTACTTTGAAAGGATTTTGTGAAAGATTCTGTTTCTTTGCTACAGCAAGGTAGGCCAAGGTTGGTTTTCCAGTGTGTGCTTAGAATATTCTGTCATAATCAAAATTCATAACATATTTTTAGATGACATGTAGATGCTACCTTGGAGAAGGCGATGGCACCCCACTCCAGTACTCTTGCATGGAAAATCCCATGGATGGAGGAGCCTGGTAGGCTGCAGTCCGTGGGTTGCGAAGAGTTGGACATGACTGAGCAACTTCACTTTCACTTTTCACTTTCATGCATTGGAGAAGGAAATGGCAACCCACTCCAGTGTTCTTGCCTGGAGAATCCCAGGGACGGGGGAGCCTGATGGGCTGCCATCTGTGGGGTCGCACAGAGTCGGACATGACTGAAGTGACTTAGCAGCAGCAGCAGATGCTACCTGACTTCAGCAGGGAATATTCTCATTGAAGAGGAGAGAATATTCTAGTCGAGCTGTTTTCCAGTCCCTCTTCTACCACTCGTAGTTCACTTATCTTGAAGTTTGGTGGAGGCATCCTGTAGTTCATTAGAAGTAAGAATCTCCCCTTTGAGAGACTGACCTGGGATGAGCATGGAGCCTGTATTTTCCTCACTGAGCAGGCAGTAGTTGAATCTTTGAAAATAACAATATTTCCCAGAGAGAGGGAAGCATTTTAGGACCTAATATCAGAAGCTTATGGAACCCTTGATATTCAGAGAGGAAGCAGAGAGAGAAGGGAAGTACAGAAGGCACATGATGAACAGCAAGGACGAGAGAAGGAGATGCGGTACAGACCCGAGGAAGGACAGGTGTGTTCAGTGCAAACGAGAAGGTGAGTCCGTGGAAACCTGTTGGTTGATTTGAAATCAGGAGGCATCTGATGACCTGAGGAGAAGATTTCAGATGGGAGGAGTTAAAGAGCAAAGGGCTGCAAATCCAGGAGGCATGGAGGGAGTTGAGGTTAAGACAGGCTGGAAGGAGTTTGAATGAATCAGAAGAGAGGCCCATCTGGAATGTAGGAGCTAAGGAGGTGTTGCTAGTTGTTTGAGATTTTAGTTTTTGGGAGGGGAGTATGAGCAATGGTTCGTGGTTTTTCCCTCTCTTCCGTCCTTCCCTTCAACAAGCAAGCATTGAGGCCGTGAGGTACAGGGGGTGACTCACAGGGGTGAGTCAGGCACAAAGCCCTCCCATCATGGGTCTCTTCCAGTCCCCCAGGGAAGGAAGACATCCAGAGATTCACCCCTTGATAGCTTTGGAATCCTAATTGTGGGAGCTCTGTGGAGGAAGTCCTGGAAGGCAAACTGGATGTGGAGGCTGGAGGCAGTTAGGGAGCCTGGTCCAGGAGGTGGCAGAGCTTCTAGGAGGTGACCTTTGATCCCAGATGAGAGGGAAGGCTGCTGCTGTGGATGGTGGGGCTGGAGGTGCTGCTGGTTCCTGTGTGAGAACCAGTCTTTCTATCACCAGCTGAGAGGGGGGAAGGGAAAAGGCTGGAAGGGGGTTGTTCAATTTTGTTTTAAAGGAATTAGTTCATGCCGAGTGTTTTCAAGCTCATTTATGATGGTTCTGCTTCTCCTTCGTGTATATGATAAACCTTAGATGATTCTTGATCATTTATGTTACTTCTAAAGAGTATATTTCATATACTTTTCCTCATTTAATTCCTTCTCATTCCCATAAATGATAGCTCAGATAATTTATTTAATATTTTGTAATAGTGATGCCAAGTGTGGCTAAAGAAAACCCTGGGTTCTGAGTAGTGGGTCTACACTTCAGGACAGAACATCTACTCAGACATTGTCATTCAGAGACCACATCCCACCAGAAGGCGATCATGGGTTTGTGCACCATCCTGTACACTGACTCTTACAGATACCAGATATGTCACCTGTTCAGTCACATTATAGTTGTTGGGCAAATTGGAGCTGTTCACCATTTCAAAAAGGATGAAGGGAAAGCAGCATAAAAAATCAATTTATGTAGTGTGATTCCACCTGATAGTCATTTATGATGGCAACAGCTTTAAAGTGCAGTGGTGTGGGGAGCCCTGCAGTTTCCCTTTCCAAGCTTGAATCTGAGCTCTCCCTCTTCCTGTCTTTCCCCAACAAAGCCAGTTTCCTCTCAGTAAAATTGACAAAATAATACTAACTCCATAAATGTTGTGGGAAGACAAAATGAAGTTGTTTTAATATTATTCTTTGCATAACATCTAAATGCATGTTGAGCACTAAGTAATGGGTAGTTATTTTTAAAACATCGTATGTGTTTTTAAGTGAGAAAAATTGTCTTGTGACACTGGCATTATGTTGCATTACAGTTATTGTCAGACACAGTTTCTAGGCCCATAAATACCATCTCATCAGTTTGTATTACAGAGATTCTAGGTTTGTAATTCTTGAAAAATTTAATGGACACTTTCTTGTATAGACTCACAGAATACAAATCAGTTGTTTTCAAAACTGACAATTGTGCATTGAATACAGATTAATCTGAATACAGATTAATGTAAGTTTCATACAGTTTCCCAAAGTCCCACATAACATTGAGTAAGGAGTCTCAATTATGTATAGTTCTTTTCATTGAAATCATCTCCTTTTAGAAGTCTTCCTACTAGTAAAACAAGTGAAATGAAAGTAAGATGTGGAAGTTAGAGTTAGGCATTTTAATTATCCTTCAATTAAAAATAAATAAAAAATACTAGAAAAATCATGCATTAAATTTCAAAAAATTGGGACTGCTTTGAGCATGAGAAGATGCACACAGCTGCCCTCAGCAAAATGCTGTAATTTACTGATGAAAACTGAATTGCAAAAACCTTTCTTCTTCACATACCCCTCATTCAGGAAAAGAAAATAACAACAGCAAGAACAACAAAAAATAAACAGCTTGGCTGAGCATAAATAACTGACTCTTCATGTTCTTTCCCACTTCATGGATCACAGCCATATTTTGGTGAAGGGGCTTGTGTAACTCATGAAGCTACAAGCCATGCCATGCAGGGCCACCTAAGCTGAATACATCATCATGAATAGTTCTAACAAAATGTGGTCCACTGGAGGAGGAAATGACAAACCACTCCAGTATTCTTGCCATGAGAACCCCATGAACAGTATGAAAATGCAAAAAGGTATGACAGTGGAAGATGAGCCCTCCATGTTAGAAAGTATCCAATATGCTACTGGGGAAGAGCTAAGGGGAATTACTAATAGCTCCAGAAAGAATGAAGTGACTGGGCCAAAAAGGAAATGATGCTCAGTTGTGGATAAGTCTGTTGGTGAAAGTAAAGTCCAATGCTGTAAAGAACAACATAGCATGGGGACCTGGAATGTTAGGTCCATGAATCAAGGTAATTGGATGTGATCAAAAAGGAGATGGCAAGAGTGAACACTGACATCATAGGAATCAGTGAACTAAAATGGAAGGGAATGGGTGAATTTAATTCAGATGACCATTGTATCTGTTTCTGTAGGCAAGAATCCCTTAGAAGGAATGGAATAGCTCTCATAGTCAACAAGAGTCTGAAACGCAGTGCTTGGGTGCAAACTCAAAAATGACAGAATGATCTCAGTTCATTCCCAAGGCAAATGATTCAACATCACAGTAATCCAAGTCTGTGCCTCAACTACTTATGCCAAAGAACCTGAAGTTGACCAGTTCTATGAAGACCTACAACACCTTCTAGAACTAGTACCAAAAAAAGATGTCCTTTTCATCACAGGGAATTGGAATGCAAAAGTAAGAAATTAAGAGATACATGGAGTCACAGGCAAGTTTGGCCTTTAGAGTACAAAAGGAAGCAGGGCAAATGCTAACAGAGTTTTGTCAGGAGAATACACTGGTCATAGCAAGCACACTCTCTGGCAACACAAGGGACAGTTCTAACTATGGGCATCACCAAATGATCAATACTGAAATCAGATTATGTCCTTTTTAGCTAAAGATGGAGAACCTCTATATAGTCAGCAAAAACAACACCTGGAGCTGACTGTGACTCTGATCATGAGCTCCTTACTGCAAAATTCAGGCTTAAATTGAAGAAAGTAAGGAAGACCACTAGGCCATTCAGGTTTGACCTAACTAAAATCCCTTATGGATATACAATGGAGGTGACGAATATATTCAAAGGATTAGATCTGGGAGACACAGTGCTAAGAAGAGGTGGTAAGAATACACAGAAGAACTATACAAAAAAATCTTCATGACCCAGATAACCATGATGGTGTGATCACTCACCTAGAGCTAGACATCCTGGAATGTGAAGTCAAGTGGGCCTTAGGAAGCATCACTACAAACAAAGCTACTGAAGGTAATGGAATTTCTTGAGCTATTTCAAATCCTAAAAGATGATACTGTGATAGTACTGCACTCAATATGCCAGCAAGTTTGGATAATTCAACAGTGGCCACAGGACTGGAAAATGTCACTTTTCACTCCAGTCCCAAAGAAAGGCAATGACGAAGAATGTTCAAACTGCCACACGGTTGCACTCATCTCACGCGCTAGCAAAGTAATGCTCAGAATTCTACAAGTCAGACTTCAACATATGTGAACCATGAAGTTTCAGCTGTTCAAGCTGGATTTCGAGAAGGTAGAGGAACAAGAGCTCAAATTGTCAACATCTGTTGGATCATATAAAAAGCAAGAGAATTCCAGAACAAAGTCTACTTCTGCTTTATTGATTATGCCAAAAACTTTGACAGTGTGGATCACAATAAACTGTGGAAAATTCTTCAAGAGATGGGAGTACCAGGCCAATTTACTTGCCTCCTGAGAAATCTGTATGCAGGTCAAGAAGCAACAGAACTGGACATGGAATAGCAGACTGTTTGCAAATTGGGAAAGGAGTATATCAAGGCTATATATTGTAACCCTTTATTGTAACCCTGCTTATTTAACTAATATGCAGAGTACATCATGTGAAATGCTGGGCTGGATGAAGCAGAGCTGGAATCAAGATTGCCAGGAGAAATATCAGTAATCTCAGATATGCAGATGACACCACCACTATGGCAGAAAGTGAAGAACTAAAGAGCCTCTTGATGAAAGTGAAAGAGGAGAGTGAAAAACTTGGCTTAAAGCTCAACATTCAGAAAACGAAGATCATGGCATCTGGTCCCATCACTTCATGGCAAATAGATGGGGAAACAATCCATTGTTTCAGTGACAGACTTTATTTTCTTGGGCTCCAGAATCACTGCAGATGGTAACTGCAGCCATGAAATTAAAAGACACTTACTTCTTGGAAGGAAAGTTATGACCAACCTAGACAGCATATTAAAAAGCAGAGATATTACTCGGTCAATAGAGGTCCATCTAGTCAAAGCTATGGTTTTTCCAGTAGTCATATATGGATGTGAGAGTGGGACTATAAAGAAAGCTGAGCACTGAAGAATTGATGCTTTTGAACTGTGGTGTTGGAGACGACTCTTGAGAGTCCCTTGGACTGCAAGGAGATCTAACAAGTCCATTGTAAAGGAAATCAGTCCTGACTATTCTTTGGAAGGACTGATGTTGAAGCTGAAACTCCAATACTTTGGCCACTTGATGGGAAGATTTAACTCATTGTTAAAGATCCTGATGCTGGGAAAGATTGAAGGCAGGAGGAGAAGGGGATGACAGAAGATGAGGTGTTTGGATGGCATCACGAACTCGATGGCCATTAGTTTGAGTAAGGTCTTGGAGTTGGTAATGGACAGGGAAGCCTGGCGTGCTGCAGTCCATGTGGTCACAAAGAGTTGGACATGACTGAATGATTGAACTGAACTGAACTGAATATTTACCATACATTACAACCTGATAGGATTTATTACTCATTTTATAGTATTTCCCATGTAAGTTAACCAATCAAATAAATGCAATTAGTTTAATATCTCTCCTTGGGATGTTTCAGGAGCCCTCTGAAGCAAGCCGAAGTTAGCTAGAGGACAAAGGAACTTCAACAGAATTCAATTTAGAAAGTTTTGTCAAAGAAATCAGTCAAAAGGGTTTAGAACATTCTGTCACATTTAGTCAAGGCTGATGGGTCTATCACTTAGCTTGCTGATACACCACAATGGGCATATATATGGAGGCTCATGATTGAGTAAAAGTTGACTCCGCCATTTGGACATAGTTGGGTCTAACCAATTTTCCTATGGCTGTGTCATTCCTAAGAAAATCCATTTATCCAACTGATGGTAATCCAGTTTTAGAAAATCCTCATCATGCATAGCTCTTCAGTAATTTTTTTCATACCTTCTTCTACTTAAAACACATCTTAGTTTCCCTAAAGTATGTTCCATAATCAGGTACATTTCTTGTTGACAAATTTGTAACAGAAAACAGTCTTTTTTACCTCTAGTAAACCTAAGTGCAACAGAAGTATTTATACTTATTGATGGTTCTAAAGACATGTCTTTGTTACCAGATATGAATTTAATACTGAATATTTCCCAGTTCATATGAAACTGAAATTCGTTGTTTAATTTAGAATTATTTGATTTGTAAGTGCTTACTTTTCTTTAACTCAATTAAATAGAGCTCATTTATAAATTAATCTCAAAAATATTATCCAGAGACAAAGACATACTAAGACATACACATATTCAGACAGACACAAGACAAGATCTAGCTTCATTTCTAAACTTAGTCATGAATTAGATATTACAATATAAAATTCGCTAACTTATAAATTACAGTTGGAATAAATAAAATTTTTAAAAGCTTTTCCCCTAAGTTTTAGGAGTTGAAGATGGTCTGGATAAGTGTTCCTGAGAGCCCTGGTGTCAAGACACAGGGAATGAAAATCAAGTTCTAACACAGTGGCCGCAGGTCTAAACCAAATGGTGGCCACACAAAGCAAAATGGCCATCACAAATCACAACACAGAACACAGAGTATAAAACACACACATAGACCTGTCAGTGCTAATCAGACCTTCCCTTAAATATAAGGTTACAGTCTCTCAGAAAACCTCCTATAGAGACACACAACTTCAGATCCAAGTACTAACAGAGTAAATGAAAATATCTCAGGTCTTTAGAGATTTCAAGGGGAGGAAAGGAAGCCAGGTTGAAAAAAAAGGGAGGAGGAGGCGGGAGAGGGGGGCGAAAGGGGTGGCCTTACAGATGTCTCCTGCCACCTGCAGATACACAGGCATTACGGGACTTTACCCTTGGCCACCAGGGAAGGGAGGACTGGAACTCGGCCCTACCAGAAACCAGAACAGACCAAAACAGAACCAGAATTCGAGTTCTCTGCCAAGAGGAGGTTATCAGCCTTCAATTCTCAGCTCAGGCTGAGGCCCATTGACCAGATTCCTGCATCCAGGACTGGGGGACTAGAAAAAAAAGGGATAGGATAGGAAGGGTTAAGGAGAGGAAAGAGAGAAAGAAGGGGAGAAAAATCAGTAAATGTTCCTGTTCCTTACCTGGTTGGAGCATTCTGGCCAGTTTTCTGTGTCAGGAGAAGACAAGGGACAAGAGTCCCACTTGTGGCCACTGGGTCTGGTCCGTTGGCAGGCAAGCTGATCCCTGAGTACCCCGAGTGGCCAGGATGTCAATCACAGCAAAGAAGAGACCCCACCATAGTTGCCATTTGTTTCAAGAAGGGGGACCCTTTCCAGGGCAGGAAAGTGGGCTTTTGTGTAACACTCGGAAATGAATTGTCTGAGGAGACGCATGTGCTGACAAAGAGCAGCACAAGAGATTTTATTGGGAAGGGGTACCCGGGCAGAGAGCAGTAGAGTAAGAGAACCCAGGAGAACTGCTCTCTCAAATGACTTTTTGTTTAGATACTATTTTCACCTTCTGCCAACTTCTATAAAGGACTTGAGATAGCTGGCAATAAAAGCTTCACAAATGTGTATACATATAATTGTAAACCATACAATGTTTAAATATATATATAATATTCAATCCACAATGAGAGTAGATATACTATTACCTACAAGTAGATGTTATAGACATCCTCTTTGAATTGCTTCAGAATTTAGGGCCATGAAATCTGAAGGATGTGACCTAACTTTGGAGCTCTGAGAGCATTAATAATAGGTTTTCAATGATTATCTGAGGAAAATGCATCAGCTCACTTCCTGTGGAGCCCTTCATTTTTATTTTAACTCTGCTTCCCAGGTTATCTGCCAGACTGGGCTTAGTCTTAATAGGCCCTCCTGGGGAGAGCCAGATTATTGAAACTGATGAATGTTACCCATCAAATGATGTGAGTCTGCTAAAAAAGCTGTAATTTGGATGTTTTATTGTCATTTTAGTAGGTTTTTTTGACAACCAACAATGACAAGCCAAGTGACTTAAGACCAGGCACAGAAGGAGCTGGTAGGACCCCCCTCCCACCATGAGCGTGAAAGTTGTAGCTGTTGGAATGCATACTTAATGCAATGGCTGTAAGCAATTGTTCATCTGTAGGTCTAATAGGAGAGCAGTCAGTCAGGCCTATCTTTCCCCACTTATGACTGGAATGTATTCCTTCAGAATCCATCCTCTTCACTCTGGGTTTTACTTTGATACCATGGCAGGTGTGGGAGAAACAGGAAAAGCTCATGGGTCTCCATCCAGATGATAGAGTTTGGTTCCCAAGGGCTCCTGGACACAGAGTCACAGTTCTGGATGTTTCCTCCTCCTTCCAGGCTCCTCCTGCCTGCAGCTGTGGCTCTGGGATTCCCTGAGTACAAACTGCTCCTGTCTTTCTCCTTGACCTGCAGTCCTTCCTGGGAAAACTTAGGACAACCACTTACCATTCCATCTTTATATCATATCTGTAAATGGAAATGAAGTTTTTGCTTTTCTCATTCAGAAGATGGTTGTGAAGATACTCTGAGAAAACTGATCAGGAAGAGTTGTGAAATGATAACCCAAATCTCTGTGATACAGACATTACCCCCATAATCCATCCTGCAGAGACACACCTGGGCCAGTTGCCCTGGGTCACAAGGTGGGGAGGTCCTGGTGCAGAGAGGACACAGACCAACCAGTGTTAACTCAGACAAGCATCTCAGCCTTCTCATCCCAGCTCCTTTTTGGTCAAAATTTCCATCAGTTGTAATTGCTGGTTGCAAATTATTCTTGCCACTCTTTGTTTGTTAAACCACTCTGTAAATTTCAGCTATAAGTCTCTTCTTAGAATTATCTAAAAATGTTCCCGAATTCTTCCCTGTGTTTTCCCAGCACTCTCAGCCTTGTGCTGATCACTATGGATTTGTCTCCACCTGAGATCACAAACTTCAGAGGTCTTGGACCAGACTAAATCTGCACATCCCTCCCCCCCGACCCCATTGTATAGCAGGCAGACACTAAGTGTTGATTGCATTCTTATTGCTTGATGCTGAAAAGTAAAGGTATCATACTTTTCCTGCTAAAGATGGATACTTATATCAGTGTCAACCAATGATTTCATTTTCTATTCTACCTACTGTCTTTTTAGACCAAGATAATTTCCCAAGATAAAATCACCTCATGGGATAATGTGATGATTAAGAGAATGTTCATGGAACTCTTAGCACAGTGCCTTACATACAGTAAATACTTGGTAAATGGGATCTGCTGTTGTTAAAATCATTAGCCTTGGGAATTTTAAATACTTAGTATAATGATAGAAAGATGACTGTCTATTGGGAGCAAGCTTAAATATGTCATAAAGGCTCATTACATGGGCTTCCCAGCTTCATGACTTAGGCTTTGCAGTGTCCATCAAGTTGATTTCATCTCTCTGAGCCTCACTCTCTCCATCTGTAAAATGAGATAATACTGTTACTAGATAGAGCTATTGTGAGGATTAATGAGTTAATACATGTGAAGCTTTGAAGGTGTAGCCCTGTACACAGTCAACACTCAGTAAATATTAGCTATGGATAGAAAATCTAGAAAGAGGAATCCCTACTTCCAGAGATCAACATTTAAGTTTTGTCTTGTCCTACTTTTCTGGACACTGAATTTGTAATTAACCACTTCTTTATCCCTCCATGCATAGCTGAGACATCTGGATTCCTCACCTGTGATACCTGCTCCCTCATCTTTTGAATAATACCTGCTGACTCCAGATAGTTTGGGATTCAACTCCTACTCTCTGAACTTCAAATATTCTCATTTGTTAAAACTAGTAATGCCTGCCTCATAGGGCTACTGAGTATATCACAAGAGCTGATACCTAAAAAGTTCTTATCATCGTATTTGGCACATACACTAAATATCATGAGGACCACTTATAATTTTATTTCTTTGGAAGGGAAAGCATTCCCTGATGTTACAACCAGTCTTTTCAAGGAAAGGAGTTTGATCCCAACAGAACGAACTGTTACAGTTTATCTTTGAAAAGTATCCCTCATAAGAAGTCTTCTGTATCTGTTTTCACTATTTCAGACATTTCTGCTTGTGGTTGGTGTGGTGGGAGTGATGGTGGCTGCGATTCCTTGGATTGCTATACCTATGGTTCCCTTTGGCATCATTTTCTTTGTGCTCCAGTGGTATTTCTTTAGGACATCACGAAATGTGAAACGCCTGGAATGTACAAGTGAGTACCAGGGCTCTCAGGTTGGGATGGCTATGTAGAATGGCTCCATTTACGCCGTAATTCACCAGGCCTCTGGAATTCTGCAGATTTTGTCTTCTGGAATTTCTCACCAAGTCAACATTAGGTTGAACATACTGGCCACTGTGAGTCAGTGTGGTCCTTAAGGCAAATGGAACTGATGGCAGTTCAGCTGCAGTTTTGCATTTTAGCACAAGGAGTATGGATGTGAGCACAAGGACAGGGACTGTTTCTGTCTTGTTCATGACACACTTCCTAACACAGAGTATCCACTCTATAAATACTTTTATTAAAAATATTTCATCATGTTGGAACTAATGTAGAAGGAAAATAGAGATTTTTTTCTTCTCCTAAAGTTACCAGAAATGACAAGGAAAGGAAATGATTAGGAAAAGGAAAGGAAACCTCAGGAAATATGTGTCAGAAGTGATAGATTTGAAAAATACATTTTTCACATGTTTAAGTAAGTTGCAGTTGTTAAATGTATTGAAAAAATACATGGTAGTCACTCAGTCATGTCCGACTTTTTGCGACCTCATGGACTGCAGCCCACCAGGCTCCTCTGTCCATAGAATTTTCCAGGCAAAAATACTAGAGTGGGTAGCCATTCCCTTCTCTAGAGGATGTTCCTGACCCAGGGGTTGAACCCAGGTCTCCTCCATTGCAGGTGGCTTCATTACTGTCTGAGCCACCAGTGAAGCCCTGTTGAAAAGATAATCCCTGTTATTTGCAGGCTTGCTCTTTATCATTACTAATATTTGGGGTGATTCCACACTGTTTATGGTCCCACCTTCCTCAAAGTCATTCATATAAATGATGCTGAAAATAATCCCTTAGGAGGACACAGGAGGGGGATCTGTTCAGTGTGCATTTAGTTTATTACTCCACTCAAATTCCTAGTTGCAGAATAATGGGGAGCAGGGACTTCCCTGGTGGTCCTGTGGGTATGACTCTGTGTTTTTGTTGCTGGGGCACAGATTCAGTCCCTGGTCAGGGAACTAAGAACCTGCAAGGTGCAGCAAAAAAAAAAAAAAATAGAATAATGGAAACACATTTTATGATTAATCATTCTATTCTACAGGTAATCACAGATGATGAAATAATTGAATTTATCTCATTAATGCACATATTTCATCAATATTAAAAAATAATGAAAGTAGAATTGTTATATATTTTTTTAAAAGTTATAAACAGTTGACAGAGAGTTTTGCCTGAGGAAGGGCCATTTCCCATCCATATGGAAGTGGAGAGAAGGGCACCTCGTGAGAATTTTTTTAAGAAGAAGTACAGGACTTTCTCAATATTTGATCTGAAGAGTCTTAGTACTTTGGCACCTGTGGAATATTTGAGTTTTCTTGCACCCTAGTAGGCTGCAATAAGCTAGACAATAAATTCAATCTAGGTTCCCCATTTCCACACCCCAGATAACCACATGTGGTGGCCAGTTGATTAGAACTGTTTATATTCTCTCTCTAGGTGGTGGGTCTGTGTCATAAATAGTAACATTGCTGTTTTCTCTAGTATATTTTAGGACTTCCCAGGTGGCTCAGTGGTAAAAAAAAAAAAAAAAATCTGCCTCCCAATGCAGGAGACGCAGAAGAAATGGGTTCAGTCCCTGGGTTGGGAAGATTTCCTGGAGGAGCAAATGGCAACCCACTCCAGTATTCTTTCCTGGATAATCCCATGGACAGAGGAGTCTGACAGGTTATAGTCCATGGGGTCGCAAAGAGTCGGACACTATTGAGTGACTGAGTGAGTGAGAGTATATCTTAAGGTTACTGCTAGAGCCACCAGCCAAAAGGACATGTGACTGCCATGGCCAGAAGGCATAAGTCAGCTTCAGCCTTGTGCTCTGAAGGATTACTGACGTCCTGAGGTTTAGTTTCAGATCCTACTGCCTAACTGCCTCTGGAAGCTTAGGTTGACACTTTCATCTTAATGACATATTGGCAGCTGATTATAAGGGGGTTTTGGGGGGCACGTTTTTGCATAAGAGAGCATAGCAATGGTCAGTCATGGACAAGTGCATAAAACCAACATGACATTTGGTTGCCTTTCTCTAGTCCACTTTTTGCTTTTGGCAGTGCCTGAATTAGGAAGCCATATCCAAATTCTGTCTGGAAATGTGCTGGGATCAACTAGCACAATGTCTGCCAGAGGCATTGTTGGGGAGGGTTAGCACATGTGTCAGGTGTATTAGTACTAATTAGTTCTAATTAGTACCATGGATCTTTAAGTCTGCTGTTTTAAGGAGTTCTCACACTAGATTCCCAGAATCTTGGTTCAATCTCAGGTGCTTAATAAGATGTGCAGTAACAGTGAAGGCTGTTGGGTGTTAGCTGAGTAAGATTTGAGGGTTTTCTGAACATAAATAACAAAATCTGGAGAAAAATTCTCATTATCACACATGGATATCCTTCACCCTGATTATTCTCTGTGTGACACACTGCTGTTGTTATTAAAAGCACAACCTTGGGAATCAGAAAGTTGGGTCTCACACCCAGGTCTATCACCTAGGTTGGTTGAAATAGTTAATCTTGGGCAGTGAATGCTCTTAATCCCTCAGTCTCTGGAGTTCTCATGAGGATTTCTTGAATCGATACTTGTAAAGTACTTGCTGGCCATGACCAAAGGCACTGGACCCTTGAACATGAGGGAATCAAGAACTTACTCACAACAGGTCTCACATGGCTTGAATGATAATCTGGCAGCATGGCTTTCATTCCAGGGTCCCCTTGCTGGCAAAGATCTGTAGTCCTGGTGGGGTGTGTCCCCAGGTGTCTTCAGGGTTGTGGGAAACACAGGCATTAGTCATGTGAACTCGGGTTACATGTGTCTGTGACTGTGGGCTGATGCCATGGCTGTGACATAGTCTGCTTCAGGACTTGTGGGCTCAGTGCTTGTGGGAAAAAGATATTACTTTGGGCAACATAACAACAGAGTCTTACATCCCCTCTTCCTTATTTTAGCTAATTTTCTTTGCAGACCCTCCAGTTCACTTATCCTGGCATCCTGCTCAGCCCTAAATGGGATTTGAGAGAAACAGGATGGCTTTTCATGGGTCCAGATTCCCCCAGCCTGTAACTCTTGGGCATGAGGTGAGGTAGGTGATAGGGTATTTGGTTCCCAGGTGTTCAAGGCTGAGATGACACCTGGTTTCTAAAGTCTACCCTGCCCTCCATCCCTGCTGGAGAGAATCAGCTGCACTTTGATCTCCTGACAAGGGAAGCAGATGAGGGAGGTCAAGGTGCTTAGTTCACTCCAGGACTCTCCCTGGGGGAATAGCCACAGCTGCTTCCTGCTCAGAAGCCTTGTCTGTGATGAATAGTGTTGATGTCACAACATTTGCTCAGGAAACAAGAGCCTGGTTCTAGTGAGTTTTCTGTGCTCTCTGGAGCTGGACCCTCGCCATCCTTCTGACAGGGTGATGGGCCCTGGAATTCACCTGTATCATCCCTGTGAGCACCCTGCTTCCAGACCAAGCTCTAGGGGTGGGTTGGGACACCTGCTAGGCTGAAGAAAAGCCCTGAACAGAGTCCCTCACTTTTATTATTTGGAGCATGAGCTCCATCTTAGTTTATGTTGTTCTTATAAGCACAGAGTTATAGGAAGCTAAAAAGTTAGTCAATAGAGTGAAGAGAGAGCAGTGTGGATGCTGGAATGAGAACACAGGTACACGACTGGATGATCAAAGGCACCACCAAGTCACTCTCAGCTCTTTGTGCGAACAGAGTACAAAGCAGAAGTGTTAGATTGTGTCATGGTTCAGAGATCCAGCAGGGCAGTTGTGAAAACATCCATCAGGTTCCTGGAGCAGAAGTCAAGACCATTCAAAGGCTCCTCATCTGCTGGGTTCTGTGGTCACAAGGGCGGTGCAGCACCGGGTGCTCCGGGACCCCCACAGAGGCTCCTGGCACAGGTGGAGGCCCAGGACGGAGGTGGCAGACTGTCCACTCCTCTTACTCGTCTCACCCTGTCCTGGGTCTGGGTCTAGTCCAGCATGGGGATGTACTGACTCTTATCCAGGCCTTAGGTTACTCATCTAAGGTGGAGACAACACACAGGTAGTTCATCAAAATTCAGAGTGGTGAGGACTTTAATGAGAATTAAATTTTAGAATGCTACTGATTCAAAAATTAGTGAACAGTAATTACTCACCCATGGAAAAGAATGAAATATTGCATCTGCAGCAACATGGATGGATCTAGAGAATATTATTCTTAGTAAAGTAGGTCAGAGAAAGACAAATATGATATCACTTATACATGGAATCTAAAAATAATGCAAATGAATCAGTATGCAAAATGGAATTAGACTCAGAGACATAGAAAACAAACTTATGGTTATCAAAGGGGATAGGGAGGAACAAATTAGAAGTATGAGATTAATAGACACACTGCTATTAATATGTAAAATAAAAAGCAACAAGGATTACTGTAAAGCACAGGAATTTTCTTCAGTATAATAATAACCTATAAGGGGATATAATCAGGAAAAATAATAACTGAATGACTATACTCTATATCTAAAACTAACACATTGTTGTAAATCTTCAATATATTTTTTAAAAATTGTGAACAATTCCCATCTGGTGAGATGCCAGATAAATTTGGAGGGAGGCGTGTATGAGAAGACCTTGATGAAAGAACCAGTAAAGAATTGCTTTATCTAAATCTAACTGTGATTTTAATTTGATCAAAGGTAGTTTCAAAGAGAATCTTTCACTCCCAGGTCATTAAAATGAAGCGTGGTGTGAGCAGGAGTTTGAAGGTCACATGGAGGGTTCCCTTTGGAGGGACGTGTGACCACAGAGCCCGGGAGGCAGTGGTTTCCTTGCATCCAGCCTCCCTGACTTTCTCTGATGTGTGTCTGTCTCTGCTGCCCCAGCTCGGAGCCCGGTGTTTTCCCACTTAGCATCTTCTCTCCGGGGACTCTGGACCATCCGAGCATACAAAGCTGAACAGAAATTTCAGGAGCTATTTGACTCACACCAGGATTTGCACTCAGGTCTGTAAGTTTCTGGAGATTTTTCCTAAGGATGGGGTGTGCTGCTTTTTGAGGGCTGACCTCCCTCTCAGGTGGCCTGGCTGGCCAGTCCTTCTCTCTGTGCCTCCGCATGTCCCCCTCACACCTGCCTCCCCCACGCCTTCCTCTCACCATCCCCTCTGTGCTCCCCTCTTCCCCATCACCCCCTGATTTTCTCCCTGGACTGGCTCGCATTGTCCTTCCATCACTGTGCCCTGTGGACTTCTGTCTCTTTAGGGCAAGAGTCAGAAAACTTTTTTTTTTTTTTGCAAAGATCCAGATAGAAAACATTGTAGGCTTTGAGTGCTATACTGTTTCTGTTGCAACTATTCACCTTTGCTGCTGTAGCACAAAGACAGGCAAAGATAATACATCAGTAAATGGCTGTAGCTATGTTCCAATAAAACTTTATTTTCAGAACCAGGTGGGTGGCTGTTCTTGACCCCTGGGCTGTGGTTTGCCATCTTTTTTCAGAGCAGATGTGGAGGGTAGCAGATGTGATTGAGGAAAGTAATTTCCTGATTTGTTACCCACTTGATTATGCTTTGTATCAATGAAGTTTTTTCCCTAGGTAGAAAGTTCAGAATTTCCTCTAAGTCTATAAAATCCTGGCTAAACTTTCCAGTCATTATTGTATTTTGAAGATAAAGTGGTAATTGAAAGCCACATGCAGATCCTTTTAGCTGATGGTCATATAGACACTGGTTCCTAAGAATAAATACTACAGGACCTGGTAGTGAGGGCAGAAGGTGCTGGAATCAGTGTGAGCTGTTCTATCTGCTGTCAGAGAGCTGGGAACAGTCAGCCCTGTGAGAGGATGATCTTCAGGTTGAGGCCCAGCACTGCAGGAAATGCACCAATGAGACGATTTTCCATCTTCCTTCTTGTGATCTTGTTTCTGTTGATAAGTGGGTTGAAGTTTTCAGTACATGCTTCCTGGACTGATTCCTGTGTGTCCCATACATTGTCTTGTGTTAGTACCTAGTTTTCTGAAATGTTTAGTTTCTTTGGGTGTGTAACTTTGCTGCTCTACCTTGTGTAAAATGCTCAACTGAGAATAATGCTGTCCCTACTGAGAAGCAGCTAACATGGTTTTTCTGTTTATGTACTATGCTTATTACATCACAAATCCAGAGGCTTGGTTCCTGCTTTTGACGACGTCCCGATGGCTCGCTGTGTATCTGGATGTCATCTGTGCCATCTTTGTCACTGTTGTTGCCTTTGGGGCCCTGATTCTGGTAGAAAGTAAGTATAGATGTGCATATTTGTGGTATATTTACGGTTTATAGCTTTGGTTGTAGTTATTAAACTCTTGCCATTTTGTCTAATGTATACTATTTGGTTGTAATGAATTGTATTAAAGTGCTTGCAGCATGTGAGTCCATTTGTGTGCATTGTGGTCCATTTGAAGTTATTTGTGTCTTTTTTTCATTTATTTATTTACAGTAGGTTCCTGTTGAGACCCCTTTAAAATTTTTTTGATTGGCATATGGTTGATTTATGATGTTGTGTTAGCTTCAGGTATACTGCCAGGTGAATCTGTTATACATGTGTCAACTTTTTTTAAAGATTCTTTTTTCTATATCCCATGAACATTGGGGTGCATGTATCTTTTTTTTAGTGATTTTCATTTTAATTAATACTTCACATAATTAGAAAATAATTTTTCTTTTTGGCTTTTGGACTCTTTAGGAGCAAAGACCAGGTATGAAGTGCCTGCTCCAGCAGACCTGTGGTGACTTGGGACCCTGCTTTGGCTCACATGAACCATTCTTTTAAGTTCTATTGGGGTATAGTTGATTTACACTGTCTAGGGGCCCCAAGTTGGAGAAGGCAATGGAACCCCACTCCAGTACTCTTGCCTGGAAAATCCCATGGATGGAGGAGCCTGGTGGGCTACAGTTCATGGGGTCGCTGAGAGTCAGACAGGACTGAGCGACTTCAGTTTCACTTTTCACTTTCATGCATTGGAGAAGGAAATGGCAACCCACTCCAGTGTTCTTGCCTGGAGAATCCCAGGGACGGGGGAGCCTGGTGGGCTGCCATCTATGGGGTCGCACAGAGTCAGACACGACTGAAGTGACTTAGCAGCAGCAGCAGCAGCAGGGGCCCCAAGTAATAGTTGAAGGAGGCTGTGGCACTCATAGGAGCCTGGAAAACCATTTGTAACTTAAAAGCTTTCAGATGGTTAGAAACAAATCCAGTTACAAAGTTACAGAAGCAGGGAGTAAACAGTGAAAAAAGAACAATTAGAATTATTATGATTAAGATAGTTTTCTACCATGGGGAGCTAGTTAACGTTTCCCAGAGTGAGGTGACTGAGGCTTCAGGAGTATCCAGAGCCTGAATCATCTTGTTGGACCATAAGGAAAGCTGAGTGCTGAAGAACTGATGCTTTTGAACTGTGTTGTTGGAGAAGATTCTTGAGAGTCGCTTGGACTGGAGGAGATCAAGCCAGTCAATCCTAAAGGAAAGCATTTCTGAATACTCACTGGAAGGACTGATGCTGAAGCGCCAATGCTTTGGCCACCTGATGAGAAGAACTGACTCGTTTGAAAAGACCCTGATGCTGGGAAAGACTGAAGACCAGAGGAGAAGAGGGTGGCAGAGGATGATATGGTTAGACAGCATCACTGACTCAATGGACATTAATTTGAAGTCAGCAAAAACAATACTGGGAGCTGACTGTGGCTCAGATCATGAACTTCTTATTGCCAAATTCACACTTAAAATGAAGAAAGTAGGGAAAACCACTAGGCTATTCAGGTATGGCCTAAATCAAACCTCTTAAGATCGTACAGTAGAAGTGACAAATAGATTCAAGGGTTTAGATATGATAGAGTGCCTGAAGAACTATGAACAGACATTTGTAACACTGTAGAGGAGGTGGTGAACAAAACCATCACCAAGTGAAAGAAAAGCAACAAGGTAAAATGGTTGTCTGAGGAGGCCTTACAATTAGCTGAGAAAAGAAGAGAAGTGAAAGGCAAAGCAGAAAAGGAAAGATACATCCATCTGAATGCAGAGTTCCAAAGAATAGCAAGTAGAGATAAGAAACCCTTCCTAAGTGATCAGTGAAAAGAAATAGAGGAGAACAATAGAATGGGAAAGACTAGCAATCTCTTCAAGAAAATTAGAGATACCAAGGGGATATATCATGCAAATATGGGCACAATAAAGGACAGAAATAGTATGGACCTAGCAGAAGCAGAAGATATTAAGAAGAGGTGGCAAGAATACACAGAACAACTATACAAAAAAGATCTTCATGACCCAGAAAATCACAATGACCTGATTACTCACCTAGAGCCAGACATCCTGGAGTGTGAAGTCACGTGGGCCTTAGGAAGCATCACTACCAACAAAGCTAATGGAGGTGATGAATTCTAGCTGAGCGGTTTCAAATACTAAACAATGATGCTGTGAAAGTGCTTCACTCAAATGCCAGCAAATTTGAAAAACTCAGCAGTGGCCGCAGGACTGGAAAAGGTCAGTTTTTATTCCAATCCCAAAGAATGTTCAAACTACCACACAATTGCACTCATCTCACATGTTAACAAAGTAATACTCAAAATGCTCCAAGCTAGGCTTCAACAGAACATGAACCAAGAATTTCCAGATGTTCAAACTGGATTTAGAAAAGGCAGAGGAACCAGAGAACAAATTGCCAATATCCATTGGATCATTGAAAAGGCAAGAGAGTTCCAGAAACACATCTACTTCTGCTTCATTGACTATGCTAAAGCCTTTGTCTGTATGGATCACAAAAAACTTGAAAGTTCTTAAAGAGATAGGAATATCAGACCACCTTACCTGCCTCCTGTGAAAACTGTATGCAGGTCAGGAAGCAACAGTTAGAACTGGATATGGAACAACAGACTGCTTAACAACTGGGGAAGGAGCATGTCAAGGCTGTATATTGTCCCCCTACTTATTTAACTTATATGCAGAGTTCATCATGTGAAATGTATGATTGAGGCACAAACTGGAATCAAGATTGCAGGGAGATATATCAATAACTTCAGATAAGCAGATGACATCACCTTTATGGCAGAAAGTGAAGAAGAACTAAAGAGCCTTTTGATGAACATGAAGGCTTTTTGAGGAGAGTGAAAAAGCTGGCTTAAAACTCAACATTCAAAAAAAAAAAAAACCATCATGGCATCTGGTCCCATCAGTTCAGTTCAGTTCAGTTCAGTTGGTCAGTCACGTCTGACTCTTTGCGACCCCATAAACCACAGCACACCAGGCCTCCCTGTCCATCACCAACTGCCGGAGGCTACCCAAAACATGTCCATTGAGTCAGTGATGTCATCCAACCATCGCATCCTCTGTCATCCCCTTCTCCTCCTGCCCTCAATCTTTTCCAGCATCAGGGTCTTTTCAAATGAGTCAGCTCTTCGCATCAGATGGCCAAAGTGTTGGAGTTTCAGCCTCAACATCAGTCCTTTCAATGAACACCCAGGACTGATCTCCTTTAGGATGGACTTCATGGCAAATAGATGGGGAAACAATCGAAACAGTGACAGACTTTCTTTTCTTGGGCTCCAAAATCACTGCAGATGGTAATTTCATCCATTCAATTAAAAGACACTTGCTCCTTGGAAGAAAAGCTATGAAAACACTAGTTCAGTTCAGTTCAGCCTCTCAGTCATGTCCGACTCTTTGTGACGCCATGAACTGTAGCATGCCAGGCCTCCCTGTCCATCACCAACTCCCTGAGTTTACTCAAACTCATGTCCATTGAGTCAGTGATGCCATCCAGACATCTTATCCTCTGTTGTCCCCTTCTCCTCCTGCCCCCAATGCCTCCCAGCATCAGGGTCTTTTCCAATGAGTCAACTCTTCACATGAGGTGGCCAAAGTATTAGAGCTTCAGCATCTATCCTTCCAATGAACACTGGAAGGACTGATATCCTTTAGAATGGACTGGTTGGATCTCCTTGAAGTCCAAGGGACTCTCAAGAGTCTTCTCCAACACCACAGTTCAAAAGCATCAATTCTTCGGTGCTCAGCTTTCTTCACAGTCCAACTCTCACATCCATATGTGACCACTGGAAAGACCATAGCCTTGACTAGATGGACCTTTATTGGCAAAGTAATGTCTCTGCTTTTGAATATGCTATCTAGGTTGGTCATAACTTTCCTTCCAAGGAGTAAGTGTCTTTTAATTTCATGGCTGCAATCACCATCTGCAGTGATTTTGGAGCCCCAAAAAATAAAGTCTAACACTGTTTCCACTATTTCCCCATCTATTTCCCATGAAGTGATGGGACCAGATACCATGATCTTAATTTTCTGAATGTTAAGCTTTAAGCCAACTTTTTCAGTCTCCTCTTTCACTTTCATCAAGAGGCTTTTTAGTTCCTCTTCATTTTCTGCCATAAGGGTGGTGTCGTCTGTGTATCTGAAGTTACTGATATTTCTCCCAGCAATCTTGATTCCAGCTTGTGTTTCTTCCAGCCCAGCGTTTCTCATGATGTACTCTGCATATACGTTAAATAAGCAGGGTGACAATATACAGCCTTGACGTGCTCCTTTTCCTGTTTGGAACCAGTCTGTTGTTCCATGTCCAGTTCTAATTGTTGCTTCCTGACCTGCATACAGGTTTCTCAAGAGGCAGGTCAGGTGGTCTGGTATTCCCATCTCTTTCAGAATTTTCTGCAGTTTATTGTGATCCACACAATCAAAGGCTTTGGCATAGTCAATAAAGCAGAAATAGATGTTTTTTTTTGGAACTCTCTTGCTTTTTCGATGACAATCCTGGACAGCATATTAAAAAGCAGAGATATTACTTTGCCAAAAAAGGTCTGTCTAGTCAAATCTGTGGTTTTTCTAGTAGTCATGTATAAAGTGAACCATAAAGAATGATGAGTGCCAAAGGACTGGTGCTTTTGAACTGTGGTGTTGGAGAGTCCCTTGGACTGCAAGGAGATCAAGCCAGTCCATCCTAAAGGAAATTAGTCCTGAATATTCATTGGAAGAACTGATACTGAAGCTCCAATACTTTGGTCACCTGATGTGAAGGCCTGACTCATTAGAAAAGATCTTGATGCTGAGAAAGATTGAAGGCAGTAGGAGAAGGTTACTACAGAGGATGAGATGGTTGGATCGCATCACTGGCTCAAAGGACATGAGTTTGAGGAAGCTCCGGGGGTTGGTGATGGACAGGAAAGCCTGGCATGCTGCAGTCCATGGGGTTGCAAATAGTTGGACATGACTGAGCACCTGAACAACAACTTTATTAATTCTTTCTAAGTTCCTAATATTTTATAAAAATTTACTTATTTATTTGGATGCACTTGATCTTAGTTGGGGCATGTGGGATCTTCAGTCTTAGTTGTGACATACAGGGCTTTAGTTGCAGCATGTGAATTCTTAGTTGTGGCATGTAGAATCTAGTTCCCTGATCAGGGACTGAACCCAGGCCCCCTGCAATGGGAGCTCAGATTCTTAGATATTGGACCACCAGAGAAGTCCCTCATAATATGGTTTTTTTTTTTTACTATATTACTGTCTCTCTGTTTTTTTACTGTCTTACTGTTTTTTTTTTTTTTTTTTTTACTGTCTCACTCAACAGAAGTAATATTATGAGCAATACTATTATTACATGCAAATGATTTAAATATAATAAAGGAGTCTTGTCACTACTATATAAAATAGATAACTAAAAAAGACCTACTGTATAGCACAGGGAACTCTATTTAAATACTCGGTAATGACATAAATGGGTAAATTCTTTAAAAAGAATAGATTATATGTATGCTGTGCTGTTGTGCTTAGTCCTATCCGACTCTTTGCAACCCCATGGACTGTAGCCCACCAGGCTCCTCTGTCCATGGGGATTCTCCAGGCAAGAATACTGGAGTGGGTTGCCATGCCCTCCTCCAGGGGGTCTTCCCAACCCAAGGACTAAACCCAGGTCTCCCACATTGCAGGCAGATTCTTTACCATCCGAGCCACCAGGGAAGCCCTAGAATACTATCGTGGATAGCCTATCCCTTCTCCAGGGGATCTTCCTGACCAAGGAATTGAACTGGAGTCTCCTGAATTGTAGGTGGATGGTTTACCAGTTGAGCTACCAGGAAAGCCTGGATTATATGTATAATTAACTTTACTGTACACCTGAAACTAACACGGCTTTGTAAATCAACTATACTGCAATAAAAATCATAAAAATAAAGGAGTCTTGTTCATAAGGTGAGAGAAGGAGCTGCAGGAGGGGTTGAGAAGGAGACTGACTTGATTCCTTTTCTTCCTAATTTAGCTTTGGATCTCGGGCAGGTTGGCCTGGCGCTGTCACTCACCATCACACTCACAGGGATGTTCCAGTGGTGCGTCAAGCAAAGTGCGGAAGTGGAGAATATGGTGATGTTTATCTTTCCATTCTTAGCCTTTTCAAGTTTCTTTGCTGTTAAATGGCATAGAGCAATTCTTCTGTAAAATAGAAAATGATTATTTTTACATCACCGTTAACAAAGTTTTTTTTTTTACATTCTCCTCCATCTGTTTAAAGTTAATGTAAAATAAAATATATACATCTTTTCTCAGTCTTATGTATGCATGTCAAAAAGTTTTATATTCATCACAAACTGTCCTCTAGTATAATAAATGTCTCTATAGGATGGAAGTTCTGAAGTCTTAGAATATAAGCTAATTTCTTAGCAGCTTGCTTATCTTTGTTTCTTAATGGGTAAGTCCTCGTTTTTGGTAAAAGAAAAAAAAATCAGTGTTTTGAGGTTTATTTAATTAATATGTTCCTCCACCAGCCCTCCCCCATTTTAGCATTTATTCTTGTGTGTGTTGAACACCTGAATTTGATGGCAGCTCTTCTTTCTGGTAGGATAAGCTCCATCTCAGAATGTGCTCTCAAAAGTATGGAGGTATGGATGTTTAAGATGCCTTAATCAATATGTAAGTTATATACTTTACAAATGTTTGCACCTTCTCCTAAAGTGAGAAAAACAATAGAAATGAAATCTTTCCATTTCTCTCTTCTAATATAGTAGTAAGTGATTAATAATTAAATGGAGGTTTGATGACCATCCAGTTCTGTTATCTATAACATGTGGCCCTTCTGTAGCTATACACTACTGATTGGTATCCATAAATATTCTTTTCTGTGACAAAATTCTCTTGTTTTTTTTTTATTCAAGTATGAAAAGCAGATCAATAAAATCTTATCATTCATTTTTCTAATTCTTTCAGTTTTACTATCATGTTGAAGGAAATAGCTGTAAGTGAAAGTGTTATAAGATGATGAACAAGTTTGCCAATCATCAAAGACTGTATCAAACTTCTACTTCAATACTTTGTGGTATTAAGACCTGAGATATTCTTAACCATGTAAAAGTAGATATAAATACATAAAAGCAGAACATTTCATTTATAGTCTCTGAACATCCATAAACTAGATCCTCTGATATTAACTGATGTGATGTCATATGTGTTTCAGATGATTTCAGTAGAAAGGGTTATTGAATATACAGACCTTAAGAAAGAAGAGCCCTGGGAACATACGCCATCCTTCCTGCTCCTTGAAGGAAAGATTGTCTTTGATAATGTTAAGTTCAGGCACAGCTTATGTGAGCCTCTGATATTGAAGGACCTGAGAGCATGCATTGACTCAGGACAAAAGGTTTGTTTAAGCCATCTGCCTCTTTAAAATCTAGCTAAAGATTTAGCACTGTGTTTGTTCTTGGCTTCCTTGTTGTGTTATGGGGACTCTTCATTCCTCTGTGGATGCAGATTAGATCAGTGATATGGCAGGTGAATTTTTCTTGGAAACTGATCATGGAATGGGGATCCCAGCATTTCTTTCCCTGTATCGTGAGTTCCCTCATGGTGACAGGTGGCCCTCAGCTCCGAAGCTAGAACTTAAGCTGACCCAGGATACAATATGTTTCATCTGATTTCTATATTTGAAGTCTGGGAACCAGCCTTGGCTCCCTGTCCCTAACTCTCCAATATTACGTTTCTTTCCAACCTGTCATCTTTGTATGTCTGAAATCTCCTCCTCCTACCATGATGTCCTCTGCTTGTAACCTCCTCCTCTGTCCCTTGGCCGTTTCCATAGACTTTTCTTCCACTCACCCACACTTGGCTGCCATCCCCCTGCCCTCCCCTGAGAGATTGCTCCATTCTTTAGCACCGATCTGATCCTTACTGGCCTGGGTGAGTTGCTTCTAGAAGCAGTGCAGCCCTATGTCCACTCCCACAGGGGCTGAGGGGTGACCCTGTAGTCACCAGAGAAGAGCCCAGAATCATGATAAGTCAGTAGTGAGGAACAAGAGCCCCCCATAGAGTCAGGGCCCAGAGACTCACTCAAAGTCTCTGCAAGCAAATCGAGGGGAACAGGGGAAGATGCACATGGAAGGCAGCAGAGAGGCTTGTGACCTGGTCCTGCCAGTATCCATGTCTGCTGCTGCTGCTGCTGCTGCTAAGTCACTTCAGTCATGTCTGACTCTGTGCTATCCTATAGACAGCAGCCCACCAGGCTCCACCATCCCTGGGATTCTCCAGGCAAGAACACTGGAGTAGGTTGCCATTTCCTTCTCCAATGCATGAAAGTGAAAAGTGAAAGTGAAGTCGCTCAGTCATGTCCGACTCTTCTTGACCCCATGGATTGCAGCCTACCAGGCTCCTCCATCCATGGGATTTTCCAGGCAAAAGTACTGGAGTGGGGTGCCACTGCCTTCTCCAATCCATGTCTGCTAACAATGTTCTTTTCACACTTAGCTTGAGGCCCTTGGCCTGGACCAGGGTAGAGTCTTGAAGAAGAGTTGAAACCAGAACAGACAAGGTGGTAGGAAGCTCTCCTCCACCTGCCTCTCCAGCCAGTATATCTCCTGACTTATGCACACTGCTGCATGCGGGTTGCATGTAGGTTCTCCCAAAGCACCACCTCCTCCCACTTCCAGTGTGCATGCTGCCACTCTATCTCAGAGACCCTTCTCCTCATCCTCTGGCTGGTAAAAGTCTCCTAATTTTCTGGTTGATTAAAGTATCTGCCTCTGTGAGGCCCTCAATTTGTCCTCAGTGCCTTATATGTATTAAGGTAACATTTACAGTACACTTGTGTTCATAGCAGCCAGAAGTTAGAAGCAACTAAATCCTTACCAAAATATTATTCAGTGTTAAATAGTAAGAAAATTCTGACCTATGAATAAACCATGGTGACATCTTGCTAAATGAAAGCAGCCAGACATAAAAGGAACAAATACCCTGATTCCACTTATGTGAGATTCCTGCTGCTGCTGCTGCTGCTGCTAAGTCGCTTCAGTCGTGTCCGACTCTGTGCTACCCCATAGACGGCAGCCCACTAAGCTCCTCTGTCCCTGGGATTCTTCAGACAAGAATACTGGAGTGGGTTGCCATTTCCTTCTCCAATGAATGAACGTGAAAAGTGAAAGTGAAAGTGAAGTCGCTCAGTCGTGCCGGACTCTTAGCGACCCCATGGACTACAGCCTACCAGGCTCCTCTGTCCATGGGATTTTCCAAGCAAGAGTACTGGAGTGGGGTGCCATTGCCTTCTCCATGTGAGGTTCCTAGAGTAGTCAAATTCAAGAAAACAGGAAGTAGGATGGTGGTCTCCAGGGACTGGGGGATGGGGGATGGGGAGTTGTTTGTTTAATGGGTAAGAATTTCAGTTTTATGAGGCAGAAAAATTCTGGAGCTTGGTTGCACAACAATATGAATGTACTGAACACCAAACTGTCCACTTAAAAATGGTTAAGTAGTTAAATTTTATATTATGTGAAGTTTATCATAATTAAAATAAAAGATAGCACCTATGGCATGCTTTGTAGTTTGGGGTCTGTATCTCACAGGTACCTTGAGACTTTTTAAAATCAGGGAGCACCTCACTTTCATCTCTGTTCCCCAGAAAGTGGCTTTCTGCGGGGCACACATAGGGTGCTGAGGGACTGCTGGCTGCGAAGGTGAGTGAGTAACATACAGTGTGAGAAGCCAGGAGCCAGAGCATACACATGACAGCTGGGTGAACAACTGAAGAAAGAACTGCCCTTTAAAACTCTTTCTACCACAGACCTATCTAGTGGACTATAGCTTAATGTATGTAATTTAATGTATAGTAATTTAATGAATGAAACCCTGGAGACATGAAAATAAATATTAAACTTATTACCCAAATAATACCCAGGCAGCAGCTTCAGTTTGTCAAATGGCAAAAGCTCCCTCCTAATTATTTCAGGTTCCTTTGTAAGTCAAGAAGATGAACTGCTGTGTCAGGAAAACATTCACCACAGCTCTTGACATAGTCCTGTCCCTGAGAGGCCTGTAGGTGATGTTAGGTTACTCTCAATGTGTCTGTCAGATTTCTTGTTGTAAATATAATTCTGTTAACTTGCACTTGTCTTAAATTTTCCCATAAAAAGCCATAAAATATTAATTATCTAAGAAACTCTATAGTACAACTTAGGAGCATAACAGATTCTTATTTTTCCTTCTTAAAATCTGAAAATCATAGGATTATTGAAATTATACAATGTTTGTGGGCAAAACAAATTTGGAGACTGAATTAATGACTGCAGTAACTTGACTTTTGTTTGTTTGTTTGTTTTAATTTAAATTTATTTATTTTAATTGGAAGCTAATTACTTTACAATATTGTATTGGTTCTGCCACACATCAACATGAATCCACCACGGGCATACACATGTTCCCCATCCTGAACCCCCCTCCCACCTCCCTCCCCATACCATCCCTCCGGGTCATCCCAGTGCACCAGCCCCAAGCATCCTGTATCGAACCTGGACTGGTGATTCGTTTCTTATATGCTATTATACATGTTTCAGTGCCATTCTCCCAAATCAACCCACCTTCTCCCTCTCCCACAGAGTCCAAAAGACTGTTCTATACATCTGTGTCTCTTTTGCTGTCTCGCATACAGGGTTATCATTACCATCTTTCTAAATTCCATATATATGCATTAGTATACTGTATTGGTGTTTTTCTTTCTGGCTTACTTCACTCTGTATAATAGGCTCCAGTTTCAACCACCTCATTAGAACTAATTCAAATGTATTCTTTTTAATGGCTTAGTAATACTCCATTGTGTATATGTACCACAGCTTTCTTATCCATTCATCTGCTGATGGACATCTAGGTTGCTTCCATGTCCTGGCTATTATAAACAGTGCTATGATGAACACTGGGGTACACTTGTCCCTTTCAGTTCTGGTTTCCTCAGTCTGTATGCCCAGCAATATAGTGAAAATGAGTATACTACCCAAAGCAATTTATTGATTCAATGCAATCCCTATCAAGCTACCAACGATATTTTTCACAGAGCTAGAACAAATAATTTCACAATTTGTATGGAAATAGAAAAAAACCTCAAATAGGCAAAGAAATCTTGAGAAAGAAGAATGGAACTGGAAGAATCAACCTTCCTGACTTCAGGCTCTACTACAAAGCCACAGTTATCAAGACAGTATGGTACTGGCACAAAGATAGAAATATAGATCAATGGAACAAAATAGAAAGCCAGAGATAAATCCACGCACCTATGGACACCTTATCTTTGACAAAGGAGGCAAGAATATACAATGGAGAAAAGACAATCTCTTTAACAAGTGATGCTGGGAAAACTGGTCAACCACTTGTAAAAGAATGAAATTAGAACACTTTCTAACACCATACACAAAAATAAACTCAAAATGGATTAAAGATATAAACATAAGACCAGAAACTATAAAGCTCTTAGAGGAGAACATAGGCAAAACACTCTCCGACATAAATCACAGCAGGATCTTCTATGACCCACCTCCCAGAATATTGGAAATAAAAGCAAACATAAACAAACGAGGCCTAATTAAACTTAAAAGCTTCTGCACAACAAAGGAAACTATAAGCAAGGTGAAAAGACAGCCTTCAGAATGGGAGAAAATAATAGCAAATGAAGCAACTGACAAAGAACTAATCTCAAAAATATGCTAGCAACCCCTGCAGCTCAATTCCAGAAAAAAAGTAACTTGACTTTTGATCTGTGTCTTGATTCACCCAAAGTATCACCATTCGCTTCGTTTCTGTGTTTGAAGATGATACCCGGGCAGTAGATTCATGAAGTGATTTGACTCCACCTGTGTACATCCCAGGTTCCCTCTGCTCACATGTCCCAGGCCCTGTTACTCTAAGACATCCCTTTTGTTTTGGATTCAATTGAGAGAGGCCGCTCTTGGGTGGGGGAACAAGGGAGTGAGCCAGGCTAGCAGAAAAGAGGAAGTCACTCAGTCATGTCCAACTCTTTGTGACTCCATGGACTTCAGCCCATCAGGTTCCTGTGTCCATGGAATTTTCCAGGTAACAATACTGGAGTGGGTTGCCATTTTCTTCTCCAGGGGATCTTCTGGAGATCTCAGGCATTGAACGCGGGTCTCCTGCATTGCAGGCAGATTCTTTACCATCTGAGCCACAAGGGAAGCCCAGCCTAGCAGAAATTGGGCTTTATTCTCTTTTTGTCCTTGCCTCTGTTGCCTCAATTCATGGGAATTAGAGTAAAGGGGGAAATGTAGTGGATACAAATAAGATTTGAATTCATGGAATAAACAGCTAGTAAAAATAAGACCCCAAATGAAGTAAATAGCACCCTAAGCTTCCTGGTTACTCAGGAAGTGGCCACAAATTCAACAGTGGCCACAGGACTGGAAAAGGTCATTTTTTATTCCAATCCCAAAGAAAGGCAATGCCAAAGAATGTTCAGACTACCGCACGATTGCACTCATCTCACACGCTAGCAAAGTAATGCTCAAAGTTCCCCAAGCCAGGCTTCAACAGTATGTGAACCGAGAACTTCCAGAGGTTCAAGCTGGATTTTAAAAGCACAAAGGAACCAGAGATCAAGCTGCCAACATCCGTTGGATCATTGAAAAAGCAAGAGAGTTCCAGAAAAACATCTATTTCTGCTCTATTGACTATGCCAAAGCCTTTGACTGTGTGGATCACAATCAAACTGCAAAATTCTTAAACAGATGGGAACACCAGACCACCTGACCTGCATCTTGAGAAACCTATATGCAGGTCAAGAAGCAACAGTTAGAACTGGACATGAAACACAGACTGGTTCCAAACAGGGAAAGGAGTATGCCAAGGCTGTATATTGTCACCCTGCTTATTTAACTTATATTCAGAGTACATCATGCAGGGAATTCTGGATTGGATGAAGCACAAGCTGGAATTAAGATTGTCAGGAGAAATATCAATAACCTCAGATATGCAGATGACACCACCCTTATGGCAGAAAGTGAGGAAAAACAAGAGAGCTTCTTGATGAAAGTGCAAGAGGAGAGTGAAAAATTTGGCTTAAAACTCCACATTCAGAAAACCAAGATCATGGCATCTGGTCCTATCACTTCATAGAAAATAGATGGGGAAACAATGAAAACAGTGAGACTATTTTTTTTGGGGGGGGGGGGGGCTCCAAAATCACTGCAGATGGTGACTGCTGTCATGAAATTAAAATACTCTTACTCTTTGGAAGAAAAGCTATGACCAACCTAGATAGCATATTAAAAAGCAGAGACGTTACTTTGCCAACAAAGGTCCTTCTAGCCAAAGCTATGGTTTTTCCAGGAGTCATGTATGGATGTGAGAGATGAATTATAAAGAAAGCTGAGTGCTGAAGAACTGGTGCTTTTGAACTGTGGTGTTAGAGAAGACTCTTGAGAGTCCCTAGGACTGCAAGGAGTTCCAACCAGTCAATCCTAAAGGAAATCAGTCCTGACTGTTCATTGGAAAGAGTGATGCTGAAGCTGCAACTCCAATACTTTGGCCACCTGATGTGAAGAACTGACTCTTTTGAAAAGACCCTGATGCTGGGAAAGATTGAAGGCTGGAAAAGGGGATGACAGAAGATGAGATGATTGGATGGCATCACTGACTCGATGGACATGAGTTTGTATAAGCTCTGGGAGTTGTTGATGAACATGGAAGCCTGGTGTGCTGCAGTCCATGGGGTCACAAAGAGTCAGATACAACTGAGTGACTGAACTGAACTGAATGGGGCTGCATGACATGATTTTAGTTTTTTAATATTTAGTTGTAAGTCATCTCTTTTACTTTAGTGTTACTACCTGATAAAGCCTTAGATGATGGTTAGCATTCTTTTAGAAATAAATTATTTGAAAATTAAGGTATGAACATTTTTTATATACATAATGCTATTGTGTACTTAGTAGACTACAATATAGTAGAAACATAACTTTATTTTTTTTTTGATCTAATACTTTTTTAACCTTTATTTTTTTTATTTTTTTAATTAATTTTATTTTATTTTTAAACCTTACATAATTGTATTAGTTTTGCCAAATATCAAAATGAATCCACCACAGGTATACATGTGTTAAAAAATAATTTTATTTATTTTTGGTTCTACTAGTTCTTTGCTGATGCTCACTTTTTCTCTAGTTGCAGTGAGCAGGGGCTATTTTCCAGTTGCAGTGCATAGCCTTCTCATGGCAGTGGCTTCTCTTCTTTTGGCTCCCTGGCTTTAGGACATGTAGGCTTCAGTCACTGTGGTACATGGGCTTAGTTGCTCTGCATCATGTGGATTCTTCCTGCATCAGGGATCAAACCTGTGTCCCCTGCATTGATAGATGGATTCTTTACCACTGAGCCACCAAGGAAGCCCCTAAACATAACTTTTATTTGCAAAGAGAAACAAAAAAGTTCATATAACTTCCTTTTTTGTGTCATATTCATGTTATGTAGGTTTGTGTGTGTGCTCAGTCACTTGATCATATCTGACTCTTTGTGACCTCGTGGACTATAGCTCACCAGGCTCCTCTGTCCATGGGATTTCCCAGGCAGGAAACTGGACAGGGTTGCCATTTCCTTCTCCAAGGACTCTTCCCAATCCAGGGATCAAATCTGCGTTTCTTGCATTGGCAAGCAGATTCTTTACTGTTGTGCCACCTGGAAAACCCTAATTATTGAGGTGGTCTGTAACCAAATCCAAAATATCTTTGAGGCCTGCCTGTACACAGAACATCGGTTCGGTTCAGTTCAGTTCAGTTGCTCAGTCATGTCTGACTCTGTGTCCCCATGGATTGCAGCACCCCAGGCTTCCCTGTCCATCACCAATTCCCAGAGCTTACATGAACTCATGTCCATCGAGATGGTGATGCCATCTAGCCATGACACAGAACATAGGAACCACATATATACACACTGCACAATTTGGAGGGTGCTTCTGGTATCTAGTGGGTAGAGTTCATGGTTACTACCAACATCCTACAATATACAGTATAGCCCTCCATCCCTCAACAAGGAATTATCTGGCCCAGAATGTCAACAGTGCCATAACTAAGAAACTTATATACTACTGTTTATATAGAACTTTTAAATTTCATCTTCAACAATCAGGATTTCTCCCAGGTTTGTTGCATCCTGTTAATTCTTAATCTCTTCTGGATCTCTTTACAGCTTGGCATTGTGGGAAGAACAGGAGCTGGAAAAAGTTCCCTTATTGCTGCACTTTTTAGATTGTCAGAACCTAAAGGTGGCATTTGGATTGATGACATCTTGATAACCCATATTGGACTTAACCATTCACGGAAGAGTATGTCAGTTGCACCTCAGGTATGCACATTAGAACATTCTCACATGTTCTTTTTATAAGGCACCCAAGTTTACTTGTTTTTAATTTGATTATTTTTTTCAAATTACATGAAATGATTAATCCTTTTTCCCCTCAATAGAGCATATTTTTAGCAGCAGGTATTTTCAACAGACACTTTCATCAGACACCAGGTTTTGGTTCTTTGTTCATTCATTAGTTTTGTTTGCACGTGATTTAAGGACTTACTGAGATAGATTTCTGGACTTAGAGTTCCTCAGGTACCACACAATTCTGAGAACAAAAGGACTAATGATTTGTTTAGCACTGGAGAGATTCCTATAGGGAAACACGAATTTTAAGTGTCTTACAGGTGGAATTTTGCTCTGGAAACAAGGACATCTTTTCAAAGGTGACTATCTCCCTGGAGGGTGCTTTGGGAAACTGTGGGGCTTTGAGAATTTCAGGGCATATAGATGCTTTGGGGAGACTTACAATTTGGATATTAGTAAGTAACTTTCACCAGGGAGTCAGCACAGAAAAGTAAGGAAGAATATGGAACGCAGAATTCCATCTCTGTGCACCTCAGCTTTCTCTCTTACAAGGCAGCTAGCAGTCCAAACCCCTGGAGCTGTTGTGAGGACAAAATAGGTGAGTGTGAAGTGCCTCACACAGACCCAAAACATAGATGCTGTGAGGATGGAGCATTGAATTGGCCATCTCTTCCTGAGTTCTGAGTCTGTTTTCTTTTTTTTCTGATTCTTAAAGTATGACTTTGAGAGATTGTTACTGGGTTATATGCACAGTAGAAGTGCCTGTCTTTCCTTGTGGTTCATCCACTCAACATAATTCCACGAGTATTTACTGAGCAATTACTGTCCTCCAGGTACATAGCCAAGGGTAACATAGGCCCTGTGTGTCCTCAGCTGCCATCCTGCCCTTTGCTTTGACAGACTTACCAATTTTTTGTTTTGAGTTTTTTGTTTGTTTGTTTGTTTCGTACTGTACAATTCTCCAGAAAAGCTCAGGAAAACACAGACATCATAGGAAATGAGAAACACAGACAGGAAAGGAGAAAAATGAACCAGGCAAATGTGATTCCTTGAATGTGGGTATAATGAGCTCTGGAATGCCTGTTTATTAGGAAGCGTATATAATATGGTACCCAAAGGGAAGGAGAGTGTGGATTTGAGTCTTACGACTGAGTACAACTGTTGCTACCTACCCCTGTCCTCTAAAATACCTGGAATTAGTATAAGTACTTTTGAAATGAAGATATTTTTTTCAGAATACAGTGAGATTACACCTCACACCCCTTAAGATGTCTACTATCAAAAAAGAAAGAAAAATAATAACAAGTATTGGCAAGGTTGTAGAGAAATTAGATTCTTGCTCATTGTTGATAGGAATGTAAAATGGTGCAGCCACTGTGGAAAAAAAAAATGATGGTTGCTCAAAAGATTTAAAAATAGAATTGTCATATGATCTAGCAATTCTACTTTAGGATTTCAGCCCAAAATAATTGAAATAAAGGTCTTGAAGAGATACTTGAAGAAGTCTTGAAGAGATGTATATTCATAGCAGAGTTATTCTTAATAGCCTAAGGGTTGAGGGTCCCAAGGGTGCATTGACAGATGGATGGATTAGCAAAATCTAGTACATGTACATACCATGAAGTACTATTCAGCCTTAAAAAAAATGAAATTCTGACACATGCTAAAACACAGATGAACCTTGAGGACATTGTGCTAATGAAATAGGCCAGTCACAAATGACAAATAGTGTATGATTCTACCAATACGAAGTACCTAGAGTAGTCAGTTCATGGAGATGGGAAGTAGAGTGATGGTTGCCATGAGCTGCCAGGAGCAAGGAATGGAGAATTGTTGTTTAATGGGTACAGAGTTTCAGTTTTGCAAAATGAAAGGAATCTGTGACTGGATGGTGGTGATCCAGATTCACAACAATGTGAATGTATTTAATACCACTGAACTGTTTACTTAAAAATGATTATGCTAGTAAATTTTCTGTGTGTTAATATTTGACCACAATTAAAATTTTTTTCAAAGGTATGCTTTTTAGGAAAAATGGAAAGAAAATTTTAGTACGTAAAATGCCTGTATTTAAAGATTCCCACTGGCTATTAGATTCATAACTTAGTTGTTACAGTAGAAAATGAATAAGTTTAGATCACCAAGTTTTATATTTTGGAATGTGCCAAATGAGATTAGTTTGCAGAAATAATGGGTGTGTCTGTAAAATCCTTTTGTATCATTGGATGAAAGGATTTAGAAATGTGCTCCACATTATTTTTAATGAAAAAGGTTGTGTGGCTATATACATAAAAGAACTCTATAAATAAAGAAGTAATGGTAGATGGTCTTGGCTCTGCAGGTAATGTTTGGAAACACATCTGAGAAAAGATTAAACATCCTTCATCGCCAGGTTTTGGTTCTGTTCCATAAGTTTCCACCCTACTTTTGAGCATGTTCTATGGGCTTCCCTGGTGGCTCAGACAGTAAATAATCTGCCTGCAATACAGGAGACCCGGATTCAATACCTGGGTCAGTAAGATACCCTGAAAAAGAAAATGGCTTCCCACTCTAGTATTCTTGCTTGGAGTATTCCATGGACAGAGGAGCCTGTGGGGCGACAGTCCAAATCAGACATGACTGATTTCACTTTCACTTATATACACACTCCAGAGAACATGCTTATAAAACAGTGCTAAACTTTCTATCCATGTTGTTGCTGCTGCCTGCCAAGTCACTTCAGTCATGTCCGACTCTGTGCAACCCCATGGACTGCAGCCTACCAGGCTTCCCTGTCCATGGGATTCTCCAGGCAAGAACACTGGAGTGGGTTGCCATTTCCTTCTCCAATGCTTGAAAGTGGAAAGTGAAAGTGAAGTCACTCAGTCGTGTCTGACTCTTAGCGACCCCATGGACTGCAGCCTACCAGGCTCCTCCATCAATGGGATTTTCCGGGCAACAGTACTGGAGTGGGATGCCATTGCCTTCTCCCATCCATGTTGTTAATGATCATCAAATATTTATTTTTTCATTTTATATCTATTTGTCTCCAAGGTGCAGTGTTGATTGATTAAAGAGAGAGAATTTGGAGAGAACTTTCAATGTGCAAAAGTTCCCAGGAAATCATTCAAGAGGCAGCCAGGGGTAGAATATTTAAGAGTGTAGACCAAGTGTCAGTGTGACCCACAGTTTTATTCCTGCTCTGGCTCATACAGCTATAGGACTTTGATGAAGTCACTCGGCTTTCAAGTTTCAGCCTCCCCATCCTTAAACCAGATCTGCAAATTACTGCCTCACAAATTTGTTGTGAAGATGTAACTGGTGAGGAAACGTTCGTGGCCCGTGCTTGGTTTTTGAGAAAGCTCAGTCAATAGTAGCTATTGTTATTCCTATAGATTGGGGGACTGGCCTTTTGGGTATTAGTCTACATAAGTAAAAAGAGTAACACGTTCTGAAATGACTTTGCTCTTTAATTTCTGTTTATGTTGTTATGGTTCCTTGTGATTTTCTTTATATTTATTGTATAAACCAAATTATTTATATAAATTTAAAGAGTGTTAATTGTTCAGTTGTTTCTGACTCTTAGTGACCCCAGGGAGTGTAGCCCACAAGGCTTCTCTTTCCCTGGAATTCTCCAGGCAAGAATTCTGAAGTGGGCAGCCATTTCCTTCTTCAGGGGATTTTCCAGACCCAGAGAATGAACCCCGGTCTCCCGCATTGCAGGCAGATTCTTTACCATTTGAGTCAAAGAATAAAGCACAAACCAAATCAAACTAAAACAACAAAAAACTACAGTAGGAATTTTGTGAAAAAGCATAACAGAGTAATATATCTAATGTTTTCTACCAAGAGCAAGAAGAGAGAATATTGTTTGTTTGTTTGTTTCAGTATTTTGATTTGTGGCTCCTCTCCCAGCAGCTTCTTTCCTGACCACCACTGAATACACACTCATACTTTCCAGTCCATGATGAAGACCTCTGGCATTTTTATTTTTTCTCAGCTCTCCCCACATTCTTGACTATTTTTATCCTCTCCTAGAGGACAGAGCCTGAATCTCTCATTTCTGTTCCTCTAGTGCTTGTTTTAGGCTCTGACAAGTTACACAAGTGGAAAAGGTGATGGCACCCCACTCCAGTACTCTTGCTTGGAAAATCCCATGGACAGAGGGGCCTGGTGGGCTGCAGTCCATGGGGTTGCTAGGAGTCGGACACGACTGACTTCACTTTCACTTTTCACTTTCATGCATTGGAAAAGGAAATAGCAACCCACTCCAGTGTTCTCGCCTGGAGAATCCCAGGGATGGGGGACAAGTGGGCTCCCGTCTATGGGGTCGCACAGAGTTGGACACGACTGAAGCGACTTAGCAGCTTATCAGCAAGTTACAAAAGTATTAATAATAATTCCTAA
The DNA here is from genome assembly GCF_029378745.1 of Bos indicus. Lineage (NCBI taxonomy): Eukaryota > Metazoa > Chordata > Mammalia > Artiodactyla > Bovidae > Bos > Bos indicus. The sequence goes on from NC_091771.1 coordinate 72,873,580, forward strand.
CATTTGTGGAATCCTCACTTCATGGCAAATAGATGGGGAAACAGTGGAAACAGTGACAGACTTTATTTTGGGGGGCCCCAAAATCACTGCAGATGGTGACTGCAGACATGAAATTAAAAGACGCTTACTCCTTGGAAGAAAAATTATGACCAACCTAGACAGCATATTAAAAAGCAGAGACGTTACTTTGCCAACAAAGGTCCATCTAGTCGAGGCTATGGTTTTTCCAGAAGTCACGTGTGGATGTGAAAGTTCGACTATGAAGAAAGCTGAACGTTGAAGAATTGATGCTTTTGAACTGTCGTGTTGGAGAAGACTCTTGAGAGTCCCTTGGACTGTAAAGATATCCAACCAGTCAATCCTAAAGGAAATCAGTTCTGAATATCAATTGGAAGGACTGATGCTGAAGCTGAGACTCCAATACTTTGGCCACCTGATGCGAAGAACAAACTCGTTGGAAAAGACCCTGATGCTGGGAAAGATTGAAGGCAGGAGGAGAAAGGGGACAACAGAGGATGAGTTGTTTGCGTGACATCACTGACTCAATGGACATGAGTGTGAGTAAACCCTGGGCGTTGGTGATGGACAGGGAGGCCTGGAATGCTGCAGTCCATGGGGTCACAAAGAGTCAGACACAACTGAGCGACTGAACTGAACTGAACTAACACATTTTAACCTCTTTTCCTACCATTTCTTGTTTAATTCTCACACTTCTGTTGTTATCCTTATCTGTCAAATTTGAAAATAGAGGTTCTGGGAGCTTATGCCTTTTAATAAGTAAGGGGCCAAGCCTGGACACAAATTTTGTGTGTGTCTATTTTTTTTAATTGAAGTACAGTTGCTCTGGTGGCTTGGTGGTAAAGAATCTCACTGAAAGTGCAGGAGACATAGGTTTGATCCTTGGCTTGGGAAGATCCCGTAGAGAAGGAAATGGCAACCCACTCTAGTATTCTTGCCTGGGAAATTCCATGGACAGAAGAACCTTGTGGGCTACAGTCCATGGGGTTGCAAAAGAGTAGGACACAGTTTAGTGACTGAACAACAACAGCAACAAAGCCTGCTTATCTGAACAGATCTTGAAAAACAGATTTCAAAACCTCTGGATGATTCTCTAAACCTAGAACCCCTTATGATAGTAGCACAAATAAATTGTTTTCAGATGAAGAGGGATTCCTTGCAAATTCAGTATTTATGATTACAGCCCAAGTGTTGGTACAGATCAGCAGTCATCATCTTTCTCATGTTTAAACAGATTCATTTTTTAACATTTTATAGGCTTAAAAAAAAAAAAGCAAAAGCTAAGTGTTTTTTAAACAGCTTACTTTCCTCTTTTGGTATTTTTATTCCATGAGTTTTCTTCAGTAGGTTGAAGGGTGAACCAGAGCTCGCTCTCTAAGACTTCTCCATGATTACCAGCTTTTCTCCCCACCCCTACCCAGCCCCACACCTTGTTTTTTTCTTGAGAACAAAACTGAGAGGGAGAATACTAGTAAGGAAATATAACTGGATTCTAGCCTAATGTATTCAGCCCTTTGTTTCTTAACCTGAAGTCTTCATTAAATCCCTTGAAAGTGCTCCCTGTAGCCCCTGAAACAGGACTTTACATGACTTAAATTCTTCTTCCTTTGTTGGAAAACAATGTCTTTTTCTTCTGAATATGGATGATGATCAGACATTCAGTCTGATAATTCAGACATTCAGTTCAGTTCAGTTCAGTTGCTCAGTCCTGTCAGACTCCTTGGGACCCCATGAATTGCAGCACACCAGGCCTCCCTGTCAATCACCAACTCCCAGGCTTTACTCAAACTCATGTCCATGGAGTCGGTGATGCCATCCAGCCATCTCATCCTCTGTTGTCCCCTTCTCCTCCTGCCCCCAATCCCTACCAGCATCAGGGTCTTTTTCAGTGAGTCAACTCTTCACATGAGTTGGCTAAAGTATTGGAGTTTCAGCTTCAGCATCAGTCCTTCCAATAAACACCCAGGACTGATCTCCTTTAGGATAGACTAATTGGATCTCCTTGCAGTCCAAGGGACTCTCAAGAGTCTTCTCCAACACCACAGTTCAAAAGCATCAATTCTTCAGCGCTCAACCTTCTTCACGGTCCAAATTTCACATCCATACATGACCACCGGAAAAACCATAGCATTGATTAGATGGACCTTTGATGGCAAAGTAATGTCTCTGCTTTTTAATATGCTCTCTAGGATGGTCATAACTTTCCTTCCAAGGAGTAAGCATCTTTTAATTTCATGGCTGCAATCACCATCTGCAGTGATTTTGGAGCCCAGAAAAATAAAGTCAGCCACTGTTTCCACTGTTTCCCCATCTATCTGCCATGAAGTGATGGGACCGGATGCCATGATCTTCGTTTTCTGAATGTTGAGCTTTAAGCCAACTTTTTCACTCTCCACTTTCACTTTCATCAAGAGGCTTTTTAGTTCTTCTTCACTTTCTGCCATAAGGGTGGTGTCATCTGCATGTCTGAGGTTATTGAGGTTTCTCCCAGCAATCTTGATTCCAGCTTGTGCTTCTTCCAGCCCAGCGTTTCTTATGATGTACTATGCATATAAGTTAAATAAGCAGGGTGACAATATACAGCCTTGACGTACTCCTTTTCCTATTTGGAACCAGTCTGTTGTTCCATACCCAGTTCTAACTGTTGCTTCCTGACTTGCATATAGGTTTCTTAAGAGGCAGGTCAGGTGGTCTGGTATTCCCATCTCTTTCAGAATTTTCCACAGTTGATTGTGATCCACACAGTCAAAGGCTTTGGCATAGTCAATAAAGCAGAAATAGATGCTTTTCTGGAACTCTCTTGCTTTTTCTACAATCCAGCAGATGTTGGCAATTTGATCTCTGATTCCTCTGCCTTTTCTAAAACCAGCTTGAACATCTGGAAGTTCACGGTGCATGTATTGCTGAAGCCTGGCTTGGAGAATTTTGAGCTTTACTTTACTAACGTGTGAGATGAGTGCAATTGTGCGGTAGTTTGAGCATTCTTTGGGATTGCCTTACTTTAGGATTGGAATGAAAATTGACCTTTTCCAGTCCTGTGGCCACTGCTGAGTTTTCCAAATTTGCTGGCATATTGAGTGCATCACTTTCACAGCATCGTCTTTCAGGATTTGAAATAGCTCAACTGGAATTCCATCACCTCCACTAGCTTTGTTCGTAGTGATGCTTCCTAAGGGCCTCCTGACTTCCCACTCCAGGATGTCTGGCTCTAAGTGAGTAATCACATCATCGTGGATATCTGGGTCATGAAGATCTTTTTTGTATAGTTCTTCTGTGTATTCTTACACCTCTTCTTAATATCTTATGCTTCTGTTAGGTCTGTACTATATCTGTCCTTTATTGTGCCCATCTTTGCATGAAATATTCCCTTGATATCTCTAATTTTCTTGAAGAGATTGCTAGTCTTTCCCATTCTGTTGTTTTCCTCTATTTCTTTGCACTGATCACTGAGGAAGGCTTTCTTATCTCTTCTTGCTATTCTTTGGAAATCTGCATTCAGATGGGTGTATCTTTTCTTTTCTGTTTTGCCTTTCACTTCTCTTCTTTTCAAAGCTATTTGTAAGGCCTCCTCAGACAGCTGTTTTGCTTTTTTGCATTTCTTTTCCTTGGGGATGGTCTTGATTCCTGTCTCCTGTACAATGTCATGAACCTCTGTTCATAGTTCATTGGGCATTCTGCCTATCAGATCTAGTCCCTTAAATCTATTTATCACTTCTACTGTATAGTCATAAGGGATTTGATTTAGGTCATACCTGAATGGTCTCATGATTTTCCCTACTTTCTTCAATTTAAGTCTGAATTTGGCAATGAGGAGTTCATGATCTTAGCCACAGTCAGCCCCACATCTTGTTTTTGCTGATTGTATGGAGCTTCTCCATCTTTGGCTGCAAAGAATATAATCAATCTGATTTTGGTGTTGACCATCTGGTGATGTCCATGTGTAGAGTCTTCTCTTGTGTTGTTGAAAGAGGGTGTTTGCTATGACCAGTGCGTTCTCTTTGGCAAAATTCTATTAGTCTTTGCCTTGCTTCATTCTGTTCTCCAAGGCCAAATCTGCCTGTTACTCCAGGTGTTTCTTGACTTCCTACTTTTGTATTCCAGTCTCCTATAATGAAAAGGACATCTTTTTTGGGTGTTAGTTCTAAAAGATCTTGTAGGTCTTCATAGAACCATTCAACTTCAGCTTCTTCAGCATTACTGGTTGGGGCATAGGCTTGGATTACCGTGATATTGAATGGTTTGCCTTGGAAATGAACAGATCATTCTGTCGTTTTTGAGATTGCATCCAAGTACTGCGTTTGAACTCTTTTGTTGACCATGATGGCTACTCCATTTTTTCTAAGGGATTCCTGCCCAAAGTAGTAGATATAATGGTCATCTGAGTTAAATTCACCCATTCCAGTACATTTTAGTTTGCTGATTCCTAGAATGTCAATGGTCACTCTTGCCATCTCCTGTTTGACCACTTCCAATTTGCCTTGATTCATGGACCTAACATTCCAGGTTCCTATGCAATATTGCTCTTTACAACATCGGACCTTGCTTCTATCACCAGTCACATCCACAACTGGGTATTGTTTTTGCTTTGGCTCCATCCTTTCACTCTTTCTGGAGTTATTTCCCCACTGATCTCCAGTAGCATATTGGGAACCTACTGACCTGGGGAGTTCCTCTTTCAGTATCCTATCATTTTGCCTTTTCATGCTGTTCATGTTTCATTCAGACATTACAGGATTTTAAAAAAAGATGGAAACCAAGATTAAAAGTGACTTCAGGTGGTTTTCTTATTCTTATAACAGGGAGATAAGCTTCCCCTTAAGAAAGATCCTCAAATTAGAAATGATAATGTAGCTCTTAGGAGTCAGCAGCAGTAGCTTCTGTGAGGATATACTATAGTGGAGGGCAGATTCCTGGTTTGGGACTGACAGGATTATCTGCTTTGTTTATAACCAACCACTTGTATGGTTTTGCCTTCATCTCAGGGTGTGTTAGGCCTCTGAAGGTTAGTGAGTAGGATTTCTTTGTAAGATAATGAGGGTCTTGTCTTCCAGCAGCAGACATAAAAGGTCCACTAAGATTGCAGTTTCCAGTCTTGCAGTTGTGCCAAGGGATTATCAGTTTACTACAGTAAATGCTGATTCAGAGTGGCCATTATTGGGTCACATGCCTAATATGAATTTATGTTGAGTAACAAAGGAAAAAATTACAACTGAATATGGCACTCTAGGATTAAATTTTAAAATTATGAACTTTAAACCATGATGAAAAACAGTTTTGAAACTATTGCTCCATTTAAAATATTATATTAAATAAGAGTATTTTTCCCCTAACTCTGCTGTGTCAGCTAAGCTTTATTAAGTGAGGTTTAGTTGTATACCTTCAGAAAAAGTATACATGGGCCAATAAATTTGGTGTTTATTTACACATAGGTTGTACACCCTGCCATAAATCTCTACAGTAAAGTGTTCTGCCTGCTGCTGCTGCTAAGTCGCTTCAGTCGTGTCCAACTCTGTGCGACCCCATAGACAGCAACCCACCAGGCTCCCCCGTCCCTGGATTCTCCAGGCAAGAACACTGGAGTGGGTTGCCATTTCCTTCTCCAATGCATGAAAGTGAAAAGTGAAAGTGAAAGTGAAGCTGCTCAGTCGTGTCTGACTCTTAGCAACCCCATGGACTGTAGCCTACCGGGCTCCTCCGTCCATGGAATTTTCTAGGCAAGAGTACTGGTGTGGGGTGCCATTGCCTTCTCCGGAAGTTTTCTGCCTACAAATATTTAAAATTTTTATTTATTTATTTGGCGGCACTGGTTGCTTTGAGCTGGCTTTCTGTAGTTTGCAGTGAGTGGGGGCTACTCTTCATTGTGGTGCACAGGCTTCTCATTGCGGTGGCTTCTCTCATTGCAGAATACAGGCTCTAGGCCAGTGGGCTTCAGTAGAAATGTGCAGGCTCTGTAGTTGTGCCTCGATGGCTCCAGAGCATGGATTTGGTAGTTGTTGCACACTAGCTTAGTTGCTCCACAGTATGTGGAATCTTCGCAGACCAGGGATCGAACCTGTGTCCCCTACACTGGCAGGTGGATTCTTAGCTACTGTACCAAAAGGAAAATCCCTTACAAATATTTTTACAACCCTTATTTATCAGATTAGTTTACTAACTTCATGATTGGAGGTAGTCTTCCATTATAGCTCAGTCTGTAAAGAATCTGCCTGCAGTGCAGGAGGCCTGGGTTCAATCCCTGGGTTGGGAAGATCCCCTGGACAAGGAAATGGCAACCCACTCCAGTATCCTTGCCTGGAAAATCTCATGGACAGAGGAGCCTGGTGGGCTGCAGTCCATGGGGTCACAAAGAGTTGGGCACGACTGAGCAACTAACACTTTACTTACTTACTTTAAATAATAAGTATCTATCAGAAATAAGGGTCATTCATTTGACCCTTATCTGCCCTTGCAGTATGTGTTTGTCAGCACTTTTATTACCTTTTGAAGATAATATAATGGTTTCTTATTTGGCAAGTGATGAAAGTAGAGTGAGTAGAAACCAAAATGAACACCACACATGAAATACATGACCTATTATAACAGACATTGTTCACAAATTCCCTGCTGACTTTAAAGAAAAATGTAGGTTCAGTCAATGTTGTAATAAATCATTCTTTTCATTCAACTTTTAAATTAAATTTTGTCGCTCTTGTTGTTCAGTCACTAAGTCATGTATGATTCTTTGTGACCCCATGAACTGTCGCTTGCCAGGCTCCCCTGTCCTTTACTATCTCCTGGAGTTTGCTCAAATTCATGTCCATTGAGGTGATGATGCTTTCTACCTGTCTTTATTCTCTGCTTACCCCTTCTTCTTTTGCCTTCAATCTTTCCCAGAATCAGTCTTTTCCAATGAGTTGGGTTTTTGTATCAGATGGCCAAAGTATTGAAGTTTTAGCATGTCATATATTTGACATATCATCACAGAAATGTTCTTACTTACTAAAATATGTTTTTCCACTAATACTGCTAAATGAACACTCATAATTTCCCAATATGTCCTTTTAGACTGACAGCATAGACTTAAGTGAGGACCCTTATTGCAATATGAAATGGTTAAACTTAGTTTTTTTCTTTTTATGACAATCAGCAGTGGATTGGTGATAATTAGCAGAAACTCCTTAAGGCCTATACAGTGTTTGAGGTCTCTGATTAAAGCTCAGCATGAAACAGCTGGTGGTGTTGGTCAGGGACTCAGAAGTGAGGGCTCCTCTTTTTGCTAAGAATGTCACATTAGTCCCCCAGAGTTTGGAGAGTTTCATCCCCTTCAAGGAGCTTCCTATAGGGAAGAAGGTGAGGAAGGTGACAACAGAGAGAGCCCTGATTATGAAATAAGTGACTGAACTTTTTTTCATACTCACATAGATTTATTACAGTAACATGTAAGCAAAAATTACTGCCATGTAAAGATTTCTAAATTTTGAACTCTCATAACTAATGCCCACCCATTAAAACTTGAATTTAAGTCATTTAAAAACATCTACAGCTTATAAAGGTGAATAATTACATGCAAACATTCCTCCACCATTCAAATTTTAGAACTATTAAACTATATGAAAAAGTTGAACATTGCTTATATAAATAAAGCATATAACTCTTCTTTTTAAATTGAAGTTTAATTGACTTAAAATATTGTGTTAGTCTCAGATGTACAGCAAAGTGATTCAGTTACACGTATGCTTTTTTTCAGATTCTGTTTTTTAATTTATTTTTAATTGGAGGATAATTGCTTTACAATGTTGTGTTTATTTCTGCTGTACAACACCATGTATCAGCCATGCTGTTATTTTTGTTGTTGTTCAGTTGCCAAGTCTTGTCCAACTCTTTGTGACCCCACAGACTGCAGGATGCAAGGCCTCTCTGTCCCTCACCATCTCCCAGAGTTTGCCCAAATTCAGGTCCATTGAATCGGTGATGCCATCCGACCATCTCATCCTCTGTCGCCGCCTTCTTCTCCTGCCCTCAATCCTGTATCAGCCATATATACACATGTATCCCCTCCTTCTTGAGCCTCCCTCCCCCATCCCACCATCCCACCTCTCTAGGTCATCATAGAGCTTTGAGTCGAATTCTCTGCATTAAACAGTTCCTTCCCACTAGCTATCTTATACATGGTGGTATATATGTCAATACCACTCTCTCAATTTTTCCCACCCTCACCTTCCTCTTCTGTGTATCAACAAGTCTATTCTCTATGTCTGTGTCTCTGTTCCTGTTCTGCAAATAGGTTCATCATATCATTTTTTCTGGATTTCATGTATATACATTAATTAATACATTATTTATTATGAATTACATGCATTAATTATGCAATATATGCATTAATTAATACAACATTTGTTTTTCTCTTTCTGACTTACTTCACTCGGTGTAACAGGCTCTAGATTCACTTAGAACTGAACTCATTCAGTTCTAGTGAGGTGAGTTCACTAGAGCTCACTAGAACGCATTCCTTTTTGTTACTGAGTAATAATATTCCATTGTATATATGTATCACAACTTCTTTATCCATTCATCTGTCCACCTGAAACCTAGGTTGTTTCCATATCCTGGCTATTGTAAATAGTACTGCTGTGAACATTAGGGTGCATGAGTCTTTTTGAATTAGGATTTTCTTAGGATATATGCCCAGTAGTGGCATTGTTGGGTCATATGGTAGTTTTATTCCTATATTTGTAAGGAATATCCATACTGTTCTCTTGGAGAAAAAGATGACAACCCACTCCAATATTCTTGCCTGGAGAATCCCATGGACAGAGGAGCCTGGTGGGGCTACAGTCCATGGGGTCACAAGAGTCAGACACCACTTAGTCACTAAACCACCCCCACCACCATACTGTTCTCCATAGTGGCTGTATCAGTTTACATTCACAGGGCTTTCCCGGTGGCTTAGTGGTAAAGAATCTGCCTGCCAGTGTGGGAGATATGGGTTTGATCCCTGATTTGGGAAAATCCCACATGCCACAGAGCAGCTAAGCTTGTGCCCTACAACTATTGAACTTGTGCTCTAGAGACTGTGCCCCGCAACTGCCGAGCACAGGAGTTGCAACTACTGAAGCCCATGCGCCTAGAACTTGTGCTTTGCAGCAAGAAAAGCCCCTGCAGTGAGAAGCCTGCACATTCCAACTAGAGAATAGCCCCTGCTTTCTGCAGCTAAAGGTTTGGTGGACACTTCAAACCTTAGACCTCTTACAGGATGTAAATTTGCTCTCTATGAGAGAAACCTGAAGGAAAAACTATTCAGGTCACATAAGCTGTGATAGGCTAAGAAGAAACATTCTTGTCACTGTTATAAGCAAAGAGACCCCATCTCACTTCTCCCAGCTGGGCTCCAAGCTGGCTTATTAACCTGGCCTCTTTCTGTTCCTTTACAAATTTGAGAAAACTGTTAGATAGTGAAGGACGGGGAATCCTGGAGTGCTGCAGTCCGTGGGGTTGCAGAGTCAGGAATGACTGAGTGACTGAACAACAAATCTCCTCAAACACTAGTCCTTCAAGAGTCCCTTCTTCATTTTGGGGCCCAGAGGTAGAGGAGAGTCAAAGGAAAGGGAGAAATATTGGGGACCAGCCTCCCCTTGTTGGGCCACGTCATTTGTCTAAACCTCATGAAGACAGCTAAAGGGAGAGAAATAGACTGCTTGTTGGAAACTTAGAGTTGATAACTGCAAAAATTAAGAATTTTTTTTTTTTTATCTGAAGTAAAATAATTATTAGTCCACTGACAAGGAACTTTTACCATTGCTTAGATACTTGGGTAGTCTTTGATCCTAAATTTCAGAGTTTTAAGGGAGACTTTAAATTGGGGTCTCAGTATTTTTCAGTTCAATACAACAATCATTTTGAAATGTCCTGTGACCAGTGATTTTAAGTGCTTTGGGGGAATGTTGGCCACTTAATTAACTTTGTGCAAATGAAACTCCCTTTATAATGTCTTTTGAAATTTAGATTTTGTTTAGGGATATGTCTTTTTTGGTGACATGCCCTGTGTCTTCTGCATCCATTTTTCTCTCATCAGACTTTAAGATAATAAGGAAAGAAGGTACAGGAGGCTCTCTGAGTGTCATTTTTCTTCATGGCTGGAGAAAAGAAATGCTTGTCTTCTGCATCTTTCTTCTCAGGCTTTTGTGAAAGGAGGGGGCAAGTCCGCCCCAAGGCCAGGCAGGATTTGAATGTGGGGATTCTGAGCAGTTCCGGGCACTGTGGAAGCGTCAGGTCTCCTCTTGTACCCACACGTGTGCCTCCCCTTGTCCTGCCTCCTTCACTGAAAGGAGCCAGTTGGGCTCCTCTCTGTTGCTCATATTCTGTGGCCTGGCTTACTAGAGCCTTCCAGTAGAAAATGTAAATGGTCTACATGAGCTTTTGTACAAGATTCTCTCTTGAAACCCAGAAAGGCATATATTTCCAGATTAATTTATGTGTGGCTCCTCTTGATGCAAATGAATGGGAAGAACTATTTCAATGAAAATAATTTTATCCTGGCTCATGTCACAATGGGTTTCAGGTCATCCTGACATTGCAGTTAGTAATGAGGTTCTGTGAGGCAGGTCATCCTGACGCACAGGTGAGAGAACGTGGGGATCACCTGGTGCAGAATCAGAGGAGATCTCTCCAAGGACAGAGGAGCCGCAGGCCCCAGGAGCTGACGTTCTCTTTGCATGTGTAGGGATGTTCCATTCATGCATGTGGAGAGAGTCCCCAATCCCAGAAGGCTGTTTGACTAGCATAGAAAATAGCCTACTTTATTGTTCAGTGCAAATGTGAAAAAATTTAACACTTTTGCCTTGAGGCACAAAATTCAGCTTGTGCTGAATCGTTGTCTTGGTATTTCCCAGTATCATGCCAGGATTGACAGTTAATTAACATAAATCTTGATGTAAAGTTTCTCATGTAATTATATCCTCAGTTTGTGTATGTCTTTAAGCAGACATTTATTACCAGAATGGCAATTTAAAAAATAAAATAAAAATTTCCTTTCTCTTCTTCAGTTATTTTTTTCCTTAGGATGAAAATACTTCTTCAACACTTTCTTCTCTTAGTGTTTAATAATCCAGAGGATAATGTGTAGCACACTTCATACAATGGAAAATTACTTTAGAGATACTGTTTTGTGAACATACATTTGCAACTTTATTGTTAATAATTGCAGAGAATTTTGATAATTTATATTTTCATTCTTTTCTATAAACGTTGGTTTAAAATGAAAAGAGATTATGGTAATAACATTTACTATTTTGTGGTATTTAGGAACCTGTTTTATTCACTGGAACAGTGAGGAAAAATCTGGATCCCTTTAATGAGTATTTGGGAGAAGAACTGTGGAATGTCTTGGAAGAGGTAATTTATGTAATGTAATTAACTTGTTAGCATCAGTATCTGTGTGTGTACATTTGTAGCATTGCAGGTAATTAAGGGAAGCTTATCACTTGAGCTAACTTTGTTTACTTTCTAGGAGAACAGTGATGAAATGGGTACACTTAAAATGTGTGTATTGATAATGAAAACCAACACTATAATGCCTCATGTTTTCATTTTAACTTTTTCTATAGAACCCCAAGCAACTAGATACATTATTTTGTCCTTAGCAGAGCACTAAACTAGACATTAAAACTGTGGGATCAAATTCTATTAGTGACCTGCTGCTGCTGCTGCTGCTAAGTCGCTTCAGTTGTGTCTGACTCTGTGCGACCCCATAGACGGCAGCCCAACAGGCTCCCCCGTCCCTGGTATTCTCCAGGCAAGAACACTGGAGTGGGTTGCCATTTCCTTCTCCAATGCATGAAAGTGAAAAGCGAAAGTGAAGTCGCTCAGTCGTGTCCAACTCTTCGTGACCCCATGGACTGCAGCCTACCAGGCTCCTCTGTCCATGGGATTTTCTAGGCAAGAGTACTGGAGTGGGGTGCCTTCTCTGATTAGTGACCTAGTAAATTAATTATCCTAATTACCTGCCAGTGTTCATTTTTTTCCTCTAGCCTTAGGGGATATCTAAGTGGAAATGATAGTTTTTCATTATTAACTGAAAGATAAACAAGATCATACCAATAAAATACTATGAAGTTTCATAAGAAAGTGTTTATAAAGGCAAATTATATAGTGGAATGTGATGACGATTACTTATTGACGATTATATCATTTTAATGCTGCAGCATGAATGCAAGTAACAGAATCCTGGAGTTTTGGCTTAGTTTTTATATGGATAGGCTAATTTCTAGGGTATTTTCTGTTATTTGTATCATGTTTCTCCTTGCTCTACTTCATTGAATTTTCTTACCCTTGCATGAAAAAATTTTGACTATTGAGTTGCTGTTGGCTTGTATATTTTAATACTAGCTATTTTGTGTATTAGCCCTAGTTTTGCAAATTGATTCTACTGATAGCAGAAACTCTAGACTTCTAAATCATAGACAGACTTCTAATTTCTCATAGGACCTAGCTCAGTCTTTTGCTTTTAAAAAGTAGCACTTAATAAATAGGTACTAGATGTTTGGTTGATGTCTACATTTCAGAGAAGTATGGCTTATTTCTTTAAAAAATTTTGTGTTACACAAATCCAGCATTGATAGTATCTGTGTTAGGACACAAGTAGGTCTCATCACATAGGAAACTAAGATACAGAAATATGGGCATCAGCAGCCTGTGTATCAGGAACCTGTGGTTCAGTCCCTGCTATGGGACAGCTCACATGTCCATTTCCTGAAGCCTTTTATTAGGTAAACGGGCTCCCCCTTTACTTCCTTTACTGCTGGTCCTGCTCTAGTAAAAGCTTTTCCCCATCAGTTGACTGCATTTCCCTGTCTCCTTCCAGCCTGCACCAACCTTTCTTTTTGAGAAGTAAGAAGGTTCCATGAAATATGGGAACCATCTGACATCTGTATTAACCTCCTGTGAGAGGCATTGGCACCTACTAGATACACTACACAGTGGGTTACTTTAAAAATGGTAATGATGATAGAAATAGGGTACCTTATAAGCTCAGTTTATTATTCTTCAGTTTTGCTATATTCTCTTATTTCCCAAACTCAAAAATGATCTGAAGTATTCTATATTGAGATGTATAGTTTTCAATAGTATTATTAGCTCCATTTTTCTTAAATTAAAAATTTTTATGTGCTTTCCACAGTTTACAATATGATGTTGTGATATTCTGGAGCCAGTTAATTGTTATAAGAATATAATCCTTTTACACATAATAATTGTGTTATATGTAAGCTGTCTATATGGATTTACTTTCTAATTTATAGGAACAGATATGTCACAAGATTAGATTCACTTCTGCCTTTACACAGTGAACAAATATCTCTGAGAATTTCTTAGATAGGCATAGTTTCAGATTTTGGGTCTATCACAGTCATCAAGAGATACAATCTCGATCCTTTTCAAGGACATTCTCTTGTGTAATCTAACACAATTATCTCAAAAAAAAATAAAATAATATTATACTATAATGTGTTCAGATTCTCCAGTTGTAACTTTTAATTATTATTGTCTACTGTCTCTGTTGTCCTTTTCTTCCATCCTAATACTTTATACCTTGATTTTATGATTACACTACAGAGGGCTTTGATATTCATATTATTCTCATAACCATCCCTGATTCATAAATAGAGAGTCTCAGAAAACAGTATTTTATGAAAAACATTTCCCCTTACAACTCTTATTCATCATGAAGCAGATATGGACAACCTGAAGGAGAAGGGGAAAAAAAAGATTAGTTGTATGATGTCATCCAACTCAGGAGTAAATATGAGATTATTTCTTCAAACTCAGGATGTCAGTCTTAACAAAGACCAATCACTTGTACCATAGACCAAATCTTACCCTTTAGAGTTTGTACACCTTTTATGCTGACACTAAATACCAATACCATATTTAATCCTAACTCAGAATTCTGCTTTCTAGGGACTGGACTCCATCAGGAGCACAGTTCAGGATCACATTCATGGAAGTGCTCCAGCATTTAGGATATCACAAAAATGCTACTCATTCACCCTCGGTGTGTTGTTGTCTGACATTGTAGTATGTCAAATAACTTTTTGGCCATCAATCTATTGGTTTCTTAATTTGAAGTGTATTTCTTCTTTGTTCTTTAACTTCAAATACAGCCTGAGTTTGCTTCTTGCTCCATTGTATTTCTCCAGAATTCATTGAACTGACCCCTACTACTAAGTGTATTTTCAGATTATATTTGGTGGTTAAAGCTTTGTGTTTTTAATCTTATGAATAAAATTTTTTGAAGATAGATTAATATAAACATCACCTATATCCATATTGTGGGGGAGATAAGATGTAATATTGTATCTTGTTTCTTGTGAGTTTTCATTCACTGAAAGACATTTATGATATTGAAAAAAAATGCACTTGACTGGTCCACCATTTATCGGATTAAACATGGGAAAGGTTCCAGGATTACTAAAGTATTAGATGGAGTTTTCCATTGTTTAAATTTGTATTATTTTAAACATTACAAAATTTTAAAGATTTTGTAAAATTAATAAAAATATATCTTTAGAGAAAAAAACTTTCTGTAGTTTTTTTAAGTTTCCTTTTAGTGTACCAACGCCTATGCAAAATGTACTTTGGTAAAGTTGATTCAACCATAAAGATCCTTTTAGATTTTCTGTTTAAGCCACATTGGGAGAAATAGCTTCAATTTTTGAGAGACTTTCTGAACTAAGTCCTAGGTGGGGGTTGTTGGTGGATAGCCTGTGGCAGGGATCGGGGACTTTGAAATCTTTCTGTCCTGACTTGACTCTACCCACCATCTTTCTCAGTGAACACTAATTGGAAACAGCTCTTCCCATCACCTGGCTGTACATACAAGATACACAAGAAGTTGGGAGGACTTCAAAGCTCTAATGTCTAAGAGATTTGTCTACTTCAGCAGCAGTTTATTTAGGAAAATGTTCTTTCTGTATCCACAGGTACAACTTAAAGAAACCATCCAAGGTCTTCCTGGTAAAATGGATACTGAATTAGCAGAATCAGGATTGAACTTGAGTGTTGGACAGAGACAACTAGTATGCCTTGCCAGGGCTATTCTCAGGAAAAATAAGATATTGATTCTTGACAAAGCCACATCCAATGTGGATCCAAGGTATGGAGCTGAGGTCCATGAAACCTGGAATCCAAATTGTAAATGTGGTAAATGGAAAACATTTAGTGATGCTGAGAAATGTTTCTATGCTCTCTTTGGCCCACAGATATCTCTTAATAATATTAATCCAAACAAAGGAAAACAAGGGAAGAAGTTATATGCTGTTAATGTTGTTATGCAATTTCAAGGGAAGACTGTTTTCCATCATTTTATGAAAAATAGTAAATTTATTTTTTTGTATTATTCTTCCTCATCCTTCTCCCTCCATATTTTTATTTTATTTTATTTTTAAACTTTACAAATTGTATTAGTTTTGCCAAATATCAAAACGAATCCACCACAGGTATACATGTATTCCCCATCCTGAACCCTCCTCCCTCCCCAAATAGACTTTTTATACTTAGTTTTTTAGGAACAAGATTATATGTTAAAGTACTGATTTTTAATTTTTAACTTTTTAGTCTGCTTTTCCTGCCTTCACTGAAGTATATCAATTTCTCTGATTCCAGAACAGATGAGTTAATACAAAAAAAAATCCATGAGAAATTTTCTGAGTGCACTGTGCTAACCATCACACACAGGTTGAGCACCGTTATTGACTGTGAATGGATATCGGTAAGACCCTTACCATATCGGTTCTTTCCATTTATATTCAACTTTTCAACTGATCCTTCCTTGTAAAACTTGATAGAAACCTCCAGTAATTTAATTTTCTCCTCTCGTTCTTGAAAATAACTCAAGTATTTAACTTTACTTTCAAAATGTGCTATTAGATAATATATCCAATAACCTTATATTTTCGTATAATATTCTTATATTTGAATTGTCATTTTTTAAGATGTCCAGCCTTGAAAATATTCCAAACCCAAGTTATAGCTCCATATTTCAAGAGGGTGGATCACAGTCATTTTCACTGTGTCACAGTTCTTTCAGCATTGTTTGATTTCCTTAATGAAAAAATTAACCTCTTATTTAGATTGCCAGGATATTGTTGACTAAGTTTGCAGAATTTTTCAGCTCTTGCTGTCAGAAGGGAGTCCGTGAGAAGAAAGGGCCTCATGAGAAAAACAGTATTTCAGCTGAAAGGATTTAATATAGGAAATTTCCTACGTAAGAATTAGAGGCTAGAAAAAGGAAAGGAAGCACTAGGGTAATTATTTTAGGAAGCAGCTATCATGTCCTAGAACAGATTTCCAGACCTAAGAACTCAGAAGAGAGGCCCTACAGCTGGTGCTCAAGCCTCCAAGGAGAGGTCACTGCCTAGTTGCTGGTTGTATGTGCTGAGGAAGCAGGATGTGGCTATTTCTCCATGTGCTAATAGAAGCTCGGAGCTGGAGTCAGGTCCCACTGCTGAGGTGACACTGCAGGAACAGCCAAGTCAGATAGATTAGCTCTGTCCCACTGTCAGTCTCCCTCTAGTGCCCGCTTACTGGCAAAACCTAAAAAAAGGCCAGCTTGCCAAAGAGCCTCTGAAATGTGACTTGCAGAGACCCAACCTGTGCATCACAGGTGAGAGTTTAGAAAGGAAGCAAATCAAGGCTGAAAGACTGTAGATAAACAACCAACAAAAAACAACCAACAAGTCTCTTACACAGTAGATCCAGGCACTACACATGCAGTAGGCTCCAAGCTTTGGTCTCTGGACATCTGTCTAGTATTTTCCCTCCAGATTAGATTGGCTCTTTCCTCCCAGTAATTTATTATTTCCTTCCTTATCTTCTTTTCCTTCCTCCCTCTATTCCTCATCTCTTTTCATCTTCTTTCTTTGTTGTTTCCCTCTGTTTCTTGACGAGTTTCAGTAAATGTTAGAATGTGGCTTTATAAAATAATATAGAAAACACGGTTTGTCACTCAGTCATGTTTAACTTTTTGCAACCCCATGGACTGTAGGCCTCTCTGTCCATGGGATTCTCCAAGGAAGAATCCTGGAGTGGGTAGCCATTCCCTTCTCCAGGGAATCTTCCCAACTCAGAGATTGAAACCGGGTCTCCTGCATTGCAGACAGATTCTTTACTGTCTGAGCTACAAGGGAAGTCAGTCCCAAATGAATGCAAAATATATTTAGGTATTTTGATGGTCCATACAAAATTAATAATAATCAATAATTAATAGTAACATCCAAACTTCCTTACATCTTATGATAAATTAACTGTCTCTTTTGACTTCTTGGAGAGTTTCTGGAATATCACACCGCGCCTCCCACTTCACATGCATTGTCAGATGGATCATCAATGGGGGCATTGAGTAGGTATCAGGCTGTCAGCATTGAAGCAGTGCCTGTAGCCTCACTCGCCAAGCTGGACATACAGAGAAGTGAGCTCCAGGGAGTCTGACAATAGGAATGGGGCATTCCCAACCAAAGGGATGCTCTAGGCTCCAATAGGGTAGCCAATTGTCTGGACTAGAGCAGCTCAGTAGGAAGCTGACTCCAACTGCAAACTTTGATGAGGGACTGGGTTAAATCCTAAGGACTTCCCTGTAGCTCAAATGGTAAAGAACCTGCCCGCAATGCAGGAGACCAGCATTTGATCCCTGGGTTGGGAAGTTCCTCTGGAGAAGGGAATGGCAATCCACTCCAGTATTCTTAACTGGAGAATCCCATAGACAGAGAAGCCTGGTGGGCCCCAGTCTGTGGGGTTGCAAAGAGTCGAACATGACTGAGCAACTAACACACACACACAGGACAGTAGCTCAAATTCCAGAAATGTTTTTTAGCACCTGGTATTCTTAGACCCTCATTTTGTGTTCTTGAATGCTAATTGGAAAAGTAGCCTCTCATTTCTACTTTTTCCTTGTTGCTTTGTTGTTCTTGTCTCTTAACACTGTATATTTTGAAGACTGTCTCCCAAAGCATCCTTCTTCTATAATAAATAAATGATGCTGTAAAATTTACCTGTTTCAAGCCCTTTGTCAGGCCTTAGAGGTAGCAGCAGAAAGATAGCTTGATCTATCTCAGTTAGGGGTCGGTTCAAATAAATTCTTTGTTCCTAAATGTACCCTGAGGCTTTATTTTTGGTTTTTGGTATTCCAGCATTAATAGTAGCAGATTATTTTTATTATCTAATTCTTAGAAATAATGTCACTTTGAAATGTGTGATTGGTTAGGGAAACAGTGAGGAAAGACAGAATTTGGAAAGCCTCTCTGCTGGTCAGTCCTCAGTCTTATCTCTCAGCATCTGATTCACAGATGCAAACGTCTATATCCCCTGAACCAATTAGCTTTGTTTCTGTTTTCAAAGTGTTTTCAATGTATTTAATGCTTTACTTACTCATGTGTGTTACTTGCTCAGATCAGATCAGTCGCTCAGTCGTGTCTGACTCTTTGTGACCCCATGAATTGCAGCACACCAGGCCTCCCTGTCCATCACCAACTCCCGGAGTTCACTGAGACTCACGTCCATCGAGTCAGCGATGTCATCCAGCCATCTCATCCTCTGTCGTCCCCTTCTCCTCCTGCCCCCAATCCCTTCCAGCATCAGAGTCTTTTCCAACCAGTCAACTCTTCACATGAGGTGGCCAAAGTACCGGAGTCTCAGCTTTAGCATCATTCCTTCCAAAGAAATCCCAGGGCTGATCTCCTTCGGAATGGACTGGTTGGATCTCCTTGCAGTCCAAGGGACTCTCAAGAGTCTTCTCCAACACCACAGTTCAAAAGCATCAATTCTTCGGCGCTCAGCCTTTTTCACAATCCAACTCTCACATTCATACATGACCACAGGAAAAACCATAGCCTTGACTAGACGAACCTTTGTTGGTAAAGTAATGTCTCTGCTTTTGAATATGGTATCTAGGTTGGTCATAACTTTCCTTCCAAGGAGTAAGTGTTTTTTAATTTAATGGCTGCAGTCACCATCTGTAGTGATTGTGGAGCCCAGAAAAATAAAGTCTGACACTGTTTCCACTGTTTCTCCATTTCCCATGAAGTGGTGGGACCGGATGCCATGATCTTTGTTTTCTGAATGTTGAGCTTTAAGCCAACTTTTTCACTCTCTACTTTCACTTTCATCAAGAGGCTTTTGAGTTCCTCTTCACTTTCTGCCGTAAGGGTGGTGTAATCTGCATATCTGAGGTTATTGATATTTCTCCCGGCAATCTTGATTCCAGTTTGTGTTTCTTCCAGTCCAGCGTTTCTCATGATGTACTCTGCATATAAGTTAAGTAAACAGCGTGACAATATACAGCCTTGATGTACTCCTTTTCCTATTTGGAACCAGTCTGTTGTTCCATGTCCAGTTCTAACTGTTGCTTCCTGACCTGCATACAAATTTCTCAAGAAGCAGATCAGGTGGTCTGGTATTCCCATCTCTTTCAGAATTTTCCACAGTTTATTGTTATCCACACAGTCAAAGGCTTTGGCATAGTCAAGAAAGCAGAAATAGATGTTTTTCTGGAACTCTCTTGCTTTTTCTATTATCCAGCGGATGTTGGCAATTTGATCTCTGGTTCCTCTGCCTTTTCTAAAGCCAGCTTGAACATCAGGAAGTTCACGGTTCACATATTGCTGAAGCCTGGCTTGGAGAATTTTGAGCATTACTTTACAGTTGTATCCAACTCTTTGTGACCCTATGAACTGTCACTCACCAGGCCCCTCTGTCCATGGGATTTTCCAGGCAAGAATACTAGAATGGGTTGCCATTCCCTTCTCCACAGGATCTTCACAACCCAGAGACTTAACCCGGGTCTCCCACGTTGCAGGCAGATTCTTTACCATCTGAGCCACCAGAGAAGCCTATCTCCTGGTAAATTTCTGTAACCTCAAATTTTTCTCAATTGGTCAGTGTCTTTGAACAAATCTTTAATGTGGTTTAACAAAGCAATTTACCGCCTGGTCCCTCCTCACCTTTCTAGTTTTTTTCCCCACTCTTTTCCCTCCTTCCTTCACAGCCAAAACCACAATGATGGTCTTCAGTTGTCCAAATGCAGTTTTCCCTCTCTCTTGTAGTTTTGCCTTCTCTTGGCTGAGACTGAGGTGCCTGCAGTGGAAGTGGTGAGATGGTTGGGTTTGGGGGAGATGAGGAAGTGGGGCCAAGTGATGGATTAAACGTGAGATCTGAGGGGGAAGACAGGATTCAATGCTGGTGTCTGGGTGTGGAGACTGAGCATCTGGGTGAATGGGGAAGATGGAAGGAGAAGGGAAATGGAAGGGTTTTCTTTGAAGTCTGTCACCTTTGCAATGACTGGACTTGTTTTGTGTGATGACCTTGTCCTTCACTGTGGAGGGACCCTTCCCACTCCTGTCTTGGGAGTCCTTCAGTTTAGGGCTCCCTGATTGAGGTCATCAGTAATGTCAGAGGGAGGTCCCACCAGGAGATGTAAACTCAGCCACTTGTTTACATCTTGGTTCAAGCTGGTTGTGGTTGCTGACTGCTCTTGTAGGAATAGCAGGATTAGACCTTAGGACTAAGAGACATGCATCCCCCAGCTTCAGAGTTGGGGATTGTCCTCTGTGCTCCATCCATCCCAGGTGTAAACCTTATATTTTGTTCTAGAGCTTCTGATTACCAGTTGGTTTTCAATTCAGCAAATCATCACAAATAACAAATAATGTTTTTTCAAACCTTTGATTTTTGAATCAGTTTCTTTATTGCTTGCTTTAGAAATACAGGCGTACCTTGTTTTATGGAAGTTCCCAGATAGTGCTTTTTTTTTTTTTTTTTCTATTTTAAATTTTATTCAAAATTTTTATTTAAAATAGATTTAACATAATAGATTTATTATGTTAAATTAAAAGAAAACAAATTCCATAATATTTTCCATAGTAGCTGTATCAATTTACATTCTGACCAATAATACATAAGGATTTCTTTTTCTACACATCCTTGCCAACATTTGCTACTTGTTGTCTTTTTGATAACAGCCATCCTACCAGATGTGAAGTAATATCTTTCTGTAGTTTTGATTTGCATTTCATTAATGGTAGTGAGGTTGAGCATCTGGTCATATACCTGTTGGCTACCTGTTTGCCTACTTTGGAAAAATGTCTATTCAGATTCTCTGCCCATTTTTAAATCAGTTTGGGTTTTTTTTTTTTTTATGTTGAGGTATATGAGTTTTTAAAATATATTTTGGATATTAACCTCTTAGCATATCTATAATTTACAAATATTTAATTCCATTTAAGTAGGTTTCCTTTTCATTTTAGTTTGATAAAGTCCCACTTGTTTATTTTTGCCTTTGCTTTTAGAGTCATATTCAAAAGATCATCATCAAGACCGGTTTAAAGACCTTACTGTTTAGCTTTCCTTCTAGGAGTTTTATAATGTCAGATGTTACATTTAAGTCTTTAGACTGAAAGTGAAAGTCACTCAATCATATCTGACTCTTTGAGACCCCATGGACTGTAACCTGCCAGGCTCCCCTATCCATGGAACCCTCCAGACCAGAATACTGAAGTGGGTAGCTGTTCTTCTCCAGGGGATCTTCCCAACCCAGGGATTGAACCCAAGTCTCTCATATTGCAGGCAAATTCTTTACTGTCTGAGGCACCAGAAAAGCCCAAGAATAGCCTAGATAGTGCTTTTTTTTTTTTTTTTTACAAATTAACGGTTTGTCAAGCAAGTTGAGAAAGTCTACAGGTACCATTTTTCCAACAGTATTTGCTCACTCCATGTCTGTCATCTTTTGGTAATTCTCACAATATGTCAAAGGTTTTCACTGTCATTACATTTGTTATGGTGATCTGTGATCGGTGATCTTCAGTGTTACTTGCTGAAGTCTCCAATGATGGTTAGTATTTTTTAGCAATTAATTTTTATTATTATTATTTTTCTTAATTTATTTTTTTAATGAAGGATAATTGCTTTACAGAATGTTGTTGTTATCTGTCAAACATCAACAGAATCACCCATAGGTACACCCATGAGCAATAAATTATATTTTAAATTAAGGTCTGTACATTGCTTTCTCAGGCATAATGCTACTGCACACTTGCTAGGCTACAGTGTAGTCTGAACATTTATACACCCTTGGAAACCAGAAATTTTGTATAACTGACTTTATTGTGATATTCACTACATTCTGGTGTTCTGGAACTAAACCCCCAAAATCTCTAAGGAATCCCTGTACCTCTTTCCTTTCTGGAAAGCAGGTGACTGTTCCGAAAGCTTTAATGTGGACATAAGACAAGTCAACCTGCTGCAAAACCTGATGCTCCAGAGGACAGGCAGCCAGCCTGAGGGAGGGGCTGGGGAGGTGACAGATGTTGATGAAGGGCATAACCCACAGGATTGTCACCGTGAACTCCTGTGGTTATAGGTGCTGAAGGTGTTGTTGTTTAGTTGCTAAGTTGTGTCTGACTTTTGTGCCACCCCATGGACTTATAGCCTGCCAGGCTTGTCTGACCATGAGGATTTTCCAGGCAAGAATACTGGAGTGGGTTACCATTTCTTGTAACAAATACATTTTGTTGCACTGGTGAATATATATGCACAAAGACAGATGGGTATGTTTTTTTGTTGTTGTTAAGTTGCTCAGTCATGTCCAACTCCTGGCGACCCCATGTACTACAGCACGCCAGGCTTCCCTGTTCTTCACCATCTCCTAGAGTTTGCTCAAACTCATGTCCATCGAGTCAGTGATGCCATCCAACCATCTCATCCTTTATCGTCCCCTTCTCCTCCTGCCTTCAATTTTCCCCAGCATCAGAGTCTTTTCTAATGACTCATCTCTTCACATCAGGTGGCCAAAGTATTGGGGCTTCAGCTACAGGATCAGTCCTTCCAATGAATATTCAGGGTTGATTTCCTTTAGGATTGACTGTTTTGATCTCCTTACAGCCCAAGGGACTCTCAAGAATATTCTCCAACACTACAGTTTGAAAGAATCAGTTCTTCAGCACTCAGCCTTCTTTATGGTCCAATTCTCACATTCATTCATGACTACTGGAAAACAAAAGCTTTGACTAGATGGATCTTTGTTGACAAATTAACGTCTCTGCTTTTCAATACACTATCTAGGTTTGTCAAAGCTTTTCTTCCAAGGAGCAAGCGTCTTTTAAGGCTACAGTCACCCTCTGCAGTGATTTTGGAGCCCAAGAAAATAAAGTCTCTCACTGTTTCTATGTTTCCCCATCTATTTGCCATGAAGTGATAAGACTGGAAGCCATGATCTTAGTTTTTGAATGTTGAATTTTAAGCCACCTAATTCACTCTCCTCTTTGGCCTTCATCAGGAGGCTCTTTAGTTCCTCTTCACTTTCTGCCCTAAGAGTAATGTTATCTGAATATCTGAAGTCATTAATATTCTTCCTGGCAATCTTGATTCCAGCTTGTGCTTCATCCAGCCCAGCATTTCACATGATGTACTTGGCATAGAAGTTAAATAAGCAAGGTGACAATATACAGCCATGCTATACTCCTTTCCCAGTTTTGAACCAGTCTGTTGTTTCATATCCAGTTCTAACTATTGCTTCTTTTCCTGAACACAGGTTTCTCAGGAGGCAGGTAAGGTGATCTGGTATTGCCATCTCTTTAAGAATTTTCCACAGTTTATTGTAATCCACACAGTCAAAAAGCTTTAGTGTAGTCAATGAAGAAGAAGTAGATATTTTTTCTGGAATTCTCTTGCTTTTTCTATGATCCGACAGATGTTGGTAATTTGATCTCTGGTTCCTCTGCCTTTTCTAAATCCAGCTTGTGCATCTGAAAGTTCTTGTTTCACATGCTATTGAAGCCTAACTTGGAGGGTTTTGAGCATTATTTTGCTAGCATGTGACATGAGTGCAATTGTGTGGTAGTTTGAACTTTCTTTGGCATTGCCTTTCTTTGGAATTGGAACGAGAACTGACCTTTTCCAGTCCTGTGGCCACTGCTGAGTTTTCCAAATTTGCTGTCATATTGAGTGCAGCACTTTCACAGCATCATCGTTCAGTATTTGAAATAGCTCAGCTAGAATTCCAACACCTCCACTAGCTTTATTCATAGTGATACTTTTTAAGGTCATTTGACTTCACACTCCAGGATGTCTGGCTCTAGGTGAGCAATCACACCATCATGTTATCTGGGTTGTGAAGATCTTTTTTTCTATAGTTCTTCTGTGTATTTTTGCCACCTCTCCTTAATATCTTCTGCTTCTGTTAGGTCTATACCATTTTTGTCCTTTATTGTGCCCACCCTTGCTATCTCTAATTTTCTTGAAGAGATCCCTAGTCTTTCCCATTCTATTGTTTTCCACTATTTCTTTGCATTGTTCACTTAGGAAGGCTTTATCTCTCTTTGCTATTCTTTGAAACTCTGCATTTAGATGGGTATATATTTCCTTTTCTCCTTTGCCTTTGGCTTCTCTTCTTTTCTCAGCTATCTGAAATGGTTTTGTTTACTGTAAGTAAATTAAGCAAAAGACTTGTTGGGTATCAACTGGCTTAGTTAATAGGTTTGTTTATATGTTGACTCTTCAAAGGGATTTACCAGCTTTGGTTCATTAAGCACCATTAATGTTTCAGAATTCTGTTTTATAAAGATATTCTCTTAATTTTATTAAACATACTGGAGTCATAATAACAACTAATTTAATCATCCTTTATGCTCCAAAACAGTGGAGCAAAATGGATAAATTAGAAATTCTCTGTCTCCTAAGACTCACCACTGTCTCTGCATTAAAAGGTGGGTTCTTCCTATGGTTTTAAGGATTTGCTGGGTGCTTATGACCTGTTTTCTCTTCAGCCGATAGCCCAGTTGTCCCCTCCCATCTCTCACACTCCAGTCTTCATATCACCTGCATTCTCCCTAGAAGCACAAGCAAAGGGGCACCTGAAAATCTGCACTTGCCCAAACAGTGCTGTTGTGTGTGTTCAATGTTTTCACTGTCTGCAGTTATTCTTTGGAAATGAACGATGCAGGACCAAAACCAGGACCAGGAATCTCAAATTCTACCTCTTCTATTTGTAAATGATCTTATCCATATTCTTTACCTCTTTTCCTCAACTCAAGTATCTTCTAAGTATACTTTTTCCCAGATAAATCAAAACCAGAAACTGTTGTAATATACCCACCTGAAAAGCACAAAACAGCTCACACCTAACTAGAGTTTTACTTAAATTCTGTTTTTGACCTTCATGGAATTTTTCTTTCATAAGCCTGCATGGATATAGTTGTAACATTTCAGAAGAGAAACCTCCTTCAAAAACATGCCAAGTGTTTTCATTCAAGTTTTTAGAGAAAAGATAACTAATGTGAACATCGAGAGCACAATAAGGGAAAAGAAATACTTTATGAAGGTGGTGCTTACATGCAAAAGCAGAAGATTTGGGAGAGCAATTATGGAGGTGACTATGACCCGGACTTCATCATTCCATGGGCAAGAAGAATGACTTATTTCAAGACCTAAGAAAAAGTTTTGAGTTAATGCCTGCCACACAGTCCAGCCTCTGAGAAAATTACAAGAACCCATTTAATTAAGGACCCAACTTCCAAGGTTGGACAACTGTCCCTGTGTCACCTGGCACTCAAAAATAGAGGTCTAATACTCAGATCTTCCCCTCCCCAGTCTATTTGTCCCTAATGGGATCTCCCTTTATTGTTTGTCACCATATTGAAAACTGTATCTGGCATCTCTTTCTTACTAGGCTTTTCTTCCAGCCTCTCCTGTCCCCACCTTTCCCTGCAGCCATTCCATTATCAGTGATAGCATCCTGCCAATGAAAACTAATCGGATTATCTTGCAGTGGCTCCATTTAATCTTTATGTGTAGGACAGCTACCTGGAATATCTGTGGCTGCATGGTCCTCCTGAGCCTCTCAACTCCCCCTCCTTTCTATCTCTCTTCTTCTTTATCTTTTCCAGTATTTGACATAAATTAGTTTGAAGCCTCCATCCTCAGCCCTGGTTTATCCCTCCCTCATTTCCCCTCTCACTCTCCCTCTTGTCCATAGCCATCCACCTGAAGCATGTGGTCCTCTAGGTCTACATCCCTCATCCTGTCATCCCTGTATCCCCTGCCTTATCTGTTCCCATGCCAGCTGGACTCATCCTCCCCTTGATCTCACCCTGTAGTCTTGATAGATCACACCATTGGCTGCTCACCCAGTCACACCCTGAATTTAGTTTCATTTGTATTGAACTTTCAACTGGCATGTACTGTGTGCCTGATACTTATCATGTACAATGCCAGGGCCCTGGGATGCATCAGTGAACAAGGAAAACTGTATAACCCTGCCCTTAAGGAGCTGCCAGGCTCACTCCAGTCCATTTGGCCCATCATAGTCACTGTGTCTGGAATGACCACTGTCCACCCATCCACCTTTGTTTCTTCCTGTTCATGCCTGTCCTTTCTTCAAGGCCTAGTTCATTGCCCTCTGTCCTCCTTGAAGCTCATCCTTAGAACCTCTGGTCAGAAGTCATCTCTTCTGTTACTAAACCCTTCTTGTGCTTTTTTTCCTGCATGATAAACACTTGAGGTTTTCTTCTCTCTTTTCTCAGTACAGGCTCCATAGGAGCAGGGTCTGTGGCTTATGTGTTTTCATCTTCCACAGAATCTAGGAAAATGCCATCAGGGCACTTAAATGTGCAATAAATGTTTGCAGAATCAATTCAGAAATTAATGAAAATTTATTTAAGTGTTCCTCAAATGTGTTGTGGCCATGTGTTACTCCTGTTTATAAACATGAAATATAGTTGATTGACAGTATTTTGTTAGTTTCAGATATATAGCAAAATGATTCACATAAATATTTTTTTTAGAATATTTTCCATTATAGGTAATTATAAGATATTGGATATATTTCCCTGTATTATACATTAAGTCTATTTTGATTATCTGTTCCATTTATGGTAGTTTGTATCTATTGGCCCTATAGCTCCAATTTATATGCCCCCTCTTTTCCTCTTTGGTAAACGTGAGTTTATTTTCTGTGTCTGTGAGTCTATTTTGTATGTAGATTCATTTGTATTATTGATTAGGTTCTACATATAAATGATATCATATTTGTCTTTCTCTGTCTGATTTACTTCACTTAGTATGATATTCTCTAGGTTCACCTGTGTTAGTGAAGATGGCAATATTTCATCGTTTATTATGGTCTGAGAAATATTCCATAGTGCATATATGTGCGTGCGTGTGTGTGTGTGTGTGTGTGTGTGATTTTCTTAAACCAGTCATCTGTTGATTAACAATTAGGTTGTTTCCATATTTTGGCTATTTTAAGTGCTGCTGCTGTGAATGTTGGGGTGTGTGTATTTTTGAATTAACGTTTTTGTCTTTTCTAGATACATGCCCAGTAGTGAGATTGTTACATCATATGGTAGCTCTATTTTCAGTTGTTTCAGAAATCTCCATACTGTTTTCCAGTTATATTCCCACCAATAGTGCACCAAGTTATTTTCCCACCAATAGTGTCAAAGGTGTATCTTTTTCTTCTCACCCTCTATAGCATTGGTTATCTGTAGACTTGATAATGATGGCCGTTCTGATCCATGGGATGTGGTACCTCATTATGATTTTGATTAACATTTCTCTGATAATTAGTGATGTGGAACATCTTTTCATGTGCTCGTTGGTCTTCTGTATGCCTTCTTTGGAGAAATGTCTATTTAAGTCTTCTGTCCACTTTTTGATTGGGTTATTGGTTTATTGATATTGAGTTATATGAGATGTTTGTATATTTTAGATAATAACCCCCTGTCAGTCACATCATTTGTAAATATTTTATCTCATTCCTTAGGTATTGTCTCTTCATTTGGTTAGTGTTGTTTGCTGTTAAAAGATTATAGGTTTGATTAGGTCCCAATTGTAGGTTTGATTAGGTCCCAATTGATTGTTTACTTTTGCTTTTTTTCTTTTGCTTTGGGAGACTAAGAAGCTATTGCCATGATTCATGTCAAAGAGTGTTTTGTGTTTTCCTCTAATTTTATTGTATCCAGTTTTATATGAGCCCTTACACCATTTTGAGTTTATATTTGTATGTGGTTTATTTTCTGTGGTTGTACATATACAAAAAAATTAGTGTGTTCTAATTTCATTTATTTCCATGTAGGTGTCCAGTTCAGTTCAGTTCAGTCACTCAGTCGTATCTGACTCTTTGCAACACCATGGACTGCAGCATGCCAGGCTTCCCTGCCCATCACCAACTCCTGGAGGTTACATAAACTCATGTCCATCAAATCAGTGATGCCATCCAACCATCGCATCCACTGTTGTCCCCTTCTCCTCCTGCCTTCAATCTTTCCCAACATCAGAGTCTTTTCCAATGAATCAGTTCTTCACATCAGGTGGCTGAAGTATTGGAATTTCAGCTTCAGCATCAGTCCTTCCGATGAATATTCAGGACTGATTTCCTTTATGATGGACTCGTTGGAGCTCCTTGAAGTACAAAGGACGCTCAGGAGTTTTCTCCAACACCACAAGAATTGGTGCTCAGTTTTCTTTATGGTCCAACTCTCATATCCATATATGACTCCTGGAAAAACCATAGCTTTGACTAGATAGACCTTTGTCACCAAAGTAATACTTCTGCTTTTTAATATGCTGTCTAGGTTGGTCATAACTTTTCTTCAAAGGAGCAAGTGTCTTTTAATTTCATGGCTGTAGTCACCATATTCCGTGATTTTGGAGCCCCCCAAAATAAACTCTGTCACTGTTTCCACTGTTTCCCCATCTATTTGTCATGAAGTGATGGGACCAGAGGTCATGATCTTAGTTTTCTGAATGTTGAGTTTTAAGACAACTTTTTCACTCTCATCAAGAGGCTCTTTAGTTCTTCTTTGATTTCTGCCATAAAGGTGGTATCATCTGCATATCTGAGGTTATTGATATTTCTCCCAGAAATCTTGATTCCAGCTTGGGCTTCATCCAGCCCGATGTTTCTCATGGTGTACTCTGCATATAAGTTAAATAAGCAAAGTGATAATATACAGCCTTGACATATTCCTTTCCCAATTTGGAACCAGTTTGTTGTTCTATGACTGGTTCTAACTGTTGCTTCCTGACTTGCATACAGGTTTCTGAGGAGGCAGGTCAGGTGGTCTGGTAGTCCCATCTTTTAAGAATTTTCTGCAATTTGTTGTGATCCACACAATCAAAAATTTTGGCGTAGTCAATAAAGCACAAGCAGATGATTTTCTGGAACTCTATTGCTTTTTCAATGATCCAGGCATGTTGGCAATTTGATCTCTGGTTTCTCTGCCTTTTCTAAATCCAGCTTGAACATCTGGAAGTTCATCATTCACGTACTGTTGAAGCTTGGCTTGGAGAGTTTTGAGCATTACTTTGCTAGCATGTGAGATGTGTGCAATTGTATGGTAGTTTGAGCATTCTTTGGCATTGCCTTTCTTTGGGATTGGAATGAAAAATGGCTTTTTCCAGTCCTGCTGAGTTTTCCAAATTTTCTGGTATATTGAGTGAAGCACTATCACAGCATCATCTTTTAGGATTTGAATTAGCTCAACTGAAATTCCATCACCTCCACTAGCTTTGTTCATAGTGATGCTTCCTAAGGCCCACTTGACTTCACATTCCAGGATATCTGGCTCTAGGGAAGTCACACCATCATGGTTATCTGTGTCATGAAGATCTTTTTTGTATAGTTCTTCTGTGTATTCTTACCACTTCTTAATATCTTCTGCTTCTGTTAGGTCCATAACATTTCTGTCCTTTATTGTGCCTATCTTTGCCTTAAATGTTCCCTTGGTATCTCTGATTGTCTTGGAGACATTTCTAGGCTTTCCCATTCTACTGTTTTCCTCTATTTATTTGCATTGATCACTGAGGAAGGTTTTCTTATCTCTCCTCTATTCTTTGGGGCTTTGCATTCAGATGGGTATATCTTTCCTTTTCTTCTTTGCCCTTTGCTTCTCTTCTTTTCACAACTATTTGTAAGTCCTCCTCAGGCAACCATTTTGCCTTTTTGCATTTCTTTTTCTTGGGGATGGGCTCAATCTCTGCCTCCCGTACAGTGTCAGGAACCTCTGTCCATAGTTCTTCAGGCACTCTGTCTATCAGATCTAATCCCTCGAATCTCTTTGTCACTTCCAACATATAATCATAAGGAATTTGATTTAGGTCATACCTAAATGGTGTAGTGGTTTTTCCTACTATCTTCAACTTAAGTCTGAATTTTGCAATAAGCAGTTCATGATCTGAACCACAATCAGCTCCTGGTCTTGTTTTTGCTGACTGTATAGAGCTTCTTCATGTTTGGCTGAAAGAATATAATTCATCTGATTTCTGTATTGACCATCTGGTGATGTCCATGTATAGAATCTTCTCTTGTGTTGTAGGAAGAGGGTGTTTGCTATGACCAGTGTGTTCTCTTGGCAAAACTCTATTAGTCTTTGCCCTGCTTCATTTGGTACTCCAAGGCCAAATTTGCCTGTTATTTCAGGTATTTCTTGAATTTCTACTTTTGCATTCCAGTCCCCTATAATGAAAAGGACATCTTTTTGGGGTGTTAGTTTTAGAAAGTCTTGTAGGTTTTCATAGAACTGTTCAACCTCAGCTTCTTCATCATTACTGGTTGGAGAATAGACTTGAATTACTTTGATATTGAATGGTTTGCTTGAAAAAGAACAGAGATCATTTTGTCATTTTTGAGATTGCATCCAAGTACTGCATTTCAGACTCTTTTGATGACTATGGGGGCTACTTCATTTCTTCTAAGAGATTCTTCCCTACAGTAGTAGATATAATGGTCATCTGAGTTAAATTCACCTATTCCAGTCCATTTTAGTTCACTGATTCCTAAAATGTCGATGTTAACTCTTGCCATCTCCTCTTTGAACACTTCTAATTTGCCTTGATTCATGGACCTAACACTCCACGTGTCCAGCTATCCAAGTACTATTTACTAAAGAGACTGTCTTCTCCACTGTATATTCCTGACAACTCTTTCATAGATTCATTGAACAAAGGTGTTTGGATACCCATGTTTTAAAACTTTACTTTTTATTCCTCAACTTCAGAATGAGTAGTTATGTTCTCTTATGTTACACTTTAGTAAAATTATACATTCAGAGCATCTGAGTTGGACAAGTTACAGAAGATATAAATTATTATGTGGATGTGACAGATTCTGTTATTCTTGGGCTCTTTTGAGAGAGCTGCCCTTAGCAATGATCTACAGGAGTGAACAAAAGAGTAACAGGAAAATGGACTTTATGAGACTTAATAAATATTTCTAATTAATTACAAAGAATGGAATTAACTATAATACCTAGATGTGGAAAAGCAACCTGTGTCTTATTTAGAGTTTCAGCATATTCTCTTAAAGATGTATTCACTTTAAATGAAGAAAAAAATACTACTTAACATCAGAACTTTTTAAGAGTTATATAACTTTAGCAAATTGTTTCAGACACTCCCTCCCCCACCCCAAAAAAATAATTAACCAAAGTCACTAATAAGTAGAAAGGGAGAGTTATAAGCCCCATCCTCTCTCTTTCAGTTTACAATTAGCAGGTCTATTATGCTTACTCCAGAATTGTGGCCTGGAGAATCCCATGGACTATATAGTCCATGGGGTTCCAAAGAGTCAGACTCGACTGAATGACTTTCACTTCACTTCCTTGTGTTTAGTCAGTAAGCAGAGACCTATTATCCTTAGTCTCTTGATGTCTGACTCTTTGTGACTCCATAGACTGTAGCTGGCCAGGCTCCCCTGTCCATGAGATTTTCCAGGCAAGAACACTAGAGTGGGTTGCCATGCCATCCTCCAGGAGATCCTCCCAATGCAGGATCGAACCCAGGTTTCCCACAACAGGTGGATTCTTTACCATCTGAGGCACCAGGGGAGCCCATGAACACTAGAGTGAGTAGCCTACCTTTCTCCAGGGGAACTTCCCCACCCAGGAATTGAACTGGCGTGTCCTGCTTTGCAGGTGGATTATTTAGCAGCTGAGCTACCCAGGTAGCCCAGCAGACGTATTAATGAGCAATAAAGGGGGTGGAAGGAAGGCAGCTTAAGAAAGAAAGAAAAAGGAGCAGAGAAAAATAATTTGTGAAAACAGGTTCAGGTCCTAGGCAGTTCAGATTGGGCTGCCTCCATGTGCTGTGTGGTCCATGATCACTAGAATTACAAGCTCAATTTCTTAACTGCTTCTTTGACCTTATCCAAGGAGAACTAAATGGACTGGAATGGGTGAATTTAACTCAGATAACCATTATATCCACTACTGTGGGCAGGAATCCCTTAGAAGAAATGGAGTAGCCATCAGGGTCAACAAAAGAGTCTGAAATGCAGTACTTGGATGCAATCTCAAAAACAACAGAATGATCTCTGTTCATTTCCAAGGCAAACCATTCAATATCACAGTAATCCAAGCCTATGCCCCAACCAGTAATGTTGAAGAAGCTGAAATTGAACTGTTCTATGAAGACCTACAAGACCTTTTAGAACTAACACCCAAAAAAGATGTCCTTTTCATTATAGGAGACTAGAATGCGAAAGTAGGAAGTCAAGAAACACCTGGAGTAACAGGCAGATTTGGCCTTTGAATACAGAATGAGGCAAGGCAAAGGCTAATAGAGTTTTGCCAAGAGAATGCACTGGTCATAGCAAACACCCTCTTCTAACAACATAAGAGAAGATTCTACACATGGACATCACCATATGGTCAACATTGAAACCAGATTGATTATATTCTTTGCAGCCAAAGATGGAGAAGCTCTATACAGTCAGCAAAAACAAGACCAGGAGCTGACTGTGGCTCAGATCATGAACTCCTTGTTGCCAAATTCAGACTTAAACTGAAGAAAGTAGGGAAAACCACGAGACCATTCAGTTCAGTCGCTCAGTCGTGTCCGACTTTTTGCGACCCCATGAATCGGAGCACACCAGGCCCCCCTGTCCATGACCATCTCCCGGAGTTCACTCAGACTCATGTCCATCAAGTCAGTGATGCCATCCAGCCATCTCATCCTCTGTCGTCCCCTTCTCTTCCTGCCCTCAATCCCTCCCAGCATCAGAGTCTTTTCCAATGAGTCTACTCTTCACATTAGGTGGCAAAAGTATTGAAGTTTCAGCTTTAGCATCATGCCTTCCAAAGAAATCCCAAGGCTGACCTCCTTCAGAATGGACTGGTTGGATCTCCTTGCAGTCCAAGGGACTCTCAAGAGTCTTCTCCAACACCACAATTCAAAAGCATCAATTCTTCAGTGCTCAGCTTTCTTCACAGTCCAACTCTCACATCCATACATGACCACTGGAAAAACCATAGCCTTGACTAGATGGACATTTGTTGGCAAATAATGTCTCTGCTTTTGAATATGCTATCTAGGTTAGTCATAACTTTTCTTCCAAGGAGTAAGCCTCTTTTAATTTCATGGCTGCAGTCACCATCTGCAGTGATTTTGAAGCCCCCCAAAATGAAGTCTGACACTGTTTCCACTGTTTCCCCATCTATTTCCCATGAAGTGATGGGACCAGATGCCATGATCTTCATCTTCTGAATGTTGAGCTTTAAGCCAACTTTTTCACTCTCCTCTTTCACCTTCATCAAGAGGCATTTTAGTTCCTCTTCACTTTCTGCCATAAGGGTGGTGTCATCTGCATTCAGGTATGACCTAAATCAAATCCCTTATGATTATACAGTGGAAGTGAGAAATAGATTTAAGGGACTAGATCTGATAGATAGAGTGCCTGATGAACTATGGACAGAGGTTCGTGACATTGTACAAGAGACAGGGATCAAGACCATCCCCATGTAAAAGAAATGCAAAAAAGCAAAATGGCTGCCTGGGGAGGCCGTACAAATAGCTGTGAAAAGAAGAGAAGTGAAAAGCAAAGGAGAAAAGGAAAGATATAAGCATCTGAATGTAGAGTTCCAAAGAATAGCAAGGAGAGATAAGAAAGCCTTCCTCAGTCATCAGTGCAAAGAAATAGAGGAAAACAACAAAATGGGAAAGACTAGAGATCTCTTCAAGAAAATTAGAGATACCAAGGGAACATCTCATGCAAAGATGGGCTCGATAAAGGACAGAAATGGTATGGACCTAACAGAAGGAGAAGATATTAAGAAAAGTGGCAAAAATACACAGAAGAACTGTACAAAAAAGATCTTCGTGTCCAAGATAATCACGATGGTGTGATCACTCACCTAGAGCCAGACATCCTGGAATGTGAAGTCAAGTGGGCCTTAGAAACCATCACTATGAACAAAGCTAGTGGAGGTGATGGAATTCCAGTTGAGCTATTTCAAATCCTGAAAGATGATGCTGTGAAAGTGCTGCACTCAACATGCCAGCAAATTTGGAAAACTGAGCAGTGGCCACAGGACTGGAAAAGGTCAGTTTTCATTCCAATTCCAAAGAAAGGCAATGCCAAAGAATGCTCAAACTACCGCACAATTGCACTCATCTCACACGCTAGTAAAGTAATGCTCAAAATTCTCCAAGCCAGGCTTCAGCAGTACATGAACCGTGAACTTCCGGATGTTTAAGCTGGTTTTAGAAAAGGCAGAGGAACCAGAGTTCAAATTGCCAACATCTGCTAGATCATTGAAAAAGCAAGAGAGCTCCAGAAAAACATCTATTTCTACTTTATTGACTATGCCAAAGCCTTTGACTGCATGGGTCACAATAAACTGTGGAAAATTCTGAAAGAGATGGGAATACCAGACCACCTGACCTGCCTCTTGAGAAACCTGTATGCAGGTCAGGAAGCAACAGTTAGAACTGAACATGGAACAACAGACTGGTTCCAAATAGGAAAAGGAGTACATCAAGGTTGTATATTGTCACCCTGTTTATTTAACTTATATGCAGAGTACATCATGAGAAACGCTGGGCTGGAAGAAGCACAAGCTGGAATCAAGATTACCGGGAGAAATATCAGTAGCCTCAGACATGCAGATGACACCACCCTTATGGCAGAAAGTGAAGAGGAACTAAAATGCCTCTTGATGAAAGTGAAAGAGGAGAGTGAAAAAGTTAGCTTAAAGCTCAACACTCAGAAAATGAAGATCATGGCATCTGGTCCCATCACTTCATGGCAAACAGATGGGGAAACAGTGGAAATAGTGTCAGACTTTTTGGGCTCCAAAGTCACTGCAGATGGTGATTGCAGCCATGAAATTAAAAGACACTTACTGCTTGGAAGGAAAGTTATGACCAACCTAGATAGCATATTCAAAAGCAGAGATATTATTTGCCAACAATGTCCGTCTAGTCAAGGCTATGTTTTTTCCAGTGGTCATGTATGGATGTGAGAGTTGGACTGTGAAGAAAGCTGAGAACCAAAGAATTGGTGCTTTTGAACTGTGGTGTTGGAGAAGACTCTTGAGAGTCCCTGGACTGCAAGGAGATCCAACCAGTCCATCCTAAAGGAGATCAGTCCTGGGTGTTCATTGGAAGGACTGATGTTAAAGCTGAAACTTCAATACTTTGGCCACCTCGTGTGTAGAGTTGACTCATTGGAAAAGACTCTGATGCTGGGAGGGATTGGGGGCAGGAGGAGAAGGGGACGACAGAGGATGAGATGGCTGGATGGCATCACCGACTCAATGGACATGATTTTGTTTAAACTCTGAGAACTGGTAATGGACAGGGAGGTCTGGCATGCTGCTATTCATGGGGTCACAAAGAGTTGGACATGACTGACTGACTGAACTGAACTGAAGGAGAAAATTGGATTTCTAGAGTTCATTTTTATGCAGAGCAATTCTACTAAAGCTGCTATGTAGCAGTTCCTTTTGCCATCCTTTCACTCTCAGAATAATAAACTACAACCACAGCCAACTTCAATAAACATCTTAATCTCTCAGACAAAGGATTCAGCCCCTCTTAGCCGCTGACAGTATTCCAGAACCCTAAAGAAATTCCAGAAGCATCATCTTTTTTTCCCCCAAATTTTGCTCAGATTCTGTCAAACCAGCTTGACAATTTGCTGTCAGGTCACTGTCATCTGGTTTGTCTGATATCAACCTGCTTTTTAGATAAATTGCCTTTGATTTTCTTGAATCTAGATATTTGGCAACTCTGTGTATCTGTATAAATATACCTCAAAGCTCAGAGTCTGACAGCTAAAAGTGCTAACTAATGATAACAATCCCAAATGCCCTAGGAAGAATATAAGATGCTACATACTGCTGAGTGCCAGTAATCATAGTGTAAAATTTTCATTTTCTTCCTTTCCTATAACCTTATAATAATAAAAGATCAGGTTAGACCTTTGTCTGCCTAGTAAAACAGGGTAATCAAACCATTTAAACACCAGCCAGTTCTAACACCCAAATAAATTCTCCCTACTCTCCTGTCCTGCCTGTTTTTGAAATATTGTCCAGGTTATAATGTGTTACTGTGAAACATTTGGTGCTCATGGTAAAGAATCCTCCTGCCAATGCAGGACCCAATCCATGGGTAGAAAAGATCCCTTGGAGAAGGAAGTGGCAATCCACTCAATATTCTTGCCTGGAGAATCCCATGGACTGAGGAGCCTGGCGGGCTACAGTCCATAGAGTTGCAAAGAGTTGAACATGACTGAAATGACTTAACACAGAGACACATATACATAATATGTTACTGTAAAACATTGGTGCTAATTGGTTTCTTTCTGATGATTAACAGGTTTTGGATTTAGGGAGATGGAAAGAATGTAGCCAGCCATATGATTTGCTGCAAAATAAATACAGCCTGTTTTACAACATGGTGCAAAACCTGGGTAAGGCAGAGGCCTCTGCCCTCATTGAAAGGGCAAAACAGGTGAGTCTGCTGCCTGACTTTGTAATTAGTTTGTCTCCAGCTTCATTCTTCAAAATCTCCACCTGGGATCTCTGTGCCCTTTCCAATCATAAACCTCCAGAGACTAAGCTTCATGACTGGGTCTTAACAAGACGTGGTGGGCAAGTCTGCTGAGAATCTGCAGTAGTGGTGGGGGTGCGGAGTAGTATGAGTGTGCTTTTCTATGCACACGCACACCTGCACTCAAGACAGATTTCAGATAGGACTTACCACACTTGGACCCTAGACTCACATTCCATTAGTGCACAGAACACTCTCATTTTGCAGACGCTTGGCGTTTCATTCTGATTGGCCCTCAGCACATTTGTGATCCAAGTGCTGTCAGAAACATCCATGAAATTTGATAGTTTAAGGAAAAAAAATTTGGAATATTTTGAGTCTATGAAGATTTACCAGGGAAAGGTATAAGTTGCTTCTGTTTCTAAGCTGTAAAGAAAACTCCTACACAATACTGTCACTTAATCCCTAATTCTATATTGTTTAAAATTTTATTCAATTATCCCCTCCCCAACACTGCTGCCTTTACCTTCCAGAAGAAGGTAGATTGTCATCAGGATAAATCAGGAGTTCACAATACCTTAACACGGTACTCTGGATGGTGCTTGAAGATGAGGTGGGCGAAAGCACTAAGCGCTGCACATGGTGTGAGGAAGGCACTCAGTGAGCGACATTCACTCATGTGGTGTCTTTTTCACAAAGGTGAGGTGGTAGTGTCTTGTACAGATGTGACAACTGAGGTCTAGTTTGAGGGATTTAGCGATTGTCATGCGGCCACCTGTAATTCATTCTGGAACAAGGTGGGATTGACACTGATGGGAAGATAGAGGGAGAGAGGGAAGGTGTGGTGTTCTTGCCACTTGAGATGCGTTGTTCAGGGTGGGATGAGTTATCTAGCTATATGTGATGAAGCTTCCTCACTGAAAATTTATCTCTGGGTATGAGATTATGGATGCATTTTACCTTCTTCATACTTTTCTGCCTTTCCCAGATTTTCATTTGTAAGTACAATAAAGTTACTTGTGTAATATTTAAAATATCTGTTAAAGAAAACATGCCTCAGTATCTATTTCTGTATGAAAGACTTACCTTAAAATGTGGCTTAAATTCCCTCTGTCACTGTTTCTTCTCAATCCTCCTTAGAAATGAGAAAATGCAGAGCAGTACCTTCCACTGTTCATGGGATAGGCTAAGATAGCTTTTTGTAAGTACTGTATTGTATGCAAATGTTGAGAAATTGAACATGGAGCTCTGTATTTTTTTGTGCCTAAAATTCACAGAGTGCTTTCATCTACTAGCGTGTCTCCCAGTCAGAGTTTCCCTCCTGAGACCTGATAATCATTTATGATTCCCATATAACCTAGTCACAAATGAGTCAGGACTCTTACAAAACCTTTTGTTCTTTTGAACTTAGGCATTACACATCAAATACAGGTGTACCCACCTATGTGTCTAA
Source organism: Bos indicus (assembly GCF_029378745.1). Classification (NCBI taxonomy): domain Eukaryota; kingdom Metazoa; phylum Chordata; class Mammalia; order Artiodactyla; family Bovidae; genus Bos; species Bos indicus. The sequence continues at coordinate 72,911,840 of NC_091771.1, forward strand.
TTGTTCATTTAAAAACTATATTATCCTTATATATGATCAAGATGTTAAGTAATGAGAAATTGATCTCAGAAGTTTAGATAAGTCCAGATAAGATAATAGGGTTCAACATCCTCACTTTAGAGGTGAGGAAACTAATTCCTCTTAGAAGAAATGTGGTCCTATGTATATAACTGGTGTTAAGCTAGTTTGCAGCAGATGCAGAATTAGAAATCTGTTCTTTAAGTATATGTTTTAGATAAAGTGTTACATAAAGAAGCAGACATCGGTCATACAGAAGCAGGTATAGGTCACAGAACTAGAAATCTTTTGATTCCTGATCTAGTAATCCTGCACCCACTCTAACAATATTAATGGTAAGTTACATTTGTGTGGTTCTATATAATTTATTTTACATAGCTCTCATGCATATGATTTCATTTAATCCTCATGACTGCCCTTTTTATCCCATGTCATGGATGAAGAGATTGGGTCCAGGACTCACCCAAAGTCACAGAGCTGGTCCAGGGAGCACAGAGGGGGAATTTCTGGGGAGGCTGAATGTCGACCTAGGTACTGTGTTCTGTGCTGAGTCTGAGAACACTGCTCCTTTCACGTGGTAGCCAAGGTGGAGACGGTCACTCACATTCACAGGGTGACAGAACCTCACTCTTAGATTTCAGTCCTGCCACTGGCTCAGGCCACTGCTACAGGAAGAAATGCAGTTCTTGATCCTCATCCCATCTTGATATTATTTTTGCATACTTTGCATCCTCTTAGGATATACTGTCAGATTATCAGTTTTCTGAATTTGCAGGCATCAGTTATCAATGCCTTGTTCAGAGCTGTAACAGCAGGATGATTAGCCTATGTCACCAGGTTTTCACTCTAATAGAGCAGAATTCATTCATCTGAAGAGAAAACTCAACATCTGGGAGAAGGTGCTACCACATCACCTTTTCTTGTACAAATAGTTCAGGTGAACTGATCACTGTCTGATTCACCCTGATCCATGAAATAGTAGAGAAAGTACCTTTTAGATTCATAAAGCTGAAGGGGGCATTAGTTTGCTAGGGCTGCCATACAAAGACCACAGAGCAGGTGACTCAAACAACAGAAGCGTATTTCCTTACATCCCTGGAGGCTGGAAGTTCAAGGTCAAGATGACAGTAGGGCTGGTTTCCTCTGAGGTCTCTCTCCTTGGCTTGGAGATCTGTCTTCTCTCTGTGTCTCACATGGTCTTCCCTCTGTTTGCCTGTGTCCTGATCTCTTCTTATAAAAACTCCAGTCTGTTAGATTAGGAGCCATCTATATGACTTCACTGTCACTTTATTGACTATTTAAACATACTGTCTCCAAATACCATCACATTCTGAGGTATGGTGGTGTTTAGGACTTCAACATGTAAAATTGGAGGGGACACAGTTCAGCTCAAAGAATGAATGCCTGTCATCCATTCTGTTCTGTGATGAAGCAGATCTTATTGAGGTTTTCTGAAGTTTCTTTGTTCCCAGTGCGCAACAGAGGCGTGATTTTTTTTTAATTCATGAAATCACCTAATACAGCCCAGATGTTATGAAATTCTCAGGATCCTAGCTCTAGGAGCCTGGCCCAGTATGAATCAATGGAGGAGGCACATAGCATCCACATGGCCTTGTGTCCCTGAGCCTCAGGTCCTCACCTGTGTGTAGAGCGGGGATTCCAGCCTGGCTGGCTTCTTCACATGTTTTATTACAGGGATCAGATGAGAGAGCAGATGCTTAAGGGCTTTGAGAATATAGACCATTTTACAGTATAAAAGTGGGATCATGTTTTAAAAGGCTGTAGACAGAAGACTTGCCTTCCAATAATAAAAAATATACCCATAGTTCTAAGTAGCTTTAGAGGCTCTAAATCAAGGGTCCCCAACTCCTGGGCCAAACTGATTTGGTCCGTGGCTGTTAGGGACTGGGCTGCACAGCAGGAGGTGAGTGGTGTGCAAAGGAGCAAAGCTTCATCTGCTGCTCCCCATCGCTCACATTATACCTGAATCTCCTCTTTCTCGCCCTATCTGTGCAAACATTGTCTTCCATGAAACTGGGTCCCTGGTGCCAAAAAGTTGGGGACCACTGCTCTAAATAATCAAAATGTATTTATAATCATATATTTTAAAACACATGGTATATCTAATGCTATAAAATCTTAAAACTTTTAAAAATACTTTTTAAAAATTTATGAACAGCAAAAGAGACACTGATGTATAGAACAGTCTTATGGACTCTGTGGGAGAGGGAGAGTGTGGGAAGATTTGGGAGAATGGCATTGAAACATGTAAAATATCATGTAAGAAACAAGTTGCCAGTCCAGGTTCGATGCACGATACTGGATGCTTGGGGCTAGTGCACTGGGACGACCCAGAGGGATGGTATGGGGAGGGAGGAGGGAGGAGGGTTCAGGATGGGGAACACATGTATACCTGTGGCGGATTCATTTTGGTATTTGGCAAAACTAATACAATTATGTAAAGTTTAAAAATAAAATAAAATTAGAAAAAAAAATTTATGAACAAAAAGTAAATCACTCTCCACTCCTGTCATCACACAGCTCCCCCCCAAGGTGGAGCCCCAGCACCACTGTTGACTGTTCTGTTGAGATGGTCTGTGTATCAGGAAGAACTTGTGAATATGCGGTCTTCCTGTTTTTAAGCACAAATGATAGCTCTTCTTTCGTTTTTTCACTTAATATCTATCTTGGGTTACATCAATGCATATAGTTATTTTTTTAATGGCTACATAGTATTATGCTTTCTCCATTTCTTATTTCTATTTTTGATGATTATCAATCAGAGTTTATAAAATATAGGGGTTACAACCTGATATTAACATCCAAATTTGTTGTGTTCATTTTATGTGGGAAAATGAGAAACCCTTGAGCAGATGCTATTAATAGATTTCCCAGCCTCATTGTCACTTTGTTTTTAATTTATCTCCAGGATTTGAGTCAGTAAAATGATTTTACTTATCAATTTACTCTAGTGATAAAGCATATTTGTTAATGAGAACGATCAGAACTCAAGTGTATCTACAGGTTGTTTGTCATTAAGTCCAGCCCCAGTGAAAGTTCTAATGGGGCTACTTCCTCCATAGAATAAATACACCCCTGTTTTTCCAATTGTGCCTCCAGTAGTGATATGACTGCTCCACATGAAGAAATGGACCTAGAAATGTGTTGCCTTAGAAGGACTTTAAAACACTTAAACGTGGTTTTTGTCTTTTTATCCCCTCAGGTGCACTTTGAAAGGAAATAACCAGATATCACTCACCGTGACCGTGTGGTTATGAATGTTATGAATGTCCAGTGGACAGCCCTCAGCCTTAACAATGTTTGAGTCAACGTTGTGATTGTACCATGAGTTCATGTCTAATCCAAAGGCATTTTTCTAATAGATTTTTGTACTGCATAAGTTATATTTTACTTTTTTACACCAGCAACAAATATTCACATAAGATGTTAATCTGTAATTTTTTCTTCAACTTCACTCAGAGATTTCAAGCTCTTGCAAAAGGACTTATTATGTTTATTTATATGTTATACTGTTTTCTTTTATCTAAATCAAAGATGCGGGCCACCAAAAAAAGCTGTCTCCCAGGTTTTTTGTCTTGAGGGACTCTGAAGCCACATTTTCTAAGATTTGAGACAAAGCTGTTACAGATTTTTTTTTTTCCTTTTACTGTTCACAGAATTACATATTACTTGCCAATTATATCAGGGATTCTTGAAGACTGTGAAGTTGCCATTTTGTGTCACCACTTCCTTTACTAGAACTACAATCTGTTTTTCCACTCAGAGATCTCTGGTTAAAATACTACAGAGAAAACTAATAGGAAAAACATACAACACAAGTAGTTTAAGTAACATTATAGGAGAGAGAGGTGTTGCCTTCCAAAAAATACAGGACAATATTGTACGTTCATCTCCTGTGTCTCCTGCATCGAAGGCAGATTCTTTACAGTTGAGCCATTGGGGAAGCCCTCTAAAAGAGAAAGAAGAGAAAATATGCTTTCTCAAAGTAGGAATCTGTCCAGGGATTTGCTAATGAAGGACAGACATGTTCTAGACTGTCTTGTAGATAGAGGATTTTATATTTTTACAATTTAAAAAATTGTAGTAAAATATATATAACATAAAATCTACCATGTAACCATTTTTTTTTTTTTGCACCTCCAAAGGGTTCATTTTATTGTACAAATGCCATCTGCTTTTTTTTTTCTTTTTTTCTTTCTTTTTTTTTTTCTTTAATAGAAAATTATTTAATTAGTATACATGTGTTCCCCATCCTGAACCCTCCTCCCTCCTCCCTCCCCACACCATCCCTCTGGGTCGTCCCAGTGCACCAGCCCCAAGCATCCAGCATCGTGCATTGAACCTGGACTGGCATCTCGTTTCATACATGACGTTTCACATGTTTCAATGCCATTCTCCCAAATCTTCCCACCCTCTCGCTCTCCCACAGAGTCCATAAGACTGATCTATACATCAGTGTCTCTTTTGCTGTCCCATATACAGGGTTATCGTTACCATCTTTCTAAATTCCATATATATGCGTTAGTATACTGTATTGGTGTTTTTCTTTCTGGCTTACTTCACTCTGTATAATAGGCTCCAGTTTCATCCACCTCATTAGAACTGATTCAAATGTATTCTTTTTAATGGCTGAGTAATACTCCATTGTGTATATGTACCACACCTTTCTTATCCATTCATCTGCTGATGGACATCTAGGTTGCTTCCATGTCCTGGCTATTATAAACAGTGCTGCGATGAACATTGGGGTACACGTGTCTCTTTCCCTTCTGGTTTCCTCAGTGTGTATGCCCAGCAGTGGGATTGCTGGATCATAAGGCAGTTCTATTTCCAGTTTTTTAAGGAATCTCCACACTGTTCTCCATAGTGGCTGTACTAGTTTGCATTCCCACCAACAGTGTAAGAGGGTTCCCTTTTCTCCACACCCTCTCCAGCATTTATTATTTGTAGACTTTTGGATCGCAGCCATTCTGACTGGTGTGAAATGGTACCTCATAGTGGTTTTGATTTGCATTTCTCTGATAATGAGTGATGTTGAGCATCTTTTCATGTGTTTGTTAGCCATCTGTATGTCTTCTTTGGAGAAATGTCTATTTAGATCTTTGGCCCATTTTTTGATTGGGTCATTTATTTTTCTGGACTTGAGCTGTAGGAGTTGCTTGTATATTTTTGAGATTAGTTGTTTGTCGGTTGTTTCATTTGCTATTATTTTCTCCCATTCTGAAGGCTGTCTTTTCACCTTGCTAATAGTTTCCTTTGATGTGCAGAAGCTTTTAAGTTTAATTAGGTCCCATTTGTTTATTTTTACTTTTATTTCCAATATCCTGGGAGGTGGATCATAGAGGATCCTGCTGTGATGTATGTCAGAGAGTGTTTTGCCTATGTTCTCCTCTAGGAGTTTTATAGTTTCTGGTCTTATGTTGAGATCTTTAATCCATTTTGAGTTTATTTTTGTATATGGTGTTAGAAAGTGTTCTAGTTTCATTCTTTTACAAGTGGTTAACCAGATTTCCCAGCACCACTTGTTAAAGAGATTGTATTTAATCCATTGTATATTCTTGCCTCCTTTGTCAAAGATAAGGTGTCCATATGTGCGTGGATTTATCTCTGGGCTTTCTATTTTGTTCCATTGATCTATATTTCTGTCTTTGTGCCAGTACCATACTGTCTTGATAACTGTGGCTTTGTAGTAGAGCCTGAAGTCAGGTAGGTTGATTCCTCCAGTTCCATTCTTCTTTCTCAAGATCGCTTTGGCTATTCGAGTTTTTTGTATTTCCATACAAATTGTGAAATTATTTGTTCTAGCTCTGTGAAGAATACTATTGATAGCTTGATAGGGATTGCATTGAATCTATAAATTGCTTTGGGTAGTATACTCATTTTCACTACATTGATTCTTCCAATCCATGAACATGGTATATTTCTCCATCTATTAGTGTCCTCTTTGATTTCTTTCACCAGTGTTTTATAGTTTTCTATATATAGGTCTTTAGTTTCTTTAGGTAGATATATTCCTAAGTATTTTATTCTTTCCGTTGCAATGGTGAATGGAATTGTTTCCTTAATTTCTCTTTCTGTTTTCTCATTATCAGTGTATAGGAATGCAAGGGATTTCTGTGTGTTGATTTTATATCCTGCAACTTTACTATAATCATTGATTAGTTCTAGTAATTTTCTGGTGGAGTCTTTAGGGTTTTCTATGTAGAGGATCATGTCATCTGCAAATAGTGAGAGTTTTACTTCTTCTTTTCCAATTTGGATTCCTTTTATTTCTTTTTCTGCTCTGATTGCTGTGGCCAAAACTTCCAAAACTATGTTGAATAGTAATGGTGAAAGTGGGCACCCTTGTCTTGTTCCTGACTTTAGAGGAAATGCTTTCAATTTTTCACCATTGAGGATAATGTTTGCTGTGGGTTTGTCATATATAACTTTTATTATGTTGAGGTATGTTCCTTCTATTCCTGCTTTCTGGAGAGTTTTTATCATAAATGGGTGTTGAATTTTGTCAAAGGCTTTCTCTGCATCTATTGAGATAATCATATGGTTTTTGTTTTTCAATTTGTTAATGTGGTATATTACATTGATTGATTTGCGGATATTGAAGAATCCTTGCATCCCTGGGATAAAGCCCACTTGGTCATGGTGTATGATCTTTTTAATGTGTTGTTGGATTCTGATTGCTAGAATTTTGTTTAGGATTTTTGCATCTATGTTCATCAGTGATATTGGCCTGTAGTTTTCTTTTTTTGTGGGATCTTTGTCAGGTTTTGGTATTAGGGTGATGGTGGCCTCATAGAATGAGTTTGGAAGTTTACCTTCCTCTGCAATTTTCTGGAAGAGTTTGAGCAGGATAGGTGTTAGCTCTTCTCTAAATTTTTGGTAGAATTCAGCTGTGAAGCCGTCTGGACCTGGGCTTTTGTTTGCTGGAAGATTTTTGATTACAGTTTCAATTTCCGTGCTTGTGATGGGTCTGTTAAGATTTTCTATTTCTTCCTGGTCGAGTTTTGGAAAGTTGTACTTTTCTAAGAATTTGTCCATTTCTTCCTCGTTGTCCATTTTATTGGCATATAATTGTTGATAATAGTCTCTTATGATCCTTTGTATTTCTGTGTTGTCTGTTGTGATCTCTCCATTTTCGTTTCTAATTTTATTGATTTGATTTTTCTCCCTTTGTTTCTTGATGAGTCTGGCTAATGGTTTGTCAATTTTATTTATCCTTTCAAAGAACCAGCTTTTGGCTTTGCTGATTTTTGCTATGGTCTCTTTTGTTTCTTTTGCATTTATTTCTGCTCTAATTTTTAAGATTTCTTTCCTTCTACTAACCCTGGGGTTCTTCATTTCTTCCTTTTCTAGTTGCTTTAGGTGTAGAGTTAGGTTATTTATTTGACTTTTTTCTTGTTTCTTGAGGTGTGCCTGTATTGCTATGAACTTTCCCCTTAGGACTGCTTTTACCCTGTCCCACAGGTTTTGGGTTGTTGTGTTTTCATTTTCATTCGTTTCTATGCAAATTTTGATTTCTTTTTTGATTTCTTCTGTGATTTGTTGGTTATTCAGCAGCGTGTTGTTCAGCCTCCATATGTTGGAATTTTTAATAGTTTTTCTCCTGTAATTGAGATCTAATCTTACTGCATTGTGGTCAGAAAAGATGCTTGGAATGATTTCAATTTTTTTGAATTTACCAAGGCTAGCTTTATGGCCCAGGATGTGATCTATCCTGGAGAAGGTTCCATGTGCGCTTGAGAAAAAGGTGAAATTCATTGTTTTGGGATGAAATGTCCTATAGATATCAATTAGGTCTAACTGGTCTATTGTATTGTTTAAAGTTTGTGTTTCCTTGTTAATTTTCTGTTTAGTTGATCTATCCATAGGTGTGAGTGGGGTATTAAAGTCTCCCACTATTATTGTGTTATTGTTAATTTCTCCTTTCATACTTGTTAGCATTTGTCTTACATACTGTGGTGCTCCCGTGTTGGGTGCATATATATTTATAATTGTTATATCTTCTTCTTGGATTGATCCTTTGATCATTATGTAGTGACCTTCTTTGTCTCTTTTCACAGCTTTTGTTTTAAAGTCTATTTTAGCTGATATGAGTATTGCTACTCCTGCTTTCTTTTGGTCCCTATGTGCATGGAAAATCTTTTTCCAGCCCTTCACTTTCAGTCTGTATGTGTCCCCTGTTTTGAGGTGGGTCTCCTGTAGACAACATATGTAGGGGTCTTGTTTTTGTATCCATTCAGCCAGTCTTTGTCTTTTGGTTGGGGCATTCAACCCATTTACGTTTAAGGTAATTACTGATAAGTATGATCCCGTTGCCATTTACTTTATTGTTTGGGGTTCGAATTTATACACCATTTTTGTGTTTCCTGTCTAGAGAATATCCTTTAGTATTTGTTGGAGAGCTGGTTTGGTGGTGCAGAATTCTGTCAGCTTTTGCTTGTCTGAGAAGCTTTTGATTTCTCCTTCATACTTGAATGAAATCCTTGCTGGGTACAATAATCTGGGCTGTAGGTTATTTTCTTTCATCATTTTAAGTATGTCTTGCCATTCCCTCCTGGCTTGAAGAGTTTATATTGAAAGATCAGCTGTTATCCTTATGGGAATTCCCTTGTGTGTTATTTGTTGTTTTTCCCTTGCTGCTTTTAATATTTGTTCTTTGTGTTTGATCTTTGTTAATTTGATTAATATGTGTCTTGGGGTGTTTCGCCTTGGGTTTATCCTGTTTGGGATTCTCTGGGTTTCTTGGACTTGGGTGATTATATCCTTCCCCAGTTTAGGGAAGTTTTCAACTATTATCTCCTCAAGTATTTTCTCATGGTCTTTCTTTTTGTCTTCTTCTTCTGGAACCCCTATGATTCGAATGTTGTAGCGTTTAATATTGTCCTGGAGGTCTCTGAGATTGTCCTCATTTCTTTTAATTCGTTTTTCTTTTATTTTCTCTGATTCATTTATTTCTACCATTCTATCTTCTAATTCACTAATCCTATCTTCTGCCTCTGTTATTCTACTATTTGTTGCCTCCAGAGTGTTTTTAATTTCATTTATTGCATTATTCATTATATATTGACTCTTTTTTATTTCTTCTAGGTCCTTGTTAAACCTTTCTTGCATCTTCTCAATCCTTGTCTCCAAGCTATTTATCTGTGATTCCATTTTAATTTCAAGATTTTGGATCAATTTCACTATCATTATTCGGAATTCTTTATCAGGTAGATTCCCTATCTCTTCCTCTTTTGTTCGGTTTGGTGGGCATTTATGCTGTTCCTTTATCTGCTGGGTATTCCTCTGTCTCTTCATCTTGTTTAAATTGCTGAGTTTGGGGTGTCCTTTCTGTATTCTGGCAGTTTGTGGAGTTCTCTTTATTGTGGCTTTTCCTCGCTGTGTGTGGGTTTGTACAGGTGGCTTGTCAAGGTTTCCTGGTTAGGGAAGCTTGTGTCGGTGTTCTGATGGGTGGAGCTGTATCTCTTCTCTTTGTTCAGTTGCGCTGTGGGGAGGGAGGGAGGGATGCTGCAAACAAATAACACTGGTGTGTGCTCGCAGTGCCTCAGCCACACTGGGTCTGCCCCCGCTCACGGCGCGTGTAGCCTCCCTGCCCACACTGCTCGGGCTCTAGGTTGTTCCGCCGGGAACAATCCGAGGCTGGCCCTGGGTTGCATGTACCTCCCAGGTCCAAGCCGCTCAGGTTCAGGCACTCGGGTAGTCCTCAGAGGCGCAGACTCAGTTGGGCCTCAGTTTTGTGCTCTTCCCAGGTCCGAGCAGCTCAAGTGATGAGGTGTTTGGTGAGCGCCAATGCTGCGACTTATCGCCTCCCCACCACTCGGTTATCTGGGTGTAAAACCGTTATCGCCTCCCCACCACTCGGTTATCTGGGTGTAAAACCGGCGCACCTTCTCAGGCAGATGTTAACCGTCCAGACCCCCAATAAGTTTTAGTTAGCAAAGAAGCCTGCTTACAGTTTTATAGATAATGTCTCTCTGGGGCTGCGATTGCCCCCTTCCGGCTCTGGCTGCCTGTCACCGGAGGGGGAAGGTCTGCAGCCGGCTATCTCTGTTCAGTCCTTTGTTCCGTGCGTGGGCCTGGCGGTCTTAGGTTAGGGCTGGCTTTTCGCGTGGTAGATATCTCACAGTCTGGTTTGCTAGCCCAAATTATTTCGCTTAGATAGTGCTCAGGGTATTCAGGCCAGATTCTTACTCTAAGCGATGTAGCCCGCGCTGCGCCTCCCTGCCCAGCCCCCGCTTGCTAATGGCGCGTGCAGGCGTCTGCGCTGCTTCTCCACTGGGGGAGTTACCGTAGGGCTCGCAATCTGCGAGTTTTAAATTGTTTATTTATTTTTTCTCCCTGTTATGTTGCCCTCTGTGCTTCCAAAGCTCGGCACAGATTCGGCAGTGAGAAGGTTTCCTGATGTTTGGAAACTTCTCTCTTTTTAAGATTCCCTTCCCGGGACGGAACTCCGTCCCTCCCTCTTTTGTCTCTTTTTTTGTCTTTTATATTTTTTCCTACCTCCTTTCGAAGAGTTGGATTGCTTTTCTGGGTGCCTGATGTCCTCTTGCCGGAATTCAGAAGTTGTTTTGTGGAATTTACTCGACGTTTAAATGCTCTTTTGATGAATTTGTGGGGGAGAGTGTTCTCCCCATCCTACTCCTCCGCCATCTTGGCTCCTCCCCCTCCCATGTAACCATTTTTAATCATACAGTTCAGTGACATTAATCACATTTACAAGGTTGTGAAACCATAATTCTCTGGGTAACTTTTGGTAATTATATTCTTCCTATTCAGTGTGTTATTTCTGCAGAGTCATTTTGGTAAGTTTCATTTTTCTAGAAGTGGATCTGTTTCCTGTGAGTTTTGAGCTTGATTGGAATAAATGTATTCACAAAATCTTATATATTTAATCTCTGCAGCATCTCTGTGTTCTTTTGGCCTTTTAATTTTCTTTGAGCCTTCACTATTTTATGAATAATCTTGAATAACTCTTCCTGTTTTTTTAAATTTAATTTTATTTTTAAACTACATAATTGTATTAAGTCAACTTTTGCTTGATTGATGCTGTTTTTCTTTTTAGTTCATCATATTCTTTCTTTTCTTCAACTTTTCCTTTGAGATTTTTTTCTCTAAATTCTTAAATTGGAAACAGATTAATAATGTAATTATTTTTCTAATAAGTATATAAAGCTGACATTTTTTATGAGATCCACTTTAGCTATAACCTACAAGTTTTGATACTTACAAAACTTTGGTAGAAAAATTTTGTTACTTACAATCAATATTCAATGTATTATGTATTTTCTAATTCCTAATTTAATTCATTAACCATGTCTTTTACCCATGAGTTATTCATAAGTATAGTGTTCTCTAAATTTCAAATGCCAATGGATTTTTTCTATTAGATTGAATATGTGGACCTGCTAACATTCAACCTATTTTAAAGCTATAAAATGACACTTTCATGTGTTTCAACGTATTAGTTTTCTTTTGTTATTGATATATAACAATTTCATTTTGGTCAGGCAACATTAGATTGTGGATTTTAAACCAAGGGTAACCATATTCACACAAAAAGTCCTTGTTTCCACCATTTTGTATTTTATTTGGGGGTTTTAAAATGTTATAAGGACATGTGTAACCAGTAATTTTCAAATAAAAATCCTCCCTGAGTACTGGAATGTTTTCTGATACATGTTGCAGGCTGGTTGTCTGGGATGCAGACTTGGATGGAGTTTAGTGCTGGGATGTGTATCAGGGGTGCCCTTCGGATCAACACTGTGGAATCAGGAGGGAAGAAACAAGGTAGGGCAGAGGGAAGGATCAAGCTGGATCACTGGCCAGAAAACCTGAGCTGACCCCATGGGAGTTTGGAGTGAAGATGGCCCTCCAGGTTTGTCCTGACATGTCCACTGGCCAGGCTGTCATACCTCTACCTGGATGGGTCATGGCATCCAGGCTGCCCCCAGAGGGGCTGGTGGTTTAAGGTCACCCACTGGCAGCACTTCCAGCAGCTGGATAGCGAGTCCTTGAAGGGAGGTCTGGACAACATGTCTCCATGTGCTCCCACGGTATGTATCACAGCTCCAGAGGTAGGTGATGAAGATGTACTGTGAGGGAAACGCTTGATGACTGATATGTAAGTCAAAATGATGACTCAGTGATTCTCGTCACTACACTCTGTCCTAAAAAATAGAGGACAAGGTCCATGTAGGTGAGAAATCTCATTTTCTAGGGTCAGGCCAGTTGTTACCTCTTCTAGGAAATCACCTTAAGCTCAGTCATCATCCTAGGTAACTCGTATGTAGGACCCTGAGCACCTCTCATCTGTTAAACTGACCCATACTTGGTTAGTGTCCTATTGTCTGGTATGGTGATTTTTAAGCAAATGGCCCTGTTCTTTCCATTTTACACAGGTATGTAAACTATGTAGCCTCCCCAGACTATGAGTATTCATACATGGTCTGTTTTCTCACTAAACCAAGAGAGAAAAATATATGGAACTGTGCCCTATTCAGTTTTTAATTACATCTTCCAGCACAGTGTCTGTCACATAGGAGGTGCTCAGTTAAATGTTTGCTGAATGAATAAATGATGACTGAAAACAAGCCTTCCTTGTCAACTGTATAATTTTGAAATTCTAAGAGGTAACTTAGGATAACAGACAGCCCTGGTTTTGGAGTCAGTCACACTCACCTGCAGTTCTTTCTCTGCAACTCAATAGCAGTGTGGGTGTCCAAAGAATGTACTGTCCAGAGTGGGACACTTGAGAGTCAAGTTAAAGCGATAACCTGCCAAGATGCCAGGGAAATAAACTAGCACCATCCTTGAAAAAATGGACTATAAACACCCTACAGCCATGTAGCCTTAGTTACATGCCCAAGCAAGTATCTTAATCTCTGAATCTCAGCTTCTTCATTTGGAAGATGGATATTATTCCTGAGCTTGGAGTTCTTTGGTTGGGATGATGGATGGACCAAGAGCATCCAGACACAGGGTGGAATCACTGACCTTGGTGATTCCTAATCACTGGGAGAGGAGAATAAGATGAGTGTGGATGAAGGAGGTTTGTAGACTGTAGAAGGTGTATTTGAGGAGGTCCTCATCTGATGGCCTAAACCAAGCTGTTCTTCCTTCACTTGTAGTTAAAATGACATAAGCCCACAGGGAGGAGCACAAGCTCTGGAGTCAGCCTTCCAGGCACAAATACTGGCTCTAGGCATTGCTGACCTGGTTTGGATACGAATTCTGCTTCTGTTAATCATGAGCTCTTAAGGTTGGGAAGTCCACTGTGCTTCAGTGTCTGTCTGAAAGTTGACATGGGGATAGCATGGTTCACAGAAGATTTCTGTGAAGATTAACTATGACGGAGATGCTCACTGTGTGGTCTGTGCACTAGTGCCAGTCCATGAACTGTTTGTAACCAGGTTAGAAGTAAGTACAGGAAATTCAAGAAAGCTGGAAACTCAGAGCCATCAGCTATTGCCATGGCATCCACACTTAGGATGGGTGGGATCCTGAAGAGTCCAGAGACCAAGTGTGAGTGTTACATGTGCAGGGGGAGGTGCACACTAGCTGTGCACAGTGAATCAGTGATTAGGTGGCATTGGCTGAAAATGTAAAATTAAGTAAACCTGATTCTCAAACCCAGACGGGTGAGAAACTCTACTTTTGAACACTGCTAGATGTGTGATTAGCTGTCAGTACTACCCTCTCCAGCACTACCCTCTTTCTGAATTGTTACCATCATATTTATGTGTAAAATTAGACCATATGGACTTTCAAAAGGCCCTACTATACATTATCAATATTTTTAATAGCATTAAAAAGTTAGAAATAATTAAATACCTGTTCAAGTTTAGAGGGTTTTTTCCCAAGTATAAAAACAATACTGTGCGTATATTTATACCAATTCTATTCTTGAATCAGTAGCATGGTCCTAATGAAGAAGGTACCTGGAAACACAGCACAGTTGTGTTTTAAACCCTTCATAATTTTTTGTTTAAGCACAAAGTTTTATGTGTAAGCTGTTAATTTTCCTTTAAAAACAAAGAATATGGATTAACTGAACTTTTGCTTTTTAAACCTAATGTTCTAAGGAATTTTTTTTTTTTTCAAAAATCAAAACAACAATGTGTGTTGAAAGCTGGGAGAAAGATATATTTGAATTTAGAACTGAAAAAAATAACATCACCAGAAGGAATAACATGCCCCAGCCCTATGAAACCTCCATCTATAGTCCAGGCCCATCTGACTTGCTTTAGGATTCAAATAGGGATTGTGTGATTTTTTTAAGAACCAAAGTTAAGACTTAGACACACTAAGAATGTTTTACACAAAGTTTACATTGTATGGTTCTGACCACCAATTCACTTTTTAACTCAGCAACCATGCTCACTAGTATCCATTCCATTAGGCGGAGGCTTTGGATATTACAAACCAGTGTTTTATCCAATAGTTAATCATATTTAAATTTTGAGGATTGTATGAAAAACATTTTTAATTAAATTTTGAAGAATACCTAGAAAAGAAATGAGTCTCTGAGATGGAGTTTGTATCACATTAGAAGTGTTGTAAGTAATGATAAGAGGATTGAAGGGTTTTAAACCCTATATTTTACAATAAAATTTTTAAAAATCCATGAATTTATACCGATTCTGATAAGATATAAAATTGGAAAGGAAAGCTCTTTTTTGCAGTAGAATGCCAACTCACAAATGTAGAAATATTGACAGAATAGTACCATATAGCAGCCATCATTGTCATAAATAATTTAGACAGAATTCATCATTAGCTGAATACACGGTGAATATTTGGTGGGTTGGGGAAGACATGGAATTTTCATAGAGTCAAAATACCTTCCCAGATTAATTCTTTAGGAATGAATTGTATTTTTAAACTGGAAAAATCTGGTAGACACCAGGCTAAGCAAATGACCAGAGCTAATGTTACTAATAATGAACCTACTGACACCCTTGGCTTTTTTTTCTTGTTTCTTTAAAAATTTATTTCATTGAAGTACAGTTGATTCAGTTTACATATAGTAGATTCTTTTTCAATTTTTTTCATTATAATTTATCACAGGATGTTGAATATAGTTCCCTGTGCTATAATGTGGGACCTTATTGTTTATCTAATCTATGTATAAATTGTTTGCATCTGCTAATCCCAAACTCCCAATCTATCCCTCTCCTATACCTCCTCCCCTTTGGCAACCACAGATCTGTTCTCTACATCTAAGTCTGTTTCTGTTTCACAGATAAGTTCATTTTTGACCCTCATGGCTCTTGATGTGTGAGACAATGACAACAGTACATCATTTCTATGGTTTCTTGACTGCCACCGCCGCCCCCCCCCCCCCCGCCCCCGCCCCGCCAGGCCCCATGAAGAAGAAAGCATTTGTTGTTGTTGTTGCTCAGTCACTCATGTCCAACTCTTTGCGACCCCATGGGCTGCAGTAAGCCAGGCTCCTCTGTCCTTCACTATCTTCTGGAGTTTGCTCAGATTCATGTCCATTGAGATGGTGATGCTGTCTCATCCTCTGCCATCTCTTTTCTTTTTGCATTCATTCTTTCCCAGCATCAGAGTCTTTTCCAGTGAGTTGGTTCTTTGCATTAGGCGGCCAAAGTATAGGATCTTCAGCTTCAGCATCAGTCCTTCCAGTGAATTGTTGTTCAGTCACTCAGTTGTGTCTGACTCTTTGTGTCCCCATGGACTGCAGCAAGCCAGGCTCCTCTGTCCTCTACTATCTCCTCAAATACATGTCCATTGGGTTTGTGATGCTATCTAACCATCTCATCCTATGCTAATCCCTTATACTTTCTCCTTCAATCTTTCCCACTACTTGGGTTATTTCCAATAAATTGGTTCTTTGAATCAGGTGGCTAAAGTATTGGAGCTGAAGCTCCAGCATCAGTCCTTCCAATGAATATTGAGGATTGATTTCCTTTTGGATTGACTGGTTCAACCTCCTTGCAGTTCTAGGGACTCTGAGGAGTCTTCTGCAGCATCACAGTTTAAAAGCATCAATTCTTCAGTGAGGAGCCTTCTTTATGGTCCAGCTCTCAAATCCGTACATGAGTACTAGAAAAAACATAGCTTTGACTATACAGACCTTTGTTAGAAAAGTGATGTCTCTGTTTTTTAATATGATGTCTAGGTTGGTCATAGTTTTCGTTTCCAGGAGCAAACGTCTTTTTAATTTCATGGCTACAGTCACCATCTGCAGTGATTTTGGAGCCCAAGAAAATAAAATCTTTCACTAGTTCCAATTTTTCCTTTTCTATTTGCCATGAAGTGATGGGACCAGATGCCATGACCTTAGATTTTTTAATGTTGAGTTTCAAGCCAGCTTTTTAACTCTCATCAAGAGGCTCTTTAGTTCCTTTTCACTTTCTGCCATTAGAGTGCTATCATCTGCCTATTTGAGGATGTTGATATTTCTTCCAGCAATTTTGATTCCAGCTTGTAGTTCATCCAGCCTCGCATTCATATGATGTACTCTGCATATAAGTTAAATAAGCAGGGTAACATTATACAGCCTTGTTGTAATCCTTTTCAATTTTGACCCAGTCAGTTGTTCCACATCCACTTCTGAATGTTGCTCCTTGACCTGCATACAGGTTTCTCAGAAGTCAGGTAAGGTGGTCTGGTATTGCATCTATTGAAGAATTTTCCACAGTTTGTTGTGATCCACCACTTTCAGTTCAGTCACTCAATTGTGTCCTACTCTTTGTGACCCCATGGACTGCAGCGTACCAGGCTTCCCTGTCCATCACCAATTTCCAGAGCTTGCTCAAACTCATGTCCATTGAGTTGGTCATGCCATCCAACCTTCTCATCCTCTGTCCTTCCCTTCTCCTCCTGCCATCAATCTTTTCAAGCATCAGGTTCTTTTCCAGTGAGTCACTTCTTTCCATGGGGTGGCCAAAGTATTGGAGTTTCAACTTCAGCATCAGTCCTTCCAATGAATATTCAGGACTGATTTCCTTTAGGAGGGACTGGTTTGATCACTGCAGTCTGAGGGACTCTCAAGAGTCTTCTCCAACACCACAGTTTTAAAGTATCAATTCTTTGGCGCTCAGCTCTCTTTATAGTCCAACTCTAACATCCATACATGACTACTGGAAAAACCAAAACCTTGACTAGATGGATCTTTGTCGACAAAGTAATGTCTCTGCTTTTTAATATGCTGTCTAGGTTAGACATTGTTTTTCTTCCAAGGAGCAAGCGTCTTTTAATTTCATGGCTGCAGTCACCATCTGCAGTGATTTTGGAGTCCCCCAAGTTAAAGTCTCTCATTGTTTCCATCATTTCACCATTTATTTGTCATGAAGTGATGGGACTGGATGCCATGATCTTAGTTTTTTGAATGTTGAGTTTTAAGTCAACTTTTTCATTCTCATCAAGAGGCTCTTTAGTTCCTTTTCACTTTCTGCCATAAGGGTGGTATCATCTGCATATCTGAGGTTATTGATATTTCTCTCAGGCAATCTTGATTCCAGCTTGTGCTTCATCCAGCCTGGCATTTCACATGATGTACTCTACATATAACTAAGCAGGGTGACAATATACAGCCTTCACATACTCCTTTCCCAATTTGGAATCAGTCTGTTGTTCCATGTCCAGCTCTAACTTGTTTCTTGACCTACACACAGATTTCTCAAGAGGCAGGTAAGGTGGGCTGGTGTTCCCATCTCTTTAAGAATTTTCCTCATTTTGTTGTGATCCACACAGTCAAAGGCTTTGGCATAGTCAATAAAGCAGAAGTAGATATTTTTCTAGAACTCTCTTGTTTTTTCAATGATCCAACCACTATAGTGTAGTCAATAAAAGTCAATAAAATCAAAGGCTGTACTGTATTCAATAAAGCAGAAGTAAATGTTTTTTTTGAGTAGAGACTATATGGACTTCCTGATCCATTATAGGAAAACTCCACCCACCTTGCCCTAGAGCTCCACTGTTCTAAGGGAGGCCTGTGGTCCAGCAGCATCAGCTTGACCTGGGAGGCTATTAGGAACACCGAATCTTGGTCTCTACCCCAGACCTGCTGCTGCTGCTAAGTCACTTCAGTCATGTCCGACTCTGTGCGACCCCAGAGACGGCAGCCCACCAGGCTCCCCCGTCCCTGGGATTCTCCAAGCAAGAAAACTGGAGTGGGTTGCCATTTCTTTCAATGCATGAAAGTGAAAAGTGAAAGTGAAGTCACTTCCATCCATGGGATTTTCTAGGCAAGAGTACTGGAGTGGGTTGCCATTGCCTTCTCCGACCCAAGACCTACAGACTCAGAGTCTCCAGATCAGAAGTGAGTCCTGCTCACATTACAGTTTGAGAAGCACTGGTTTAGAGGCCCTGCTCAGATCATCCTGTGGTTGCACCCCCTCCCCCCACCAGGTGCAGGCAGCCAGAGAGAAGGTGGTCTGGCCATCTAGAGCCCCTCCCCTTCCAGGCCATGCTCTTAGCACCTGGACCTAGAATCCTTGCTGAACCCCCTGCCAGAATCCACTGAGTTGTTTATCAAAACTTTAAATTCCCAGGCCCCATTCTGTGACTCTTTGGATCAGATCTTTGGGGCTGGAGTCTAGGACTCTGCATTCTGACCACTCTGCTGGTGACTCTGATCTATAGCAGAACTACAGGAGTACTTATAATGGGGGGGGGGGGGGGGGTCGGGGGTAGGGTGTGGATAGGAGCTTCCCCGAGGGGCAGGAAGTGCAGGGAGAAGAGAAGAAGGTCCCAGGTCAGAGAAAGGTGCTGACCACGAGCTCACACCTTCCTGCTTCTTTCATGATTCTCCTCACAACCTGGCCTGATCCCACCCCCAGAAGTTGTCTGCTGGGAGAAGCTATCAGAACGGGACAAAGGTGTCCTCCTGCAGACCTTGGGGCTCTCTGGGGCTGCCCTGCAGAAGGAAGGACCTGAGTCA
This sequence comes from Bos indicus, assembly GCF_029378745.1. NCBI lineage: Eukaryota > Metazoa > Chordata > Mammalia > Artiodactyla > Bovidae > Bos > Bos indicus. The sequence goes on from NC_091771.1 coordinate 72,930,786, forward strand.
GGGGCAATAGGAGCAAAGGGGCTGCGAGCACCTGGAGGGACCACACGGACCCACCTGAAGGGTCAGGCTGAAGCCGCTGAGCAGGTCTTTAAGCAGGGAGACCTCCTGGTCTTGCCGGGACATGGGAGGAACAGGAACAGATTGTGCAGTCCCACCAGGGCTCAGAGGCTGCATCAGTCAGTTAGGGGTCAAATGACCTTGATCAAGGTCCTTAAGCTCTGTAGGCTTGTATTTTTGTCTCTGAGATGGGGATCCTAATACCCTCTGAGCTTGTGTTAAAATTAAACGTGATAGTTAAATAAAAAACACATCCTGCCACACAGAGAAGGATAAGAGGCGGTTACTGCTTATTAGGAAACTTGTCACCTTACAAGTCAGCACTTCCTGATGCTTGGTATCATAAGCACTTGTCACTGGCTGATAAGACCAATTTCCTCAAACCCCAGGCACAAGAAGTCTCCAGTCACAGACATGTGCCAGACCTGCACTTGGCCAGTGACCTAGAGCTCCCTGAGCTTCCCTGTGCAGGATCAACTCCTGAGGTTACTGCAAAGCTGCTCATCACGTACAGTTCCCAGGATTTCCGTCCCAGCAAGCTACACCTAGGGAATCCTGCTCTTAGGGTTTTGCTGAACTACAGCTGGGCTTTCAGGAAACCTCCAGGGACGACTATGCCATACTGAAAACTACCACCAGGGGGAAGCAGAATCCAGGCATCCAGGTGAGCAAAGGGTTTCGAAAGGCCATGGAATGTGGGCCTGTAGGCCACACAGGCAACTAGAAGGGTGGGGGGCCCGAGCTTCATCCTCCCCATCTACCCAACCCTCCACACACAGAAAACACACACTCCTGCTCCTGCAGGATCACCTGATCACGTTTACTGTTTCATTGTCCAGGTACAGTTCTTTAGTGCTTCCCTTGGTGGCTCAGACAGTAAAGAATCTGCCTGCAATGCAGGAGACCTGGGTTGCTGATCCCTAGGTCAGCATTTTCAGACTTTCACTCTCTCTCCAGCCTGAGCTCCAATGTGTCTTAATCCCTTTCAGTTTCTTGAATCCACCAAGCTCTCCTTTCTTCTGGACCTTTGGCCCATCTTTCCACTGCCTGGAACCTCCCCTCTGTCTTTTATTGACTGACTCTTACTCTTAGGTCACACGTGAAACATGAGTCTGCCAAGCAGGACTCCTCCTCCGTGAGATGAGACCCCCACTTCCCTGTCCCCTTTCCTGACTCTCCTGTGTTGTCTCCTTTCTCATCTCCTTCCTCCTTTAGCCTGGAAGGGCAGCAGCTGTGTCTCCTCCAGGGACCCCAGCACCTGTATGGGAGCCTGGGCACAGGACAGCTTAGCTATTTCAGCTAGACTTTGAAAGCACCCACGTTGTAGGTGAACAACTTTCCATTCCCAAATGCTTCTCTTTTCCTCTTGAACTAGGGACTTAGTGGCTAATAAATTTCAGGTGTGGTGGGGGGAGGGCATCAGAGTAAGGACACGTATGATTTAAATAGAAGACAGTTGGAGAGAGAAGGGAGAAAAGAACTTTCTAGTTCAGGAACAGCATGGCCAACAGCCAGTTGCTGTGATTTGCACCAAGCTTGTCCTGTGTGTGAAGGGGGCTCCAAGGATGAATGTGCCATGGAGACGCTCCCTGGGGGCTCACTCTGGCTGGTTCTCTGATATGTTGAGGCTCTGAGGTCAAGGCTGTGAATGGAAACTGAATTTGAGGGAAACATGTGCTGTGTCTCCTTGTATAAACAGTTGCTACTTCTCCACTCCCAAACACATTTTATAGTGTTCAGATCTCTCATCCACTCCCAGGGTATGAAGGACATGGATATCACTTAGTCCCGTCTTTCAGCCTCTGCAAATTCTTCCCTCATATTCCCCAGAAGAGCAGGGCTGAGGCTAAGAGAAGACCACCATCACCAGCCCCCTGACTGTGTGAGTGAGCCCATGACTAAGAGGTGGGGAGGAGGCTGAGATGAATGAGCACCCTCTAGACCCTGCTGGTCCTCTCCCTGCCCAGCCCCCAGCACCTCCACCCTTCTGTTCCCTCTGCCCTTGGACTTCCCCTCATATCCATTTAGGTCTTTCCAGAATTCTATCTTCCCAGCCCAGAGATCAAACCTGGGTCTCCAGTGTTGCAGGCAGATTCTTTACCATCAGAGTAACCAGAAAGGTGGCACCCTGCCTAAGAATCATGGAAGAGAAGAGTTAAAAAGCTGTGTTAAAACTCAACATTCAAAAAACTAAGATCATGGCATCCAGTCCATTACTTCATAGCAAATAGAGTGGGGGCATCTGAAAGAGAAAACGCTCCGATGCTGTTGGTTCCTGGGTCGAGTGTGAGCCTGGGTCTCCAGGACAATGGATTTCCCTCAAGAATCCCACCTCTGAGAGGTTCCTGGCTGTCTGGTTCTTGATAGAACAGAAGGTCTACACACCTCACCTGTGCCGGAGCCAGCCGGCAAAGTCGATCAGGTCCCGAGAACGTGCACGGCGGGGCTAAGAAAGAAACTGAAGCAAGGGACTACAAAGATGGGGTCGAGAGGTTCAGACATGTCACCACGAAGGGACGCAGTCTGACACCAACTTTATTCAACATCTCATATTTATACAGAAAAGCGTGAGAAAGACAAGACAGTTGACATTTTTTCTTGGTTGGCCTATACATCTTACAGTCACAAGAAATCTTGAGAGCATGGGAATGGCTCCCTGTTATTATTTCTTACACCAGATAACATTTCTCTGTGCGTGAGAAGTTTGCACAGAACTCCAGGTGCCTGCAGTAAATAAGCGCGTAATCTCTGGGGTGGCAGGACAGAGAGCTATGTTTGCAAGCAAACCCTCAAGGACTGAGGCAGCTCCCAGAGCTGTGTCCTTCGGACAAAGGACCCCGTTCTCACGGCAGCTCCCCGCACACCTGGCTTCTATAAGGGAGGGAGAAATGAGTTTCCAAGGGTAAGCATCACGTTTCAAGGGAACAATGCAGACCACACTTGAATTTAAGAATCAAACAATTTTCTTGGCTAGTCTAGTGCTTCTCCCTTATCTAAGTCTCTAGGAGAATCCTACTGTTATTGGGCATAAGAGGATTTTATTTCTTCCTGTTTTGTCACCTACACTTCTGAGTCATACCTCAAAAATGGTCCTTCTGCCAGGAGTCACTTGCACCCATAGAATGAGAAGTTTGATTCAGAATGAGAGGAGAGCTTTATTCCCAATAAAGCGTGAGAGGTAGGAGTTTGGTCTAGAGCACATGCTCTCCCCCAAACCAGCAGGGCTGTTTTATATGATTCCTGTCAGCTGGGAGGGGGCGAGGGTCTCCCAGGAGGGCTCAGCTGTGCTGCTTGAAGCTCCAGATCACAGTGCCGGGTGCGATATCTCTGTGCATGGCCCTCAGAGCTAAGGTGTGGCCATTTCGCATCAGGGCATCTGGTATGAAAGGCTGGGTGGAAGGCCTCTGCTGGAGGCACTCTGTGAACAAGTGAAGCTCAGCTCAGCACAACGAAAAAGAAAAAAGGTTAGACTATTTGATGAGCAGATTCTGTGCTTTCTACCCAGGAACTGTTGATGGGCTTTGTGGTGACATGACCCTCCTCTGTGCCTGTCCTTCTCCTCGCCCAGAAGGTGCAGGTCCAGCTCCTGCAGCTGCTTCCTGTTGAGTGTGGGGTCGTCAGGACCTGGAGAGGAACGAGACCTCTCTCACCTCCTCTGGACGCGTCTGGTGCCCCTGGGTTCAGCCCTAACTGTTCTGTCCCTGAGAGACAGCCGTCTGGAGTTTTCTAGATTCTGAGGATCATGGAGGGGCGCAGGAAAGGACAAACCCAGTGGGGCTCATGTGGCCCCATCACCCTGGTCCCGGATTGTTCCCCAGATGAGGCAGCCTGGTGTCTGCCACCCAGTGTCCATCTACACCTCCTTCAGTGAGGCTACGTGCATCCTCATGAAAATAGCTCCACATGCTGCCCGGTGTGCAGACCCCTCCCCAGGCAGCGAATGGGAGATCAGAGCCAACTCAGTCCCCAGAACCACCCCAGCCAGGGAGGCAGTGGGCTTATGTCACACTAGAAGTCCAGGCGGGTCTCGTCAGACCGTCACAAGGGTGGCTGTTACTTTTTTCATGGTGAATGTTGTATGTGGTTCCTTTGGCCAAGGTCTCTAACTGCCCTGAGTGCAACAACTCCTGCAATTAGTCATTTGCTCTTTGGGGACACACTTTTATTGTTGTCTGGAAGAAAGCTTCAGGTCAGAGAGATATTCACACAAGTAGTCAAGGGGGTCCACTTGCTCGAGGTTGTCTCCTCATAGGTGGGTGCTCAGGGCCCCTTCTCTCAAGTGTGATGTCCCCATGGAGTGACCTTCTACACCTTCTGGTTGATGGTAGTCGGCATCACCAGGTAGGGTCTGCTTCTCTCAGGAGTGATTGGTATTGCGGGCTGCTGGTTTTCGGGTTTTTAGATCCACCTGATCCTCTGGCTGGAACGAGTGGAGGGCAGGTGAGCAGGTGCAGCCTCACCTGGTTACTACCATAGTTTCTCCTACCTGGAGGGCACACTTAAGTTGTTTCATTTCAAAGGGTCTAAAATGTCTCCTCTTCTGGGCTTGGGGAGTGGGTCTACCACACATGAGTTCAAACACACTTGACTTTATCCCTGGGAACTAATTACATGCAGAGCAAGGCAATTGGGAATAAGTTAATCAATTTTTTTGAGTCTTCTGACATAGCTTGACTAAGTTCCTTTTAAGGTCTGGTTGGATCTCTCTACTTTCCTGGATAAGCAGGGTCTCCAGGATGAGTGTGAGGTCCATTTTATGTCCAAGGCACTCGTCATCCCTTTTGTCACTTGAGGCAGGAATGCTGGGCTGTTATCACTTTGTGCTGACAAAAAAGCAAATAGTAATCAAACTAAGAAAGAATAGAGAATTTTATTCAAGCCAAATGAAGGTGCTAACCCAGGAAACAGGTTCTCAAAAGCTGGGAAAATGTCTTCATTGATCAGGAATTAAAGATGCATTTTCATACATTTTTGAGACAAATTATGTACCAAGTTGACAGGTTAGCATCATATCCATAGTTCAACCAACAAAGTGTTGTGGGTTTTTTGTCTTTTTTTAAAATTACTCATGTACAGACAAGCCTTTGGTCCATGAGACCCCTTGTACCCTTCTATGAGATGAAAAAGAAGCATTAGTTATAGAATTATTACAGTGCTGGCTTCTGAAGAAAGGGGCCAGTTTTTTCTCACATATTGATTTCATCCTCCTGCTTTGAGGAGGTCTGGTTAATGTGTAATGTAGGTGCACATTGCACTTTGGGAAAGGCCTGCCATAAATGGGGCATGTCAGTTGTCATTTTTTTTTTCTTTCTGTTATTTATGATTTTCCTCATCATAAGGATCCTGGGAACCCAAACCTGGGAATTTTCTCTCTTACTTAAGCCACTGTTGCCATTTCAGTTCTAGTGGGGAGCCCTTCTGCCCAGGCTGAACAATGTCAGACTGGGCAGAAGTGCCTAGAGACACCTGAAATTGCCCTGTGCTGTTGGCATGACAGTGAGGTCAGTCTGTCAGTCTTCTCCAGGACATGTCCTCTGGTCTGAATGGGCTTTATCTGGGGTCTGGGTATTCACTATGCAGCATGGGGCATGTCTCAACTATCAAACTAGCTATACTTTTCATGCCTGGAGTCACCATGAACTCACCTAACTGATTATATAGAGCTTCCTTCCTGTAATGAGTTCCTATGAGTCTCCCCTGATGGTTTGAGAAGCTAAAGTTTGGGGAAAGAACTATTGCTCATGTTCAGTAATTAGTCCCACATGGCCTTCTAGAGCTCCATCTGTTACTGAACCAAACTTGGTTCAGCTTTCCCTCTCACGGTAAAGCCAATCTACTGACATCAGGTTGTGGTGAAGAAAAGTGCAGCCTTTATTGCAGGTGCCAAATAAGGAGTAATGCTTAAAAACCTGGAAAACACAAATGGATTTTAGGAAAGGGTTTTTAAAGGCATGGTGAGGGAGTTGCGGGATATGTGATTAGCTCATGCACAATTCTCTGAAGTAACAGGGGGTGTCGCAGGGGCTAACATCAATTCTCAGATCCCAGCTGGTCTGGATACCACTTGCTCATGGTCATCATGCAATTAATTTCTTCCATCTGATGGGGCTTTAATATCTGCAAAACAACTCAGGGATGTGTATCAGACACTTTTCTTTATGTCCTTCAGGGAGGAACTGAAGAGTCTGTGACTGTTGTGTGACTCATCTACTGTTTAATTTTGTTGTTGTTGTTGCTACATGTTGATCTTTCAATTATTAATTTTAAGTCATCTTTTGATGACTCAGGGGAGACCTGGAAGACTAAAGTTTTCCTACAAATAAGAAGCACACAGAGGACATGGACTGGGGAGTACGGAGGTCTATTCCAGAAGGGAATATTCCTGATCAGTTATATACTGAAGCCCCAATTCTCAGCTTTGTCTGATTCTTTGCTCATATATCCTGGGGAATAATTGGATGGATCTAGCCTTGTTATGCGGGGAAGGCAATGGCACCCCACTCCAGCACTCTTGCCTGGAAAATCCCATGAATGGAGGAGCCTGGTAGGCTGCAGTCCATGGGGTCGCTAGGAGTTGTTCACGACTGAGCGACTTCACTTTCACTTTTCACTCTCATGCATTGGAGAAGGAAATGGCAACCCACTCCAGTGTTCTTGCCTGGAGAATCCCAGGGACGGGGGAGCCTGGTGGGCTGCCGTCTATGGGGTCGCACAGAGTCGGACACGACTGAAGTGATGCAGCAGCAGCAGCAGCAGCAGCAGCCTCATTATGAGGGGTAATTGCCAAGTTACTGGTTCTAGGGCCATTCTTTTGGCAAGTGTTTCCACTTTGTTGTTTCCCTTTATTATCTCTGTACTCTTTGATGACCCCTACATTGAATCACTGCCACTTCTAAGAGTCCTAATATGTTTAATCCATATTTTACCTGATTCTTCTCTACATTAAACATTCCCTTTTCTTTCCAAATAGCTGTGTGTGTGTGTGTGGGATTCATATGCACACCTGGAATCTGTGTTAACATTTAAGATCTTCCCTGGACCGAGTTCTAATTCTCAGGTGAGGGCTGTCAGCTCAGCCTTTTGAGCTGAAGTCCCTGGGGGGTAAGCTTCGCGTGTGTATGTCTGGGTCTAGGAGGTCACTATGCATCCCACCAGCCTTTTTCCTCTCTCATAAAACTGTGAGCCATTCCTCTTCTGCATTTGGGAGAGACTCACTCCTAGGTCGGGCGACTGGAATAGATCATGTCTGTGGTTTCTATACAGTCAGACTCCAAGGACTCTGTTTCTGTGGGTAGCAGGATTTAGTGCATGACAGGTTTTTATGGTGACCACTAAGTCTATCTAAATGCATAACCTGAACTTGAATTGATCTTTGGGGGATAGCCATTCTATTCCCTTAGAAGTTACTAAAACTGAACCTGGTGTGAGGACCACATAGAGATTGTCTGACCAAACAGTAGCTTTTTCAGTCTCCTTTAGCAGGACTGTAGTAGCTGCTGTTGCCCGCGGGCCTGGAGGCCATTCTTTAGCAATTTGATCTGTTTAGAGAAATCAGCAACCACTGGAGTAAGGAGCCCCAGTCTGACCTAATTTCCCAAGGCGATTCCCCTTCTCTCTTGAACGTAAAGCTCAAAGGGTTTAGCTGAATCTGCAAGGGCCAGGGCAGGGACCTGAAGTAATGTATGAGGGTTCCAGTTTCTCCACATCCTCAACTCTGTTATGTCTTTTTGGTTACAGTGTTGACTCCTTTAAGATCGGTAAATAAGTGCAGATAATGGTCTTAGGACATCTCCTCCAGGTTTGTAAGCTCTGTACCCTGGTTATCAGCCATGCACCTAGACAGCATTCACTAAATATCTATTCAATGAATTGAAAACAATCCAAACCTTTTATTTGTATGTTGCCTTAGGTTTTAGGCTTTTTACAAAGTGCATTCACAAATTCAAAGGCTCAACATAACACTGTAGGATATTAAGAACAGTGGGTATTTCCTGTTCTAGACCTGGGAAACTTGGGTAATAATTGAAGCATTTAGATTGGCTTCATATCCAGTCTTCTCTGTACTATTTAACACTGATTTTTCAATATGTTTTTTTAAATACTTTATTAATGTTCAGAAAAGAATACCAAGAAGTTTCAAAAGATCTTAGTTTTAAAGAAAAATACAGCAGAACCTCAAGGGACTGAGTGTATTGGCAGTTTGGAGACAGCTAATTACAGTCCTGGGCTTCCCTGATGGCTCAGTGGTAAAGAATCTGCCTGTGAAAGCAAGAGATGTAGGTTTGACCCCTGGGTTGGGAAGATCCCCTAGAGAAGGAAATGGTGACCCACTCCAGTATTCTTGCCTGGGAAATCCTATGGACAGGGGAGCCTGGTGGACTACATGGGGGTTGAAAAAGAGTTGGACATGACTTAAAAACTAAACAACAATTATGGTCGTGAGATAGTTGTGGGGACTGGAGAGGACAGTCTGGGGTCTGACAAATGAAGTCACTAGACTTCCAGCTTCATCAAGCAGTTTCTTCATCTTTGAAGTCAGAACTAATAGGTGAGCATTTTCAGGGCTGGAAAGTATAGGGAAAGTCAAAGAGAACTGTAGATCAGGTGAGGACTAGTTATGTAGGCTGTCGATCTGTAACATGCCACTGTTATTTGTCTGGGCTCTGAGTACATGATGAAGGAAATCATAAGGCAGTCTCTCTCTCTCTCCCCATGTTCCCCTTTCCCAATCTAAGGCAGCAAACAGCTAACAGGCACAGTTCCCTACACAGTGCAACATGCCAAAGCCTGTCCCCATGGATAGCATTCATTTATCCTTCAAAGGCATCTGAGCTCCTATAAACTTCTGTTGCCTTTCTTTTAGGTCTTTGTAGCTCTTTGTAGGTCTTTATAATCTGGGCTGTTGCTACATGTTGATCTTTCAATTATTAATTTTTAAGTCAGCTTTTGATGACTCAGGGGAGGCCTGGGAGACTGAAGTTTTCCTACAAATAAGAAGCACACAGAGGACATGGACTGGGGAGTACGGAGGTCTATCCCAGAAGGGTCCTGATCAGTTATATACTGAAGCCCCAATTCTCAGCTTTGTCTGATTCTTTGCTCATATATCCTGGGGAATAATTGGATGGATCTAGCCTCGTTATGCAGAGAAGGTGATGGCACCCCACTTCAGTACTCTTGCCTGAAAAATCCCATGGACGGAGGAGCCTGGTAGGCTGCAGTCCATGGGGTCGCTAGGAGTCGGAGACGACTGAGTGACTTCACTTTCACTTTTCACTCTCATGCATTGGAAAAGGAAATGGCAACCCACTCCAGTGTTCTTGCCTGGAGAATCCCAGGGACGGGGGAGCCTGGTGGGCTGCTGTCTATGGGGTTACACAGAGTTGGGCATGACTAAAGTGACTTAGCAGCAGCAGCAGCAGCCTCGTTATGAGGGGTAATTGCCAAGTTACTGGTTCTAGGGCCACTCTTTTGGCAACTGTTTCCACTTTGTTGTTTCGCTTTATTATCTCTGTACTCTTTGATGACTCCTACATTGAATCACTGCCACTTTTTCCAGAAGCTGAGCTCTGGCCACAGGTTGTGTCGCCAAACCCAAGTTCCTGTACCCAAGGCACAGTGATGCTGTATAAACCGAAATGTTCAAGTTCTGAGCAAGAGAAAGCTTTATTGTGAGGGTCAAGCAGGGAGTACAGGAGCCCTACCTTAAAAGACCTGAATTCCCAGATGGATTTCAGGGGAAAATTTTTAAAGGCAAAATAAGGAAGAGAGTCCAGGATCCTAACTGAGAATTATATTTTATTCAGCCAACTTGCTGAGGACTTAAACCTCATAGTTTAGAGATATCTCTAAGGGACTGCTCCCAAGAGATAAGGGAGGAACCAGGATATATAGGGGATTTTGCAATAAAAACCAGGTAGTCAGAGCATCAAAAAATGGTGCTTAGTCTCTCAGTCATGTCTGACTCTTTGTGACCCCATGGACTGTAGCCCACCAGGCTCCTCTGTGCATGGGATTCTCCAGACAAAAATACTGGCGTGGGTTGCCATGCCTTCCTCCAACGGGTCTTCCCAACCCAGAGATCGAACCCAGGTCTCCCACACTGCAGGCAGTTTCTTACCGTCTGAGCCATCAGGGTAAGCCCAAGAATACAGGGGTGGGTAACTTCTCCCTTTCCAGGGGAATTTCCTGACCCAGGAATTGAACCAGGGTCTCCTGCATTGCAGGCAGATTCTTTACCAGATGAGCTATCAGGGAAGCCCTGTTAGTTAAGGAAAACCAGATATTTGGTGCTAGTAGTAAAGAACATGCTTGCCAGTGTGGGATATATATAAGGCTCGGGTTCGATCCCTGGGTTGGGATCCTGCCTGGAAGAGGGCACGGCAACCCACTCCAGTATACTTGCCTGGAGAATCCCATGGACAGAGTAGCCTGGTGGGCTACAGTCCATGGGGTTGAAAAGAGTCAGACAGAGCTAAAGCGACTTAGTACGCATACATGGCCATCTCAAGTTAATGAATTTTTTTTTTTTTTTGGACCATACTGAAAGTCTTGTGGGATCTTAGTTCCCACCCAGGGGTTGAAGCCGTACCTATGGCAGTGAAAGTGCGGGGGTGGGAGTGGGGGGGTGTGGAGGGGGGGGTCCATTCCAGGAAAGTCCCACAGTGTCCTGCTTGGTTACAGTTGGGGACCTTCTTCGCCCCCTTGTTTGAGGTGTCCCCCCCTGATGAGGACACAGTGCCCAGAGGGCAGACTGTTAATGCCTTTGGCCAGCTTTCTCTGGGTCTTACCAGAAGCCAGGGGGCGGTTCAGAGCAGCAGAGGTAGACAGACTCTGCGGCTCCCTCTCTGCATCTGGGTGGGTGCCTGGGCTTAGAGCGAGCTCTTCCGTAGAGTTTGCAGCCAGGGGCCGGCCCCGCTTGCATTTCGCTTACCCGCCTCCATAAACTGCTTTGGCTCCTGGTCTCGCATCTCCCTGTGGCTCCCCGCAGATTCCGCCCGGCCTTCCCTTCCTCCCGCAGCCACGCCCCGGCTTGGCTTCCAGCAGCCGTGGCAATGCTGGCGTTTAGCCGTTGCCCAGAGACGACGCCCGAGAGGCGGTTTAGCTGACCACCTGGCGGGCAGCCGGCGCTCCTCTCCAGGAAGCAGGCGGTTCTCGAGCTCTCGCCGAGCGGACCGGTGAGGTGGCCGGGTCTCCAGGAGCAGCGTGTCCCGGTTCCGCGCCAGACCCGGCTGGCAAGAGGCAGCCGGTGTCCCCGGAGGAGAAGCCCAACCCGCTGCAGGACGCGAACCTCTGCTCGCGCGCGTTTGTCTGGTGAGCGTCCCCCCCGCCCCCGCCCGGGCTGTGACACCCCTGCCGCCGGCGCCTTTGGTGGGACAGATGTCGGGGTGAGATCGGCTTCTTGAGGTCTGTGGCGTCTCGAATGGCCTAGACCCCGTCCCCAACCCACCCTTAGTCGGCTTCCCCCAAATCGGTCAGGAATTCTCAGTTCTCAACTAAAGCTGCACCTTTTTTCTCCCCTAAACAAGCAGCTTGTGACAGCTTCCTGGATCCAGTTAGTGCGCTGCGCCATTGCCATCTTTCAATAATGTCCCCACCTTATCCCAAATTCCTTAGGTGACAGCTGGGGTCCAACTCTACCATGTCCTCTTGTCCCTGTCCATGTCTATGACCATGTCTCCCGCCCTCCCTTTGTGGCTCTCACTGTATGTCCTGGAACCTAGTTGGGGCAAATTTCACGTGATCACACACACACACACAATTCTGTATTTAATGGATAACACTGTTGTTGAACATGTTTTGCTTTTGCCTGGGACACACAGCCAGGACTGTGTCCAGGTGATTCTGGTGGAAGGTTGAGGCTGACTTCTGCTTTAAGCAACTCCTTCCACTGGCATTGCTATTTCAGTGTTAACTTTTAACAGTCCTGTATTGTATTAATATTTGACCAGCCCCTTTCTCTGTTGTGAATATTTCACTTCCATCTTCGGGGAATGGGGTCCCTGAAGCCGGTGGGGTCTTCTCTGTATTCCCAGACTTTACAGAAGTGGTGCATGGTCTTGATACAGGTGGGGCTTCCCCGGTGGTACTAGTAGCAAAGAACCCTCCTGCCAATGCAGGAGACGTGGGTTTGATCCCTGAATCAGGAAGATCCCCTAGAGTAGGGCATGGCAACCCACTCCAGTATTCCTGGCTGGAGTATCCCATGGACAGAGGAGCCTGGCAGGCTACAGTCCATGGGGTTGCAAAGGGTCAGACACGATTGAAATGACTTCACACACACACTCTCTTAATGCAGGTGGTCCTGCCCAGGAGTCCTCTGGTTCTGAAACTGACAGGTCCCTAAGCTGGGAAGAAGCTTACAGGTGGAAAATGGCTTGGAAAGGTGAAACTTTTAACTAAAGTCATCCATCCAGTAGCTGGAACTACTAACTAGGTGGACTTTAATCACACTTGGGTGATGACTAGATCTTTTGTTACTGGACCCTAACCCATTCATCTTTCCAAAATTCTATTTCCTTTTATCATAAGATAGCTTGCAGGATCTCCCAGGGATCTCTCCTTTGCTTTTTTGATCATGGTGATTTCAGTGTGTATAGTTATATTTGTTGGCCCTTAAGGAAAAAGAGGCAAGAAGGAATATGGGTGAGATTAATGTAAATAATAACAAAGTAGCCAGATATCTCCTTAAGGCAGAGCAAGGAACTCATTTCTGTTTTATTTGTGGATTTTCAATAATGCATGTGTATACAAATGGGAAGGAGAGGATTTCTCATTGATTTTGGTAGACACTCGTTTCCAGTTTTCCTGCTGGAGGGGAAGGAGCTGCTGCTGCTGCTGCTGCTGCTGCTGCTGCTGCTGCTGCTGCTACTACTACTACTACTAAGTTGCTTCAGTCATGTCGGACTCTGTGCGACCCCATAGACGGCAGCCCACCAGGCTCCCCCATCCCTGGGATTCTCCAGGCAAGAACACTGGAGTGGGTTGCCATTTCCTTCTCCGATGCATGAAAGTGAAAAGTGAAAGTGAAGTTACTCAGTCATGCCCGACTCTTATCGACCCCATGGACTGCAGCCTACCACACTTCTCCGTCCATGGGATTTTCCAGGCAAGAGTACTGGAGTAGGGTGCCTGCTAGTACCTCTCATCTCACACCTGAAGGCACTGAAGCAGAGAGGCTGAGTAAATTGCCCACATCACATAGCTAGTAAGTGGTGGAGTTAGATCTCAAACCAGGCCATCTGTCTCCCCAGCCTGTGTTATCCTGTATGGAAATTTTATACTGAGCTCCTTCTACTGGGACACTTGTTCTTAAGTGCAGGGAGAAGGCGATTCTAAACACACCTTTGGTCTTGTTGGCAGGAGTCTCTCAAGGGAAGTTCTTCAAGTTCTTGTTGCTGGAGATGATGCATGTGAAACATCTCTGTAATCAAGCTTTAGGGTGGTTGTTCTCAGAGTCTGGCTCTTAGACCTGCAGCGTCCTCATCACCTGGGAGCTTGTTAGAAATGCAGATCCCCCCGTGCTCCTTCTAGACCAGTTCTGTAAAGTGAGAAACTCTGGGGATGGGGTTAAACAAGCTCCAGGAGATGCTAATGGAAGGTGGAGGCTGGCTTCTGCTTTAAGCTGCTCCTCTCATTGGCATTGTTCCTTCAGTGTTAACTTTCAAAAGGGATCCAGACTTTAGGAAGTTAGTTATTGCCATCTGTGTGTGAAGTCTGAGGTAGCTTAGTGATTTCCTTGTGTACCTCACTTGCTGAGCCGGGAAAGTGAAGGTGAGTCCAGCTAGGAAGTGCTGCCCAGAGACTCAGAAAAAAACTGTTTTTTAACCTGTTCTTTGGGTATTTGCAGGGAGAGGGCGATTCTAAACACACCTTTGGTCTTGTTGGCAGGAGTTTTTCAAGGGAAGTTCTTCAAGTTCTTGCTGTTGGAGATGATGCATGTGAAACAGTTGGTGATGGACAGGGAGGCCTGGCGTGCTGCAATTCATGGGGTTGCAAAGAGTCGGACACGACTGAGCAACTGAACTGAACTTGGGTATTTGCTTTCTTCCCAAATTTCATCTGCTTTCGAAACTTGTAAATGATGCCAGTAACTAACTTACTGACTTTTATAAAAATGACCTTGAAATGGAAAGTGGGGTCTGGCTGCTCACCTCTCAAAAGCCAATAAAGAAGCAAAGTTTGTGGAAAGGAAAGTTTGCTTTATTTTGGATGCTGTCACAGGGGTATGGGGGAGGGCAGATGCCAGTCCAAAGTCTCACTCCCTACCCCTGCCCCCCGACAATCAGTGGGCAAGAACTTTTATAGACCAATGGCAGGGGCCCCATGGAGAAACAGTACAGTCAGCTCTAATAGTCATCTTGAAATTGGTCACTGGCAGTCTGACTAGTATCATCTTGATTGTTTTAGGTACAGTTAATCTTTGGCTCCAGGGCTGATTTCTTCCCATTTCCTTGAGGCAGTTCTCAAAATTGTGGCAGCTTATATTATAGCTAGAGCTTCCCTGGTGGCTCAGAGGTTAAAGCGTCTGTCTGCAATGTGGGATACCTGGGTTCAATCCCTGGGTCAGGAAGATCCCCTGGAGAAGGAAATGGCAACCCACTACAGTTTTCTTGCCTGGAGAATCCCATGGACGGAGGAGCCTGGTAGGCTGCAGTCCATGGGGTCGCAAAGAGTTGGACACGACTGAGCGACTTCACTTACTTACTTACTTATATCATAGCTACAGTCTGGTCATAGTATAGTTAACTTCTTCCACCTGGTGGGGGTTTCAGTATCTATAAGACAGCTCACAGGATATGGTTCCGAATAGGAGGAACTGAAGGAGGAACTAAGGGTCCTTGAATTTGCTTACCAACTAAACTACTGTTGTTTTGTCCTGTTTGACTGTTTTCCTTTGCTTCTGCATTTTCTCACTTCTCTGATTAAACTTATCCTTTGGCTAAAGTTTTCCTATAGACAAAAGGCCATTGGAGGACCTGGGGGGAAGGCACATAGGGTCCTACTCCATTTCAACCTCATTGGGGTTTCAGTATTTTCACAGTTCAGTTTGGACTTAAGGTCTAAGAGGAATCATACATTATGGCTAGTGGTGATTATAAATTTTAGAAAAGAATAAATATTTTTCTATTTCTGTAAGAAATTTAAAACTACAGCAGAAGAAAGGAATAAGGATTTCTATTAGCCAAATATACTTGCCAATATTTGGTTGTTTCTTAGTCTTTCCCCTAGAAATCTTTATGCACACCTGCACACAACCACATTCTTTTCTATAAAACCAGACAGTTTTGAATCCTGAATCTTTAATTTTCTGTGGTTTACATTTATTTATGGGCATTAAATAGTCTTTGAAACATGGCACTGTAATTTGTCCACCCTTTCATTTTTGTTTAACACAGTTTATTTCTAATTATGATGTGATGTGTATCCATGGCCATGCTTCTGGTTCACTGTTCCTTTATCTGTATTCCCAGAACTAGGATAACTGGTGAAAGGCCATATTGTTTTCCACAGGGTTTGGAATTTGCCCCCTTAATAACTGTTTGTGTGCTTATTTCACTGTCAACTTTGAGTTCCTGAATTACATTTTTTTTCTCAGTCTAAAGATAAAAATAATATCAACCAGTTTGAATTTATTTGACGTAGAGAGATGGAACTTTTTGTGTCTACTGACCATCTATTTTTGGCATTGTCTTTCTTTGGGATAGGAATGAAAATTGACCTTTTCCAGTCCTGTGGCCACTGCTGAGTTTTCCAAATTTGCTGGCATATTGAGTGCAGCACTTTCACAGCATCATCTTTTAGGATTTGAAAGAGCTCAAGTGGAATTCCATCACCTCCACTAGTTTTGCTCTTAGTGATGCTTCCTAAAGCCCATTTGACTTCACATTCCAGGATGTCTGGTTCTAGGTGAGTGATCACACCATCGTGATTATCTCAATTGTTAAGATCTTGTTTGTATAGTTCTTCTTTGTATCCTTGCCACCTCTTCTTAATATCTTCTGCTTCTGTTAGGTCTATACCATTTCTGTCCTTTATTGAGCCCATCTTTGCATGAAATGTTCCCTTGGTATCTCTAATTTTCTTGAAGAGATCTCTAGTTTTCCCATTCTATTTATTTCTTCTATTTCTTTGCATTGATCGCTGAGGAAGGCTTTCTTGTCTCTCCTTGATATTCTTGGGAACTCTGCATTCAACAAAGGTCCATCTAGTCAAAGCTATGGTTTTTCCAGTAGTCATATATGGATGTGAGAATTGGACTGTAAAGAAAGCTGAGTGCCGAAGAAATGATGCTTTTGAACTGTGGTGGTGAAGACTCTGGAGAGTCCCTTGGACGGCAAGGAGATCCAACCAGTCTATCTTAAAGGAAATCAGTCCTGAATATTCATTGGAAGTTCAGTTCAGTTCAGTCGCTCAGTCATGTCCGACTCTTTGTGACTCCATGAATCGCAGCATGCCAGGCCTCCCTGTCCGTCACAAACTCCTGGAGTTCACTCAGACTCATGTCCATCGAATCAGTGATGCCATCCAGCTATCTCATGCTCTGTCGTCCCCTTCTCCTCCTGCCCCCAATCCCTCCCAGCATGAGTCTTTTCCAATGAGTCAGCTCTTTGCATGAGGTGGGCAAGGTACTGGAGTTTCAGCTTTAGCATCATTCCTTCCAAAGAAATCCCAGGGCTGATCTCCTTCAGAATGGACTGGTTGGATCTCCTTGCAGTCCAAGGGACTCTCAAGAGTCTTCATCAACACCACAGTTTATTTTATTTTTTTAATTTAATTGTATTTTATTTTTTAACTTTACAATATTGTATTGGTTTTGCCATATATCAAAAGGAATCCACCACAAGTATACATGTGTTCCCCATCCTGAACCCTCCTCCCACCTCCCTCCGCATACCATCCCTCTGGGTCATCCCAGTGCACCAGCCCCAAGCATCCAGTATCGTGCATCGAACCTGGACTGGTGACTCGTTTCATATATGATATTATACATGTTTCAATGCCATTCTCCCAAACCATCCCACACTCTCCCTCTCCCCCAGAGTCCAAAAGACTGATCTATACATCAGTGTCTCTTTTGCTATCTTCTATACAGGGTTATTGTTACCATCTTTCTAAATTCCATATATATGCATTAGTATACTGAATTGGTGTTCTTTCTGGTTTACTTCACTCTGTATCTTCGGTGCTCAGCCTTCTTCACAGTCCAACTCTCACATCCATACATGACCACAGGAAAAACCATAGCCTTTACTAGATGGACCTTTGTTGGCAAAGTGATGTCTCTGCTTTTGAATATGCTATCTAGGTTGGACATAACTTTCCTTCCAAGGAGTAAGTGTCTTTTAATTTCATGGCTGCAGTCACCATCTGCAGTGATTTTGGAGCCCCAAAAAATAAAGTCTGACACTGTTTCCACTGTTTCCCCATCTATTTCCCATGAAGTGATGGGACTGGATGCCATGATCTTCATTTTCTGAATGTTGACCTTTAAGCCAACTTTTTCACTCTCCTCTTTCACTTTCACCAAGAGGCTTTTTAGTTCCTCTTCACTTTCTGTCATCTGCATATCTGAGGTTATTGATATTTCTCCTGGCAATCTTGATTCCAGCTTGTGTTTCTTCCAGTCCAGTGTTTCTCATGATGTACTCTGCATATAAGTTAAATAAGCAGGGTGACAATATACAGCCTTGACATACTCCTTTTCCTATTTGGAACCAGTCTGTTTCTCCATGTCCAGTTCTAACTGTTGCTTCCTGACCTGCATACAGATTTCTCAAGAGGCAGGTCAGGTGGTCTGGTATTCCCATCTCGTTCAGAATTTTCCACAGTTGATTGTGATCCACACAGTCAAAGGCTTTGGCATAGTCAATAAAGCAGAAATAAATGTTTTTCTGGAATTCTCTTGCTTTTTCCTTGATCCAGCAGATGTTGGCAATTTGATTTCTGCTTCTGCCTTTTCTAAAACCAGCTTCAACATCAGGAAGTTCACGGTTCACATATTGCTGAAGCCTGGCTTGGAGAATTTTGAGCATTACTTGACTAGCATGTGAAATGAGTGTGATTGTGTGGTAGTTTGAAACTTCAATACTTTGGTCACCTGATGCCAAGAACTGATTCATTGGAAAAGACCCTGATGCTGGGTAAGACTGAAGGCAGGAGGAAAAGGGGAAGACTGAGGATGAGAGGGTTGGATGGAAATACCGACTCAATGGACATAAGTTTGAGTTTACTCCAGTAGTTGGTGATGGACACAGAGGCCTGGTGTGCTGCAGTCCATGGGGTCACAAAGAGTCGGACCTGACTGAGCAACTGAACTGAACTTACCATCTATTTGTTGTTTTTGAATTGTCTGTTAATGGATATTTTTCCTATGAAGCATTTATAGTTTTGAAATAACTTGCAATAGTGTTTATAATACTTTGCCAGATTTTCATTTGTATTATAATTTAGTTGAGGTTTTACATTATATATCATTAATTATATTGAGCCTGTTTTTCTCCTGTTGCTTTTGTAATATCTTTTTTAAGATCCCAGCATCATCTAAAATTCTGTAAGTGTTTTATTTAATTATTTTACCCTTCTTTTTCTAACAACAAAGGCAGCTAGAATTTCGTTTAGTATTCAGTATAGGCTCGGTTTTTTTTTCCCCCAAACTGCCCCCTTTCCCATCAGGGTTTATTGAATAATTATACTCCTCAGTTCTGAACTAAAGTGCCCCTCCTTTTTTTCCTAAGCAAGCAGCTTATGAACAGCTTCCTTTATCTAATTAGTGTCCTGCACCTTTGTAGTCTTCCAGTAACATCCCCACCTTTTCCCATATTCTTAAGTGACAGCTGCGTTGCAACTGCATGAGCTCCTTCTGACCTGAGTCTATGACCAGGTCTCCCTCCCACTCTCTGTGTGACTCGCTCACTGTATATCCTGATACCCAGTTGTGACAAACTTCATGTGTATAAAAAGGATGATTTTTTATATAATGAATGAGGACACTATTCTTGAACATGTTTTGCTTCTGCCTTGGACACACAGCCTGGAGTAGAGTGTGTGTTTGACAAGCCCCTTCCCTTTCCTGGTGGCTCAGCCGGTAAAGAAACTTCTTGCAGTGTAGAAGACCTGGGCTTGATCCCTGGGTCAGGAAGATCACCCAGAGAAGGAAATGGAAACCCACTTCAGTATTCTTGCCTGGAAAATTCATGGACAGAGGAGCCTGGCAGGCTATAGTTCATGGGGTCACAAAGAGTCAGACATGACTGAGCAATTAATACTTTCTTATTGTGAATATTCTGCTTCCACTCTAGAGAACCACCTTGGGGATGGGGTCCTTGAAACCTCTGGAATCTTTTTTAAAAATTTTATATATTTTTTAATTAAAGGATAATTGCATTACAGAATTTTGTTTTCTGTCAAACCTCAACATGAATCAGCCATAGGTAGACATATATCCCCTCCCTCTTGAACCTCCCTCCCAATCCCACCCCTCTAAATTTATACAAAGCTCATGTTTGAGTTCCCTGAGACATACAGCAAATTCCCATTGGCTATCTGTTTTACATATGGTAATGTAAGTTTCCATGTTACTCTCTGGATACATTTCAGCCTCTCCTCCCCTCTCTCCATGCCTGTAAGTCTGTTCTCTATGTCTGTTTCTCCATTGCTGCCCTGAAAATAAACTCTTTGGTGCTATCTTTCTAGATTCCATATGTAAACTTTCAGTTCAGTTCAGTCGCTCAGTCATGTCCGACTCTGCAATCCCATGAATCACAGCACACCAGGCCTCCCTGTCCATCACCAACTCCCGGAGTTCACTCAGACTCACGTCCATCGAGTCGGTGATGCCATCCAGCTACTCATCCTCTGTCATCCCCTTCACCTCCTGCCCCCAATCCATCCCAGCATCAGAGTCTTTTCCAATGAGTCAACTCTTTGCATGAGGTGGCCAAATAACTGGAGTTTCAGCTTTAGCATCATTCCCTCCAAAGAAATCCCAGGGCTGATCTCCTTTAGAATGGACTGGTTGGATCTCCTTGCAGTCCAAGGGACTCTCAAGAGTCTTCTCCAACACCACAGTTCAAAAGCATCAATTCTTTGGTGCTCAGATTTCTTCACAGTCCAACTCTCATATCCATACATGACCACTGGAAAAAACATAGCCTTGACTAGATGGACCTTTGTTAGCAAAGTAATGTCTCTGCTTTTGAATATGCTATCTAGGTTGGACATAACTTTCCTTCCAAGGAGTAGCGTCTTTTAATTTCATGGCTGCAGTCACCATCTGCAGTGATTTTGGAGCCTAAAAAAATAAAGTCTGACACTGTTTCCCCATCTCTTTCCCATGAAGTGATGGGACCAGATGCCATGATCTTTGTTTTCTGAATGTTGATCTTTAAGCCAACTTTTTCACTCTCCTCTTTCACTTTCACCAAGAGGCTTTTTAGTTCCTCTTCACTTTCTGCCATAAGGGTGGTGTCATCTGCATATCTGAGGTTATTGATATTTCTCCCGGCAATCTTGATTCCAGCTTGTGCTTTTACCAGCCCGGCATTTCTCATGATGTACTCTGCATAGAAGTTAAATAAGCAGGGTGACAATATACAGCCTTGACATACTCCTTTTCCTATTTGGAACCAGTCTGTTGTTCCATGTCCAGTTCTAACTGTTCCTTCCTGACTTGCATATAGTTTTCTCAAGAGACAGATCAGGTGCTCTGGTATTCCCATTTCTTTCAGAATTTTCCACAGTTGATTGTGATCCACACAGTCAAAGGCTTTGGCATAGTCAATAAAGCAGAAATAGATGTTTTTCTGAAATTCGCTTGCTTTTTCAGTGATCCAGGGGATGTTGGCAATTTGACCTCTGGTTCCTCTGCCTTTTCTAAAACCAGCTTGAACATCAGGAAGTTCACGATTCACATATTGCTGAAGCCTGGCTTGGAGAATTTTGAGCATTACTTTACTAGCATGTGAGAGGAGTGCAATTGTGCGATAGTTTGAGCATTGTTTGGCATTGCCTTTCTTTGGGATTGGAATGAAAACTGACCTTTTCCAGTCCTGTGGCCACTGCTGAATTTTTGAAATTTGCTGGCATATTGAGTGTGGCACTTTCACAGCATCATTCAGGATTTGGAATAGCTCAACTGGAATTCCATCACCTCCACTAGCTTTTTTCGTAGTGATGCTTTCTAAGGCCCACTTGACTTCACATTCCAGGATGTCTGGCTTTAGGTGAGTGATCACACCATCGTGATTATCTTGGTCATGAAGATCTTTTTTGTACAGTTCTTCTGTGTATTCTTGTCACCTCTTCTTAATATCTTCTGCTTCTCTTAGATCCATACCATTTCTGGCCTTTATCGAGCCCATCTTTGCATGAAATGTTCCCTTGGTATCTCTAATTTTCTTGAAGCGATCTCTAGTCTTTCCCATTCTGTTGTTTTCCTCTATTTCTTTGCATTGATCACTGAGGAAGGCTTTCTTATCTCTCCTTGCTATTCTTTGGAACTCTGCATTCAGATGCTTATATCTTTCCTTTACTCCTTTGCTTTTCACTTTTCTTCTTTTCACAGCTGTTTGTAAGGCCTCCCTAGACAGCCATTTTGCTTTTTTGCATTTCTTTTCCATGGGGATGGTCTTGATCCCTGTCTCCTGTACAATGTCACGAACCTCTGTCCATAGTTCATCAGGCACTCTATCAGATTTAGTCCCTTAAATCTATTTCTCATTTCCACTGTATAATCATAAGGGATTTGATATAGGTCATACCTGAATGGTCTAGTGTTTTTCCCTACTTTCTTCAATTTAAATCTGAATTTGGAAATAAGCAGCTCATGATCCTAGCTACAGTCAGCTCCTGGTCTTGGTTTTGCTGACTTTATAGAGCTTTTCCATCTTTGGCTGCAAAGAATATAATCAATCTGATTTTGGTGTTGACCATCTGGTGATATCTATGTGTAGAGTTCTATTGTGTTGTTGGAAGAGGGTGTTTGCTCTGACCTGTGCATTCTCTTGGCAAAACTCTATTAGCCTTTGCCCTGCTTCATTCCATATTCCAAATTTGCCTGTTACTCCAGGTGTTTCTTGACTTCCTACTTTTGCATTCCAGTCCCCTATAATGAAAAGGACATCTTTTTTGGGTGTTAGTTCTAAAAGGTCTTGTAGGTCTTCATAGAACCGTTCAACTTCAGCTTCTTCAGCATTACTGGTTGGGGCATAGACTTGGATTACTTTGATATTGAATGGTTTGCCTTGGAAATGAACAGAGATCATTCTGTTGTTTTTGAGATTGCATCCAAGTACTGCATTTCAGACTCTTTTGTTGACTATGATGGCTACTCCATTTCTTCTGAGGGATCCTGCCTGCAGTAGTAGATATAATGGTCATCTGAGTTAAATTCACCCATTCCAGTCCATTTTAGTTTGCTGATTCCTAGAATGTTGACGTTCACTCTTGCCATCTCCTGTTTGACCACTTCCAATTTGCCTTGATTTATGGACCTAAAATTCCAGATTCCTATGCAATATTGCTCTTTACAACATCGGACCTTGCTTCTATCACCAGTCACATCCACAATTGGGTATTGTTTTTGTTTTGGCTCCATCCCTTCATTCTTTCTGGAGTTAGTTCTCCACTGATCTCCAGTAGCATATTGGGCACCTGCTGACCTGGGGAGTTCCTCTTTCAGTATCCTATCATTCTGCCTTTTCATACTCTTCATGGGGTTCTCAAGGCAAGAATACTGAAGTGGTTTGCCATTCCCTTCTCCAGTGGACCACATTCTGTCAGACCTCTCCACCATGGCCCACCCATCTTGGGTGGCCCCACAGGGCATGGCTTAGTTTCATTGAGTTAGACAAGGCTGTGGTCCATGTGATCAGATTGACTAGTTTTCTGTGATTATGTTTTCAGTGTGTCTGCCCTCTGATGCCCTCTTTCAACACCCACCATCTTAATTGGGTTTCTCTTACCTTGGACATGGGGTATCTCTTCATGGCTGCTTCAGCAAAGCGCAGCCACTGCTCCTTACCTTGGACAAGGGGTATCTCCTCACCACCACCCCTCCTGACCTTGAACATGGAGTAGCTCCTCTAGGCCCCCCTGTGTGCTTTATGTATGCTTTAGTATACAAAATTTATCTTTCTCTTTTTGACTTACTTCACTCTGTATAACAGGTTCTAGGTTCATCCACTTCATTAGAAGTGACTCACATGTGTTCCTTTTTATGGCTGAGTAATATTCCATTGTGTATATGTATCACAACTTTTCTATCCATTCATCTAATGGACTCTATGTTTCTTCCATGTTCTATCTATTGTACGTAGTGCCACAATGAACATTGGGGGTATACATTTGTCTTTTTCAATTTTGAAAACCTATGGAATCTTATGAGGATCTTTAGCCTTCAGAGAAGCAGTGCATGGTCTTGATGCAGGGGTCTTGCCTAGGAGTCCTTTGGTCCTGAAACCACTGACGGGTCTCTGAGCTGGGAGGAAATGGAGATGAAAAATGGCTCAGAGAGGTAAAGCTCTTAACTAGAGTTTTCTACCTGATATCTGGACTACTAACTAGGTGGGCCCAAATCTTTGGGTTTTAATTACACTTGGGTGATTATTAGATCTTTTATTTCTGAACATAAACCCATTCATCTTTCCCACAAATTCTGATATTTCCCCTTTTTTTTTTTTTAAATTTTTTTATGGAAAGGCTTATGGGTTTTCCAGGGAATGGAAGCTCCTATGCTGGTTTTGTTATTTTTCTAAGCCTCATGTCTTTTGATTTTATTTATTTATTCATTTTTGGTTCTGCTGGATCTTAATTGCCATGTGGGCTTTTCTCTAGTTGTAGCGTGCAGGAGTCTCACTGTGGTGGCTTCTCTTGTTGTCAAGCACAGGCTCTAGGGCAATACCAGGCTCTAGGGTGATACCAGGCTCTAGAGCACATGCTCAATAGTTCTGACACACAGGTTCAGTTGCTCTGAAGCATGTGGAATCTTCCCAGATCAGGGATGGAACCTCTGTCTCCTGCATTGGCAGGTAGATTCTTTACCACTGAGCCACCAGCAAAGCCCCTATGCTTTTCTTGATGGTGGTATATTCAGTGTGTAGCAACATCTCTTGGCCTTTTGGTGGTCCTTAAGGAAAGAGGGACCTAAAAAAAGGAGTATGAATGTAGTTACTATAAACAATAATGAAGCATGAAATATCTCCTTAACTTTAGGCAGGGCAAGGAACTCTTCAAGCACCTTCTGTTTGTGGATTTTCAAAATGTGTGTGTGCGTGGAAATGGGAAGGGGAGGGTTTCTCATTAATTTTGGTGGACACCTACTTCCAGTTTTCCTGCTGGAGCTAAAGCAGCTATTACCTCATATTTTACATGGGAAGGCACTGAAACAGGTTGAATACGTTGCCTACCACCATACAGCTAGTGGTGAAATAGTGTCATCCCAAACTAGGAGTCTGACTCCTGAGCCTGTGTTGTCCTGTATGCAGTACTGAGCTGCTTCTATTGGGATGCATGCATGCATGCCAAGTTGATTCAGTTATGTCTGACTTTGGGACCCTCTGGACTGTAGCCCACCAGGCTCCTCTGTCCATGGAATTCTCCAGGCAAGAATACTGGAATGTGTTGCCAAGCCCTCCTCCAGAGGATCTTTCTGATACTTGTTCTTATATGCAAGGAGAAGGCAATTCCAGATACACCTTTGGTCTTGTTGGCAGGAGTCTCTCAAGGGAAGTTCTTAAAATATTCTTGCTGTTGAAGATGATGTACATGAAACATTCTATAATCAAGCTTTAGGGCGGCTGTTCTCAGAGTTTGGCTCTCAGACCTGCAGCATCCTTATTACCTGGGAACTTGTTAGAAATGCAAATCCCAGCCCCCCAACCCCCATGCTCTTTCTAGACCAATTCTGGAAAGTTAGAAACTCTGATGGGATGGAGTTAAACAAGCTCCAGGTGATTCTGATGGAAGATTGAAGCTGGCTTCTGCTTTAAGCCTCTCCTCCCATTGGCATTGCTACTTTAGTGCTAATTTTTAAAAAGGGGTTAGTTGTTGACCACGATTGCCATCCTGTATGTAAATTCTGAGGTAGCTTCGTGATTTCCTTGTGTCCCCTACTCACTGCCCCATGAAAGCTGAAATGAGTCCAGCCAGGAAGTGCCACCTAGAGACAAGACCCACCTTGTAGAAAAGAACTGAGTTTTCATCTTCTCATTGGGTATTTGCTTGGTTCCTTACTGTTTTTAAACTTGTAAATGATGCCTATAATAAGCTTACCAACTTTTATACAAATGACCTTACTGGGGTTTTAGTATTTTCACAGTACAGGATGGACTTAGGGTCTAAGAGAGGTTGAACATTAAGCTTACTGGTAATTGCTATGAATTTTAGAAAAGTATATATATTTCTCTTTCTGTAAGAAATTTAAAACTATAGAAGAAGAAGAAGGGAATAAGGATTTATTTCTATTATCCACACTTGCTGGCATTTTGGTTGTTTTGTCTTTCCCTAAAAATCTGTGCACACCTGCACATGCACACTTTTCTCTATGACTAAATAGCTTTGAATCCTGGTTCCTCCTTAGTTTTCTAAGGTTAACATTTATTCATTGGAGAAGGAAATGGAAACCCACTCCAGAATTCTTGCTTGGAGAACCCCATGGACAGAGGAGCATGGTGTGCTACAGTCTATGGGGTTGCAAAGAGTCGGACATGGCTTAGTGACTGAACAACATTTATTCATAGCATTAAATAATATTCAACACGTGGTATTTAATTTTAAGTAGTGAGTCTTTGAGTCTTTCAGAGAAGGCAATGGAACCCCGCTCCAGTACTCTTGCCTGAAAAATCCCATGGATGAAGGAGCCTGGTGGGCTACAGTCCACAGGGTCACTAAGAGTTGGACACGACTGAGCAACTTCACATTGCTTCTTGTCCTGCATACAGATTTCTCAGGAGACAGGTCAGGTGGTCTGGTATTCCCATCTAAGAATTTTTCACAATTTGTTGTGATCTACACAGTCAAAGGCTTTGGCATAGCCAATAAAGCAGAAATAGTTTTTTTTGGAACTCTCTTGCTTTTTCGATGATACAACAGATGTTGGCAATTTGATCTCTGGTTCCTCTGCCTTTTCCAAAACCAGCTTGAACATCTGGAATTTCACTGTTCATGTGCTGTTGAAGCCTGTATTGGAGAATTTTGAGTGTTACTTTGCTAGCTTATGAGATGAGTGCAATTGTGTGGTAGTTTGAACATTCTTTGGCATTGCCTTTCTTTGGGATAGGGATGAAAACTGACCTTTTCCAGTCCTGTGGCCACTGCTGAGTTTTCCAAATTTAGGATATCTCCAAATACCCCAAATGTGGGGACATCTGGTATCTCCTTATGGCCACTCCAGCCCCACACAGTGCCCCTTTGTTATAAGATAGGCCCCATTTTTCCAAAGCAGCCCATTTTCCCATCATAGTTTATTGAATAATTCTCCTTCTTCCCCATTATTCAAAATCAGTGGCCTAGTTTATGAACCGTGTCTAGCTGGGGACTAGACTGTCTAGTCTGCTGAGACTCTCCCTGGCGATGTCCCCACTGCCCTCCACTGCAGCCTCTGGGGTGAGCTCTGAATTTCTTTCCCCCCTCATCCCAGAGGCTAGCAGTTTGGGGGTAAGTGCAGGACCTATCCCCAGAGATGACGGTGGGGCAGGGTCTTGGACCAGATGCACTTGGCCCATTAGGGAGTGATTACATCCGCAATCCCCTGACGCTGACCACATCTCAGTCAGTGAACTGTCCCCTTGTAGAGGGAGTGTGAATGTGGAAACTGTCTCTGGTGTCAAGTCAGTCTCTCCAGAGACTTCTGTCAGAGAAGCTGAAGACATGAGGGGTTTGTGAACTGGCTGAGTGCTGAGATGGTTTAGGGAGGTGATCCTGTTGAAAACTCACTGAATCAGCTTGAGAGGTGTCAACTAGTGTTCATTCAAATGTGTCAAGCAGATAATTTGCCTTTCTGATCCCAACACTTGTTAATACCCTTCCTTTGTATACCTTTTGTAAAACAAATAGATGGTCAGATGTTTCTCAAAATAGGTTTAGTCAGGATCATCAATGAATTGCAATTCCATACCTGTAATCATGGTGTGCCATCTGCAGTTCTTCTAAGTGCTAGGGACGGAGAACTTTTTTATGGAGGGGAAAAGAAGTTGGGAGGGCTATAGTATACAGACTCCATAGCTTTCATTGGCTGAGTCAATTGGCAAGGGCCAGTAAAGAAGAGGAGTCTTTCTTCATCCTGTTGGGTGCTGCTATCAAAGTTAGCAACCTCATCCATCAAAGTTAGCAGAGGCTTTCTATTGGGGCCCACAAGGGGTAACTCAGGAACTCTGCTGTGGTGATGGCTGCTGTTTGTCTGGCGGGACATCTTTAGAGCAACACAGATCCTCTCAGTTGGCCCCTCAGCAGCCTTGGGAGGTGTTACTCCCATTCACCAGAGGCCCATACCCAGAGGTTTTGTGGCTAGTCCAAGGTTGTAACAAATCAGAAAGTGGCAACATCTAGATTCTACACAGGAAGAGTTCCACCTGAGGCAGATTGAGTGGAATTTTTTTCTCATTTAATTAAAAAAATAGTAATAAAATGCATACAATAGAAAATTTACCGTCTGAACTGTTTTTAACCATCTGGTTCAGTGTTTTTAAGTACATTCACATTATTGTGCAACCAATTTCCAGAACTCATCTCATCCTGTATTAGTGTGCTGTCAAAGATGAACTCCCAACTCCCCTTCCCCCCAGCCCCTGACAACCACAGGCCCACCTTGTTTCTCTCTGAACCTGACTGCTCTCAGTACCTTCATGTAAGTGGAATCAAGCAGTGTTTTGTCATTTGTGATACACCGTGCTGTGCTTAGTCACTCAGTGGTGCCTGACTCTCTGTGACCACACACACTATATAGCCCGCCAGGTTCCTCTGTCCCTGGGGATTCTCCAGGCAAGAATACTGGAGTGTATTGCCATACCTTCCTCCAGGGGAATCTTCTCCACCCAGAGAAGATCAAACCCAGATCTCCTGCACTGCAGGTGGATTGTTTACCATCTGAGCCACAAGGGAAGCCTGCAAATACTGGAGTGGGTAGCCTATCCCTCCTCCAGGGAATTTTCCTGACCCAGGAATCGAACCAGGGTCTCTCTGCATTGAACACGAATTCTTTACCAGCTGGGAACCAGGGAGGCCCTCATCCTGTATAAGTGTATTATCAAACACTAACTCCCCTTCTCCCCTGTCCCCTTCCACCCAGCCTCTGACAACCACAGGGCCACTTTGATTTTTTTTTTTTAATTGGAGGCTAATTACTTTACAGTATTTTTGCCATACATTTACATGAATCAGCCATGGTTGTACATGTGTTCCCCATCCTGACCATCCCACCCCATCTTATCTCTCAGGGTCATCCCAGTGAACCAGCCCTGAGTTCCCTGCCTCATGCATCGAACCTGGACTGGCAATCTGTTTCACATATGATAATATACATGGTTCAATGCTATTCTCTCAAATTATCCCACCCTTGCCTTTTCCCACAGAGTCCAACAGTCTGTTCTTTACATCTGTGTCTCTTTCGCTGTCTCACATATAGGATCATTGTTACCATCTTTCTAAATTCCATATATATGCATTAATATACTGTATTGGTGTTTTTCTTTCTGACTTACTTCACTCTGTATAATAGGCTCCAGTTTCATCCACCTCATTAGAACTGATTCAAATGCATTCTTTTTAATAGCTGAGTAATATTCCATTGTGTATATGTACCACAGCTTTCTTATCCATTAATCTGCTGATGGACATCTAGGTTGCTTCCATGTCCTGGCTATTGTAAACAGTGTTGCGATGAACACTGGGGTACACGTGTCTCTCTAAATTCTGGTTTCCTTGGTGTGTACGCCCAGGAGTGGGATTACAGGGTCTTATGGCAGTTCTATTTCCAGTTTTTTAAGGAATCTCCACACTGTTCTCCAAGTACTAGTTTGCATTCCCCGCAACAGTGTAAGAAGGTTCCTTTTTCTCCACACCCTCTCCAGCATTTATTGTTTGTAGACTTTTTGATAGCAGCCATTCTGACCGGCATGAGATGCTACCTCATTGTGGTTTTGATTTGCATTTCTCTGATGATGAGTGATATTGAGCATCTTTTCATGTGTTTGTTAGCCATCTGTATGTCTTCTTTGGAGAGATGTCTGTTTAGTTCTTTGGCCCATTTTTTGATTGGGTCATTTATTTTTCTGGAATTGAGCTGCAGGAGCTGCTTGTATATTTTTGAGATTAATTCTTTGTCAGTTATTTCATTTGCTATTATTTTCTCCCATTCTGAAGGCTTTCTTTTCACCTTGCTTATAGTTTCCTTTGTTGTACAAAAGCTTTTAAGTTTAATTAGGTCCCATTTGTTTACTTTTGCTTTTATTTCCATTACTCTGGGAAGTGAATCATAGAGGATCCTGCTGTGATTTACGTCAGAGAGTGTTTTGCCTATGTTTTCCTCTAGGAGTTTTATAGTTTCTGGTGTTACATTTAGATATGTAATCCATTTTGAGTTTATTTTTGTGTATGGTGTTAGAAAGTGTTCTAGTTTCATTCTTTTACAAGTGGTTGACCAGTTTTCCCAGCACCACTTATTAAAGAGATTGTCTTTTCTCCTTTGTATATTCTTCACAGGGCCACCTTGTTTCTCTCTGAATCTGACTGCTCTCAGTACCTTCATGCAAGTGGAATCATGCAGTGTTTTGTCACACACTGTTTTACATCCCCTACCATCAGTGTGTAAGGGTTCCTGTTTGTCCACATCCTTGCCAAACCTTCTTTTCTCTTTTTTCCCCCTATAGTATCCCTCCTAATACATATGAGGTGATATCTCCTTGTGGTTTTGGTTTGTATTTCCTTAATGATTAGTGATGATGAGAATCCTTTCCTGTGCTAAAAGAATTTTTAAAAAGGCCTTTCAGGGTAGGTCCCAGTGCTAATTCCCTGAGTGTTTTCTGTAGGGAATGACTGTAGGATAAATGGGCTAACTTGTTTCAAACCTGTTTAATGGTGATGCTCACTGATAACTTTTGTTTTGGAAGGAGATTCAGACCTAGATATATTAATGGTCTTGGAAATGCTGAACTGAAGTGGAAAAGGAGATGGGGACAGATAGTTGAGGTACTGGGTCACCAGTACTACTGCTGGGACTAGAAACCAGTCTTTTGACTCCTGGACTGGGGTTCTTTAAGAGTACCTATCTACTAGAATTAGCAAAATCTGAAGGTCAGTCTCTCTTACTGCTTCTTTAATAATTCATAGGCATTCACTTATTCAACATATAATTCTTGAGCATCTCCTCTGTAACCATATTATGCTGGGAATCATGCAATAAATAGGAGGATGGCTATCACCACTTTCAAGGGTGGTGACTATCTGGCCTTGGAAATTTCCTTACCCTGCAAAATCATTAAGACGGTGCTAATCTTTGGGCTGTCTCTGCATATTAATATCATTTAATAATGCATAGTGGATTTGAATAGGTTTGGGGGAGGATCCTCTGTACAGTTGCTTTTTTTCCTTTTATAGTTAATAATTTTCAGAGAGATGATTTGATATTATATAACTATTATACATGCTGTCACTTCAGTCATGTCTGACTCTTTGTGACCCTGTGGACTGTGGCCCGCCAGGCTCCTCTGTCCATGGGATTCTCCAAGTGAGAACACTGGAGTGGGTTGCCATGCCCTTCTCCATAAATATTGTGCTCTATATCAAAGTTTCACCCACTAGATTTTTCTTCAGTGGAAAATTTTCTGCCTCTATTGTTCCTTCTAAATTTCTTTGCATTTTATTAAGCAAGATATTTCCCTTCTCTCCTGTTTATGGAACAGTAAACATAATGGATTTTGTTATTTAATGGGTTACACTTTTTCATGGTTCCGTGATTTTTAAAAAAGTTTGGATACTTCCCTTTTATCCTTCTGTCTTTCCTTCTTATGAT
The DNA here is from genome assembly GCF_029378745.1 of Bos indicus. NCBI lineage: Eukaryota > Metazoa > Chordata > Mammalia > Artiodactyla > Bovidae > Bos > Bos indicus. The sequence continues at coordinate 72,961,849 of NC_091771.1, forward strand.
ACATCCTCAGCCACTGTGGAGAAGAAGACTTGTATCCCAAGACCACTTTTGTCCTAGTGACATGGAAGTTCTCTCATTTTCTAGAATGTCTTGGGACTCCCCAGCCCTACAGAATTTCTTCCCTAGCCCACTACACCCACCTCCTAATCAGTAGCTGGCCCACCTCTATCTCCATTTAGGGCCCTTCTCCATAGTGACACCAAAATTAACTTCCTAAAACTCTAATCATGTACATTTTAGGCATAAAATTGTTTTCCCCTGTCAGATCAATTCATATGTAGTGCTAGTTAGAACTGTTAATAATATACTTCTGAACCTGTATTCTAGTCTCATCACTACCATCTTCATAAAGTACACTCTGTTTTTCTGGGTTCAGAATGTCTTACTGTTTCTTACAGACTGCATTTCAGAGTGGTTCTGCTTTTATTCTTGATTTTCCATATGATCACCCTGCCACTCATCTAATCATATGCTGATTGGTTTAGGCCTTAGGCCACTGCTCCTCTCTGAGATAATCACTGTGGCCAGAGGATGAGTCCTTTGAGGGACCAGGGGCTCTCAATACCTACTGCCTGTCAGAACCACCTCTCCCTCCAGAGATCCCAGTCTCGTGGCTGTAGGTGTGTCTGGGCATCAGAGAGACTTCCCAGGTGATTCTAATGTGTAACCAGGTTTATGAAGCAGTGACTTTGGCCAATCCGAGACCCTACTAGTGGCTGCCACTCACTGGGGGTGGGGTGGGTGGAAGTTGGGAGGAAACTATGACCTCCTACAGTACAATTACAGTGGTGTGGCTGTGCTCTGTTGATTGAGCAAAAGCCTTTTGAGGGCTACCCTGCTTTCAGCAATATTTTAAACTTAAAATTACATTTTTATGAATCCATCTACATAACTTTGAAAAAGAGCATCACATATTTTTTCAACATCCCATTTGTTTTCATTTACAGGTAAAACTAGGTGAGCATGTGCTCCAGGGATTGCCTTCCAACACTTCTTTGTGGTCTTTGTCCACTGGATGGAAATCTCATGTCCATGCACTAGCTGCCAGCTTTCCTCTGCCTCTCATAGAGATGACAGGGGACTGAGGGGTCATGGTAGGTACAGGGACATTGATAGAAGTGGAGTGCTAGGCACTGTTGCTTCCTTGCAGCACCCAGAGTCTTGGAATATTACCTGTAATTGTGTGTGTGTCCATGTGCACACACAAACACACATACAGGCATGGCTGTCCCAAGTGACTGTGGGTAACAGGGAAGACAGCTTGTGATCCCACCTACAGAGTGCAAGTGAGGAGTGGTGGCCAGGTGAGCTCCCTAGGTGTCATCACAGGCACTTTTGTTGGCAGGATCTGATCCCTTTATTTTTTTTTGGAAGAAGGATTTTAGTATCTTGTTTTTAAAATACTGAAATATGGTTGATTTACAATATCGGGTTAGTTTCAGGTATACAGCAAAGTGATTCAATTATACACACACACACACATTTTTTCAGATTCTTTTCTATTATAGGCTGTTACAAGATCTTGAGTACAGTTCCCTGTGCTATTCAGTAGGTCCTTGCTGTTTATCTAATTTTTATATATAATAGTGTGTATCTGTTAATCCCAGACTCCAAATATAGCTCTCCCTCCTTTCCTCTTTGATAACCGTAAGTTTCTATTTTGAGTCTGTTTCTGTTTTGTAAATAAGCTCACCTGTATCATATTTTAGATTCCACATATAAGTGACATCGTATGATATTTATCTTTCTGTTCCTGACTTACTTCACTTAGTATGATCCCTAGCTCCATCCATCTTGCTGCAAGTAGCACTGTTTCATTCCTTTTTATATATATTTATTTTTGGCTGTGCTGGGTCTTTGTTGCTGTGTGGGTTTTTCTCTAGTTGTGGTGAGAGGGGGCTACTCTCTAGTTGCAGTTCTTGGACTCATTGCGGTGATGTCGCTCGTGGAGCACACGCTCTAGGGCATGTGGCCTTTAGTAAGCAGTTGTAGCTTGTGGGCTCGAGAGAGTGGGCTCCATAGTTGAGATGCACCAGCTTAGTTGCTGCACATGTGGGATGTGGGATCTTTTCAGATCAGAGATCAAACCTGTATCTCCTGCATTGGCAGACATATTCTTCACCACTGAGCCACCAGGGAAGCCCTCATTCTTTTTAAAAAATATTTTATTTATTTTTGGATGTGCCGGGTCACAGTTGTGGTTGGCGGGCTTAGTAGTTGTAGTATTTAGGCTTAGTTGCTCCGTGGCATGTGGGATTTTAGTTCCCTGACCAGGAATTGAATCTGCATCCCCTGCATTGGTAGGTGGATTCTTAACTACTGGACCACCAGGGGAGTCCCATTTCTTTTTTTGTTTTTGTTTTAAATGACTGAGTAATCCATTCTCTCTCTATATATATGCACCATATCTTTATCCATTCATCTGTTGATGGATATTTAGGTTATTTTCATGTCTTGTCTATTGTGAATAGTGTTTCTATGAACATTAGGGTGCATGTATCTTTTTGAATGAAAGTTTCTGTCTTTTCTGGATAACCCAGGAGTGGTTATAGCTGTATCACATGGTAACTCTATTTTTAGTTTTTTAAGAAACCTCCATACTGTTTTCCATACTGGCTGTACCAATCTGCATTTCCACCAACAGTGTAGCTCCACACCCTCTCCAGCATTTGTTATTTGTGTTTTTATGATGATGGCCATTCTGACCAAACCTCATTGTGGTTTTGATTTGTACTTCTCTAATAGCAGTATAGAGCATCTTTTTGTGTGCATGTTGGTCAATGTATGGCTTATTTGGAGAAATGTCTATGTTTTCTACCCATTTTTTGATTGGGTTGTTTTTGTTTTTTGTTTTGTTTTTGATAATGAGTTATATGAACTGTTTGTATAGTTTGGAAATTAACCCCTTGTTGGTCATTGCATCATTTGCAAATATTTTCTCCCAGTATTTAGGTTGCATTTTCATTTTGTCTTCTGTGCTGAGCAAAAGCTTTTAAGTTTAATTAGGTTCCCATTTGTTTATTTTTGAATTTGTTTCCTTTACTCTAGGAGATAGATCCAAAAAATATTGCTGAGATTTATCCCAGTGTGTACTGCCTATGTTTTCCACTAAGAGTTTTATTAAGGTCTTACATTGAGATTTTAATCCATTTTTAGTTTATTTTCACATATGGTATTAGATAATTTGTCATTTTATTCTTTCACATGTAGCTATCCAGTTTTCCCAGTACCACTTATTGAAGAGACTGCCTTTTTCCTATTGTATATTCTTGCCTATTCTTTGTCCTAGATTAACTGACCATGAGTAGTGCATGGGTTTATTTCAGGACCTGATCCCTTTAAACTATATACAAGCTGGCCTTCCATATCCCACACACACTTCATTCTTTTTTTGTGACCAGGGAACTAAGAGTGCAGACATAAGACACAGCCCCAGGGCTGCTTGTAGCATGTGAGAGAAAAGAGGTCCTGCCTGTTCGCTGTCCTCAGGACCTCTGCCTTGTTAAATGTGAGTCCACTTCTGGGAAGACCCTTCTGGAGTGGCTTGCAGCTGGTTATCAGAACAGGTATGAATGGTTTACCAAAAAAGAAACATATCTGCCTTAAATGCCTGCCTGTGCAGCCTCAAAGCAGACAAAAGTCTCATTAGCATAGGAGGTATAAAGCCACCTGTTCAAATAATTCAGATCAATAGTGAGAAACAGCCTTGGGAAGAAGAGAATCCCAAACCAGTGCAAATACTGAAACACTGAATACTTCATCATAGTAAGGGAGTGTTTCCCTGTTTGTAATGCAAAATGCAAGGATTAGTTTCAGCAGCCTATTTGATTCCATCAGATTTTGTAACATTCTGCAAATAGAAATATGGGACAAAAATTCAGTTTCCTCTAGTCTGGAAATCCTGATTTGAGGTAATGGGTGAGCAGAATGGGTTCTGTTCATGAGCATAGCGGATATGCTGTATCTCTGGTTGTTGTTACTGCCTGTTTACATCCCAACAGAACAAAACATGATTTCATCAGTATCAATTGTCAATATTTTTGAAACATTTTTATTTCATGAAGTAAAAGTGGTGGGGGTGGTGGTTGGGGGCAGGGAGGAGTACGAACCACTACAGAAAAAGGAGCCAAGAGAAACTTGACTTGGGAAGAGTGAGTGGGAGATCAAAGGGCTATAGTGGCAGAGCTGGTAGGGGAGGACCAGAGCCCGCAGTGTGGGAACAGAGCCCATGGATGCATCGGGATGTGGGGAAAGAAGGGACCAGACTGCCTTTAAACCAGGGAAAGAGGCCTCTGCCCTGAGCCTCACACTTTAGAGGACCCCAGTCTAGCCCTTTAGCCCTCCAGTATACATGGGGTGAAGCCTCTGAGAGCCAAGCAGACACACCTGTCCAGAGCCCTCTCCTCCAGATGCTCACTTGGCCGAGTGTGGCCAAGCAGCATCAGTATTCTCTGGATGGAGGTGAAAAATGCAGGCTCCCAGGCCTGCCCTCTGACCATAGCATGTTAACAAGAGTCTGCAGCCTCACAAGATCCCCCTAGGGATTACTGGCACCTTAAAGATCCAGAAGCACTGATGTAGACACTCAGGGTACCCAGGATCCCAGAATGACCTGCCCCAATGGTCCCAACTCACTTCAACAGCCTGTATGGGCCTGTTGCCTGAGTCCATCCTCCCTTGGGCAACAGCACCAGGCAACTCCTCAGGCATGAGTAGTCCTGGGCCTGGGAAGCCCGTCTTCCAGGGCAGAGTGGGGTGGACAGCATGTTTGAAAGAGCTTAATTTACTGGATCCTTGACAGCAGTAAGTATTGTCTGTTATAATCCTTATGATTTGGAGAACACAATATGCCCTTATTATTTTCACTGTATTTGCTATAAAACAGGGAAGGAAAAACAGTAGTGGTAGTAATTTAGTTGCTAAGTTGTGTCCAACTTTTGCGAGCCCATGGACTGTAGCCTGCCGAGTTCCTCTGTCCATGGGAATCTCCAGGCAAGAAGACTGGAGTGGGTTGCCATGTCCTTCCCCAGGAGATCTTCTTGACCCAGGAATCAAACCCGGGTCTCCTGCATTGCAGGCAGATTCTTTACTGACTGAGCTATGAGGGAACTAATGTGTTTTATAATCCTTGTGACTTGGAGAACACAATATCCCCTTATAATTTTCATTGTATTTTCCATAAAACAACAAGGAAGAAAAAAATGTAAATATTTAGTAAAAGAAATCTGCAAATTTCAGTAGAACTTTAAAGTGACCAGAGATGTTAATCTGTTAGGTGAAATCAGACATCCCTGTTTCTCAGCATTATCTCCAATTGTCAAGATGAACTTTCTGAAAATGGTTTCCTACTTGGAGGAAAGGAATTCTGGAATCATTAACCTTCTCCTGTGTGTCCTTGTGTGTCGGCTTCGTTACTATATATACAGGTAGTATCAAAGCAGCAGCCATACTTTCTTACAAAGCCCACCTGTGCAGAGTCAGAGCCATTAAACCAGTCTTTAAGAAAATTAAGGAAAAAGTGTTGGTCTATTTTCATATTAAGAAAAGGCCTACCAGAATAAACCTGACTGGCACAACTCCAGGTAGAAATATCTATATATTACAGGAAAAGATAAGTCTTTTGGAGAAAATGAACTTATACCAGAACGCATGCTTTGGAGGAGTCTACAGCGCTTCTGATGAGCAGTGGTTTGTGTTCCCCCTGCCCCTGGAGGCCTCAGGCACCCACTCCTCATTGCAGCTCCGCTATTGGCAGAACCTCAAAACACAGGGGATCCCACAGGGGCCCCTCCCTCTAACAACAGTGGATTGAATGGTTCACAGGTGAGTCTGTATTTGGTATTATTTTTATACCCATCAAAAGAAATCACCTAAGGCTGTAGGCTGCCTCTGTGAAAAGTAATTTTGTTAGCAGAAAGCACCTTGACCTCCACATGCTCCCTAAAGAGGCTGTGCATATTTCTGTGTTTTCACCCCAAACTAGACCAGAGCCCTGCAGCTTGCAGGGACCTTTGTAAATGATACAAAACTAAAACTTGTCTTAACCTTTGTCATTGATATTTTTAAAGAGTACAGGCCAGCTTTTTTGTACAATGTCTTCAAATGTGTTGTCTGTTAATTTAATTTAGGCTATAATTTTTTTTTCTTCTTTTGGAAGCAAGGGAAATAATACCATAGAAATGATAGTCACTATCTCATACATCAAGAGGCAAGGGTGTCAGTCAATCCATTACTGGTCAAGTTAATTCTGGTCACTTGGTTAGGATTCTGCCTGCCAGGTTTTTCCCCTTTAAACATACAATTCCTCCCTTATTAACTAATTAATCTGGAAAGATACTTTTAGTCTATGCAAAATTCCATCTCCCCCACCTTCCAAATACTCACTTGATATCCATTTATCAGCCAATATTGAATTTTGTGAGTTACTTGTGACAATTATGACTATGCTTTTTGTCAATTTTTCTCCATTTGTTAGTTGGCATTCTACTGCAGGAAGGAGCTTGCCCTTCCTATTTTATATTTAATTAGAATCAGTATAAACTCATAGATTTAAAAAATTTGTGTTATATGAAGTTTTAAAATCCTCAGTCCTTTGCTGATTGTTCTTTATACCATTTCAAATGTGATATAATTTCTGTCTACATAGTCTGAAAAATTTAATTTTAAAAATGTTTTTCATTTTTTTAAGTAAAATTAAGTATGATTAGCTTTTGGATCAAACACTGGTTTGGAATACCCAAAGCTTCCATTTATTGGAATGGATAATTGTGAGTTGGCTAGTTTTATGAGCATGGTTACTGATTGAGAAGAATGAATTTTCATCAAAACCATACAAGGTAAGCTTACTATAAAATATTATTAGTGTATCTAAACCTTGATCATGGTTCTTGAAAAAACATACAACCCCAATTTGACTCCCAGGGTAAATTAGATGGGTGTGGAATATAGTATGGAGGTTTCACAGGGCTTGGGATATAGTATTCCTTCTATTATTTTTTTTTTTTTAATTCAAATAAGCATACATTTCTCTCAGGTTTTCAAAGCATACACTGCTGTTATAATGTTTGAAAAAAATGAGGTAAATTTCCTTAGAACATTAGATTTAAAAATCAAAAGCTCATCAATCCCTAGTTCTTCAGTTTTTAAAGGAAAATCAGCAGCTTATACAGAAAACCTTGTGTTTTCTGAAGAGCTTCTAAAGTGACCTAATGTGTTTCCAGGTACCTTCTTCAATATAAAGACCATGCTGTTGATTCAAGAATAGAATAGATGTAAGCATATGCACAGTACTGTTGTTAGACTTAAGGGGAAAAAAATCTCTTGAGAAGGAATTTATTTTTTATGCCATTAAAATATTTCTAATGTATAGTGGAAAGCCTGTATGGTTTAAAGATTAATATTAATAAAAGGGATGTGTTGAGAGCTAATCACATATCCAATATTGTTCTAAGCAGTGCTTCCCAATTGTCTGGGGTTAAGAATCAGTTTTATTAAAATGTTCAGCCCACGCAAACTAACCAATGATCCCACTGTGCTGCCGACGGCTGCTCACGGCTAATGAGCAGCTCCACCATGTGTACCTCCCCGTAAGTGTGATACTCACGCTGGTCTCTGGCCTGTTCAGGATCCCACCCATCCTGAGTGTAGATCTTTTTAAAATAGTGAACAGCTGTGAGTTTCTAACTTTTTTGAAATTCCTATACTTATTTTTAACATAGTTACAAACAGCTTATGGACTGGTACTAGCCCACAGACTATATTGTGACTGTTACTGTCATAATTAATCTTTGCAACAGCCACTCTGGGGGCTTAGATGGTAAAGAATCTGCCTGCAATGCAGGAGACCCAGGTTCAAACCCCCTGGAAAGGGGAATGGCTACCCACTCCAGTATTCTTGCCTGGAGAATACCATGGACAGAGGAGCCTGGCAGGTTACAGTCCGTGGCGTCACAGAGTCAAACACGACTGAGCAACTAACACTTTCCTTTTCTGAGAAACAGACCAGCCTTCTACTTTTCAAAGAAATTGAGGCACACTGGGATTCCCAACCTTGAGAGCCCACGATTAACAGGTAGCAGAACTTGTATCCAAACCCAGTCAGTGCCCAGTGGAGCCAGTATCTGTCCCTGGAAGGCTGACTCCAGAGCTTGTGTTCCTGCCTCTGTGCTTGTGTCGTTTTTAACCACATGTGAAGACAGAACAGTTTGGGTTAGGCCAACAGATGAGGACCTCCTCAAATACATCTTCTACAGTCTACAAACCTCCTCCATCTATACACATACTTCTCTCCTCACCAAGGTCAATGATTCCATCCTTTCTTTTCTTAGATACTTTTTTGTCCATCATCCCAACCAAAGCAGATGTTCAAAGGCAGGAACTATATTCATTTTCCAGATGAAGAAGCTGAGATTCAGAATTTAAGATATTTACCTAAGCATGTACCTAAGGCTACATGGCTATAGGGTGAAAAAGTGAAAGTGTTACTCAGTCATATGCAACTCTTTGCAACTCCATGGACTGTAGCCCTCCAGGTTCCTCTGTCCATGGAATTCTCCAGCAAGAATGCGGGAGTGGGTTGCCATGCCCTTCTCTAAGGCATCTTCCCAACCCAGGGATGGAACCCAGGTCTCCTGCAGTGCAGGCAGATTCTTTACCATTTACCAGAACCCATTTCATCAAGGATGGTGCCAGTTTATTGACCTGACACCTTGGCTATTTATTGCTTTCCTTTCACTCTCAACTGTCCCACTTCTGACAGTACATTCTTTGGGCACCCACACTGTTATTGAGTGGCAAAGAACTGGCATTCAGACCTGTGTGACTGGCTCTAAAACCAGGGCTTTCTGTTATCCCAAACTAGCTCTTAGAATGTCAAAATTATAAAGTTAAGAAGGAAGGTTTGCTCTTGGTCAACAGTCATTCAGCAAACATTTATTGTGCACTCACTATGTGACAGTGACTGTGCTGGAAGATGTAATTAAAAAGTGAATAGGGTACAGTTCCAAGTCTCTAGAAGCCCATGGTTTTAAGACCTGCAGACTCCAGTCAGGGCAGGCTATGTAAATTACGGGACCAGGTGCAAAATGGAAAAAGGAGGGCCCCTTGTTTAAAAATTATCTCAAGATGGCAAAAACAGAACACTAACCAAGTGTTCTTAATAAATGAGAGGTGGCTAGAGTATAACAGAAATACGAGTTACCTAGGATGAGGATTGACCTTAAGGTGGCTACAACTGACCCTGTGGATATCTCCCCTACATGGGCCTTGGCTTTTTTAGACCAGAGATCATTAAGGAGAATTACTTCCTCATTTTGACTTAACTGTAAGTAACCAAGAGTTTCCCCCACAGCACATCCTTATCACCTACCTCTGGAGCTGTGACACATGCTGTGGGGGGACATGGAGACGTGCTGTCCTCACTTCCCTTCAAGGACTTGTTGTTCAGCTGCTGGAAGTGCTGCCAGTGGGCAGTCTTCAGTCACCAGTTTTTCTGAAGGCAGCTTCTATGCAATGACCTGTCCAGGTAGAGATATAAAGCCCTGGCCAGTGGACATGTCAGGATAACCTTGAAAGGCCATCTTCACTCCAGAGCCCCCACAGGGTCAGATAAGGTTGCCTGGCCAATATTCCAGCTTGACTTTTTCCCTCTGTATCCTTATCCCATTTCTTCCGTCTTCATTCCACAAGTGTTGATGCCAGGGGCACCCCTAATACGCATGCCAACACTTAGCAGCATCCACGTCTGCATCTCAGAGAACCAACCTGCACGAGGTATCAAAAAACATTCCAGTACTTGGGGAGGATTTTTATTTGAACATTACTGTTTATATATATAACATTTTTAAATTGCCAAATAAAATGGTGGAAACAAGGATTTGTGAATGTGGTTACCTTTGGTTTAAAACCCTCAATCTAAAGTTGTCTGACCAAAATGAAAGTTATATATTAATAATAAAAGAAAACTATCATGTTGAACTATATGAAAGTACCATTTTATAGGTTAAAAAAAGGCTGAATGATAGCAGTTACATACACAGAGTTCAATCTAACAGAAAAAATCGATTAACATTTAAATTTAGAGAACTTTACACTTATTAATAACTCATGGATAAAATATATAATTAATGAATCAAATTAGAAATCAGAAACTACATAATACTATGGTTATTGATCAGTGCCAAGTACCAAAACTTGTAGGCTGCAGCTAAAGTGGGACTTAGGGGGTAAAAAAAAGGCTCTATGTAGTTATAAAAAGAAGTAAGTTAAAAATTAATGTTTCCAATTTACAAATTAGAGAAAAAAATCTCAAATGTGGAGGGAAATAAAGAATAATATGAACTAGAAAACAAAAAAAAACTAGAGAGATTCAATCAAGCCAAAAAAATTGATTCTTTGAAAATAGGAAAAAGTCATGTAAGACTATTCATAAAAGACTCAAAGAAAATTAAAAAGCATTAAACCACAGTTATAGATGCTGCAGAAATTAAACATAAGATATTGTGAATAACCTTATGCTAATCAAGCTTAAAATTCACAGAAACAGATTCACTCCTAGAGAAATGAAACTTAACCAAAATTGACTCTGTAGAAATAACAAACTGAATAGTCCTAAAATAATTACCAGAAATTAGCCAGACATTGATGGTTACACAGCATACTGAATATGATTAGTGGCACTGCAACTGTATCTTCAAAAACAGTTATGTGGCAAATTGTTATACATATTTCATGATTAAAAAAATGTAAAAAAATCCTCAATCTAGAAGATAATAGATCATACATATTTTCTTATTTACCAAATCACCTAGAAGGGCTCCTATTTTCAAAAAGTATATTTCTCTCCCTTCTATTTTAAAATATATAATGTTGTCCTTCTGTATTTTTTCTTTTCCCTGGAGGAAGGATGCCCTGCTCTCATATAATGTCACTTAAACTAATCTACATTTTTTTGTTTTTCCCATTTTCTCTGTACTGTTTTAACCAGAGGTCTTTGGGTAGGATAATAGAGCCCAGTCCTGTTAAAAGAAGTGGTGAGACAAAAAGGCAACTTCACATAGTCTTCAAGTAAATAGAATCCTGTCTAATATAATTGGACAGCAGTATATAATTTGGGGAGAAGCCAAAATCATCTGTGATGACTTCAAATTGTACCTTAGAGAATGAGCTTTGGCTCTGGAGTCGCTCAAGGCACAAAATTTTGTAGACAGCTTTTGCTGGTGGCCTGCATCTCTGATTTGGATAAGAAAAAAATAGTATTATATACAAATAAAAATTGCAAGAGCTTGGGATCAAATTAAGATTTTGTATCTGTAAATATTTGTTGCTGGTGTAAGGAAAATACAATACAGCTTATGCAGTGCAAAAACTATTGGATAAATGCCTTTAGAATAGATGTGACCTTATGGTAGAATTACAATGCTGACTCCAAAAGTAAGTCTGAGGGCTGTCCATTGAAAGCCTTCATAATCACCTGGTCACTGTGAGTGCTATCTGGCTATTTTCTTTTAAAGTGCACCTGAGGAGAAAAAAGACAAAAACATGTTTAGAAGTTTTAAGGTCCTCCTCTCTAAGGCAATGTATTTCTAGGCTTCCCCAGTGGTCTAGTGGTAAGAATTCACTTGCCAAAGCAAAGGGACACAGGTTTGATCCCTGGTCCAGGAAGATCCTGCATGCCGTGAAACAACTGGGCTCATGCACTACAACTACTGAGGGTGTGTGCCACAACTACTGAAGCCTGAGCACCCTGGAAGCTGTGCTCTGCAACAAGAGAAGCCACCTCAATGAGAACCCCAAGCACACTGGAAGCTGTGCTCTGCAACAAGAGAAGCCAACTCAATGAGGACCCCGAGCACCCTGGAACCTGTGCTCTGCAACAAGAGAAGCCACCGCAATGAGAACCCCGAGCACCCTGGAACCTGTGCTCTGCAACGAGAGAAGCCACCGCAATGAGAACCCCGAGCACCCTGGAACCTGTGCTCTGCAACGAGAGAAGCCACCGCAATGAGAACCCCGAGCACCCTGGAACCTGTGCTCTGCAACAAGAGAAGCCACTGCAATAAGAACCCCGAGCACCCTGAAGAAGCCCATAGTCCACACTTGCCACAACTAGAAAATGCATGCACACAGCAACAAAGACACAATGCAGCCAAAAATAAGTAAACAAAATTTTAAAAGTTGACATTCTGACAGCTTGTTCTCTTAAGAGGATTAAGCACATGCAGAAATAATGTCAAGAAGATACTCAACTGGGATGGGAATCAGGATAAGTATTTTGTTATGTCTTTCCATAGAGGTGACCTGAGCCAGTGGCAGGACTGAAATCCAACACTGATGTTCTGTCACCCTGTGAACCTGGATGATGGTCCAGCCTTGGCTACCATGTGACAGAAGGAGCAGTGTTCTCAGACTTGACACAGAACGCAGTATCTAGGGCAGCCCTCAGCCTCCCCCAGTAATTGCCCCTCTGTGATCCCTGGACCAGGTGACCTTGGGTGAGCCCTGGACCCAATCTCCAAATCTATGATATGGATAAAAATGGACCATCATGAGATTAAGCAAAATCATACATGTGAGAACAATGTACAATAAATTATAAAGAACTAGACAAATGTAACTTACCATTAATATTGTTAGAGTAGGTGTAGGATTACTAGACCAGGAATACAAGATTTCTAGTTCTATGACCTATGTTTACTTCTGCATGTATGTTACACTTGATTTAAAACATTCATTGAAATAAAAGGTTTTTAATTCTGTATCTGTTGCAAACTTAGCTTAACACCAGTTATATATTAGTACATAGGGCCATCTGCCTTCTAAGGGGTCTTAGTTTCCTCACCTGTAAAATGAGGGTGTTGAATCGTATTATCTTATATGGACCTATCTAAAATTCTGTGATTAATTTCCCATTACTCAGATCAGATCAGATCAGTCACTCAGTCGTGTCTGACTCTTTGCGACCCCATGAATCGCAGCACGCCAGGCCTCCCTGTCCATCACCAACTCCCGGAGTTCACTTAGACTCACGTCCATCGAGTCAGTGATGACATCCAGCCATCTCATCCTCTGTCGTCCCCTTCTCCTCCTGCCCCCAATCCCTCCCACCATCAGAGTCTTTTCCAATGAGTCAACTCTTCGCATGAGGTGGCCAAAGTACTGGAGTTTCAGCTTTAGCATCATTCCTTCCAAAGAAATCCCAGGGCTGATCTCCTTCAGAATGGACTGGTTGGATCTCCTTGCAGTCCAAGGGACTCTCAAGAGTCTTCTCCAACACCACAGTTCAAAAGCATCAATTCTTCAGCACTCAGCCTTCTTCACAGTCCAACTCTCACATCCATACATGACCACAGGAAAAACCATAGCCTTGACTAGATGAACCTTTGTTGGCAAAGTAATGTCTCTGGTTTTGAATATGGTATCTAGGTTGGTCATAACTTTCCTTCCAAGGAGTAAGCGTCTTTTAATTCCATGGCTGCAGTCACCATCTGTAGTGATTTTGGAGCCCAGAAAAATAAAGTCTGACACTGTTTCCCCATCTATTTCCCATGAAGTGATGGGACCAGATGCCATGATCTTCGTTTTCTGAATGTTGAGCTTTAAGCCAACTTTTTCACTCTCCACTTTCACTTTCATCAAGAGGCTTTTGAGTTCCTTTTCACTTTCTGCCATAAGGGTGGTATCATCTGCATATCTGAGTTTATTGATATTTCTCCCAGCAATCTTGATTCCAGCTTGTGTTTCTTCCAGTCCAGCGTTTCTCATGATGTACTCTGCATATAAGTTAAATAAACAGGGTGACAATATACAGCCTTGACGAAATCATTTTCCTATTTGGAACCAGTCTGTTGTTCCATGTCCAGTTCTAACTGTTGCTTCCTGACCTGCATACAAATTTCTCAAGAGGCAGATCAGGTGTTCTGGTATTCCCATTTCTTTCAGAATTTTCCACAGTTTATTGTGATCCACACAGTCAAAGGCTTTGGCATAGTCAATAAAGCAGAAATAGATGTTTTTCTGGAACTCTCTTGCTTTTTCCATGATCCAGCAGATGTTGGCAATTTGATCTCTGGTTCCTCTGCCTTTTCTAAAACCAGCTTGAACATCAGGAAGTTTATGGTTCACATACTGCTGAAGCCAATGTCTTGATAATATACAATAGTAACAGTTTTTAATAGAAGACTTTGACACATAGGTGAGGACACTTTTCTTTGATGTGAAATACCTAAGCTCAAAAGACCAAAAGGGTTTGGGAGATTCCTGGCTGTTCTGTGACTAGGTTATACAGGGAATCACAAATGACTATCAAATGTTCAGAAGTACGGTTTGACTGGGAGACACACTAGAGTGGTTGAAAGCACTCTGATTTTCAGGCATAAAAAAATATATAGGACACCAAGTGCAGCTACTCTATACCTGCATACAATATAAGTACTTTGAAAAGTTCAGAATACAGACTGTCATCCCTGAACCTAAATTTGAATGACTCTGTCAACCATTCACCCAGTTCTGTGACCCTGTGCAATTTCCTACCCTTTGAACAGTGGAAGGTACAGCTTTTCATTTCTTCATTTATGAGGAGGAAGAATGAGATGAAACAGGAACAGATGGAACTTAGGCTATATTTTAGATAAACTTTTCATAAAGAAGTACTTACATACTGGGACATGTTTTATTTAAGTGATATTTTAAATATTACACAAGTAATTTTATTCTACATACAAATGAAAATCTGGGAAATGCAGAAAAGTATAAAGAAGGAAATATGACCCATGATTTACTGTCCAGAGATAAAGTTTCAATGGGAAGCTTCATTCCACCCTGAGCCATGCATCTCAAGGGGCAAGAACACCAGACCTTCCCTCCCTCCATCAACCCCACTCCCACCTTGTTCCAGAAAGAATTACAGGAAGCTACATGACATTGGCTAAGTCCTTCAACCAAACCTCAGTTACCACATTTGTAGGACCTGACCATTGTTAGGAAGATGCCACGTGACCTGAATGCTATCCATTGAGAACCCTTCTCACACTCTGTACACTGCTTAGTACTTCACACACGTCATCTCTGAGAAAGTGCTTTGTAAACCTTCAAGCACCATTCTGACTATGGAGTTAGGTATTGTGAGTTCTTGATTTGTCCTGATGACTATTTCATCTTCTAGAAGGTAGAGGAAGCATGGGGGGTAACTGGACCTCAGTCTAAACAACAGAGAATTAGGGAGAAAGGGACAGTATCAGGTAGATATTTTCTCTACAGATTAGAAAACAGAAGAGACCTACACTTTTCCCTGGTAGATCTTAAACCTAAAATATTCCAAAAATTTTTCCTTAAACTCTCAAATTTGCTGGATGTCCCTTGATAGCACTTGTATTACAAATGTGCTGAGCACCAATCAGAATGAAATGTAAAGGTTCTGCAAGATGAAAGTGTTCTATGCTCCATGCGAATCAAAATCCAGAGTCCAAGCATGTGGGAAGTCCAATCTGCCATCTCTCACTTATTAACATGAGTGAGCACACATCGTGACCCCACCCCACCACTGCTGTGTATTCTCAGATCTGCATTCCACCTGCCACATGTTATTAAGACCCAGTCATGAAGCTTAGTTTCTGGAAGCTTCTAATTGAAAAGGGCACAAAGTGCTTGTTACCAGACCCCTAGTGTTAAGAGTGAACCCTAGAGACGAACTTTAATCACAACTCTCTGCAGCAGGCTCACCTCTTTTGCTCTTTGAGCGAGAGCAGCAGCCTCAGTCTCGCCCAGTTGTTGTGCCATCTTGTACAATAGACTATTTTTATTGTGCATCAAAATATGTGGCTTATCATATTCTTCCAGTTTCCCTGAATCCAAGACCTGTTAATCAGCAGAAAAAAATAAAACCCATAGTATACAGTGTTTTGCAATAAAGTATTATAACTCAGACAATATTTTGTAAAGGGACAGGAGGAGAAGAATAGAGAAAATTTATTTGGGTGGTAGACCTGGCTGGTGTTTTAATGGTTTGATTGCCTTGTTCTACTAGGCAGACAAAGGCCTAACGTGACCTTTTATTATAACATTATAGGAAAGAAAGAAAAATGAAAGTTTTCAGCAGTGTGAAATATTTTAAATTCTGCCAAGGGGATTTGGGGTGGTTATCATTAGTCTTTTAGCTCAAACTCTGAGCTTTGAAGGTTATTTATACAGATACACAGAGTTGGGAAATTTCCTGGTTCAAGAAAATCAAACTCAATTTATGTAAAAACCAGGTTAATTTCAGACAAACCAGATGGCAGTGACCTGACAGCAAATTAATTGTCAAGTTGGTTTGATCTGAACAATATTTGGGAAAAAAGTAAATGTCTCCAGAATTTCATTAGGGTTGTAAACTAAACAATTGCTTGCAGTATCACTAAACAGAGGACATTGCAACCATCAAGCCACCACAACTCCGGGAGTTGGTGATAGACAGGGAGGCCTGGAATGCTGCAATTCATAGGGTCACAAAGAGTCAGACACGACTGAGCGACTGAACTGAACTGAACTGAAGTGGGGCAGAATACCCTGTCTGAGAGGTTAAGATGCTTCTTTAGCTTAACTTTGTAGTTTATTACTCTCAGACTGAAAGACTGGCAAAAGGAGCTGCTACATAGCAGCATTAGCAGAAGTGCTCTATACAGAAGAAATCTCTAGAAATCCAATTTTTTCTTTGAATAAGGCTAAAGAAGCAAGTAAGAAATTGAGCTTCAAATTCTAATGCTCATAGCCCACACATAACCCGGGTTGGTAGCCCAATCTGAACTGCAGAGGATTTGAATCTGTTTTCACAAATTGTCTTTCTTTGCTCCTTTTTTTTCTTTTTTTTTTAAATTTCTTCAGGGGCCTGTCATTTGGCCCTTTTGTGCACACTGATATTCCCCTAGCTGAAAATTAAGAGGGAGAGGAAGAGGCTCTTAACTCTGCCTTTCTATTTATTAGTGACTTTGCGTAATGGTTTTACAGTAGAAAAGAGAGTCTGAAACAACTGGCTTAAATGACATAGCTATAAAAATACTTCTGATGTTAGGTGGTACTTAGTTCTTCATTTAGGTCATATTTAGAGTAACTGTATCTTAATAGAATACACTGAAACTCTAAATGGGAAGCAGGTTGTTTTTTTCCATATCTAGGTATCACAGTTAATTCCATCCCATGGCATCTAATTGGAAACACTGTCTCATTGTCCAGTTAATTTTTTGTTTACTCCTGTGAATCATTGCTAAGGATGGCTTTCTCAAAAGAGTTCAAGAATAATTGAGTCTGTCACTGTTGCTAAGTCACTTCAGTCGCGTCTGACTCTGTGTGACCCCATAGACGGCAGCCCACCAGGCTCCCCCGTCCCTGGGGTTCTCCAGGCAAGAACACTGGAGTGGGTTGCCAGTCACATCCACATAGTAATTTAAAAGCTCTATAATATGCCGTGTCACTTTAGATGACCCCAATTGTGTAGTTTTACTTAAACATAGCACAATAAAACATAACTACTCTTCTTGATGTTGAAGAAGAAAAAATGGAGTTTTAAAACACAGGTCTCTATCACCTGTGGTAAATTAATCTAAGAAAGGGTAGACAAGGGCAGGGGTATGGCAGGGAGATTCAAGAGAGATTCACTCCTGTGAATCATTGCCATCCTTAGCAATGATTCACAGGAGTAAACAAAAATTAACTGGACAATGAGACAATGTTTCCAATTAGATGCCATGGGATGGAATTAACTGTGATACCTAGATATGGAAAAAACAACCTGCTTCCTGTTTAGAGTTTCAGTGTATTCTATTGATACAGTTACTATAAATATGACCTAATTCATGTTGATGTATGGCAGAAATGAAACCAATATTGTAAAGCAATTATCCTTCTATTAAAATACATTAATTAAAGAATATATATATATATATATATATATATATATATATATATATATATATATATAATGGAGAAGACAGTCTCTTCAGCAAGTGGTGCTAGGAAAGCTGGACAGCTACATGAGAATCAATAAAATTTGAATACTCCCACACATCACATACAAAAATAAAACGGTTTAAAGACCTAATATAAGACATGACACCATAAAACTCCTAGAAGACAAATATGAAAGACATTCTCAGACATAAATTGTAGCAATGTTTTCTTAGATCAGTCTCTCAAAGCAAAATAAATAAAAGCAAAAATAAACAAATGGGACCTAATCAAACTTAGAAACTTCTGCACAGAAAAAGAAATCATCAACAAAATGAAAAGACAACCTACAGACTGGGAAAAAATATTTGCAAATGATGCCATCGACAAGGGGTTAACGAAAAGGTAAGGGGTTAATATCTATAGACAGTTCACACAACTCAATTTTCCTTTGAGGGATGATTTTCTTATTTTATAATGCCACATCCTAATGTTTATAAACCAGCAGGGAAAGAACAAAGAAAGAGAGAAGATGAAAATGAGAGAGAGGAGGAATAGAAGGAGGAAGGAAGGAAATAAAGCTAAGGAAGGAAATTATTGGATTATTAAATTACTAAGGAAGAAAGAACCAATGAAACCTGGAAGATACTAGACAGACATCCAGAAACCAAAACTTGGAGCCTGCTGTGTGTGTAGTCCAGATCTACCGTATAAGAGAGCTGCTGGTTGTTTATCTGTAGTATCTCAGCCCCCATCCACTTTTCTTTTTCTACTCTCATCTGTGATGCAGGGGCTGGGTTTCTGCAAATCACGTTTCAGAGTACCCTTGGTCTGCTGGCCCACTGTTAGGTTCTGCCAGTAGCTGGCACTCGAGGAACACTGAAAGTGGGAGTCAGAGCCAGTGGTCTATCTGGTTTCTGCTCCTCATGCAGCATCACCTCAGCAGTGAGATGTGACTCCAGCTCCCAACTCCTATTAGCACATGGAGAACCAGCCCCATTCTGCTCCCTCACAAATACGACCAGAACCTGGGCAGGGACTTCTCCTTGGAGGTCTGAGCACTGACTCTTTAGAGCTTCTCCTCTGAGTTCTTAGGTCTGGAGATCTCTCCTAGGACATGATAGCTGCTTCCTAAAATTATTACCCCAGTGTTTCATTTTTCTAGCCCTCTGATTTCTATGTAGCAAATTTCCTGTATTAAGTCCTTTCTGTAGAAACACTTTGTTTTTCTCATTAGGCCCTTTCTTCTCATAGACTCACCTCTGACAGCAACAGCTGTGAAATCCTGCAACCTTAGCCAACAACTTCTCAGCAGTCTAAATGAAACGCTAATTTTTTGATTAAGGGAATACAAAAATGCTGAAGCAGTTGTGACTCAGCCAAAATGATGGTGTTCTACCTCTCTGAAATATGAAGTCATAACTTGGATTTGGCATATTTTCAGGGTTGGACATCTTTTAAAAAAATGACAATTTAATAAACTTTTAACTCATTATTGACCAGAGATGCATTGATACATCTTTTGTTACCTGAATGTTACTGACCAGAGATGTTTCAATATTCACTTACATAACAAATCACCAGCCATGGTGTTAGTTTTTGCAAAAATCCCCTGGTCAATAATGTGTTAATATAAAAATAAGAAATTACTGGATATATTATTTAATAGCACATTCTGAAAGTATAGTTAAGTACTTGAGTTATTGTCAGGAATGAGAGGAGAAACCGAGAAAATTAAATTACTGGAGGTTCCTGTCACATTGTGCAAAGAAGGGTAAGTTGAAGGACTGAGCATAAATGGAAACAACTGAGACTCTGCAAGTGAGGGGTCTTACCATTATCCTGTTACTGTCAACAACGCTGCTCAATCTGTTTGTGATGGTTAGCACAGTGCACCGAACAAGTGTCCCATGGATTATTTTTTGTATTAACTCATCAGTTCTAGAATTAAAGAAGTGAATTTCATTCAGTACTGACTGGAAAAGTTGACTTAAGATTTTAAAATATCATATGATATTTTTATAATGTTTTTATTTATTTTTTTTAAATTATTTATTGTTTTTAATATAAATTTATTTATTTTAATTGGAGGCTAATTACTTTACAATATAATGTTTTTTAAATGGACACTTTAAGGCAAAATCTTGTTCCTAAAAACATAAGTATAAAAGCTCTTAGAAGTTTACTATTTTTCATAAAACAATGGGAAATAGTCTTCCCTTAAAATTGCTTGAAAGTATCAGGAACTGGATTTAGGAATCTAGCTCTCTCAGGATGCCTCATAATAACATTAACACCATATAACATGTCTTGGTTTCTTCTTTTGTTTCCTGGAATTAATATTAACAAGAGATACATTTAAGGGAATGAGAGCTCTTAGAAATTTTTCTTAGCACCACTAAAAGATTTCCATTTACCACATTTCAATCTTGGATACCAGGTTTTATAGATCTCAGCTCATTACCTTGGATCCACGTTTGATGTGGCTTCATCCATAATCAGTATCCTACTTTTCCTGAGAATAGCCCTGGCAAGGCACAACAGCTGTCTCTGTCCAACACTCAAGTTTGATCCTGATTCTGCTAATTCAGTATCCATTTTACCAGGAAGACCTTGGATGGTTTCTTTAAGTTGTACCTGTGGATACAGAAAGAACGTTTTCCTAAACAAACTACTACTGAATAGATAAGCCTCCTGGGCTTCCCTTGTGACTCAGCTGGTAAAGAACCCACCTGCAATGCTGGAGACCTGGGTAATCCCTGGTTGGGAAAATCTCCTGCAGAAAGGAAAGGCTACCCATTCCAGTATTCTGACCTGGAGAATTCCGTGGACTGTATTGTCCATGGAGTCGCAAAGAATCAGACACGACTGAGCAACTTTCACTTTCACTTAGACATTAGAGCTTTGAAGTCCTTACGACTTCTTATGTACATGTACAGCCAGATAATGGAGAGAGCTATTACCAATTGGTGTTCACTGAGAAAGATGGTAGAGTCTAGTTAGGACAGAAAGATATCAGTGTCCCTTACATTTTGTGGAAGCTTCTTCTCAAAAAGAAAGGCTAGTGTGGGCAGGATCAAGCCCGTGAAATGCCATTAATAGATGGGGAAGTGCTTTTACTAGAGCAGGACAGCAGTAAATGAAGTAAAAGGAGAGCCTGTTCACCCAAATACAAGGCCCGGGTAAATGGACAGGTGATCTGTCACCACTGCAAGGACTGAACCACGTGGTTCCTGATGTACAGGCTATTGACACTCAGATTTCTGTATCTTGGTTTCCTGTGTGATGAGACATACTTGCATCCTAACAGAGACACTATCAATGTTGAACATTTAACTGCATGCTCCCAGTTTGGACATAACAGACCATGTTCCTAATTGTATATATCCTAGTATCTAAGGTGTTTTGCCCTTCCAACAAAAGCAACACATCAATGATTCATTTCCAGAGTATTATCTACTGTACTCTTTTAGCCTTTGAGTGATAAAGTGCTCACTCATATGAGTTCCTACTCATGTTATATCTGTAGAGCTGCCCTTGCTTTTTAGGTGCCCCAATTGGCACTAATTTCTGAT
This sequence comes from Bos indicus, assembly GCF_029378745.1. Classification (NCBI taxonomy): domain Eukaryota; kingdom Metazoa; phylum Chordata; class Mammalia; order Artiodactyla; family Bovidae; genus Bos; species Bos indicus. The sequence continues at coordinate 72,983,340 of NC_091771.1, forward strand.
AAGCCTTCTTCAGTTGACCATCAGCTGGCTATTATTCAACATATGAAAAATGTATTTTTGGCATATTCTGAAAAATAACCAAGATGAGTTGGGCTCCATTCTTAGGACTGTCTTCTTTTTGAATGTCCATATTTGCCAAGAGTGAAGGAGGACATAGATTAAGGGAATTTAAAAACTTCTTTAAAAAGTATATTTTTCTTTTAATGGAAGTTCTTAAAGAAGAAAACATATTGGTGCCCTCCACTCACTTGCAGGTCAACTCTATGAGTTTGGGTCTGCAGGTTCCATTTAGAATCTTTTAAAAACCAATGACTTGGGTTTTTAGTTCACTTGAAAATTGACCTCACTGCTTTAGTGACAACTCTTAGAGTGAGGAATCATCCCATCATTCTGTTTCTCCAGAAATTATTTATTTATGACATTTGTATGTTTTTCCATGAAAGATGTGGTAGTTTTTCTTTTTAAAAGTCATAAAGAAACAATTCCTAGAGAAATAAAGTGATGGAATGATTTCTTGCTCTAAGACATATCAACAAAGTAAAGGGTCAATTCCAGAAGCAATACATGGAAACTACTCGCTTCACTTTGTAAAATGAACTCATGTTTATTTCTTTTCACAGAAAGCTCCAAATGTAGTTTAAATAAAGGTAGATCTTAGTGTTGTCTACCACTTCCACTACCTCATCATTTTCAGAATTGTGAGGGTACTAAATTTTGGCTGGTACAGATGAATTAAGTTTGGGCCAAGTACTAAGGTAGCTTTTGACAGGATTTGTCTCCCAGTTAACATTTCCTCTCTGTCCATGGAACAACGTGTTCTAAAATTCTGGAGTAATTTTAGTACCTGAGATCTTCACAGATCTTCACAGATCTTGAGCTGGGGAACAAATAGAAAAATAATTTTCCAGTACTTCCAGTTTTTTTTTTTTTTTTTTTTTTTTAAGACACCATGCTGTCACCATTAAATATACCCTGTGGTTTCAAGATCAGTGGATCATTCTATCTTTATCTTTGACTGTTAATATACTCACTTCTTCTCTTCTAGAATTTCACTGTAGAAAGACTCACAAATTTAAATGAAATCAGGAGTGCACAACTTCTCAAATAGAACGTGAAGTAGTCAGCCTGATTTAGGAAAATATAATCCCCATGTTGTTGGAAAGCAGGGTGGGTGTGTAAAGACTGGGTGCTGACATCCTTCAGAAATCAGAATTACTGGCAGGAAATCATCAGGCCTCCAAATCTGCTTGCTCACAGTCAAAGTTCATCTGTATATTTCAGAGCTATCCTTGGAAGAATGACACTAAATGACAAATGCATCAATTCAAAACAACATGGACAACTGGTCATTTGGATTTGTGTAAAAAAAAAAAAACAAAAAATTTTTTTAAAGAAATAAGCCACACTTCGAACCCAAAACAATAAAGTAAATGGCAATGGGATCATACTTATCAGTAATTACCTTAAACGTAAATGGGTTGAATGCCCCAACCAAAAGACAAAGACTGGCTGAATGGATACAAAAACAAGACCCCGACATATGTTGTCTACAAGAGACCCACCTCAAAACAGGGGACACATACAGACTGAAAGGGAAGGGCTGGAAAAAGATCTTCCATGCAAACAGGAACCAAAAGAAAGCTGGAGTAGCAATACTCATATCAGATAAAATAGACTTTAAAATAAAGGCTGTGAAAAGAGACAAAGAAGGTCACTACATAATGATCAAAGGATCAATCCAAGAAGAAGATATAACAATTATAAATATATATGCACCCAACACAGGAGCATCGCAGTATATAAGACAAATGCTAACAAGTATGAAAGGAGAAATTAACAATAACACAATAATAGTGGGAGACTTTAATACCCCTCTCACACCTATGGATAGATCAACTAAGCAGAAAATTAACAAGGAAACACAAACTTTAAATGATACAATAGACCAGTTAGACTTAATTGATATCTATAGGACATTTCATCCCAAAACAATGAATTTCACCTTTTTCTCAAGCGCACATGGAACCTTCTCCAGGATAGATCACATCATGGGCCATAAAGCTAGCCTTGGTAAATTCAAAAAAATTGAAATCATTCCAAGCATCTTTTCTGACCACAATGCAGTAAGATTAGATCTCAATTACAGGAGAAAAACTATTAAAAATTCCAACATACGGAGGCTGAACAACACACTGCTGAATAACCAACAAATCACAGAAGAAATCAAAAAAGAAATCAAAATTTGCATAGAAACGAATGAAAATGAAAACACAACAACCCAAAACCTGTGGGACAGGGTAAAAGCAGTCCTAAGGGGAAAGTTCATAGCAATACAGGCACACCTCAAGAAACAAGAAAAAAGTCAAATAAATAACCTAACTCTACACCTAAAGCAACTAGAAAAGGAAGAAATGAAGAACCCCAGGGTTAGTAGAAGGAAAGAAATCTTAAAAATTAGAGCAGAAATAAATGCAAAAGAGACCATAGCAAAAATCAACAAAACCAAAAGCTGGTTCTTTGAAAGGATAAATAAAATTGACAAACCATTAGCCAGACTCATCAAGAAACAAAGGGAGAAAAATCAAATCAACAAAATTAGAAACGAAAATGGAGAGATCACAACAGACAACACAGAAATACAAAGGATCATAAGAGACTACTATCAACAATTATATGCCAATAAAATGGACAACGAGGAAGAAATGGACAAATTCTTGGAAAAGTACAACTTTCCAAAACTGGACAAGGAAGAAATAGAAAATCTTAACAGACCCATCAGAAGCACGGAAATTGAAACTGTAATCAAAAATCTTCCAGCAAACAAAAGCCCAGGTCCAGACGGCTTCACAGCTGAATTCTACCAAAAATTTAGAGAAGAGCTAACACCTATCCTGCTCAAACTCTTCCAAAAAATTGCAAAGGAAGGTAAACTTCCAAACTCATTCTATGAGGCTACCATCACCCTAATACCAAAACCTGACAAAGATCCCACAAAAAAAGAAAACTACAGGCCAATATCACTGATGAACATAGATGCAAAAATCCTTAATAAAATTCTAGCAATCAGAATCCAACAACACATTAAAAAGATCATACACCATGACCAAGTGGGCTTTATCCCAGGGATGCAAGGATTCTTCAATATCCGCAACTCAATGAATGTAATACACCACATTAACAAATTGAAAAATAAAAACCATATGATTATCTCAATAGATGCAGAGAAAGCCTTTGACAAAATTCAACATCCATTTATGATAAAAACTCTCCAGAAAGCAGGAATAGAAGGAACATACCTCAACATAATAAAAGCTGTATATGACATACCCACAGCAAACATTATCCTCAATGGTGAAAAATTGAAAGCATTTCCTCTAAAGTCAGGAACAAGACAAGGGTGCCCACTTTCACCATTACTATTCAACATAGTTTTGGAAGTTTGGGGCACAGCAATCAGAGCAGAAAAAGAAATAAAAGGAATCCAAATTGGAAAAGAAGTAAAACTCTCACTATTTGCAGATGACATGATCCTCTACATAGAAAACCCTAAAGAGTCCACCAGAAAATTACTAGAATTAATCAATGACTATAGTCAAGTTGCAGGATATAAAATCAACACACAGAAATCCCTTGCATTCCTATACACTAATAATGAGAAAACAGAAAGAGAAATTAAGGAAACAATTCCATTCACCATTGCAACAGAAAGAATAAAATACTTAGGAATATATCTACCTAAAGAAACTAAAGACCTATATATAGAAAACTATAAAACACTGGTGAAAGAAATCAAAGAGGACACTAATAGATGGAGAAATATACCATGTTCATGGATTGGAAGAATCAATATAGTGAAAATGAGTATACTACCCAAAGCAATTTATAGATTCAACGCAATCCCTATCAAGCTACCAACAGTATTCTTCACAGAGCTAGAACAAATAATTTCACAATTTGTATGGAAATACAAAAAACCTCGAATAGCCAAAGCGATCTTGAGAAAGAAGAATGGAACTGGAGGAATCAACCTACCTGACTTCAGGCTCTACTACAAAGCCACAGTTATCAAGACAGTATGGTACTGGCATAAAGACAGACATATAGATCAATGGAACAAAATAGAAAGCCCAGAGATAAATCCACGCACATATAGACACCTTATCTTTGACAAAGGAGGCAAGAATATACAATGGATTAAAGACAATCTCTTTAACAAGTGGTGCTGGGAAATCTGGTCAACCACTTGTAAACGAATGAAACTAGAACACTTTCTAACACCATACACAAAAATAAACTCAAAATGGATTAAAGAGCTAAACGTAAGACCAGAAACTATGAAACTCCTAGAGGAGAACATAGGGAAAACACTCTCTGACATACATCACAGCAGGATCCTCTATGACCCACCTCCCAGAATATTGGAAATAAAAGCAAAAATAAACAAATGGGACCTAATTAACCTTAAAAGTTTCTGCACATCAAAGGAAACTATTAGCAAGGTGAAAAGACAGCCTTCAGAATGGGAGAAAATAATAGCAAATGAAGCAACTGACAAACAACTAATCTCAAAAATATACAAGCAACTCGTACAGCTCTACTCCAGAAAAATAAATGACCCAATCAAAAAATGGGCCCAAGAACTAAATAGACATTTCTCCAAAGAAGACATACAGATGGCTAACAAACACATGAAAAGATGCTCAACATCACTCATTATCAGAGAAATGCAAATCAAAACCACTATGAGGTACCATTTCACACCAGTCAGAATGGCTGCAATCCAAAAGTCTACATATAATAAATGCTGGAGAGGGTGTGGAGAAAAGGGAACCCTCTTACACTGTTGGTGGGAATGCAAACTAGTACAGCCACTATGGAGAACAGTATGGAGATTCCTTAAAATAGAATAGAACTGCCTTATGATCCAGCAATCCCACTGCTGGGCATACACATTGAGGAAACCAGAAGGGAAAGAGACACGTGTACCCCAATGTTCATCGCAGCACTGTTTATAATAGCCAGGACATGGAAGCAACCTAGATGTCCATCAGCAGATGAATGGATAAGAAAGCCATGGTACATATACACAATGGAGTATTACTCAGCCATTAAAAAGAATATATTTGAATCAGTTCTAATGAGGTGGATGAAACTGGAGCCTATTATACAGAGTGAAGTAAGCCAGAAAGAAAAACACCAATACAGTATACTAACGCATATATATGGTATTTAGAAAGATGGTAACAATAACCCTGTGTACAAGACAGCAAAAGAGACACTGATGTATAGAACAGTCTTATGGACTCTGTGGGAGAGGGAGAGGGTGGGAAGATTTGGGAGAATGGCATTGAAACATGTAAAATATCATGTATGAAACGATTTGCCAGTCCAGGTTCTATGCACGATACTGGATGCTTGGGGCTAGTGCACTGGGACGACCCAGAGGGATGTTATGGGGAGGGAGGAGGGAGGAGGGTTCAGGATGGGGAACTCATGTATACCTGTGGCGGATTCATTTTGATATTTGGCAAAACTAATACAATTATGTAAAGTTTAAAATACAATTAAAAAATATTTAATACCAAAAGACTGATTTGGGAGAATGGCATTAAAACATGTATAATATCATATAAGAAATGAATTGCCAGTCCAGATTTGATGCAGGATACAGGATGCTTGGGGCTGGTGCACTGGGATGACCCAGAGGGATGGTATGGGGAGAGAGGTGGGAGGAGGGTTCAGGAGTGGGAACACGTGTACACCCGTGGCAGATTCATGTTGATATATGGCAAAACCAATACAATATTGTAAAGTAATTAGCCTCCAATTAAAAAAATAAAATATTGAAAAAATATTTAATACCTATTAAGGGTTACTTTTTAAAAGCAAAAGATTAATCTAGGTCCTATGAAAAATTGGAAAGTCTAACTGTATTTTAGAAGTCTAAATACAGTTTCTGCAATCAATTTGCAAAACTAGGGCAAATACACAAAATAATTTGTATCAAAGTATACAAACCAACAGCAAATTAACAAGTCAAAATCCTTTATGCAAGGGTGAGGAAATTCACAGAAGTGGACCAAAAGGACATATAATACAAATAACAGAAAATTCTCTAGAAATGAACATATCCATTAAAAAACTTAGCACATCTCCAGGGTCTCTAACCTACATTCATTCTGCAGCATTAAAAGAACCTGATTGTCAATAAGTAACTATCACATTCCAATTATATAATTTACCTTTATAGATACTTTCTTCTTAAACTTCATAGCATTTTATTAGTATGATCTCATTTATCTTTCAGTTAATAATGAAAAACTACTTAGTTGCCTCAACTTAATTGATATTCCTTAAGACCAGAGGAGTAAAGTGAACATTGCAAGGTAATTAAGGTAAATAATTCACTTAGTCACTTAGTAGAATTTGAACCCATAATTATAAATTCTAGTTTAGTGTTGTATTTTAAGACAAGAAAATGTATCTAGTTGATTTGGGTATTAGGGGAAAAGCTAAAATGAAAGCATATGGCACTATCTTGTTGCTTTCCATCACTATTATATACATATTTTAATTTACTCATGTACCCATTTCATCAGTGTTCTCCTAGCAGGTAAACAAAGTCAGTTAAACCAATAAACTCTCCTTAATTACCTGAAAGTGAAAAGTGAAAGTGAAAGTTCCTCATTCGAGTCCAACTCTTTGTGATCCCATGGACTATACAGTCCATGGAATTCTCCAGGCCAGAATACTGGAGTGGGTAGCCTTTCCCTTCTCCAGAGGATCTTCCCAACTCTGCACTACTATAAGTGTACATAATCATATACTGATGCTAACAAGTTAATTTCGTTACAAAAATTACCTCTTCTAAGGCATTCCATAGATCCTCCTCCTTATGCTCTTTAAAGGGATCCAGATTTTTCTTCATTGTTCCAATGAATAAAACTGGTTCCTAAATATCCAAAAACAGGAAATGTTATTACTGTAACATCTTTCATCTTGTTTGTATGCTTACAGAACAGAATTAAAGTGCCAAAAAATATCCCCCTCACAATTCACTATAATCATTAATAATAAGGCTGCAAATGCTTGTTTATAAAATAGCATCTCTAAATTAACCTCCCACTGTAGAAAGTATGCTCCAAAATATCTCTGGACCATTGGACACTAACAAAAGAAAATGTTGAAAAGTGTCACCTTAAGAAGAAGAGAAAGGAAGATTTGATTTTTCAAAACTGCCTTCCTGGTAATGTCTTGCTATTCAGTCAGTCATGTCTGAGTCTTTGTGACCCCACAGACTGCTTCCTACCAATTATCTGCTTTTCCCCCAAATGTGGATGTACTTATTGGAGGAACTTTACATCAAGAAAACTAGATAAACTCATTGTCAATCCTGGTGTGATACTGGGAAATACCAACAGCACAATTAGTTGCAGTTTGTGCCTCAAAGCAAACCCATTAAATTTCCACACATTGGCAATGAAGAATGAACTAGGATATTTTCTCCATCAGTAAAACAGCCTTCTGGGGTAGGGACTTTCTCCACAGGTGTGAATGGAATATCTGCACCCATAACAAAGAGAACACCAGCTCCTGGGGTCTGCGGTTCCTCTGTCCATGGAGAGATCTCCTCTGATTCTGCACCAGCTGGTCCCCACGTTCTCTCACCTGTGCATCAGGATGACCTGCCTCACAGAACCTCATTACTAACTGCAAGGCCAGGAGGACCTGAAACCACTGTGACTTGTATCATAATAACATTATTTTAAATAGCTCTTCCTATTCATCTGCTTTGGGAGGAACCACAAGATAATTACTGTGGAAATATATGCCTTTCTGGGTTTCATGAGAAAATCTTGTACATAAGCCCATGTAGGCCATTTGCATTTTCCTCTGGAAGGCTCTAGTAAGCCATGTCACAAGAATGTGGGCAGCAGAGAAGAGCCCAATAGGCTCATTTCAGTGAAGGGGGCAGGACAAGAGGAGGCATATGTGTGGGAACAAGAGGAGACCTGACTCTTCCACAGTGCCCGGAACTGCTCGGAATCACCAGCCTCAAAATCCTGCCTGGCCTTGGGGCTAGCTTTTCTTCCTCACTTCACAAAAGTCTGAGAAGAAAGATGAAGAAGACAGACATTTCTTTTCCCTAGTCATGAAGAAGAATAATACTCAGTGAGCCTCCCTCTCTCTCCCTATTGTCTTTGTTTCAAGTCTGGTGAGAGAGAAATAGATGCAGAATTATATCCCACCAAAAAAGATGTATCCCTGAGCAAAATCCAAAATTAAAAATACATTATAGAGGGAGCTTCATTTGCCCAAAATTGATTAAGTGGCTGATATACCTCCAACGCACTGAAAATCACTGGTCACATGACATTTCAAAATGATTATTGAATAGCACTGAAAAATATGAGGCACAAATTTAAGGTCTCCCTTAAAACTCTCTAATTTAGAATCAAAGACTGAACAACCATGTAAGCAATGGTAAGAGTTCCTCGTCAAGGGAATAATCATAATTCTACTTTAGATGTTTATAAAAAACTGCCTCTTGTAACTATTACCTTTAAGAGCCTAACATGCAGGCGATTTCCCTTCCTTTTAGCTATTCCCATTAGGTTTACAAAATCATGTAGATGTGGCCACGCAAAGGGCGGAAGGCTGGCCCCCAATATTCCGTCCCCCTCCCCCAAGGGCAGGATTCTGCTTTGGGGTCCAAGATGAGAGATTCTTCAAGGACTGGTTTTTGAGGAGATGAAGGGCCCAAATGAGGCCAGGTTAAGGAAGCAGCTTTGAATCCAGTTGGGAGACATGAGACGGGACTCTGTGTTCAGCAATGACAAGAACATTTCTTTCCTGGTCATGGCTTATCATGACCTGAACAGTTTTACCCTTCATGTTCCTCTCAGAGCAAATTTACATCTACTAAGAGGTCTAAGCTTTGAATTTTCCACCTGGTTTTTCAAGGTACACTCTGTACAGGCATTACCTGAGCTAATCTGTCAGTCTAAAAAGACATATTGGGCAATTATGTGTGTTTATTTAGCAGTATGAGATGGAATAACATAGTTTAGTAAAGCAAGAGTATTTCTCTTTGGTATAATATGCCAAATATATATTTTAAAATCAGTAAAATTTCAGTAAAAAGTTGAATGAAAAGAATGATTCTTTAGGCAGCAATCATACAGGAAAAAAGAAGGTAAAGGTATCTAAATTGAAAGAGAAGAAGTAAAACTGTCACAGTATACAGATGACATGATACTATATATAGAAAACCCTGAAGACCATTACAAAAATTACTAAAACTGATAAATGATTTCCACAAAGTAGCAGGACACAAGATTAACATACAGATACTTGTACATTTCTTCACAGTAACAGTGAAATACCAGAAAGGGAATGTAAATTTAAAAAAAAATCCCTTTTAAAATAACATGAAAAAAAGTAATATACTTAGGAAGAAACCTGACCAAGGAGGTGACAGACTTATATGCTGAAGACTAGAAAATATTATAAAAGGAAACTGAAGATGATTCAAAGAAATGGAAATATAGCCAATATTCAAAGAATATGGAATGATTCAAAGTAATGGAAATGATTCAAAGAAATGGAAATATATCCAATATTAAATGCTCTTTAATTATAAGAATTAATATTGCTAAAATGACTATTATCCAAAGCAATCCACAGATTTAAGACAATTGTTAATCAAATTACCTATGACATTTTCCACAGAACTAGAACAAACACTCCTAAAATATATATGGAACCATAAAGACCCATAATTGCCAAAGTAATCCTGAGGAAAAAGAACAAAGTAGGAGGCACAACCTTCCAGACTTTCAGACGATACAGCTACATTTATCAAAATGTCATGATATTGGCATGAAAACAGACACTGTATAAATGGAACAGAAGAGAGATTCCAGAAATAAACCCACACACCTACCACCAACAGTCAATTAATCTTCAACAAAGGAGGCAAGACTATACAATGGGGAAAAGACAGTCTCTTCAGCAAGTGGTGTTGGGAAAGTTCGACAGCCACACGTAAACCAGTGTAGTTAGAACAAAAACCCTTAGACCATATGCAAAAATAAATTTGAAATGGCCTAAAGACTGAAACGAGATATGACACCATAAAACTCTTAGAAGAGAACACAGGCAAAATGTTCTCTGACATAAATCATACCAGTTTCCTTAGGCCAGTTTCCCAAGGCAATAGAAATAAAAGCAATAATAAATAAATAGGACTAATCGATGTGACAAGCTTTTGTACACCAAAGAAAACCATAAAACAAAAAGACAACCTGTAGAATGGGAGAAAATATTTGCAAATGATGAGACCAACTAGGCTTAATTTACAAAATATACAGACAGTTCATAAAACTCAACAACAAAAAACCAAACAACCCAATCATAACCGGGGCAGAAGACCTAAACAGACATTTTTCTAAAGAAGATATACAGATGACCAACAGACACATGAAAAGATGCTCAACCTTGCTAATTATTAGAGAAATTCAAAACAAATCTACAAAGAGGTGCCACCTCACAAGGGTCAGAATGGCCATCACTGAACAGTCTACAAATAATAAATGTGGAAGAGGGTATGGAGGAAAGGGAACCCTCCTACACTGTTGGTGGGAATGTATTAAGAAGTTGATGCAGCCATTATGAAAAACAGTATGGAAGTTTCAATCCCACTTCTGGTTATATATCTGGTATGTGTGTTAGTCACTCAGTCATGTCTGACTCTTTGCTATCCCATGGACTGTAGCCCACCAGGCTCCTCCATCAATGGAACTCTCCAGGCAAGAAAACTGGAGTGGGTTGCCATACCCTTCTCCAAAGACAAACTATTCCTCAAAAAGACATGGAAACAACCTAAAGTCCACTGACAGATGAATGCATATGGAAGAGGTGGTGCATATATACAATGGAATACTATTCAGCCATAGAAAAGAAGGAAATGCCATTTGCAGCAACATGGATGGACCTAGAGATTGTCATACTAAGTAAAATAAATCAGATAGAGAAAGAGAAATACCACATAATATCACATATATGTGGAATATAAATATGACATATTTACATGTGCATATAATCCAGTCTCCAAAATACTCAGTGAAATTTGTACTTGTTTAAGAAACAGAACAAAAGAAAATAGAATCAGAGCCCAGGAAGAGAAGGTCAATTCAATGCCCCACCATCACAGCAACCATATACTAGGTCTACATGAAGCATCCTACATATGCTGATCTATTTATATAGTCCTCAAAGCGGCTTGAGGAGTTGGTACTGTTAGCTGGCTTGCAAGGGAGAGAAAACTGAGGAGCACAGAGATGGAATTCTGTGCCCTGTGTTCTTTCTCACGATACTGTACTGCATCCCTGGTTAATCATTTATTAAGGGTTAAGTTCTGAGTTTCTCTACAGCATCAACACCCTGTAATTCTCAAAGCTCCACAGTTTCAAAGAAAGCCCTCAAAGACAATCACCTCTGAAAAAAGATAGCTTTATTTTCTACAGCAAAATTCCATCTGTAAGACACTTACAATTCATGTTTCCCTACAGGAGCCTCTCAAGTGTTAAACATTTATCATTTTGTTATTAGTATTATGTGGTTATCAGTGGGTAAAACTGTGGCATCTGAAGAAGTGTGAGTGCAGAAATCTGCCTGGGTAAGTTACTAAATCATAGGCTCACAGAACAGATGAAAAAACAAAAAAACAAACCCTGGTATCTGATGAAAATATCTGTTGAAAACACCTTTTATTTCTTTTTCTGCTCTGATTGCTGTGGATGCAGGTTGATGTATGGCAAAATCAATACAATATTGTAAAGTAAAAAAAAAAAATAATAATAATAAAAAAGATTCATCCATTAAAAAAAAAAGAAAATACCTGCTGCTATGATCTATTGGGGGAAAAGGGATCAACCCTTTAATGCAATTTGAAAAAAAAAATTATCAACATAAAAGCAATTGAACTTAGGTGCTTTATAAAAAGAATACATGAAAATGTTCTGACATGCATACCTGAGGTACAACTGACATTTTCTTCCTTAAATCATGAAGTCCAATACTGGTTGTCAAATTTTTATCAATCGAAATTGTGCCTTCGAAGTGTGAGAATCTGAAGAGTGCAGCAATGAGGGAACTTTTTCCAGCTCCTGTTTTTCCCACGATGCAAACCTGTAGAGAGATCCAGGAGGGATTAAGAATTAACAACATGCAGCCAACCTAGGAGAAACCCTGGATATTCATGATGAATTTTAAAAGTTCTATATAGAGTAGTCTATAAGTTTGTTAAGCATGGCCCTGTTGGCATTATGGGCCAGGTGATTCATTGTTTGGGGGGTCAGGGGACCTGTCCTGTGTATTATAGGTTGTTTAGCAGTAGCCATGGACTCTATCCACTTGACACCAGACACAACCTCCAAACTGTGACAACTAAAAATGGCAGGTATTCACAAATGTCCCTGGTTGAGACCCCTGGTCCTCAAGAGTTAAAAAAAAAAAAAAAAAAAAAACAGAATAAATCTACTGGCCTTGGAAAAGCCAGCAGTCTCCTAAGTGGTCCATAAGAAGTTCACCTTTAAATTAACTTTATTCCTACTCTCTAGGTTTTTTGACCTTGAGAACTACATGGATAATTTTAGAGATATCAACAAGTCAAGTCAGAAGTGTTATACACAAACAAGGACTTATTTTCTCAGGGATCTGTTATTCGAGAATTATTCCTTGACAGAGAAACTAAATCATTTCCTGATGGCAAATATATTAATTATATTCTATCTTGAAAGGAAACATCTTAAAATTATAAAATGCAGGTCTCAGTGTCTTAAAAGACATTGGTCTGTGATTAACAACATTTGCTCTTTATATGGGACCTTTCATTGGAACAGTTCAAAAGGCATTTTATAAACAACTTAATACAACTGTTTCTTGGAAAGATACATGCAAGTTTCAGTCTAGTTATTAAAACCCAAGTAGAGAGAAATTAAGTGCATTAAGAATAAGATTAAGGAATCAATATAATGCAGGTAAAATGCTGGTTAGGAATAAAATTATACTGTAAAAACTGGCTTACAGATGTGTGCATATAAACATGTACTATATAGAAACTGGCTTTTTTTTTTTTTTTTTTTTTAAACCAATGAGCTTGCCCAGCTCCCTTGTGGAAGTTTCCAAGAGATGATTTCATTTCTCTTTCGGAATTTGAAATTGATGAGGGGTGTTAGACATGCTTTCAATGATTTGTAAATTCATTCAGTAATTTTTTTACATCCATGGCTTTATACAAAGAGAACTAAATCTTTCTGAACACTGTAATCAGAACACTGGGAGCTTTTCACATTTGCTCATTTAAATGTCTCAAATGTCTGCAAATTCAATCATAGCATTTCAAAAAAGAATTTTTCTCTATAGAGATTAAATGTAAGAATAGTGAGTTTAGATATTTTTATTATTTTGTAGCCATTTTGTACTTTATGCTATACCCCAATTTATATAACACAGGCCATTTTCTGCTTATAGGCAGGGCCTAGCGTGTATATATATGATTCATGTTCTGTGTACCCACAGACCTTGACCATACTGTGGATTTAGTTCCAGACAACCATAATAATGTGAACATTGCAAAATACAGTAATTCATATTAATTTTTGTTCCTCTTTACATACAAAAGTTATGTTTATTCTATACTGTAGATGACTAATTGGATAATAGAATTGTGTCTGAAAAATAATATACATACCTTAATTTTCAAATACTTAAGTGCTAACCATCATCTGAGCCTTTACTGGGTTGTAACATTAAAGAACACTGACCACTGATCACCATGACAAATATGATAGTAAAGAAAATGTTTGAAATATTGCAAGAATCACCAAAATATGACACAGAGACAGGGAGTGAACTAAGGTTGTAAGAAAAATGACGCAGATGGACTTGCTGGATTCAGGGTTGGCAGAAACATTCAATTCATTAAAAATACACTATCTGTAAAGCGCAATCAAACCAGGTATGTCTGTATTTCTGGGTGCCAAGCTTGGTGCCAAGCCTTGAGGATTCTACTCCTCATGACTCAATCCCTCATTTTAAGGCCTACATTCAGTACCTGAATGCCAGTCTGTATCACCTATTAAAACACAAATTAAAGCAAACACTTTCCTTAATCATAATCAGTGCAAATGAATTTGAAAAGTAAATAAATTCTAACTATACTCTGATAAAAACCATTCTTAAGATGTTGATGTTTTTACTTTCTATACTTGTATGTGGCTGTGTTCATATATTTAAACAGAATGGGATTAACATGAACATACTGTTGTAATCTCTTTTCATTTAGTATTTCATAAAAGTATTTTAATGGCTACATAATATTACAGTGTGTATGATCATTTAACAAACCCCTGATTTCCAGGTAGTTAGATGGTCTCCAATATTTTACTATTATAAATAACTATTTAATATTCTTGAGGCTAAATCTTTGCAAACAACCTCCATAATTTCCTTCAGAGAAATTCTTAGATATGTAATTGACAAGAAACAGGTATGAACATTTTCAGAGGAAGCTGTTATGGAGTGGCAACCTACTTTCTAGAAATAAGATTTTTTTTTTTTAGCTATGCCATGTGCCTTGGGGGATCTTAGTTCCCAATATGGAGATCAAACTCTGGGCTCCCAGCAGTGGAGGGGCCAGGTCTTAACCACTGGACCTCCAAGGAATTCCACATGCCATTTTCTACTCCCACTTGTTTCTCTGCACATTCACAAACCTGGGTGTTACAGCTTTGTTTTAATCAACATGAGTCTGATTCCAAAAAGTGGAGTCCCTTTCCCAGAACGTCTTACTGGAGACACAACAGCTATAGGCTCCCCGCCTCCCACATCTGCTGACTCTAGTCCACTTCTCAGGTTAAACTCCCAAAAGCCAGCTCCATCCCCATCACTCCACCCCAGGATGTCTCTTCTATGAAACTTCTCCCACTGACCTCTCCATCCTTCATCTCTACAAGTCGGCTTCCTTGGGGTCCTAGGTAGTTGTGAGGGTTGGACATGTAACTATTGCACACCTGGTGGTTCACTGCACGGAGGAGTGAACTGCCAGGTGCCTAGTTCTTCATTCATTGGGTCAGGGCACTACACCTTTGTTATGCGGGTCCCACTACCCGGAATGCCTTCCACATGCATTTCCACCTGATGAAATCCTAACCACACATCACTAAGTCTGTCTCACATGCCTAATTTCCCAGGAATTCTCTCTCTATCCTCTCCTGTCGACTTCTCCCCACCCTAACAAATGCTATATCATCTTTTCCCAAACTTCTATAAAAATCGTGATCACTTCTATCTTACAAAGCTAACTTAGTACTTTTCTTGTTTCATCAAGTGGACTAGATGTGTTGACAGCAGGATCTGTATTGGATTTGCCTTTGTGTTATTTATATTGTCTGTGGTATCCTGTGCAAAAGAGGCTTCCATGGGAGGGTGAGATTTTTAACTCAGACTGGAGAAATTTATGGAAAATTGATTGTCATATTGCTTACGTACATAAATAGACAAAGAGACAGGCATGGGAGATTAATCTTACAACTATAAATACAGTTGCAAATGGCCAATTCCTCAGTTTCAACTGGATAAACAAAATTTTATACAGTGTAAGTGGTTAAGGTAATTTTACATTCTATGAAAATGATAACTATCTTTGCTCAAGCACTGGCTTGTGTGCTGGTCTTCATGCCAGGTGTTATGTGTCTTATCTTGTTTAAGTTGTTCAACAACCCTAAAGGTTAGGTCCTATCACTTGCATTTTGCAACAGAAAAGATTGAGGCTTATAAGAGAAATTAGTCTCCCTGAAATAAGAGAGCCCATAAGTCACAGCATGGGACTCAAATCCATGTTTGTCAGGCTCTTTTCCATCTGCTGATGGCCTCCTTATCACTGGGATGGCTTGACCCCTTAGTATGTCCCTCTGTCTAAGTAGAACAGAGAAAGTGGAAAGAGGTGTAGCTGCAGTTCAAACAACTAGCTTCACATATAGGTCCTATGGATAGACAACTTAGGCATGGCATCAATATTGGTGAGTATAACGTGGTGGGTGGGACAAGGGGGCTGACGTCACTGAGCAAAGAGGGTGCTTGAGGTCAGGTGAGCTGGCTGTCAGCAGGAAGAAATGGCACCCATAGCTGGGCTGGGAAGAGAAACCTGCAGCTAAGTGGGGTACATGGTTCCCCAGGAAATAGGCCAAACAGACCTCGTACCCTGCTTGGAGCAGCAAGACTCATTTTTGATCTGATCCCATCTGGTAGTGAAAGGATCTCACACTGTCTTTGTCTCCGGGTTCAGGCAGGGCTGAGCTTGTGGGAAATCCTTCCAGTCCCTGCAGAAGGCTGGTGTGGGGAAGGTGAGAGAAGGATGAAAACTGCCTGTGATGAAGACAGACTCCACGGAAAGATGCAAGGAAATGCAGTGGAATCACAGCGTATTAAATTATGATGCAAAGGCATGCTTTGCGGAATATAAAAGTGAATAAATCTGTAGGATAAGTGACAGAGAACCTTCTAGAGCCTCATGCTCAGTTACCAGAGAGGTTTATGTGATTCATGAGCTCAATTTCAAAATGTCAAAGGAAATATCTTGGAAATCACAGGTTATCAGTCATCAAAAACTGCCTATGGGAGAGAAAGGACTTTACTGGAAGGTCTTGTTCAAACGCGATGCTGAGTCAAGAGGTCTGGGTGAACCTAAGACTCTGCATTTCTAAGAAGCTCCAGAAGATAGAGGTGCTGCTGGCCCTGGCACCACAGTCTGAGTCACAGGGAATTAGGAAGCAGGCAGGGTAAGGGGGACAGTCTGGGACTGAGGAGAGGGGTTTCTGAGAAAATATCATGTAAAAAAGGAGCAAAGTTAGGAAACATATTTTTGCACATTATAGCAAGGTCTAGTAAGCATCTCTAAAAAATGGATTATCCAAGCAATAGCTCTGAGCAAGAAAAAAAAAAAAAATCAATCTACCTCCAGTGATGGAAAATGCTCTAAAATGGCCCAGGACTCTCTAAAATGATCAAATCAATTACAAAATCATCTACATGAGAAATGCAGCCCATGTTCAGAATATACCCAGGAATTCTAGGGTGATATTTACCTCGTTTGGGGGCTTTATTTTTACTTGCTATTTCTTTCACGAATTAGAAACCAGCATAGTACCTTCTACACTTTCTTATTGACTCTATCGTCCAGGAATCAGGACAACAGGGGAAACAATGGAAAAAGAACAGACCCCCGCTTCTGCTGGGCGGGCTCACTCCCATGTCCCTTCCAGCAGCCTCTCCCAATCAAATCTAACACCAAAGGGGTGACCCGGAGTGATGGGTTTGGGACAGGTGAGCAGGAGAGGGAACATGGGATGTGCACAGGTGGAGTGCAATGGTTTCATGAACACATTGCTGCTGCTGCTAAGTCCCTTCAGTCGTGTCCGACTCTGTGCGACCCCAGAGACGGCGGCCTACCATGCACCTCTGTCCCTAGGATTCTCCAGGCAAGAACACTGGAGTGGGTTGCCATTTCCTTCTCCAATGCATGGGAGTGAAATGTGAAAGTGAAGTCGCTCAGTCCTGTCCAACTTTTCGTGACCGCATGGACTGCAGCCCACCAGGCTCCTCTGTCCATGGGATTCTCCAAGCAAGAGTACTGGAGTGGGGTGCCATTGCCTTCTCCACTGACTGGGTATAATCTCCAAACTCAGAAATGAAGCTACTGGTGATGGTCTGAGTAGACCAAGACACCATGAAAAGTCAACCTACCACAGTTACTAGCTCAGTCTCCAAATCTAATTTTCCCTCAAGCATTTCAGAATCTCAGGTTAACTCTAAGACTTTGGGGGTTTAAAATGGAAGAATAAAAGTATGTTTGTCTCTAAGATGTACTATAGAGTCATACAATAATAACTAATATTTTTGGCACCTGGGGAAATTTAAGATGGGTGTGAATGAACAGAATTACATTTGTAACGGGAAATCTGACAGACACACTGCTGAACATGAGCTCCAGTGAATGTTTTCCCAGCACAGGAGTCCTCACCTTCTCCCTGGCCTTCAGTGAAACTGGTAATAATAAGGAGAGAGCTTTTGCCATATGATTTACTGAAACTGATCATTTAGGCATCAAGGTGAATATTTTTTTTCTATCGCAAGTGTTGTTTAGTCACTAAGTCATGGCTGATTCTTTTGCAACTCCATGGACTGTAGCCTACTAGGCTCCTCTGTTTATGTGATTCTCCAGGCAAGAATACTGGAATAAGTTGCCATTTCCTTCTCCAGGGCATCTTCCCAACCCAGGGACTGAACCCATATCTCCTGCTTGGCAGGTGTATTCTTTACCACTGAACCACCACTGAAGCCCATGTCACAAGGGTATCACTCATTAAATTATAGCTATACTCTACTAGATGCATCTATGGTGGAAAGAGTTTTAAAGAACAGTTCTTAAAGTATTTAAAACACAAGGTAATCAGTTTATGGAGTTGTCTTGTGTGTGTTTTGGTTATTGGTTGCTCACACCTGTGTTACTCACTCACTCTCCCAGCCAGCAGTCCCTCAGCACCCCCTCGGTGCCCTGCAGAATGCCACTTTCAGGAGATGCTCTCTGATCTTAAGAAGCCTCAGGGTTCTGTGTGACACAGATCCAAAATTACAAAGCATGCCACGGGTGCTTTTATTGTTATAACATTTATCAATTCAACCATTGTTAAGTGGACAGTTTAATGTTAAGTACATTCACATTGTTGTACAACCAACTTCCAGATTATTTTTGCCTTGTAAAGCTATACCCATTAAAAAACATTTTCCCATTCTCCAGCAATCATCTTTCTACTTCCTGTCTTTATAATTTTTTTTTTTTACTCTAAGAACCTCATATAAGTGGAATCATACAGTATTTATTTTTTTTGTGTCTGGTTTATTTCACATATCATGATGTCCTCAGGGTTCATCCATGGGTCAGAATTTTCTTCCTGTTTTAAAACTGAATAATATTGCATTTTAAGGATATAATACATTTTGTTTCTTCACTCACTTTGAAAACAGGGGCACTTGGGTTGCTTCCTACTTTGGCAGCTATGAACACAAGTGTACCACACACACTGTCTTAAAGAATATATAAGATCCTGTGGAAGCATAGAGGGGCATTAGAGTTGATTGTGAAAATGATACATCCACCATCTAGAGATGGAAAAGTGTCCCTGGGGTCTAGGGCAACATTCACACTGGAAGCTGGGAGGACAAGGTGCTCTGAGAGAATGTACACAAGACAGAGGCTGAGATGGTTAGATGGCATAAAGGACTCAATGGACATGAGCTTGAGCAAACTCAGAGAGATAGTGGAGGACAGGGAAGCTTGGCCTGCTGCAGTCCCTGGGGTCACAGAAAGTCGGACACAACTTGGTGACTGAACAACAACAACAACACAAGATCCAAGTGTAGGGGGTGTGTGTATGGACTCGAGGCTGGAGAGGTAGGTGGGGAAAGAGATTCCCACTGCCTTGTCTGTTATGGTTTATTCTTTTCTTAAGGAGTCAACCCTAGTCCCAGCTGAGGGTCCCAAGCTGAGTGTGAAAGGAACATCACCAGCAGACATGGACACTGGCAAGACCACAAACCCTTCTGCCATCTCCCAAGTGGATCTTCCCCTGCTCCTTTCATTTTGTTTTCATCCACTTTAAGCAGGTCTCTGGACCCTGCATCCAGCTGGGGGCTCTGGTTCCTCACCCTTGACGGACTCACGATTCTGGACTCTTCTCTGATGGCCCCAAGCTGGCCAAACAGTCCCTATTTGGAGTGTACCTAGGGGTGAACTATGGTTCCAGCATCATCTTACCCAGGCCAGTAAGGATCAGATCTGTGCTAAAGAAAAGAGAAGTCTGTGGGTGACAGCAGGGGTATGACAGCTCAGTGAGGGTGAGTGGAGGAAAGTCTCTGGGAAGGGCCAAGGGACAGAGGAGGAGGCTGCAACTGAAAGGTGTCATGGGAGGAAGAGAAGATTCCAGAGGCATAAAGAAGAAAAGATGGACAGGAAGGAGATATTGGAGAGTTATGGACAGGGCAAAAGGGTTGACTTCAGAGACTCCACATGAATAATCAGGTGAAACATATAGTATCCTGGGTCAGGTTAAGTTCCAGCTCTAGGATCCAGGGCCCACCAACCACCATGAGGGAGCTCACAACACAAAGAAGTGCTGGGATCCTCACTACATGGTTAGTTTCTAAGAAAGTTTCACCCACGATGCCACTGATCTAATCTGCATCCAAGAGGAACAAAGAGTTCCCTGACACATGGACAAGGAAGTAAACAGCAGATGTGGTGCTAAATCTAGATTTTAAAGAGGTAAATGGCATAAACAAACCTTTTCTTTTGGTTCAGTGCTTACTGTCAAGTCCTTCAATACCAGAGGCCCGTCTGGGCTGTACTTGAAATTCACATTGTTAAAGGCAATCATTCCGTTGTCAGGCCAGTATGCTGGTGGACGAAAGTCAAGTTCCCAGGGTTCTTCTTCCTTAAGCTCTGTATATTCAATCACCCTTTCTGCTGACATCATCTGAAAGATACATGACATCACGTGGGTTAGGAACAGAGGGTCTGGTTTATGAATGTTCAGAGACTGTAAATGAGACATTTTGCTTTTTCATCTTGATATCTGCTTTTTTATGGTTAAGAATATCCCAGGTCTTATTATCCCCAAAGCACAGAAGTAGGAATCTAAGGAGGACTTTGATGATATGCCATTTTCTTGTAACACTTTCACTTATAGCTACTTCCTTCAACATGGTATTAAAACTAAAAACTTTAGAAATATGGTAAGATTTTATTGATCCACCTTTCACATCTGAATAAGCAAACAAGAGTTTTCTCAAAGAAAAGAATAATTATGAACACTAATCAGTAATGTATGGCTACAGAAGGGCCCTGTGTCATTGATGAGCAGAAATGGACAGTCATCAAGCCTCATTTTAATTATTAATCACTTTCTACTCTATAAGAAGAGAGAAGTGGAAAGATTTCATTTTTATTGCTTTTCTCCCTTTAGAAGAAGATGTAAATATTCAAAAGAGGAAAATTTTACATATTGATTAAGACTTACTAAACAACCACAATTCAACAAATTTGATAGCACATTTCGAGATGTAGCTTATCCTACAAGAAGGGACAACCACTAATTCAGGTGGTCAACAAGCATAAATGGTGAAATGGGAGATGGCTAGGAGATATGTTAATTAAACAACCAACCTCCAAATGTTAAATTTTACTTTTACCAAGAAAGAGAAATTACCCATTAAGGAACAAAAATAAACCCCTAAGAAATTAACATATCCTCTTCAGGATTTTAGAACTTCCTTCCTACAGTGACATTTATTCTCTTTGAAGACATCTTGTGATGAATATAAAACCTGCTGACATGATACACATAAGACTGAAGAAAAGATATATGTATTTTATTTAACATTAATTTGAACAGATGGAGGAAGGATCTCAAAAACCCTTGTTACTACAATGTAAAAATAACAGCTTTACTACTTTATGCAAGAATTGCTTTTATGCCATTTAATGGCAAGGAGACTAGAAGAGGCTAAGAACATTATGATAAACATCACCATGTTCTCCACTTCGGTGCTTTGCCTGACACACCACTGGAACATCCTCATGAGTGTGAGGGTGAGAGACAGGACCAGGCCAATCTGCCCAGGAGTCCAAGCTAAACGAGGAAGAAGGGGAATAAAGTCAGTCCCATTCTTTTTAAAATTTTATTTTGTCAAAGTATAGTTGATTATCTTTGCTGTAAAGTGATTCAGTTATATACACATTTTTCATATTTTTCAATTGCAGTTTATCACAGGATATTGAATATAGTCCCTTGTGCTATACAATTAGACCTTGTTGTATATCCATATTATATGTAATAGTTGACATCTGCTAATCCCAAGCTCCCAATCCATCCCTCCCCCATAGCAACCATAAGTCTGTCCTCTATGTCTGTGAGTCTGTTTCTGTTTCACAGGTAAGTTCTTTTGAGTCTTATTTTAGATTCCTCATATAAGTGATGGGCTTCCCTGGTGCCTCAGTGGTAAAGAATTCTCCTGCCAATGCAAGAGACTTGAGTTCTATTTCTGGGCTGGGAAGATCCCCTGGAGAAGGAAATGGCAACCCGCTCCAGTATTCTTGCCTGGGAAATCCCATGGACAGATGAGCCTGATGGGCTACAGTCCATGGATCACAAAAGAGTTGAACATGACTGAGTGACTAAACAACATCAACCACATACAAGTGATATCATGTGGTATTTCTATTTTACTTCACTTAGTATGACAATCTCTAGATCCATCCATGTTACTGCAAATTGCATTACTTCATTCTTGTTTACATCCATTGTATATATGTATCACATCTTCTTCATCCATTCATCTGTTGATGGACATTTACATGGCTTCCATATCTTGGTTATTGTGAATACGGCTCCTATGATGCAGCAGGGTGCATACATCTTTTTGAGTAATAGTTTTGTCCAGATATATACCCAGGAGTGGGACTGCTGGATCATATGGCAACTCTATTAGTTTTTTGAGGAACCTCCACACTGTTTTCCTTAGTGGCTGTACCAATTTACATTCCCATAGACAGTGTTGGAAGGCTTCCTTTTCCCCACACCCTTTCCATCATTTGTTATCTGTAAGACTTCTTAACAATGGCCATTCTGACTGGTATGGCATGGGGTCTCATTATAGTTTTAATTTGCATTTCTCTAATAATTAGCAATATTGATCATATTTGCTTGTGTCTGTTGGCCATCAGTATGTTCTTTAGAAAAATGTCTATTTAGGTCTTGGAGAAGGAAATGGCAACCTACTCCAGTGTTCTTGCCTGGAGAATCCCAGGGATGGGGGAGCCTGGTGGCTGCCGTCTATGGGGTCACACAGAGTCGGACACGACTGAAGTGACTTAGCAGCAGCAGCAGCAGCACATTTTTCAACTGGGCTTTTGTTGTTATTGAGTTGTATAAGGCGTTTGCCTATTTTGGAAGTTAAGCCCTTGTCAGTCACATCATTTGCATATATTTCCTCCCACTCTGTAGGTTGTCTTTTCGTTTTGTTTATGGTTTCCTTTTTGATGCAGGAGCTTGTAAGTTTGATGAGGTTCCATTTATTTTTATTTCTATTGCCTTGGGAGACTGACTTAAGAAAACATTGGTATGACTTAGGTCATGGAATGTTTCGCCTATGTTCTCTTCTAGGAGTTTTATAGTGTCATATCTTATGTTTAAGTCTTTAAGGCATTTTGAGTTTACTTTTGTGTATGGTGTGAGGGTGTGTTCTAACTTTATTGATTTACATGCAGCTGGCCAACTTTCCCAACACAGCTTGCAGAAAAGAGAAAGTCAGTCTTGTTCTTAACTCTAACCTTCTGTCACTATACCAGAAAAAGTCCTTTATAATATTTAAATCACCTGCCTATAGTGATTGGAGAAGGCAATGGCACCCCACTCCAGTACTCTTGCCTGGAGAATCCCATGGACGGAGGAGCCTGGTAGGCTGCAGTCCATGAGGTCACACAGAGTCAGACACGACTGAAGAGACTTAGCAGCAGCAGCAGCATATAGTGATATTATTACTTATACTTTTACTATCTATTGATTGAGACCATGATACAATGGAAACAAACAAACCAGAAACCCCACTATGAATCCAGAAAGACTATTAAATGAGTTTATTAATCCCAACAGGATTGAGGTACACTTGACAGCATTATACAAGTGAGAAATAATATCATCATTCAAACTTTGGTCATTATGGTTTCAAGAACCATCATCTAATTTCACTTTCTACATCCAATGCAGCTATAGGCAGAAACCACAGAAAACAAGGCAATGGATTCAAAGAGTCAGTGCTTAAAAATATAAAATACTACTCTCATTGTTCTATTATTAAAGACTGTGATTAAGTGTTGTTGTTTAGCTGCTAAGTTGTGTCCAACTCTTTGTGACCCCATGGACTGTAGTCTGCCAGGCTCCTCTGTTCATGGAATTTCCCAGGCAAGAATACCGGAATGGGTTCCCATTTCCTTCTCCAGGGGATCTTCCCAACCCAAAGATCAAACCTATGTCTCGCACTGACAGGCAGATTCTTTACCACTGAGCCACCTGGCAATCCCCAAATTTTTATTTATTTTCGCTCTTCCAGGTCTAAGTTGCAGCATGTGGAATCAGTGTTGTTAATATGGAATAATTACAGATGGTGAATTTATGCCACATGTCAACACCTGTACATCTGGTATCCAAACAGTGGTGAAGACATTGTTCTTTCATATAAAGAATCTTTATCACCCCAGTGCACCAGGCACCTGCAACCAAGAGATCAGAGAAGCCTTAAAGCTAAAACCTAAAGCCCAAGGGTGGACAAAATGCTTAATTGTAAACTTGGCTCTCTCCTCCCAACTACATAAGTCTGCTTGCTACAGCTATGTAGAACTTAACTCATTCAAAGAAAAAGAATAAAGGCCTCATCAAGACTCAAATGACTCCTCTATATGGGCCAAACTGTGGAATCACACACTGCAAATGCTTTACTACAATTCATTAGAACCAATGGTTTATGATGTTAAATAAAGTGGCAAGAGTTCAATTTAATAACTGTTAATACACCTAGAAATTATAATCATACCACAAATAGTTATTCACATCTGTACTTACATTCTTTCAGAATCAGGGCCCCAAAGGCAACACCGATGACCAAGATGGCACAGACAACATCCAGACACATGGCAAAACATTGGGACATGGTCAAAAGCATGAGCCAGCTCTCTGGATTTATGAACCATAATAAGCATAATAAATAAGTGGGAGAAAAAAAAACATGTTAGCTGCTTTGAATGAGTCAGTAAAGCTACATAAGATTTTTACACAACGTAGTAGATCAGCCAAGTGACACACCCACATAACTAGGTCTTGACATCAGACCATATATAGGACACGTACACAGGAATCAATCCAGGTGCTTTATGGGAAGCACCCACTGAAAATGTCAACCCACAGGTTAGAAACAGAAATGTGATCCTAATAAAGAAGATGGAGAAATGGTCTCATTGGTGCATTTCTTGCTGCGCTGGGTGTCAGAGTGAGGCTCATCCTCTCACAAAGTCAGCCGTTCCCAGCTCCCTGATAGAATGTGCAGCTCATACACTGCTTCCAGCACTGTCTGCACTTACTATACATGTTTACTCTGAGGAGCTGGTATCTAAAGGGCCATGAGTTAACAGGATTTTCAATGTGGCTTTCAAAGTTCCATTTTATCTTCAAAATACAATAAAGGTTGGAAAGATGGGTCTGAGTTTTACAGGCTTAGAGCACATTCTGAAATTTCTGCCCAGGAAAGAAAAATCACTGATACAAAGTATAATACATATCAACTGGGTGGGAAATCAGGAAATTATTTTCCTCAATTACATCTGCTGCCCTGAATGTTCTGAAAAGAGAGTCAGCAAACTACAGCAGGGGTAGGGGGCAGGGGAGGGTGGGGAGTGGCAAGAATAGTCCACCACTTGCTTTTATAAATAAAGTTTTATTGGAGCACCATCATGGCCATTTGCTGATGTATTATGTTTGCCTACTTTGGTGCTACAATAGCAAAGTTGAGCAGCTGGAACAGAGACAGTATGGCACACAAAGCCTACCATGTTTACTATTTGGCTCTCTGAAAAAACTGTTTGTTGACTCCTGCCCTAAAGGGACAAAGCCATAGGGCATACTGACAGTTGGACAATATAAGCCAGTTAGGAGAGAAGTGGGGTGTGACAGGGGGAGAGGGGAACACAGAGGGGATGCTGAGAGGAGGGTGGGAGAGGCAGGTGTGCAGGGAGGGAACCTGAGGCTGACACAGACAGAGCCGCTGGCCAGCAAGGCCACCTGAGAGGGGGGTCAGGACTCTGAAGGGAGCATATCCCATCCTTTGAAATCATTTCCAGAAACTTACAGACCTGAGTGCAAGTCTTGGCACGTCTCAAACAGTTTCTGAAACTTTTGTTCGGCTTTGTATGCCTGGATGGTCCGGAGTCCCTGGAGAGAAGATGCTAAGTGGGAAAATACTGGGCTTTGTTCTGTGGAAGCAGAGACAAACAACATAGATAGTCAGGGAGGCTGGATGTGAGGAAACCCACTACCTCCCATGTTCTTTGGTTGCGTGTCCTGCCAAAGGGCACATCTGGCGCTTCCTGGAGGGCTGCCTGGGGGAGGAGGGATGATGCCCTTTCTGGAGTGGATCCTCCACGTGACCCTCAAGCTCCTGCTCACACCAACCTTCACTTTAACAACCTGGAAATGAAAAATTCTCTTTGAACCTATCTTTGACTAAATTAAAATTGTAGCTAGTTTTAAATAATGAACTCAGATTTTTCCACTTAGTAGATACAGACAACCATGGGAAACAGTATATTTCTCTTCTTGGCTTTGTTTCTATAAAATGAAGTTTGCATTAATTTGCAATCACTATCCATAGTCAAGGTTTCTGATACAAACATCTTTCCTTACTTTTTTATAATCATCCACATTCCTTTTTTAAAAATCTTCTCTCCTTATGATTTTATGTTAATAATGATTAACTATATCTGTGCATTAACAATGAGATAAGCACTAGATAATTTCATCCTATGTGGTTACCTGTAGAATAGAATGAGTGAGTGAAAGTCACTCAGTTGTGTCTGACTCTTTGCGACCCCATGGACTATACAATCCATAGAATTCTCTAGGCCAGAATACTAGAATGGGTAGCCTTTCCCTTCTCGTGGGGATCTTCCTAACCCAGGGATCAAACCTAGGTATGATTAACTATAAATCATGCTCCCTATTATTCTAAAACTAGGAATTTGAATGTAGTAATAGACTAAATGGGTATTGAATAGATCCCCTTTCTTTGTTCTCCCAAGGTGGTTATTTTCAGCATTCATTTATATGAAAAGCCTTGGGGAAGGCGGCCACAGTGTGGCATCACCCCAAGTATTGGTGATGATAAAGAGCAAATCTTAAAATAACAGGGCTTATCTTTTCAAAACACTTAACAACTGCAACTTATTTGCCATCTTTGGAGTATGTGAGAGAATGTATTATCCAAATGTATCACCTCTGACATTGTGAATATATTTCCTGATGCCTCTTTTCCTTTTCCTAATCTTTTTCTTTCCTTATTTCTCGTAAGTCTGGGAAAGAAAAATTCCCTATTTTCCTTCTGCATTAATTGCAAAATGATATAACATTTTATGTTTAGAAAAATGTTTACTGAGTGGCTGCTATGTCACGGAGTGTGCCGTGAGCTAGACAGAAGCAGTCCCTGTCCTCATGGGGCTCACATTCGCTTTCCTTGTGCTGAAATGCAAAAGCTGCAGGTGACCTGCCACCAGCTGTGCTTGCTTTAAGGGCCACACTGACTCACAAGGGCTATAATATGCAATTACCTAATGTTGATCTAGGGAGAAATTCCAAGATAGAGTCTGCAGGATGTCAGGGGTCTGGGTAATTACGGCATAAACGGAAGCCAGCCTGCACTGCCACCCTAGCCTGAGAGCCCTGGTACTCACTTGCACATTCCAGGCGTTTGACATCTCCTGATGTATTTAGGAAATAGAGCTGAAGCAGGAAGAAAATGAGGCCAAGGAGAGCCAGGGGTATCACAGTCCAAGGAATCATAGCCATCATCACGATCACCACACCAATCACAAGTAGAAATGTCTGAAATAGTGAAGAAAGACACGGAGGCCTCCTTATGAAGGATTCTTTTCAAAGATAAACTTTAATAGATTGTTCTGTTAGGATTAAACTTCTTTCCTCGAAAGATGTGTTGGAATGGCAGGGAAAGCTTTCCTATCCAAAGGAAAAAAAATTATAGGTGCTCATTACGATATGTATTGCATGTGTCCAACACTATGATAAGAACTTTCTAGGCGTTAGCTCTTTTGATACACTCAGTAACCCTATGAGGCAGGCATTACTTTTTATTTTGGCCATGCCATGAATCTGGCGGGATCTCAGTTCCCTGACCAGGGATTGAACCTGGGCCACAGCAGTGAAATAAGTCAATCCTAGCAGTCCTCACCAGTAGACACCAGAGAACTCCCCTAGGCAGTACTATCTTTAATGGATGAGAATGTTTGAGACTCAGAGGGTAGTTGTTGAATCCCAAACTATCAGGAGTCAGTAGGTGTTACTGATACTAAACAGATGAGCAAGAAGATATCACAGATGAGAAATTCAGAAACCTTAGCTATACACGCAGGGATAAAAAAGTGGTCAATTATAAATTCTAAGCCCAGTAAAAGGGGGGAAAATGGAAATGTCTACCTTTGGAAGTAAGAATTCCACTTTCTTGGTTTTCCATCCTTAGTTAATATATACTGAGTGCTGACTGCGTACAGGGCTGCACATTCGAAACTTCACATGTGTGAAGTCGATAATCTTTACAATAGCCCTATCAAGTAACAGTGTTATCTCATTTTACAGATCGAGACACTGAGGCACAAGAAGAGGAAAAGCAACTTGATGGAGACTGGAGACTGCAAAGCCTAAGTCATGGAGCCAGAGAGGTCATGTCTTGAGCCATTGTGACATATTTAGGCTTGTTCCCAACATACAGCTAAGTAACATTATGCTAAGTATTTAAAATGTCCATTTCAAAGGTGAGTGATTATTGCAACAGCAGATACCATTTACCAGGTGTTTGCATGTGCTAAGAGTTCCACAAACATTTCACTTAGTCATCACCTCACCCCACAAGGTGATTTTATATTGGGAAGTGATCTTGGCCCAAAAAAGCAGCAGGTAGACTAAAAACTCAAGTCCTTGGCTGACTCTGATTTAAGTATCTTTATCAATAAAAGTATAATATGATGGTGGAAAGCTTCAGGCAAGAATGCAGTCAACACTTAGCATCTGCCTGTTATGAAAGTGGAGTGAATAATGAACATGTGCAGATTTACATGGCCTGGACCAAGAACTCTGAAGGTTACAGACCTTCAGTTCAGTTCAGCCGCTCAGTTGTGTCCGACTCTTTGCCACCCCATGAATCGCAGCACACCAGGCCTCCCTGTCCATCACCAACTCCCAGAGTTCACTCAGACTCACATCCATCGAGTCAGTGATGCCATCCAGCCATCTCATCCTCTGTCGTCCCCTTCTCCTCCTGCCCCCAAACCCTCCCAGCATCAGAGTCTTTTCCAATGAGTCAACTCTTCGCATGAAGTGGCCAAAGTACTGGAGTTTCAGCTTTAGCATCATTCCTTCCAAAGAAATCCCAGGGCTGATCTCCTTCAGAATGGACTGGTTGGATCTCCTTGCAGTCCAAGGGACTCTCAAGTGTCTTATCCAACACCACAGTTCAAAAGCATCAATTCTTCGGCGCTCAGCCTTCTTCACAGTCCAACTCTCACATCCATACATGACCACAGGAAAAACCATAGCCTTGACTAGACGAACCTTTGTTGGCAAAGTAATGTCTCTGCTTTTGAGTATGTTATCTAAGTTGGTCATAACTTTCCTTCCAAGGAGTAAGCATCTTTTAATTTGACGGCTGCAGTCACCATCTGCAGTGATTTTGGAGCCCCCCAAAATAAAGTCTGTCACTGAAGCAATGGATTGTTTCCCCATCTATTTGCCATGAAGTGATGGGACCAGATGCCATGATCTTCGTTTTCTGAATGTTGAGCTTTAAGCCAACTTTTTCACTCTCCACTTTCACTTTCATCAAGAGGCTTTTTAGTTCTTCTTCACTTTCTGCCATAAGGGAGGTGTCATCTGCATATCTGAGGTTATTGATATTTCTCCCGGCAATCTTGATTCCAGCTTGTGCTTCTTCCAGCCCAACGTTTCTCATGATGTACTCTGCATTTAAGTTAAATAAGCAGGGTGACAATATACAGCCTTGACGTACTCCTTTTCCTATTTGGAACCAGTCTGTTGTTCCATGTCCAGTTCTAACTGTTGCTTCCTGACCTGCATACAGGTTTCTCAAGAGGCAAGTCAGGTGGTCTGGTATCCCCATCTCTTTCAGAATTTTCCACAGTTTATTGTGATCCACACAGTCAAAGGCTTTGGCCTAGTCAATAAAGTAGAAATAGATATTTTTCTGGAATATTTTTTGCTTTTTTGATGATCCAGTGGATGTTGGCAATTTGATCTCTGGTTCCTCTGCCTTTTCTAAAACCAGCTTGAACATCTGGAAGTTCACAGTTCACATATTGCTGAAGCCTGGCTTGGAGAATTTTGAGCATTACTTTACTAGCGTGTGAGATGAGTGCAATTGTGCGGTAGTTTGAGCATTCTTTGGCCTTGCCTTTCTTTGGGCAGACCTTAGTTGGATACAAATCCGTGATGGTTTGCACAAGGCCCAGAGTGCTATGGAAACACAGGGAAGAATATGTGAACACTTTTCTTAGAGGATTCTAAGAAGACACTTCAGAAATGAATTTCACAGGCTGGTTTCTCTGTCAATATGAAGGCTTGCTTAAGCTTCTGATCTTTCTCCTAAGATGCTTCCCTCTCTCTGGGCAATCTTATCACCTTCACAGATTTAACTACCACCTGCTCAGTGAAGAATATGCAGGTGCCCTGCTCATCCCAGACTCTTATTTCATTATCTGCAGTATGCCTCAAGGTCCTAAGATCTAAGATAATTGAATTAAAACTGACAGACCTGGGATTGGAAATCAGAGAGACTAAAATTTTCTCTCCTCACATGACTGAGATCGTTTTACACTTAAAATCAAGTAGCATGTCTCCCTGTCCCTCTTAAAAAACATTCAAAAATATGTGATGGATTTGGATTTATGAGGGCTAATTAACCATGGGCTAAGCACACAGTGGGCCAGCCAGCTGTGGAAACTCAACCTTGGCTTAGTTTGCAGTAGCAAAGAGAATTCTTCACAAAAATTTAATGTAATTAATAATCACTGTCAAAATAGAATATTGATTTAGTGAGAAATTGATTCTGGGGATAAATTATATACCTAACCTACATGACTAATTTAGAAAATAAGGTTGCAGAGGAGAAAACAATCAGATATCTGTGCAGTAAAAACAGTCTGCCTCCAAGTCTCAGCTTAGCTCACATTAGTGAACAGGAGAAAACTTTGTCCACAGGCTATGTGGCCTGCAGTCAGATAATCATTGCTGCATTTTTTTGTGTGCAATTTTTGATAAATGCATTTAATTTCCACAATTACTACTTGGAAATGAAAAAGTCCCCACAAGCTTGGTCACTAAAAGGTAAAAAGAATTAAGCAACAGGAGAAACATCCCACATGAACAACAGCACTGAATGAGATGAGAGCTGAAGTGACCCCAAATCATTCTTTAGAACCTCAAGTTTCACAGACAAAACAAAGGCAGTGTAATCATCTTTTGACAGGAAAGAGTTTTCTGTAGGAGGCACTCTTTGTCTTAATCTTAAACCAGATATCTCTATATTCTATGCATCTCTAGGCTTAGCACAACCTGCAGATCTTTTAGTCACATACTGTGCTGTGGTTAGTCACTCAGTTGTGTCGGACTCTTTGTGACCCCATGAACTGTAGCCCACCAGGCTCCTTTGTCCATGGGGATTCTCAAGGAAAGACTACCAGAGGGGTTTGCCATTCCCTCCTCCAGGGGATCTTCCCAACTCAGGGATCAAACCCAGGTCTGCTTTACTGCAGGTGGATTCTTTACCATCTGAGCCACCAGGGAAGCCTTGATCACACAATACCTTGCTTAATCTGTTGATTCTTTCCATGGGTCACAGTGGAAATGAAGAATGATTAATTAAAGGATGACTTGATCTCTTCCCTAGCTTCCCCTTCACTAATTTTGTGAACAAGATGGCATCTGAAGAAAGAGCATGAGAAGTCGACAAACCTGCACACAGTGGGGGACGGTGATGACTCTGACCTCCATCTCCCTGATCAACTACTTACTTCCCTTTTTCCCTTTAAAAACTTTCATGATTGAGCATACTCTTCAGAGGTAGTTTCTGGGGGACGCTGAATCCACCATCTCCCCATCTCCCAATTGCTGGCATTTGGGTTAAAGACAATTATTCTTCCTACTAATATTTATGAGTATTGATCTTGTAGGTGGTGAGCAGTGGGACCTGGTTCCATAACATCTGGATAAAAGATATTTCTGTAGGGTTGTTTGTTTGCTTAAATACCTTAAGTTACAGCACTCAACATGTGAAAAGCTACCTACAAAAACAAAATTTCTGAGATGACTTTGATCCCATGCTCAAATTATGGGCTTAGATGCACTTTCCTTTAAAAGCTTTGTATCTTAAACAACTCCTCTCTACTGTCCTGGTAAAGGTATTCAGATCAGATCAGTCGCTCAGTCGTGTCCGACTCTTTGCGATCCCATGAATTGCAGCACACCAGGCCTCCCTGTCCATCACCAATTCCCGGAGTTCACTCAGACTCATGTCCATTGAGTCAGTGATGACATCCAGCCATCTCATCCTCTGTCGTCCCCTTCTCCTCCTGCCCCCAATCCCTCCCAGCGTCAGAGTCTTTTCCAATGAGTCAACTCTTTGCATGAGGTGGCCAAAGTACTGGAGTTTCAGCTTTAGCATCATTCCTTCCAAAGAAATCCAGGGTTGATCTCCTTCAGAATGGACTGGTTGGATCTCCTTGCAGTCCAAGGGACCCTGAAGAGTCTTCTCCAACACCACAGTTCAAAAGCATCAATTCTTCGGTGCTCAGCCTTCTTCACAGTCCAACTCTCATATCCATACATGACCACAGGAAAAACCGTAGCCTTGACTAGATGAACTTTTGTTGGCAAAGTAATGTCTCTGCTTTTGAATATGCTATCTAGCTTGGTCATAACTTTCCTTCCAAGGAGTAAACATCTTTTAATTTCATGGCTGTAGTCAGGTATTATTTTCACCTTATTATTACATATCTTTATAAGTAACCACACCTGGCTTTATCCAAAACAAAACAAAAAAGTTGCAGTAAATATGTGTCCTTTGTGGTAATACAATGCATAATTTAGCTCATCTAAGCTATCTCTCTATGAGAGGTGCTTGTTTCTGTTATGAAATGTGCTCACAGTAAAGGAAATCCACACCAGACATCTGGAAGGCAGAGGGAGGATCACTTGCCCAGCATGTCGCTGCTTCAGACCAACCTCATCGTGACTGTGGAGCCACTTCTGCCCCAGGAGTTACTCATGTTAACTCAGCCTCCCTATCACAGCCGCCCCTTTCTCTCACAACCATGACCTTCTCTGAAGGTAACAAGCACATCACCAGGCTGAAAGCCCACCCTTAACCAGTGTGAAAAGGCCTTGAAAAACAGGCACTTTACTATTCCCTGTGAGAACTCTGACAGGACTGCTTTGTTACCTGGATTAAATCTTGAAATGTCAGGGGCAGTAAGTCATCCATAAGCCCAATGTCTTTGCAGAAACGATTTAAAATTCTTCCTGAAAGAACAGGATATGAGAAATTACTCATTTCCCCAGTCACACCCTTTAAGAGAAAGAATTCATGAACAAATGAAAACAATATTTTTAAAGTACATATATATATATATATATTTAATATATTACAGAGTCATAGGAAATATGCCAATGTCAGTGGTAAAGAAAGAGAAAATAGGATGATACCTAGAGAAATAAAAATACCAAATGACCGTCAGTGGGGAATTGAAATTGAGGCATTTTTTAAAAGAATTGGTGGGGGGAATCTCGTGGCAGTATCAAGAAAGGTTGGTGGATTTGAGAAAGTTTCCTCCTTTATATCAATCCAACCTGAGATATCTACCAAGTGCCAAATTGGTAAACAGCTACAAAATACTTAAATTAATCCCAATTATTACACTAATTTTGCTGATACTTTTTAAATAAGCATAATTACAAACTCTCTAATTTTTTTTTCCTTAAAAAAGTTTATAGCACCTTACATTTTGAAAAATTGTGGATTCCTGCCATTTCCAAGTTATGAGCTAACTACACGGGTAATAAATCGTTATTTGCAGAGGTACAGCAGGTGGGGCAAACACAGACTCATGCTTAAGCATCCAAGAAGACCAGAGGCATATAGGTAGGAAAACAGAAATATTTCTTAATGACTAAAAGGTAACTTATCATCATTGATTTTATTTCCCTTCTCAGAATCCATGAAAACAATATATCCTAAAGACTGAAGGTTTGGAAGATTGTCACTGAGCAGGATCTCTGATAAAAGCTATGGAGCATGTCCACTGGAAAATGCCCATATGCATTGTTTTATGATTTGGGGGGGATTCTTAAACCATGAGCCATAAGAACTGGGGTGGCCATGAGAGACGTGGGCCAGGTGAGAACTGCTCATTCTGGGGGAACAGGACATCACCTGTCAGTTGACTCCTCCTGTCACAGGAATGCACTCCTAAAAAGTACATGCACTTTGTCTCCAAGAAGGGTACTTTTCCTGGCCCAGTGCACCTCGAATGCCCTTCAGGGCAAAATGCAGTCTGTGGCTCCTATCTTTGAGAGAATTATAACTGCCAAAAGTTGAAACCTCTGTCATGCAGCAGATCTCTGAAACATTAGATGGTATATGGAAACTCCTATCACAAAAATCCTCTGAAGTTTTATAAGCTATTTTTGCTTTTCTTTTTCATTAAATGTATATAAGCGAGTTCTACAGGATGACAGAATCATTCATTTCAGAGTTTCAGGCCTTTCAGACATGATTGAGGCTGAATGTAAGACTCAGGACAAGTAGATGCTCCCTGCCTAACACACACAGCTACCTGACAGCCAGGTGTTCATCGAGTAAGTGCTCTCTGTCTTCACTCAGGTCTCTCTACCCAAAACTATGCATTTCTTCACCGACCTTAATGCCATTATATATCCCAAATGGTAAGTTATGACATTTACATGGTTAGTTTGCTAATGCTAATTGGGCAGTATTTATTCTGTTGTATTTATTCTGTTGCATTTGTTATGCCTTTAACAGCTTTAAAAATATAATCTACAGCTTATAAGAACTGACCAGGAATCTCATTTTTATCCCAGGTTGCTTTAACCATATTTTGCATAAAAGGAAGTTTTGAGGTATCAGACTGTCCATGTGTTAGAAATGCAGAAAGACTGCCTGGATTTAACCAGACTGAACAAAACACAGAATGTCTCTAAAAACATCCTGTAATGAAATTTGAAGCTTTGACAATCTAAAACTGTCTTAGGTCAACTTTAATTCTCACTTGAGAAATTTGTCATTTTTCATACTTTTTGAAAAAGCTGAATACATAGGCATTCTACGTTTTGACCAGTAATAACCTTTTTTAAAACTATAGTAAATTCCTGCTACTCTTAAAAAGTGCATCCACTTCCCTGGAATAATTCCAATGTTCATTTTAAATAGAACTTATAACTTTATAAAATTTCCAGCTGTCTATTACACAATAGACCTGTAAGAAACTTTTGCCTTATCATTTTCTTTCTTTTTTTTAATTTTTTTTAAATTTTATTTTATTTTTAAATTTTACATAATTGTATTAGTTTTGCCAAATATCAAAATGAATCCACCACAGGTATACATGTGTTCCCCATCCTGAACCCTCCACCCTCCTCCCTCCCCATACCATCCCTCTGGGTCGTCCCAGTGCACTAGCCCCAAGCATCCAGTATTGTGCATCGAACCTGGACTGGCAACTCGTTTCTTACATGATATTTTACATGTTTCAATGTCATTCTCCCAAATCTTCCCACCCTCTCTGCCTTATCATTTTCAAGCAAAAAGTAAACCAGATGTTTGGTGCTTATATGCAAAATTAAGCTCTCCCTCTGAAACCAAATTAAAATGAACTCATGAGTGAAGCAAAGCCCTGATGAAAACAGAAACAAGGACAAAACAAGTAAACAAAGAAAAAACATGCTGTGGATTTTTTGTGGTTTATTTGTCTTAGTTATTTTTCTATTTTTCCTTGCATCTGGGAAATCACACGCATCGTTTCCCATTCCCAATTGTTTTATCAAATTTATCATATTAATTTGGATTTTATAGAAGAAAAAGACCAAAAAATCCATAACGTTGCATCAGGTCAGTTAATCAAACAATCAGTTAATGCCAGCTATTTGCTATGCATTTCTTTAAATGCTTTACATGTATTAATTCTCCTTGTTCTCACACACAAAAACGTTGAGAATATTATCTCTACTTAGTAGAGTACTAAGTAATAGTTGAGTACTAGTAATAGTTGAGTACTAGTAATAGTTGAGTACTATTATCTCTACTCTACAGAAAAAGTTGAGGTCAACAGAGGTTAAACTTGACAAAGACCTGTCTCTTGGTGGCTGGAATGGGATTCACATTCAGAAGTTCAGTTCAGTCCAGTCGCTCAGTTATGTCTGACTCTTTGCAACCCCATGAATCGCAGCACGCCAGGCCTCCCTATCCATCACCAACTCCCGAAGTTTACCCAAATTCATGTCCATCGAGTTGGTGATGCCATCCAGCCATCTCATCTTCTGTCGTACACTTCTCCTCCTGCCCCCAATCCTTCCCAGAATCAAGGTGTTTTCCAATGAGTCAACTCTTCACATGAGGTGGCCAAAGTACTGGAGTTTCAACTTCAACATCAGTCCTTCCAATGAAAACCCAGGACTAATCTCCTTTAGGATGGACTTGTTGGATTTCCTTGCAGTCCAAGGGAGTCTCAAAGTCTTCTTCAACACCACAGTTCAAAAGCATGAATTCTTTGGTGCTCAGCTTTTTTCACAGTCCAACTCTCACATCCATACGTGATCACTGTAAAAACTATACCTTATGTTGGCAAAGTAATGTCTCTGTTTTTTAATATGCTATCTAGGTTGCTCATAAGTTTCCTTCCAAGGAGTAAGCGTTTTTTACTTTCATGGCTGCAATTACCATCTGCAGTAATTTTGGAGCCCCCCAAAATAAAGTCTGACACTGTTTCCACTGTTTCCCCATCTATTTGCCATGAAGTGATGGGACCAGATGCCATGATCTTAGTTTTCTGAATGTTGAGCTTTAAGTCAACCTTTTCACTCTCCTCTTTCACTTTCATAGAGACTCTTTTGTTCTTCTTCACTTTCTGCCAGAAGGGTGGTGTCATCTGCATATCTGAGGTTATTGATATTTCTCCCAGCAATCTTGATTCCAGCTTGGGCTTCTTCCAGACCAGCGTCTCTCATGATGTACTCTGCATATAAGTTGAATAAGCAGGGTGACAATATACAGCCTTGACTTACTCCTTTTCCTATTTGGAACCAGTCCATTGTTCCATGTCCAGTTCTAACTGTTGCTTCCTGACCTGCATATAGGTTTCTCAAGAGACAGGTAAGGTGGTCTGGTATTCCCATCTCTTTCAGAATTTTCCAGTTTATGGTAATCCACACAGTCAAAGGCTTTGGCACAGTCAATAAAACAGAACTAGATGATTTTCTCGAACTCTCTTGCTTTTTCGATGATCCAGCAGATGTTGGCCATTTGATCTCTGGTTCCGCTGCCTTTTCTAAAACCAGTTTGAACATCTGGAAGTTTACAGTTCACGTACTGCTGAAGCCTGGCTTGGAGAATTTTGAGCATTACTTTACTAGCGTGTGAGATGAGTGCAATTGTGTGGCAGTTGAGCATTCTTTGGCATTGCCTTTCTTTGGGATTGGAATGAAAACTGACCTTTTCTAGTCCTGTGGCCACTGCTGAGTTTTCCAAATTTTCTGGCGTATTGAGTGCAGCACTTTCACAGCATCATCTTTTAAGATTTGAAATAGCTCAACTGGAATTCCATCACCTCCACTAGCTTTGCTCATAGTGATGCTTTCTAAGGCCCACTTGACTTCATATTCCAGGATGTCTGGCTCTAGGTGAGTGATCACACCATCATGATTATCTGGGTTGTGAAGATCTTTTTTGTATAGTTCTTCTGTGTATTCTTGCCACTTTTCTTAATATCTTCTGCTTCTGTTGGGTCCATACCATTGCTGTCCTTTATTGAGCCCATTTTTGCATGAAATGTTCCCTTGGTATCTCTAATTTTCTTGAAGAGATCTCTAGTCTTTCCCATTCTGTTGTTTTCCTCTATTTCTTTGCACTGATCACTGAGGAAGGCTTTCTTATCTCTCCTTTATATTCTTTGGAACTCTGCATTCAAATGGGAATATCTTTCCTTTTCTCCTTTGCTTTTCACTTTTCTTCTTTCCACTTTTCTTCTTTTCACAGCTGTTTGTAAGGCCTACTCAGACAGCCATTTTCCTTTTTTGCATTTCTTTTCTATTGGGATGGTCTTGATCCTTATCTCCTGTACAATGTCACGAACCTCAGTCCATAGTTCATCAGGCACTCTATCAGATCTAGTCCCTTAAATCTATTTCTCACTTCCACTGTATAATCATAAGGGATTTGATTTAGGTCATACCTGAATGGTCTAGTGGTTTTCCCTACTTTCTTCAATTTAAGTCTGAATTTGGCAATAAGGAGTTCATGTTCTGTGCCACAGTCAGCTCCCGGTCTTGTTTTTGCTAACTGGATAGAGCTTCTCCATCTTTGGTTGCAAAGAATATAATCAATCTGATTTCGGTGTTGACCATCTGATGATATCCATGTGTAGAGTCTTCTCTTTTGTTGTTGGAAGACGATGTTTGCTATGACCAGTGAGTTCTTTTGGCAAAACTTGGATGTGGGATAGCTCCTCTTGGCCGTGCCCCTGACCTCAGACGTGGGGTAACTCCTCTTGGCTGCAGCCCCTGACCTCCCACATTCAGAAGAGCTGACTCCAAAGTCTGTTTTCTTTACCAAGGGTAATATGGATCCCACATGACATATTGGTTCAAAACCACTATTGAAAAATAACGAAAAACCATTCAATTTAGTCTGGGTAAAGTCTAGAGTCATTTTAATTTGCTGGTTAATTTTCAAACTTTAAATTTCACAACTCTTTAATAGAATCTAATAATATGGATCTTATTCCAGTGTGACAGTCTAATTCAAAAGGAGCCTTTCTCTCTCTCTCTCTCTGAATCAGTGATACCACTGATACCACTCTGAATCAGTGCTGCTTAAGATAACTGTGCTTCTGTCAAAAGGATCTTGACTGTGCCAGTGAAGTGACTGGCACAGCTATTACAAAGCTTTGTCCTAGCAGAACTGAGACACTGGAACATCTCTGCCTTCATCCCAACTCCATGTCTATTAATAGATTTTAAATGTATACTGATGACAATCAAAGTTTCCTCTCTTATCTGACATCAAATTTTAAAAAATGGACATAACAATTAAGGGAAGAGAAAAGATGAGGTATGTTTTAAAAAATACTCAATATTTATCCACAATTTATAAGGTACTCATTTTAGCACCTAAGACTTCAAACCTTAATCTCATCTAGAAAGCAGTCATTGGATACAGCAAGAACCAAGAGAAGACATACCTGAAAACCAGGCCAATTAAGCATGAAACTCCTACAGTTGCTTTGTGAAGGGAGATGGGAGTGGTTAGAAAATTTGGCACCAAAAGGAATTCAACCTCCTTCAGTTTTTAGAATTTCTCATTGTAGGAGTGAAATCTACTCACCTGGTCTAAAACATTGGTCAATTTGTTAATAAAACTAGCTGATCTTGTAAGATAAACCACTAATTGTCTAGGTTACACTGGTGCTGCCTTTTATACCTTTTGTTAATCTGGCTATTTGTGTCACAAGTGTTTACTTAATCTTAAATCAAGGAAAAAACAGTTTTCTAGTAACACTGATGACTCATCATTTTGAAATAGGTATTTATTTTCCTTCCATTCACAGGGCTATGTCAAGATTAACATTTAAAAATCAGCATTCCTCCCTTTTACCTTTTAAGGGCCTATAGTTTATAAAGTAAAACAATTAGGTATCAAATATTTGATCCTCCTAAGATTCATCTTCAATGCACATTAAATCCCAGGGAAATGTATTAACTGTTTGGCAGTT
Source organism: Bos indicus (assembly GCF_029378745.1). Classification (NCBI taxonomy): domain Eukaryota; kingdom Metazoa; phylum Chordata; class Mammalia; order Artiodactyla; family Bovidae; genus Bos; species Bos indicus. The sequence continues at coordinate 73,023,310 of NC_091771.1, forward strand.
TTGTCTCCTTTATTGACAGACAGCAGAAATTTGGTAACAGAAAACTGACAGAAAACAGAACTTGGAAGCTTGACCGACAGTCAACAGAAATTTATGGTTCCATGAAACAGCTTCCAGTGAACTAATATATGTGGTTTTCTCTTCATGACATCATATACCAGAAACAAAGTCCATCCTAAATTATGTATTACAAACTCTACTTTTGAAAATACGATAGGAAAGAGTTCAATTTAATCTACCACTAAGTGAGTAGATAATTGATTGACCCAAACCTTTTGGGCAAACTAGGCTTATCTTTGTGATACTTATTTGAGTTTGAATTTTCTTAAAGGAATGAAGTCCTGCTACTAGATATAGGAGGGGGAAGCAAGATAAACATTAGTGTGCTGGCTGCTCTAAGATCAGTGAACTTGAAGATTTAAACTTGGTCCCAAATTCTTGAATAATAAATGAACTAGTGTCTAGAGAAGCCTATAGGTCTTGAACATGAAGAACCTGGCTAACTGTGGTCATGAGACCTCAGAGGCTGAAATAATAGAAATTCAGTTCCTTTTAATGCTCCCAACTTTACAAGTGTAGTTTTCACATTAACAGGCAAAGTGGAGCAACTTCACAGCCATAATAGCATGGGGCTCCTCCAGTCACTTCCTTGTTCTAACTTCCTAATAAGATGTGATCTGTGTGGGCCACTGCATTTTACCATCCTGTGCTCCTCACAGTGCCTGGGCAAACAACATGCACTGAAAAATTTACACAAGACGCTGCCCTCAACATTCTTATTTAATCCTCACAACAGTCTTGTGAAACAGGAAGAGCAGCATCTCCACTTCACAGGAGATGAAGTTCCCAGACACCATGTCATCATTGTCACTAAGGCTCATTAGGCACCGACCATGTGCTAAGCACTGTGAATGTATTAACTAACTTGGCACAGTTATAAAAAATCTGACTGCCAATGCAGGAGATGCAAGAGACACGGGTTTGATTCCTGGGTCAAGAAGATGCCTTGGAGTCAGAAATGGCAACCCACTCCAGTATTCTTGCCTAGAAAATTCCATGGACAGAGGAGCCTGGTGGGCTATAGTCCATGGGGTCACAAAGAGTTACACACGACCAAATGACTGAGCACAACAACAATACCCACAACATTAAGATCAGTCAGTTTCATTCTTTTACAAGTGGTTGACCAGATTTCCCAGCACTACTTGTTAAAGAGATTGTCTTTAATCCATTGTATATTCTTGCCTCCTTTGTCAAAGATAAGGTGTCCATATGTGCGTGGATTTATCTCTGGAAGAACTAAATAGACATTTCTCCAAAGAAGACATACAGATGGCTAACAAACACATGAAAAGATGCTCAACATCACTCATTCTCAGAGAAATGCAAATCAAAACCACTATGAGGTACCATTTCACACCAGTCAGAATGGCTGCGATCCAAAAGTCTACAAATAATAAATGCTGGAGAGGGTGTGGAGAAAAGGGAACCCTCTTACACTGTTGGTGGGAATGCAAACTAGTACAGCCACTATGGAGAACAGTGTGGAGATTCCTTAAAAAACTGGAAATAGAACTGCCTTATGATCCAGCAATCCCACTGCTGGGCATTCACACTGAGGAAACCAGAAGGGAAAGAGACACATGTACCCCAATGTTCATCGCAGCACTCTTTATAATAGCCAAGACATGGAAGCAACCTAGATGTCCATCAGCAGATGAATGGATAAGAAAGCTGTGGTACATATACACAATGGAGTATTACTCAGCCATTAAAAAGAATACATTTGAGTCAGTTCTAATGAGGTGGATGAAACTGGAGCCTATTATACAGAGTGAAGTAAGCCAGAAGGAAAAACATAAATACAGTATACTAACGCATATATATGGAATTTAGAAAGATGGTAACAATAACCCAGTGTACGAGACAGCAAAAGAGACACTGATGTATAGAACAGTCTTATGGACTCTGTGGGAGAGGGAGAGGGTGGGAAGTTTTGGGAGAATGGCAATGAAACATGTAAAATATCATGTAGGAAATGAGTTGCCAGTCCAGGTTCGATGCACGATGCTGGATGCTTGGGGCTGGTGCACTGGGACGGCCCAGAGGGATGGTATGGGGAGGGAGGAGGGAGGAGGGTTCGGGATGGGGAACACATGTATACCTGTGGCGGATTCATTTTGATATTTGGCAAAACTAATACAATAATGTAAAGTTTAAAAATAAAATAAAATTAGGAAAAAAAATAAGATCAGTCAGGTGTGAATAGAATCCTCATTTTTACAGGTAAGAAAACCAAGAAATAGAGAATTTAAGTAACAAACACATACGTATTAACATAATTATAAATTGCTATTACTCTTAGTAACTAGCACCAGTACTGAACCCAGGCAGTTGGCTCGAGAGTCCATACTTTTAAATCAAGGCAGACAAATCCTACCTTGAGATCTGCCTGCCCAATAGTGTCCACCTGCTTTGGCCTACAGTCCTGTGGCTAGTTGATGACTAGGTCAAGGCTACTTCTGTCTGACCTCCAGCCCACCTCCCTTAACAGGTCCTGTCAATTATTACTTGCATAAGCAAAGCCACCCTGGGCCTCACAAAAAATCTAACCAATTAGATAAAGTGGGCATGTACACTGATGAACTAACTCCTCAAAGAAACCCAGTATAGAGGCTACCTTCCAAAACAGGATAGGTGAAAGACACAGGGTGGAGACATCAACCACTGGGAAACCTCCAGGGACACTCATATTGAGAAACTTACTACTGAACATCCACCTGCTACGTACCACAAAGCCTCTTCTTACATGTCAGCAAAAGTCCACTATAGAGTTAATTTCATTGAAGAGGATATTTACATTTCATCAATCTTCTAATTAATTTATCATTGCCATTTTAGGTAAACCTCAAAGTGTCCACACATGCCAGAAGCTCTGTGATTCCAGAAATGGATGGGAAATGAAAGAAAGAAATGCGCAGCCTGTCTCATGGAGAGAGATTCCTTGTAAGAAGGTCCTTCCTAAAGAATAACTTAGCTTGTGGGCTGTGCTTAGTCTCTCAGTCGTGTCTGACTCTTTGTGACCCCATGGACTGCAGCCCACTAGGCTCCTGTGTCCATGTGGATTCTCTAGGCAAGAATACTGAACTGTGTTGCCATGCCCTCCTCCAGGGGATCTTCCCAACTCAGGGATCAAACCTAAGTCTCCCACATTGTAGGTAGATTGATTCTTTATCATCTGAGCCACCAGGGAAGCTTAACACCACATAACACAGCCAACATTTTTTTAATTTCTTTTTTAATTAGAGGAAAATTGCTTCACAATGTTGTATTGGTTTCTGCCGTACAACAATGTGAGTTAGCCATAATTATACATATACCCCCTTCCTCTGGAGCCTCCCTCCCCCCTCCCCATTGCACCCCTCTAGGTTATCACAAAGTGTCAGGCTGGGCTCCTTGTGTTTTATATCAACTTCCCACCAGCTGTCTATTTTACACATGATAGTGTTTGTACGTCTGTGCTACTCTCCTTCCCCTGCTGTGCCCGGAAGTCCATTCTCTACATCTGAGTCTCCACTCCTTCCTGCAAATAGGTTCATCAGTACCATTTTTGTAGAGTCCATGTATATGCATTAATATACAATATTTGTTTTAATCTTTCTTACTTCACTCTGTATAACGGCTATAGGTTCATCCACCTCACTACCACTAACTCGAGTAGTCAGCAACACTGAAATACACTTCCATCAAATATAAGGTGTTTTGTATGCCAGGCAACAAATGGGTTCCTAAATCATTCTGCAAAGGGAATATTTATTTTTCCACAAACACAAATTGGAATAAAAGCTTATATGCTTCTATATTCATTTTCTCTGGTAGGAGTAAAAACATCAGCTTTTTATAGAAAATGGATCAACACAGGACAGTGATTTTCTTTCAAGTATCTCCTCCATTTTCAAACATAAGCTATAATAAGGCACAAAATGGGTTTGTTAACAACCATTTTTACTGAGAAAACTTGGTGTCTGACTTACCTATTGAGTTTCTATCGAAGAACACTACCAGAGATCTCAAAATGGACTCTACCATTTTGTTGTGCAAAATTTGTGAAGAACGAACAAGGATGTAGAATAAAACCAGAGATCTCGTGATGCCGAAAAGGATGGTAAATACATTTAAACCTGAAATAAAGAAACATCACTCAGCACAAGATCTCTGCTTTTTCTTCAATGATCCTAAAGCAGAGCAAACACTTTATAAGTGCATTATATATTTTATTCTATAATTTATGTATAAGTTCATATATAATATATAAATTTATACATATAATAGATTCTATAAGAGTTTAATACAATCACAAATACATTTATAAAGAATATAAAAATCACTGTTTCTCATTAAATAGAAACCACATGGGGAAAACAGCAGGTGTAAGCTACAACTTCAGGCTTTCCTAATTCAAGTACAAGTTCTAATAAAACTGAGAAGAAAGAAAATGATAAAATGCAGTCATCTTTTTCTCTCTGAATATCAAATCTTACTAATTACAACATGTCTCACAATTTAAAAGTGAGGTATGTTTTGGTACCAAACAAAAGTTGGCTTTAAGGCCATAAATAGTAGACTGAATAATGCAGAAAATGAATATGTGATGTGAAAGATTGATCACGGGAAATCACCCAATCAGAACAGCAGACAGAAACACAAATGTAAAAAAAAAAAAAAGCAATATGAGACCTATTTGATAATATAAAGCATGCCAATCTAGGCATAATAGAAATTCCTGAAGGAGAATAAAGAGGAAAAAAAGGATTAAAATGTATTTGAAGAAACTATGGCAGAAAACTTTCCAAATATAAAGAAGGAAACAGATATTTTAGTACAGAAGCAGAGGGTCCCAAGTGAGATAAGCCTGAACAGACCTAAACAAAGACATATACAATTAAAATGGCAGAAGTTAAAGAGAAGATTCAAAGGCAGCAAGAGAAAAACAAAAGTTAATTACAAAGGAATCCCACCCCCATCCCCAGCCCACCCTGGGCCAAGGCTATTAGTTGTTGTTTCTACAGAAAAGTTGCAGGCAAGAAGGGAATGGCAAGATATATTCAAGGTCCTAAAAGGGAAAAAAATCTGCAACCTAACATACTCTATCCAGCAAGATGAGCACTTAAAAGGAGAGATAAAAGTTCTCAGACAAGCAAACAGCAAAACAATACCAAACTGTCCTAAAGGATATACGAAAAGTGAAAATGAAAGTCGCTCAGTCTTGTCCTTTGTGACCCTGTGGACTACAGTCCATGGAATTCTCCAGGCCAGAATACTGGAGTGGGTAGCCTATCCCTTCTCCAGTGAATCTTCCCAACTCAGGAATCAAACCCAGGTCTCCTGCATTGCAGGCAGATTCTTTATCAACTGAGTTATCAGGGAAGACCGCCCCCACCCCCACCCACACACACCATATACTATAAGGTCTTCTCTAAACAGAAAAGAAGCAAGATTCCATGGGAAAGAGAATATCACAGTTGGACAGAAAATCACTTAAATAAGCCAATACATAGATTAAACATTTTTTTCTGTGAAATCGATGATAACCACAATGAACAGCAAAAGGGTAAACATTAAGATGTATAAGAGGCACATCAAAATCATAAAATGGGATATGAGAGTAAGAAAATGCAGATATTCTTTCAGAATGTGTTTAAGCCTATATGTTGTTAAGTCATGTTGCTAAGTCATGTTTGACTCTTGTGAGCCTATGGATTACAGCCCACCAGGCTCCTGTATCCATGGATCTTTCCAGGCAAGAATACTGGAGTAGGTTGCCATTTCCTTCTCCAGGGGATCTTTCCCAACCCTAGAAGCCTTGTCTCCTGCATTGGCAGATGGATTCTTTACCACTGAGTCACCAGAGAAGCCCTAAGCTTATATGACTACCAGTTTAAAGCAAGCAGATATAGGAAGAAGTTAACATAATTGAAAAAGAGGGTAACCATAAATCAAAAACATACAATAGATTCCAAAGCCAAAAAGAAGAGAGCAGAAGCATAACACAAAAGAAAATCATCAAAACTAGAAAAGAAAAAATAAAAGATAAGGAACAAAGAAGAAATAAAAATCAATGAGAAAACAAAGTTGAAGATGGTGATAAATATATACATATCAAAAATTACCTTAAATGTCAAAGAACTAAACACACAAAATACACAAAGTGGCATACTGAATAAAAATAATAAGAGCATACAATATACAATATGCTGCTTATAAGAGACCTGCATCAGGGCAAAGGACACACATAGATTGAAAGTGAGGGGACAGAAATAGATATTTCATGAAATAACAAGAAAGTGGAGGCAACAATACTCATATCAGACAAAATAGACTTTAAAACAAAGATTATACTGGAAAATATAGAAGGACACTAGATAATGATGAAAAGATCAATATAGGAAGATAGTACACTTGTCAACATATATGCAACTAATATAGGAGCATCCAAATACATGGAACACATACTGATAGACATAAAGGGAGAAATTGATGAGGATGCAATAATAGTAGGAGCCTTGAACACCCCACTCACAACAGAGATCTTAAATGAAACCATAGAAAAATCAGACTTACTAGATATTTATAGGACATTATATCCCAATAAACCCTAACATACTCATTCTTTTCAAGTGCAGATGGACCATTCTCTAGGATGGACCCATACGATAGCACAAAACAAGCCTCAACAAATTTAAGAGGACAGGAATTATTTCAAGTATCTTTTCTGACCACAATTGCATAAAACTAGAAATCAACCACAGAAAAATAAGGAAAGAAAGATTACATGGAAACTAAACAACATGCTGGATTTTCCAGGTGATGCAGTGATAAAGAATCCGCCTACTGATGCAAGAAATGTGGGTTCAATCCTTGGGTCAGGAAAATATCCTGGAGTAGGAAATAGCAACCCACTCCCACTCCAGTGTTCTTGCCTGGAAAAGCCCATGGACGGAGGAGCCTGATAGGCTGCAGTCCATGGGGTCGCTAAGAGTCAGACACGACTGAACGACTTCACTTTCATTTTTCACTTTCACGCATTGGAGAAGCAAATGGCAACCCACTCCAGTGTTCTTGCCTGGAGAATCCCAGGGACAGGGGAGCCTAGTGGGCTGCCATCTATGGGGTTGCACAGAGTCGGACACGACTGAAGCAACTTAGCAGCCAGTATTCTTGTCTGGAAAATCTCATGGACTGAGTAGCCTGGTGGGCTATAGTCCATGTGGTCATGAAGAGTCGACACAGCTGAGCAATTGAGTGCACACACACACAAAAACATGCTACTAAGGGAAAAAAAAAATGGATCAATGATTAAATCAAGGAGGACATTTAAAAATACAAATGACAATGAAAACAGCCATACAAAATCTATAGAGTGCAGCAAAAGCAGTTCTTAAAGGGAAGTTCATAGTAAAGTAGGTCTTCTTCAAGAAACAAGAAAAACCTCAAATAAACAACCTAACCTACCACCTAAAAGAATTAGAAAAAGAAGAACAAAACCTAAAATCAGCAAAACGATGGACATAATAAATATCAGAGAGGAAATAAATATTTAAAAAATAGAAAAAAATCAATAAAACCAAAAGCTGGTTCTCTGAAAGGGTAAACAAAATTGACAAGCCTCTGGTTAGTCTTACCAAGAATAAAAGGAGAGAACCCAAATAAACAAAATAATAAATGAAAGAGGATAAGTAACAACTGATTCTACAGATACATAAATAAACCATGAACTGTATTTACTAACAAACTGGACAACCTATGAGAAATGGACAAGTTTCTAGACACATGTTGCTGCTGCTACTGCTGCAAAGTTGCTTCAGTCATGTCCGACTCTGTGTGACCCCATAGATGGCAGCCCACCAGGCTCCTCTGTGTGTGGGATTCTCCAGGCAAGAATACTGGAGTGGGTTGCCATTTCCTTCTCCATTCTACAGCACACCAAAACTGAACCAAGAAGACATAGAAAATTAGAACAGACTGATCACTAAAATGAAATAGAATCTGTAATTGAAAAAAAAAATCCCTACACACAAAAGTCCAGGATCACATGGCTTCACAGGTGAACTTTACCCAACAACAAAGGAAGAGCTTATACCAATCCTCAAATTCTTCCAAAAGATTGAAGCAAAGGGAATATTCCCAAAGACATTCCATAAAGCCAACATCATCCTGATATCAAAACCAGTTAAAGATACTACCAAAAATGAAAATCATAGGACAATATCCTTGATGAATATAGATGCAAAAATTCTCAACAAAATATTAGCAAATTGAATCCAACAACACATTAAAAAAAAAATCATGCACTATGATCAAGTTGGATTTATCCCAGGGTTACAAGTATGGTTTAACATACACAAATCAATTGATATGATCCATCATATCAATTAAAGAAAACACAAAAGCCACATGATCATCTTAATAAATACAGAAAAAGTATTTGATTAAATTGAACATCCATTCATGATAAAAAAAAAAAAAAAAAACCTCTTAAGAAATCAAGTACAGAGGAAATAAATCTCAACAAAATGAAAATTATTTATGACAAACTGAAAGTATAAGTCTTTCATTCATGTCCAACTCTGCAACTTCATGGACTGTATGCAGACCATTAGGCTCCTCTGTCCATGGATTTTTACAGGCAAGAATACTGGAGTGAGTAGCTATTCCCTTTTCCAGGGAATCTTCCCAACCCAGGGATCATGCATTGCAGTCAGATTCTTTACCATCTGAGCCACCAGATTTTTTACCATTTTTTACCATTCTTTACCATAAAGCCACCATTTATGACAAAGCATACGGCCAATATAATACTCAGTGGTGAAAAGCTGAAAGCCTTCCTGTTAAAATTTGGAGAAAGACAAGGATGCCCACTCTCACTACTTCTATGCAGCACAGTACTTGAAGTCCTAGCTACAGCCATAAGACAAGAAAAAGAAATCAAATTTATCCACATTTTGAGGGAAGAGGTAAAACTGTCACTATATGCAGATGATAATATATATACAAAACTGTAAAGACTCCACACAAAAACTAATAGAACTGGTAAATGAATTCAGCAAGGCATAAGGATACAAGATTGACACACTGAACCAAGTTATTTTTTATACTCATAATGAAACATTATAAAAGGAATGTAAAAACAAATCAAAATCACATCAAAAAAACTTAAAATACCCAGGAATAAACATAATCAAGGAGGTGAAAGATTTATAAAACATTAAAAGAGGAAACTAAACATGATCCAAAGAAATGCAAAGATATTCCATGCTCTTGGATTGGAAGAATTAATACTGTTAATACTGTTAAAATGGCCATACTACCCAAAGCAATCTACAGATTTAACAAGATCCCTATCAAATTACCCATAAATTTTTCATGAAACTAACAAATACAGCTAAAACTTATATGGAACCACAAGAAATCTAGAACTGCCAAAGCAATCCTGAGGATAAAGAACAAAGCAGGAGTCATAGCCCTCCCAGACTTTGGATGATAGTACAAAGCTATAGTTATCAAAATGGTGCAGTTTTGGCACAAAAATAGACTATGAATAAATGGAACAGAGAGCCAAGAAATAAATGCATACACCTTCAACACCTGTTAAAGTTAATCGTCAACAGAAGAGGCAAGACTTGTTTATTATATACAATGTATATTATAAAAGACAGTATCTTCAGTAAGTAGTTTTGGGAAAGTTGGACAGCTGTATGTAAATCACTGATGTTAGAACAACTCTCACACAAAAATAAACTCCAAATGGCTTCAAGACTTAAATATGACATGACACCATAAGACTCCTAGAAGAGAACACAGGTAAAACTTCCTCTCACATAATTGTACCAATGATTTCTTAGGTCAGTCTCCCAAGGTGATAGAAATAAAACCAAAAATAAACAAATGGGACCTAATCAAACTTATAAGCTTCTGCACAGCAAAGGAAACCATAAATAAAATGGAAAGACAACCTACAGACTGAAAGAAAACCTTTGAAATTGATGTGATTGACAAAGCCTTAATTTTCAAAATCTAAAAACAGCTTATATAATTCAACGACAAGCAAACCTGCTCAAAAAATGGACAGATGACTTAAATAGACATTTTTCCAAAGAAGACATACACAGATATATGCCAACAGATCTATACAAAGATACTTAACATTGCTAGTTATGAAATGAAAACTACAATAAGGTACCACTCAACATCAGTCATAATGACCATCATTGAAAAATACAAATAACAGATGTTGAAGAGGGTGTGGTGAAAAGGGAACATATGTACACTGTTGGTAGGAACGTAAACTGAGGCAATCACTGTGGCAAACAGTGGAGGGTCCTCAAAAAACTAAAAGTAAAGTTGCCAGCAGTTCAGTTCAGTTGCTCAGTCATGTCTGACTCTTTCAGACACCATGGACTGCAGAACGCCAGGCCTCCCTGTCCATCACGAACTTCCAGAGTTTACTCAAACTGATGTCCATTGAATCAGTGATACCATTCAACCATCTCATCCTCTGTCATCCCTCTCTCCTCTTGCCTTCAATCTTTCCCAGCATCGGGGTTTTTTCAAATGAGTCAGTTCTTTGCATCAGGTGGCCAAAGTATTGGAGTTTCAGCTTCAACATCAGTCCTTCCAATGAACATCCAGGACTGATCTCCTTTAGGATGGCCTGGTTGGATCTCCTTGCAGTCCAAGGGACTCTCAAGAGTCTTCTCCAACACCACAATTCAAAAGCATCAATTCTTCAGTGCTCAGCTTTCTCTATAGTCCAACTCTAACATCCATACATAACCACTGGAAAAACCATAGTCTTGACTAGACGGAACTTTGTTGGCAAAGTAATGTCTCTGCTTTTTAACATGCTGTCTAGGTTGGTCATAACTTTTCTTCCAAGGAGCAAGCATTTTTAATTTTATGGCCAATGGCAACATCTTCAGTGATTTTGGAAATCAAAAAAATAAAGTCTGTCACTGTTTCCACTGTTTCCCCATTTATTTGCCAAGAAGTGATGGGACCGGATGCCATGATCTTAGTTTTCTGAATGTTGAGCTTTAAGCCAACTTTTTCACTCTCCACTTTCACTTTCATCAAGAGGCTCTTTAGTTCTTCTTTGCTTTCTGCCATAAGGGTATTGTCATCTACATATCTGAGGTTATTGATATTTCTCCCAGCAATTTTGATTCCAGTTTTTGCTTCATCCAGCACAGCGTTTCTCATGATGTACCCTGCATATAACATAAATAAGCAAGGTGACAACATACAGCCTTGATGTCCTCATTTCCTGAATTGGAATCAGTCTGTTGTTCCATGTCCAGTTCTAACTGTTGCTTCCTGACCTGCATACAGCTTTCTTAGGAGGCAGGTCAGGTGGTCTGGTATTCTCATCTCTTTAAGAATTTTCTACAGTTTGTTGTGATCCACAGAGTCAACAGCTTTGTCATAGTCAATAAAGCAGAAGTAGATGTTTTTTTTTATGGAATGCTCTTGTTTTTTCAATGATCCAATGGATGTTGGAAATCTGATCTCTGGTTCCTCTGCCTTTTCTAAGTCCAGCTTGGACATCTGGAAGTTCATGGTTCACATGCTATTGAAGCCTAGCTTGGAGAATTTTGAGCATTAACTTTACTAGCATGTGAGATGAGTGCAATTGTGCAACAGTTAAAGCATTCTTTGACATTGCTTTTATTTGGGATTGGAATGAAAACTGATCTTTTCCAGTCCTGTGGCCACTGCTGAGTTTTCCAAATTTGCTGGCATATTGAGTGCAGCACTTTCAAAGCATCATCTTTTAGGATTTGAAATAGATCAACTGGAATTCTATCACCTCCACTAGCTTTGTTCATAGTGATGCTTCCTAAGGGCCACTTACCTTTGCATTCCAGGATGTCTGGTTCTAGGTGAGTGGTCACACCATAGTGATTATCTTGGTCATGAAGATCTTTTTTGTACAGTTCTTCTGTGTATTCTTGCCACCTCTTCTTAATATCTTCTACTTCTGTTAGGTCCATACCATTTCTGTCCTTTATTGTGCTCATCTTTGCATGAAATATTCCCTAGGTATCTCTAATTTTCCTGAAAAGACCTCTAGTCTTTCCCATTCTATTGTTTTCCTCTATTTCTTTGCATTGATCACTGAGGAAGGCTTTCTTATTTCTTCTTGCTATTCTTTGAAACTCTGCATTCTAATGTGTTTATCTCTCCTTTTTTAAAAAATTTATTTTATTTTTAAACTTTACATAATTGTATTAGTTTTGCCAAATATCAAAATGAATCCACCACAGGTATACATGTGTTCTCCTTTGCCTTTCACTTCTCTTTTTCTCAGAGCTATTTGTAAGGCCTCCTCAGACAACCAGTTTGCCTTTTTCATTTATTTTTCTTGTATAGTCTTGATCCCTGCCTCCTGTATAATGTTACAAACCTCTGTCCATAGTTCTTCAGGCACTCTATCAGATCTAATCCCTTGAATTTATTTCTCACTTCCACTGTATAATCATAAGGGATTTGATTTAGGTCATACCTGAATGGTCTAGTGGTTTTCCCCTGCTTTCTTCATTTTAAGTCTAAAGTTGGCAATAAGGAGTTTATGATCTCAGCCACAGTCAGCTCCTGGTCTTATCTTTGCTGACTGTATAGAGCTTCTCCATGAGGTCGCTAAGAGTCAGACACGAATGAGTGACTTCCCTTTCACTTTTCACTTTCATGCACTGGAGAAGGAATTGGCAACCCACTCCAGTGTTCTTGCCTGGAGAATCCCAGGGATGGGGGAGCCTGGTGGGCTGCCGTCTATGGGGTCACACAGAGAGGGACACAACTGAAGCGACTTAGCAGCAGCATAGAGCTTCTCCATCTTTGACTGCAAAGAATATAATCAATCTGATTTTGGTATTGACCATCTGGTGATGACCATGTGTAAAGTTGCCATATGATCCTGCAATCCCACTCCTGGGTATACATCCAAAGACAACTGATTTGAAATGAAACATGCACCCTGTGTTCACTGCATTACTATTTACAGTAGTCAAGACATAGAAACAATCTAAATGTCCATCAACAGATAAATGGATAAAGAAGATGTAGTATACACACACACATATATAATGGTATACTGAAAGTATACACACACACGCGCACATATAATGGAATACTGATCAGCCATAAAAAGAATGAAATAATGCAGCATGAAAATTGCAGCAACATGAATGGGCCTAGAGATTATCATACTAAGTGAAGTAAATCAGAAAGAGAAAGACAAACATCATATCACTTACATGTGGAATCTAAGATATGATACAAATAAACTTATCTACAAAATAGAAACAGACTCACAGAGAGAACAGACCTGTGGTTGCCAAGGGGAAGAAGGGTGGGGGAGGGGTGGACTGGGAGTCTGGGGTGAGCAGATGGAAACTATTATACTGAGAGTGGATAACCAGATCCTACTGCATAGCACAGGGAATGGTATTCCATAGTCTGTAACAAGCCATAATGGCATATAATATGAAAAAGAATATATATGCACATATATATTCATATACACATATATAGCAATGGCATACAATATGAAAAGAATATATATGCACATATATATTCATATATGCATATATACATATATAGCATTCTATATATATGAAACTGAATCACTTTGCTGTACAGCAGAAATCAACACAACTGTACTAAATCAACTATACATCAATAAAATAAATTTAAAAAGTCTTCATTCAATCTCTTTCTTCTAGTCAATTTTAAAAATAATCATTCCAATTAATTCACAGAGTAAATGCAACTGAGACTTAATCTGTTAAGACATTACTGAATTACTCCTGGAAGCCCTAGTTGCTTGCACAGGCTCACTAAAAGCATTTCACACTCCTGTATAATAGAGTAGAAGATTCAACTTTACCTGAATAAACTACTAAGTACCAGTTCAGATTGATCGTCTTCATTTCATTTCCTTGTCTACTAACATTGATGTGGTGTTCATTCGCCCTATGGAATAGGGAAGAGAAAAAAATGCAGTAGATAGAATTAGGTAAAGACAAAAAAAAAAAAAAAAACCTCAATTTAGGAGACATGGTTTATGCTGGAAAACAATTCCCAGCTCATGGGGCCTGGTGTCCCTCTATCTTATAAAAATTCAACTTGAATCATGAGTTTCAGTTCTCAAACTGTCTACAAGGAAGCTGCTGAGGGTCAGACATGGGGACAGACCATGGGGGGGGGGGGTCATATTCCACCAGCAAGAAACTTTTTCTTCAGGGAAACTCCATGAGGGTTAGAAGAGGAGGCTGAACAAGCTCCACCACCCTCCCTGGCTCTGTGGGAATGGGAGGGAGCTTCCTGAGGACTTTCAGCACTTTGGGTCAGACCAGGAATCACTCACCAGTCTAAAAGCCACCAATCCTGCAGGACATAGGCAACCTGGGAGCAGGAAACAACAGTCACTCACACACTGATGTTACTGAACCCTCACATCCTGCTCACTAGGATGGGGGACGGAAAGGCTCCAGAGCATGGAGACGGTCCTTCCAGCTCAGGTCTGTGCCAAGCCCCACATCCCAAATGACCACAGGACAGGGGAGGGCATGCTGCATTTTAATATCTCCAAAAGACATTGTTATTTTCCTAGAAGCTCTCTGTCATGTACACACAACACCAGTAAAGCTCACTTATTTAGCTCCCCACAAAAAATGCTTTTCAATGCAAATCCAGATGAACTGCAAATACAGTAATAATGGTGTAAATGTTGGAGTTTTTCAAATGAAAGAAACTTAACAGGTACTGTGATGGTCAGTTTTCTATGTCAGCTTGGCCAGGCCAGTCTCCAGTGATTCAGTCACTGGTCTAGACATTGCCATGAAGGTATTTCGTGAATGTGGTTCACATCCATCATGAGCATGGAAGTAAAGGGGATCACCCTCAACACTGTGGTGGCCTCATCCAGTCAGTTAGCCCTGAACAGAAAAACCTGAGGCTTCCCGGAGGAGGAAGCAATTCTGCCTCAAGACAGCAGGGTCAGCTCCTGCCTGAGGTTCCAGCCTGCAGGCCTGCCTTCCTGATTTCACACTTACCAAGCTAGATCCCACAGCCTCATGGGCCAGTTCTTTAAATATCTTCATATACATACTAAGAATAATGATAAATAAAGTATAAGTGAAGTGAAGTGAAGTGAAGTCGCTCAGTCGTGTGTGACTCTTTGCGACCCCATGGACTATAGCCTATCAGGCTCCTCTGTCCGTGTGATTTTCCAGACAAGAGTGCTGGAGTGGATTGACATTTCCTTCTCCAGGGGATCTTCCTGACCCAGGAATCGAACTGGCGTCTCCAGCATTGCAGGCAGACGCTTTACCGTCTGAGCCACCAGGGAAGCCCATATAAAGTACAAATAATATGTAAATACCAAACTAAGGGCACAAACCAAAATAAATGTCCTTATTTACCTGAGCTGCGATGTTCACTAGAATAAGGAAAATGATGATAGACCAGTGAGTACCAGCTGTGAAGTAATTCTTGTAGGTCTTACAACCAACTTGTCCCTTTGAATAGTCCTCCAGGGGTAGTTTAACCAGTATATCCTCAGTCTGTGAGGGGAAAAATGTCAGTGAGAGATAAAACATTAAGTAATTAATCCCCAAATATCAAAAGTTCAACAGTAACTTTCATTGCAAAAAGGTGGGGACACACACAAAACTCATATGCTGGCAGGAGTGAAAGAGTCTGTCTTCTAAAGAGAAGGGTGTGGAAATACCTAGAAAAACTACATATGCATTTATGCTTGGATCCAGCCATCCCATTCCTAGGAATCCATTAGGGAAAAAAAAAAAAAACAAAAAAACATCATCTGCATGAGGCTATTCACGGTTGGCTAGTTTTGCTTAAAGTCAATCATGACTCTCAACACAAGCACACCATACCCAATTCAAGTATAAATGCAGAAGCTTGTTCAAAATAATACACAAAATGATATTGAACTAATGTTTAGCTTGTAATCTTTTATTTTGTCACTCAATGATGGAAACATAAAACATAACTGAGCCTCAAAATACTAGTCAAATACAGTAAACTGAGCTTGCACAGCAAGTTGGAGTAAGGTGAATCTGGGTAGCAGGGGACAGCATGTAATCAAAATCTATGTGGTTCCTGAATTTCAGAGAGTGATTCCTGAGTGTGGAATGTGAGGGACTAATCTGAACACTTATTAGAATCATCCAGGCTCCTGGGTTTGGATATCGAGGAGGACCTGTGTATGTATAACTGGAGCAGATTGAAGGCCCACAAGGCCACCAAGAGCAGATGGATCTGGACATGTTGCAGGATGAGAAACTCACATCGTGGTCCTCTGGGGCTGCATCTTTCATTGACTGTGTGGAGGACTCTTGAGGCTGGTCTGGAGACTTGGAAGATGGTTCAGGCTCCTCAGTCTTCTTTGAAAGGGAGTCAGAATCTATTCTGGATTTCAGGAACTCAGTGTAAGGCCCCTTTTCCACCATTTCACCCTAAAATTAAAAAAAAAATTGAAAGGCATGTATTTGCATTTGTTAATACTAACCTAATATAAATGCTAATCAAGAGAAGTAAACGGATCTTAAATTATGATTTTTGTAAGAAAGTGATCATTAGGTCTGAAATTCTGGAGGACAAATCTAGTTCGGTTCAGCTTGACATAGAACTGAGCATTGTGTTCTCTGCCAAACCCTGTGTTAGGTGCTGGGGTATATGAAAGAAATATGTTCTCATGTGTTAAAGATGGATATCATTAACATAAGAAATGGCAGGCCACTCCAGTATTCTTGGAAAATCCCATGGACAAAGGAGCTGGGTGGGCTACAGTCCATGGGGTTGCAAAGAGTCAGACATGACTGAGCAACTAAACAACAACATGTTTGAGAAATCTGAGCCCCACATTCCTAGGGGAGTGGAGAATCTACACATGGAACTACTTCTATGGAGTTAGAGATTGTACATTTTAATAATCTTTCCCAGAGTAGAACTTCACTTGATAAGTGAGGAATCTGGCCACGGGCCTGTGGAGCAGACAAGGGTTTAGGACACTGTTGCTGAGGCCCAGAGGCAAACAAGCCAAGACTGAAGCATCAACCAACCAGTAAGCCTGAAATATTCTCATTTATCTCCAGTCCACCACCAACCACACTAGGAGTTGTGGATTGAATGGTGGCCCCCCAAAAGTACGTTCAAGCCCTAAACATGACATCTGTGGGTATGACGTTATTTAGATACAGGCTCTTTGCAGATGTAATCAAGTAAAGATAAGGTCAGACTGGAACAGGGTGACCCTACATCCAGTAATACTCATGGCCTTATGAGAAAAGACCCAGACAGACAAGGGGACAATGGCCATGTGACATTAGAGGCAGAAACCATAGTGCTTCAGTTAGAAGCCAAGGAACACCAAGGGAAGCAGATGAGCACCAGAGGCTGGAGGGAAGGATTCTCCCCCCTGGAGTCTTCAGTGGGAGAATGGCCCTGCCAGTACCTGGATTTGGGACCCATAGCCTCCAGAACAGGGAAATGACAAACTTCTGTTGTTTTAATTCACCCAGTTTGCGGCGCTTTGTTACAGCAGCTCTAGAAACTGACATCCTAGCTTAAGCCCATGCTGCTGTCTCCTCAGCATTACTAAGACTTGTAACTGCTTCTGCTGTTACCCCTCCAGTGCATCATAGGACTCTCTTAACTCTCACATCAGACCACATCCCTCCTCTGCTCTGGACCATCCAAGGCTTCCATCCCACTTCCGGTCCCCTGCCCATTGCTCAGAGACCAGCTCCCTCCTGTCCCCTTGCTCACTCTCCTCAGACACACTGGTCTTCCTGCTGTTCCTCCAACCTGCCAGGTCAGCCTCATCCTGAGGACCCCCTGCTTCAGACCCCCTCCCCCAGGTGACTGTGTGGCCTCCACCTTCATGTCACTCAGACCCCATGAGGCAGCAGCTCCTCAAAGAGGCCAGGATGTCACCCTTTCTGTCACACCCATCCCCATAAGAACGGGAGCCCCGTGAAGGCAGGGCCTTGACCTCCTGCTGCACAGGCTCCCACATGGATCGGGCACATAGAGACCTGCGGGGAGCTGCCCGTGAGAACGGGGTCCTTTGTCCGAAGGACACAGCTCTGGGAGCTGCCTCAGTCCTTGAGGGTTTGCTTGCAAACATAGCTCTCTGTCCCGCCACCCCAGAGATTAGGCGCTTATTTACTGCAGGCACCTGGCATTCTGTGCAAACTTCTCACGCACAGAGAAATGTTATCTGGTGTAAGAAATAATAACAGGGTGCCATTCCCATGCTCTCAAGATTTCTTGTGACTGTTTGTAAGATGTATAGGTCAAACAAAGAAAATGTTAACTGTCTTGTCTTTCTCACGCTCTTCTGTATAAATATGAGATGCTGAATAAAGTTGGTGTCAGACTGCGTCCCTTCGTGGAGACGTGTCTGAACCTCTCGACCCCATCTTTGTTGTAGATTTCTCTTGCTTTAGTTTCTTTTCTCAGCCCCGCCGTGCACGTTCTCGGGACCTGATGGACTTTGCCGGCTGGCACCGGCAGAGACCTGCACAGGGAGACCAGCAACTGGAGACACCAGCAGAGTGGGCATCTCTGACCCAGGTGCTCGGCTACCCAGCCTCACTTCTGGTGCTAATGGAAGATGTTTAGTAAACTGCGTTTGACTATAACATGGTTACAATGGGTCTTAGTATCTATAATTTCCAAATTAGTATACTCTGACTCAAATCCTGGAAGGGGAAAACAAAATCTTGTATATAATATAGCATTATTATCCTTAACAAATTTCATTAGAACAGTGATGACTCAGTAATTCTACAGTAGCAATTTTATACACTTTAGGGTTTATGTGGCTTAGAGCATAATAGTGACATTTCTATGGTCTTTGAATTCATCCTCAGGGCATGAGTACCACCAGCTCTGGGAAGAAGGGGGCAAAAAACTGAGGGAGAAGAGGGCATTTATCATGACTCCTAGGAGAGTGCTAGCAAGCTCCACAGATTTCTAGAAACTACTTACATTTTCCAATTGCAGAATCTTACTTGCAGCTTTTAGGTACTGCAACTGATGAGTCACTAAAATTGTGACCTTATCTTTCAAGGTTTGGCAAATACACCTACAAATATAAAAGGTATGGCATGCAAAAGCACATTAATGGGGATATACCAAAGTAAAAATTTATACATTTAAAACATAGTGAGACAAAGACAACATAATAGTCAAAAATCTGCACTTTAAATACCAAATAAATGACAAAATTTAATACAAACATAAATCAATGAATTTGGCAAGGTCTTCAAATTCATCAGCAGCAAGCTTGACTCCAGCTCCACTAAAAAATATTCTAAAAAGCAATCCAGTGAAGGAGGCGCCAAGAGCTAACTTCTTTTACCTAAAACTCAGCTAAGCATTTATATATTTCATAAGAAAAGCAATTGAGCAACACTGAGATTCCAAAACTCAACTGAACTAAAACACTGTTATTTCTATGTGAGAATAGGAGAACAGGAATCTATGTCATATAAAAATGGTACAGGATGCTTGGGGCTGGTGCACTGGGATGACCCAGAGGGATGGTACAGGGAGGGAGGTAGGAGGGGGGTTCATGATGGGGAACATGTGTACACCTGTGGCAGATTCATGTTGACGTATGGAAAAACCAATACAATATTGTAAAGTAATTGGCCTCCAATTAAAAGAAATAAATTTATGTTAAAAAAACAAAATTATTTAACTCCTTGAAAAAAAAGTGTACATTTTTAGGCAGTTTTCTATGCGATTATTTATGATTTACGATGTACAGATTAACAACAAAAATGAATAGTTTCTTGATAACCTTTGCCAGAGTGCATATTTTAGACCCTTCCCCCCAAATAATATTAGACAGAAAATGAACGCTGGCATGGCCTCAACATTCTCTTCAACATTCCCAGTCCCATTCAGGAAGCAATTCTTCTTTCATTAGGACTGAACACCTTCCAAACATGGAAATGAAAGAACGGAACCCAAATGGCCCAAATCGGAGTGGAAATCAACCAACAAATCAAAAGACATACCAACTCTCTTAGCCAAGACCCCTGTGTGGTCAGACCACCCAAGATGGCTCTTCTCTTGTCCTCTCTACATCCCCTGCCTGACCCAGTGCCTGCTTCAACTACACCTCCTCACGTGACTGACCTTCCTATATGTTTGTCCCAGAGCCCAGCGAATGGCTGTTCTAGCTTTAGATCAGAACCCTCCACTATGCTTGTCAAAGGGGCAGGAGGGGCATGACCCTCTGCTGGTTTCCATGGTAACCAACAAGCCAACTGGATGTCAATTCCCCTGAAACTGGTAATTACCTCCTGCCTGTTAAGAGCAACAGCTGCTGCCAAGTTCTGCCAAGGTGTAACCCAACAATCCCCTCAGTGTCCTTCACATTATTAAGTGTCCTTTCACAGTAACCCCTCAATCTGCTCCTCATTTTATTTTTTTATTTTTTTTAATTTTATTTTATTTTTAAACTTTACAATATTGTATTAGTTTTACCAAATATCGAAATGAATCCGCCACAGGGACTCAACCCGTTTCATCCTACTGGGTCCACAACTCCTCCAGGAAGTTATAGCCTGGGTCCAGGACTCTGGTGACCATAGTCAGGGCTCCAGAGAGGTAACCTGGGAGCCCAAGGCCCTTGCAGAGCAAATCTCAGAAACAAGGGCCAGAGCTCAGCCTGTGAGTGAGTCAGATGGAGAGTCTGGAGGCAGCAGACTGAAGCTCAGTCCTTCTCATGAGACTGACGATGTCAGACGAGCTACTAAACCTCAGTTTCTCCATCTCAAACAATGTCAATGACAACTCACCCACATGTTCTGAGAAATCAAACCATCAATCCGCCCAGTAAAGGTCATCCCCCTTCCCCACTCCTCCCTAACCACAGGCTGTCATGTACTTTGGACTCAGGACAGAAAAGTCCTAAGTGGACACTCTGGACACTGGTTCTGTGATCAGAGGATCACACCCTAGGATGTAGACACAAACACCATCAATTCATTAAATCCAAAAGGATTCATTTTTACCCTTTGAGATGTAGGAAAACCACTAGACCATTCAGGTATGACCTAAATCAAATCCCTTATGCTTATACAGTGGAAGTGAGATAGATTTAAGGGACTATATCTGATAGATAGAGTACTTGATGAATTGTGGATGGAGGTTCGTAACATTGTACAGGAAACAGGGATCAAGACCATCCCCATGGAAAAGAAATGCAAAAGCAAAATGGCTGTCTGGGGAGGCCTTACAAATACCTGTGAAAAGAAGAGAAGCGAAAAGGAAAGATTCAGAACTCTGAATGCAGAGTTCCAAAGAACAGCAAGAAGAAATAAGAAAGCCTTCCTCAGCGATCAGTGCAAAGAAGTAGAGGAAAACAACAGAATGGGAAAGACTAGAGATCTCTTCAAGAAAATTAGAGATATCAAGAGAACATATGCAAAGATGGGCTCGATAAAGGACAGAAATGGTATGGACCTAATAGAAGCAAAAGATATTAAGAAGAGGTGGCAAGAATACACAGAAGAACTGTACAAAAAAGATCTTCATGATCAAGATAATCACTATGGTGTGATCACTGACCTAGAGCCAGACATCCTGGAATGTGAAGTCAAGTGGGCCTTAGAAAACATCACTATGAGCAAAGCTAGTGGAGGTGATGGAATTCCAGTTGAGCCATTTCAAATCCTGAAAGATGATGCTATGAAAGTGCTGCACTCAATACACCAGCAAATTTGGAAAACTCAGCAGTGGCCACAGGACTGGAAAAGATCAGTTTTCATTCCAAACCGAAAGAAAGGCAATGCCAAAGAATGCTCAAACTACCACACAATTGCACTCATTTCACACGCTAGTAAAGTAATGCTCAAAATTCTCCAAGCCAGGCTTCAGCAATATGTGAACTGTGAACTTCCAGATATTCAAGCTGGATTTAGGAAAGGCAGAGGAACCAGAGACCAAATTGCCAACCTCTGCTGGATCATTAAAAAAGCAAGAGAGTTCCAGAAAAACATCTATTTCTGCTTTATTGAATATGCCAAAGCCTTTGACTGTGTGGATCACAATAAACTGTGGAAAATTCTTCAAGAGACGGGAATACCAGACTACCTGACCTGTCTCTTGAGAAATCTATATGCACATCAGGAAACAACAGTCAGAACTGGACATGGAACAACAGACTGGTTCCAAATAGGAAAAGGAGTACATCAAGGCTGTATATTGTCACCCTACTTATTTAACTTCTATGCAGAGTACATCATGAGAAACGTTGGGCTGGAAGAAGCACAAGCTGGAATCAAGATTGCCAGGAGAAATATCAATAACCTCAGATATGCAGATGACACCACCCTTATAGCAGAAAGTGAAGAGGAACAAAAAAGTCTTTTGATAAAGGTGAAAGAGGAGGGTGAAAAAGTTGGCTTAAAGCTCAACATTCAGAAAACTAAGATGCTGGCATCTGGTCCTATCACTTCATGGCAAATAGATGGGGAAACAGTGGAAACAGTGTCAGACTTTATCTTTTGTGGCTCCAAAATCACTGCAGATGGCTGCTCATGATTGCAGCCATGAAATTAAAAGACGCTTACTCCTTGGAAGGAAAGTTATGACCAAGCTAGATAGCATATTGAAAAGCAGACACATTACTTTGCCAACAAAGGTCCGTCTAGTCAAGGCTATGGTTTTTCCAGTTGTCATGTATGGATGTGAGAGGTGAACTGTGAAGAAATTTGAGTGCTGAAGAATTGATGTTTTTGAACTGTGGTGTTGAAGAAGACTCTTGAGAGTCCCTTGGACTGCAAGGAGATCCAACCAATCCCTTCTAAAGGAGATCAGTCCTGGGTGTTCTTTGGAAGGAATGATGCTAAAGCTGAAACTCCAGTACTTTGGCCACCTCATGCAAAGAGTTGACTCATTGGAAAAGACTCTGATGCTGGGAGTGATTGGGGGCAGGAGGAGAAGGGGACGACAGAGGATGAGATGGTTGGATGGCATCACTGACTCGATGGACACGGGTCTGAGTGAACTCCAGGACTTGGTGATGGACAGGGAGGCCTGGCGTGCTGGGATTCATGGGGTCGCAAAGAGTCGGACACGACTGAGCGACTGAACTGAACTGAGTTCAATGTTTGTAACTAAGTTCCTTGACTGAGTAAGCCCTCTTCAGTCTTAGTACTAAAGCTTTTAATGTAACTGTTTCTCCTTAATTTAGAATTACTTGCCAATTGTCCCTGAAAGTGGTTGTAAATCAAATCTGATGGGCTGCTATGTCCAAGATAGATCAACCCAAAAGTTGTAAAATGTTTTCTTCCTAATATTCCATCACATATAATGTAATATAAATAATTCCAAAGTGACCAATTAAGGGCTTTACATTTTTTCTAAATAATGCTTTTTATTAAGCATTATTTATTTAGCATTATTATTGTGGGAAGACACAGGGCACAGGCACTCCCTGGAGGAGCAGGAGGCAAAGGCAGGACCCACCTTTCACCTTCCTCCTGTGTCCTGCTGCAGAGCTCCCTGGCTCTGGGACAGAGGGACCAGTGTGCACCGACAGACAGGGTGAGAAATGACCCCCACAGAGCCAGCACAGCTGGACACCAAGTGAGTAAGGGGACGAGCTGGAAAGGCTGATGGGGGCAGATGGCAAAGAAGCCTGTTCTCTGTTTGAGGACCTGGAGCTGCTTCCTGAACATGGGGTGGAGTGGCAGTGGCCTGTGAAGGGCTGGAGCAGGAGGGTGAGCCGTGTAGACAGGAGGGTAAGCTGTGTAGACAGGAGGGTGTGCTGTATAGATAGCAGTGTGGCAGTCTGATCAGGACAGACCTGAAAAGCTGATGACCAGGAGGTGAGGGTCTGGTGAGGTGGTGCTGAAACACGTCGGGATCCATAGCATGGTGAGACAGCATCAGTTCGCCTAAGGCCTCTCACCTTCTTTAGGTGACAGAACCCACTTAATATTCAAGCATAAAGCAGTAAAACTTTAACAACCTGGGATATAGCCTCATGACTGAAGGAAACTCTTAATGTCAAGTAGAAGTGCGATTCATTCATATTTTTTTTTTCGATTCATTCATTTTTAATAAAAGCCTCCAGCTTCCACTACTGCTTCTATTCAGCACTTACTTATAAGCACAACACACTTATCCTGTGTTGAAACTTTCTAAAGCTTGACTCTGCTGACCTTTCCCCAGGCATCTGTCTTAACAAGCTCCATGTAGAGACAGGTTCCTTAGAGGCAGGAATGAGAGCTGGGCGTCCTATCTCCCTTATTCTGCCCAGTGTGGTCCTTCCCCTCTCCTGGCTCACTGTCCTCCTTATAAACTGAGAGGTTTTGTGCAGGGACATCTGTAAGGGCATCTAACTCAGTGCACACAGCAGGGTGTTAAGTGTAGCTGGAAGGCCCATTGTCTTTATAGGGTGAACAGCAAGGGAACTAACTCTGGGGGGAGATGTGGCGGCTGTTTCAGCAACAGCAAGTTCATGAGGCTTTCAAGGAGGCCAATTTAGACTCCATCAAAGGCCTCAGTCAGTATATGTTAAGACATATTATACACAGAAAAGCATCGTAGTTGTTCTGTTTCAGGGATTCTATGGCCAAGCAAGAGCCACTGACACCAAATTCCAGAATCACAAATTGAGAGTCAGGATTTAAGAAAGATTCTAGATAACTAGATTCATGTTCAAGTTAACCCTATATTGTGGGTCTAAGTATTAATTCCACAAGCATCCATGAAGCAACATTAAATGATTGAAGCCATACTCTGATATCAAGTATGGCTCTGATAAGTTATTCCTGAATTCTAGACTTTGCTAAGTATTTTCAGACCTAAAGAATAATAAGCATAAGATAACAAGGCCTTTCCATGGAAGCTCTATGTCAGTACTGAAAACACTGTACCTTCTAATGTGCCTTAAATGATGAGGGAATGATGGAGGAAAAGAACTGGCAGCCAAGTATCAGATTACAGACTTCCACTCTATGATTTAAAAATCGGATAGCATCCTTCTGATTCCTGGGGTGTGGATCTGTCCACAGCATCTGGATCCATCAACTGCAAGTCACAGGGTAGAATCTGCCATCTATCCCTGACTCCCTAAAGCATGGACTCCACTGCGCTCCACACACTGGAAGCACCTGCTGTATTTTTCTGTCCTGACCTCAACATGATGCAAGATTTCTCTACAATGGATCTTCTTTTGAGGAAATAAAGGGAGAGAAGGACAGCAGCACACAATGAGCTGAGTCTCCTGAATCACAAAGGCTTTCCTGAGCTTCCTTCCCTGATCCCTACAGGGCTCTTGGAAAGAAGAAACGATAGAAAACAGGAGCAAACTCACTGTTCGAACAAGTGCCTGCTGACTTCTACATCCACTGCGCTGAGCGGATCGTCCAGGAGGTAGATGTCTGCGTCCTGATATACGGCTCTAGAAAATGTAGAGAGATGTCAGGATAGAATACTTCACACTCCCTGAGTCTCATCTCTGAATCATGATGGTGTCCAACAATGTCATGTTCATTCCAGGAGCCCAGGGAAAGGGCCAAGAGCCTGCTTCACCCAGGCCCACCTGGTGAGCGGGGTCTGCGTTGCTCACGTCCACTAGGAGCCATGGAGGAGGAGGGGCGGATGGCAACTGAAACCCCATTTACCTGGCGAGGCTGATCCGGGCTTTCTGCCCTTCACTCAGCGGGGTTCCTCCATCTCCTATCACAGTTTGATCTCTTTCCTTCAAATTCTGCAAATTCTATAAGGAGATAGAAAAAGAAAAAGATTTAAAATGTGTTCTCCTAGCATCCTAACCTTTCAGCAGCTGTTCTCCCCACAAGTGTTTGATCAATGATAATGGGCTTATTTCATAGTGAATAACGATAACCTTGAACATTAAAACAACAAACCTCTCGGGGTTTTTTTTTAATCTTTTCTTCATTCTGTAGTTTTTCACAGCATTTATGCATTTGACCATTTTAACAGATATTTACTGAGGACTGACTACATGCTAGACATTGTTCTGGGCACAGTGAATTCAGCCACGAGGAAACAAAGTCCCTACAGTTTCTTTTCATGTTGAGTGCAAGAACTAAGGACGAAAAGGAAAAGGAAGTCGAATGGAAAGTGAAGGAGGGAAGTGAGTCCATACTGGGGTGTGAGGACTCTGCTCAGAGGGGTTGTGAGCAGATCTGGGGAGGGGGGCTCTAGCAGACCTGGAGAGGCTGCTCCTCACAGAGGGAGGGGCGGGTGCAGGGGCCACAGGGAGGTGCCCAAGGGGTTCAGGACAAGGAGGCAGGAGAGCAGAGCTGAGTAAGAATGAGGGGAGTGAGGGCAGAGCCAGAGCAGGAGGAGCCCTGGGGTCACTCCAGTAAAGGAGGAAGGGGAGGACTGACATGGTCTTGGGTTTTTTAAGGAATCACTCCTGTGCTTTGCAGAAAACAGGCAGTAAGTGGGGAAGGGGAAGTATGAATATAAGTAAAGAGGCTACTGGAAAAATCTAGGTGAGAGATGACTGTGGTCAGGACCAGAGAGGGAGCACTGAGGATGCAGAGATGGCGTCACACTCCAGACACATTTGGAAGGTGTCCGTGTTCCGACCACGCAGACTAGGAAAGCAGTCCATGTTTATAATGGTCACATCATGTACAGAAGAATCGCTGTGCAGCCCGGTCCTGCAGGGCCCCTTCCCACCAGACACTGCAGCATGGACACCCGAGGGTGGGGGAGGCCCCAGAACACTGCCCACATTACTGGTCCAATCAGCCCATGTAGCTACGACAAAGCATTGACCCCCAGGGAAAAAGCTGAATATCAGCCGCTGTCCCATCTCTTCCGTAGAGATGCTCAAATGTGGGGAGAAAGAAGGGCTGAGCTTCACCAGTAAGGCAAAGTCATGAAAGAAACACCTCACCCTGGCCTGGGTCTCTGGAGTCTGATCTGGGCATTAGGGGCTGGAAGTGATTACAGTAAAGAGGAAATGCCTGAGATCTGTTTACTCCACACCCCACCTTATACCTTCATCTATCACCTGCTCTATGATCCAGAGGGATGGTATGGGGAGGGAGGTGGGAGAGGGGCTCAGGATTAGGAACACGTGTACACCGTGGGGGATTCATGTTAATGTACGTCAAAACCAATATGATATTGTAAAGTAATTAGCCTCTAATTAAAATAAATAAATTAAAAAAATTCTTCCTTATACATTTCCTCAACTGAGAGGCAGCACAGCACCAAGGACAAGCATGGAGTCTAGAGTCATGCAGAAAGGGATCTGAACTTGAGCTGAGATGAGCTGTTTGATCCTCCAAGCCTTAGTTTTACCAACTACAAAATGAGGATGTTAATGCTGAAGACACTGATAAAGAATCAATAACTCATATACCGTCTTACATGTGTGCACACACAGGGGTGAAAGACAGAATAATGATTTGTATATGGACTCTGAATAAATGGGAGCTACTGTTCTCACTGTTCTATATGCACTTCCCTCTTCTTTTCTTATACAGTCTCAACACCATTTAATACAAATCTAGCTCATTCCTACTAACTTGACATTAGAAAAGAAGCCCATTAAAGGAGCAATTCTGTTTTAACAACATTATTGTAAAATGCTACTCACATGATACAATCTATGATGTTTGAGCTGTGCTTCAAGCAAAATTACTATTTTCTATTTCCTCAGGAAGGAGGTTTTGGAGTCTTAACTCCTCACCTCTGAAAGTCTGTCCTGGGCTCTTTCTCACAGTATAGAAGAATACTCGGATGTACAGACTGGACTCAACAGACTCAAGGGGAGCAACCCAGGAGAGTAACATACTGTTTAATCAGTATTTACATTGTTCTTCCTTTTTGCCAAATTACATTCCCCTCTCAAGTAAGTTCAATTTTCATCATTCATTCACTAATTTCATTTAAATCCCAAGCTAGAATTAAATGTTTAATTTTGTCATTTTCTGTGAAATGTAATGCCATTTCTGAAAACAATCTCTCCCCCAAAGAAAAGATGCAGTATTAAGAAGAAATGTTAAAGTATTCTATTTTCTTTAAATAAAAATACAAATGCAAGTCAAAACCAAGTGGAGAGGGAAACCTAGGGACTGAAAAGGCCTGAGGAGGCACGAGCCAAGGGTCAGGGGGGAGACCTCATGTGCAGGCTGCCTCCAGGGGCACTGAAGGAGATTCCTCAGTGAGATGACTAAGGACATGTAAACAGAGACTAGCAGGTCGATGACATTCAGGAATCTGGGTTATTTTTCAGGTGAAATAATGTGATTTTTTCCCAAAGGCTTTCCTATCTTTCAGAGAAAACTAATAATACATTTGCAGATGAACTAATCTGAGGTCTAGGATCTTTTCCAGAATAATCCGGGGTGGGGGTGGGGCTGGCAGAGTTGGAGATGCAGCCAGACTGGCCACCAGCTGTTCCTGGCTGAAGCTGGGGGGGTGGTACATGAGGGTTCATTACACCATGCTCTCTATTTTTTACAAAGTTTTGCAATTGTCCATTAAAAAAAGAAATTAAAAGTGAATGAGGAAATCCCCTGTTCACTGGTGGTCCAGTGGTTGGGACTCTGTGCTCTCACTTGCCAAGGGACCGAATTCAGTCTGTAGTCAAGGGACCGAGTTCAGTCTGTAGTCAAGGGACCGAGTTCAGTCTGTAGTCAGGAAACTAAGATTGTGGAAGGCGTGTGGCACAGCCCTCCATACCAAAAACAATGAATGAAATTTCACAAAATGAAACAACCACACAGCCCCCCATCAAAGTTATTCTGTGAGTGTTGTTATCACATCAGGATTAAAACAGCCAACATATGTGCCTGCATATTTACCCAGAAGACCAGCAAATATATTGAGCAACAATCAAAGACTTTTCAAATTAAAAAGAAATTTCAACTAACTTCAGAGTTTAAACCAACATTATCACTATTTGAAATTTGAGTATATGCAGCTCAAAAGTCATTATTCACCTTTTCCAAAGCACACGCCTTTATTACTTCTTTGTATCTGTCTTCTTCATATTTCTTCCCAAATAAAATGTTACTCCTCACAGTTCCTGGAAACACCCAGGGCTGCTGAGAAACATACGCAATCCTCCCGTGGACGTTGACATTTCCCTGGATCAAGGAAAGCTCCCCCAGCAAAGCGCTTAACAGTGATGACTGAAACAGATGGCAACACACAAATGAACAGGCAGCACTCAGGATGGAACATGCCCTGCAGCACAGCCGACCCCACCCTGGTGCTTGATACACAGTAGAACCCTTTCCTTCAGAACAGGATAAAGTACTGCTCTGGTGATTGTGATTAAAAAAAATAAAAATAAAAATAAAAATAATACCATTGGTCAAGGTAAACTAAAGGTTGATAAGGAATATGAATAGTATAACAATCTATGCTGCCTGAGTTTCCCCCAAATGAAGTGCTCTACTCAGCAAAGACTAATTAAGAATCTTTAACATCTTTTTCTAGTAGAGCAACCCCACAGGATGTGTATTTCATATATCTGATGTTTAATGCAGTTGTTCCTACATCCGGGATATCCTTTATTTGACAAATACTTGTTCTTAAAAAGCTATGTATAGGGAACTCCCTGGTGGCCCAGAGGCTGGGACTCTGAGCTCCCAGTGCAGGGGCTGGGGTTCAATCCCTGGTCAGGGAACTAGACCTTACATGCTGGAACTAAGATCTCATGCAGTCAAATAAACAAATATTTTATTTTTTTAAGTTATGTGTAAATAATATATCCAAAGATCGCAGCACTGTTTATAATAGCCAGGACATGGAAGCAACCTAGATGTCCATCAGCAGATGAATGGATAAGAAAGCTGTGGTACATATACACAATGGAGTATTACTCAGCCATTAAAAAGAATACATTTGAATCAGTTCTAATGAGGTGGATGAAACTGGAGCCTATTATACAGAGTGAAGTAAGCCAGAAGGAAAAACACCAATACAGTATACTAATGCATATATATGGAATTTAGAAAGATGGTAACGATAACCCTGTATACGAGACAGCAAAAGAGACACTGATGTATAGAACAGTCTTATGGACTCTGTGGGAGAGGGAGAGGGTGGGAAGATTTGGGAAAAAAAAAAAAAACATATAACTTCCAAGCTAATGGAGAGAGATGATAAAGTAATAGAAAATAATCCAAGAAGAAGGAAAGAAGCAAATAAATAACTAAATAAAACAAAGACACGCGAACAGATAGGATAAATAGTAAAAAGCAAGTAATACAGTAGCTTCAAATTTTACTTGGACAGGTAAAGTTGAACAACTAAAAAAAAAAAAACTGTTTATGTTAAACACCATTAAAAAAATTTTATGGAGGGAAGGGACATATGTATACCTATGGCTGATTCATGTTGACATTTGACAGAAAACAACAAAATTCTGTAAAGCAATTATCCTTCAGTTAAAAAATTTTAAAAATCTTAAAAAAAAAACAAAGATGATGAATTAAACTATGAAGTGAGTTGTGTCTGCAGAGCAAAAGTCCATGATAAAGGAAATCATCACCCTTTCATGTACATATCCCACATTTAAGTTTCTGTATGTTGTTGCACAAAACACATGAGACTAAGTCAATGTGCAAATTTCAAATTTTTTACAACACATAGGTGTGTTCTGTCTGTGTCTACACATCAGAGTGCTCATTGCCCTGGGTTGAAATAACCTGCCTGTGTATCTGTCTCATCCCAGAACCTTGCTGCTCTGGAGCAGAGGCGTCGAGCCCTGACTCATGTCTGTACCTTTATCTCCAGCACGTGGCTGCACATTCACTACATGTGCACTGATAGGACCAAGTCAGGTCACGTGGGGAAATGCTCAGAACTTCCTGGAAGAACCTGCACCACCTCCAGACTTCCTGGAGGGGCCACTGTGACAAAAAGAAATCCCCATTGTCTCCATCCATTCTGAACAGCTGTCACATCAATAATTTCCTTCACTGAGATGTTCAGTGCTTTACAAGTGGTTCCCAACTGGGCAATGTGAAGCACCAAGAAGGAAAACACTGTGTGCATTTATTCAGATTTATTTGCCACAAAACCTTTTCACAAAATGAATGCTCCACAGAATACACCTAGAGAAACACTGTTCTAGACACACTGAATTCAAACTGAGTCACACTCAGCTCTGGGCTCCACTCTGAGAATATAACCGGGGCTGTTATCAAGCTGTCAAAACCCATCAGAACGTACCTTTCCTGCGCCTACAGGTCCGACCACAGCTAACAGTTCACCGGGTCTGACAGTAAAGGAAAGGCCTTTTAGGGCTGGGGTTCCTGATTCCTGCAAATGAAAGTTACAAAAATGTACCCATTTCAATAAAGTAACACAAATTACTTCAAATAGTGGGGAAAATACCATAAGAGTCACGGAAATGCTAACATAGCCCACATTTTTCTCATTTGAAGACATTGTGTTCTAGTTCCAGTTTTTTAAGGAATCTCCACACTGTTCTCCATAGTGGCTGTACTAGTTTGCATTCCCACCAACAGTGTAAGAGGGTTCCCTTTTCTCCACACCCTCTCCAGCATTTATTGCTTGTAGACTTTTGGATCACAGCCAATCTGACTGGCGTGAAATGGTACCTCATAGTGGTTTTGATTTGCATTTCTCTGATAATGAATGATGTTGAGCATCTTTTCATGTGTTTGTTATCCATCTGTATGTCTTCTTTGGAGAAATGTCTATTTAGTTATTTGGCCCATTTTTTGACTGGGTCATTTATTTTTCTGGAGTTGAGCTGTAGGAGTTGCTTGTATATTTTTGAGATTAGTTGTCAGTTGCTTCATTTGCTATTATTTTCTCCCATTCTGAAGTCTGTCTTTTCACCTTTCTTATAGTTTCCTTTGTTGTGCAGAAGCTTTTAAGTTTAATTATGTCCCATTTGTTTATTTTTGTTTTATTTCCAATATTCTGGGAGGTGGGTCATAGAGGATCCTGCTGTGATGTATGTCGGAGAGTATTTTGCCTATGTTCTCCTCTAGGAGTTTTATAGTTTCTGGTCTTATATTTAGATCTTTAATCCATGACCCAGCAATCCCAATGCTGGGCATACATAGCAAGGAAACCAGAATTGAAAGAGACACGTGTACCCCAATGTTCATCGCAGCACTGTTGATAATAGCCAGGACATGGAAGCAACATAGATGTCCATAAGCAGATGAATGGATAAGAAAGCTGTGGTACATATACACAATGGAGTATTACTCAGCCATTAAAAAGAATACATCTGAATCAGTTCTAATGAGGTGGATAAACCTGGAGCCTATTATACAGAGTGAAGTAAGCCAGAAAGAAAAACACCAATACAGTATACTAAAGCATATATGTGGAATTTAGAAAGATGGTAACAATAACCCTGTATATGAGACAGCAAAAGAGACACTAATGTATAGAACAGTCTTTTGGACTCTGTGGAAGAGGGAGAGGGTGGGATGATTTGGGATAATGGCATTGAAACATGTATAATATTATATATGAAATGAGTCGCCAGTCCAGGTTCGATGCACGATACTAGATGCTTGGGGCTGGTGCACTGGGACGACCCAGAGGGATGGTACGGGGAGGGAGGAGGGAGGAGGGTTCAGGATGGGGAACACGTGTATATCTGTGGCAGATTCATGTTGGTTACCTTCTCTGTGATATATGGCAAAACCAATGCAATATTGTAAAGTTAAAAAATTAAATTAAATTAAATTAAAAAAAAAAGACATTGTGTTTTACAGGTCTTTTCATCCAGTCCTATCTTTTTGGGAGTTGAAACAGCTTTAGTTGCCTTAGGAAGGCTTCTTATACCAAATTTCAATATGGACTCCAGTGTAGACACCCACAGAATTTAAGGAGTTGAAATGACAAGGAACCTGCTTGAAATGCAAACTGAAGGATGTACATAAGCTTATTAAAATAATGTACTTACTAGAGTATTCAGTGTGGGAGGTTTTTACTACTTACCCTTTCATAGCCACTCTAGTATCCTTGCCTGGAAATTCCATGGACAGAGGAGCCTGGTAGGCTACAGTCCATGGGTTTACAAAGAGTCTGACACAGCGACTGAAGACACACGCAATAATCTTTGGTTTTAACTATCTCATTAATTTCCACAAGGTGGCAGCAGAAGAACATAGCGTGCCTGGTCCTATACTAATAAACAGTGTAATTTGAAATCCCCATTAATATCTCCATTTTCATTTGATAAAGAAAAAAATCTCAGTAACACTCAGCAAGAAGAGGACACTTTACATAATAAAATCACTCTTGGTAAATTAACTCTTGTAAATAATGGTCTAATTTCACGAGAGCTCTAATTTAACACCAATAACACCAAAATAAATGGGGAATAAGGAAAATCATGATGTTGGGAGTCAGAGGAATAAAGCCTCAGTTTTATACATGTTATATGCATTGCCTGTCCTGGATAAACAGGGAAAATAAAGTACCTATACCTATACTGTAAGGAAAACAAAAACATTTCATGAGGAAGAAGGACAAAGTACTCATCATGCCAATCACAGGGCGTATTCCTGGGAGACTTGAGGGTATGTGTACTTCTTTACATATTCTAAGTGTTAAGAAAATTGTCAGTAACTGTTATGTTTAAAAATACATACACAGTGGTTACATGTAATTAAGTAAAATGCCCCAAAGACTAAAAGCATAGAGTCTGTATAAAAAAGTCTAGATAATCTTCAAAATGAAAGATTTCTCTGTAAACAGCTGAACTGATAATAAGGCAATCATTTACTAAAAAAAATAATTAACTTTCATCACCAAAAAAAAGTTTCAGGTTTAGAAAAAATAGAAATCATCCCAAGCATTTTTTCTGACCACAATGCAGTAAGATTAGATCTCAATTACAGGAGAAAAAACTATTAAAAATTCCAACATATGGAGGCTGAACAACACGCTGCTGAATAACCAACAAATCACAGAAGAAATCAAAAAAGAAATCAAAATTTGCATAGAAACGAATGAAAATGAAAACACAACAACCCAAAACCTGTGGGACACGGTAAAAGCAGTCCTAAGGGGAAAGTTCATAGCAATACAGGTACACCTCAAGAAACAAGAAAAAAAGTCAAATAAATAACCTAACTCTACACCTAAAGCAACTAGAAAAGGAAGAAATGAAGAACCCCAGGGTTAGTAGAAGGAAAGAAATCTTAAAAATTAGAGCAGAAATAAATGCAAAAGAAACAAAAGAGACCATAGCAAAAATCAACAAAACCAAAAGCTGGTTCTTTGAAAGGATAAATAAAATTGACAAACCATTAGCCAGACTCATCAAGAAACAAAGGGAGAAAAATCAAATCAACAAAATTAGAAACGAAAATGGAGAGATCACAACAGACAACACAGAAATACAAAGGATCATAAGAGACTACTATCAACAATTATATGCCAATAAAATGGACAACGTGGAAGAAATGGACAAATTCTTAGAAAAGTGCAACTTTCTAAAACTCGACCAGGAAGAAATAGAAAATCTTAACAGACCCATCACAAGCACGGAAATTGAAACTGTAATCAAAAATCTTCCAGCAAACAAAAGCCCCGGTCCAGACGGCTTCACAGTTGAATTCTACCAAAAATTTAGAGAAGAGCTGACACCTATCCTGCTCAAACTCTTCCAAAAAATTGCAGAGGAAGGTAAACTTCCAAACTCATTCTATGAGGCCACCATCACCCTAATACCAAAACCTGACAAAGATGCCACAAAAAAAAGAAAACTACAGGCCAATATCACTGATGAACATACATGCAAAAATCCTTAACAAAATTCTAGCAATCAGAATCCAACAACACATTAAAAAGATCATACACCATGATCAAGTGGGCTTTATCCCAGGGATGCAAGGATTCTTCAATATCTGCAAATCAATCAATGTAATACACCACATTAACAAATTGAAAAATAAAAACCATATGATTATCTCAGTAGATGCAGAGAAAGCCTTTGACAAAATTCAACATCCATTTATGATAAAAACTCTCCAGAAAGCAGGAATAGAAGGAACATACCTCAACATAATAAAAGCTATATATGACAAACCCACAGCAAACATTATCCTCAATGGTGAAAAATTGAAAGCATTTCCTCTAAAGTCAGGAACAAGACAAGGGTGCCCACTTTCACCATTACTATTCAACATAGTTTTGGAAGTTTTGGCCACAGCAATCAGAGCAGAAAAAGAAATAAAAGGAATCCAAATTGGAAAAGAAGAAGTAAAACTCTCACTATTTGCAGATGACATGATCCTCTACATAGAAAACCCTAAAGATTCCACCAGAAAATTACTAGAAATAATCAATGACTATAGTAAAGTTGCAGGATATAAAATCAACACCCAGAAATCCCTTGCATTCCTATACACTAATAATGAGAAAACAGAAAGAGAAATTAAGGAAACAATTCCATTCACCATTGCAACAGAAAGAATAAAATACTTAGGAATATATCTACCTAAAGAAACTAAAGACCTATATATAGAAAACTATAAAACACTGGTGAAAGAAATCAAAGAGGACACTAATAGATGGAGAAATATACCATGTTCATGGATTGGAAGAATCAATATATTGAAAATGAGTATACTACCCAAAGCAATTTATAGATTCAACGCAATCCCTATCAAGCTACCAACAGTATTCTTCACAGAGCTAGAACAAATAATTTCACAATTTGTATGGAAATACAAAAAGCCTCGAATAGCCAAAGCGATCTTGAGAAAGAAGAATGGAACTGGAGCAATCAACCTACCTGACTTCAGGCTCTACTACAAAGCCACAGTTATCAAGACAGTATGGTACTGGCACAAAGACAGAAATATAGATCAATGGAATAAAATAGAAAGCCCAGAGATAAATCCATGCACATATGGACACCTTATCTTTGACAAAGGAGGCAAGAATATACAATGGATTAAAGACAATCTCTTTAACAAGTGGTGCTGGGAAATCTGGTCAACCACTTGTAAAAGAATGAAACTAGACCACTTTCTAACACCATACACAAAAATAAATTCAAAATGGATTAAAGATCTAAACGTAAGACCAGAAACTATAAAACTCCTAGAGGAGAACATAGGCAAAACACTCTCTGACATACATCACAGCAGGATCCTCTATGACCCACCTCCCAGAATATTGGAAACAAAAGCAAAAATAAACAAATGGGACCTAATTAACCTTAAAAGCTTCTGCACATCAAAGGAAACTATTAGCAAGGTGAAAAGACAGCCTTCAGAATGGGAGAAAATAATAGCAAATGAAGCAACTGACAAACAACTAATCTCAAAAATATACAAGCAACTCCTACAGCTCAACTCCAGAAAAATAAATGACCCAATCAAAAAATGGGCCAAAGAACTAAATAGACATTTCTCCAAAGAAGACATACAGATGGCTAACAAACACATGAAAAGATGCTCAACATCACTCATTCTCAGAGAAATGCAAATCAAAACCACTATGAGGTACCATTTCACACCAGTCAGAATGGCTGCGATCCAAAAGTCTACAAATAATAAATGCTGGAGCGGGTGTGGAGAAAAGGGAACCCTCTTACACTGTTGGTGGGAATGCAAACTAGTACAGCCACTATGGAGAACAGTGTGGAGATTCCTTAAAAAACTGGAAATAGAACTGCCTTATGATCCAGCAATCCCACTGCTGGGCATACACACTGAGGAAACCAGAAGGGAAAGAGACACGTGTACCCCAATGTTCATCGCAGCACTGTTTATAATAGCCAAGACATGGAAGCAACCTAGATGTCCATCAGCAGATGAATGGATAAGAAAGCTTTGGTACATATACACAATGGAGTATTACTCAGCCATTAAAAAGAATACATTTGAATCAGTTCTAATGAGATGGATGAAACTGGAGCCTATTATACAGAGTGAAGTAAGCCAGAAGGAAAAACATAAATACAGTATACTAACGCATATATATGGACTTTAGAAAGATGGTAACAATAACCAGGTGTACGAGACAGCAAAGGAGACACTGATGTATAGAACAGTCTTATGGACTCTGTGGGAGAGGGATAGGGTGGGAAGATTTGGGAGAGTGACATTGAAACATGTAGAATATCATGTAAGAAACGAGTTGCCAGTCCAGGTTCGATGTGCGATACTGGATGCTTGGGGCTGGTGCACTGGGACGACCCAGAGGGATGGTATGGGGAGGGAGGAGGGAGGAGGGTTCAGGATGGGGAACACATGTATGCCTGTGGCGGATTCATTTTGATATTTAGCAAAACTAATACAATTATGTAAAGTTTAAAAATAAAATAAAATTAAAAAAAAAATCAGTAAGAAGCTAGATTTTAATATACAAGAAGCATTTGTTTAAACTTCACGCCTTTCTTCGCGTTGACACTTAGGGTCCTATTTTACTACTTTTCACTCAGGTGTGACAACAAAACAATGAACCACATACAATCATCATCCCTGTCCCCTCCCCTCATAGTTTGTCAGGACAGGACATTGAGTTCCCTCCCTGTTCAGGCTTCGGGCAGGCACTACTCTGCCATGACCAGAAGGGGGCAGCACTTGACAGCTCAGAGGCACTGGGTCCCCTCCCATTATGGTTACCCAGGATCAGGGGACACTGACTCAACAAGGATCATCAGCTGAGCCCTAACTCTGTGCAGACACAGTTGGAAACCCCTGTTCCATGAAATCTGGAGGCTCACACAGGACCATTTATTTTAGAGCTTAAAAACAGACCAAGTCCCACCATTTCATGAATGAGAACTGGGTCCCTGAGACCTCCCCCCACCTGCCCACCTGGCTGTCTAGGGGAGCAGGTTACAGAATCTCCTGCCTCCCAACCCAGCAGGGGCTTCATTCAGACTCAGCTTCTCTCAAAAACCCCAACGTCTGTGCCCCTCTCCCTCCTGAGGGCTCCCTATGACCTAACCCATGACCTAACCTACCCTCCTGTGGTGTGGGTTCAGTTTTCCTGACTCACCCACACTGACACAGGACAGTGTGCACAGAGGACCATGGAACCAGGTTGCAGGCGAGCATTTCAATTGTCAATAAAGGGGCTGCACTGGGGGTGCAATACTTGAGAGCAAATTCTTCTGTTTTCCCTGTTTGCCTGAACATTATAAATAAACCAAGTGTTGGAACATCGCCAGTTCTCCATGTCAGCTTCCATACAGTGAAAGCTTTGAACGGAATCACTGGAGCTCACGATGTCCACTTGCTGTCTCCTCCTGTCCCTGGCTGCCACCAAAGTAGCCAGAAGCTTCCAGAAGATTAGGATGGGGGAGCCCCCACTCTACCCCACAGACAAGATCCAGATCACAGCCTCACTCCGTGTGTACTAAGATGGTCTGTGAAGATCAGTATACAGAAAATGTACATGATTCCCCACAGGCTGTTGTTTCTAACAACTGGTTGTGTATTTGTTAGTTAACCCACATCATACCGCAGCATTTTGTATGCCCAACCCTGTAAATTCTAACATTACCAGTGTACATAATTTAAGTTCAAGATATGCTAATACTCTAAAGCTCTGTTGAAAATGAGAGAGAGAACAACCTGTAAGATGTCTTAGCTGATTTTATAATCTCCAGTAGTTTCAAACCTTATTCCTGATTTTGAGAAGTTTTATAACATACTTTCAGTGTATGAGTAAGTCACATTTTACACCATGTGTAAAACCTCAAAATTTTCTTATAAATCTATGTCACAGTTGTTTTATTAGCAGTCATGATCCTGAGGTGGAGGACTTGTTACCTTATCCCAAAAAGCAGTTAAATCTTGCACATCCACAATTGTTTCACCATCTGATGGCAGCAGCTGATGGTCATGCAGTGGTATCTCTTCGAGTAACAGAAAGTCCTGCAGAGAAAGGAAAAACAGACAGTTTAGTTTGCAGGATGAAAGCACAAACAAACATAACTGCTTTCCTGGAATTGATAACAAACTTCATATAGCCTACATATCATTTTTCCAACTGTACTTAAAGTGTTGGTTCACATCAGAACACACTAAATAATATATAGAATAAAATATACAGTGCATCAGATATACAGCAACATAGTGAATACAGGATACATAGAGTATTTTATATATATAGGTTTGTGCGTGTATATAATACACACATATTATATGTGTGTGTGTGTGTGTGTGTGTGTGTGTGTGTGTGTGTGTGTGTGTAGGGTGTGTGTGTGTATGTTTTTGTGTATATATAATATGAAGAGTTTCAGGCCATGAGGAAAGTTGTAAGTTTCTCAGTAAGTGGACTAGTTTCTCCTCAAGGAGAAAGTCTGGCTCCAAACTCCAGCACATTTAGAACCTGCAGCCAGAGGGAACTCTGAGATGATAAAAAATCTTAAAGTTACCTGTAGGGACTTACATAGTCCCCTGATCAGGCCTCTAGCACTCCATACTCTGGAGGCTCAAACATTTTTGGTTCCTTAAATGCATGAATGCCCTTCTCATGCACTAAAAGCCTTTATCACATCACCTTCCCCAGGAAAATGAGAAGCATCAGCCTCCCACCTCCCCCAGCCCTACACACGGAATTCTCCAGGTAATTTCCTCAGCCTTCCCAGGAAACACGACCTCCAAAATTACACCAGTGATTCTGCCAAAGCACTTCATGGCACCTCAGACTTTTCCTTCCAAGGACTAATGACAGACAAATGTGCCTCCACTATGAGTTTCACTATTTGATTCTATTTTAACCCCTCACTCAGAGAAGGCAATGGCAACCCACTCCAGTACTCTTGCCTGGAAAATCCCATGGACGGAGGGGCCTGGTGGGCTGCAGTCCATGGGGTCGCTAGGAGTCGGACACGACTGAGCGACTGAGCGATTTCACTTTTCACTTTCATGCATTGGAGAAGGAAATGGCAACCCACTCCAGTGTTCTTGCCTGGAGAATCCCAGGGACGGGGGAGCCTGGTGGGCTGCCGTCTATGGGGTCGCACAGAGTCGGACACAACTGAAGTGACTTAGCGGCAGCAGTAGCAGTAACCCCTCACTTGATAAAATATACATTCCAAGGAGGAAGGACTTCTCTGCATGTGCTTACCTGCCACTGAAGATACTCATCTAGCCTGCTCCAGACTTCAGGTAGGTAGTATTCCATTATTTTGTGAAGTGATGAAATAGGTGGATAAATTTCAAATTTACTCCCCCGCACCCCACCAAAAGTCTAGCATAAATTAAGACAGGGTTTTCCTCTCAAATTATTTTAATCTCAACAACATCCTGTCGTATTTTATATTTGCTAAAATACCTGATGACTTTGTGTGTTTCTGTCTACAACTAGGGCAATATTTCCCAGGTTTGGCTGATTTTCAGATGCATGGCACATTGACTAAAGACACAGATACTTTGGGCCCTAGCAAAAACCTAGTGAATCAGAAACACCAAGGTGTGATTTTTTTAAAAGGCATTCAAGGGATTCTGATGAGCTAGAGAAATAAAAATTTCTTAAGCATTGCAGAAATTATATGAGCTGAATAAGAGTCTAATATGTAAAAGAAAAAAAATAGTTCAACAATTATTTCTACTCACCTTGGAACAATGTGTCATACTAACACCAACCTTCTCACCATGCTTATTCTTGGCCATTGGTCCCGCCTTTACTGAAAACAACTATTGCCTAAAAGATCTCTAAATTCCTAGACCATCATCCCGCCAGAAAATGTATGAACATGAGAAAATCTAGGTTTCTTGCTCAAATCAATGATGTTTAATCAGAACACAAAGCATCCTGACAAAGCCCCAGGAAAATTTAAAGTTCTCAGTAGGTTATAATTTTAATGTTACCACACACATTTACATGGAAAGTAATTTTAAGCCTCAGACACTGTTCAGGTACATTTTGGTGGAAAATAAATAAAAAATCCTGCTCAAATATTTTTGAGCACCATACTCCGAAAAACTCTGCAGGTCCCCTTTCATGCATCTCCTTTAAGTGCGTCACATAATTGATTTGAGAATCAGAGTTACCACTGTCTCCACTACAACCATTCTTAATAGTTAGGCATCTGCAGGAGCCTAGACATGATGGAGCTGGAAGGTACTTCAGTTGCACATTTTCTGAGCATTGGCTATTTGTGAGGAGTACAAAGATGAACAAGGCACTGTAGCTGCCTTTTAGATAAGTCTGGAGTTCAGGGAAGGAAAGAAATCCACAAACACGTGGCTTAGTCAGCTCAAAGTTACATCCAGGAGCTCAAAGAAAGAGATGTAGGGCCACAGATGATGAAAGCCACACTTAATGAGAGATTCCACATGCCAGAATATACTAACAAGGCGATGCAAGAAACCAGGCTTTGGGCAGAATCCTAGTTCTGTCACTTACGAGAGATGAAAAGACGGGTGAACTATTTCATCTGTTATAGGACCTGTTTCCTTACCTGTAAAATGGGGACACTTATGCTTATCCCATTCAATTGCTATCAGGATTCTATTTCTGTTGTCATTTTATTACAGTAAATTAAAGGTACATCATTGGTAACAACAGAAACAACACTGTATAGGAGATAATCCAAAATATATTCATCTTTCTTACCTGAAATTTTATGTCTATTGATCAGTAACTCCCTATTTCCCCTTTAGCTTTGATTTTGATTCTATGAATTTGATTATTTTTGATACCTCTTACAAGCAGAATCATACAGCATGTGTCCTCACATGACTAGCTTATGTCACTCATCATGTCTTCAGGTTTCACCCATGTTGTTGCTATTGCTGAGTTTCCTTTTTTCCTAACACTGAATAACATTCTGCTTTATGTACACACTCACTTTATACTCATTCACCCACCAGTGAACATTCAGGTAGTTTCCACATCTTGGTTATTATGAGTAGCATTGCAATGAACATGGGAGTACAGATATATTTTGAAAAGATATCTCTTATTTCATTTTATTTGGGAAAATACCTAGAACTGGAATTGTTGGATCATATGGTAGTTCTTCAGAGAAAGCAGTGGAACCCCACTCCAGTACTCTTAACTGGAAAATCCATGGACAGAGGAACCTGGTAGGCTGCAGTCCATGGGGTCGAGAAGAGACGACTGAGTGACTTCATTTTCACTTTTTACTTTCATGCATTGGAGAAGGAAATGGCAACTCACTCCAGCGTTCTTGCCTGGAGAATCCCAGGGACGGGGAAGCCTGGTGGGCTGCCGTCTATGGAGTCGCACAGAGTTGGACATGACTGACGCGAATTAGCAGCAGCAGCATGGTAGTTCTTTGGGCTTCCCAGGTGGCTCTAGTGGTAAAGAACACGTCTGCCAATGAAGGAGACAAAAGAGAAGCAGGTTCCATAGGTCTTAATAATCTGGATAACTGCAATGGTGTGATCACTCACCTAGAGCCAAACATCCTATAGTGTGAAGTCAAGTTAGCCTTGGAAGCATTACTATGAACAAAGCTAGAGGAGGTGATGAGATTCCAACTGAGTCACTTCAAATCCTAAAAGATGATGCTGTTAAAGTGCTGCACTCAATATGCCATCAAATTTGGAAAACTCAGCAGTGGCCACAGGACTAGGAAAGGTCAGTTTTCATTCTGATCCCAAAGAAGTGAAAGTTGCTCAGTCAAGTCTGACTCTTTGCAACTCCATGGACTCTACAGTCCATGGAATTCTCTAGAATACTAGAGTGGGTAGCCTTTCCCTTCTTTAAGGGATCTTTCCAACCAAGGGATCAAACCCAGGTCTCCTGCATTGCAGGCGGATTCTTTACCAGCTGAGCCACCAGGGAAGCCCAATCCCAAAGAAAGGCAAGGTCAAAGAATGTTCAAACTATTGCATAATTGTGCTCATTCCACATGCTAGCAAAGTAATGTTCAAAATCCTTCAAGCTTCAGCAGTATGTGAACTGAGAAATTCCAGATGTACAAACTGGATTTAGAAAAGGTAGAGGAACCAGAGGTAAACTGCCAATATCCGTTGGATCATAGAAAGAGCAAGAGAATTCCAGAAAAACATCGACTTCTGCTTCACTGACTATTCTAAAGCCTTTGACTGTGTGGATCACAACAAACTGTGAAAAATTCTTAAAGAAATAGGACCAGACCACCTTACCTGCCTCCTAAGAAACCTATAAGCAGGTCAAGAAGCAACAGTTAAAACCAGACATGGAACAACGAACTGGTTCAAAATTTGGAAAGGAGTGCATCAAGGCTGTATACTGTCACCTTGCTTATTTAAATTATATGCAGAGCACATTATGTGAAATGCTGGGCTGGATGAAGAATAACCTGGAATCAAGATTGCCAGGAGAAATATCAATAACCTCAGATATGCAGATGACATCACCCTAATAACGGAAAGTGAAGAGAAACTAAAGAGCTTCTGGATGAAAGTGAAAGAGGAGAGTGAAAAAGTTGGCTTAAAACTCAACATTCATTGTCGGGGAGTGTTTAACTACATGCTGTTTCTCACAAATCCTCTGTTCCTTATCAGCTTCTGCCAGAGGCCAGTAAAACTGCATGCAGCTCTCAGGACAGAGGTCATTGTGTGAGACAGGCTTGGGTCTCCTTTAGTAAACATTCTCTTTACAACAAAACTGCTTAGTCTTGCCCCCCTTTTCCTTGAGATATGGGTTGTCTCTTGACCTTGTGACCATTATTATCCCTTGTTCCCTTGGTAACAGTTACTGTACATTTGGTTTTCTGATCTTTATCATTGTTGAAAGAAATTTCTTGTACTACAGCCTATTTATGCTCACAGAAAAATCATTAAGGCACCTTTGCTCCATAAGAGTTTGGGTCCCCGTGTCTGTCTTTCTTTCTTTCTTTTCTCTCTCTGTCTCTCTC
This sequence comes from Bos indicus, assembly GCF_029378745.1. Lineage (NCBI taxonomy): Eukaryota > Metazoa > Chordata > Mammalia > Artiodactyla > Bovidae > Bos > Bos indicus. The sequence continues at coordinate 73,067,204 of NC_091771.1, forward strand.
TCTCCTTCCCTTTGGCTCTCTCTTTCACTTTCTTATCATTGATCTGGACCGCCAGGTCCTGGTCCATTAAAGGACCCCAACAATTCAGGAAACTAAGATCATGTCATTCAGTCCCATCACTTCATGGCAAATAGATGGGGAAACATGCAAACAGTGAGAGGCTTTACTTTTGGGGCTCCAAAATCACTGCAGATATGAAATTAAAAGACGCTTGCTTCTTGGAAGAAAAGTTATGACCAACCTAAACAGCTTATTAAAAAGCAGAGGCATCACTTTGCTGACAAAGGTTCATATAGTCAAAGCTATGGTTTTTCCAGTAGTCATGTACAGATGAGGGTTGGACCATGAAGAAGGCTGAGCACCAAAGAACTGATGCTTTTGAACTGTGGTGCTGGAGAAGACTCTTGATAGTCCCTTGGACAGCAAAGAGATCAAACCAGTCAATCCTAAAGGAAATCTACCCTTTGAATTGAATGAATATTCAATATTCATGAATATTCAGCATTCATTCAATTTCATGAATATTCAATATTCATTCAATTTCGTGAATATTCAATGTTCATTGGAAGGATTGATGCTGAAGCTAAAGCTCCAATACTTTAGCCACCTGATACAAAGAGCTGACTCACTGGAAAAGACCCTGATGCTGGGAAAGATTGAGGGCAGGAGGAGAAGGGGGCAACAGAGGATGAGATGGTTGGATGGCATCATCGACTCAGTGGACATGAATTTGAGCCTATTTTGGGAGTATGATAAACTCAGGCGACCAGAACTGAACCCACATGATTGATATGTTTTATGGGTAATAGTTTTTTATAGTAGAGAAAACTAATGACAAAAAAATCGGCTTTGATGACAAGACCCAAAAATAAAATATAATCACACCCAGAGTGATCTAACTTCACTAAAGAGCTATTACCAGCCCATCCATCACTGTAAGAAAGTAAGAACAAAACAAATTAGATTTTTTGTAAAGCCCAGACACTCAAACTCATGCCCGGCCAGGTCACAGTGCCAATTTATTCTCATTTTAGACCTACTCATACAGACATGAATAATTGAGCACCTACTGTGTGCCAAGCCTTTGTCTTGATGATGTAAATTATTTGCCCTTGGAAATTTACAGACTCTTAGGAAAAGGAGACAGTGGGTATGATAAGAATCACAAGTTAGAAAGAAGAGGGAAGCTTGAGATGGATTAAGCAGAAAGGGAAAAGAGAACAGGAATGAAAAGGCAGATCCAAAAGGCAAGCTCAGCAATCAAGAAGAAGAGCATCTATGGAAGAAATAACACATTTTTAAACACAGAGAACTGAGTGAATCTGTGGCTACTCTTCTTGCCCAGGGAACAAGGACCTCTCAGCAATCTCCTCCCCTCCTGGCTCAGAAAGGAATCCTGTTCACACCCGGAATGTACAGTCACTACCTTGTCATTCCAGTCAGTGTAGGAGATGGAATCTGTTTGCTGCTCCTGCTTTTAGATATTTTAATCACCCTGCAGTCATCACTACACATCAAGAGCCTGTGCCTCTGCTACTGCTGCCCATAAACCAGCAGGGATCTTATGATATTTGTTATGCACTCTATATAAGAAGTCAGAGAAGGCAATGGCAACCCACTCCAATACTCTTGCCTAGAAAATCCCATGGACAGAGGAGCCTGGTAGGCTGCAGTCTGTGGGGTCGCTAAGAGTCGGACATGACTGAGCGACTTCACTTTCACTTTCCTGCATTGGAGAAGGAAATGGCAACCCACTCCAGTGTTCTTGCCTGGAGAATCCCAGGGACAGGGGAGCCTTTCGTGGGCTGCCGTCTATGGGGTGGCACAGAGTTGGACACAACTGAAGTGACTTAGCAGCAGCTTAGCAGCTATATAGGAAGAGAGGGGAGTATGTATGACATTTTGGAAAGACTGTCAGCTTTGGCAATGAGACTTAAATGTCACCAAACTGGCACACAGTGACACCAAATAAGACATTGTTCATAAAGTTCACCTACAACTAAAAAAAATTGCTTTTCATCAAACCTTGATTCTGTTGATGCTGACAACGGCCTCTGACACCTTCTCGATAGCCATGGGGAAGTAGAGGGTGCCTGTAAACCTCACAGTCTCGAACAGCATCACCACCAGAAACACTTGGCTGACTGTGATCCGGTTGTTAAGGACCACGGCAATGATGAAGGTGATAAAAATCATGATTTTGCTGGCAGCAAAAAAAATTGCCAAATTCATTCCTCTAAGGTAGGAACTTTTCAGAATCTTGGAAATTTCATCCCTGGAAAAGAGTAGGAAACAGGTTTTAAAAGGAACACCAACATCAACCCATGAATTCAGTGCCCTGTGTGAGTGGCCCTTTTCTAGGCAGTGGACACAGATTAAGATAAACCATCCCTCACATCACAGAGACACTACACAGTGCACACCTGGGGGTCTGCCCTGACACCAGGACCACACACTGCATTGCCACTTCACTCTTCCAACTAAAAGCGTCCTTCATGTCACACTTTTAAATATTTTGAGTCAATCAGATTGGATTTGAATATTCAGTCAACAAGCATTTGAAATCACAAGTCGTGTGCCAGGTACCTTGAGAATGTCTAAGACAAAGCCCATCCCTGCAGGAGCTCATGAACTTGTTGGGGGACAGAATAAGCAACCCCCAAACTGTGAGACACCAAGACATTAGACAGGCAGCCAACACAGCCCCCGTGGGAGTACAGAGCAGAGGCGTGTACCCCAGAGCAGTGGAGTCAGGGCAAGTCACAGACACATGGAACCTGAGACGACATGCAGTTAGTCAGGGCTGGCGGAGGCCAGAGAAGAGGGAGGATGAGATTGTTTCCCCAGCAGAGGGAGGGGCACCCACAAAGGTGCAAAGTGAGAGGTGACAGGGAGCACCCAGAGAATTCTAAGCACCCTGGGCTCGAGTATAAACAGTCATCAGATATTTAACTGAAAGATGAAAGAAATTCTACAAATATAAAGCAGAGCAAAACCCCAGCATTTTCAAGGAATACTACTCAACAATAAAAGGAACCAGATACTTATACATGAGACAACTTGGATGAGTCTCTAGGGAATTCTTCTTAGTGAATAAGGTCAATCAAAAATGGTAACATACTGTATGGTATTATTTAGATAACATTCTTTAAAAATGAAAAAATTATAGAAATAGAGACCAGACTAGAGATTGACACGGTTAAGGATGTGGTAGGGACAGAAGGGAAGTAGGTGTGCTATAGAAGGGCAACATGTTTAATCCTGGTCCTGATGAAAACATTTTGTATCTTCCCTGTATAGTTGTCAACATCCTGTTGCAATATTGCACTACAGTGTTTCCAGAAATTACCACTGAGGGAAACTGAGCAGTGGATTCATGGGAGGTCCCTGTACTATAAGCAACTGCATGTGAATCTATGTTTATCTAAAAATAAAAACAATTACAATTAAAAAAAAAACTGATATTTCCATGGCTGTTTGGAATGAAAAATACTAATTCGTAAAGTTGGGCCTGACACAGTTATACCCAGCCTTTATAATCTCCCCTTTGTACTACATTAACATAAATTACAGCTTTAGTTTAAATATCATTTCAAATACTAAAATTTTATAATTATTGCTTATTTGGGATTTGCACTATTAAGAAATATTATGAATTTTATTTCTGTATAAGAAGCATATATATGTGTGTGTGTGTGTATATATATATATATATATATATATATTTTTTTTTTTTTTTTTCCTTTAAGAACATAGTAAATGAGAAAATTCCCTGGTGGTTAGGACTCTGCACTTTCATTGCCTAGGGCCTTGAGTTCAATCCCTGGAACTAAGATTCCACAAGCCATCTGGTGTAGCTATATATACATATATATATATATATACACATATATATATATATGGTAAATGGGAGAGCAGATTAAAATTATGTTCCCACTATTCTACTTAACCCCACTGCCACATATGGGAGTGGGGTATAATTAAGTTTACATTAATGTGAAAACTTGGTAAGACTCCTAAATTCATTCAGTAAAAACAGGAAATAAAAAGTACAAAATGTGACTTGATATATATAAAAACTTACCTTCTCAATGTGGTAATAAGCTCTACAAATGACTTTTCCCAAGCATACATTTTTATTGTTCTGATGCCAGTTATGACTTCACTCATGGTCTTGATCCTGTCGTCTGTGAGAGCTGCGGTCTTACTCCTGAGGGGACAGACATGAGAGATGAGCCTTAGTGACCACAGCCCAGCTTTCCATAGCAGCAGCAGGGGGCACAAGCAGAGAACAGGGATCAAATGATTCCCTATAGCTCTTTTGAGCTGAAAACACAGACCAATGTACAAATGGAGAAATGAAAAAAAAAAAAAAAAAAAGATTTCAATTAGAAATTAAAACCTTCAGCCAAATTCAACATATACTTGGAAAACTTGTAGTAATGTATAATAAAGTCCTGAAATGAAACAGATACAGACTGTCTGCTCAAGTAGGTCACAGCTGGGCAGAGAAGGCAGAAAAGACCTTGACTCTAACAGGAAGACAGTGTCTGTGCTGTAATAAAATAGGATTAAAGTGCTAGGGGCAGATAAGATGGAACTGTTAATTCCACTGGGAAAGGAGAGCAAGAAAAGCTTCAGGGACCCGGTAGCATTAGAACAGGCTTCAAAGGATAAGGAACATCTCTCCACAGCAAAGAGAGCAAAGGAAATTCCAAGCATAGAAAAATACACATACAGACACCAACAAACAACCCTCAATATACTTCAAACAACATAACATCTCCATCACCTGGCTACCTAAACAATGACCCATCTCCACCTCTCTGTGACCTGCTTCAGGTGTAACTCATTATCGTTTGGCTCTTCATCACCAGCCACTTATCTATTACATATACCGCTGGGACTATGGGGCTTTATAAGGACATAATTAAGATTGATCTTGCCCTTGGGACACTGATAATTAAAAACACTGAATTATAAACAAGAAAAAAATATACATACCTGAAAATGGCTCTAACACAAACATAACAAAAATAATGTAGCTAGAAAAGGGCCTGTATATTATATAAAAGTATTAGTACTTTTAATAATGTTTAAATAACTTTAACATCAGTGAATTCTGCTTAAAGACACTATTTATTTGGTTACAATGTTGGGAAAAGTCAGCAAATGTTGTCACTTTTCCCCTTAAAGGTCAGCCTTCAGCTTGAGGCTGGAGCTTCCACTGGCTAAGTCTGAAGCATCTACAACACATGCAACAAAGAGACAAACGAAGGCACTTCTTGTTTTTGAACAAAAGCATCAAGCAGACTGCAGATGCTACCAATTAAATACACATCACCAATTTTTGAAATCAGTGTTTCTCTTACCGGAGTGATGAAAATAATTTCCCAAAGCAGCTTTGCAAAACCAGAAGAATGATGAGAATTGCCATCCCAGCAAGACATGATATTCCTATTTCCATATAGAGCAGGGCGGTCACTGCAATAGCCTGTAGCGGCCCCACCCACAGGTAGTGCAAGAACGTTGTTACCTTAAAAGAGAAGGACAAAGCCTTCTTAAGATGGTATGAAAACAAAACCAGTAAGGACCCATTATAGAAAAAATATGCTTGGAAACAATAAACAGGAACCTAAACGGGAATGATCTCAGTGGGTTTTAAACCTGCTGAAGCAGAAACTCAAGCATCTACCCCAGATGATGCTGTTCTGGGGCAGCACAGGGCTGGCTTCAGGGACATCCAGGGAGAACCAGAGCAGCAGCACTGAAGGAAAATGTTGATTTTGTCTACACCACATATGAGCTCAGGGCTTCCCCAAACTCTCTGTCCCAAAATTCAGCCCCCATCTCTCCCTAGCATCCTAGGAAAGCCTATTTTATGGTACCTACCACATTCTCCAGTAACTACTTGTGTATTTACCTTCCTGACAGCCTGTGGCTTCTCCAGGAAAGAAATAGTATTCATCCCTGAAAGTGGGTAGGGGGATCTTACTTCATGTTTGATGAATGAATAATTGAAAGAGAAGTGTCTAGTGCAATACAGATCTGAGCAACAGCTACAACACCGTGGGTTACATGATCTACTCATAAACTAAGTGGATAAAAAGAGTGTGGTGAGATAGCAGAGAAGAGGTTATGTCTGGCTGGGGACCACCCACTTGGCATTATTCCTCGCAGGCTTCCTATACAGAAGGCACTGAACAGGGTGTGGGGGAAAGAACAATCCCTGCTCACAGGCCTTCATCATCCAGAGGAGGAGGAAGACAGTTCAGGTGGCAACACCAACACCATGTGCCAAGAAGGTCCATGCCAGGAGGACCCCTCAGTTCAGTTCAGTTCAATCGCTCAGTCGTGTCCAACTCTTTGAGACCCCATGAATCGCAGCACGCCAGGCCTCCCTGTCCATCACCAACTCCCGCAGTTCACTCAGACTCATGTCCATCGAGTCAGTGATGCCATCCAACCATCTCATCCTCGGTAGTCCCCTTATCCTCCTGCCCCCAATCCCTCCCAGCATCAGAGTCTTTTCCAATGAGTCAACTCTTCACATGAGGTGGCCAAAGTACTGGAGTTTAAGCTTTAGCATCATTCCTTCCAAAGAAATCCCAGGGCTGATCTCCTTCAGAATGGACTGGTTGGATCTCCTTGCAGTCCAAGGGACTCTCAAGAGTCTTTTCCAACACCACAGTTCAAAGGCATCAATTCTTTGGTGCTCAGCTTTCTTCACAGTTCAACTCTCACATCCATACATGGCCACTGGAAAAACCATAGCCTTGACTAGACGGACCTTTGTTGGCAAAGTAATGTCTCTGCTTTTCAATATGATATCTAGGTTGTTCATAACTTTTCTTCCAAGGAGTAAGCGTCTTTTAATTTCATGGCTATAGTCACCATCTGCAGTGATTTTGGAGCCACAAAAGATAAAGTCTGACACTGTTTCCACTGTTTCCCCATCTATTTCCCATGAAGTGATGGGACCAGATACCATGATCTTCGTTTTCTGAATGTTGAGCTTTAAGCCAACTTTTTCACCTGCCTCTTTCACCTTCATCAAGAGGCTTTTTAGTTCCTCTTCACTTTCTGCCATAAGGGTGGTGTCATCTGCATATCTCAGGTTATTGATATTTCTCCTGGAAATCTTGATTCCAGCTGAGGACCCCTAGGGACATGAATTAAGCTGGGGAGCAAGACTGCTGCCTATTACTGAAGTATGCCATAGATTATCTCAGAAAAAAAATTATTGTCTAAGGACAACACAAATTATTACATCTCAGTTGCACACAGAGGAAATGAGAGTTGGATAAAATGAACCCTTGTTTTAGACACTCAACCAATCCTGGTCAACAGCAAACACAGGTATCCTGCATCAACCATAAGCTAAACCCAGTCAGAAGGACTGGAAGTGGAAGAAGATCCCTCAGGGGCAGCTTACCTGATCAAATCTTTTCACATCGTTGGACAGCAGGTTGACTATCTGACCTGTGGTGGTTTTCCTCAAGGCCAAGTTACTCAGGTGAAATGCCTGAAACGAGAAAAGATACTGAGCTGGATTCCTGTGGTAATAACAAGTCACTTTTCTGTTCAATTACTCAGTCATGTCCAACTCTTTGCGACTCCATGTACTGCAGCACACCAGGTCTCCCTGTCCTTCACCAACTCCTAGAGTTTACTCAAACTCATGTCCATTGAGTCGGTGAGGCCATCCAAACATCTCATCCTCTGTTGTCCCCTTTTCCTCCTGCCTTCAATCCTTCCCAGCATCAGGGGCTTTTCAAATGAATGTTCTTCACATCAGGTGGCCAGAATATTGGAGGTTCAGCTTCAGTATCAGTCCTTCCAATGAATGTTCAAGACCAATTTCCCTTGGGATGGACTGGCTGCATCTCCTTGCTGCCCAAGGGACTCTCAAGAGTCTTATCCAACACCACAGTTCAAAAACATCAGTTCTTCAGTGCTCAGCTTTCTTTATACTCCAACTCTCACATCCATACATGACTACTGGAAAATCCATAGCTTTGATTAGATGGACCTTTGTTGGCAAAGTAATGTCTCTGCTTTTTAATAAGCTGTCTAGGTTGGTCATAACTTTTCTTCCAAGCAGCAAGTGTCTTTTAATTTCATGGCCACAGTCACCATCTGCAGTGATTTTAGAGCCCCCCAAAATGAAGTCTTTCATGGTTTCCCCATCTATTTGCAATGAAGTGATGGGAGCAGATGACATGATCTTAGTTTTCTGAATGCTGAGTTTTATTTAAGCCAACTTTTTCACGCTCCTCTTTCAATTTCATCAACAGGCTCTTTAGTTCTTCTTTGCTTTTTGCCATAAGGGTGGTGTCACCTGCATGTCTCAGGTTATTGATATTTCTCACAGCAGTCTTGATTCCAGCTTATGCTTCATCCAGTCCAGCATTTCTCATGATGTACTCTGCATATAAGGTAAATAAGCAGGGTGACAATATACAGCCTTAACGTATTCCTTTCCTGATTTGGAACCAGTCTGTTGTTCCATGTCCAGTTCTAACTGTTGCTTCTTAGCCTGCATACAGATTTCTCAAGAGGTGGGTCAGGTGGTCTGGTATTTCCATCTCTTTCAGAATTTTCAACAGTTGATTGTGATCCATACAGTCAAAGGCTTTGGCATAGTCAATAAAGCAGAAATAGATGTTTTCCTAGAACTCTCTTTCTTTTCCAGTGATCCAAAGGATGTTGGCAATTTGATCTCTGGTTCCTCTGCCCTTTCTAAAACCAGCTTGAACATCTGGAAGTTCACAGTTCACATACTGTTGAAGCCTGGCTTGGAGAATTTCGAGCACTACTTTGCTAGCATGTGAGATGAGTGCAATTGTGTGGTCACTTTTAGTACATAACAAAACAGAGTGGGTTTTCATGGGATTGTACATCAGGACAAGTAGGATGACTCCTGACAGCTGGGCTCTAGGGACGTGATTCATTGTTAAATGTCTCTTCAATATGGCAGCAACTGCCCTCCCCAATAAGACCAGAAAATGGAGAAACAAGAGGTAGAAGCAAAATCCTCCACCCTGTTTCTCAAGGATCTCGGACCCACCTGAAGAATAAAAGGACTTTCCTAGTGGCTTAATGGTAAAAATCTGTCTGCAGTGCAGCAGCACCAGGTTTGATCCCTGAGTTGGGAAGATCCCCTGGAGAAGGGAATGGCTACCCACTCCACTGATTTAGGATTAAACTAAGTAATTCTGAGCCAATTATATGAGAATGATGAGGATGCCTTCAGGAAAGAAAATTGGGGATGTAGATTATAAATCTGGAATCAGTCATTAAATCTGTGGTTGATGTTATTGAAAGACCTTGGTGTTAGTTTCCACATTTTGAAATGAATGAGGATAATGTTCCATACATGTTCCTGTGAGGAAACTGTGTTCTTAATGCCAGTCGGGGTGAGAGGGGGGATTCCCAAGATGGTGGAGGAATAAGATGGGGAGACCACTTTTTCCCCTACAAATTCATCAAAAGATCATTTGAATTCACCACAAAACAACTTCTAAATGCTGGTGGAGGATATCAGGTACCCAGAAAGGCAGCCCAATCTCTGTGAACGGAGTCTTGAGACTACTGTAAGAGGAGAACCAAAACCCAGAGGCAGAAGACTGAACTCCCAAACTTTAGAACATCAGAGAACTCCTGACTCCACGGAACATTAATAGACAAGAGCCCACCCAAAAGTCTCCATACCTACACTGAAACCAAGCTTCACCCAAGAACTAACAAGTTCCAGTGCAAGACACACCACACTAATTCTCCAGCAAAACAGGAACACAACACTGAACATTAAAAGACAGGCTGCCCAAAGCCATAACAAACCATAAGACACCCCAAAACTCACTACTGGATACTTCATTGCATTACAGAGAGAAGAGATCCAGCTCCACCTACCAGAACACAGACACAAGTTCCCACAATGAGGAAACCTTGACAAGCCACTGGTCTAACCCCACCCTCAGGGAGCAGATGCCACAATTAAGAGGAACCATGAACTTCCAGTCTGCAGGAAGGGCACCTCAAACAAAGCAATCTAAACAAGATGAAAAGGAAGAGAAATATTCAGCAGGGTAAGGAACATGATAAAAACCTACCAAATGAAACAAAAGAGGAGGAGATAGGGAGTCTACCTGAAAAAGAATTAAGAATAATGATAGTAAAGATGATCCAAAATCTTGAAAATAAAAATGGAGTTACAGACACAGACTAGAGATAAAGACTGAGATGATGCAACAAATGTTTAACAAGAACCTAGAAGAAATAAAGAAGAGTAAATCAATAATGAACAATGAAATAACTGAGATTAAAAACACTCTGGAGGGAACTAACAGTAGAATAACTGAGTAGAATAACAGTAGAATAACTAGAAGATAGAATGGTGTAATAAATTAAGCATAGAGGAAAAAAGAAAAAAATAATAAAAAGAAATGAGGACAACCTCAGAGAACTCTGGGATGATGTTAAATGCCCCAATATTTGAATCATAGGAGTCCCAGAGAAGAAGATGAAAAGAAAGGGCATGAGAACATACTTGAGGAGATAATAGTTGAAAAATGGGGAAGGAAATAGCCACCCAAGTCCAAGAAATCCAGAGAGCCCCAATAGGATATACCAAAGATGAAACAACCCAAGACACATATTAATCAATCTAACAAAAATTAAACAAAAAGAGCAAATATTAAAATCAGTAAGGGAAAAGAAACAAATTACAGACAAGAAGATCTCCATAAGAGTAACAGCTGATCTTTCAATAGAAACTCTTCAGGCCAGAAGGGAAAGGCAGGACATACTTAAAGTGATGAAAGAGAAAAACCCACAACCAAGATTACTCTACCCAGCAAAGATCTTATTCAGTTATGAAGGAGAAATCAAAAGCTTTACAGATAAGCAAAAGCTGAGAGAATTCAGCACCACCAAATCAGCTCTTCAACAAATGCTAAAGGAGCTTTTCTAGACAGGAAACACAGAAAAGGTTTACAAAAGAACCCCCCAAAAAACAAAGTAAACGGTAATCGTATCCTACTTATCAATAATTACCTTAAACGTAAATGGGTTAAATGCTCCAACCAAAAGACAAAGACTGGCCAAATGGATACAAACACAAAATCCATATATATGCTGTCTACAAGAGACCTATCTCAAATCTAGGGACCATTACAGACAAAGTGAGGGGCTGGAAAAAGATGTTTCATGCAAATAGAGACCAAAAGAAAGCAGGAATAGCAATACTCATATCAGATAAAATAAATAAAGACTGTATTAAGAGACAAAGAACACTACATAATGATCAAGGGATCAATCCAAGAAGAAGATATAACAATTACTAATATATATGAATCCAACATAGGAGCACCTCAATATGTAAGGCAAATGCTAACAAGCATGAAAGCGAAAATTAAAACAATTAATTGTGGGGGGCTTTAAAACTCCATTCACACCTATGATACATGAACCAAAAAAAATTAGCAAGGAAACACAAGTTTTTCAATGATACAATGGGCCAGTTAAACCTAATTGGTATCTACAGTGCATTTCACCACAAAACAATGGATTTCACCTTTTTCTGAAGTGCACATGGAACATTCTCCAGGATAGATCACATCCTAGGACACAAATCTAGCTTTGATAAGTGGAAAAAAAAATTGAAATCATTTCAAACATCTTTTCTGATCACAATGTGGTAAGATTAGATATCAACTCTACGGGAAAAAAAGAAAACTATAAAAAATACATATGGAGGCTAAACAACATGCTTCTGAATAGCCAACAAATCATGGAGGAAATAAAAAAGGAAATCAAAATATGCATCAGTTCAGTTCAGTTCAGTTGCTCAGTCATGTACGATGCTTTGTGACCCTAGGCATTGCAGCATGCCAGACCTCCCTGTCCATCACCAACTCCCAGATTTCACTCAGACTCATGTCCATCGAGTTGGTGATGGCATCCAGCCATCTCATCCTCTGTCGTCCCCTTCTCCTCCTGCCCCCAGTCCCTCCCAGCATCAGGGTCTTTTCCAATGAGTCAACTCTTCACATGAGGTGGCCAAAGTACTGGAGTTTCAGCTTTAGCATCAGTCCTTCCAAAGAACACCCAGGACCAATCTCCTCCAGAATGGACTGGTTCGATCTCCATGCAGTCCAAGGGACTCTCAAGAATCTTCTCCAGCACCACAATTCAAAAGCATCAATTCTTTGGCACTCAGCTTTCTTCACAGTCCAACTCTCACATCCATACATGACCACTGGAAAAACCACAGCCTTGACTAGACGAACCTTTGTTGGCAAAGTAATATCTCTGCTTTTGAATATGCTCTCTAGGTTGGTCATAACTTTTCTTCCAAGGCGTAAGTGTTTTTTAATTTTATGGCTGCAGTCACCATCTTCAGTGCACCAAAAAATAGTTTGACACTGTCTCCACTGTTTCCCCATCTATTTCCCATGAAGTGATGGGATCAGATGCCATGATCTTCATTTTCAGAATGCTGAAGTTTAAACCAACATTTTCACTCTCCTCTTTCCCTTTCATCAAGAGGCTTTTTAGTTCCTCTTCACTTTCTGCCATAAGGGTGGTGTCATCTGCATATCTGAGGTTATTGATATTTCTCCCAGCAATCTTGATTCCAGCTTGTGCTTCTTCCAGCCCAGCATTTCTCATGATGTACTCTGCATAGAAGTTAAATAAGGAGGGTGACAATATACAGCCTTGACATACTCTTTTTCATATTTGGAACCAGTCTGTTGTTCCATGTCCAGTTCTAACTATTGTTTCCTGACCTGCATATAGGTTTCTCAAGAGGCAGGTCAGGTGGTCTGGTATTCCCATCTCTTTCAGAATTTTCCACAGTTTATTGTGATCCACAGTCAAAGGCTTTGGCATAGTCAATAAAGTAGAAATAGATGTTTTTCTGGAACTCTCTTGCTTTTTTGATGATCCAGCAGATGTTGGCAATTTGATCTCTGGTTCCTCTGCCTTTTCTAAAACCAGCTTGAACATATGGAAGTTCATGGTTCACGTATTGCTGAAGCCTGGCTTGGAGAATTTTGAGCATTACTTTACTAATGTGTGAGATGAGTGGAATTGTGTGGTAGTTTGAGCATTCTTTGGCATTACCTTTCTTCAAAATATGCATAGAAACAAATAAAAATTAAAACATAACAACCTCAAACCTATGGGATTCAGTCAAATCATTGCTAAGAGGAAGGTTCATAGCAATACAAGCCTACCTCAAGAAACAAGAGAAACTTAAACAACCTAACTTTACACCTAAAGCAACTAGACAAAGAAGAACAACAACAACAAAAAAAAAAACCCAAAGTTAATAGAAGGAAAGAAATCATAATAATCAGAGCAGAAAGAAATGAAAAAGACATGAAGCAGACTATAGCAAAGATCAAGAAAACTAAAAGCTGGATCTTTGAGAAGATAAATAAAATAGACAAAATGTTAGCCAGACTCATCAAGGAAAAAAAGGATAATCCAATCAATATAAAATTAGAAATTAAAATGGAGAAATCACAATAGACAACACAGAAATACAAAAGATCATAAGAAACCACTATAAGCAACTATATGCCAATAAAATGGACAACTTGGAAGAAATGGACAAATACTTAGAAAAGTATAACCTTCCAAAACTGAGCCAGGAAGAAATAGAAAATCTTAATATACCCATCACAAACATGGAAATCAAAAGTGTAATAAAAAAAAATCTTTGAACAAACAAAAGCCAAGGACCAGATGGCTTCACAGATGAATTCTACTAAAAATTTATAGAAGTGCCAACACCTAACCTACTCAAACTCTTCCAGAAAATTGCAGAGGAAGGCAAACTCCCGAGATCATTTTATGAGGCCACCATCACACTGATACCAAAGCCAGACAAAGATGCCACAAACATAGGCCAATATCACTGATGAACAGAGATGCAAAAAACCTCACGAAAATTCTAGCAAACGGAATTTAACAACATATTAAAAAGATCATACATCATGACCAAGTGGGCTTTATTCCAGGGATGCAAGTATTCTCCAATATTTGCAAATCAATCAATGTGATACACCATATTAACAAATTGATAGTTAAAAATCATATGATTATATCAATAGATACAGAAAAAGCTTTTGACAAAATTCAACACCCATTTATGATAAAAACTCTCCAGAAAGCAGGCATAGAAGGAACATACTTCAACATAATAAAAGCCATATTCAATAGATTCACAGCAAACATTATCCTCAATGGCAAAAAAATGAAAACAATTCCTCTAAAATCAGGAACAAGGCAAGGGTGCCCACTTTCACCACTACTATGCAACATAGTTCTGGAAGTCCTAGCCACAGCAGTCAGAGAAGAAAAAGAAAGAAAAGAATCCTAATTGGAAGAGAAAAAGTAAAACTCTCACTGTTTGTAGATGACATGATCCTCTACATAGAAAACCCTAAAGACATCACAAGAAAATTACTAGAACTAATCAATGAATATAGCAAAGTTGAAGGATATAAAATTAATACATAGAAATCCCTTGCATTCCTATACACTAACAATGAAAAAATAGAAAGAGAAATTAAGGAAACAATACCATTTACCATTGCAACGAAAAGAATAAAATACTTAGGGATAACTTTACCTAAAGAAACAAAAGATGTATATATAGAAAAATACAACACAATGATGAAAGTAATCAAAGATACCACAAATAGATGGAGAAATACACCATGTTCATGAATTGGAAAAATCAGTATATTGAAAATGAGTATATTACCCAAAGCAATCTATAGATTCAATGCAATCCCTATCAAGCTACCAATGTTATTTTTCACAGAACTATAACAAATAATTTCACAATTTGTATGGAAACACAAAAAACCTCAAGTAGACAAAGCAATAATGAGAAAGAAGAATGGAACTGCAGGAATCCACCTTTCTGGCTTCAGACTATACTACAAAGCTACAGTCATCAAGAGAGTATGGTACTGGCACACGCACACACACACACACACACACACACACACAAAACAGAAATATATAGCAATGAAACAAAATAGAAAGCCTAGAGATAAATCCACACACCCACAGACACCTTATCTTTGACAAAGGAGGCAAAGTATACAGTAGAGAAAAGACAATCTTTTTAACAAGTGGTTCTGGGAAAACTGGTCAACCATGTGTAAAAGAATGAAACTAGAACACTATCTAACACCATACACAAAAATAAACTCAAAATGAATTAAAGATCTAAATGTAAGGCCAGAAACTATAAAACTCTTAGAGGAAAATATATGCAGAACACTCTGACATAAATCACAGCAAGATCCTCTATCAGCCACCTCCAAGATTAATGAAAATAAGCAAATAGGACCTAATTAAACTTAAAAGCTTTGGCACAATAAAGGAAACTATAAGCAAGGTGAAAAGGCAGCCATCAGAATGGGAGAAAATAACAGCAAATGAAACGACTGACAGAATTAATCTCCCAAATACACAAGCAGCTCATGCAGCTTAATATCAGAAAAATGAACAAATCAATCAAAAAGTGGGCCAAAGAACTAAACAGACATTTCTCCAAAGAAGACATACATATGTCTAATAAACACATGAAAAGAAAATATGCTCATCATCATTCATTATTATAGAAATACAAATCAAAACCACAGTGAGGTGTGGAGATTCCTTAAAAAACTGGAAATAGAACTGTCATCAGTGCAGTTCAGTTCAGTTCAGTTGCTCAGTCGTGTCCGACTCTTTGCGACCCCATGAATCACAGCATGCCAGGCCTCCCTGTCCATCACCAACCCCTGCAGTTCACCCAAACTCACGTCCATCGAGTCAGTGATGCCATCCAGCCATCTCATCCTCTGTCATCCCCTTCTCCTCCTGCCCCCAATCCCTCCCAGCATCAGAGTCTTTTCCAATGAGTCAACTCTTCGCATCAGGTGGCCAAAGTACTGGAGTTTCAGCTTCAGCATCATTCCCTCCAAAGAAATCCTAGGGCTGATCTCCTTCAGGATGGACTGGTTGGATCTCCTTGCAGTCCAAGGGACTCTCAAGAGTCTTCTCCAACACCACAGTTCAAAAGCATCAATTCTTCTTCAGTGCTCAGCTTTCGTCACAGTCCAACTCTCACATCCATACATGACCACTGGAAAAACCATAGCCTTGACTAGACATATGACCCAGCAATCCCACTGCTGGACATACACACCGAGGAAACCAGAATTGCAAGAGTGCCCAATGTTCATCGCAGGACTGTTCAGAACATGTAGGACGTGGAAACAACCTAGATGTCCATCGGCAGACAAATGGATAAGAAGGCTGTGGTACACATACACAATGGAATATTACTCAGCTATAAAAAGGAATGCATTTGAGTCAGTTCTAATGAAGTGGATGAAACTTGAGCCTATTATACAGAGTGAGGTAAATTGGAAAGAGAAACACCAATACAGCATATTAACACATATATATGGAATTTAGAAAGATGGTAATGATGATCCTATATGCAAGACAGCAAAAGAGACACAGATGTAAAGAACAGACTTTTGGACTATGTGGGAGAAGGCGAGAGTAGGATGTTTTGAGAGAATAGCACTGAAACATGTGTATTACCATATGTAAAATAGATGATAAACATTGTATGATTCCACTTATATGAGGCATCCAGAATAGTCAAACTCAGAGAGAGAAGTAGAATGGTGATGGTTGTAAGGGGGAGTAGCCTGGGGAGTTAGTGTTTAATGGTTGCAGAAGTTCGTTTGGGAAGATGAAAAGTTCTGGAGATGAATAATGGTGATGTATCCACAACCAGGTGAATGTACCTAATGTCACTAAATAGTGCACTTTAAATGAGTTAAATGGTAAATTTTATGTTGTATATATTTTATCATAGTTTTTAAAAATCAATGATCAAAAGTAATTTTATCGAAGCTGTGGAAATGTAAATAAATAACAAGTCATTTTACATATGATCCCTCCCACAAGATCAAAATTCAGCTGAAAAGAGCATGAAAATGCTGAATGGGCCATTTTAGGACCAGCAGATGTGCAGCCTTAGAGATCTTCTTGAGACGTGCCCAAGCCCGGATTCCACAGTGTAGATAAACTACAACTATGAGCTGAGCAGTCATTCATTTTTAACATCTTAATCTGATTCCTACCCAGGACCAGGGATCAGGAGATGGGGCCTGAACATGAACCACAAACATTCAGAGGGGTCTTTCAGAGCCACTTGGCAGCACTAGCTTTGCCCTAAGGAATCAGCCCGCCCATAACCTGCAAAGAAGAAGTGTCTTATTTCTGTACCCCAGCAGGACTCTAGATGCAAGGCTACGCATGAAGAAATGTGTCTTTCTCATGTTCTGGAACTACTTCAGGTTATGTCCATAGTTTTAATCCCAATAATTCTTGATTTGATACAGGGACAATCTTTTCAAGAATAATCAAGCTGGCAAATAAACACCTTGAGAGATGTTTACATTCACACATGCGTATGTGCCAAGACAGATTGGATTTTCCAAAAGCAGCTTTCCAAAGTGTCAGTGGAAAGAGGAAGAAAAACAGGTGAACAATGGTAAAGACCCAGCTTTGACTGAACCATTACCTCAAGCCTAACTTAAGGTTTTCACTGTGCTGTGTTGATGAAATTTCCTCTTTATGGGCATTAAGCATGATCCAGAAAGATAAACATCTAGCTAATTTATGGGGAAATCTGGGTATTTGTCTCCTAATAGTTGATGCCACAGAATAAAAAAGATGAAGATGAATGACAAACCAGACCTCTGACTAGAGTGTACAGTCACTGTTGCCCTTTCCACATTACCCAGGAAGAAACTGGCTTAGATGCTGTAGTTAAGCACAGACAGTGAGATGCCAGGGCTCCGAGTTCACACAGCCCTGAGGTTAACAACACTTTGCTCAAGGGAAGATGAGGAGACGTCATACTGAATTTTTCCAGGACAAGTACTCCCAAGAAACAGAAGCTCTAGGGAAGGAGCAACCAAGTAAAAGTGGTGATAATTTCAATTTAAATGTTTTGTTTTTACTTTTCAATGAGGACTTTTTAAAATAAAAACTATATATGTTTATGGTGTACAACATGATGTTTTGATATAAATATACATTGGGAAATTACTGCAGTAAAACCAATTAACATATCCATTACCACATGTTTTTTTGTGTGTGTGGAACAAAACACTTAAAGATCTAATTTCAAGTATATGACACAGTTAAATAAGGATTTATTTTAAAGCAAATAGCCCAAGGTAAAGAGGTATCCAGGATCAAGTTTATAAAGGGCCCTTTAATTACTGGCAGTGTATTTGTGTCAATTCCTTTGTAAAGACATCTGAAATCCTTACTCCTTTTATATCAGTTAAGATCAGAGTAAACTGTGGAATAATGCTATGGCATTTCTCAATGTAAAGTCACTGAACACATCAATGTAGGTCTTATGAGAAGTGCTATAATGCAGGGAAGGCCCTGGTGGTTCAGTGGTTATGACTCAGTGCTTTTACTGCCTTGGACCTGTGTTCAGTCCCTGATTGGTGAACAGATCCCACACTCCATTCAGTGCAGGAAAAAACAAAAACAAACAAACAAAAAAAAAAACTCCTGTAATCTTTATTACAGAAAAAAAGGAAATATTGTTTTAAGACAGTAACTTGAATGAACAGCAACAAATGCTCTCCAAAATTACTAAAACCAGTGGAAAATTTCAAGCTTTGTCCTGAACATACAACTATTTTTCCTAATACCATTAAAAGTAACCTTAACTGTAGAACACAGTGAATCTGTTTTTGGCATAGATTCCATTTATATATATATATATTTGAAAGTGAAAGTTTTAGTCACTTAGTCGTGTCCAACTCTTTGTGACTCCATGGACTGTAGCCCACCAAACTCCTCCGTCTATGGGATTTTCCAGGTAAGAATATTGGAGTGGCTTGCCATATCCTTCTCCAGGGGATCTTCCTAATTCAGTGATTCAACCCGGGTCTGCTGCACTGTGGGCAGACTCTTTACCATTTGAGCCACCAGGGGAGCCCATATATATTTTTAGTTAAAACAATTATATTGAATTTAATTAAATGGGTAATTCAAAAATACAATCATAAACTTTCTCAAATACATTCTTGTTTCCTATATTTAATTTTAGAGATCCAATCACTAAACCTCATTTTTAAACATAAATTTGATGTAAATGAAATTTACAATAATAACAAAATTTCCATAAATACCACTGAGATTTAGGCAGGGAAAACACTGAAAATCAACTAGATACTTTTCATACTTATTTTTTAATTAGATTTCATTATAAATTTAGTGGGTATTATGCAACAGCCTGTAGATTAAATTTATCAAAGGTGGCCTTGACTTGCTCTCAAAAACTTTTAGTTATATATTAGTAAAGTTTGCTTAAATGACAACAAACTTGACTTGATGCAAATAGCAAGCTTCTCTAGTAAAGCATCAATGATGCCAGTTACAAAACGCTTCTGACGCTTTAGCAGAGGTATGCAGTGCAGTACCAAGTGACACTTACCCTGTGGTAGATCATATGGGAGGTGGCCACTCTAAGCCTCATCCCCACGCGCTGAAGATGATTGAAGTTCAAGTGGTGCAGAATGGCCCACAGGAGCACACAGGCACTCAGCACTGCAGCGCAGATGTATGCATCATGCAAAGCATTAGAACCTTTGGGGTTTTCAAAGTAACTAATCATTTTCCCCAAAAGTAAGGGCAGAAGTACCATGGTGCCTTCCTGAAAGAAAAAAGTCTCCATTAGAAATTCAAGTCATACCTATTTTTCTTAACACAAGCTTAAATTTTATTTTTGCTTGTTGAAAAGCATTTTAACAAAATGCTACATCCATGGCTCATCTA
Source organism: Bos indicus (assembly GCF_029378745.1). Classification (NCBI taxonomy): domain Eukaryota; kingdom Metazoa; phylum Chordata; class Mammalia; order Artiodactyla; family Bovidae; genus Bos; species Bos indicus. The sequence continues at coordinate 73,087,103 of NC_091771.1, forward strand.
AAAGAAAAGTGTACAGATTCACTATCTTCTATAAGACAAGCAGTTTTAATCTTAGGCAAGAATTTTATGTTGAAAGACAATAAAGCCTTAGCACACTGTGCTTAATACATTGTGAATACTCAATAAGTATCACAACTACTGCCTTAGAATACATTTGGCAAGATGCCAAGTGACTCTTTGCCTAAGATGAACAAAGAAAAAGGTGGCAGAGAAGGGTGAGAAATTCTCTATGAACAAGCCCTGCTCACAGCTGGCCCTTGTTCCCATTCTCTCATCATCCCAGCCCAACAGAAAATAAAGATGGTTTATGTACAGGAAACATGCTCTTGCCATCACCTTCTGCTTTAAGAGCATTTTTGAACTGAAACATTGGCACAAGATCTTCTTATGAAAGTTGCTCAGTCGTGTCCAACTCTTTGTGACCCCATGAACTATACAGTCCATGGAATCCTCCAGGCCAGAATACTGGAGTGAGTAGCCTTTCCCTTCTCTGGGGGATCTTCTCAACCTAGGGATCGAACCCAGGTCTCCCACATTGCAGGCGGATTCTTTACCAGCTGAGCCACAAGGAAAGACTAAGAATACTGGAGTGGGTAGCCTATCCATTCTCCAGAGGATCTTCCCTATCCAGGAATCAAACCAGGGTCTCCTGCATTGCAGGTGGATTCTTTACCAACTGAGCTATATGGGAAGCCCAAGACATTGGCACAAACACATCCAATCTTTTCCACCCTAAACTGTACATGTTCAGAGATTAAGAGAATGGAGCCCAGCTTTTGTTGAACATCACAAGGAAACCAGGCTGGGGAGGTTCCTAGGCTCTCAGCTCCAGGGAATACTGTATTATTACGTCTCTACCCTCTAGAAGCTGGGATGTTCCTTGGAGTCAAAAATTAAACATGGCAGAAGCCAAACTAAAAAAATAAAAAAAATGCCGTCCATGGTTCTCCATCTAACAAACGCTGCAGGTGCTGCTTTGGAAGAAATATTACAAATCATCTCTTTCCCAAGGCAAAAGTCAAATCTCAAACCAGTGAGTTGGGAGGCATTGAGGCTTAATTTCTGAGTAAGACTTAGGGAAAGCAATTTTCTTTCCCAAAACTAAAGAAACACTTGCCCATCCTGCCAAACAGTCATTCCATCCCACAACCTACCCCTTCCCTCTAGTCACCCCCTAAAGGTTCCCTTCTCCCCTATTAAGGAAAATCAAACACTCAACAAGAATCCAAGTCACCAAAAGTAAACACCTCCACCCTCAACATCATTTCTTCCACAGACTTCTCAAAAGACAAAATGCCAAAAGTTTGGAAATCTTTCAGGAACTTGACTTTCAAAAAAGATTTTCCTTTTAAGCAATATTTTTTAAATTTAATGCAGAAAGTCAAGGTGGCTCATGTACAGGAGACAAAGCTGGGCCATTTCTAACAGTCAGGAGAATAGGACATAACCCCCGCCACTCCTCACCTCTCAGGGGAGGGGACTGGGCAAACGGCTCTTTGAGATCACCCTACTTACACAACAGCATATGGAAGACTTATCTCTAAGAGGGAATCCCTGATGACCTGGGGATGTCTGTGGGTCCCCATGGAGATATTTTCAGGGGCCAGACATGCTGGGGATTTGCTGGATGTTCTGTTTTAATTATTGTTGGTTTTTCAAGACCTCCACATCAACATCAGCCTGCCATTTGTTTTTCTGAGCATCATAAGTCATTCTTTCATAGGACAGAGATTTTCATACTTCAAAATCCTAACTCCAAAAGCCTCACCTTGGACTGACATTGCCTGCCTCTTCCTTCTGGTGCTGCTAGGAATACCAGCACTGTGGGTGGTCACAGCACATTGCTTGGGAATCATGGATGATCTACAAGGTGTTCTATGCACCAGAGGAATTAAAAAGAGGGCTGGAAGTCATAAAGAAAATGTATTTGCATGTTAAAGCTTCCCAGCTGGCCCTAGTGATAAAGAAATCGCCTGCCAATGCAGGAGATGTAAGAGTTGCTGGTTCAGTTCCTGGGTTGGGAAGATCCCCTGGAGGAGGGCATGGCAACCCACTCTGCTATTCTTGCCTAGAGAATCCCATGGCCAGAGGAGCCTGGTGGGCTAAGGTTCATAGAGTCTCAAAGAGTCAGACATGACTAAAGTGAATTAGCAGGCAGCACATTTGCATTTTAGAGAATCCTGGGCTGAGTTTAGATCTTCTACCGTCTCAAATATAATGACCAACAAGCAGCATAGACAGAAGATCACAAAATGAGACATTGCTTCATAAAATCAGTTATTAACATTCATTCCATCCAACTTAGCAACTAGCTTTAATCATCCCAAATTCAAAACAGCACCTAAAAAGATCTTTAAAATGTAAAAGACAAGGAAAAAAAAAGCTAAATCATTACTAGCTTTGTCATGAGAAATCATTTCTTTGTAACTTCTCCAAACAGTAGATTGTCAATAGCTAAGATTAGGCAAACAGGAGTATTTATGTTGTATTTCAGGCTTCTTTTGGTGGACAGGAAAAAAAAAAAATTCAAGGTTCACTTCTCCATGAGTTTTAATGGCCCTCAACTTCTAGAATATCACTGCATTAGAATGAAGAGTTCTGCCAGTTATAACCCTAATACCACAAAGTTAGAAGGAGTTTCATATGCCAGTCAGCATCCTTACCTGGGGAATCAAGGCCACTGCCTAGTTTTACACTGTAAACCACCTAGACATTGGCTTAAACAGCATGATCAAGCAAGCTCCCTCCTGAGAGAAAGTCCAGTCCTGGCACTTCAGAGCTGATTTATCTGCTATTCACCCAGGGATGGTCTGGTCCCACCCAACTCTCACCCTAAGACCTAGGTCTGGGGTACACCCTCTGTGGGGGGAAGTGTATTTGGAATGCAGGAGAACCGCTCCACACCCTAGTAACTGACCTGGGGTTCTCATTCTTGCTCAGCAAATGCACCCCCAGAATCACAGACATACTGGGTCTCAGCAAGCAACCAGGAGCACTTAGTAACAACATAGAGGACTCAGCCTCTGTCCAGATCATCAGTCCCAACATAGTCACCATCCAAGACCCAACATCTTCTCACTGGTCCATGCCAGGGAGCCCATCTGGAGCAATGTCTTAAGAGTATGGATGGATTTAGAGTTAGCTCTCCAGGGCAGCCATAAACTCATTCATTGGGAATAGTAATGAGGGCAAGGTGGCTTCCTAAAGGGCTCCTGGTCCATCTGAACTCAATATGACACTGCTGCTAGTGTCAGAGTCCTCATCACTTCCAGTATTGGGGGGGATGTGGTCCAACCTGGACTCCACCCTCATTTATGATCCCTAATCTGACATCCCAGGGAGTTCTTGTATCCCATTTCTTATCCTTAGGCCAAGTTCAGGACATGTGTGTCTGAGATCATGAAGACAAAGCTCTCAAGACGAGCCTTTCTGATCATGGACAAACTTCCAGTCATCCAGATGATCGGGCTCATAAGTCAGAGCACCTGAGAGGGAACCTCAGTCTGTCCTTGACTCTTCATATGACCGCAGACACACTATGTAACTATTTGAACAGAGTGTCCTCTCTTCTAAAATGGAAGTAACATAATATCTATGACTTAATTGAATTAGCCAAAGGATTTGGTGATATGACATGCAAAGTGCTTATAGCATTTTTGCTACATAATGTTTTTGGAGTACTTACTATTGTACTACTACACTATTAACTACACTATTAATAGTACTGCTGCCCCTGCCACCTGGAGAAGGCACTGGCACCCCACTCCAGTACTCTTGGCTGGAAAATCCCATGGATGGAGAAGCGTGGTAGGCTGCAGTCCATGGGGTCGATAAGAGTCGGGCATGACTGAGCGACTTCACTTTCACTTTTAACTTTCATGCATTGGACAAGGAAATGGCAACCCACTCCAGTATTTTTGCCTGGAGAATCCAAGGGACAGAGGAGCCTAGTGGGCTGCCATCTATGGGGTTGCACAGAGTCGGACACGACTGAAGCGACAGCAGCAGCAGCAGCAGTCCCTGCCACCACCACTACTATGAGTATGATCCTCTGTTACTGCCACTAGTACTTCTAGTACTACAGAGCATGAGCCCCACATTTACCAGGTCCTCGACTCCCCACTTCTCTGCCATGACCACCCAACAATCAGCCTCCTGAAACAGGGGCCGGAGCTCTGCCAATTGCACCTTATGCAGCCCCCAGGCCTGGCCTTCCTGGATCCCCAGCAGGAAGCATGGCTGGGGCTGGGAAACTGTGAAATCAACACATTACCCTGCCACAAGGCACTGCAATATCTGGGTTGTCAGAGCCCTCTTAAAGGTAGCACTTTCCCTCATATACCTGTCCCCAGTCTCTAGCACAATGGCTAGTCCACCTGTGTCATTAATGAGACTTCAACCTGCCAGGGCCATCCAGTTACCAGTGAATTGACAGATTTTCTGGTTTTTTCAGTTGTGTGGGGTGGACTTCACCTACCCAGCTGCCTGCATGCTCTTCAGAAGAAAACAACCTTAAGAGCCACACCTTCCACCTGAAAACCACCTGGGCTATCACCTCACCCCCCAATACAATGGAATGATGACAACTCACCACCTTCTCCACCTAAAACACCCCCCTCTCAGCAACTGTATCTTCCATCCCTCCTGCTCCCACACACTCACAGGCCACCCGTGTCCCTAAGGCAGTGCTAAGGGACTACAGAGAGCACGAGCCACCCAGGGGGGTCTGCAGTAGACCTCCAGTAGGCTCAGCCAGAACAGGGGGCTGATGGCACTGTCCCCAGTTGAACTGTCCTCTGGGGATCTTGACCCGGGATCTTCAGGGTCATGGAGGTCACTGACCTCATGGCTTTCTACTCTGGTTTTCCCTGCACATGCCTTTCTCCACCCTCTGCCAATCCCAGGTACCAAGACTCCCCCTTCAACCAGAAAACCACCCCCACAGCCAGGACAGAAACTAGCATGAAGGGTGAATGAATTCATGGTGAAGCTGGAGCTCCTCCACACGGGGGTTTTGGCTCACAGTGCCAGCCATTGGGGAAGTGGAAAACCCAGGGAAGGATGTGCTCTTGGGAGTTCTGGGCAGCTCCAGCCCAGATGCAGGGTCCCGGGTTCTGTTCCCCTGGAAGGGGAGAGGGGATGATCTTATCTTAGGAAAGCATTTATCACATGTGACCTGGTCAAATTAATTATTATTTGCTACTGCTGCTGCTAAGTTGCTTCAGTCATGTCTGACTCTGTGTGACCCCATAGATGGCTCCTCCATCACTGGGATTCTCCAGGCAAGAACACTGGAGTGGGTTGCCATTTCCTTCTCCAATGCATGAAAGTGAAAAGTGAAAGTGAAGTTGCTCAGTTGTCCGACTCTTAGTGACCTCATGGACTGCAGCCTACCAGGCTCCTCCATCCATGGGATTTTCCAGGCAAGAATACTGGAGTGGGGTGCCATTGCCTTCTCCGTATTATTTGCTGAGTACCTATAATGAACTCCTTATTGCAAAATTCAGACTTAAATTGAAGAAGGATGGGAAAACCACTAGACGATTTAGGTACAACTTAAATCCCTTATGATTATACAGTGGAAGTAACAAATAGATTCAAGGGATTATATCTGATAGGCAAAGTGCCTGAAGAAATATGGACAGAGGTTTGTGACATTGTACAGCAGGCAGGGATCAAGACCATCCCCAAGAAAAAGAAATGCAAAAAGGAAAAATGGTTGTCTGAGGAGGCCTTACAAATAGCTGAGTAAAGAAGAGAAGCTAAAGTCAAAGGAGAAAAGGAAAGATATACCCATCTGAATGCAGAGTTCCAAAGAACAGCAAGGAGAGATAAGAAAGCCTTCCTTGTAGATCAAGGCAATGAAAGAGAGGAAAACAATAGAATGGCAAAGATTAGAGATTTCTTCAAGAAAATTAGAGATACCAAGAAAATTTCATGCAAAGATGGACACAACAGAGGACAGAAACCATATGGACCTAAGAGAAGCAGGAGATATTAAGAAGAGGTGGAGAGAATACACAGAAGAACTATACAAAAAAGATCTTTATCAGCCAGATAATCATGATGGTGTGATCACTCACCTGTAGCCAGACATCCTAGAGTGCAAAGTAAAGTGAGCCTTAGGAAGCATCACCATGAACAAAGCTAGTGGAGGTGATGGAATTCCATTTGAGCTATTTCAAGTCCTAAGTGATGATTCTGTGAAAGTGCTGCACTCAATGTGCCAACAAATTTTGAAAACTCAACAGGGGCCATGGGACTGGAAAAGGTCAGCTTTCATTTCAATCCCAAAAAAGGCAATGCCAAAGAATGTTCAAACTACCGCACAATTGCATTCATCTTGCACTCTAGCAAAGTAATGCTCAAAATTCTCCAAGTGTGGCTTCAACAGTATGTGAATGGAGAATTTCCAGAAGTTCAAGCTGGATTTATAAAAGGCAGAGGAACCAGAGATCAAATTGCCAACATCCATCAGATCATAGAAAAAGCAATAGAATTCCAGAAAAACATCTACCTCTGCTTTATTGACTATGCCAAATCCTTTGACTGTGTGGATTACAGCAAACTATGGAAAATGCTTAAAGAGATGAGAACACACCAGACCACCTTATCTGCCTCCTGAGAAATCAATATGTAGGTCAGGAAACAACAATTAGAACCAGACATGGAACAACAGGCTGCTTCCAAATTGGGAAAGGAGTTACGTCAAGGCTGTATGTTGTCACCCTGCTTATTTAATTTATATGCAGAGTACATCATGCAAAATGCCTGGCTGGATGAAGCACAAACTGGAATCAAGATTGCCGGGAGAAATAGCAATAACTTCAGATATCCAGATGACACCACCCTTATGGCAGAAAGTGAAGAGGAACTGAAGAACCTCTTAATGAAAATGAAAGTGGAGAGTGAAAAAGCTGGCTTAAAACTCAACATTCAAAAAATGAAGATCATTGCATCTGGTCCCATCATTTCATGTCAAATAGATGGGGAAACAATGGAAACAGTGAGAGACTTTATTTTCTGGGGCTCCAAAACCACTGCAGATGGTGACTGCAGCCATGAAATTAAAAGACACATGCTTCTTGGAATAAAAACTATGAACCACCTAAACAGCATATTAAAAAACAGAGACATTGCTGACAAACATCTGACTAGTCAAAGCTATGGTTTTTCCAGTAGCCAAGTATGGATGTGAGAGTTGGACCATAAAGAAGGCTGAGCACTGAAGAATTGATGCTTTTGAACCGTGGTTTTGAAGAAGACTCTTGAGAGTCCCTTGGACTGCAAGGAGATCCAACAAGTCAATCCTAAAGGACTCAATCCTGAATATTCACTGGAAGGACTAAAGCTGAAGCTCCAATACTTTGGCCACCTGACTTGAGGAACTGACTCATTGGAAAAGACCCTGATGCTGGGAAAGATTGAAGGTAGAAGGAGAAGGGGATGACAGAGGACGAGATGGTTGGATGGTATCACCTACTCGATGGACATGAGTTTGAGAAAGCTCCAGCAGTTGCTGATGGACAGGGAAGCCTGACATGTTGCAGTCTCAAAGAGTTAGACATGCCTGAGCAACTGCACTGAACTGAGCACCTGTAAAATGTCTTATGTTACTGGGGCTCTGCCCCAAGTTTACTTCCTCCAAACCACATGTTCCTTTAGGTTTTAGGGTATTCTCTTGATCTAGGATTAATTTTAGCATTTATATCATTTTCTGAGCACCAACGATGTGCTAACATGGTCTAAAATGTCTTTGCTTTTCAGTCTTTCCTCCCATGGCACTATGTGTTAATTGGTTAAAAGACAAATAGCAATCTCCAGAAGACCAATTCCCTAGGTAAACGCCTGTTTATGCTGAGAATAAATACAACCACTGGCCTACAGTTAAACCACTGGTCTCTCTCACCAGTCGCATCCATCTCAGTACTGGCCCATGTACAATGAAAGCAATGCACTGTTTATAAAAGCCTTTACCTCAAAAAATATAAAAATTGAAGATAATAAACAGGATTTCCAGTAGCACTTTATGATTGCTTTCTTTAAAGAAGGCTTCTCTCCATTTTCCTCAGCTCTGTCAACTTCTTGCTTCCAGTACCTGTGATGAGCAAAAGCACAGTAAAGAACAGCACTGCCATAGGGAAAATGGGGGAGGGGCCAGGGTGGAAGATTAGCCTTCACTACAGGGCGCTCTGTGGCTGCCCCATAGATACTGGCTAACTGCTCACAGGGCTCCTGAAAGATGAGTGGTGTAGACTGAAGCACCAGAAAAATAGGCCTTGAGGCTTTGCTGGATTCACAGGTCATGAGCAGCTCAGAAGGGCAGACACTGTCCTCCAGGGACCCCACCTCTGGGGACAGAGCTTGGCCTCCAGGGCCTTGACCGCAGGCTCCCTTCACATCCACAGATGCACAGGGAACACGGGCTCCCCCAGCCTCCAAAGTGGGCTAAGCCTGGGGTCAGCCTGAGGGACTGAGCATGCAGAGTCAGGGGAGGAGTCTCAGAAGAACCCCCCAAGTGGAAATTCTCACTCTTCCTCCCCTTCTCCCTGCTGTCTGTGCTCACCCTTGCAGCTCTTCTCCAAGGTGCTGGGAGCAATCTTTTGGAAGCACTGAGTGTATCTCATTTTCTTTCAATCTCCATTTGTGACCAAATAGGAAAAAGGGGTTTATCCACCTGTTATAAATTAAGAGAAAAGGAGAGTGGTATATATTCAAATTATACAACTCTAATTAGAATCCTACATTTATGGGCTTTGTAAAAAGAAATAGTCTACACTGTAAATATATAGAAATATGGAAGAAAAAAATTGGATATTTACACACACAGGTGACACCACCCTTATGGCAGAAAGTGAAGAGGAACTAAAAAGCCTCTTGATGAAAGTGAAAGGGGAGAGTGAAAAAGTTGGCTTAAAGCTCAATATTCAGAAAACGAAGATCATGGCATCCTGTCCCATCACTTCATGGGAAATAGATGGGGAAACAGTGGAAACAGTGTCAGACTTTATTTTTTGGGGCTCCAAAATCACTGCAGATGGTGACTGCAGCCATGAAATTAAGAGACACTTACTTCTTGGAAGGAAAGTTATGACCAGCCTAGAGAGCATATTGAAAAGCAGAGACATTACTTTGACAACAAAGGTCCATCTAGTCAAGGCTATGGTTTTTCCAGTGGTCATGTATGGATGTGAGAGTTGGACTGTGAAGAAAGCTGAGCACTGAAGAATTGATGCTCTTGAACTGTGGTGTTGGAGAAGACTCTTGAGAGTCCCTTGGACTGCAAGGAGATCCAACCAGTCCATTCTAAAGGAGATCAGCCCTGGGATTTCTTCGGAAGGAATGATGCTAAAGCTGAAATCCCAGTACTTTGGCCACCTCATGCGAAGTGTTGACTCTTTGGAAAAGACTCTGATGCTGGGAGGGATTGGGGGAAGGAGGAAAAGGGGATGATAGAGGATGAGATGGCTGGATGGTATCACCGACTTGATGGACATGAGTTTGAGTGAACTCCGGAAGTTGGTCATGGACAGGGAGGCCTGGTGTGCTGGGATTCATGGGGTCACAAAGAGTTGGACACGACTGAGCGACTGAACTAAACTGAACTGTCTAGCTCTATATCCTGAAGGACCCTGGAAGCAATGACACACTAGTAGCAAAGAACACTCCAGACCCAGATCTCAAAGGTATTTTTTTTAACATACACAATTATTTTTTTTTTGTGGTGAGAACTTTTAAGGCCAACTTTCAGCAGCTTTCAAATATGCAATAAAGCACTATAACTGTGGTCACTCTATCAGACATTACATTCCCATGACTTACTTATTTTAGGGAAGTTTGTCCCTTTGGCCCCCTCCACCCAGATCCTGACTTATTAATATCTTTCTTCTCTAAAAGGAACCAAGTTTCCTTGAAGAAATGGCTGGTTCCAAGGTTGTGGCAGTGTGTTTTAGCACCTGATAATCACCTTTTTTAATTGCAATATAAACGCCTGACATTAAGCTTTGGAGACATACACCTCAAAGCTATCCATCTCCAATGAACATGAGTCAGTTATACAACCAGATAAAGAGCCAGGCCGCCCCACCCATGCAGTTCCCTTTTTCAGAAAGTGCTGGTTGACTTGATAACAGACCATCTCACTGACTACTTGCTTCTCCCTTCCTGCACTTTAATTCCCGCTCTTATTTTTTAAATTCACCAATAGAGTGAACCTGCTAAATCCTAGCACACCCCACCTTCAATACCCAAAAGGCAGAACACCAGGTCCAAGCTCTTTCACTCACTAGTTTTCACAGTCTCTTTCTCTCTCTCTTTCTACCTAGGACCTCCTTATGTAGCTCCAGGCATGCCTTGTACTCTTCAGGTCATGTGAGTGATACACCTTGGCATTTGAAAATTCCCTGATGGTTGTCACTGAGATGTGTCTCACAATCCTAAGAGCCACAAGAGCCAGTCCAACTGCAACACTGGCTCCAGAAGGGGAATGCCTGTGGGGGCTGCTATAACTAGTACAGGCCAAGATGAGCAGAGCTCCAGGCATTCCCACCAACCGCATCACTATCTACAGGCTGAGACCAACAGGCAGAGAAAGTAGAAGATGGACCTGGTGGAAGATGGACTTATGCTAAAAAATAAGGAAGCACTCAAGGAATCATGAGGATGTGTAGGAGGACAGAGAAGCCAGCTTGAATGGCTCTTGCTAAACAAATCTGGGATTCTTTAGGCATCAAAATAAATGGCAATGAATCACAATCTATTAAATAACAAAAGGATCCATCAATCCATACTGCTACATATACATGAGAGAAGGGAAAGCTCTTGTATTCAAGAATGCAAATAAACAGAATGAACATGGAGTTAGAAAATTATCAATGGAAGCTAAACCTAATGGTTGAAAGTTTGATGTGCAGCATGGTATTCATATAACCTCAAATTATCTTTCTCCAAATTACTTATTAACTATAAAATGAAATGGGCTTCCCTGGTGGCTTGGCTGGTAAAGAATCCACTTGCAATGTGGGATACCTGGGTTCTATCCCTAGGTTGGGAAGATGCCCTGGAGGAGGGAACAGCTACCCACTCTGTTATTCTGGCCTGAAGAATTCCATGGACTGTATAGTCCATGGGATCACAAAGAGCTGGACATGACTGAGCAACTTTAACTTCACTTCATAAAATGAAAAACAGTAACTGTATAGAGGATTCCTCCAAACCCTATTAAATTGATTATGTATTAGTTACATGTTAATAATATGTGGAAATAGCCCAAGGATTAACACTATTTTACTGGGTAAGGAAATTTCCAAAGCCAGACAATAATAACCCATGAGCAGAGACCATGTTTCTCTTATTTATTGCATTATTCCTAGTACAGTATGGGTACAGAGGAGATGTTTAAGAATTATTTTTTAAGTAAATGAATGTCTATGAACAATTAAAGAAGGAATAAGAGAGACTGAATTTCAGATTTTGCTAACCCTGGTAACTTGGCACTTCTAAAGAATTCCAGTCCAAGAATCTGAAGACTGGACCCAAGCACTGAGGACCCAGGACCTCAATTGTCCTCTACTCCAATTTTCCACTCCAGGTGAGTATCACCATGACCCTTAATATGTTGCTCTAAATTTCCTTCTAAAACAAAAGCATTTGTCTCTGTGCTTTAACCACTTAACAGATTTGAAACACCTGGGTCATTCATCCTACAGTTATTCCCTATAAGAAATACTCAGACAATTAGCAGCAGGACTTACTCTGAAAGACCCTCTTTAAAAGTCTGCTTGCAGATTTTTATAGTCAGTGTGGGTCACTGAAGACCAATTAGATGTCACTGGCATAGAAACTACAATTTGGGGAACTTAACGGTTAATTTGAATTTGTAATTTGATTCGTGCACCAGAGTTTTATTTTGTTCATACTGTTTATAGGCTTAATGAGCTAAATGTCATGCACATTTGTAAGAAATATCCTTCTTGGTCCCTTTTGTGAATGAGAGGCACTCCTTGGTCTTTATGAATGACAGGTTACTGTTTTGCCTTATTGCTTAACTTCATGTAGTGAAATAAAGCAGACAAAGCTTGAAGAACAACAACAACAACAAAAAAAGGTTTCCCTGCAGAGGAAAAGATGCTTAACATCACAAATCCTTGTGTGTGCTAAGTCGATTCATTCGTGTCCATCTCTGTGTGATGCTACAGACTGAAGCCTACCAGGCTCCTCTGTCCATGGGATTCTCCAGACAAGAATACTGGAGTGGGTTTCCAAGCTGTTCTCCAGGGGATCTTGCGGACCCCAGGGATCAAACCCAACTCTCTATGTCTCCTGCATTGGCAGGCATGTTTTTTACTAGAGCCACCTGAATCCTTAGGGAAATGCAAATCAAAATCACAATCAGACACCACTTCACACATATTAGGAGGGGTGAAGAAGGAGGAAGAGGAGGGAGAGGTAGAAAGAGGAGGTGAAGGAAGGGAGGAGGGGGGACAAGGCAGGGAAGAGGAAGGAGGAAAGCAGAAGGGGGAAGACGAGCAAGAGAAGGAGGTTTGGCAAGGATATGGAGAAATTGGAACCCTTGCACACTGATGATGGGGGTGTAAAACACTGCAGTCACAAAAGACAAGCACTGTATGACTCCACTTTCATAAAGGTGCTGAGAGCAGTCAAATTCAGAAAGAAACAAAGTGACCCTGTGGTTGTCAGGGGCTGAGGGAAAGGGGAGTGGGGAATTAGTGTTTGATGACATATTGATGCAGGATGAAAAGAGTTCTGGAAACTGGTTGCACAATAATGTGAATGTACTTAACAACACTGAACCAAATGCTTAAAAATAATTCAGATGGTAAATTTTATGTTAAGTGCACTTTATTACTATTTTTTAAAATTAAATGAGGAAAAATTTTACTCGATACACCTCAGGTATGAAATCTTCCTGTGTTAAAGTCTAGATTGCAGATTTCTGGTTGTAAGAATTTGAACTAGCCACATAAGCTCGCAGTACTGGCCTCTGACAAACAGGGGGAACATGTGGAGGTAACACTCCCCAAAGCTGCTGAGAGGATCACTGGTGCTCTGAACAAAGTCCTGTCAGACAAAGGGAAGCTGTCACCCCCGACAGTGCTCTCTAGTAATCCCATGTGGTCCCCAGTAGAAAGCCTCTGATAACTTTGATAGATGAGGTTACAACAATAGCAGAGTCCAACAGGAAGAAGAAAGACTCCTCTCCTTTCTGGCAAGGGCTCAGCTAATGAAAAGCCATGGACACTTTTTTTGACAGTCCTCCCAACTTCCTTTTCCCTTATATAAAGATGCTCTTCATCCCTTGCCCTTTGGGGACTTGAACATGGCTCACTCTGGTTGCAGGTATGGAACTGCGATTCTCTGCTGATCCTGAATAAAGCCATCTTTGCTGCAGAAATATCTGATAGTCAAGGCAACAGAGGAAAGAGAGTCAACATGATCAGGGGACCCATGGACAACTCAGAAAGGCAAATTATCCACTTGACACATCTGAGTGGACACTAGCTAATACCTCTCAGGCTGACCAGATGCAGAACTATAAAGACCAAAGAGATCAAGCATAAACTATAGGCGATAAACTTGGATATGTTAGGCTTTTTATTTTGCCTTAAAGACATGGTAGTAAATTTGAATATACCTTTGGGATGTTCTACATCTTGCTTGGGGCTGTAGTTATTGTATTAAAATTACCAAAACTCATCAAAAGAAATGCTTAGGAAAGGGGAACAGATCAAGACCAGAGAAAGAGCCATGGAGAGCTCACCCAGCCTCCATCAACAACATGTGGATTTTCTGACTGTTAATGAAGAACAACAAGATTCATACCAGTCGTATTCTGAAAATGGTGCCAAGAATCCTGGTTTGATATTAAACATTTCTATGCTTTCATGGTAGAGTTACTGAGGACCTAACAGGACCAGTCTGTCTAAACCATCTCAGCATTCAGCCAGTTCATGTCCCTCTCATGCCATCAGTTTCTCTGACAAGAATCTCTGGAGAGTCTGTCTTAACACCAGTGACAGTTTCCACGTCCACACTCCCTTGGCAAGGTGTCAGTTCACTGACTGTGACGTGCCCAGTGTTAGGGTAGTGAGGATGTAACCACTCCCTGAAGGGCCAAGTGCTTCTGGTCCAAGGCCCTGCCCCACCCTCATCTCTGGGGACAGGTCCTGCACTCACCCCCAACCTGCTGGCCTCTGGGACGAGGGTGGAGAGAAATGCAGAGCTCACCCCAGAGGCTGCAGTGAGGACATCAGGGACATCATCAGGGAGGATCTCGTCAGACTGGACATGGTTCATAAATTGTGCCACTGATTTCCAATAATGGGTAAAAGGAAGAATCATTCAATAAACCATGATGGGAAGAAGAGCTGTTTCAGAAAAAAGGAGGAGGACTATCTTATATCAAATACTAAAAGAAATTTTAGTTGCCTTTATTCTTATAAATGAAACAAAAATGCTGAAATAAAATGTTTACAGAGAGGTAGATGATGCTGGAATTTTAAAAAGGTTAAAAAGAAACAGGAGAAACCAACATAAATAATGATAGCTCTAAAGTAAAGGACAAATGAAAATCTGGAAAAATATTATAAGCATTATGGAAAATTATTTCAAAATATAAATTCCTCAGAGAGAAAAAAATCTATTAATAGACAATTCAAATAAACACAAATAAATGGTCAATAAATGTAAATGTTTCCAAAAAAATCCCATCTATATAGATCAATAAATTCAAATTGTTTCACATTTTTTTTTAACTTTAGACCTTGAAAAAATGTAATTCACATACTCAAAGTTGGCAATAAAATAGGCACACTAAGAGCTACTATGAGGGCAAACCGGCAGTTCCCTAGTGGTCCAGATATTAAGACTCAGAGCTGTCACAGCCAAAAGCCTAGATTCTTTACTAGTCAGAAACTTAGATTCCACATGCAGTGCAGTGTGGCAAAAAAATAGAAGAGGGCAAATTGATCTGAACATTGTGGAAAACAGTTCAACCTTTCACAAGTTATCGTATTCCTAGGACTTTAGAAAAAGGAAGATACACCAAAGTACATGTTCGTGGATATGCATATCATAATCAGCAATAAACTACATTAAACTTAAGTACAAGATTGCATAAATGACAATTAAATATCATGCTCTGAACATAACTTAATGTTATAAATAAATGTTAAACACAGAAAATTAAGAAGGAATCAAGATTCAAAACTAGTTTTATAGAAAAGATGCATGCATATGCACAGGTATACAAAAAGAGTTCTGGAGGAAAGACTAAGAAACAACCAAAATATCGGCAAATCTATATGGTAACAGAAAAATAAATCCTACTTTCTTCTATAGCTTTAAATGTCTTACAGAAATAGAAAAATGTTTATCATTTTAAAAAATCCACAACAAATACCATTAGCTATAATGTCAACTTCTCTTAGACGCTAACTCTAAACTGTGTTGTGAAAACACTAAAAAGCCAGTGAGGCCATTTGTATAAAATCAATAAGCTAGTTACTGGCATCACTTACAAGTTTAGAAAGCTGATGAAATTTGAGAAAAACAAAAAACAAAAACAAATACCCAATGAGAAGATGAAAACATGGTTTCTCTCTACAAGTTGGGTCTTGTCTCTGGGCAGCATTTTCTAGCTGGACTCATTTCCACTTCCCAGAATCAGCAAGTGGGGGACACAAGGAAATCACGAGGGTACCTCAGACTTTACATACAAGATGGCAATCATGGTCAACAACCAACTTCACAAAGTCTGCTGCTGCTGCTAAGTCACTTCAGTCGTGTCTGACTCTGTGCGATCCCATAGATGGCAGCCCACCAGGCCCCTCCGTCCATGGGATTTTCCAGGCAAGAGTACTGGAGTGGGGTGCCATTGCCTTCTCCTCACAAAGTCTAAACCCCTTTAAAAAAGTTAATAATGAAGTAACAATGCCAATGGGAGGAATAACTTAAAGCAGAAACCAGCCTCCACCTTCCATCAGAATCACCTGGAGCTTGTTTAACCCCATCCCCAGAGTTTCTAACTTTACAAAACTGGTCTAGAAGGAGCACGGTGGGGAATTTTATTTCTAACAAGATCCCAGGTGACAAGGATGCTGCCGGTCTGAGAGCCAGACTCTGAGAACAGAGAACAGCTGAGAACAGCTATCCTAAAGCTTGATTATAGAATGTTTCACATGCATCATCTCCAACAGCAAGAACTTTAAGAACTTTGAGAAACTCCTGCCAACAAGACCAAAGGCGTGTTTGGAATTGCCTTCTCCCTGCATTTAAGAACAAGTGTCCACAAAGGCAGCTCAGTACAGCAGTTACATACAGGATAACACAGGCTGGGGAGACAGATGGCCTGGTTTGAGATCCAACTCCAACACTTACTAGCTGTGTGATGTGGGCAATTTACTCAGCCTCTCTGCTTCAGTGCCTTCAGGTGTGAGGTAAGAGGTACTAGCTCTTTCCCCTCTGGCAGGAAAACTGGAAATAGGTGGCTACCCAAATCAATGAGGAGTCTTCACTTTCCCATTTCCACACATACATATACACATTTTGCAAATCTACAAATAGAACACGCCCGGAGAGTTGCCTGCCCTGCAGAAGTTAAGGAGACATGTGTCTATTTTGTTATTATTTACAGTAACCACCCCTACACTCCTACTTCTAGGCCTCTCTTGCCTTAAGGGCTGCCAAATGGCCAAGAGATGTAGCTACACACTGAACACACTACCATGAAGATAAGTACAGTGACTCCCATCCCATGAGGATCCCCTATATCTTCCCCTTAAAAAAGGAAATGTCAGAATGTATGGGAAATATGAATGGGTTAGGGTCTAGAAACAAAAAAAATTTAATTATCATCCAAGAGCAATTAAAACCCAAAGCTTCAGGCCCAGCTAGTTAGTAGTCCCAGTTACCAGAGGGAAAACTTTCTTACATCTCTCTGTGCTGTTTT
Source organism: Bos indicus (assembly GCF_029378745.1). Classification (NCBI taxonomy): domain Eukaryota; kingdom Metazoa; phylum Chordata; class Mammalia; order Artiodactyla; family Bovidae; genus Bos; species Bos indicus. Next base: position 73,104,072 of record NC_091771.1, read on the forward strand.
TCATCTGTGTGTGTTTCCTCCCATCTCAGGGACCCCTGAGTGGTTTCAGGACCAAATGACTCCAAGGTAGAACCACTTGCATCAAGACCTTTCACCTCTTCTCCAAAGGCTAAAGATCCGGTTAAGACCCCACAGCCTTCAGTGACCTTATCCCCCAAGTGGTCCTCAAAGGTGAAAGCAGAAATATTCACAACAGGGAAAGGGGCTGTGATCAAATGCACACTCTATTCCAAGATGTATATCCCAGGCAAAAGCAAAACATGTTCAAGAACAGGGTCCCCATTCATTAAACAAAAAGCAATAGAGTTTTTTTACATACATGAAATTTGTCACAACTAGGTACCAGGACATGCAGTGTAAGCCACACAGGAAGAGAGAGAGGGAGGAAAAAAAAGACATGGTCATAGATACAGGGACAGACAGAGCCCAGTGCAGCTGGAACCCAGGTGTCACCTAAGTTACATGGGAAATGTAACTTCCAGTGGGGACATCACTGGAAGATGGCAAAGACATCTAATGGCAGGGTACTAATTAGATAAAGGAAGCTGTTCGTAAACTGCTTGCTTGTTTGCACCCTTGTGGGGAAAGGGTGCAAATTAGTTTAGAACTGGAAATGCTGAGCTGTACTGGGGAAGCCCGCTAAAAATGGAATGTAGGGATCCAGTTCGTTCTCCGTTTGGGTGGCGACTTCCCCGGGGCAATCTGGGTTTTTAACCTCCCTGCCTCCTGCTCCCCGGGCTCCAGGGCCCTGGAGGATGCTGGAGCAGCGAGAGGCCAGGCTAGGAAATCCTGCGCTCCGGATACCAGGTTTCTGCTTCCCGCTCCTACGCCCAGGACTTCCCCTCACTCCTCACTCCTCAAACCCAGGCGCAGGCGGAGACCACGAGGCCGGACTGGGGAGGCTCCACCAGCTGCCTGGGCGCCCGCGGAAAATGCTCCCTCGCCTCGACTCTCCCCTTGGTCACTGCAAGGTGCCTGCGGCGGGCGGGTCACAGCTCAGACGGGGCGCTCACCTGAGAAACAAGAGGGAGCAAAAGTTCGAGTGCAGCAGCGGGTTGGGATTCACCTCCGGGTACACCAAGTGCATCTTGCTAGCGGCCACGGGCGAGGGCGCGGGGACCGGCGAGGGCATGGGGACCGGCGAGGGCTCCGGCGAGGGCTCCGGCGTGGACTCCGGCGTGGGCTCCGGGGCTGGCGTGGACTCCGAGGCCGGCGTGGGCTCCGGGGCCGGCGTGGACTGGGGCGCGGGCGCCGCTTTGGCAGGGGAGTTGCTCGGAGTGCTCATGGTGGCGCCGACGGGGATGCTGGAGGCTCAACCACAGTGCCAGTCCGCTAGGCGGTATACCAGAACCACCATTCTGGAAATGGAGCGTCAGCTCTTGCCTGGTCCCAGCCTTCTGGACCACCCTCTAGGCGCCTCTGCCACCACCGCCTGGAGCCCTGAGTAGGGAGCGGTGTGGACAGCGGGACGAAAGGGTGGCCAGACAGGAGCCACACGCAGGTGCGCGGAGAGGATGCTGGCGCAGCTGATGGAGGCGGGTAGGACGGTGCTGCACTCGGAGTCCTGCACCAGGGCGCCAGCGTTCAGGCACCTGGCTGCAAACTCTGCCGAAGTGAGAGCTATGAACCCAGGCACCCACCCCGAAGGTGGAGAAAGGAGGTACCAACTCTATCAGCCGCATCTGCTCAGAAACGCCCGTCAGCTGTGGAGAGACCAGGAGAGAGCTGGCCGAAAGAGATAGCACCTCGCCTTCTGGGCACTCTGCCCTCATCAGGACCAAACAAGGGCGCTGTGGGAAGTTCTCCAACTGTAATGGAGCAGGACCCTATGGGGCCTTCCTGGGATGGAGCACACCACCTCATGCCCTCTTCCTGCTTCCCTTTTGTAGAAAAGCTTTAGTCTCCCAGATCTCCTCTGAATTACAAGAGGTGGCTCAATAATTGATGATTGGGGCTTCCTTGGTGGCTCAGTGGTAAAGAATCTGCCTGCTAATGCAGAAGACACAGGTTGGATCCCTGGTCAGGGAAGATCTATATGCCTTGAAGTAACTAACCCTGGGGGCCACAACTTGAAACTATGCTCTAGAATCTGGGAGCAGCAACTATTGAACCACCTGCTACAGCTATTGAAACCTGCATGCCGTAGAGCCCAGGCTCTACAACAAAAGAAGCCAGTGCAATGAGAAGTCTGCTTAACTGCAATCAAGAATAGCCGTCTGCTCGCTGCAATTAGAGAAAAGCCTATGCAGCAGTGAAGACCCAGCATAGCCAAAAAGAAATAAAACTCTTTTTTAAAAAAGACTGAAAGAATGTGAACATGTAATTTAAAAACAAAATTAAACACTAGATAAGCCATGCAACAGTTACAGAATCCATAGTTCCTCCCTGAAGGACATATTAATAGATAACAATATCAAATGTACATTCCTGAGTTATTCTGCAGATACTAAAACCCCCACCAGATGGAAGAAATTAACTGTATGATGGCTACACGCAGGGAGCCCCCACACCAGCTAGAGCCTAAGGACTGATGATATAAAACCCTGTGACACCACCCTGTTACCTCACCATCAACCAAGCAGAAAATAATGCAACAGTTGATCACATACACTGGACTTTCTCTTCACCTTGCCTTTTAAAATTATCCCCTTAAGTCCATCAGAGAGTTCTGGTCTTTATAGCATGAGCTGCCTGTACTCTTTGCTTAATCGTTTCAATAAACTTTTCTCTGCTTCAACTCCAACATTTTGGTTTGTTTGGCCTCACTTTACCTCAAGCACAGGAACTTGGGTTGGACAACACAACTGGTGCCTAAGCATTTGACTTCCACCAACAACAGGATTTAGCACAGATTATGTATGTAGAGCTGCAAGACCTAAGGAAAGGAAACAGAAGATTAGAAGAGCTTGAACGATTTTAGATGACTGAATGCTGTTATTGGAGATAGGCTTTTGGCATCTCACATGTTGATCTGTGCATGGGACCTCTGTAAGCTTTTAGCTGCCCTCTTAGATTGGGAAAGGGGATTATGGGGAGAAAAAGACTGCTTTATGATTTCTTTAATCATGTGCTCAGGGCCTAGCAGAATAACAGTGGCATATGTTACAGAACACAGGTATGTGCATTTCTGGGGAACTTCCATCATTTTTAACTCTAACAATGCCCCATTCAAGAAGGTATTATTATCCCTATTTGACAAAAATGAGAAAGATGAGGTTTAAGGACAGCACTTCTCCAAAGTCATAGAATCAGTAAATGACGAATCTTCACTTGGACTCAAGTCCAAGTCTAGTGTGATCTGTCTCACTGGTGGATGGTTACTGTGTGGGGAAGGTGCCTAGAGTGCACTGTTTGAATGAAGGAATGACCATAGGGATGAATGAACAGAATCTTGGACTCCCACTCAGAAGTCTAGTTATTTGTGTGGCCATCTTCCCAGCTTAGCAGTTTCCCTTCCCTTCCACCCTAAAAGAAGGAGATCAAAGTTTGTGGTGCTTATAATAGGGTCACTTTATTATGCTCATGTACCTTGGCTAAAATGGTATGATTAATTAAGGCTTTTGGCTTCATTGGGAAGATTCCCTGGAGTAGGAAATGGCAACCCCCTCCAGTATTCTTGCCTGAAGAATCCCATGGAGAGAGAAGAATTTCTGGCTACAGTCCATCGGTCGCAAAGAGTTGAATATGACTGAGCAACTTAGCAAGCACACAGGCAAGTTATAAACTGGTGTACAATAATGTGGTTACAGTTGACAATACTGAACTGTGTACATTGGGCTTTCTAAAAGAGTAGATCTTGGATCTTTTCACCATAAAAAAAAAAGAAAAAAATGGTTAATTTATGCATTGGGGGCCACACTGATTAATTTGACTGTGCTGAAAAGACCCTGATGCTAGGAAAGATTAAAGGCAAAGGGAGCAAAGGGGGCAGTGGAGGATGAGATGGTTAGATAAGCATCACTGACTCAATGGACACGAATTTGAACAAACTCCAGTAGATAGTGCAGGACGGGGGAGCCTGGTGTGTTGGAGTCTATGGGGTCAAAAATTGTCGGACAGGACTTAGCAACTGAACAGGAACAATATGTGTATTAAGTCATCGGGGCTTCCCAGTTGGCACAGTGGTAAAGAATCTGCCTGCAGGAGACTCAGGAAACATTGGCTCGATCTCGGGGAAGATTCCCTGGAGGAGGAAATGGCAACTCAGTCCAGTATTTTTGCCTGGAGAATCCCATAGACACAGGAGCCTGGTGGACTACAGTCCATAGCGTCAAAAAGAGTCAGACACGATTCAGCACACATGCACTGTCAAGTCATCAGGTTGTACATTTTAAACATAAACTATTATTGATTGTCAGTTATACCTCAATAAACCTGGAGGGGAAATAGCTTTTAAAGAAAGTGTTAATGTATTAAAATTTTTTTTAATATGGCAAAATATTGACAATTTTCTATTGATGGGCATGATAGGAGTTTATTATACTATTTTCTTGATATTTCATGCATGTTTGAAATTTTGTCACAAAAAAGAAAATGATTAGAGCTGAAAAATAAATTTTTTCAATTACCTACCTTTCTTGTGTTAGCTCTTTCTCAGGTAAGGCAATCTACAATGTATGTAACCAGACCTACCTGATTTACAGTTCTCTTTTACATTATCTACCTTTTCCAGCACTGTAAACACTCAGCTACTAGTTCTCCTTCAAAGATGAAGGAATTGCTTGCTGAGGTTGGAAATTTAGTGACTTCCACGTCAGACTGCTGCAGACTGTTCTCTTCAGTCCCCACAACTATCTCAGGATGATAACTGTGTGTGTGTGCTAAGTTGCTTCAGTCGTGTTCAACTCTTTGCAACCCTATGGACCATAGCTTGCCAGGCATCTCTGTCCATGGGATTCTCTAGGCAAGAAGACTTGAGAGGGTTGCCATTTCCTTCTCCAGGAGATCTTCCTGACCCAGGGATTGAATCTGCATCTTTTATATCTCCTGGATTGGCATGCGGCATTAGCACCAACTGGGAAGCTTAGTCATCTCCAAACTGCCAAATACACTCAGTCCCTTCAGTTTCTGCTGTCTTTATTTTTTTTTTTTTTGAAACTTCTTAGAATTCTTTTATGAACAATAATGAATATAATATTTGTAAAACATACTGAAAATCGGTGTTGATTTGTACAAAGAAGGTTGGATATGAAGCCAGGGGACCAGAGCTCTAGATGCTTCACTTCTTACCTAAATTTTCTGACTAACCACTCAGGTCTACATAGGAAATTCCTACCTGCACTATATCCTATAAGGTTAATGGGAGCCTCACAATTTGTGAATGCACTTTGTAAAATCTAAAAAGACAACATACAAAAAGTTGTGTTTTTTTTTTTTTTTAATTCATTCAACAAATATTTAGTGAATGCTTTATAGGTGCATGACCACTAAGCCAGGCATAGAATGTACAAACATAGGGAAGATGTCATAAGGTCTCTATATGTACTTGTTTCTCAATCTTAAATGGTTCAGTACTATAACTAAAAAGACATTAACAAGTGTTGAAGAGGATATGGAGAAACTAGAACCTTTTACATTGCTGGCAGAAATGTAAAATGGTACAGCTACAAAGTTTCCATATAAACCAGCAATTCTACTCCTAGATATCTACCCAAGATAAATGAAACATATGTCCACATAAAAATGTACATACAAATGTCATAACAGCACTATTCATAAAAGTAAAAAATGAGTTGCGGGTGAAGGGAATCAAGGGTACATCAACTGATAAAAGAAACATGGCATTATAGGCAGTGGGGTATTATCTGGCATTTTATAAAATAGTTAGACATACTGATGCAAGCTACAGCATGGGTAAACATTGAAAATATGCTGAGTTAATGCAGCCAGACATTGACTCAAGTGAGGATAATGAGACAGCATCTAAGGAGAGATTCAATCTTGCTGGACTTGATGATTCATTCCCAGATAAACTCCAGGGACACATGATAAAAATTGTAACTGTGTAAACTATAAATTATTAATGGTTCATAGCACCTCCATCAAATAGTCAAAGCATAAAGTGTTAAATCTGCAGGAAGTATAAAATCAGTACTAAACTAGTTCAACTAAGATAGTGCTAGTCCTCAAGCATTTTTCTATCAAGACATATATGATAAAAGGCATTCACAATCTACATGCTCCAGTGAGTATTCACAATTCTGAATATAGTGACAATCTCTTTGTCACTCTACCTTCTAGTACCAAAGAATGTTCAAATTATTGCACAATTGCACTCATTTCACACAATAGCAAAGTAATGCTCAAAATTCTCCAAGCTAGGCTTCAACAGTATGTTAAACGAGAACTTCCAGATGCTCAAGCTGGATTTAGAAAAGGCAGAGGAACCAGAGATCAAATTGCCAACACCCTTTGGATCATAGAAAAAGCAAGGGAATTCCAGAAAAACAGCTACTTCTTATTCATTGACTATGCTAAAGCCTTTGACTGTGTGGATCACAACAAACTGGAAAATTCTGAAAGAGATGGGATTACCAGCTCACCTTACCTGCTTCCTGAGAAACCTGTATGCAAGTCAAGAAGCAACAGTTAGAACTGGACATGGAACAATGGACGGGTTCCAAATTGGGAAAGGATTACCTTAAGGCTGTATATTGTTACGCTGCTTATTTAACTTACATGCAGAGTACATCATGCGAAATTCTGGGCTGGATGAAGCACACCATGGAGTGAAAATTGCCAAGAAAAATATCAATAACCTCACATATGCAGATGACACCACCCTTATAGCAGAAAATGAAGAGGAACTGAGGAGCCTCTTGATGAAAGTGAAAGAGAAGAGTGCAAAAGCTGGCTTAAAAGTCAACATTCAGAAAATAAAGATCAGGGCATCTGGTGCCATCACTTCATGGCAAACAAATGGGGAAACAATGGAGACAGTGACAGAATTTATTTTCTTGGGCACCAAAATCACTGCAGATGGTGACTGCAGCCACAAATTTAAAAGATGCTTGTTCCTTGGAAGAAAAGTTATGATAAATCTATACAGCATATTAAAAAGCAGAGACATTATTTTGTCAATAAAGGTCCATTTAGTCAAATCTAAGATTTTTCCAGTAGTCATGTATGGATGTGAAAGTTGGACCATAAAGAAAGCTAAGCGTCGAAGAATTGATGCTTTTGAACTGTGGTACTGTGAAAGATTCTTGAGAGTCCCTTGGACTGCAAGGTGATCAAACCAGTCAATCCTAAAGGAAATCAGTCCTGAATATTCATTGGAAAGACTGATGCTGAAGCTGAAGCTCCAATACTTTGGACACCTGATGGGAAGAACTGATTCACTGGAAAAGACCCTGGTGCCGGAAAAGATTGAAGGCAGGAGGAAAAAGGGACAACAGAGAATGAGATTGTTGGATGACATCACCAACTCAATGAACATGAGTTTAAGCAAGCTCCAGGAGATGATGAAGGACAGGGAAGCCTGGCCTGCTGCAGTCCATGGGATCACAAAGAGTTGGACACAGTTGACTGACTGAATAACTTCTAGTAACATCCTCCTCTTGAACCTCAGAAGTGGACACCCAAACTAAATCTAGCCAATCATAATATGTCATGTCTGTATCCAAAGGGTTTGGGACAGATATAATCTTGTATCTGTTATAATGGATATAACTCTATGCCAGGCCAACTGGTATTCTTCCTTGAGAATGTTTTGTTGCTGTTCTTGGTTGTTCTTGTTTGGCTGCACCAGGAAGATGGCTTCCCAGGTGGCGCTAGTGGTGAAGAACCCTCCTGCCAATGCAGGAGACGTAGAGACTTGACTTCCATCCCTGGGTCAGAAAGATCCCTGGAGTAGGGCATGGCAATCCACTCCAGTATTCTTGCCTGGAGAATTCCATAGACAGAGGAGTCTGGTGGGCTATGGTCCATAGAGTTGCAAAAAGTCAGACACAACTGAAGTGTCTTTGTAGGCATGCATGCACAGAAAGGGAAAAACTTCACTTTCTTTTCTGATGAGGGAGTTGTAAGGGTATGACCCATAACTACTGGTGGCCACATCTCCCATTTACACGGATGGGCTGGAAAGTACAAAGAGATACCGAAAGGTCATGCAATCAACAACTATTTATTAAACACCTACTGTGTGTAAAGACTGAATCAGGAATAAGTGAACAGGATGAGTGGTGTAGAGTCTTAGTGGCATCAAGTCTCTGGGGCTCCTGAGACTTAAAGGATCCCTCCTTGGATGGTGTGACCTGCTGGAGCAGAAGCTGTCACTTTCCAACTCAAGTCCTCTGACTCTTCTCCAGGACTAAAGAGTTCACTGCTTATCTGCAACTCTCTGCTGAAGGGCCTTTTTCCAGCTGCTGGAGCACGGTGGGGTCATATGCAAGATGAGGAAAAACCCCTGGATTCCAACCTCAATCAGTGATGGATGGGGAGTGGGTAGATTAATGTTCCTGTGCCCTTGCCTGTCAGTTGGAACAATTCTCTCCCTGGGTGACCCAGCAGGAAGGAATCCAGTTGCCTGAGCACTAACTCACTTGTAACAGGACTTTATTGGCTTCCTTCCCTTCTCTGTCTCACTTCTCCACTCCCTCCAAGTGTTTTTCTAGGATCACTTCCAAATTAAACTACTTCCACTCAGATCCTTGTCTCAGGGTCTGTTTCCGGGGAACCCAAACTAAGATACCTACCAGAACCATCCTTCTAATTATTTAAAAAATATATTCACTCCTTGCACCCATAACAATCCTAACTAGTACTATGAATGCTGGGTTGTCCAATACAGTAAGGAGGATTGTGAAGACTTCAGATGCATCTGGCCCAAACTGAGGTGTGCTGTATGTATAAAATACATTATGCACTTCAAAGAGAAGAAAACCTTTTTCATCTTACTAGTGACTTTTTATACTGATTACATGTGGAAACAATATTACTTTTGATATTACTTTTGGATATAAAAATATCTTACTAATATTATTTTCACTTGTTCATTTTAGATTTTAACATGACTACTACAAATTCTAAAATGACAGATGTTGGGGATTTCCTGGCAGTACAGTAGTTAGGACTCCACAATCTTATTGCCAAGGGCCTGGATTTAAACCCTGGTCAGGGAACCAAGATCCCACAAGCCAAGCAGCATGGCCAAAAAATAGACAAATAGATAAATAAGTAAAATTATGTAAAATTAAATTACAGAGGTGGCACATTTTATTTCTCTGGACAAAAGATAGGTGGTAACTTTAGATAAGAGGCAAGTGGGAAAGGGCAGCTGGCCTCTGCCCCAAAGATGGTGGTTTTGGTCAGAAAGCCTGAGGTGCCACCTCTTCAAATGAGCTGGTATGCAAAGTGAAAAAGTGAGTGTTAGTTGTTCATTTGTGTCCACCTCTTTGCAAACCCATGGACTGTAGCCCACCAGACTCCTTTATCCATGGAATTCTGGTCTATAAGTGTACATTTAACTCCATGTCATGTGTCCACACAAAGCTCAGAATCAAAGTTTGTAGTATAACTTGTTTGTATCCCAAGATTCATTCTCCCCAAATTGAGAACAAATTCTAGACCAAAAATTTCCAGCCTTTTCACTAACTCGTGTGTATGTGGACATCATTTATCATTTTTCAACAGCCAGAAGACGTAAGTCTTTACTATTAATCAGAACAGCCAGGCAGAATATTTCTAGCACACATCTGTGTGTCCTATAGGATCACAACCTCTTTGTTATCCTCAAACCACTTTTCTTATTTTCAAATTTAGAATTTTATCCAGCAATTGACTATCAAGCATTGCCATCCATCTCTGCCTATCAGTCAACGTGTTCAGTTTCCATAAAAAATTATCTCTGTGTTGTGATGGCTCTTATTTGTAGATCCATTTGGGTGTTTTATTACATTTTCCTTAATTCTTTAAAACAAACAAATAGAAAACACAATATGCTAACTTTAACAATGATGCAGCTAATGTAAATATGGGGAGAACAGGAAGTGGAAGAAAGGAGGTGCCTCTTCATTTGGTGAATGCATATTGAAAGAAGGCTGGTTCATTATATGTTTAATTTTGAAAGAAGAGGAATCAATTTTTTAAAATCTGTGAAATTCCTATGTGTGCTTAGTCACTCAGTCGTGTCCAATTGTGACCCCATGGACTGTAGCCTGCCAGGCTCCTTTGTCCATGGGGATTCTCCAGGCAAGAATAATGGAGTGGGTTGCCATTCCCTTCTCCAGGGGATCTACCCAACCCAGGGATTGAACCCAGGTCTCCCACATGACAGGCAGATTATTTACTGTCTGCACTACCAGGGAAGCCCAAAATATCTATAGTGGCCCTACTCATAATTAACCAAACTTGGAAGTAACCAAGATATCCTTCAGTAGGTGAATAGATAAATGAACTGATTTATCCAGGCAATGGACTATTCAGTTCAGTTCAGTTCAGTCACTCAGTCCTGTCCCACTCTTTGCGACCCCATGGATAGCAGCACACCAGGCCTCCCTGTCCATCACCAACACCTGGAGTTCACTCAGACTCACATCCATCGAGTCCGTGATGCTATCCAGCTATCTCATCCTCTGTGTTCCCCTTCTCCTCCTGCCCCCAATCCCTCCCAGCATCAGGGTATTTTCCAATGAGTCAACTCTTCGCATGAGGTGGCCAAAGTACTGGAGTTTCAGCTTCAGCATCATTCCCTCCAAAGAAATCCCAGGGCTGATGTCCTTCAGAATGGACTGGTTGGATCTCCTTGCAGTCCAAGGGACTCTCAAGAGTCTTCTCCAACACCACAGTTAAAAAGTATCAATTCTTTGGTGCTCAGCTTTCTTCACAGTCCAACTCTCACATCCATACATGATCACAGGAAAAACCATAGCCTCGACTAGATGGACTTTTGTTGGCAAAGTAATGTCTCTGCTTTTGAATATGCTATCTAGGTTGGTCATAACTTTCCTTCCAAGGAGTAAGTGTCTTTTAATTTCATGGCTGCAGTCACCATCTGCAGTGATTTTGGACCCCCAAAAAACACTCAGCACTAAAGAGAAATGAGCAACAAGTCATGAAATGACATGAAGGAAACTTAATGCTTACTACTAAGTGAAAGAAGTCTGAAAAGGCTACATAATATATAATGTAACTATATGACAAAAAGACAAGACTATGAAGACTGTAAAAAGCTCAGTGGTTGCCAGAGGGTGGAAGTGGGGGTACAGGATGAAAAGGTGGAACATGGAGCATAGAGGTTTTATAGAATAATGAAAATACTCTATATGATACCATTGTTAGGTAATTAGAATAGGAAAAAGAAGTCCAATATAGTGGTGGCTAAAAGACAAAGGAAGGAAAAAGCCTGCACAAATAGAACAAAAGAAGGTTCAAGAACCTCAGGTGAAGCAAACGCCTGGTTTGCCCAATTTACATCGGGCAGGCTCGGGGCAGAGGGGGTGGGGAGGAGAAAAAAACATATAAAAAGAGGAGCCAAAATTGAGCCCCCTGCTTCTCTGATCTTCTCTGTCTTCTGTGTCTTTTGGGTCGGCCTGCCCTCACACTTTAAGGATGTATTTTCCTTTGCTTGCCAAACTGAACTGTAACACTGGTCCACCCTTGGCCTCAAGGTTTTGCTGCAGTGAGACAGAACTGAGGAAATTACAAATTCCCCTGACATATATGGTGATATATCTTGGATTTAACCTGACTGAAACAACATTGGCTCAGCCCAGAGGCCATGCACAGCAGAAGCCCAATTTGGGGAAAGCTCTCATGGTGGAAGATGAATGTGAAGAAACCCAGTACAGTGAGAGTGACAAGAACCCAAGCATGCTGGAAACCAGGACAGCAAAAACAAATGCGGCAGAAAGCTCACATGGCTCAGTCTCAGATTCCAGGAAACTTGGTGGGGTATAAAGTCCTCACCCCTATGGCAGGAAGGACATATTGCTAACAAAATCTTAATTTTTTTACTATCTCTCATTTCTTATTTCCTCAAATCCCCTCTGAACAGGCAAGTGGCAGTGGGTGCAATCAAGGGACTCTGGAGAGGCTACTCCCCATTGTGTCCCAAAGGCTCCACTATACTCTGCACTCTAGTAGCTGTTGCCCAAGCGGGTGGGGGTTCTTCTGTCCTTAATCTTATTTGTGCCAAGGATCAGGCCAATGAAAACTGTGAGCACAGGTCAGGGCTTTAGCAGATTTTCTGGCAGATTATGAAAGGTATTCTTCAACGCGTTTTCCCTACTGTCTTTTCCTCCCATCCTTTAGCTCCTCTCTATATCTATGCCACTGATTACAAAGTATTGGGCAGGTCATTATCTTTCCACTTCTGAAAGTTGTGCTTGAAACCATTTATTTAAGATTGGGACTCAAACCCATGTGGCAGGGACTCTGCTATGCTTATTCACTCAGTCATATCTGACTAGGACTTTAGCCTGGCCAAAACCCATGGTGTCTGGTTTTAGGCTAATGAAGCTTAGGCTCTTGATTTCTCATTGCAAAAAAAATTAAAGTGAGAGATACAGCAATGGATAAGAGGTGGGTTTGTTGGGATTTCAAGAGAAGCACACTCCAAGAGTGTGGGCCATCACAGAGCGGAGAGCAGTGGCCACGGAATGTGGTGTGGTTTTCCCAAGCTGGGTTATTGCATAGGCTAAGGAGTGGGAGGATCATTCCAACAGTTGGGGAATCACCCACTCCTCAGTCTTTTGACAGTGTCTTGGAACTGTCCCGGCACCTCTGGGTGTCATTTAGCTTGCAGATTAAGGATTAAGGTTTAGTTGAATTTGACTTGTCATCTTGGACCCATTTGATTTTAATTGGCTTACGTTATGTCCTTGGGCTCTGTCATTCTTTCAAAGTCCCCTCCTTGGGCTATGCCTCCTTCCCTGTTTCATGCTCTTTTCCTGGCCCTGTCTGGGCCCACAATGTTGCTTCTACAATCTTCCAGAGGGACAACCAGGAAATAGCTGGCCCTTGGGAGGGAAATACTATACAATAGCCAATCCCTCTAGATATTCAGGCCTTCATGTTCCATGTTTCCTATATGTGCAACATCAGCATTTCTCGGTGAACCCTCTAGGGTGGGCGACAGATGCACAATGCCTGCCAGAAGTCCATCTGTTGGTGGCATCCCTTCAAGGGCAATTGGGCTTCTAGGGATAGTGTTTGCCACTTTGGGAGTTAGTCCTGCAGGCCCTTTGGGCCTAAACCCTGACCACCCTTCTCCTAAAGTTACAAACATACCCCCATATCAAATCTCCACTCCACTTTTATAGAACATCTGGTCTGTTGCCTCTTATCAATTTATTCTTAAGCCACTTACTAACTCCTACAACCAAGACCCTGACCCCTGGTAGGCAACACTGCTCCACCTCACTTATTATTAAAATACTCTTAATGCCCCTAAAAGGACCAGAAAACCCACCCCTTTGTCATTACTGCTGCTATTACCTCGAGTCCGGAGAAGGCAATGGCACCCCACTCTAGTACTTTTGCCTAGAAAATCCCATGGGCAGAGGAGCCTGGCAGGCTGCAGTCCATGGGGTCACTAGAGTCGGACACGACTGAGTGACTTCACTTTCACTTTTCACTTCCATGCATTGGAGAAGGAAATGGCAACCAACTCCAGTGTTCTTGCCTGGAGAATCCCAGGGACGGGGAAGCCTGGTAGGCTGCCGTCTCTGGGGTCGCACAGAGTCGGACACGACTGAAGCGACTTAGCAGCATTACCTAGAGTGTATCTATGACAATGAAATGTTTACCATTGGAAGCACCCTGCTGCTGCTGCTGCTGCATCACTTCAGTCGTGTCCGACTCTGTGTGACCCCATAGACAGCAGCCCACCAGGCCTCCCCCATCCCTGGGATTCTCCAGGCAAGAATACTGGAATGGGTTGCCATTTCCTTCTCCAATGCATCAAAGTGAAAAGTGAAAGTGAAGTCACTCAGTCAAGCTGCTCTTATTGAGGACTATGGGAGGAAATCAGTGACTTACATTCCCTCAGAGCAATAAGAGGATAAGACTTATGGCTGTTTCACCAGGTTCCCAGTCTCAAGGCACAGGCTTGGATTACTTTACATCATGGTATCTCTTCCCATCCATGGTGGACAAACCAGCAATGAGTTAAGATTACAACCCCTTAATCCTACCTAGCACTAGTCATGTTGGAGACCTTGTGGACACCCAACTCCAGTCCGGGGGTCCCAGGAGGTTGACCTGCTTTGACTTGCCTAGGGATCTGGCTCCTGGGAGATTGCCACACCTCAACCTGCTTGGGGATCTGCTAATCCAGGGGCCCCAGGATGTCAACATGCTTCAACATGCCCAGGGACCCAATTCTCAGGAGGCTGACCAGCCTCAACCTGTCCATGGATTCGATCTCCAGGAGACTGTCATGCCTCAGCTTGCCTGGGGATCTGCACCTTGACCTGGGGCTGCCTGGCTCTCCGGTTGCAACAGTACTGGGTAGAAAAATTTTCAGAAAGACTCACCCCAAGGTAAGTCCACCCATAAAATAGAAGGAGGCCTATTAGTTTTTTTTTTTTTTTTCTCCTCCCTGTCATCACTGTCTTTCAGATGGGAAATAACCAATGCACTTCCCAACAGACACCCTTGAGCTGCATCCTTGATAACTGGAAGCTGTTGGATCCTCTAACTCTAAGGAGATGTCACTTAAAATTCTTTTGCACCACTGTGTGGCCACGGTATCCTCTGGAGGACAAGGAACACTGGCCTGAGGATGGGAGTTTAAATAACAATACCATCCTAGAGCTAGACTTATTTTGCAAAAGACAAGGGAAGTGGACAGAGATCCCCTGGGCCCAAATTTTCTTCTGACTAAAAGATATGAAGGAACTCTGTCTTAAGTATAGGATTCTTGTATGCCCTAAAAGTGAGCCTACTAAACAAATGGTGTTAGGCACAGACAACCAAGAGAAGGAAGCCCCCATGAAGGCTCACCTCCCATGGCTCCCGAGTTGCTTGGTGCTCCTTCCTTGTGCCCCCAAACGTGCCCCCATATGCAGGAGCACCCCTTCCACAAAAGCCAACTCCAGTATCCTTAGTTGAAACTGGAGGAGAATTTGAACTAACCTGGGTCCATAAGCCCTTCTTCCTCTTAGAACTAAGATGGATCAAACAAGACCTGGGAAGTGATACAGATGACCCAGGCAAATATATAGATACATTATAACGCATTACCTTGGCCTTTGACTTGACATGGAAGAACATTATGGTCATATTTAATCAAAGTTTATCTGATCCTGAGTATGCTAGGGTCTTAAAGGAACCCAAAGGTATGGTACAGGGCTCCACATGTCAAGTAATATATACCCAGTGGGGGAAATTTCGGTCCCCTCCTCAGACCTTAATTGGAATTATAATGACCCTGAACACATCTGGAAAAGGGATCCTTTTCTGATCTCTGTAAAGGCAGGACTAAAAGCAGCCCAGCGAAAAGTAATCAGCTATGCCTGGGTCTCAGCAATAACTCAGGAGCCCAGTGAGAACCCCATTGCCTTTCTGGAAAGGCTGAAAGAGGCCCTCCAAAAGTTTATCAATGTGGACTTAGACTCTTATGAGGGACAGGTGATTTCAAAGGACAAATTCCTCTCCCAATGTACATCATACATCAGGATAAACTTAACAACAGCTACAGCAACAGGACCCTGCTACCTCTTTAGATGAGATGGTCCAGACAGACATTAACATCTTTTATAACAGCTAATAGGAGAGGAAGGCCAAGGCCCAGGAATGGAAGAAAAGGAAAGAGAAAAGGCATCCCCAGATGCTGGCCATCCTCCAGGGAAACCCTATGGCAAACCTCGAGTCCTTAAAGGACAAGGCATGAGGCAAATGCCTAAACTGTAGACAGGTGGGGCATTGGGCCAAAGAGTGTCCAAACCGTGACAAGTCTCCTAAAATGGCTTTCTACAAATGACATCAACTGGGACATTGGGCAGCACTCTGCCCTGGGGACCCAAGAGCCTCAAGGTCAAGCGCCAAGCCTTCCCTCAGGATGGTTCAACAGGACTAAAGTGGTCCACTCCAGCCAGCCTGACTGTCACAGATAACCATCATGGGGCTGGAGCCAAGGGTGCTACTGGATGTGGCAGGTAGGTCTGAGAATTTCTTGGTTGACACGGGGGCTACCTACTCTGTCCTGACCTCCTACTCCAGAGCCTTCTCCTCCCAAACCTGTACCATTTTGGGTGCTACAGGAAAAACAATTACAAAAAGATTCACCCAAGCACTTCTTTGTTGCTGGGATCGGCAAATATTTTCCCACCAGTTTCTGGTGGACCCTGAGTGTCCTACTCCCTTATTGGGAAGAGATCTCTCCCTGCCTTCAAAATCTTGCATCTATTGAAGTCCTGATAGAAGATGCTTTAAAACTCTCTCTTGGGGGCAAATTAACTATCTTTATCAGCCACCAAGTAAAATAACTCCTGAATGGTAGAGGCCATTTATGGATGTCTGATCAAAGGATTCTCAGATATCAAGTAATGCTGACAGAAAATCCAGGCCTTACTATATCCCCTTGTGAGGTTCTTAACCCAGCTACCCCCCTGCTTACCCCGGAGGGCTCTCTCCCCTTTCACTCTTGCCTAGAAACCTTGGACCACTGGACAAAACCCTGAGAGGGATTGTCAAAAGATATTCTGACCAATCCTGAGGAAATCTGGTACAGTGATGGAAGCAGCTTTGTCTTAGATGGAAAAAGAAGAGTTGGACATACAGTAGTCTCCAATTTCGAGACCATAGAGGCTAAACCTTTGACACCAGGTACTTCAGCCCAATTAGCTGGGATCACAGCCCTGACTCGAGCTTTAGAGCTGGGAAAAGAAAAAAGAGTAGCCGTTTACACTGACTCTAAGTATGCCTTTCTGGCGCTACATGCACATGCTGCTACTTGGAAAGAAAGAGGCCACTTGACCACCCAAGGGTCCCCAATCAAATTTGGTGATCAAATCCTTAGGCTCTTGGAGGCAATCCATCTTCCTGCTGAGGTTTCAGTCTCCATTGTAAAGGACACCAAAAAGGGAGCACAGAAGTGGCAAGAGGAAACCAAGCAGCTGATCAGGCAGCTAAGAGAGCAGCATTACAGAACAATAACCTAACAGAGGTTGCCACCCTAGTTCTGCAAACTAATTTGCTAGAAACTCCCTCATATACTGAAGGTCAGAGTCAGGACTTTCAAGAAGATCATATGGGTGCTTCCAAAAGGAGAGACTCCTTTTTCTGCCTGGGAGCCTCCAATGGAAGTTGGTTAACTCCTTACATGCCACTACTCATTTAGTGGAAACGGCCCTCCAAAGATTACTAGAAAGGTCCTTCAGAGGAACAGGCCTTCAAACGACTATAAGGCAAGTGGTCTCCTCTTGTCCCACTTGCCAATTAAACAACCCTCAAGGACCGTGAAGACCCCAGCTTGCCCAGCCCATCCAGTATCTGCCAGGATAATACTGGCAGATGGACTTCACCCAGATGCCAGTTTCTCAAGGATATAAATACCTATTAGTCATGATAGATACATTCACAGGATGAATTGAAGGCTTTCCCACCCGGACTGAGGAAAAAAAAAAAAAAAAAACAAAAACTGCTCCATGAAATCATTCTGAGATTTGGTATGCTCAGGTCATTACAAAGTGACAATGAGACATCATTTACTTCTAGGGTCTCCCAAGGGGTCTCTGAAGCATTGGGCATTGCTTATAATCTCCATTGTGCCTGGAGGACTCAGTCTTCAGGAAAAGTAGAAAGAGCTTACCAATTCTAAAATCAGCAATATAAAAGATAATCCAGAAGACCTCCCTGGCATGGAAGGAGGCTTTACCAATAGCTCTCCTCTAGGCCTGTATTGCCCCTAAGGATCAGGTTTGTCTTAGACGTTATGAGATGCTATATGTGAGGCCTTTTGTTAATCTCAATGACCTCTTCCTAGATCCAGAGGCTCAGACCCTCTGATCTTATACCATGACCATTGAGCAATTCTAACAAGATATACACTTGTGGGTGTGTCAACCAGGACCAAAAAGATTCTAAAGAGCAATCAGTATATGCTCCAGGAACTCAAATCCTAATTAAAGTCTGGAAAGATGGGTCTCCAACGGCTCAAATCCAGCCCACATGGAAGGGCCCCTACCCTGTACCCCTACTTTCTACCCCCCACAGCAGTCAAGGTACCAGGAGATGTCTCCTGGATTCACTGCTCATGAGTCATGCCTTTGAAGAAAAAAGGGGAGGACAATCAATACACCTGTGAACACCTGGGAGATCTCAGATAGCTATTCAGAACTAAAAATGAGTGTGACTCTAATGAACACCCTCAAAATTATGTTTCTGTGGATAAGATTTCTCAGGACAGCTCTAAAGAGCCAACACAGCTTGACAGGGGTTGTACTCAAAAATAGATAGGAGATAGACCTCATGACCCCTGAACAAGGAGGGACTTCAGCCAACTTGAATGAGACTTGTTGTTTCTGGGTAAATACCTCCAGCTAAGTTAAAGAAAGTCTCACATTCTTCAAGAAAAACATTCAGATCCTCAGTTCAGTTCAGTCGCTCAGTCGTGTCCAATTCTTTGTGACCCCATGAATCGCAGCACGCCAGGGCTCCCTGTGCATCACCATCTCCCAGAATTCACTTAAACTCACTTCCATCGAGTCGGTGATGCCATCCAGCCATCTCATTCTCTGTCATCCCCTTTTCCGCCTGCCCCCAATGACTCCCAGCATCAGAGTCTTTTCCAATGAGTCAACTCTTCACATGAGGTGGCCAAAGTACTCGAGTTTCAGCTTTAGCATCATTCCTTCCAAAGAAATCCCAGGGCTGACCTCCTTTAGAATGGACTGGTTGGATCTCCTTGCAGTCCAAGGGACTCACAACAGTCTTCTCCAACACCACAGTTCAAAAGCATCAATTCTTCTGTGCTCAGCTTTCTTTCTTTCTTTCTATTTTTAATTTTATTTTTTTAACTTTACAATATTGTATTGGTTTTGCCATATATCAAAATGAATCCACCAGAGGTATACATGGGTTCTCCAACTCTCGCATCCATACATGACCACTGGAAAAACTATAGCCTTGACTATATGGATCCTTGTTGGCAAAGTAATGTCTCTGCTTTTTAATATGCTATCTAGGTTGGTCATAACTTTTCTTGCAAGGAGTAAGCGTCTTTTATTTTCATGGCTGCAGTCACCATCTGCAGTGATTTTGGAGCCCAAAAGATAAAGTCTGACATGGTTTCCACTGTTTCCCCATCTATTTGCCATGAAGTGATGGGACCAGATGCCATGATCTTCGTTTTCTGAATGTTGAGCTTTAAGCCAACTTTTTCACTCTCCTCTTTCACTTTTACCAAGAGGCTTTTTAGTTCCTCTTCACTTTCTGCCATAAGGATGATTTCATCTGCGTATCTGAGATTATTATTATTTCTCCAGGCAATCTTGATTCCAGCTTGTGCTTCTTCCAGCCCAGCATTTCTCATGATGTACTCTGCATAGAAGTTAAATGAGCAGGGTGACAATATACAGCCTTGATGTACTCCTTTTCCTATTTGGAACCAGTCTGTTGTTCCATGTCCAATTCTAACTGTTGCTTTCTGACTTGCACACAGATTTCTCAAGAGGCAGGTCATGTGGTCTGGTATTCCTATCTCATTAAGAATTTTTCACAGTTTATTGTGATCCACACAGCCAAAGGCTTTGGCATAGTCAATAAAGCAGAAATAGATTTTTTCTGGAACTCTTGCTTTTTCAGTGATCCAGCGGATGTTGGCAATTTGATCTCTGGTTCCTCTGCCTTTCCTAAAACCAGCTTGAACATCTGCAAATTCACAGTTCACATATTGCTGAAGCCTGGCTTGGAGAATTTTGAGCTTTACTTTACTAGCGTGTGAGATGAGTGCAATTGTGCGGTAGTTTGAGCATTCTTTGGCATTGCCTTTCTTTGGGATTGGAATGAAAACTGACCTTTTCCAGTCCTGTGGCCACTGCTGAGTTTTCCAAATTTGCTGGCATATTGAGTGCAGCACTTTCACAGCACCATCTTCCAGGATTTGAAATAGCTCAACTGGAATTCCAGCACCTTCACTAGCTTTGTTCGTAGTGATGCTTTCTAAGGCCCACTTGACTTCACATCCCAGGATATCTGATTCTAGGTGAATGATCACACCATTGTGATTATCTGTGTTGTGAAGATCTTTTCTATACAGTTCTTCTGTGTATTCTTGCCACCTCTTCTTAACATCTTCTGCTTCTGTTAGGTCCATACCATTTCTGTCCTTTATTGGGCCCATCTTTGCATGAAATGTTCCCTTGGTATCTCTAATTTTCTTGAAGAGATCTCTAGTCTTTCCCATTCTGTTGTTTTCCTCTATTTCTTTGCATCTATCGCTGAGGAAGGCTTTCTTATCTCTTCTTGCTATTCTTTGGAAAACTCTGCATTCAGATTGGTGTATCTTTCCTTTTCTCCTTTGCTTTTTGCTTCTCTTCTTTTCACAGCTATTTGTAAGGCCTCCCCAGACAGCCATTTTGCTTCTTTGCAATTGTTTTCCATGAGGATGGTCTTGATCCCTGTCTCCTATACAATGTCATGAACCTCATTCCATAGTTCATCAGGCACTCTGTCTATCAGATCTAGGCCCTTAAATCTATTTCTCACTTCCACTGTATAATCATAAGGGATGTGATTTAGGTCATACCTGAATGGCCTAGTGGTTTTCCCTTTCTTCAATTTAAGTCTGAATTTGGCAATAAGGAGCTCATGATCTAAGCCACAGTCAGCTCCTGGTCTTGTTTTTGCTGACTGTATAGAGCGTCTCCATCCTTGGCTGAAAGAATATAATGAATCTGATTTTGGTGTTGACCATCTGGTGATGTCCATGTGTAGAGTCTTCTCTTGTGTTGTTGGAAGAGGGTATTTGCTATGACCAGTGCGTTCTCTTGGCAAAACTATTAGCCTTTGCCCTGCTTCATTCCGTATTCCAAGGCCAAATTTGCCTTTTACTCCAGGTGTTTCTTGACTTCCTACTTTTGCCTTCCAGTCCCCTATAATGAAAAGGACATCTTTTTTGGGTGTTAGTTCTAAAAGTTCTTGTAGGTCTTCATAGAACCGTTCAACTTCAGCTTCTTCAGTGTTACTGTTTGGATATAGACTTGGATTACTGTGATAGTGAATGGTTTGCCTTGGAAATGAACAGAGATCATTCTGTCATTTTTGGGATTGCATCCAAGTACTGCATTCCAGACTCTTTTGTTGACCATGATGGCTACTCCATTTCTTCTAAGGGATTCCTGCCACAGTAGTAGATATAATGGTCATTTGAGTTAAATTCACCTATTCAAGTCCATTTTAGTTCGCTGATTCGTAAAATGTCGAAGTTCACTCTTGCCATCTCCTGTTTGACCACTTCCAATTTGCCTTGATTCATCGACCTAACATTCCAGGTTCCTATGCAATATTGCTCTTTATAGCATTGGACCTTGCTTCTATCACCAGTCACATCCACAACTGGATGTTGTTTTTGTTTTGGCTCCATCCCTTCATTCTTTCTGGAGTTATTTCTCCACTGATCTCCAGTAGCATATTGGGCACCTTCTGTCCTGGGGAGTTCCTCTTTCAGTATCTTTTCATTTTGCCTTTTCATACTGTTCATGGGGTTCTCAAGGCAAGAATACTGAAGTGGTTTGCCATTCCCTTCTCCAGTGGACCACATTCTGTCAGACCTCTCCACCATGGATGGCCCCACAGGGCATGGCTTGGTTTCATTGAGTTAGACAAGGCTGTGGTTCTAGTGTGATTAGATTGACTAGTTTTCTGTGAGTATGGTTTCTCAAAGAAAGAGGTGGAGAGTCCTCAGAATGGCTACAATCTCTCTTTGGGGGATCCTTGTCCTGGTGAGGGGGAATTTGGAGTTGGCTAATGCCCCTACTAATCCCTGTTATCAGCATATTGATGCTGCTTATGATTGATCCATGTATTACCGATTGTCTAACCTGTTTTGCCTCTGCCCAGGTCAACAAGCTACAACATGCAGTGCCAGTTCAACAGGGATATATATATATATATATATATACACATATAAAACTACACCTGACCATGGAAAATATCACTCACCCTAAGATCAGTTTAGTCAGTCAGTTCAGTCACTCAGTCATATTCAACTTTTTCCAACACCACTTTAAAGACTCTGAGGCTTGAGACCAACAAGATGGGGAGGCCCAATGCCTCTCACCATCCCAGTTCAGCAGGAACTAGCCAGAGAGTCCTTGACACCACAATTCCCAAAGAATTGGGCCTCCCATCTCTTGAGCGGGGAATGTTAGGTAGTTAGAAAAGGAAAAAAGAGTCCAAAATAGTGGTGGCTAAAAGACAAAGGAAGGAAAAAGCCCACATAAATAGAACAAAGGAAGGTCCGAGAACCAGAGTGAGAACCTCAGGTGGAAGCAAACAGCCTTCCTGGCTCACCCAATTTACACAGGGCAAGCTCAGGGGGAGGAGGAGAAAAAAACATATAAAAAGAAGAGTCAAAATAGAGCCCTTCACTGCTCTACTCTCTCCTCTTCACGTCTTTTGGGTTGGCCTGCTTCATGCTTTGAGGATGTATTTTCCTTTGCTTGCCAAATAAAACAGCTGTAACACTAGTCCATCCATTGCTTCAAATTTTTGCTGCAGCGAGACAGAACCAAGGAAATTACAAACTCCCCCAACACCATAATGACAGAAATGTCATTGTACATTTGTCCAAAATTGTAGGACTAACACAAAATACCAAGAGTGAACCCTAATATAAACTATGGACTTTGGGTGACATGACGGGTCAATGTAGATTCATCTGTTGCAGCCAGTGTATCATCTGGTGGGGACTTTGGTGGTGGGGAGGCTGTGGATTGTGAGGGCAGGGAATATATGAGAAATGTCTGTAATTGACCCATTCAATTAAATAAAAGAAAAAAAATCAATGAAATACTGGTAAGATATTGGTGAAAATTATATATCCAAATGGTGAAATAACACAATAGAGAAAATGGAGAGTTCTTTCAAGTTATAGACCAAGATTCATAATCCATTAATCCCTTAGAGAATTTCAGACTTTCATGCCACCTCACACAGATACAGCTTTCTCCATTTCAATCGGGAAAATTAGAAGGCCAGACTTAGCCTTTCTATAAGTAATTTATAGAACACTACTAAAGTTATCATTATAATCTCCTTTGCATCCCTTACAAATCACCATTAGCAGGTCCATTTTTAATTGATAAAAATATTTTTTGTGTTCATTAAATGTGACTTTCATTTAACTGAAAGAAATATAATTTAAGGTAAGAAATACATTTGAAAATTAACTTGCAATGCATATTATTAATATTTAATCTCTATTTTAGATACTTCTAGATCTATTATACATTCAGGGGTTAAAAAAGCTGAAGCACTCTTCCCGAGCATAAAGAATTTTAAAATTCTTTTTTGATTTTGCATAAGAGACTTACCTTCATTCCTTTTAAATAGTCTATTTTCAACTGCACTCTCAAAGAAGCTGCAGGAATAAAAGTAGAAAATGGCATGTAAATGAAATGTATGTTTCCTACCCTTACAGAGCTTACAATTTTTACTATGTGTGCAATTACTAATGACAAATGTTTGGCATCATTACTGACAGGTAGTATTGTGCCATGTAGTACAATATGTGTAGGACTTAATGAAACATAGATGTAGGGATTTATGGATTTACTTACACACTTTGAATAGATATGATTTAACTTTTTAAATTTTCATGACAATTTTTAATATATTTTTCATCTCTTCACTTTTCTAAAAATATTTTATTTAAACTGTCTTGTAAAGTAAGTTTTAACAGGCTTTAAAATAAAGATATGAGGATTTCTGCTAGGAATAAAAATGATGACTTTGGGCATATAATTTTAGCAACTTAGAAGCCTCTGGGTCACAGTTGTCTTCTGTGAGACTGAAATTATCCAAAGAATGATAGCTGAAGAAGTGGATATTATCAGAAGACACTTTGGTTTGCTAATGGCTTAATGAAGTGAAGTGTTAGCTTCTCAGTCATGTCTGACTCTTTTCAACCCAATGGATCCACCAGGCTCCTCTGTCCATGGGGTTCTCCAGGAAAGAATACTGGAGTGGGTTGCCATTTCCTTTTCCAAGGGATCTTCCTGACCCAGGGGTTGAACCCAGGTCTCCTTCATTGCAGGCGAATGCTTTACCTCTGAGCCACTGGAATATTAAAAGTGAAAATGAAAGTTGATCAGTTGTGTCTGACTCTTTGTGACCCCATGGACTATATGCATTTCTTTTAGTCCCCCAGTCCAAGGAATTCTCCAGGTAAGAATACTGGAATGGCGAGCCTTTCCCTTCTCCAAGGGTTCTTCCTAACCCAGGGATTGAACCCAGGTCTCCTGAATTGCAGGCAGGTTCTTTACCATCTGAGCCACCAGGGAAGCCCATGAGTCACCAGAGTGTTCCTAAACATTTAGTAAATTGCCCTCTTCTTTTAACATTAAATATATCAAGGATGCTAAAAATACCCCAATTTTAAATTTTATTATATATATAAATCCCAGATTATATAAGATCCTGATAGTTTTTCTACTAATTTAAGAATTTTTGTTAAATAAGAATTAAGAAAGAAAAAAGTGAGAGAGAACAAAAGACATAAAGAGATAGAAGCCAAAGACTGAGGCCTGAGGCCAACATTCACAGGTAGAGACTCATCCAAGGAGGCTGAGGTGAAAGAGAACGTGCTGTCACAGAGGTGAAGAGTGTGTTTCTAAAAGGTGAAGCTGGAGTCCATGCTTCTGAGTAAGATGAAGACAGAAGAGTGACAATGGGATTTGGCAAAGCAGAGGTTTTGGTGAGTTAATAAAAGCAGTATTTTAAAGAGAGACAGATTGTCATTTGCAGTCTCACTGCTCCAGGAACTAGAAAACATTTTAGAGGTTTCCTGGGGAATGGGGGGTTGTGCAGCAACTGTCCCTAACTATGACCTAATAGGCTAGACCTTTAGAGGAAAAGTTGAAAGGATAAAACGATGGACTTTTTGAACAGAATTCGAAATGCAAAGGGCCTTTCAAGAATTGGAAAAGCAATTACTTCAGGCCACTGCCCTGTGCCTCTCAGATTTAAGTAAACCTTGACCTTTGAAAAGGAAAGGAAAGAAAAATGAAGTTGATTGGTCGTGTCTAACTCTTTGCAACCCCAAGGACTGTAGCTTACCAGGCTCCTCTGTTCATGGGATTGTCCAGGCAAGAGTACTGGAGTTGATTGCCATTGCCTTCTCCAGGGGATCTTCCCGACCCAGGGATAAAACCCGAGTCTCTCACATTGCAGGCAGACGTTTTACCATCTGAGTCACCAGGGAAGTATGAATGTCAAGCTTGACCTTTACATTCATGAAATAAGGGGAATCACCCCTGGGGTATTAGCTCAAAGACTGGGACTCCTCCCTGAAGAGACTGTTTATTTTTCAAAACAATTAGATTAAACTGGGCTGGAGGAAGCACAAGCTGGAATCAAGATTGCCTGGAGAAATATCAGTAACCTCAGATATGCAGATGACACCAAAGTGATAAAGAACTAAAGAGTCTCTTGATGAAAGTGAAAGTGGACAGTGAAAAAGTTGGCTTAAAGCTCAGCATTCAGAAAACTAAGATCATGGCATCCGGTCCCATCACTTCATGGCAAATAGATGGGGAAACAATGGCACATTTTATTTTTTTGAGCTCCCAAATTACTGCAGATGGTGACTGCAGCCATGAAATTAAAAGAGGCTTACTCCTTGGAAGGAAATTTATGACCAACCTAGACAGCATATTGAAAAGCAGAGACATTACTTTGCCGACAAAAGTCCATCTAGTCAAGGCCGTGGTTTTTCCAGTAGTCATGTATGGATGTGAGAGTTGGACTGTGAAGAAAGCTGAGCACCAAAGAATTGATGCTTTTGAACTGTGGTGTTGGAGAAGACTCTTGAGAGTCCCTTGGATTGCAAGGAGATCCAGCCAGTCCATCCTAAAGGAAATCAGTCCTGTGTGTTCATCGGAAGGTCTGATGTTGAAGCTGAAACTCCAATACTTTGGCCACCTGATGCAAAGAGGTGACGCATTTAAAAAGACCCTGATGCTGGGTAAGATTGAGGGCAGAAGGAGAAGGGGAGACAGAGGATGAGATGGTTGGATGGCATCACCGACTCAATGGACATGAGTTTGAGTGGGCTCCGGGAGTTGGTGTTGGACAGGGAGGCCTGGCGTGCTGCAGCTCATGGGGTCACAAACAGTTGGACATGACTGAGTGACTAAACTGAACTGAAGGAATGTTCTCTTGGCCTTTGGGCAGTAGCAACTACTATATCTTCCTAAAGGAGGAGGCACAAATTATAATGTTTGGTGAGACAATCTCTATGTGGACCTCACACCAGGTTCAGGCTTTAGTAAGTACTAAGGGAACACACAGGCGGCTGCGACAACCGGTGCGCTAAGCGCAGGTGGCTGCAAAGACCGGCACACTAAGCACGGCCGAGAGGAGTCACCCCACGTCCGAGGTCAGGGGCAGAAGCTGGGAGGACCCCATACCCGAAGGGCAGCGGCCAAGAGGAGTTACCCCAAGTCCGAGGTCAGGGGCAGCGGCGGAGAGTACCAGACTGTGACGGCACAGGAAGGGCCGAGAGGAGCTACCCCGCGTCTGAGGTCAGGGGTGGTGACAAGAGGAGTTACCCCACATCCGAGGTCAGGGGCGGCAGCTGGGAGGAGCTACCCCATGCCCCTACACCTGAGGCTGGGGCAACTGCTGGGAGGAGCAACTCATGCCCAAGGCCAGGGGCGGAGGCCCGGAGGACCAACCCCATGTCCAAGGAGCTGTGGCTGCACAGGCGCAGGAGGGCCTAGAGGAGCTATCCCACGTTGAAGGTCAGGAAGGGCGGTAGTGAGGAGATACCTCTCGTACAAGGTAAGGAGCAATGGCTGCGCTTTGCTGGAGCAGCCATGAAGAGATACCCCACGCCCAAGGTAGGAGAAACCCAAGTAAGATGGTAGATGTTGCAAGAGGGCATCAGAGGGTAAACACACTGAAACCATACTCACAGAAAACTAGTCAATCTAATCACACTAGGACCACAGCCTTGTCTAACTCAATGAAACTAAGCCATGCCCATGGGGCAACCCAAGATGGGCAGGTCATGGTGGAGAGATCTGAAAGAATGTGGTCCACTGGAGAAGGGAATGGCAAACCACTTCAGTATTCTTGCCTTGAGAACCCCATGAACAGTATGAAAAGGCAAAATGATTGGATATAGAAAGAGAAACTCCCCAGGTCAGTAGGTGCCCAGTATGATACTGGAGATCAGTGGAGAAATAACTCCAAAAAGAATGAAGGGATGGAGCCAAAGCAAAAACAATACCCAGCTGTGGATGTGACTGGTGATAGAAGCAAGGTCCAATGCTATAAAGAGCAATCTTGCATAGAAAACTGTAATGTCAGGTCCACGAATCAGGCAAATTGGAAGTGGTCAAACAAGAGATGGCAAAAGTGAATGTCGACATTCTAGGAAACAGTGAACTGAAATGGACTGGAATGGGTGAATTTAACTCAGATGACCATTATATCTACTACTGCGGGCAGGAATCCCTCAGAAGAAACGGAGTAGCCATCATGGTCAACAAAAGAGTCCAAAATGCAGTACTTGGATGCAATCTCAAAAACGACAGAATGATCTCTGTTCATTTCCAAGGCAAACCATTCACTATCACAGTAATCCAAGTCTATACCCCAACCAGTAATCCTGAAGAAGCTGAAGTTGAACGGTTCTATGAAGACCTACAAGACCTTTTAGAACTAACACCCAAAAAAGATGTCCTTTTCATTATAGGGGACTGGAAGGCAAAAGTAGGAAGTCAAGAAACACCTGGACTAACAGGCAAATTTGGCCTTGGAATACAGAATGAAGCAGGGCAAAGAATAATAGAGTTTTGCCAAGAAAATACACTGGTCATAACAAACACCCTCTTCCAACAACACAAGAGAAGACTCTATACATGGACGTCACCAGATGGTCAACACCAAAATCAGATTGATTATATTCTTTTTTTTTCTAATTTTATTTTATTTTTAAACTTTACATAATTGTATTAGTTTTGCCAAATATCAGAATGAATCCACCACAGGTATACATGTGTTCCCCATCCTGAACCCTCCTCCCTCCTCCCTCCCCATACCATCCCTCTGGGTCGTCCCAGTGCACTAGCCCCAAGCATCCAGTATCGTGCATCGAACCTGGACTGGCAACTCGTTTCATACATGATATTTTACATGTTTCAATGCCATTCTCCCAAATCTTCCCACCCTCTCCCTCTCCCACAGAGTCCATAAGACTGTTCTATACATCAGTGACTCTTTTGCTGTCTCGTACACCGGGTTATTGTTACCATCTTTCTAAATTCCATATATATGCATTAGTATACTGTATTTATGTTTTTCCATCTGGCTTACTTCACTCTGTATAATAGGCTCCTGGAGCCTATTATACGGAGTGATTATATTCTTTGCAGCCAAAGATGGAGACGCTCTATATACAGTCAGCAAAAACAAGACCAGGAGCTGACTGTGGCTCAGACCATGAACTCCTTATTGCAAAATTCAGACTTAAATTGAAGAAAATAGGGAAAAACTACTAGACCATTCAGGTATGACCTAAATCAAATCCCTTATGATTATACAGTGGAAGTGAGAAATAGATTTAAGGGCCTAGATCTGATAGATAGAGTGCCTGATGAACTATGGAATGAGGTTTGTGACATTGTACAGGAGACAGGGATCAAGACCATCCCCATGGAAAAGACATGCAAAAAAGCAAAATGGCTGTCTGGGGAGGCCTTACAAATAGCTATGAAAAGAAGAGAAGCAAAAAGCAAAGTAGAAAAGGAAAGATATAAACATCTGAATACAGAGTTCCAAAGAATAGCAAGAAGAGATAAGAAAGCCTTCTTCATCAATCAATGCAAAGCAATAGAGGAAAACAACAGAATGGGAAAACTAGAGATCTCTTTAAGAAAATCAGAGATACCAAAGGAAAATTTCATGCAAAGATGGGCTTGATCAAGCACAGAAATGGTATGGACCTAACAGAAGCAGAAGATATTAAGAAGAGGTGGCAAGAATACACAGAAGAACTGTACAAAAAATATCTTCATGACCCAAATAATCACGATGGTGTGATCACTCACCTAGAGCCAGACATTCCTGGCTCCATTCCTCCACATTCCTGGAATGTGAAGTCAAGTGGGCCTTAGAAAGCATCACTACGAACAAAGCTAGTGGAGGAGATGGAATTCCAGTTGAGCTATTCCAAATCCTGAAAGATGATGCTGTGAAAGTGCTGCACTCAATATGCCAGCAAATTTGGAAAACTCAGCAGTGGCCACAGGACTGGAAAAGGTCAGTTTTCATTCCAATCCCAAAGAAAGGTAAAGCCAGAGAGTGCTCAAACTACCGCACGATTGCACTCATCTCACACACTAGTAAAGTAATGCTCAAAATTCTCCAAGCCACGCTTCAGCAATATGTGAACCGTGAACTTCCTGATGTTCAAGCTGGTTTTAGAAAAGGCAGAGGAACCAGAGGTCAAATTGACAACATCTGTTGGATCATGGAAAAAGCAAGAGAGTTCCAGAAAAACATCTATTTCTGCTTTATTGACTTTGCCAAAGCCTTTGGCTGTGTGGATCACAATAAACTGTGGAAAATTCTGAAAGAGATGGGAATACCAGACCACCTGACCTGCCTCTTGAAAAACTTGTATGCAGGTCAGGAAGCAACAGTTAGAACTGGACATGGAACAACAGACTGTTTCCAAATATGAAAAAGTGTATGTCAAGACTGTATATTGTCACCCTGCTTATTTAACTTCTATGCAGAGTACATCATGAGAAACGCAGGACTGGAAGAAACACAAGCTGGAATCAAGATTGCTGGGAGAAATATCAATAACCTCAGATATGCCAATGACACCACCCTTATGGCAGAAAGTGAAGAGGAACTAAAAAGCCTCTTGATGAAAGTGAAAGTGGAGAGTGAAAAGTTGGCTTAAAGCTCAACATTCAGAAAACGAAGATCATGGCATCCAGTCCCATCACTTCATGGGAAATAGGGAAACAGTGGAAACAGTGTCAGACTTTATTTTTCTGGGCTCCAAAATCACTGCAGATGGTGACTGCAGCCATGGAATTAAAAGACGCTTACCCCTTGGAAGGAAAATTATGACCAACCTAGGTAGCATATTGAAAACCAGAGACATTACTTTGCCAACAAAGGTCCGTCTAGTCAAGGCTATGGTTTTACCTGTGGTCATGTATGCATGTGAGAGTTGGACTGTGAAGAAGGCTGGGTGCCAAAGAATTGATGCTTTTGAACTGTGGTGTTGGAGAAGACTGTTGAGAGTCCCTTGGACTGCAAGGAGTTCCAACCTGTCCATTCTAAAGGAGATCAGCCCTGGGATTTCTTTGGAAGGACTGATGCTAAAGCTGAAACTCCAGGACTTTGGCCACCTCATGTGAAGAGTTGACTCATTGGAAAAGACTCTGATGCTGGGAGGGATTGGGGGCAGGAGGAGAAGGGGACAACAGAGGATGAGATGGCTGGATGGCATCACTGACTCGATGGACATGAGTCTGAGTGAACTCCGGTAGTTGGTGTTGGACAGGGAGGCCTGGCGTGCTGCGATTTATGGGGTCGCAGAGTCGGACACGACTGAGCGACTGGTCTCATCTGATCTGATCTGAAGGGAACAGAATGCCTATCCCCTAAAGGTCAATTCAAGTTCAAACTATTCAGTTCAGTTCAGTTGCTCAGTTATGTCCGACTCTTTGTGACCCCATGGACTGCAGCACACCAGCCCTCCCTGTCCATCACCAACTCCTTGGGAGTTTGTGGGAGCTTACCCAAACTCATGTCCATTGAGTCAGTGATGCCATTCAACCATCTCATCCTCTGTTGTCCCTTTGTCCTCATGCTTTCAATCTTTCTCAGCAGGGTCTTTTCAAATGAGTCAGTTCATCGCATCAGGTAGCTTCAGCGTCAGTTCAAGCTATACTTTTAGATAACTCAGTGGCTATCATAAACTAAATCCTGCTACACAGCTACCCACAGAAACAGGGTCCCTGGAGCACAATTGTGTATCTAAACCACATATATGAACTGTTTCAGCAGCCCCGATGCCAAAAGCTCAGCCTCAATGCAGCAGCACCTGATTGAATCTTGGAAACAGAATTTGGGGTGAAGCAAAAAAAAAAAAAAAAAGCTTTATAGCTTTGCCAGGTAAAAGGGGACAGAGTGGACTCCTGCTCCAAAATACTGTGAGTCCCAACCCCAGGAGATTTATATGAGGAGTTTTATAGAAACAGTTTAAGGGTGGGATTGCTGATAAGATTACAGTGTGTGTTCTAATCTGTTATTCAGTTGCTCAGTCCTATCCTACTCTTTGTGACCCCATGGACTACAGCATGCCTTCCCTGTTCTTTATCATCTCCTGGACCTTGCTCAACTCATGTTCATTGAGTTGGTGATGCCATCCAACCATCTCATCCTCTGTCATCCCCTTCTCTTACCTTTAATCTTTCCCAGCATCAGGGGCTTTTCTAAAGAGTCGCTCTTCACATCAGGTGGCCAAAATATTGGAGCTTCAGCATCAGTCTTTCCAATGATTATTCAGGACTGATTTCCTTTAGGACTGACTAGTTTTATCTCCTTGTAGTTCAAGGGACTCTCAAGAGTCTTCTCCAACACCACAGTTCAAAAGCATCAGTTCTTCAGTGCTCAGCCTTCTTTATGTTCCAACTCTCACATCTATATATGACTACTGGAAAAAACATAGCTTTGACTAGATGGACCTTTGTTCGTCTCAGGTAATCTTCCTGATGAGCTTCACTGGTTCTTTAATGTAGCATCATGTGGTCAGGAAGTCTGGAGTGTTGCAGTCCCTGGGATCACAAAGAGTTGGACATGACTGAGCAACTGAACAAGAACAACACATGGTCTTTCTCTGGTATGAACAATGCTGACAGCTTAAAGAGCTCAAAGATATTATGTGTATTCCTTGAGACAAGACTACGATGCTGTTCCAAGGCTCCAGTATTGTTTTCTGACTCTCTGTCCCTTGTCTTTGCATCTCTTCCCTTCCCAGATTAGGAACTGTTTGAATCTGCCCTTTATTACTCAGGGAAGGTCATGGAGACTAGAGGTCTGTTCCCTACAAGAAACAGGGGACAGAAAGGCTTCTGTGCCCAGGAGCACCACAAGGTCCTGCTTGGTTTCACCCTGACCTGGAAAGTTAACCTCTCATAAGCACTGAAGAGAAGTGGATCACAGATTCAAACAGTTTTATAAGACAATGAAACAGGATGACAGAATACTTAGTAACCAGACCCAAGTCACAGAGGCACAAAGCCTAATTCCAGGGACATCCACCTCTAGGGCTGAATAGATGGCTGTCACTGGAGCCTTAGGGCTTGCAACAGGGAAGATCTTAAATGTTCACACAGATTTCCAGTATGCATAAACATCCTACTCATAGACAGGTTATTGGAAATAAAGGGATATACTTACTGCAGAGAATAAGCAGGTGAAATATGGATTAAATATATTGAGTCTCCTACAAGTAGGGCAGCTTCTAGAAAAAGTGGCAATGATTCACTGTTCAGTTCAGTTCAGTTCAGTCGCTCAGTTGTGTCCGACTCTTTGCGACCCCATGAATTGCAGCACGCCAGGTCTCCCTGTCCATCACCAACTCCCAGAGTTCACCCAGACTCATGTCCATCGTGTCAGTGATGCCATCCAGTCATCTCATCCTCTGTCATCCCCTTCTCCTCCTGCCCCCAATCCCTCCCAGCATCAGAGTCTTTTCCAATGAGTCAACTCTTCACATGAGGTGGCCAAAGTACCGGAGTTTCAGCTTTAGCATCAGTCCTTCCAAAGAAATCCCAGGGCTGATCTCCTTCAGAATGGACTGGTTGGATCTCCTTGCAGTCCAACGAACCCTTAAGAGTCTTCTCCAACACCACATTTCAAAATCATCAATTCTTTGGCGCTCAGTCTTCTTCACAGTCCAACTCTCACATCCATACATGATCACAGGAAAAACCATAGCCTTGACTAGATGGACCTTTGTTGGCAAAGTAATGTCTCTGCTTTTCAATATGCTCTCTAGGTTGGTCATAATTTTTCTTCCAAGGAGTAAGCGTCTTTTAATTTCATGGCTGCAGTCACCATCTGCAGTGATTTTGGAGCCCCAGAAAAATAAAGTCTGACACTGTTTCCACTGTTTCTCCATCTATTTCCCATGAAGTGATGGGACCAGATGCCATGATCTTCGTTTTCTGAATATTGAGCTTTAAGCCAACTTTTTCACTCTCCACTTTCACTTTCATCAGGAGGCTTTTTAGTTCCTCTTCACTCTGCCATAAGAGTGGTGTCATCTGCCTATCTGAGGTTACTGATATTTCTCCCGGCAATCTTGATTCCAGCTTGTGCTTCTTCCAGTCCAGTGTTTCTCATGATGTACTCTGCATAGAAGTTAAATAAGCAGGGTGACAATATACAGCCTTGACATACTCCTTTTCCTACTTGGAACCAGCCTGTTGTTCCATGTCCAGTTCTAACTGATTCACTGTTGGGGTCAGCTTTATCTGTATCAGGCAATGTACAAGCCTATGAAATTCCCTAAAGGATCAATGGGACATAGACTCTCAATCTATAACTTCAAAATACTCTCCATTTCCTCTATTATAACCTTTCACCATTTGCATATGTAATATTTACCAATAACTTAAAAGTATTTCATAGTTCTTCTTTTCTTTTCTTTTGTTTTTTTAGGGGCAAGTACAGAGATTCCCCATATCCCCTTGCCCTCATACTCCATAGCCTCCCCACTCTCAACATCCCTACCAAAGAGACACATTTGCTACATCTGATGGATCTACATTGACACATCATAGTCACCCAAAGTCCATCACTTGTATTAAGGTTCATTCTTGGTGTTGTGTATTCTATGGATTTGGACTGTGAAATGGAATATCTCTGTCCATATGAATAAACAAGGATGTAACAGGCATCAACCTTCAAATGTGAATGAGGGCTCTCAAAAGGGAACACAATGCCTGAGATCCAGCAGATGCTGCCACCCCCCCACAGTGACTGCTGAAGAGATGGGTGTTTAAGGGGAGAAGAGAGATGTGAGAAGAAAAAAAAGAAAAGGCACAGGATTTGGCTCCAGATAGCTGAGGTGCATATGAAAGGAATGAATTCAGTGAGCCCAGAGTCTTACATCTTCCCACACACAGAAGAATGCTAAATTCCTAAGCTTGATATCTGGTTTTCCTTACTTAACAATAATCTTTGATGTTCAGACTGCCTGCCACCTTTGTTGCAAACTTGTATATAGCCTGACTTCCCCTCCTGCCTCCTTAGAGCAGTTTTCTCAGAGTTACTAAGATGCTGTCTCCTGTGCTTGGAGTCCTTAATATTCCCACCAAATAAAATAGTTCTACTTTCAGGTTCTGACTAATTTTTTAGTTGACAGGGCAAATGTATAATGACATTTCAGTCATCATGGTATCATAGAGTGTCTTCATTGTCCTAAAAATTATCTCTGCTCCTCTTATTCATCCCTCACTCCCACCTCTACCCAATTCCACCCTCTGGCAACCACAGATCTTTTCACTGTCTCTATAATTTTGCCTTTTTAAAGAATGTCATATAGTTAGCATGATATAGTATGTAGCTCTTTTTAGACTGACTTTCACTTAGTAGTAATGAATTAAGTTTTCTTCATGTGGTTTCATGGCTTGGTAGCACATTTCTTTTAGCGCTAAATAATATTATATTGTCTGAACAGGATAGTTTAAAGGCCCTTCCAGGGCCCAAGATGGGCTCTTGTCTAACACTCTTGTCCAAGGAGACATATATGCTGACAAAGCAAGTGACTTTATTGGGAAAAGAGGCACCCAAGGGGAGAGTAAGAGAACCCAGGAGAACTTCTCTGCCACATGGCTCCCAGTCTTGGGGTGTATGGTGATGGAATTTATTTCACAGTTGTCTCTGACCAATTGTTCTGGCTCAGAGTCCTTCCTGGTGACACAGCCAAGATGGATTCCAGCAAGGAGGATTCTGGGAGGTTGGCAAGACATATGAACTAGAGTCTTCTCTTTTCTTTTCACCTTTCCTAATTCTTCCAGTTGGTGGTGGCTTGTTAGTTCCACAGTTCTTACCAAGCCCTCCTTCTTAAATAACTAATGCAAGTGGTTACTATGGTGCCTGGCCAGGGCAGACAGTTTGGGTCTGTGTTTTCCCTAAGACATTCACCTACTGAAGGACACTTTGGTTGCTTCTACATTTCAGCATTTATGAATAAATTGCTATGATGTTTTATAGATTAAAAAATTGTTTCTCTTCCTTCAAAATTAAAAATATAATCAAGAACTTACTTCCAATTTTCATCCAAACCAGGCTGAAAAGTCACCTACTCTCTACTTTGTGCTCTCCTCATAATTGCCTTAGTTGCATTATTGCTGATATTAGCATATTAATTTTCCCATCTTCTATCTCGTTATTTTAAAGGATGCAGGAAAATGTAAGAAAACACCCAAATGGATCTACAAAGAAGTGTCATTATGGTACAGAGATGGTTGTTCTATGGAAACTGAACAACTTGACTGTTAGAGATGGATGGCAATGCTTGATAGTTGTTGGGTGAAATCCTAAATTTGAAATAAGAAAAGTGGTTTGAGAGTAGTGGACTTATGATTGTAGCCCTACAGGACACACAGATGAGTGCTAGAAATAGCTTGCCTGGCTGCTTTGGTTAACAAGTAAAGACTTTTTTTGGTGGGGCCGCACCATAAGGCATGCAAAATCTTAGTTCCTCAACCAGGGATTGAAGTGCCGAGTCTTAACCAGTGGACCACCAGGGAAGTCCCAAGATTAATGAGTAAAGAGTTAATTGAATAGTTATAAACTGTACAACATACACACTAGGTGGTAAAAGGGTTGGGAGGTCTTGGTCCAGAATTTGGTCTCAGTTTAGAGAGAGCGAGATCTCGGACAGGTTGCAAGCAAGCTATACAACATAGTTTGATTGTGAACTTTGCTAGATACAAGACCTGGAATTAAGTGTATCCATGCAGACCAGCTCGTTTGAAGAGGTGGCACCTCAGGCTGTCTGGCCAAAACTACCAGCTTTGGGCCAAAGGCCAGCTGTCCTTTCCCACATGTGTCTTATTTAAAGCTACCACTTTATCTCAGGTTCATAGAAAAACAAAATGAACTACACGACTAATATTATTAATAAACTTTGTAGTAGCCATATTAAAAAGTAAAAAGGAACAAGTGAAATTAATATTCAGAAGATATTTGAAAACCAATTTGTCCAAAATAATATCATTTCAACATGTAAAAAATGTAAAAGATCATTAATGAGACATAAAGATTTTATTATGTCTTTGAAATGCATTGTGTATTTTATACATACAGCGCATCTCAGTGTGAAGCAGATGCATTTCAAGTCCTCAGAGTTCTCTTGTGGATAGTGCTATGATGTTGGACAACCCAGGATTTATAGTACTCAGTTCAGTTTATTCACTCAGTCGTGTCCGATTCTTTGTGACCCCATGAATCGCAGCACGCCAGGCCTCCCTGTCCATCACCAACTCCTGGAGTTCACCCAGACACACGTCCATCGAGTCAGTGATGGCATCCAGCCATCTCATCCTCTGTCGTCCCCTTCTCCTCCTGCCCCCAATCCCTCGCAGCATCATAGTACTAGTTAGGGTTTATATGGGTGCAATGGAGTGCATATATTTTTTAGTAATTAGTTTCTGGTAGGTGTCATAGTTTGGGTTCCCCAGTAGCTGACCCTGACAAAGATTTGACTGGAAGTAGTTTATTTTGGAAGTGATCCCAGGAAAACACTTGGAGGGAGTGGAGAAGTGAGACAGAGAAGGGAAGGAAGCCAATAAAAGTGTGTTAACAAGCAAGTTACTGCTCAGCAACTAGACTCCTTCATGCTGGGTCACCCTGGGAGACAGAATTATTCCAACTGAAAGGCAAGGGCACTAGGGCATTTATCTACCAAGTCCCCATCCATCTCTGAAGTGAAGTAAAGTGAAAGTTGCTCAGTCGTGTCTGACACTTTGTGACCACAGAATTCTCTAAGCCTGAGTACTGGAATGGGTAGCCTTTCCCTTCTCCAGGGGATCTTCCCAACCCAGGGATCGAACCCAGCTCTGCCGCATTGTGGGCAGATTCTTTACCAGCTGAGCCACAAGGGGAGCCCAAGAACACTGGTGTGAGTAGCCTATCCCTTCTCCAGTGGATCTTCCCAACCCAGGAATCGAACCAGGGTCTCCTGCACTGCAGGAGGATTCTTTACCAACTGAGCTATCAGGGAAGCCCTCCATCCATCTCTGGCTGAGGTTGAATCTAGGGGTTTGACCTTCCTTGCATATGACCCCAATGTTCTTCCACAGCCAGGAAATGGTCCTTCAGCAGAGAGTTGCTGATAAGGAGTGAGCTGCTTTAATTCTGAAGGAGTGTCAGAAGACACAAGTTGGAAAATGACAGCTTCTGCTCCAGCAGGTCACACCATCCAAGAAGGGATGTTATTAGCCTCAGGAACCCTGGAGACTTGATTCTAATAAGAATCTCCTTTACACCACTCATCCTACTCACTTAGGTATCCCTTACTCCTGGATCAGTCTTGCCACACAGTGAAAAAAAGAAAGTGTAGTCACTCAGTTGTGTCCACCTCTTTGCAATCCCATGGACTGTAGCCCGTCAGGCTCCTCTGTTCATGGAATTGTCCAGGCAAGAATACTGGAGTGGGTTGCCATTTCCTTCTTCAGGGGATCTTTCCAACATAGGATTGCCACACAGTAGGTATTTAATAAATAGCTGTTGACTGGATGACTTTCCCTGAGTACCTGCTATATTCTTTCAGGCCTCTTCATGTAAATGGGGCATGTGGCTACCAGCAGTTACAGGCCATACCCTTATCAGTTCCTCATCAGGAAAGTGAGGTTTTTCCAGAAATAAATTAAAACAACAACAACAAAAAACCACCACCAAATCAACATTGTCAGGGAATAAAGTCAGTTGGCCTGGGCCATGAGGTTATCTCTGGGCCACGCCCTTTGGACACAGACTTGGCTAGATTTGAGTTTGGTGCCCACTCCTGAAGTTACAGAGGTGGATGTATTACTAAAAGGTGGGGTGACAAAGAAATTGTCACCATATTCAGAACGGTAGGTACTCACTGGAGAATGTTTAAATTGTGAATGCCATCCGTCTAAATGCCTTGGTACTGCTCTTATACCTACTGCAGATTTTACACTTGATGCTTTGACTTTTTGATAAGATCCTGAAGATCATTTAATAATTTATAGTTTGCACAGTCACAATTTGTGTCATGTGTCCCTGAGGTTTTTTTCATAATGAATCATCAAGTTCAACAAGATTGAATCTCCTTAGATGTTGTCTCATTATCCTCACCAGAGCCAATGGCTGGCTTCATTAACTCAGCATAATATTTTCGATGTTCATCCATGTTGCAGCATGCATCAGTATATCTACCATGCCAAATACGATTTCATTTTTTTCATGTAATACATTTCATTTATCTATTCATCAGCTGATGTACACTTGATGTGCCTTGCCCACAACACACTTTTTGGTTTTTATGAATATTGCTTATCTGACATTTATATCTAAGTTTTCTTGTCAACAGATGTTTTCATTTATCTTGCATTGATACCTAGGAGAACTGTTGAAATATATGGTAACTTTGCAGCTGTATCATTTTACATTACCACAAGCAATGAATGAGGATTCCAGTTTCTCTACATTCTCTTCAACACGTGTTATTGTCTTTTTAATTGTAGTACTGAACCATTTAAGATCAATAAACAAGTGTGGATAGAGGCCTTATGACATCTTCCCCATGTTTCTAAGTTCCATGCTTGGCCTAGTGGTCTTGCACCTAGCAGGCATTTGCTAAACATTTTTTAATGAATGAAAAAAAAAAGAAACAAATCCCAAATCTTTTGTTTGTATGTTGCCTCAGTTTTAGGTTTTACAAAATGTGTTCACAATATCTGAGCCTCAGGATGACCCTTCAGGTCTTAGGAAGAGTGGGTATTTCCCATTTTAGACCTGAGAAGGTTGGGTAAAAAGTGAAGAAGCATCAAGATCACTGGTCCCCTGGCTTCATATCCAGCCTTCTTTATACAATTCAACACTGATTTTCAATATTTATTTCTTCTAAGCACCTATTGGTTAATGTTTGGAAAACACTAAGAAGTTTCAAAAAATCTTAGGCTAAAAAAAAAGTAAGATAGCAGAAACTGAAGGGAATGAATGTATCTGGCAGTTTAGAGATGGCTAGTTATAGTTCTAAGATAGCAGTAGGGACTGGAGAGCATAGTATGGGCCGTCTGAAAAGGGAATTCTCTAGATTTCCAACTTTAGCAAGCAATGTCTTTATCTTTGAAGTAGCTCTAGTAGCATTAGCCAGATTCATCAAGAAACAAAGGGGGGAAAATCAAATCAATAAAATTAGAAATGAAAATGGAGAGATCACAACAGACAACACAGAAATACAAAGGATCATAAGAGACTACTATCAGCAATTGTATGCCAATAAGTTGGACAACTTGGAAGAAATGGACAAATTCTTAGAAAAGTACAACTTTCCAAAAGTGAACAAGGAAGAAACAGAAAATCTTAACAGATCCATCACGTGTACAGAAATTGAAACTGTAATCAGAAATCTTCCAGCAAACAAAAGCCCAGGTCCAGACAGCTTCACAGCTGAATTCTACCAAAACTTTAGAGAAGAGCTAACACCTATCCTACTCAAACTTTTCCAGAAAATTGTAAAGGAAGGTAAACTTCCAAACTCATTCTATGAGGCCACCATCACCCTAATACCAAAATCTGATAAAGATGCTACAAAAAAAGAAAACTACAGGCCAATATCACTGATGAACATTGGTGCAAAAATCCTTAACAAAATCCTAGCAATCAGAATCTAACAACACATTTAAAAGATCATACATCATGACCAAGTGGGCTTTATCCCAAATCAATCAATGTAATACACCACGTTAAAAAATTGAAAAATAAAAGCCATAAGATTATGTCAATAGATGCAGAGAAAGCCTTTGACAAAGTTCAACATCCACTTACAATAAAAACTCTCAAGAAAGCAGGAACAGAAGGAACATACCTTAACATAATAAAAGCTATATATGACAAACCCACAGCAAACATTATCCTCAATGATGAAAAATTGAAAGCATTTCCCCTAAAATCAGGAACAAGACAAGGGTGCCCACTTTCACCATTACTATTCAACATAGTTTGACAAGTTTTGGCCATAGCCATCAGAGCAGAAAAAGAAATAAAAAGAATCCAGATTGCAAAAGAGGAAGTAAAACTCTCACTGTTTGTTTGCAGATGACATGATGATCTACATAGGAAAATCCTAAAGACTCCACCAGAAAATTACTAGAGCTAATCAATGAATATAGTAAAGTAGCAGGATATAAAATCAAAACACAGAAATCCCTTGCATTCTTATACACTAATAATGAGAAAAGAGAAAGAGAAATTAAGGAAACGATTCCATTGCAACAAAAAGAATAAAATATTTAGGAATATATCTACCTAAAGAAACAAAAGACCTATATATGCTGCTGCTGCGGCTAAGCTGCTTCAGTCATGTCCGACTCTCTTCAACTCCACAGATGGCAGCCCACCAGGCTCCCACATCCCTGGGATTCTCCAGGCAGAAACACTGGAGTGGGTTGCAATTTCCTTCTCCAATGAATGAAAGTGAAGGTGCT
This sequence comes from Bos indicus, assembly GCF_029378745.1. Lineage (NCBI taxonomy): Eukaryota > Metazoa > Chordata > Mammalia > Artiodactyla > Bovidae > Bos > Bos indicus. The sequence goes on from NC_091771.1 coordinate 73,144,961, forward strand.
CAGTCGTGTCCGACTCTTAGCGACCCCATGGACTGCAGCCTACCAGACTCCTCCATCCATAGGATTTTCCAGGCAAGAGTACTGGAGTGGGGTGGCATTGCCTTCTCCTATATATATAAAACTATAAAACACTGATGAAAGAAATCAAAGAGGGCACTAATAGATGGAGAAATATACTGTGTTCATGGATCGGAAGAATCAATATAGTGAAAATGAGTATACTACCCAAAGCAATCTATAGATTCAATGCAATCCCTATCAAGCTACCAATGGTATTTTTCACAGAGCTAGAACAAATAATTTCACAATTTGTATGGAAATACAAAAAACCTCGAATACCCAAAGCAATCTTGAGAAAGAAGAATGGTACTGGAGGAATCAACCTGCCTGACTTCAGGCTCTACTACAAAGCCACAGTTATCAAGACAGTATGGTACTGGCACAAAGACAGAAGTATAGAACAATGGAACAAAATAGAAAGCTCAGAGATAAATCCACACACCTATGGACACCTTATCTTTGACAAAGGAGGCAAGAATATACAATGGAGAAAAGACAATCTCTTTAACAAGTGGTGCTGGGAAAACTGGTCAACCACTTGTAAAAGAATGAACCTAGAACACTTTATAACACCATACACAAAAATAAACTCAAAATGGATTAAAGATCTAAACATAAGACCAGAAACTATAAAACTTCTAGAGGAGAACATAGGCAAAATACTCCCTGATATAAATCACAGCAGGATCCTCTATGATCCAACTCCCAGAATATTGAAAATAAAAGCAAAAACAAATGCGACCTAATTAAAATTAAAAGCTTCTGCACAACAAAGGAAACTATAAGCAAGGTGAAAAGACAGCCTTCAAAATGGGAAAAAAAATAATAGCAAATGAAGCAACTGACAAAGAATTAATCTCAAAAATATACAAACAACTCCTGCAGCTCAATTCCAGAAAAATAAACTACTCAATCAAAAAACTCAATCAAAGAACTAAACAGATATTTCTCCAAAGAAGACATACTGATGGCTAAGAAACACATGAAAAGATGCTCAACATCACTCATTATCAGAGAAATGCAAATCAAAACCACAATGAGGTACCATTTCACGCCAGTCAGAATGGCTGCTATCCAAAAGTCTGCAAGCAATAAATGCTGGAAAGGGTGTGGAGAAAAGGGAACCCTCTTACACTGTTGGTGGGAATGCAAACTAGTACAGCCACTATGGAGAACAGAGTGGAGATTCCTTTAAAAACTGGAAATAGAACTGCCATACGACCCAGTAATCCCACTGCTTGGCATACACACTGATGTATGTGTGTATGCATATGTATGTATGTGAATACATACATTTTGTATTGAAGAATTGAAAGAGACACATGTACCCCAATGTTCATCGCAGCAATGTTTATAATAGCCAGGACATGGAAACAACCTAGATGTCCATCAGCAGACTAGTGGATAAGAAAGCTGTGGTACATATACACAATGGAGTATTACTCAGCTATTAAAAAGAATATATTTGAATCAGTTCTAATGAGGTGGATGAAACTGGAGGCTATTATACAGAGTGAAGTAAGCCAGAAAGAAAAACACCAATACAGTATACTAATGCATATATATGGAATTTAGAAAGATGGTAATAATAACCCTGTATGTGAGACAGCAAAAGAGACACAGATGTATAGAACAGTCTTTTCAAGTCTATGGGAAAGGGTGAGGGTGTGATGATTTGGGAGAATGTCATTGAAATATGTATAATATCATATGTGAAATGAATCACATGATATAGGATGCTCAGGACTGGTGCACTGGGATGACCCAGCGGGATGGTATGGAGAGGAAGGTGGGAGGGGGGTTCAGGATGGGGAACATGTGTACACCCGTGGCGGATTCATGTTGATATATGGCAAAACCAATATAATATTGTAAAGTGATTAGCCTCCAATTAAAATAAATAAATTTATATTTAAAAGAATAAAATAAAGGGCCAAAACTGTGTGAAAGTCATTCAGTCATGTCCAGGACTGAAGTCTGACAGACTCCTCTGTCCATGGAATTCTCCAGGTAAGAATACTGGAGTGGGTAGCCATTTCCTTCTCCAGGGGAATCTTCCTGACCCAGGGATCAAACACGGGTCTCCTGCATCACAGGGAGATTCTTTACCATCTGTGTGCTGTGTACTTAGTTGCTCAGTCATGTCTGACTCTTTGCGACCCCATAGTCTGTAGTCCACCAGGCTCTTCTGTCCATGGGGATTCTCCAGGCAAGAATACTGGAGTGGGTTGCCATGCCCTTCTCCAGGAGATCTTCCCAACCCAGGGATCAAACTTGGGTCTCCCGCAATGCAGGTGGATTCTTTACTGTGTGAGTCACACCAGGGAAGCCACACCAGGGAAGCACCATCTGAGCCACCAGTAAAAGATCAAAGAGAACTGTTGATGAGGTGAGGGCTGGTTATGTAGGCTGTATATTGCATTATCTGAGAAAGAGCTAACACCAGAAAGGCAGGTAATTGAAAAATTACAATTTTCAGCTCTCCAGCACTTTTGCCTGGAAAATCCCATGGACGGAGGAGCCTGGTAGGCTGCAGTCCATGGGGTCACTAGAGTCGGACACGACTAAGCGACTTCACTTTCACTTTTCACTTTCCACTTTCATGCATTGGAGATGGAAATTGCAACCCACTCCAGTGTTCTTACCTGGAGAATCCCAGGGATAGGGAGCCTTGCTGGGCTGCCATCTATGGGGTCGCACAAAGTCAGACATGACTGAAGCGACTTAGCAGCAGCAGCAGCTAAGTATTGCAAATTGGCTTCCATTTTGCAATAGAAAGTTTCAAACATGCATGAAAAATAGAGAAAATTGTATAATAAACCCCTGCCATGCTCATCAATAGAAAATCATCAACATTTTGCCATTCTTATATGTTTGGCAAAACATGTTTATGTTTTTATTCAAGCATAAAAAAATGCTTGAATATACTAAGACTTTCTTTAAAATTGATTTCTCCTCCAGTGTTACTGAGGTATAATTGACAATCACAATTTAAAAAAAAATTTTTTTAATATAAACTTAAAGCTCAACATTCAGAAAACGAAGATCATGGCATCTGGTCCCATCACTTCATGGGAAATAGATGGGGAAACAATGGAAACAGTATCAGACTTTATTTTTCTGGGCTCCAAAATCACTGCAGATGTGACTGCAGCCATGAAATTAAAAGATGCTTACTCCTTGGAAGGAAAGTTATGACCAACCTAGATAGCATATTCAAAAGCAGAGACATTACTTTGCCAACAAAGGTCCATCTAGTCAAGGCTATGGTTTTTCCAGTGGTCATGTATGGATGTGAGAATTGGACTGTGAAGAAAGCTGAGTGATGAAGAATTGATGCTTTTGAACTGTGGTGTTGGAGAAGACTCTTAAGGGTTCATTGGACTGCCAGGAGATCCAACCAGTCCATTCTGAAGGAGATCAGCCCTGGGATTTCTTTGGAAGGAATGATGCTGAAGCTGAAACTCCAGTACTTTGGCCACCTCATGCGAAGAGTTGACTCATTGGAAAAGACTCTGATGCTGGGAGGGATTGGGGGCAGGAGGAGAAGGGGATGACAGAGGATGAGATGGCTGGATGGCATCACTGACTCAATGGACATGAGTCTGAGTGAACTCTGGGACTTGGTGATGGACAGGGAGGCCTGGCATGCTGCAACTCATGGGGTCACAAAGAGTTGGACACGACTGAGCAACTGAACTGAACTGAACTTAATATAAATTTATTTAATTGGAGGCTGGACAATCACAAATTGTATATATTTAAGATGTACAACCTGATGACTTCATATACATTATCAAATATTCACCATAACCAAGCCAATCAACATAGCCATCACTTTACATCTTAATCATTTTTTCTTTTTTATGTCAAAAATATCCAAGACCTACTGTCTTAGAAAGTTCTAAGTACACAGTACAATATTGTCATCTGTAGCCACATAGCTATATACCAGTTCTACAGAGATTATTCCTCTTACATAACTGAAGCTAAAAGCCATTATTAATAACACTATTCTTAGCCAAAGTACATGGGGAATTACCAAATAATACCAAGATGATCTTGTCAGAAGCACGGCCAATTTTTATCTTTCTTCGCTGAGGATGGAAGGAAAGAGAAGCTGATGGGCTGGTAAGATCGTTACACAAATAACTGAAGACTTATAAGTTGGAGTCCAAGATTTTATTCACTCAGTCCTACAGTTATCCAAACAGTGTGTTGTAAGTACTTTTCATGCACATTGTCAATCTGCCAGTAAGACAACCATATTGGACTTGAGTCCCAATCAGAATTCATCATTTACTGATTTGGACAAGTGCTATCTTGTAAGCCTTGGACAAGTGCTATCTGTAAGCCACATCTTTTTTATCCATAAAAGAGATAATAATATCTTTTTGAATAGGACATTGTTAGAGTAAAAAATGAGGTAATATTCCTGGAAATGCATATAACCTTGCTTTCTGTAACATATATCACTGTTATGCTGCTAGACCCTGAGTTCATGATGAAAGAAATCATATCAGGCTCTCTCTCCCCATATTCCCCTTTCCCTGTCTAAGAGGGGAGCAAAAAACTCTCAGAGGTCCCCACATAGTCCAACATGTAAGATGAAAAAGGCCTGTCCCCAGTGACAGCATTGAGTCATTTTCCAAAATCATTTGAGCTTTTCTAATCTTCTGTTACTTTTCTTTAGGTCTCTGTAACTCTACAAACAGAATCTGTGCTAAACTACGTTGCTGCCTGAGGTCAAATGCTTGACCACAGGTTGTGTTGTTGAACCCAAGTTCCTGTGCCCAAGACAGTGTGGTGCCAAAGACACTGAAGTTTCAAGCAGAGAAAGGTTTATTGCAAAGGCCAAGCCAGGAGAAAAGGGACCCATGTTCAAAGACCCAAACACCCCAGTAAATTTCAGGGGAGAGTTTTTTAAAGGCAAGGTGAGGGAGAGTCCAGGGTACTAAGTTGAGAATTCTGATTTATTTGGCAGACTCGCTGAGGATTTAAGCCCAGGAGACAGCCTCTCTATAGCTCTGAGGGGCTACTCTGAAGAGGGAAGATCCAGGACAAAAAGGATATTTTGCAAAAACTGGTAGTCAGAATATCGAAAGAAAATCAGACAGGACTTCCCTGGTGGTACAGTGGATAGGAATCCACCTTCCAATGCAGGGGACATGGGTTCAATATCTGGTCTGGGAAGATTCCACATGCTGCACCACAACTAAGCCCATGAACCACAACTAACGAGTCCCTGTTTCACAGCTACTGAAGCCTGTGAGCTCTAGAGCTGATGCTCTGTAACAAGAGAAGCTGCCACAATGAGAAGCCTTCAAGCCGCAGCAGAGAGTAGCCGCACCTCCACCCTCACCCACCCACCACTGCTCATTACAATTAGACAAAGCCCATGCAAAGCAAAGAAGACCCAGTGCAGGCAAATACAAAACAAAAACTTAACCATAAAGAAGATATTCAAAAATAATAAAGAAAACCAAACATCTCAAGTTAATGAATTTAGTGCTTTTCTAAACATGGGAAGATGCAAGATCCTGGGCTTAATGAAATCATTCCTTTGATATACATCTTAACTATTAGGGATAGTATCAATATCCTGTTTTCCTCCATGCTGAAGCCCCTCAAGGTGCACATTTGGGGTTGGCTGCAGTGGCTGATACCTGGATGACCTCAACATCATTTGTTTACTGATATGGTCAGGTACCATTCTTCACCCACAGTACAGTAATCAGCTCATACACTATTCCCCGGTTGATGGTGAGATAACAGGATACTGTCATGGGGCTTGACATCATCAGTCCTTAGGCTTCAACTGGTCTGGGACCTGTTTGCTCATAGTCATCATGCAGTTACCCTCCTCCATCTGATAAGTGGTTTTAGTATCTGCTTCCCAGGTGGTGCTAGTGGTAAAGAATTCGCCTGCCAGTGTAGGAGATACAGGAGACCCAGGTTTGATCCCTGAATTGGGAAGATCTCCTGGAGGAGGAAATGGCAACCCACTCCAGTATTCTGGACTGGATAATCCCATAATCAGAAGAGCCTGGGGGGCTACAGTCCATTGGGTAGGAAAAGCCAGATGGCACTAAATACACACACAACAACACAAGAATATGCGCCAGATACTGTTATTTGTGCCCTTCTGGGAGGAACTAAATATTCTATGACTGATATATGGCTGATCTATTATTTAAATTTTGTCACTATACTTCATAATCTTTCAATCACCAGCCTTCTGTGACTCAGGGGAGGCCTGGGAGATTCAAGTTTTTCTACAAACAAGAGGCATGGGGAGTGGGGTGGTCTGTCTCGAGAAGTTCCTATAGGATTGCTGTGCTGTGCTTAGTCACTCAGTCCTGTCTGACTTTTTGTGACGTCATGGACTATAGCCAGACAGGCTCCTCTGTCCATGGGGATTCTACAAGCAAAAATACTGGAGTGGGTTGCCAGGTCCTTCTCCAGGGGATCTTCCCAACCCAGGGATCAAACCCAGTTCTCCCACATTGCAGGCGGATTCTTCACCGTCTGAGTCACCAGGGAAGCCCCGAGAAGTTCCTATAGGTTTAGGCTTCTTTAAAATTGGTGAATCTACCACAACACCCTGTTTGGTCCAGATAAGGGCAGAATGCCCAGAAGGCAGGTTAGTATTGCTCTCTGCCAGCTTTCTCCAGATCTCCCCTGCAGCCCAGTGAGCATTACTGAGCAGCAAAGACTAACACCGCCCCCACCCTCAGCCCCGCACCCCCCACCCCCACTCTCCACCTTCTGGGTGACTGCCAGGGCTCAGTGCAGGGACTTACTACAGTTCGCAGCCGGGTACTCAGGGGCCGCGGGGTACCGCGTTTGCCCTTGTCTTTCTACCCGCCTCCTTAAACTTCCCCAGGACTTTGTAACTAACTTCGTACCTGCTTGTGGCTCCCAGCAGAGTCCGCCTGGTAACCCCGAGTCCCGCCATCGCCGTACCCGGGGCCGAGCTCCTTGTTCCAGGTGCAGCGGCGCGTAGAGGGCGCCCTCGGGTGACTCGGAAGGCGGCTCCGAGGCGGGCTGCCTGCGCTTTCCTCTCCAAAGCAGGGGGTTCTCTACTCACGCGGAGCGGACCGGCGCCGTGGCAGGGGCTCCAGCATTCTCCCCGGGGCCTCCTGAAGCAGTGCGAACCCTGGCCGCGCCGCTCAGGCCGTCAATGCTGCGCGCGTCCGCGGAGGTGAAGGCCAAGCCGCTGCGGGCGCTGATGAGCGCCTGGCCCGCGCCTGCTGCCCTCAGCGCCTTTCGCACATGGTTGGCCTAGTGTGGGGTAGGAGCGCTTTCCATTGGCGCTGGACTTTTTGCATGGCTTAGTGCCGCCCCAGGCAGGCTGTGTGGTCCCAGCTGGCGCCCTGGTACACTGTGGAAGGGAGAACCGGGCCGAGAATGGAGAACTGGGGCCCTGGTGGCCGGGGGTACAGGGTCTTCTTGCCTTGTTGGTCGTCGCCCCTTCAGCCTCCAGCACTCAGAGCAGCAGTAGCAGGAGGCAAGGAGACTGCCTAGGGGGGCTCACCGCCCAGCGGGAGAACAGACTGGACCTCCCACACTCCACTTTTAGCTGACTTCCCCTTTGTAGGTGTTAAGTTCCTTCAGTCAGCTCGCCAGGCTCCTCTGTTCATGAAATTCTCCAGGCCAAGAATGTTGGAGTGCCCTCCTCTAGGGGATGTTCCCAACTCAGGGATTGAACCGGCGTCCGTTATGTCTCCTGCACTGGCACCAAGGTCTTTACCACTAGCGCCGTCACAATCCCTTTTACCAGTCAGGAATTCTAACTTCTTAAATTCTATCTAATTAGTACCCTGGACTACGGCCATCTTCTAAGAATGTCATCTTTTCCTATATTCCTTAAGGAACAGCTGGGTTCCAACTCCACCAGGCTCGCTCTGTCTCTGTCTCTATGAGCATCTCTCCCTCCCTCTCTCCCTGTGTGTTTTTCACCTTAGGGAACCTAGTTGTGGCAAATTTCATGTGGGTAAAAAAATATTGTTTATTATTTAGTGAATGGGGACACTATTCTTCAGCACATTTTGCTTCTCCTTGGGACACACAGACAGGACTGCAGTATGGATTTGACCAGCCTTTTTCCCTGTTGCAATTATTTCTACTTCCACCTTTTGAGGACCATTCCGGGTATGAGTATCCAGAAGCTATGGGTTCTTTTTAAATTGGAGAGTAATTGCTTTGCAATGTCCTGTTGGTTTCTGCCCTACAATGCAAATATATATAGTCTCTCTCTTGAGCCTGTCTGCCATCCCACCCTTCTAGGTCACCACAGAGCACCTGGCTGGGCTCCTTGTGTTATACAGAAGATTCCCACTAGTTATCTATTTTACATATGGTAAATGTGTACCGCTCAGACAGTAAAGAATGTCTTCAACGCAGGAGACCCAGGTTCAATCCCCAGGTAGGGAAGATCCCCGGGAGAAGGAAATGGCAACCCACTCTAAAATTCTTGCCTGGAGAATTCCATGGACAGAGGAGCCTGGCAGACTACAGTCAATGGGGTTGCAAAGAGTTGGACACGACTGAGCAACTAATACACCCACATGCATACACCCAGTGTGTATATATCAATGCTCCTTTCTCAACTTGCCCTACCCTCTCCTTCCCAGCTGTGTCCACAAGTCCACTCTCTACATCTGTATTTCCATTCCTGCCCTGCAAATAGGTTCATCAGTACTATTTTTCTAGATTCCATATTGCTTTAATATATGGTGTTTGCTTTTCTCTGACTTTCTTCACTCTGTAAAACAGGCTCTACATCCACCTCACTACAATGGACTCAAATTCATTCCTTTTTATGACTGAGTAGTATTCCATTCCATGTATGTACCATGTCTTCTTTATCCATTCATCTGTCAGTGGACATCTAGGTTGCTTCCATGCCCTGGCCACTGTAAATAGTGCTGCAATGAACATTGGGACACATGTGTCTTTTTTAATTGTGGCTTTCTCAGGGTACATGCCCATCAGCGGGGTTGCTGGATCATATGGTAGTTTTATTCTTAGTTTGTTAAGGAATCACCATTCTGTTCTCCACAGTGGTAGTATCAATTTACATTCCCACCAAAAGTGCAGTTTTTGTTGTTGTTCAGTCACTCAGTCATGTCCAACACTTTGCAACTCCATGGGCTGCAGCGTGCCGGGCTTCCCTGTCCTTCCCTATCTCCCGGAGTTTGCTCAAACTGATGTCCACTCAGTCAGTGAAACCATCCAACTATCTCTTTCTCTTTCACTCCCTTCTTCTCCTACCCTCAATCTTTCTCACCATCAGGGTCTTTTCCAATGAGTCAGCTCTTTGCATTATGTGGCCAAAGTATTGGAGCTTCAGCTTCAGCATCAGTCCTTCCAATAAATATTCAGGGTTGATTTCCTTTAGAGTTGACTGGTTTGATCTCCATGCAGTCTAAGGGACTCTCAAGAGTCTTCTCCAGCACCACAGTTTGAAGGCATCAATTCTTCAGTGCTCAGCCTTCTTTATGGTCCAACTCTCACATCTATACATGACTACTGGAAAAACCATAGCTTTGACTACATAGACCTTTGTCGGCAAAGTGATGTCTCTGCTTTTAAATATGCTGACTAGGTTTGTCAGGTTTTCTTCCAGGAAGCAAGTATCTTTTAATTTCATGGCTGTAGTCACCATCTGCAGTGATTTTGGAGCCCAAGAAAATAAAATCTGCCACTGTTTCTACTTTTTCCCCATCTGTTCGCCATGAAGTGATGGGACCAGATGCCATGATCTAATTTTTTTGAATGTTGAGTTCTAAGCCAGATTTTTCACTCTCCTCTTTCACCTTCATCAAGAGGCTCTTTAGTTCTTGTTGGATTTCTGCAAAATTAGGGTGGATTCATCTGCATATCTGAGGTTACTGATATTTCTCCTTTCAAACTTGATTCCAGAGCTCATACTAATGAGTATTCTCTGGGACCATCAGTGTCCTTGCCCCCACAGTGAGTTGTTTTCCCCTCTGCTTTATCCTGTTTCTTCCTGTTGATTTCACAAGCCTTGATCCCAAGGCCATCCCTAATAACCATACCAACACTAAACTCCATCTGGGTCTGTATTCCAGAGAACCAACCTGCAACATGTATCAAAACACATTCCAGTGTTTGGGGAAGATTTTTATTTGAAAGTTGATGTTATACACATAATTAAAACATTTCCAAATCCCCAAACAGAATACAAAATTGTAGAAACAATTAGTTAACAAAATTTAAAGTTATAATTTATAGGGCCCAGTTCAAAATGGAAACAGCAAGGTCCTTCTTTTAAAAATTATTTCAAGGTGGTGACAATAGGACATTAAACCACATATGATTTAGAGTAATAAAAGAGAGGCAGTTAGGGTATTACATAAATATGTTTTACCAAGGATAAAAATTGATCTTAAGGTGGCTTTCCAAAGAGGTGAAAAATGGATTGACACTATAGAATAAGGATATCTCCCTTACATAGACCTTCTCTGTTTTTTAGACTGCAGGATATTGAGGATAATCACTTAGTCATTTTGACTTAAACATTTAGTCACTGAGAGTTCTGTCATAGTACATCCTAATCATCTACCTCTGGAGCAGTGACACATACTGTGGTGGACATGGAGATGTGCTGTCCAGACCTCCCTTCAAGGACTTGTTGCTCCAGCTTCTGGAAATGATACTAGTGGACAACTGTAAGCCACCAGTCCTTCTAGGGGCAACCTAACTGCAATGACCTATCAAAGTGGAGGTGTAAAGGTCTGGCCACTGGATGTGTCAGGACAACCTTGAAGGGCCACCTTCATCTAGAGCCCTTGTGGGGTCAGCTAAGATCACATCTGGCCAGTGATCCAGCTTGAATTATCCCTCTGCTTTATTCTGTCCCTTACTCTTGATTATGCAAGTCTCGATCCCAAGGCCATCCCTAATAATCATCCCAACACTAAACTCCATCTGAGTCTGTATTTCAGAGGACCAACCTGCAACATGTATCAAAACGCATTCCAGTGTTTGGGGAGGAATGTTATTTGAAAATTACTGTTATACACATAATTTCAACATTTCTAAACCCCCAAATAGAATACAAAATTGTAGAAATAGGCTTATATGTGTGAATGTGGTCACCTATAATTTAAATTCCACAATCTTCTCTGACTAAAATGAAATATTAAAATTCTTATATTGAAACATATGAAACTATAATTTTTATAGGTTAAAAAATAAAAGGTTGACTGTTAGTTTCATATGTTTCGATCTAATAGAAAAAGCCATTAATACTTGGAGTCTAGAGAATATTAGTTACGAATAACTCATGGTAAAAGACATAATTAATAAATAAAATTAGAGACCAGAAAATAAATAATACTATGGATTTTGATCAATACTATGTACCAAAAGTTGTAGGCTGCAGCTAAAGTGTGTCTTTAGGGAAAAAAGTAGGTTTCATATACTTAATCTTTAACTTATATAAGGAAAAAAATAAATGTGTAATTTAAGGATTTAGGAGGACTTTCCTGGTGGTCCAGGGGTGAAAACTCTATGTTTCCAATGCAGAGTGTGCAGGTTTGATTCCTGGTCTGGGAAATAAGATTCCAATGCAATGTGGTACAGTAAAAAAAAAAAAAAATTAGAGAAAATATATCTCAAAATACATAAAAAAATCGAAGGAAAGAAATATGATGAACTAAAAAACAAAAATACAGAAGGATAAATCAAGCAAAAAGAAATGATCCTTTGAAAATTAATAGGAAAAAGTCATGAAAGGTTATTCAAGAAAAAAATGGAGATAGCTCTAAGAAAATTAAAAAGGAAAAGAAACCCGACAATTATAGATGCTGTAGGGATTGAATATTGAAGATATTGTGAATGACTTTATGCCAATCATGCTTAAAACTCATAGGAAAACCATCAGTTCCTAGAGAAATAAAATTTACCAAAAATGATTATTCAAATAACTGAATACTACTAAAATAATTACCAAAAATGAACTCAATGGTGATAGTTTCACAACATTCTGAATGTGGTTAATGCACAGAAAGGTATTTTTATTTTTTAAAGTGGTTATAATGTTAAATTTTATGTTATATATATATTACAATTAAAAAATGTGAAAAACAACTTCAGTCTAGAAGATAATTGCAAATCACATGTCTGTCTTTCATTATCAAATCCCCTAGAAGGGCTCCTATTTTGAGAAAGCATATTTTTTCCCTCTTATATAGTTAAATACTGTTCTTCTGTATTTTAACCATATATTGCTTTTTTTGGGGTGGGGGGGAACCTCTCTCTCCTATGGTATCACTTAAAGTATATTTTTTAGTTTTCCAATTAGTTTTCTCTGTAGTATTTTAACAGAGATCTTTAGGTGGAATAATGGATCTTACTTATGTTAAAGGAAGTGATGAGACAGAATGGCAACTTCACAGTCTACAAGTAAATAGAATCCCTGATATAACTGGAAAGTACAATGAAATTTGGGGGGCAGTAAAAATCTGTGATGACTTTATCTTTAAGCTTAGAAAATGAGTTTTGGCTCTGGAATCTCTTGAGGCAAAAAACTTGGTAGATAGCTTTTATTGGTAGCCTGTACCTCTGATTTGCATAAGAAAAAAAAACAATATAACATATAAATACAAATAATTTGTAAGAGCTTGAAATCATTGGGTAAGGATGGAGAAAAAATCAAAATAAACTTTCAGTTCAGTTACTTAGTTGTGTCAGACTCTTTGCATCCCCATGGACTGCAGCACACCATGGACTGCAAACTATCATATATGTGTAACTATTTGTTGAGGCTGTAGGAAAATATAACATCGTTTACGCAGTGCAAAAACTATTGGAAAAACACCTTTTGGAATAGATGACATCATGGCAGAATCACGGTGCTGACTCAGCTGTCCATTAGAAGTATTCATAACAACATATGCCGGGAGCCAGCACAGGAGTCCCTACCCATAACAAGGTTATGTGGGAGAGTTCTGGTGGGCAAGGCGAGCCAGAACTCGAGGGGTGCCCCTCTGGGCCTGCCTGAGTGTCTACCCCAAAACCAGAGTCTGCCTGCTTTACTGCTTTGTGCTCTCACCTACACCTCTGACTTAATGGGGGGCTGTCCCCCACCACCATCTCCCTCTCTGAAAAAGAGTTAACTTACAGCTCCAGTTAATAAAGTTCCTGGGCGTGACAAGAGTGTTTTAGTTCACAAACCCCTCAGATGGCTCTCTAACTTGCCTGACAGGTTTACCTGGACCCCTATAGCTATGCATATGATTGTTTAGAGTCTCCCAGCCAGCGAGAGGCACGGGAAGCTTAAGATATTCAAATAGTATAGAGTCTCTCGGAGAGTTAGAAATTGTCAGAATAGAACTAGTAGAAGATTTCATTGTTGAGCCAATGCTTGCTGCCAAGTTTCCACATCCCCTGTATTGTATCCTTGGAAGTGTATTAATTAATATAGTTGGTATGTAGGAAAAATAAGTAGTGGCCTTGGTGTTAACAACTTTAGACCCTTAAGGTAATGAATTCTTTCCTTTGTTGTAAACCCATTGCACCTCTACCCTGTAGGAATGCAACTTTATCTAACACCTTCAGAGGATGGCGCCAAACTTTAAAATAATTACTCTTAGAGAAAATAAGTCTTATGGTTGACAAACCTTTATCAGAGTCATAAAATGTTAACAGGCCTTCTGGCCAGAAGATGATGTAAATCACTTAAACCATTTGTATACGATAAATTTACAGAAAAGAGAGCTTGGTCTCAATAAGGATCAAAGACTGCTGGCTTTGCATGATTTCACACCCCCTATAATCCTCTGTATGCAACTTAGGGTATAAAAGCCCCTGTTGAAAATAAAGCTATGGGCCTTGCTCACCGACGCTTGGTCTCCCCGTGTCGTTCTTTCTTGTTTCCTTTTCCTCCTTTTCTCTTCTGTTCTTCCTTCATGCCAAAATAATTGGAGCACAGGGGTCCTCTGCAACCACTTATTTGCCTGGGCTTCTAAGACCCACTCAAGAATGTGCCTAAGGTGGGGCACCTTCTGCTATTCGAGAGGGCGCCTGTGGCCTCCGTGGTCAGAGCAAGTTTGGTGTCACGAACTTTATTGATTTCCTGCGTAAACCAGTTATTATAGAGCATCTAATAAATCTCTGCTTTGCTATTCTAAATCGCTGATGCCGTCATCTTGAGGGAATCCCTGGATCCAACTGGGGCTGGACCCCGGCAAACATGTTCATTATTAGTAATTTCCTTTCGATGTATATCTGAGGGGGCAAAATAAAGCAATATATTTAAAGTTTGAAAGTCCCCCTCCCTAAGGCAATGAATTTCTATGTCCACATATTCATGTGAAGCAAACACGTCACTAGTGGAGGCGCAATTGGAAAATCCAGGGATGTATTTATTCTGTAGAGGAAGTAGCCCCATTAGAACCCTTACTGGGGCTAGGCTTAATGCCAAACAACCTACAGATGCTCTTTAGTTCTCACCATTCTGACTCACATAATTTATCATTACATTAAACTAACTGAAATAATTCTACAGACTCAAAATCTGGAGAAAGTTAAAAACAGGGTGACAAAGCAGCTGGAAAATCCTGCATCTGAACAAGCATTGAGCAAAATGAGCACAATAGATTTGGATGTTAATATTAGGTTCTAATTCCTATGTTTTATACACTCTGACTGACAAGCATCAAAACACTTGTGTATATGTATGAAATATCCTGATGTTTAATTTGTGCAGCAAAGCAGTTATAGTTAACTTGTTGCAGCCCTATTTCTATAGGGCTGGTAGAAATGTGATCTGTGGATAGTGAGTCCCAAGAATGAAAAGAGAATCAAAAGCTTTAACAATGACTCAACCAAGTGACTTTTCTAAAATGTAGGATGATACCCAATAATAGGACAGCTGTCTGCCAGGTCTTTGAGTTCTTGAATTCTACCAATTTCTAGCTGAACTGGAAGAGACACACTTTTTCTGATAAATGTATAATCATAACATAAAGGAATGGACAAGGAAATGGCACCCCACTCCAATGCTCTTGCCTGGAAAATCCCATGTATGGAGGAGCCTGGTTGGCTGCAGTCCATGGGGTCGCTAAAAGTCAGACACGACTGAGTGACTTCACTCTCACTTTTCACTTTCCTGCATTGGAGAAGGAAATGGCAACCCACTCCAGTGTTCTTGCCTGGAGAATCCTATGGACGGAGAAGCCTGGTAGGCTGCAGTCCATGGGGTCGCACAGAGTTGGACACGACTGAAGCGACTTAGCAGCAGCAGCAGCAACATAAAGGAAATGAAATTCTGTCAAGTTTCTCTTTCCACAATCACTCGTTTTTAGGCATTGTACCATATCTCAGTTCCTTGATAGATGCATAGAACAAAATGAAATAATGTCAAGACTTGTGAGCTCTTATCTCAAAATGTGTTATGTTGAAAAAGGACTTATTTCCTCAAGAAGAATGTGAAAAGATTTGTTTGAGTCTTTAAAATAGAATTTATACCATCTATCTGAGACTGACTCATGTCACAAACTGTGTCACTTATATAATTCCAGATTACTTTATAAAATGGCTTCATGGCCTGAAATACTTGAAACTGAACACTGAAAATGAGGTTTCCGTGTATAAAATCTTTGATTTGACCTTCCTCTTTCTCATCTTTTGCCATGTTGTAGATCACACTCTCGGAGAAGGCAATGGCAACCCACTCCGGTACTTTTGCCTGGAAAATCCCATGGACGGAGGAGCCTGGTAGGCTACAGTCCATGGGGTCACTAGGAGCCAGACACAACTGAGTGACTTCACTTTCACTTTTCACTTTCATGCATTAGAGAAGGAAATGCAACCCACTCCAGTGTTCTTGCCTGGAGAATCCCAAGGACAGGGGAACCTGGTGGGCTGCCATCTATGGGGTCACACAGAGTTGGATATGACTGAAGCAACTTAGCAGCAGCAGAAGCAGCAGCAGCAGATCATACTCTGGATGACAGCAGAAATAAGAAAAAGCATCTTTTCACAGGGCAGGTGATGAAGGGAGTTGAGATGTCTGAACACTTGTTAGCAGAGTCCTTGTGGATGGGCTGTGCTTGGGATAGAGAAGCCCAGTCTCACCTCTCTCTCCTGGGACCACTGCAGACCCTGGAAAAATCACTTAAGTTCTCTCTGCCCTGGCTGCCTCATTTGTGAAGTGAGACAATGGCCTACCTCATAGGAACTAAGGGATGGCTACAAACTGCAGGTTGAAAACGCTGAACTAAGTTTGGGTGTGATAATGATGCTGTTCAGAGACGTGTCCCCTTAGTCCATGGAAAGTAGCAGCATCAGCCAGCTTAAGCAAGGAAAACAAAACACCTGGGAGCCCCTCTTGTGAATCTTTTGATTTTATCTTTATAGAAGTTCAGAGTCAAAGATAGTTAAAAGATTACTAACACCTTTTAACTTGCCCCTTTGAAAAGTTACTTAGCTTCCTCTGTCTCAGTTTCTCCACCTGAGGGATAATACTGCCAGTTTTGTCTTAAAACTCAACATTTAGAAAACTAAGATCATGGCATCCAGTCCCATAAGTTCATGGCAAATAGATGGAGAAACAATGAAAACAGTGACAGACTTTATTTTCTTCTATTTTCACCACTGCAGATGGTGACTATAGTCATGAAATTAAAAGACACTTGCTCCTTGGAAGAAAAGCTATGACTAACCTAGACAGCATATTAAAAAGCAGAGACATTACTTTGCCGACAAAGGTCTATCTAGTCAAAGCTATGGTTTTTCCAGTAGTCATGTATGGATGTGAGAGGTGGACCATAAAAAAAGCTGAGAAAGCCAAAAAATTGATGCTTTTGAACTGTGGTGTTGGAGAAGACTCTTGAGAGTCCCTTGGACTGCAAGGAGATTAAACCAGTCCATCCCAAAGGAAATCAGTTCTGAACATTCATTGAAAGGGCTGATCCTGAAGCTGAAGCTCCAATACTTTGGCCACCTGATGTAAAGACCTGACTCATTGGAAAAGACCCTGATGCTGGGGAAAATTGAAGGCAGGAGGAGAAGGGGACGATAAAGGATGAGATGTTTGGATGAGCAGTTGGCGATGGATAGGGAAGCCTAGCATACTACAGTCCATGGGGTCATGAAGAGTCAGACACAACTGAGTAACTGAACTGAACTGAACTGAACTGACAGCTCAGAGTGGTTGTGAAGATTAAAAGAAACAATGCCAAAAAAGTTCAAAATCAGGGCAAGGAGTATATAAGACCAGTGAGTATTTGTTTTCTTATCCCTCTTCCTCTCCTTCTTTTGGGTTTGTTTCATTATAGTTCCTCCAATGTAGGTTGAAATTAAGTTTAGTATTTAAACTCCAGCTTCTAAAGAAAGTCATCATCATGGAATTAGATATAACTGAAAGCAACAGAGCAATAAAAGGTGACCTATATGTATAAAGTTCAGCAATCAATGATTCAGTATATGCAGAATTCTGGCTACACTCTGTACATTCTCACTAAATTGCATGACAGAGTATGACATGATTAAAGCGACTTAGCAGCAGCAGCAGTTCAATCCCCGAAACTCTCAAACTCTTCATCTTCAAAGTAGGTATAACTTTGATACTGTTGTCTGCCAGTATGTATACAAAGTTAGAGTTCTGGAAAGTTAGAGAGGATTTTGCTTTCAACTTAATGGAATAATGGATTTTCTCTCCCCTTATCCTCTCAAAAAGCATCCCTAAAACCCAGCGTACTGAGAGATTAAAAATTAGCCTCATCTTTGTTGAAATAAGAAGTCATTTGAAACCCCAAATGACAAAATATCTGGACAGACTGCTCTCAGCAACTGGATACAATGGGTGTGGCAAGACAGAGAGATGTTTTTATGGAGCCAGATTCCAGCAGTCATGGGAGAGCACAGTTTTCCAACTAACTGTCAAATTCTAAGGTGTGTCAGGGAGGAATTATCATCTGTGCCTAAAGAAGGTACATTGGTGGGGTCCTAGAGAAGCAAGATTCTGACATTCAGTCAGCATTGATTGTCCATCTCTGCAGGTTAGGGAGGAGTACAGGCTAAGTGAATATTTCTCCTTCACTTATACATCAACACATACACACATAATCTCTCTCTCTCCCTCTCTGTCTGGGTCATAAGGAACATCTTTTTTAAGCAGAGAGAATTTCCATTAGCCTGAAATAATGCCTTAGCTAGAACTATCCAGCAAATATGTATGCACACGCACATGTGTGTGTCTGTCACTCAGTCATGTCCAACTCTTTGTGACTCCACGGACTGTAGCCCACCAGGCTCCTCTGTCCATGGAGTTCTCCAGGCAAGAAACTGGAGTAGGTAATCCCACAAATAAATGGCCCAAAAAACACTCAAGTCAAACGTGAATGGTAGGAATCACAATGATTTAAAAAATAGCAAAGGATCTATAAAATACACAGGTGGAAATGAGGAAAAGGAACAAGATAAGCATATGATGGATGAAAAAATGTTCCCTGAGCAAATTAAAATTATGAAAAAATATAACATTACATTCAAAGAAAATTTAGTAGAACAAAAAACCCATGGACAACAGACATCTGGGAGCACAGGGAAACATGGCATAGCAACAGATGATGAAACAAGAGTTGAAAGAGCACAAAAATGAACTGGAAGAGGAAAATTAAAGCAACAAAAAATCGATCTTTTTGAAGGCAGCACAAAGAAGATTAGCCATTGCTGAGAAAAACATATAAGACATGGGGGACAGGATTAAGAAAGCAAGGCAAATAATTTTAGTTTTGAACCAGTTTGGATTTAAAGCTGGGAATATTAAATGAATGAAAGTCACTTAAAAGTAATAGAAAATAGAATTCATATTGAAAACCCAAGTCATATATCTATGGACTGAAAAATTGGATCATCAAAAATACCAAAACAAAATGACAAGAACTATAAAGTGAAACTTGGCACAATGTAAGACCAGGTCACCTCTCTAAATCCAGACCACATCAAATAATGTGGTCCAAAATAAATAATGATAGAGAAAACCTAAATAATGACATTAATAAACTGATCTAACTAAAAATTAAACTCAGTAAGTTCATTTGTTTCACTTCTTTTTAGATTCCACATATAAGGGATGGATCCACTGGAGAAGGGATAGGCTACCCACTCCAATATTCTTGGGCTTCCCTTGTGGCTCAGCTGGTAAAGAATCTTCCTGTAATGCAGGAGACCTGGGTTCGATCCCTGGGTTGGGAAGATCCCCTGGAGAAGGGAAAGGCTACCCACTCCAGTATTCTGGCCTGGAGAATTCCATGGACTCTATAGTCCATGGGGTCACAAAGAGTTGGACACAACTGAGCAACTTTCACTTTTCATACGATATTCCTCCAAAATGAACTTATAAGACAGAAATGGACTCGCAGACTTAGAGAACAAACTTATGGCTGCCAGGTGAAGGATGGAGGAAGGGGTAGTTAGGGAGTTTGGGATGAATTTGTACACACCGCTGTATTTAAAATGGATAACTAACAAGGACCGACTGTATAGCACATGGAATTCTGCTCAGTGCATTTTGGCAGCCTGGATGGGAGGGGAGTTTGAGGGAGAATGGATACAGGTATACGAGTGGTTGAGTTTATTTACTGTTCACCTGAAACTATCACATATTTTTACTTGGCTTTACCCTAAAACAAAATTTAAACTTTTTAAAAATTAAACTCTCTGCCTTAAATAGTAGTCCATCTTTTTAAATGCCCAAACAACTTTCACAAAAATTACCTATGTATTAGCGCACAAAAAAGTATTAATAAATAGTATTTCTGAGTGTAAATAGTATAGACAACTCTTTTGGATCACAAGTCAACACTGATGAGTAAAATAGAAAATGTAAAATGCAATCTTCTATCCCCAGGAAGTCTTGAAGAACTCTTTCTCAAATAATTTTTAGGCTGAAGAGGATATGAAAACCAAAATTGCAGAATTTATATAAAAAACTTAAGTATGATCAAAGTATACACACCAGAAACTATAAAATATAGCTATATCAGTATTCAGAGCCTTAGAATATTTATATTAATAAAAAGTAAGGATGAAGATAAATTCATTCAAAAAGAAGCAATAACAAAATAAATCAATGGAAGGAAGGAATTAATACAGACAAAAACAGAAAAATGATAAACAGAATACAAATAATAAGTTTGAAAGCATCTTCCTTGGAAAAGTGAAAGTCACTCAGTTGTGACCACTCTTTGTGACCTCATGGACTATACAGTCCATGGAATTCTCCAGACCAGAATACTGGAGTGGGTAGCCTTTCCCTTCTCCAGGGGATCTTCCCAACCCAGGAATTGAACCCAGGTCTCTCGCATTGCAAACAGATTCTTCTCCAGCTGAGCCACAGGGGAAGCCCTTGGGGGAAAAAAAAATCAAACTATATTTGTTAATTTGAAGGGAAAATGAGGGGTAGGGAATGGAGAAAGCATAAATACTAAGTAGCCATTACAAAAAATTAAGAAAACTAAATGCATTGATATAATCTGAGATATAATAATAAATGAAAACATCAAGGAACAACTATCATTTATGTTTAAAAACAGGGAGACCACATATGCCCAAGTTTCTTCACTAATGCACAGAACATGTCAAGAGGGCAGTCAGAGATGGAGCTGGAGCTCCACCTGGGGGAGGAGTTGTGTGATGACCAGAGTGGGAGAGCAACTTGCAATTTATCAAATGTTAAACCATTATTATTATCCCCATTTTTAAAGAAACTGTCAAAACTATAAATATTGACCTTTGAAAAATTTAAATTGGTGTAAAAGTTAATTAAAAATAAAATGAACAGCCAAACTAAAAAAAAAAAGAAACTTTTAAGAAAAAATTTTGGAGTTTTGTAGCATTAGGTATGGGCTTCCCTGATAGCTCAGACAGTAAAGAATCTGCCTGCAATGTGGGAGACCTCGGTTCAAACCCTGGACTGGGATGATCCCATGGAGGGGGAGGGCATGGCAACCCACCCCAGTATTCTTGCCTGGAGAATCCCATGGACGGAGGAGTCTGGCGGGCTATGGTCCATAGGGTCAGAAAGAGTCAGACACAACTGAGCAACTAAGCACAGCACAGCATCAGGTATATCATTTGTTTAAAAACTGACAATTAAAAATATATTTTAATTATTTTGGGTTTCTAAAGCTTAGAAGAACTATGGGTGCATTTTTTTTATTATTGGGAGGTAAGGGTTCAATGTAAGCATTTATAAAATGATCCCACCTTTATATTATACTCTACATTTGCACACAATATAAGTACTTATGAAAAGTTCAGGACACAGACTTCACTGCCCCTAAATCTAGGTTTGAACTCCGACTCTGCCAACTCTTCAGCCAGTTCTGTGACCCTGGACAGTGTCCTACCCTGTTAACAGTGGTAGGTACTGCTCTTCATTTCTAAGGAAGAGGAGTAAGATGAAAGAGTGACAGAGGGAACTTGGGATACATTATTAGATACATCTTTCATACAGAAGTACTTAGATACTGGGACATCTTTTCTTTAAGAGATGTTTTAAATACTACATAAGTAGTTTTATTCTACTCACAAGTGAAAATCTGAGAAATGCAGAAAAGTATGAGCAAAGAAAAGGCACCCACAATTTAATGCCCAGAGATAAAGTTATGACAGGAAACCTCACCACATACAAGTAGAAGTCTCATCCCTCCCCAAGCCACACATCTCAAGGGGCAGGAACACCAGACTTTCCTTCCCTCCATCCCCCATCAGTCCCATTCCCACATTGTTCCAGAAAAAAATCACAGGAAGGAAGCTGCACAGCAATGGCCAAGGTCCTTAAGCCAGACCTCAGTTACCACATCTGTACAATAGGACACTACCACCTGACCACTGTTAGAAGCCATGTGACCTGAATGCTACTCATCTAGCACAGTTCTTGTGGTCACCCTAGGGTGAAAGAGCAGATAAAACCAAGGAGGGTCTTGGAATGCAGGAACAGAAAAACCAGACCCTTTTTGTCTTTACCTCACCCATGTTGTGACTATTAACAGATTTCAGGTCCTCCTGAGCAGTATAACCTGTCTCCCCTCCTACCCCATATAGGGAGAAGGTATTTGCCTTACTTTTTCCCCCAACCCAATATACCTGCCTCATCCAATCAGCAAATGACCCACATAACCCCTATCCCATTCCTTGTATCCTGGGTATAAAAATGGATCAAGGACACCTGTTCAGCATTGGCTCTCTCTAAGGACGCCAGCCCACTGTGATGGCAGTGACTCACCACTCCCCCACTCAAATAAACTTTATTCTCCTTTCAGTCTGCCTCGTGTCTGGAAATTCTTTTCCAACCCACACTCGGACCACAACAGTCCTCACACATGTACAGAGCTTAGTGCTTTCACACATCTCATCTCTGCGGAAATGCTTTGCAAACCATCAGACTCCATTCAGAACACAGTGTTAAGGTATTGTGAATTTCTGATTTGTCCTGATGACAACTGCATTTTCCACAAAGTAGAAGCAGCATGTGGAGGCAAATCACCTCATTCTGAACAACAACAACAAAAAAAAACTAGGGAGAAGGTGACAGTATCACAAAGTAGTTTTCTTTACATACTAGAAAACAGAAGTGACCTACACTTGACCTTCAAGATATTCCCTAGACCCAAAATATTCCATAATTTTCCCCACAAACTCTCAAAACTCCTAGATGTTCCCTGAGAGCCCTTGAATCACAAATGTACTGAGCACCAATCAGAATGAAGTATAAGGGGTGTACAAAAGGTGAGTGTTCCGTGTTCCATGGGAATCTGAACCTACAGTCCAAGTGTGTGCTAAATCCAATCTGAAATCTCTCAGGCACATGAGTATTTACACATCCTACACCCCTCTCACAGCACTGCTGCAGATTCTCAGCAGACCTGCCTTTAATCTGCAACATGTTGTTAAGACCCAGTCATGAAGCTTTGTCTCTAGAGGCTTCTGACTGAAAAGGGCACAGAGTGCTTGTTACTAGACCCCTGGTGGAGATTGTAAGGAGTGAAACCTGGAGAAAAACTTTCATTACAACTTCCTGCAGCTCACCTGTCTTGCTCTTTCAGTGAGGGCGGTGGCCTCGCTCTTGTCTAACTCTTGCACCATCTTGTGAAATAGTCTGTCTCTATTTTGCACCAAAACATACGGCTCATCATATTCTTCCAGGCTCTCTGAATCCAAAACCTGTTAATTAGCAGAAAGAAATCCATTGACACACAATGTTTCTCAGTAACAAAACTCAGACAATATTTCTAAAAGGGATAGGGCAGGGAGAATACAATCTACTGGGTTTTAGACCTAGTGACTTTTAAATGGTTTGATTTTACCCTTTTTGACTAGGCAGATAGAGGCCTAAGTTGACCTTT
This sequence comes from Bos indicus, assembly GCF_029378745.1. NCBI lineage: Eukaryota > Metazoa > Chordata > Mammalia > Artiodactyla > Bovidae > Bos > Bos indicus. Next base: position 73,168,408 of record NC_091771.1, read on the forward strand.
TATTATTATAGTGTTATAGGAAAGGAAGACAATGAAAGTTTTAGACTCTGATTATGGGCACTGAGCTGTCTGTGGCATTTAGATTTTTGCCAAGGGCATTTGGGGTTGTTACAATTAATTAGTGCTTTTAGCTCTCAGATTTTGAGCTTTGAAGCCTATGTATACAGACATTCAAAGTTGGGAAATCACTTTATTCAAGAAAATCAAATTCAATACACCTAAAAATTAGGGCTTCACTGGTAGCTCAACTGGTAAAGAATCCATCTGCATTGCAGGAAACCCTGGTTCAATTCCTGGGTTGGAAAGATCTGCTAGAAAAGGGATAGGCTACCCACTCCAGTATTCTTAGGCTTCCCTGGTGGCTCAGCCAGTAAGAATCCACCTGCAATGTGGGAGATCTGGGTTCTATCCCTGACTGGGATGATCCCCTGGAGAAGGGAATGGTTGGCTACCCACTCCAGTATTCTGGCCTGGAGAATTCAGTGGCATGGACTATACAGTCCATGGGGTCATAGACGAGTTGGACACAACTGAGCGACTTTCACTTTCAAAAATTAGATTCATGTCATACAGTGACCTGTATGACAGTGACCTGATAGCAAATGAATTGTTAAGTTGTTTTGACAGCATATATGCATATTTGGGGAAAAAATAAGTGCTTCTGAATTTCTTTGGCATCCTGGAATATGTCAGTTGCTAAGAGGGCTTTCCCAGTGGCTTAATCAGGAAAGAATCCACCTGCAATGTGGGAGATCTGGGTTCTATCCCTGACTGGGATGATCCCCTGGAGAAGGGAACGGTTGGCTACCCACTCCAGTATTCTGGCCTGGAGAATTCAGTGGCATGGACTATACAGTCCATGGGGTCATAGAAGAGTTGGACACAACTGAGTGACTTTCACTTTCAAAAATTAGATTCATGTCATACAGTGACCTGTATGACAGTGACCTGATAGCAAACGAATTGTTAAGTTGTTTTGACAGCATACATGCATATTTGGGGAAAAAATAAATGCTTCTGAATTTCTTTGGCATCCTGGAATATGTCAGTTGCTAAGAGGGCTTTCCCAGTGGCTTAATCAGGAAAGAATACACCTGCAATGCAGGAGATGAGGGTTTGATCCCTGGGTTTGGAAGATCCTCTGGAGTAGGGTATGGCAACCCACTCCAATATTCTTGCCTGGAAAATCCCACAGACAGAGGAGCTTAGAGGGCTACAGTCTATGAGGTCACAAAGAGTCGGACATGACTGAAGCGACTTAGCACGCATGTAATAGGGGATCAAATCTCTTGCTGGAGAGGTTAAGGTGCTTCTTGAAGTTGATGTGGTTGGTCTTTATTTATGTGTGTGTGTGTGTGTGTGTGTGTGTGTGTTTTGTTCTGAGTGAAATGCTGGCAAAAGAGCTGCTACATAAGTAGCTTGAACAGGACTGTGTAGCACAGAAGGGATCTGTAGAAATTCAATTTTTCTCTGTAAATAAGACTAAATAAGTAAGAAATTGAGCTCCAAATTCTACAGATCATGGTGTGCACAGCACAGCAGAGTAGCTGAATCTGAATGCTGAAAATCTGAATCCATTTTCAAAAATTACCTTTCTTTGCTTCTTTCCCTTTCTTCAACTGCTTACCTTCCAAGCACTTTTATACACAGTAAGATATTGTGTATCTAAGGCAATACACTAAAACTCTAAACAGGACACAGGTCATTTTTCCACATCTAGGTATTGCAGTTAATTTTATCCATGGTATTTAATTGAAAACATTTATTAAGTCTCATAAAGCCATCATGTTCCTCTTTTGTTTACTACTGTGAATTACTTCCAGCGTGTGGCTTTCTCAAAAGAGTTTAACAATAATTGAATCTATCACATCTACATGATAATTAAAATGTCCTATGATTTGGCATGCCTGTCTAGATGCCCCAAGGGCTTCTCAGGTGATCTAGTGGTAAAGAACCTGGCTGCCAGTGCAGGTAGATGTAAAAGCTGTGGGTTCAATCCCTGGGCCCGGGAAGATCCCCTGGAGGAGGGCTCGGCAACCCACTCCATTATTCTTGCCTGGAGAATCCCCATGAACAGAGGAACCTGCTGGGCCATGGTCCATGGGGTCGCAAAGAGTTGCATATGTCTGAGTGACTAAGCACAGCACACTCAACAACCTCCTGGCAATTTAAAGGAAAGGCTAATTTTTTGATTAAGGGAATCCAAAAATGCTGAAACAACTGACACAGTGAAAATGACTGTATTCTTACCACTCAAATATGAAGATGCATCTTGGATTTGGAAAATTTTTATGGTTGGCTGTCTTAAAGAAAGATGACAACCCAAATAAACTTTATATGAAACTATGAAATTACTGGATATATTATTTAATAGAACAGGACCTGAGTCATTGTCAGGAATGAGAGGAAAACCTGAGAGAAAAGTAACTTACTGGAGGTTCCTATTAAGTTTTACAAGGAAAAATACATTGAAAAATTTCATATAAATGCAAACTGAAATTTCACTAGTGAGGGTCTTACCATTATCGTGTCGCTGTCAATAATGGTGTTCAATCTGTGTGTGATGGTCAGCACAGTGCACTGGGCAAATTTCTCACGGATTATTGTTTAATCAACTCATCAGTTCTGAAATCAAAGACGTTGAATTTAGTTTAGCAAAGACAGAAAAAGAAGCCTTATGAATTAAAAATATCATGTGGTATCTTTAAAATTTTTGAAAACTCAATACTTTAAGACATAATCTTGTTCTTGAAAAACTAAGTATGATAAGACTACTTAGAAATTTATAATTTTGCATTAAACAATGAGAAATAGACTTCTCTTGAAATTGCTTATAACTATCAGAGCTGGATTTAGGAGTCTAGCTCTCTTAGGATGCCTCATAACAACATTAACACCCTATAAAATATTTTGGTTTCTTTCTTTGTTTCCTGGAATTAATGTCTCTGGGGTAAAAGAGCACTTAGAAACACTTCTCAGCATCATTAAGTGTTTTCTGATTATCACATTTAAAATGCTAATTCCAGGTTTCATGGACCTCAGCTCCATACCTTGGATCCACATTTGATGTGGTTTTGTCAATAATCAGTATCTTGTTTTTCCTGAGAAAAGCCCTGGCAAGGCACACCAGTTTTCTCTGTCCAACACTCAAGTCTGAACTTGATTCTGCTAAGTTGGTATCTATTTTACCAGGAAGATCTTCAATGGCTTCTTTCAGTTGTACCCGTGGATGCAGAAAGAAGGATGACATTTTATAAAAGAATTACTACTGAAATAGATGACTTTTGGACATTAGAGCTTTGATGTCCTCAGGACTTCTTATGTATCTTACATGTACAGGCACATGATGGGGAGGTCTCTTTCCAATGACCATTCCCTGAGAAAGTTGGTGGAGTCAGTCAGGACAGAAAGATCTCAGTGTCCCCCATCCCTGCCACAGGACATTCACCAGAAACACACCAAGGGATTAAAGAAATTTCTCACAGATGAAGCTATTTCTCTCAATGTGGTTTAAACAGAAAAGTTAAAGGATCCTCATGGTTCAGTTGTTTCCCATAGTACATTCTGTATAGGAGTTGGTACAATAAAGAGAAAAAAAATATTTTTAGTTACTGCAGAAGGTATGGTTCTCTGAAGATATAAACTTATCACTACTTTATGATTTTGGAAGGTGTAAAGTTTTAATCTGCCTACAATGCAGAAGATCTGGGTTTGATTCCTGGGTCAGGAAGATCCCCTGGAGGAGGGAAGGGCAATCCATGCCAGTATTCTTGCCTGGATAATCCCATGGACAGAGGAGTCTGGCAGTCTATAGTCCATGGGGTCACAAAAAGTCAGACACAACTGAGCAACTAATACTTTTACTTCACTTTCAAAGGTTTAAAAAAAAAATACAAATTCAAACAGTGACAAACTGTACTTCATACATTAGTAAACCTACAGTGTATTTTGGCTTTGGTTCTTTCCCAATTTTAATCCCTTAAGTACTGGCCCAGTCAAGTGCATTTTCTTCAATGTTATAAATGTTTTTTCTGGTGAATGAAAACTGAGGAAAAACAGTACATGATATAACATCTTATTTCCCACATACCATGGAAATAGGTGATGTTTGGATTAATCTATCTCATAAAATCATAAACACAAAATCTTAAACAAACAAAATTTTAACCATCAATTTTAATCTGAAACTACATTGGGTGGCAGGAACCAGTGAATATTTGTTTTGGGGAAATATAGAATAAAAACCAATCTCAAGCTATACTTGCAGTTAAAGAACAAAGAATAACTATACTTTGTATTAAGAGACCAATAGATTATATTGATGAATATTGGCCAATAACCATGGTCACAGAAAAACAAAATCAAATAAGAAAATGCCAAGGGTGAGTGGGCAATGTTTTTGTGGTATCCTAAATGCTCGAACACTTCTTTGAATGGGATCCTGAACTGTGCTCTTGATGGAGTTCAATCCTGGGAAAAGGCAATTCTCAGTTAGGGTTAAACATGGTATTATCATTCAGTGATAGCATGAAAGGTATTCAAAATCTAAAGGGCAAGATTTGGATTGTGGTGCAAGTGGTTATACTTAAAATTACAAAATGGAAGATGTCAGCTTGGTTACCCCCTGCCCCACCTCCATTACAGGGAAGACAACTTACTGAGTACTCTATGAAGCATATTCATAGGTCTACACCAGGTGATGGGACTGATAAAAAAGCATGACTGTGGCAAAGCTTTTAATCTATTTTCCTTCTGAGTTGAATTTGGCAATCCTTGTATATGTAAACAGGTCTTTTATTTATTTATTTTTTTTGACCTTGGGCAGTAATTATGAATTTATTTGGGAATTTCATAATCCTCTATTGGAATATACATAATATGTAAAAATATTGATTTACACAATAGTAAAATTATAATTACCATGTTCATATATTTTGGTTTTTACATTTCAATTCCCAAAGCAAACTTCATTAAAATTGGTAGTTCTTGCTTGACTATGATGTTCAGCAAGTGCAGTTATTTTATTTTATTTATTTTAATAAAAAATTCAGAATTCTTGAACAGTAATTCATACCAAGTAACAAAACTCGGATACTATATCACTGATTTAGATAAAACCTTAAATATTAAACAGAAGTCAGCTTACCAGGCTCTGGTAATAAAAGTCCAAAAAACCAATTCAGTTTACTAAATTTACTTCCCTGTCCAAGCCCTGACCAAATTTCTGCTTTGAGCCTACAGTAGACAGTACTTTAAAAAGCAGAAGCAATGAGAATGAGAAAGGGAAAAAATGTATTACTTTTATTTTAAGGTTGCTTTTAAGTCTGAAGTTGCACTGAAAGGTTCTCAATGCTTAGTTCAAATAGGTTGTTGTTTGATCAACAACCTTAGTGTGTTGTCACACACTAAGTCATGTGTGACTCTTTGTGACCCCATGGACTACATGTAGCCCACACTAGGCTCCTCTGTCCATGTGATTCTCCAGGCAAGAATACTGGAGTGGGTTAAACTGGTCTTTGTTAAGACTGACATCCTGACTTTGAAGAAATAAGCTCACACTTGTGCCTGACTCACGCCATTTTATCACTAATCTAATTTATTTTCCTTCAAGTTATCCATATTGGCCTGATAATGAGTAATAGCTGTAAGGTGAAAATGTTTTTCAGAAAATACTGTTTTCTGAGACTCTGTCTTCATTTATGAATCAGGATTGTTATGAGAATGATACAAATATGAAGACCCTCTGTAGTGTAATCATATAATCAAGTTATAACTAAGTATTAGAATGGAAAAAAGGCAACAGAGTCAGTAGGAGTTTCAACCAGAGAATCTTAAAACATATTTGATAATATTGTAATATTATTATTCTACTTATTGAATGAGATAACTGTACTATGTAAATGAATGTCCTTGCTCTTATAAGGTATATATTAATGTATTTAAAGGTGAATTGCAACTTTTAATGAAAGTGTCAGTGACTTACTTTCAAACAGTTTAGCAAAATGTAGATTGTAGAAGCAAAGAAGCAAATATGGAAAAATATTAACATCTGGTAAATCTAGGTGAACGTGTGTATATGTGTTCATCACACTACTCCTTTTGTGTTCTTGTGATCTGAAAATTTTAAAATGAGAAATTAGGGCCTTGAAGCTAGGCAGCTGATGCATAAGTCCTGCCTGGTTCTGCCAATTGGATAAATTCCTGAACTTCATTTATTTTGGATTTATAAAATGTAAATAAGCCATTAATGCTGTAATAATAAAGGTGTGTAGCTACTAACATTGTTAGAATGTGGAGAACTTACAAAACTTCTTGATACAAAGTGATCAATAGAAAAGTGTAAGTGAAGTCACTCAGTAATCTTTGTGTCCAATTCTTTGTGAACCCATGGACTGTAGCCGGCCAGGCTCCTCCCTCCATGGGATTCTGCAGGCAAAAATACTGGAGTGGATTGCCATTTCCTTCTCCAGGGGATCTTCTGACCCAGGGATTGAACCCAGGTCTCCCAGATTACAGACAAACTCTTTACCATCTGAGCCACCAAGGAATCCCAGATCAGTAGATCAGTTGCCCATAGTTAATAATGCTGTCAGCTAGCCTCTCTTCATGTTGTGATTTATTTTTCTCCTTTGCATGTATCAGCACTGAGACTATTACATATGCACTGGATGTTCTCCATCTTCTCCACAAGAATTTAAGCTCCAAAAGGGTAGAGATTTTGCCTCTTAATGACTGTGACAGCCCCAGACTCTGCAACCATGCCCATCTAAGAATTTCTTAGCAATATTTGCTGGCTGGTGTGAACGAAGCTAAAAGATCATCTCATTTTGTGACATATCTGTTCCTGTAAATTAGAAAAGAAATTTGTACAGATAGATAATTTATATGTAACATTGTTTTATTATTAAATGTCAATGTAAAAGGAATATTGTCTTAGAAAAATTAACTGGCTCCAAGATATCATCTCATCATACTTTAAACTGTGGAAACCATTTTTTAAAGTTATTATTCAAGGTAGAACAAATAATACTATTCAAAACTATACATCTTAGTATAGACTTCAGATTGTTTTTGAGCTTGGGCAAAATAATAAGCTATGACAGAACCAAAATAGTAGACAACTTATAAGATGCCCTGTTTATATCACTATAAACATTTTCAAAGTATCCTGCTACATGTACTGTATCTAGCAGGTGTCAGCACCCTTCACAGAAGGTCAATGTAGATGTCAGATGGTTTCCATGTTTTGTGGAACCTTCTTACTTATCAAAAAGAAAGGCTGGTATGGGCTGGAAGGAGATGCTGAAATGCAATCAACAGATGGGGAAGAGTTTTTAATAGAGCAGAACCAACAGTAAAGTAAGTAAAGGGAGAGTCCATTCACCTAATACAAGGCTCAGGAAGTGAACATGTGACCTGTCGCCACAGCAAGGAGTGAACCATGTGTTCCTGATGCAAGGCTGCTGAAATCCAGATTTCTGTATCTTGATTTTCTGTGTGATGAGACCTACTTATGTCCTAACGGTGATACTATCAGTGTCGAATATTTAACTGCATGATTTCTTCCCAGTTTTTACATGACAGACCATACTCTTAATTCCATATCCCAGTATCTAAGCTGTTTTGTTTTTGTTTTTAACAGAAGAAGCACATCTATGACTCATAGTTTTATCCTTTAACCTTTGAGGGATAAGGGGCTCTATCTTCAGTCACTGCTCATGTTATATTTGTAGAGCTGCCCTTTCTTTTAAGGTGCCCCAATTGGCACTAACTTCTGATGAACTGTCAGCTAGCTATTCTTCAGTATACGGAAAAAAAAAAAAAGTTCAGCCTACTTTAAAAAAACAAGATGAGATTGTTTTCTCAGGTTTGTTTTCAGCAACTTTCATAGTACTGTCTCTCTTCTGAATGTCCACTACCTCCAAGGGATAAGCAGGAGCCAGAACTGAGAGGACTTTTATTAAAAAGCATTCTTTCCTTTTAATTGAACTTTTAAATGAAGAAAACATAGCAGTGCACTCTTACTCTCAGCCAAGTCTATGAGTTTGGATTCACATTTCCAGGTTGGCATCATTTAGAAACCAATGACTGGGGGTTTTAGTTCTCTTAAAAATTGACCTCTTTGCTGTAGTGATACTCTTTAGATTGAGAAATCATCCCACCATTCTGTTTTTCTAAGAATTATTTCTTTATGACATTCATATGTTTTTCAGTGAAAGATTTGGCAGATTTTCTAAAAATTAAGATACCAAATCCTTGATTAAAAACACACACAAAAGTCTTAAACATTTCCCAGAGAAACACAATGATGGAACGATGTCTCACTCTAAATGATATCCCTAAAGTAACTGTCAATTCCAGGAATGACACATGGAAACCACACACTTCACTTGTGAAATAAACTCATGTTTATTTCCATTTACAGAAACTTCCAAATATAGTTTAAATAAAGGTAGATCTTAGTATCATACATCAAATCCACCATTTTATCATTTTCAGAACTGGGAGGCTACTAACTTTCATTTTCATTTTGACTCCTACAGATGAACATAAATTGTGGTCAAGTTCTAAGTCAGGTTTTAGCCAAATTTGTCTTCCAATTAACATTCCCCTCTGCAAAATTCCAGAGTAATTTTTCCACCTGAGAATCTGTGAAGAGATATCTCAAGCTTGGAAACAAATAGGAAAATAAGTTACTAGTACTTCCAGGTTTTTTTTTTTTTTTTTTTCAGGTGTCTAATAATTTCACCATTCACTCCTTCCTGTGAGTACGACAGCAGTGGATCGTCCTATCTTTACTTACGTTTGATAGTTCACTGCTCTCCTCACCTCTTCTCTTCTAGAATTTCACTGTAGAAAGACTCACATGCTTAAATGAAATCAGAGATCCACTGATTTTCAGGTAGGAGAAGGTAAAGCAATTGATCTGATTTAGGAAAATAAAATCCCCACAGTTGCTGGTAGCAGGGTGGGGTTGTAAAGACAGTGCCCACATGTCTTCAGAAACCAGAATGACAGGCAGAAAACTGTCCAGTCTCCAGATCTGCTTGCTCACAGTCAAAGCTCGTCTATAAATTAGAGATTCCAGAGCCATCTCTGGAAGACTGATACTAAACGACAAAGCACACTAATTCAGAATAGCAGTGTGAGCAATCAGCCACTGGGATTTGTGTGATTTTTTTTTTTTTTTTTAAAGAATATAAGTCACACTTCTCTGAAGTAAAGAGATCAAGCAAACAGTCAGTACCTATTTATTAAATGGTTATTTTTTTGTTCACTTTTCATTTTATTTATTTTTCCACTGTTTATATTTAAAATTTTATTTTTATATAATTCTAAAGGTAATTTTCCATTTTCAGTTATTACAAAATATTGGCTATATTCCCTGTGTTGTACAGGGCATCCTTAAGCCTATTGTATGTGCAAGAGTGGCACCTCTCACCTCCCAACTACTATACTGCTACTCCCCTCCCCCCACTGATTACCACAACTGTGTTGTCTATATCTGTGAGTCTGCTTATTTTTTGTTTCATTTCCTAGTTTTCTGTAATTTTTAGATTCCACATATAAGTGATACTGCATAGTATTTGTCTTTGTCTGATGTATTTTACTTACCATAATACCCTCCTCCGTGTTGCTGCAAATAGCAAAATTTCGTTCTTTTTCTAATGAAATAAATTCAAACTGGATGAAAAGCCTAAGTGTAAGACTGGGTACTATAAAACTAGAGGAAAACATTTTTTTGACTTTTGTTGTTGTTTAGTTGCTAAGTTATATCTGACTCTTTTTGAGAAGCCATGGATTATAGCCCACCAGACTCCTGTCCATGGGATTTCCCAGGCAAGAACACTACAGTGGGCTTCCATTTCCTTCTCCAGGGGATCTTCCAGACCCAGGGATAGAAACTGCATCTTCTGCATTGGCAGAAGGGTTCTTTACTGTTGTGCCACCAAGGAAGTCCTAAATCATTTCCATTTTAGTAAATTTCACTTATACTATTACAATGGTCAATTAATAGGGGTAAAAATAATGAAAATGTTTAGTATTTTTAAGTGGAAAGAGAAATTCTATAAAGTTTCAACATCTCAAGTATAAAAATTATCTTTTTCAACCAAAACCCATATAAACTGATTTATATATCACACTTTTTATACAGTTAAACTAGAACAAACATGCCCCTTAAGATCTGACCCTAAGCTCTATTAGCACATTTTTACTACAATTCCTTCTTCACTGCTGAAGTAGAATTCAACCTAGCTTACTTATCCATCTATGTTGAACACTAGAAGATAAAGGTTGTGGAATATACCTTTTATTTTCTTAGTTATATTGAATATCACAGCACTAAGACTCATATTTATGATTATTAAAATCCACCCCAAATGCGTCTTCACTGTAGATTTTCCAAAGAGAATTGCATGAATGAAAGTTGCTCAGTCATGTCTGACGCTTTGTGACCCCAAGGACTGTACAGTCCATGGAATTATCCAGGCCAGAATAGTGGAGTAGGTAGCCTTTCCCTTCTCCAGGGGATCCTCCCAACCCAAAAATCAAGCCAGGGTCTTCTTCATTGCAGGTGGATTCTTTACCAACTGAGCTGTTAGAGAATTAGCAATTATCAACAAAAAATTAATTTCTTATAAATAACTTGGATATTAAAAGTATTCTCAAATATAATAAAGCTTAGTCTTTTCTGGTTATTCCAAAATCATATAGGTTATAGTGTTATTTATATTTTGTTATCTGATATGATTACATTTATATCTTTATTGTTTGTAAAAACTTCGAATCTTATATTTTAGAAGGAAAATGGGATTGCTTTCACCTGTAGTATATCTGTTTTCAATTTATGATAAATTTTCTTTCCATAAGAAAGCACTTTTGCAAGTTTCATAAAAGTCTTATTTAGGTTGGAAATATTATAATAAAAATTAAAAATTAAAATCTTAAAATATACATTGATATTGGTAGCATTCTTTAGTTAAAAGTCAATGTAAGCATGTGGTATCATATTTTTATGGGCTTCCCAGTGAAAGGTTGTTTTTGAATCACGAGAATACACCAGGATTCTTGGCCCCCGGAGGAGAAGAATTCAATCCGGGGCCAGAGACGAGGCTTGATCGCTCAGAGCTTTTGTGTAATAAAGTTTTATTAAAGTATAAAGGAGATAGAGAAAGCTTCTGACATAGGTATCAGAAGGGGGCAGAAAGAGTACCCCCCTGTTAGTCTTCAGCTGGATGTTATATAGTCACTAGCAGTCTGTTAATGAAAGAAAGGAATGTCTTAAAATTCAGAATGGCACCAGGCCCCTCACCCATAAGATGCATTTTGGGATAATCTTGGCACCAAATGGTTTATCCTGGGCCATAAAATGATTAACTTGAATCTTGAAGAAGGGCAGACCACCATACAAATAGTTTCATTTACATAGATTAGGGGAACAATATCCATACTGGTTTGTCAAGTAGGTTCTGGGCCAAGAGGTGGAACCGACTTGGAGACAGAGTTTGGGGTAAAGGCATAGTACATTAGCATAGCTTAAGATGAACATTTCCATAAGAAAAAGGCATTGGTTATCTCTAGGCTCAAGAATAGCTAACTTCAGGCGAAACCAGGTGTCATTATGGCAACACAGTATTTTAAGAGAAACCTCCCTTTAAATTTGTATAGAGAAGGAAAAAATATCGCTAGTTTGTTTCCTCCTGCCGCTTAAGAGAGATAAAAATGTCTGACACTTGCAGGCTATTTCCTCCATTTGGAGACCCCTGGCCTTCCTGCCTGTTACCCTCTCACCAGGTGGTGCTAGTGGTAAAGAAAGTGTTAGTCACTCAGTCGTGTCCAACTCTTTGCGATCCCATGGACTATATCCCACCAAACTCCTCCATCCATGGAATTCTCTAGGCAAGAACACTGGAGTGGGTTGCCATTTCATTCCAATGGAGACATAAGAGACATGGGTTCAATCTCTGGGTCAGGAAGATACCCTAGAAAAGGGAATGGCAACTCACTCCAGTACTCTTGCATGGAAAATTCTATGGGCAGAGGAGCCTTGCAAGCTACACTCCACATTAGGTCACAAAAAGTCAGACATGACTGAAACAACTTAGCACACATGTACAATACACATAACAGATAAGAACTACATATTATGCTTTTTATTGCTATATACAATGCTCCTTATCTATTCTATTTTTATTTCTTATTTGTATGTCTGTTGACACTTCTCTCCAGTTTTAGAGATTTAAAGGAAAGGATATTCACACTTAGAAGAGATTTTGAAATAGTGCTTACTACAGTCACCAAATAGAGAAGGAAATGGCAACCCCCTTCCGTACCCTCGCCTGGAGAAGCCCATGGACAGAGGAGCCTGGTGGGCTACAGTCCATGGGATCGCAAGAGTTGGACATGACTTTGTGCCTAAACCACCACCACCACCACAGTCACCAAATAATAGATTGTTGTTAGCTTCACCTCTGTATCATACTTTTTAAAAAAATAATTTTATTTATTTATTTATTTATTTTTGACTGTGCTGTGTCTTTGTTGCTGTGTGGGATTTTCTCTAGTTGTGAACAGGGGCTACTCTCTAGTTGCTGTGTGCCAATTTCCTACTGTGGTGGCTTCTCTTGTTGAGAAGCACGGGATCTAGGGTGTGGGGGTGAGTAGTCATGGTTCCCACGCTCTAGAGCACAACGCAATAGCTGTGGGGCATGGGCTTAGTTGCAACTCAGGACATGGAATCTTCCTGACCCAGGGATCGAACCTGTGTCTCCTGCACTGGCAGGCAGATTTCTTTTTACCACTGAGCCATTAGGGAAGCCCCTGAATCATAATTCTTTTAACATCATTAAACAGATCCTAGGAAATTTTGGAAATAAGTCATGGCACAGCAGAATAACGAAGACAAATATACAGTAGATAACAAAATGTAAGTGCTTACTTTTAAAAACACAGGACTGAGTGCCAGGAGCCAGCATGGGAGTTCCCACCCATGACAAGGTCATGTGGGAGAGCCCTGATGGGCAAGCGAGTCAGGGCTCAAGGGCCGCTCCCCCCACCCCCACCCCTGAATCTGCCTGAGCATCTACCCTCAAACCAGAATCTGTCTGTTTTACTATTTCACGACTTTCACCAACTCTTCTGACATTAACGGGGGGCTATCCCTGACCACCTTTCTCTGTAAGAAAATCAACTTAAAAGTCTAGTTAATAAGTCTCCTGGGCATAATAGGAGTGTTTCAATTCAAACCCCTCTGATGACTTTCTAGCTTGCCTGACAGGTTTGTTCAGATTCACAGCCTCCCAACCACGAGAGGCACGGGAAGCTTAAGATATTCTAACAATGCAGAGCTTCTCAGAGAGTTAAAATTGTTAGAATAGAACTAGTAGAGGATTTCTTTGTTGAGCTAATGCTTGCTGCCAAGTTTCCATATCCCTTACCTACTGTGTCCCTGGGAGTGTTTTGATTAATATAGTTGGTATATAGAAATGTATGTAGTAGTTTTAATGTTTGTAACCTTGGACCCTTGAGTTAATTCTTTTCTTGTTATAGCCCACCACACTTCTGCCCTATAGGAATGCAACTTTATCTAATGCTTTCAGAGGGTGGCACCTGACTTTAGAATAATCACCTTTAGAGAAAAATAAGTTTTCTGAAGAAAGGGTCATAAACTGTTACCAGGCCTCCTGGCCAGAAGATGATGTAAATCACCTAAAGCTTTTGCATATGATAAGTTTGCAGAAAGAAAGCCTGGCTTCGATAAGGATCAAGGACTGCTGACCTTGCATGACTCTACCCCCCTCCATTATCCTCTATGCACAGCTTAAGGTATAAAAACTACTTTGGAAAATGAAGTTGCGGGTCTTGCTCACCAAAGCTTGGTCTCCCCATGTCGTTCTTTCTCTTTCCTTTTCCTTTTAAGGCTGATTCCCTGGGGCACAGGGGCCCTCTGCATTCACTTTCCTACCTGGGCTTCTAAGACCCACTCGAGAAGGTGCCTAAGGTGGGGCACCTTCAGCGATTCGAGAGGGTGCCTGCAGCCTACGTGAACAGAGCAAGTCCCGTGCTGGGGCTTTATTGGCTTTCTGCATAAACCAAGGAATATCAGCCTCTTTTCTCTCCTCTATTTTCTTAACTGCAAAATTCTTTCCTTATCTCTTTCTTTATTTCTATCCTTTTCGCCAAATGCCGTACTCCCAAGGGAATCCCTGGTCCAACCAGGGCTGGTCCCTGGTGAGTGTCACCCGAACCAGGCTCCCAGTAAGGTAAGCCCCCAATTCTGCAGTTTTCAGATAGTTAAGACCCCACTCAGGGTGCCGCGGACCCCCCCTTCAGAAAATAGGTAGGGTAAAGAGGAGTGGGAAGTAGTGAAATCTTTTCGAAGAGAAAAGTAGAAAAGATAGTAGATTTTCTGACACGGGTAACACTAAAACTAAAGAATGGCAACTCTTTATACCAGTACTCTTGAAACTGTTAAAAATATTCTCAAAAAAAAAAAAAAGGAGGGAGACTGTGCTCTACCTCTCAAGGATAGAGAAAGATCTAAAGATAGAGAAAGAGCTAAAGATAGAGAAAGATCTAAAGAGTGAAAAAAGAAGAGAGGGAGGAGGGAAGAAAAAATTAGAGAGAAAGAGGGTAAAGGGAAAGAAACAAAAGAAAGAGAAGGGTACTGAGAAAGGAAGGGGGAGAGAAAAGTGAGAAATGCAGGGAGACAGGGAGAGATAGAGAGAGAGACAGTAAAAAGGAAGAAGGGAGAATGAAAGAGGGAAACAGGAAGGAAATGATTGAAAGTGACAGAGAAGAGAAGAGGAAGGAAAGAAGATAGAGTGAAGAAAAAAAAAAAACTTGAGAAAGATTGAAAGAGAGGAAGGAAGAAAGAATCAGCAGAGGACAGAGGAGAGGACTTACAGGACGCTGCGGCCGGGTGTCCTGACGAGCTCCCTCCCCCTGTGCGCAAACCTTTAAAAACTTACCCACCACTTTCTGATTTAAAGCGATCACCGCCGCCTCCGTTTGCACCTCCCAGGGCCCAGGAGTTCCCCACTTTGCCCCCAAATCCTCCCAAAGCGTTGCCTAAGCCTGAAGAAGATAAAAAGTTTTTTTGAACAAAGGAGCTTTTAAAACACACTGCATACACAATATGCAGAGTGTGCTTCTTGGAGAAAACCCCCTTAGGGGGCGCCTCACCCAGGCTAGGAGAAAAGCGGAACTGGTAAGGGGATTTAGCAACAATATTAACCCCTGACTTGCCGGTTACTCCAATTCCAAAGGGAGTGGCTGGCCCCCTACCTGACGGCATTGTAAGATTTGTGCTGGGGTGTAGCTCGCTTTCTTTCCAAGAAATTTCGGTGGTGCCTGGTGTAGTAGATTCTGATTATGTTGGGAAAATTAAAGTTTTGATCTTGCCGCCTACCAAAACTGTGCAAATTAATAAAGAGTAACACAGCTTTTGCTTTTACCTTATTATCAGACAGGAAAAAACTTGACTTCTCAAGCTAGGGGCCATAGAGCATTTGGATCTAGTGATCTAGCCTTTTGGGTGCAGGAAATTACAGCTCCAAGGCCTTTAAAAGATCTTTTAATTCAAGGGAATACAATGTAAAGGCTGAGTTATGAGCAATTATTTAGGCTTTTCAACATTTAAGAGACCACACCTCAATCTTTTGACTGACTCCCCATATATTGTAGGGTTGTTTCCTCATATAGAGACTGCTAATATTCCAGAAAATAAAACTACTATCTTCTCCTTGTTATCTGATTTACAAAAAGGAGATTAAACACAGGGATAAAAAATATTTTGTGGGACATATTAGAGCCCATTCTGGCTTGCCTGGCCCTTGACATGAAGGAAATGCTTTGGCAGATGCATTGACTAAAGTAATTGCTTTAAACTTACATAAAAAGATTGATAAGGCCAAAAATTCTCACAAAATTCACCATCAAAATGCAGCTGGTTTAAGGTATGAATTTCATATCCCGGCCAGATGTGTTGCTAACTTGTGGGAAAGGGTATGCTTGTATTTTTCCTCAGGATGCAGATTCGCCAATTTGGATCCTGGACAGATTAAGAGACCAGGTCTGTGGCGAGCGCACTTGCTCGCTCGCCACCCCGCAGCCAGCTCTCACCTCCACACCCTGCACCCTCCTCGCTGCACCACGTGACCTAGAGCCGAAAATGTTTGTGCAGCAAGTGAGGGTCAGAGAAGAAAATGCGCCTGAAGAGTGCCATCCAGACCAGCGTGGCCCCGCCGGCAAGAGGGGAATGCCCTGAGCCCAGGCGCCAGCTAGCCCGAGTCTGCGAACCTCACCCATCCACCAGCCATGGGCACTGCAGCCCACAGCCTGCCGCTTGCATCCTGCTTCCTGCTGCTGGGGACACTGCTCCCCTGAGCCGACACCTGCAGCTGCTCCCCGGTGCACCCGCAACAGGCATTTTGCAATGCAGACATAGCAATCAGGGCCAAAGCAGTCAGTAAGAAAGAGGTGGACCAAATATAGCAACTTGTGAACAATGTATGCTTTCATCTTGTTTAAACCCTCAATATAATGTTTGCTCCTTTGTGGTGTTGCAATGCCCACCCTATCTTATGGTGCCTATGAGATAACTATAGTCTTTCTGTATTACAACTACAGGATTTAATGCAATCACAGTGGTTTGTGGGCTTACTTATCTTGGGAATATCAGCATTAATAACTGCAATTACTTCTGTTACTATGGCAGCAATATCATTGACTCAACAAGTACATACTGTTCAATATGTTGGTACTATGTCCAAAAATCTTTCTTTAACATTGGCAACACAGGAAGCTATAGACAGGAAGCTAGAGATGAGGATAGATGCCCCAGAAGAAGCAATAATGCATATTGGAACTGAATTTCAGGCTTTAAAAGTGAGAATGGCACTGTCCTGTCCTGCCAACTACCGATGGATTTATGTAACACCCCTAAAAGTAAACGAGACAGATTGTAACTGGGAAAAAATTAAAAACCATATTTCAGGTGTCTGGAACAGCTCTGACATTGGTTTATATTTAGGGAGACTTCATAATCAAATAATGACCATGGAACACTCCTGATTAGATTTTACTGCCACAGGAGTAGCAAATGACTTCTTCCATAAATTCTCTAACTTTATTTCAGGAAAAAACATGCTTTCTACTATTTTTAGCTATGCTGCTGTAGCTGCTCTAGTTCTGCTTCTCAAAATTATTCGTCCTTGTTTTGTCAGAACTCTTCGACAGAGCACTCAGAAGCTCGCGACTGAATTATATCTGGCTGTCTTAAGAAATAAAAAGGGGGGAGATGCCAGGAGCCAGCATGGGAGTTCCTACCCATGACAAGGTCATGCGGGAGAGCCCTGATGGGCAAGGCGAATCAGGGCTCAAGGGCCGCCCCCACTCCTCCCTGCCGAATCTGCCTGAGCATCTACCCTAAAACCAGAATCTGTCTGTTTTACTATTTCACGACTTTCACCAACTCTTCTGACATTAACGGGGGGCTATCCCCAACCAACTGGACATGGAACAACAGACTGGTTCCAAATAGGAAAAGGAGTACGTCAAGGCTGTATATTGTCACCTTGCTTATTTAACTTATATGCAGAGTACATCATGAGAAATGCTGGGCTGGAAGAAGCACAAGCTGGAATCAAGATTGCCGGGAGAAATATCAATAACCTCAGATACGCAGATGACACCACCCTTATGGCAGAAAGTGAAGAGGAACTCAAAAGCCTCTTGATGAAGGTGAAAGTGGAGAGTGAAAAAGTTGGCTTAAAGCTCAACATTCAGAAAACGAAGATCATGGCATCTGGTCCCATCACTTCATGGGAAATAGATGGGGAAACAGTGGAAACAGTGTCAGACTTTATTTTTCTGGGCTCCAAAATCACTGCAGATGGTGACTGCAGCCATGAAATTAAAAGACGCTTACTCCTTGGAAGGAAAGTTATGACCAACCTAGATAGCATATTCAAAAGCAGAGACATTACTTTGCCAACAAAGGTCTGTCTAGTCAAGGCTATGGTTTTTCCTGTGGTCATGTATGGATGTGAGAGTTGGACTGTGAAGAAGACTGAGCACTGAAGAATTGATGCTTTTGAACTGTGGTGTTGGAGAAGACTCTTGAGAGTCCCTTGGACTGCAAGGAGATCCAAACACTCCATTCTGAAGGAGATCAGCCCTAGGATTTCTTTGGAAGGAACGATGCTAAAGCTGAAACTCCAGTACTTTGGCCACCTCATGCAAAGAGTTGACTCATTGGAAAAGACTCTGATGCTGGGAGGGATTGGGGGCAAGAGGAGAAGGGGACAACAGAGGATGAGATGGCTGGATGGCATCATTGACTCGATGGACGTGAGTCTGAGTGAACTCTGGGAGTTGGTGATGGACAGGGAGGCCTGGCATGCTGTGATTCATGGGGTTGCAAAGAGTCAGACATGACTGAGTGACTGAACTGAACTGAACTGAGACATGTTAGAACTGGAAGGTCCCTTCAACTGCACATTTTCTGAGCATCTGCTCTCCATGAGAAGTACAAAGATGAACAAGGCATTGTATCTGCCCTTTATATAAGTCTGGAGTTCAGGGAGGGAAAGAAATCCATAAATATATGGCTTAGTGAGGACAAAGTCACATCCAGTAGCTCAAAGTAAGAGTTGGGGATTCAAGAGGGTGTGATGGTTAATTTTATGTCAATTTGGCTGAATCACAGTCCCCAGACACTTGCTGAATCACATATTACAGTGAAAGTATTTTTAGATGAAATCAACATTTAAGTCAGTAAACTCTGAGTAAAGCAGATGATCCTCTATAATGTGAGTGGGCCTCATCTAATCAATCAAAGGCTTTAAGATAAAAAAGACTGACCAGCTCCAAAGAAGGAATTCTGTCTCAAGATCATCTTCAAACTAGAGATGTATTTTATCATAAAGGCTTGTGGTTTTATACCATATGACTCAGAAATACCACTTGTAGGCATATACCCTGAATAAACCAAAACTCAAAAAGACACATGTACCCCAATGTTCATTGCATCACTATTTACAATAGCTAGAACATGGAAGCAACCTAGGTATCCATCAACAGATGAATGGATAAAGAAGCTGTAGTACATATATACCATGGAATACTACTCAGCCATAAACAGGAACACATTTGAGTCAGTGCTAACAAGGTGGATGAACCTAGATTAGAGCCTATTATACAGAGTGAAGTCAGTCAGAAAGAGAAAAACCAATATCATATACTAATGCATATATATGGAATCTAGAAGGATGGTACTGTTGAACCTGTTTGCAGAGCAGCAATGTAGAC
Organism: Bos indicus; assembly: GCF_029378745.1. NCBI lineage: Eukaryota > Metazoa > Chordata > Mammalia > Artiodactyla > Bovidae > Bos > Bos indicus. The sequence continues at coordinate 73,187,722 of NC_091771.1, forward strand.
CCAGACAAAGAGAAAGACTTAGGGACAAGGACTGGGGAGACAAGGGAGAGAGTGAGATAAATGGAGAAAGTAGCATGAAAGCATATACACTAACATATGTAAGTAGATAGCCAATAAAAATTTGCTGTATGGCTCAGAGAACTCAAACTGGGGCTCTGTCATAACCTAGACCCATGGGAATAGGCACAAGGGAGTTTCAAGAGGGAAGGGACATATGTACATCTATGGTTAATTCATGCTGATGTATGACAGAAATCAAACAAATATTGTAAAGCAATCATTAATCAATTAAAAGCAAATAATTTTTTTAAAAGTATTATGGTTTTAATCTTATTTCATGATGACCAGCAAGACAGACTAACTTTGTTAACCAAGTAATACAGAGTGTTTCTAATTATCTACAAGACCCAAGAGCCCAGCCCAAGGTACAGGCCAGAAGAGCCTGCATGAAAACCAGGCCATGCAGAGGACCACTATTCTCTTTAGACAGCAGGTCCATCAAGTCCAGTTGGACTGGTTTGAGATACACAGATGATCACATAGAACAAGGGAGGGGGGATTCATTTCTATTACCACTCTGGATAAGATCCAGCTCTCCTGAGTTGAGACCCCCTCCCTAAAGCCAGATGTTGCAGGAATGCCTAACTCCAATCTGCTCCCTCCCCCTGCATTTCTCCAGCTTCTAGAGCAGACTGACCCACCCTGGGCCTCAGTGGGGTCCCAGCTATTTCCTGGAACTCTACTTTCAGTCAGTCCAGTGTTTATTCAATGCCCATGATGTGTCCAGCATGGACCGGACACTACACAAAAGAACCACCAGACACAATCTGCTGTCATGGGGCTCAGAACATTCCCAGGGAGACAGCATCACCCCACCTGACACAAGGCTGGGTGGTGTGGGACTCATCGTGCACTAGACGGAAGCCCTGGATCAGCATGAACAAAAGTGCTGGGCGAGGGTCATGGGACTGTGGGAGGCTCAGCAGTATTTGCTTAAATCAAGGACAGAAGAGAAGGTAACCCAGGGGACCAAACAGAGTGAGCCAAGACCCCAAAGTGGGGGTGAATGTGGAGGTCACAGAGACAAACCACCTTCCCCACCAAAGTGGAGGGTCACAAGCAGGGAAACAGAGTGGCTAGGGAGCTTAAAATTTAAAATGCTGATTCTGTAAGGAACAGGTAACCTAGTAAGACTAGATGATGAAAACTACACTTAAAATGATGTGACACAAGCCAGAAGCTATCAAGAAGGTAGTATAATGATGGTTAAGAATCCTAGTTCTGTCACTTACATGCTGTGTGAGGATGGGTGAGCTATTTTACCTGTTGCAAGAACCTGTTTTCTTATCTGTAAGAGGGGACATTAATCCTATCTCATTCAGTGGCTGTCAGGAGGAAATGAGACTACATGTAAAGGTTTCAAGAGTGTCTGGACCACACAGCAAGCCCTGGCAGCAGAGATAGAAGACCATGGCTGCAGGGGCAGCAATAAAATCACAGCAGCAGAATACACGTGTGAAGCTTTCATCTGGACAGGTCACCGTGTGCACTGAGAACATTACAATGGTCCAGGGATATTCCCAAATGTTCTCTTTCAGTATGTGAAACTTCATAAAAGAAATTCTATTGAATTGCATGGACCATCTGTTCATAATGTTGCTAGAAACCCCTGTCAGAAGGAATGATAAACTCAGGGGACCAAAATTGACGAAACTCAGCTTTTATGGAAAGACACCAAAATAAAATATAATCACACCTAGAGCTATTTAACTTCCATACAGATCAGTTACTGGGCACCCATCACTGTGAAGAATTAGGTACAAAATGAATCAGATTTTTCATAAAGCTGAGACACTTAAACTCAAGCCCAGGCTGGCTCACAGAGCCAATTTATCTTCATTTTAGACCTACTCATAAACACACTAAAACTTGAACACCTACTATGTGCCAGACCCTTATCCTGGTGATGTAAATTATCTGCCTCTGGCAACTGAGAGACAGTTAGTTAGGAAAAGGAGACAATGGGTATGGTAATGTAAATTATGGAGAGGGTCACAAATTGGAAAGATTGAGGCCAGCAAGAGATAGGATTAAACAGTAAGTGAGAAAAGGACAGGGATGATAAATCAGATCCAAAGAATAAGCTCAGACATCAATAAGCAAAATGTCTATGGAGGAGAGAATCTAGTTTTAAATACAGAGAGCTAAGTGAGTCTAAGGCTACTCTTCCTGAGCCCAAGGAGTAGGGAGATCTCAGCAAGTTCCTTTCCTCTCAGTCCCAAGAGGAGTCCTATTCACTCCAGGACTGAGAGCAGTCACTACCTAGTGGTTCCGGTCAGCACAGGAGATGCAATCTGTTTGCTGCTCTGGCTTTCAGACATTTTAATCATCCTGCAGCCATCACTGCATTTCAAGAGTCTGTGCCACTGCTACTGGTGCCCATAAACCAGCAGGGATCTTATAATATTTGTAATGTACTCTACCTAAGAAGAGAAGGGAATATGTATGACATTTTGAAAAGACTGCCAGCTTGGGCACTGAGAAAGCTAAATGTCATCTAACAGGAACACAGTAACACCAAATAAAAGAAGTCATTTTGCATAAAATCCACCTACAACAGAAAAATGTTATTTGTCTCCAAACCTTGATTCTTCTGATGCTGACGATGGCCTCTGACAACTTGTCTGCAGCCATGGGGAGGTAGAGGGTACTTCAAAACTGCAGAACCTCAAACAACATCACTACCACAAACACACGACTGGCTGTGATAACAATGCCAAGGAGCACATTGGTAATGAAGGTGACAAAAATCATGATTTTTCTGATAGCAAAAAATGATGCCAAATTAATGCCTCTAAGGTAGGAACTTCTCAGAATCTTGGAAATTTCCTTCCTGGAAAAGAGAGTAGGAAATAGATTTTAAAAGAAGCACTAACATCAATCCATGAATTCAGTGCCCTGTGTGAGTGGCACCTTTCTAGGGAGTGAACACAGATTAAGATAAACCATCCCTCATATCATGGAGACACTACACAGTGCATACTCGGGGGTCTGCCTGACACCAGGACCACACCCTTCATCACCACTCCACTCTCCCAACTAAATGGGAGGTTTAATAATCAAACTTTTAAATATTTTGGGTCAATCAGACTGGGTTTGAACATGTATTCAACAGTTTGTAACTATAAATCCTGGGCCAGGCTCCTCACTGATGACAGAAAGAAATAGTCCATCCCATCCAGGGGCTCATGAACTTGTGGGGGAAGAGAATAGGCAACCCCAAAATTGTGAGACATCAAGACAATAGACAGAAGCAGTCAGCACAGTCCCTATGGGAACTCAGGGCAGAGGTGTGTTAAGTCAGATAAGTGGAGTTAGGGCAAGTCACAGACACATGGAACCTGAGAAGATGAGTAGGAATCAGGCTTGGTGGAGATCAAAGAAGAAGGAAGTTGAGAGTGTATCCCCAGCAGAGGGAGAGGCCCCCACAAAAGTGCGAAGTGAGAGGTGACAGGGAGCAGCCAGAGAATTCTAAGCACCCTGTGCTAGAGTATAAACATTCATCAGAGAGTTAAATTTAGATTTTTTTTTAAGTCTACAAATATAAACCAAGCCAAAAGAATAGTATTTTCATGGCTGTTTTGAATGAAGAAAACTGATTCATATGGTTTAGCCCAGTAGAGATACACTCATTTGATTCATCTCCTCATTTGTGCTACACCAAAATAAATTAGAGTTTCAGTATAAATAGTAACATTTTACAATTATTGCTTATTTGGGATTTGCAGTTTTAAGAAATATGGAGTTTAATTTCTTTATATGTAAGTAGTATATATTCTTTCCTTTAAGAAGATAGTAAGTGGAAGAGCAGGTTAAAATGACAATCCATTACTCCACTTAAAATTACTGCCACATTGCAGGGGATGAAGTGGATAGTATTTCAGTTCACCTTAATATAAAAACTTAATAAGCTTTTAAAACTCATTCAATAAAAAAAGAAGTGAAAAAGTACAAGGTTATGGTGTAACACTACAAAAAGTTACTTCCTGAGATGGATAATAAGGGCTTCGAATGACTTTTCCCAAGCATACATTTTTATTGTTCTGATGCCAGCTTTAACTTCACTTTTGGCCTTGATCCTGTTGACTGTGAGATCAGCAGTCATACTCCTGAGGGGAAAGATGTGAGAGATGAACCTTAGTGGAAAACCACAGCCTAGTTTTCCTTATCAGCAAAAATAGCAGGGGGTGCAGGCAGAGACCAAAAATCAAATGACTCCCTACAGCTGTTTGTGCTGACAACACAGGCAAGACCTACTCAGAGTACAAGTGGAGACAAAGACTTCAATTAAGAAGCCATCCGTTCAGCCCATTTCAAAAAGTAACTTGGAGAACTTGTAGCATTGGCTAAGGAAGACCTGAAAAGAGTCAGATATAAGCCATCTGTCCAAGAAGGTAATGGGGAGCAGGCAGAAAGGCACCCAAATCTAACAGGAAGAACTTCTCTATATTGTAATAAAATGGGAGTAAAGTTCTGAGGAGCAGAAAAGATGGGGGTGTTAATTCCACCAGGAAAGGAGAGCAAAAAATCTTCAGAGACCTGGCAGCATTAGAATAGGGCCTAGAAGGGTAAGAAACATCTCTCCTCAGCAAAGACAGGAAAGGAAATTCCAAGTAGAGAAATACACCACACAGAGGTATGTGCACACACATACACACAAGAACTCAGAGCTTTAGATAGTACAGCATCTCCATCACCTGACAACCTAGACAATGACCCACTTCCAACCCTCTAAGGCCTGCTTCAAGTCTAACTTGGCACCATTAGGCCTTGCATCACCAGCCACTTTTCTATCACATACAATGCTGAGACTGTGGGGTTTTATAAAGATGTAATTAATTAGGATCAACCCTACTCTTGGGGTGCCTATAATTTAATGAGAACATTGAATTAAAAACAAAGCAAAAACACACATAACTAAAAATGACTCAACATAAGCATAACAAAAATATATGCAGCTAAAATTGAGCCTATATGATTATTACAATTCAATAATGTTTAAATAACCTGGACATGGGTAACTTCTGCTTAAAAACACTCTATTTATTCAGGTATGGTACTAGGAGGAGCAGCTAATGCTGTCACCTTTCCGGCTTCAACATCGGCCTTCAGCTTAAGGCTGGAACCTCTGCTGGCTAAGCCTGAAGGGTCTGCAACCTGTGCAAAGAAGAGACCAGAGAAGGCATTCATTTTGTTTTTGAATAAAAGCATCGAGCAGACTGTGGATATCACCAAATATATGTTACCTTTTTTAAAACCAGTATTTCTCTTACCAGAGTGATGAAAACAACATCCCGAAGCAGTTTTGCAAAAGCAGAAAAAAAAATGAGAACTGACATCCCTGCAAGACACGATATGCCTGTTTCCATCCAGAGCAGGGCAGTCACTGTGACAGCCTGCAGTGGCCCCACCCACAGGTAATGGAAGAATATGGTCACCTAAAAAGAGAAAGACAAAGCCCTCTTAGGATTGTATAAAAACAACACCACTAAGGATATAGTGGAGAAATAATCTCCTCTAAAGGAACAGACAGGAGTCTAAACAGAAATGATCTCAGTGGGTTTTACACCTGCTGAAGCAGAAATCCAAGCGTCCATCTGATGATGCTATTCCAGGGTAGCATAGGACGGGTTCCAAGGAGAACCCAACCAGCCGCACTGAAGGAAGATATTGATTTTGTCTATACCACAGTTGAGCTCAAGGTGTCCCCAAACTCTCTCTGTCCCTAAATTCAGCCCCTATCTCCTCTAGCACTCCCCAGGAAAGCCTAAGTATGGTACCTACCATACTCTCCAGTAATTTGTCTATTTACTTCCCTGACAGGCTATGGCTTTTCCAGGGTAAAACCTAAATCTTATTCATCCCTGAAACTTAGTAGGGGCCTTAGTTTATGTTTGATGAATTAAAAATTGACAGAGAAGTGGTCCAGTGTGATACAGATCTGACCAACAGCTACAACTCCCTGGGTAATATGACCTATTCATAAGTGCAAACAAAATAGCATGGTGGGTCAGGGGAGAGTAGGTTGTGTCTTGCTGGGGACAATCCCCCTGGAGTTATTCCTCAAAGGCTTCCTATGCAGCAGGTACTGAACAGGGAGCAGAGGAAAGAACAATCCCTGCCCACCAGGCCTTCATAACCCAGAAGAGGAGGAAGACAGAAAGTATAAAATTAGCATATGGCACAGCAATTCCATTTCGGGGAACGTACTCAGGAGAACTGAAAGCCCAAGCTTGAGCAGATATTTGTACACACATTTTCACAGCAGCAATGTTCACAATTGTCAGAAGGTAGAAGACAGTTTAGCCACAAGGCACAGTGACACCACGTGCCAAGAAGGGCTACTCCAGGAAGACCACTCAGACCGTAACCAAGCTGGGCAAGAACATTGCTGCCTGTTATTGGAGTATGTTGCAGACAATGTTAGAAAAATAAAACTCTCATCTTCCAGACAATGCACATTATTACTTCTAAATTATACAGAGAAGAAATAAGCATTAGATAAAAAGAACCATTGTCTTAAGTCCTCAACAGAATCCTGGCTGACACCAAACCCATCCCAGTAAGCTGAATCCAGTGAGAAGGACAGGACATGGAGGAGGATCCCTCTGGGGCAGCTCACCTGATCAAACATGTTCATATCATTGGACAGCAGGTTGACTATCTGGCCTGTGGTGGTCTTCCCCATGGCTGAGCTACTAAGGTGAAGGGCCTGAAATGAAAGAAGGAAGCAGACAATAGGATTCCTATGATGAATCCAAGTCATTCTCAGAATATAACAAAACGAAGCACATTTTCATGGGGTCTTGAGTGGTGTCAGGAGGAGCAGGATGGCCCCTGATGGCAGGGCTCTAGGGACACTCATTCATCTTTCATCTCCTCAGTGTGGAGGCACCCACCCACAAGGACTGCAAAGGGTGGAATAGGGGCTCAGAGGGTAGAGAATCCTCTTGCAATGCAGGAAGAACAGGAGATGTGGGTTCAGTTCTTGTACCAAGAAGATCATCTGGAAGAGGAAGTAGCAACCAACTCCAGTATTCTTGTCTGGAAAGTACCATGGACAAAGAAGCCTGGCAGGTTACAGGCCAAAGGGTTGCAAAGAGTTGGACATGACTGAGTGACTAGGCATGCATGCAAAATCATGCACCCTGTTTTTCAGTGAACTTGGACTTGCCTGAGGTATAAAGGGATATAGGTTTAGAGTTAGGAGCCAACTAAGGTAAATTTGAAGCTAATTAGATGACAGTGGAGAGGCTGCCTGAAGGAAAGAAATTAGGGGACTTGGACTATAAATCTGGAGTAAATCATTAATTCTGTGTGTGACAACATTAAACATTTTGGTCTTAGTTTAATTCTGAAAGAAATTAAGCATTCAAAACATTAATTCCATAAGGATCCTGTGTTCTTAATGCCAGTCTACTGACGAAAATCACAGTCTGTGTTGTACAAGCCCTTTATTTGGTAAAACGTTCTTTAAAATATCCTAGAGATCTGAGGAACCTGAAGAGACCATCTTGAGTATTTCAGTAAATCACCAACTGGAGGCTTTGACCGCCCCCCCCCCCCAAAAAAAAAAGTCATAGCTCTGAAAAACATCTCATTTAGTTCTCAAGTTAAACAGAAAAGTCAGTGATCAAGTGGGAATGCAAAATAATGTAGCCATGCTGAGAGTGTATGGGGGTCAAAAAGTTAATCATAAAATTAGCATATAGTACAGCAATTCCGTTTTAGGGACTGTACCCAAGAGAATTGAAAGCACAAGCTTAAGTAGATATTTTGTACACCCATTTTCACAGCAGCAATGTTCACAATAGCCAAAAGGTAGAAACAACCCGATTGTCCATTGATAGAAGAATGAATACAGAGAATGTTGTATAGACCTATAATGGAATATTATTCAGCCTTAAAATGGAATTAAATTCTGACACCTACTACAACATGGATGAACCTTGAAGACATGTCTTATATGACAAAAACCAGACACAAAATGACAAATACTGTGTGACTCCATTTATATGAAGCACCTAGAGTAGTCAAATTCATAAAGAGAAGAAGTAGAATGGTGCTGGCTCAGGGGAGGGTGTGGCAAATTTTAGGAAGTGGTATATGTACCACTGGAGACATGCCCCAGTCTGAAACCCACAGTGTAGACCAACTACGACTATGAACTTAGCAGCCATCCCATTTCTAACACCCAACCTGATTTCTCCTCAGAATCAGAGATCAGGATGTAAGCCAGAGAATGAACTACAGACATTCAGAGGGGCCTTTCAGAGCTGCTCTACAGCACCAGCTTTGCCCTAAGGAATCAGTCCACCTGTAACCTGCACAGAAGGAGTGTTTTATATCTGCATCTCAGAAGGATTCTAGATGCAAGGCTGGGCCTGAGGAAATTTGTCTTTCCCACATTTCTTGAATTTCAGATTACATCTTTGGTTTAACCTCTGCAATTTCTAACTTCACACAGGGACAACTCTTTTAGGCATAATCAAGCCAGCAAATGAATATCTTTGGGAAATAGTTACATTCAAATAAGCAAACGTGCCAGTTCAGATCAGATTTTCCGAAGATGATGTTCCAAAGTGTTAGTGAGAAGAGGAAGAAAAACAGAAGCTCACCTGTGCAACAAAGACCAAGTGCTGACTGAAGCATCATCTCATACCTCACTTAAGATTTTCACAGTACAGTTCTGGTGAAATTTCCTACTTATTTATGGGAGATAAGCATGATCTAAGAATACAAACATCTAGTTCATGTGTGGGGAAATCTCAGTATTTGTCTCCTAAATGGCAGAAGACACAACAAAATAAAAAGATAAGGATGAACAAGAATGAAGACCCCAGACTAGACTGTATGGGTGCCACTTCCATTTCCTTGTCACCCAGGAGGAAACTGGCTCACGTGCTGTAGTCAAGCATAGACAGTGACATGAAGGACTCCCAGGTTCACACAGCCCCAAGACTGACAAGACTTTTCTAAAGGAAAGGTGAGGTGAAGACATCTAGCATCTTGCCAAGAAAAATATCCCAAGGAAAAGAAGCTCTAGGTAAGTGGTAACTGGGTAGAAGAAGTAAAAGTTTCAATTTAAATTGTTTGGTTTTAGCTTTTGATGAGGACTTCATATTTTTTATGAAAATTATATATATTTAAGGTGCACAACATGATGTTTTGATATAAATATACATTGGGAAATGATTATTGTAGTAAAACTAATTAATATATCCCTTACACAGTTATTCTATTTTCTGTGTATGGTGAGAACACTCAGGATCTACTCCTTCAGAAAAGGGATTCCTTCTATACTGTTAGTAGGAATGTAAATTGGTGTAGCCACTATGGAAAACAGTTTGGAAGTTCCTCAAGAAATTAAAAATAGAATTGCCATATGATCCCATAATCCCATTCCTGGGCATATATCCAGAAAAACTATAGTTCAAAAGGTATATGCATCCCTATGTTCATAGCAGCATTGTTCACAATAGCCAACATGTGGAAGCAGTGTAAATGTCTATTGACAGATGAATGGATAAAGAAGATGTAGTACATGTATATAATAAACTATTATTCATACATAAAAAAAAATGAAATAGTGCCCTGTGCAGCAACATGGACAGCCCTAGAGATTATCATAGTAAGTGAAGTAAGTCAGAGAGAAATATCATATCCCTTACTTGTGGAATCTAAAATATTAATACAACACACTTGTGGGTGCCAATGGGGAAAGAGGTAGAGGAGGGAAGTACTGGGAGTCTGGGATTAGCAGGTGTAAACTAGTATATATAGGATGGATAAACAACAAGATTTTACTGTATAGCACAGGGAATTATATTCAATGTCCTGTGATAAACCATAATTGAAAGAATATGAAAAAGAATAGATATATGTATAACTGAGTCACCTTGCTGTACAGAAATTAAATGCAATATTGTATTAATAAATCAACTGTACTTCAATAATAGTTTTAAAAATAACAAAGAGATCTACTCCCTCAGCAAATTTCAAGTAAACAATATAGTTATATAAGGATTTTTAATTAGACTTTGTTACAAATTTAGTAGATATTATGCAACATCCTATGGTTGAAAGTCACCAAAAGCAGCCCTGACCTGATCTCAATAGAAAGTTTTTCATTATCTATTGGTAAAGTGTGCTTAAATGACAACAAACTTGGCTCGATTCAAATAGCAACCTTCTCTTGTAAGGTGTAAATGATCTTAGTTACAAGATATTTAATTTATAGAGAAAGTGAAAGTGAACGCAGTTCAGTCATGTCCAACTCTTTTCCACCACATCGACTATACAGTCCATGGAATTCTCCAGGCCAGAATACTGGAGTGGGTAGCTGTTCCCTTGTCCAGGGGATCTTCCCAAGCCAGGGATTGAACCCAGATCTCCCGCATTGCAGACAGATTCTTTACCAGCTGAGCCAACAGGGAAGCCCAATTTACAGAGAACTTTCTCCAGATATTTCTGATGCTTCAGGAGAGGTACACACTTCAGTACCGAGTGACACTCACCTTGCGGTAGATCATATGGCACACGGTTACTCTCAGCCTTATCCCCATGGCTGCATGTGGTAGAAGCACAAGTGGTGCAGAACGGCCCACACGAGCACGCAGGTGCTCAGCCCTGCCGCGTAGCCATAGGCTTCGTGAAAAGCGGCAGAATTGGTGGGATCCTTGTTTTGAACATAACTAATCATTTTCCTGAAGAATATGGGCTGAATTACTCTGGTGCCTTCCTAAAAGGAAAAAAAAAAAAAAAAGGCCTTAATTAGAAATATAAGGCATGTCAATTTTTCTTAACTCAAGCTTTACTTTTGTTATTAGCATGTAAAAAGGCATTTTGACAAAATGCTACATTCATGGCTAATCTAAAAGAAAAACACACTATCACTTATAGGTAACCTACTATCACCTATAAGACAAGCAGATGGTAATTTTAACCTTATGTTCGAAGACAATAAAGCTTTAGTACATTGTGCTTAGAACACAGTGGATGTTCAATAAATATTAAGCACTTAGAATGCATTTGGCAAACTACTAAGTGACTCTGACTAAGATGAATAAGGAAAAAGGTGGCAGGAGAAGGTAAGATATTTGCTTTCATGTGAACAAGCCCTGCTGGCAGCCTGCCCCGTCCGATATTTTCTCAACATCTCAGCCCATCAGAAAGTCAAGATGACTCATGTAGGGGAGGCAAACTCTTACCTTCTCCTTTATGCTATCTCCTTCATAAATGCTTTAAGCCTTTATGAACTGAGACCAGTACAAATATGGATTCAACCTTCCCCACCCTGAACTTCTACTTGTCAGTAGATGAAGAAAATGGAGCCCGGCTTCTGCTGAAGTATCACAAAACAACCAGCCTTGAAAGGTTTGTAGACTCTCAGCCCCAGGGGATACTGTGTTCATATGTATATACCCACTAGAAGCTGTAATGTTCCTTGGAGTCAAAAATAAAACAAGGCAAAAGCCAAGCTAAAAAATGTTGTCTTCCTCTGTTCACTTAACAAGGTTTTATTATCTCTTTTTGCTCTTCTCTGGAACTATGCAATCAGTTGGTATATCTTTCCCTTTCTCCTTTCGCTTTCTCTTTTCTCAGTTATTTGTAAAGCCTCCTTAGACAACCGTTTTGCCTTCTTGCATTTCTTTTCCTTTGGTATGGTTCTGGTCACTGCCTCCTGTACAATGTTATAAACATCTGTCCATAATTCTTCAGGCACTCTGTCTACCGGATCTAATTCCTTGAATCTATTTGATGTTTTCAAACTGTAGTGCTGGAGAAGACTCTTGAGAGTCCCTTGGACAGCAAGGAGATCAAACCAGTCAATCCTAAAGGAAATCAACCCTGAATATTCATTGAAGGACTGACCCAAAACTGAAGCTCCAATATTTTGACCACCTGATACGAAGAACTGACTGATAGGAAAAGACCCTGATGCTAGGAAAGATTGAGGCCAGATGGAGAAGGGGCCAACAGAGGATGAGATGGTTGGATGGTATCACTGATTCAATGGATGAACAAGAGTTTGAGCAAACTCTGGGAGATAGGGAAGGACAGAGAGGCCTGGCATGCTGCAGTCTATGGGGACACAAAGAGTTGGACACAACTGAGCGACTGAACAACAACAATTCCGCCTGTATACATGGGAGATACCCAGGAAAACTAACTCCCTGAGATGACCCAAGTAACTACCTTAAATACTATCTTCAGCTAAAGACAAAAGAAAGGTCAGGTGGTATGAGGTGGGGAGGGGCACTTACAAGAGGTTAACAGAAAAAGCAGCTTAAATTAGGGTAGGGTTGGGTTTGTTAAGGAGATATAAGTCTTCTTAAACATTTCTCCACTGACAAGTTTCTCTTGTGATTTAAAGTTATCTTTCTCTTTCTGGTACTGACAGGAAGATAGCTTTACAAAAGATTTCCTTTATCAATGTAAATGTCCCTCAGAGAAGGGTTAACTTCTACTCTGTCTTCAAAACTTTTCCTGTGTTTATTTCTCATTAAAATAATAATAATAATCAGGTCAAAATAATCTTTATGCTAAACAGGCATATTCTGGTTATACATTCTGCTACCCTTCAATCCTATTCTATTTTTGTAGTTTTAAAATGTTCTCTAAAACCTACAAACTAAAAAAAAAAAAAAAAAATCCACCGCAGAAAGGAATTGACAGAGGAGTACAGAGCTGTTGACAGAAAAATGCCTACTCTTGGCTCTGAGCCTTCAGTGGAGGCTCTAGCAGGGAGAAAGCCTCAGAACAGAACAAAGAGAACACTGGTCCAGGAATCAGAATACTGTGCTTCAGAAATCAGGTCAGTCTCCTCCAAGTTACATAACCAACCCTAAGCCCTCCTGTGCCTCCAGGTTTTTGCCTAATAAAATACTTGCCTGATCTACCTTGGAGGGATACTGGTAAACTAAATAAGTCACAACACCTCAAAGTGCTCTAAAACCATGATTTAAAAAGTAAGTGTAAGTTATGCTTAATTTTATTACATAAAAGTCCTGTGAAGAGATCTACCTTATCATAATGGCAGAGGCTGGTTTCACAAAGGGCTTGGAAAACTCATTGCTGCTCAGAGACCATCATGGCAGAACAATAACTCTTGAGAAAAGTAATGTAATTTTCTAGACAGTAATTAAAAGTTTCATTTCTAAGCAGCTTGCTAGAAATTTTAACCATTATGAATGGATTCTTTTAAAAATGAGTCACCTACTTTCCTGATGTCTTAAAGAAAGTGGATTGAGGGGAGTGAGAGTAATGAGTGAAACATGTGAGAGAGATTAAGAGAACAAACTTCCACTTATAAAATAAGTCATGGGGATATAAAATACAGCATAGGAAATACAGTCAATAATATTTGAAAAGCTTTGTATGGTGACAGAGGGTAACTAGACTTATAGTGATGAACATTTTATAATGTTTAAAAACATTGAACCACTATATTGCACACCTGAAATTAATGCAATATTGTAAGTCAATTATACTTCAATTAAAATAAATTTAAATGCTACAATAAAAACATAGATACATATGCTTTAAAGAAAATGAGTTGAGAAAGCATCACCCTCATTTATGACTCAAGGTCATCACTCTAGATATTACTAAGGGCTAATGCTATGTACACAAGAACCAGCACAGTGCACACAGCAAGTGTGCTCTGCAGGTCCCCTTCTGCTCTGCTCAGTGCTCCCTCTTGCCCTCCCTTGCTGTGTAGTCCTCAGTTGTTGCTTTTGGCCTACAGTATCTTTGCCACCATCGGCCACTCCTTACTCTTCTGGGTTGAGTGGAGGTGAAGGTTGGAAAATAAATGCAAAAACTCAGAACAACTCTCAGGGAATGAGTCCTCAGTTAAGGCAAAGCCCACTCAGGACTCAGAAGATTCTGTATACTTCCTGTCCATCAGTTGATCTCCAAAGTGAAGGTTCAGGTTAACATGTGCTTCCTACAACCTCCACCTTGACCAGAGACAACCAGAAAAAGTGGAGTTGGACAAAGGCCAAGTGATGGGACAAAACCAGGCCATTTCTAAGGGTCCCAGAGAAAGGACATAAGCCCCGGTCACTCCTCCCCTCTCAGAGGAAGGGACTGGGTGAACCCACTCTGGCTGTCTGAGGTCACCCCACTCACATATCAGCAAGCAGAGACTTCACCTCTCAGAGAGAAGGCCCTGATGACCTGGGGAAGTGGTCTATCTGACTCTGGCTCAGGCATAGGCTTCTGGTCCCTCCTCTGCACCCTGAGGGCTCTGAGACATATCTCCTAACCCACAGTCTCCATGGAGATGCACACAGGGGCCAGTGTGCTGGGAACTCGCTGGCTGTTGTGTTCTAATTAGGAATGACTGCAAGCACTCCTTCTTCAACATCAGTCTGTACTTGTTCCTGAGTGTTAGTCATTCATAATTCCCATAGGACAGAGATTTTCATAGTTTGAATCCTAACCCTAAAAGCCTCACACTGGACTTAAATCACCTGCTGGTGCTGCCAGTAGTGCTGGGGAGGCTCTGCCTGTGCTGTGCACGGTCACAGTTCATGGCTTGGGATCATGGATGATCCATGAGGTGTTCTGTGCACCAGAGGAATTAAAATAAGGCTGGAGGTCACAGAGGAGATGTGTTTGTATTTTAGAGAATCCTGGGCTGAGTTTAGATCTTCCACTATTTAATATAGAAAGACCAGAAGGCAACATAGACAGAAGATCACAAAAAGAAAAGTTGCTTCATAAAATCAATTATTTAACTAATGTTCATTCCATCTGAGCAACTAGTTTTATTCATTAAAATCTCAAAACAGCACCTGAAAAGTATCTTTGAAATGTAACAGATCCTTACTAGTTCTGTCATGAGAAATCATTTATTAATTTCTCCAAACAGAATGTCAAAGGGCAAACCTAAGACAAGGAGTATTTGTGTTGGATTTCAGGATTCTTTTGACTATCAGAAAGAAAAATAAAAATCAGGAAAAAAAATCAATCTTCTCTAAACTAAGGGTAGTATAATACCTATGACTTAGCTGAATTAGCCAAAGGATTTAGTGATATTACACATAAAGTGCTCATAGCAGTTCCTGACATATAATATTTTTGAGTACTTAATGTTGTTATTTAGTTGCTAAGTCATGTCTGACTCTTTTGAGACCTACATGGACTGTAGCCTGTCAGGCTCCTCTGTCCATGGGATTCTCCCGGCAATAATACTGGACTGGGTTGCCATTTCCTTCTCCAGGGGATCTTCCCAACCCAGGGATTGAACCCAGGTCTCCTGCATTGGCAGATGGATTCTTTACCACTGAGCCACCTGGGAAGCCCACTGTTGTCATTACTGCCCAACCAGCAGTACTGCTGTGGCCACCACCACTACTACTGAGTATGAGACCCTCTTACTGCTACTAGTACTTCTAATACTACAGAGAATGGGCCCCCACATCTGCCAGGTCCTCTACCCCCTACTTTTCTGCCATGACCACCTAGTTGTACCTTATGCAGCCCCCAGGCCTGGCCTTCCTGGATCCCCAGCAGGAAGCATTAGTAGGGCTGGACAACTTTGAAATCAACACTCTACCTTGTCCTTCTCAAGGCACTGCAGTATCTTGGTGGTCAGTGCCCTCTCAAAGGTGGCACTCTGCCCACATACTTATCCCCACCCTCTGGCACAATGACCAACCCACCTTTGTCATCAAGGACTCCATCTTCCAGGACCATCCAGTCACCTGTGAGCTGACAGATTCTCTGGTCTCTCCAGATGTGTGAGGCAAACTTCAGCTACCCAGCTGCCCACTACCCACAGTGCCCTTCAGTACAACACAGCCTTTAAACAAGAGCCTACCTGTAACACTGCCCACTAAACACTGCCCACCTGTAAACCACCTGACCCACCCACCTCACCCCCAACACAATGGACTGATGACAACTCACCATCTTCTCCACCTAAAACACCCCTCTCTCAGTAACAGCATCTTCCACCCCTCCTGCTCTCACACACTCACAGGCCACCCGTGTCCCTAAGGCAGCGCTAAGGGACCATGGAGAGCACAAGCCACCCAGGGGGTTCTGCAGCAGACCCCCAGCAGGCTCTGCCAGAACAGGGGGCTGACGGCACTGTGTCCCCAGGTGGACTGTCCTCTGGGGGAACTTGACCCAGGTCCTTCAGGTTCACAGAGGTCAATGACCTCATGGTTTTCTGCCTTTGGTTTTCCCTGCACATTCCCTCCTCCACCCTCTGCCAAAGCTGGGCTCCCAGCAAATCATCCCCTCAGAGAAGACAGAAACCAGCATGGCAGGTACACAAAATTCATGGTGAAGCTGGAGCTCCTCCACATGGTGGGCCTTGGCTTCAAATAGCCAGCTCACTGAGAAGGGGACAGCTCAGGGAAGGGTTTGCTCTTGGGAGCTTTGAGCAGCTTCAGTCCAGATGCAGGGCCCTAGCTTTTCTTTCCCTGGAAGGGGAGAGGCTCTACCAGTGTCTACTGAGATACTGCAGTGCCTTGTGAAGGGCAGGGTGGAGTGTTGATTTCAAAGTTGCCCAGCGCCAGTAATGTTTCCTGCTAGGGATCCAGGAAGGCCAGCCCTGGGGGCTGCATAAGATGCAACTGGTAGATACCTTCTTAAAGAAGCATTTGTCAGATGTGACCTGGTCAAGTTAACAATTATTTGCCAAGCATCTGTAAAATGTCTTATGTTACTGGGGCTCTGGCCCAAATTGCCTTCCTTAAAACCACAGGGAACATATTTCTTGAGGTTGTTGGATCTCCTGTTGGTCATGGATCACTCAGCATTTATAGCACTTACTGAGCACCAAAAATGTCCTAAGATGATATAAAATGGCTTTTATTTCACAGCCATCTTCCTACAACACTGTTAACAATCTTAAACAGTTAAGAGATAAATAGTCATCTGTAGAAAGTCCAGGGCATTTCTCATTCTAAATAGAATTGTTGAGCTATATCATGTTTCCTAGACATGTTTCATCCTCAAACCATTGGACTCTCTCCCCTCCTGTCTTGTCCATCTCAGTACTGATTCAAATACACTGAAAAGTAATGTACTGTATGTAAAAGATTTTACCTCAAGAAATATAAAAATTCCCCAAACTACATAGGATTTCCAGTAACACTTTATGATTGCTTTCATTAAAGAAGGCTCCCGTGCATCTTTCTCAGCTCTCTTCACTTCCTGATCCTAGTACCTGCGATGAGAAACAAAGCACAATAAAGAACAGCGTGTCCACCAAAGGGAAAACAGGGGAGGGGTGGAGTGGGAGACGGGCCTTCAGTACAGGGTGCTCTGCGGCTGCCCTATAGATGGTGGCTTACTGCTCACAGGGGTCCTGAAAGGTGAGCAGTGCAGACCCTGAAACACCAGAAAAACGGAACTTGAGGGAAAGTCTTAGTCTCAGGAAAGAAGTTCCAGCCAAGCTTTGCTGGACTTACAGCTCATGAGCAGCTCAGGAGGGCAGACAGCCTCCTCCAGGGACCCCACCTCTGGGGACAGAGCTCAGCCTCCAGGGCTAAGGCTGTGGGCTCCCTCCACGTCCACAGATGCACAGGGAACACGGGCTCCCTCAGTCTACAAAGTGGGCTAAGCCCAGGGTTAGCCTGAGGGTGGTGAGCGTGCAGTCATGACAGGGGGATTCAGAAGAACCCAGGGGAAGAAAAAGCCCCTCCAACATCTTTAGCCCCATGTGGAAATTCTCACTCTTTCTCCCCTTCTCCCTGCTGCCTGTGCTCACCCTTGCAGCTCTTCTCCAAGGTGCTGGGAGCGATCTTCTGGAAGCAGCGAGTACATGCCATCTTCTAATTTCTGTTTGTAACCAATTTTAAACAAGGGGTTTAGGCACCTGTTAAAAATTAAGAGAAGAGGAAAGTGACACATATCAACATTACACATCTTATTTATAACTGGAAGTTTGTCTTTTGGCCCCCTTCACCCCAAACTTGACATTTTTAATATCCTTTTTCCCTAAAAGGAGCCAAGGCTCCATGAATAAATGGCTCTTTCTAAGTTTGGGGCACTTTGTGTCAGCACCTGATAATTAGCTTTTTAAATTGTAACATAAATAACTGATATTAAAGTTTGGAGATGTCCACTTAAAATACATCTATCTCCAGTGAACATGTGCCAGCTACATAACTAGATAAAGAGCCAGGCCACCCCACCCGTGAAGTTCCCACTTTTAGAAAGCTCTGGTTGACCTGATAAAATAGACCATTTCTCTGACTACTTGCTTCTCCTTTCTCATAATTTAATTCTTGCTCTTATGTTTTAAAATCCTAGACATCCCACCCTCAACCCCAAAAAGGCAGAACCCCAGGTCCAAATTCACTCACTTACTAGCTTTCCCCTTCTCTCTTGCCCTTTCTCCCCAGGACCTCATTGTGTTGCCCCAGGTATGTCCAGTACCCTCCAGGACATGTGAGTGATACACCTTACCATTGCAAAGTTCTCTGATGGTTGTTGCTGAGACATGGCTCACAATCCTAAGAACCATAAGAGCCAGTCAAGCCACAACAATGGCTCCAAAAGGGGATGCCTGTGGGGGCTGCTATAACTAGTACAGGCCAAGATGAACAGAGCCCCAGGCATTCTCAGCCACAGCAGCAATGTTGAGAAGCTGAGACCTAAAGACAGAGTAAGTCCAAAGAAGGGCCTGTGACAAGTTGTGCCATAAAATAAGGAAGCACTCAAGGAATCACGAGGATGAGTAGAAGGGACAGAAAAGCCACTTTGAATGGCTCTTTGCTAGACAAATCTGGGATACTCTGACCATTAAAACAAATAAATGTCAATTAACCCTAACCCAGTAAACAATGAAAGAATCCATGCATCTCTACTGTTACATAAACAGGAGAGAAAGGGAAGTTCTTGCAAACAAATGCAAACAAACATAAGAGGAGCAACAGAGTCAGAACATCATCAAGGGAAGTTAAAACTAGTGGATCAAAGTTTGATGTGGAACATGATATTTATATAATCTCAAATTATGTCTCTGTAGTGAAGTGAAAGTGAAATCTCTCAGTCATGTCTGACTCTTAGCGACCCCATGGACTGCAGCCCACCAGGCTCCTCTGTCCACGGGATTTTCCAGGCAAGAGTACTGGAGTGGGGTGACATTAAATTACTTATTAATTATCAAAAGAAAAACAGTAACTATATAGAGGATCTGCTCCCATCAAAACCCTATTCAAATCCACTGCCTGCCTGCCAAGTCACTTCAATTTTGTCTGACTCTGTGCAACCCTATGGACTGCAGTCCCGCAGGCTCCTCTGTCCATGGGATTCTCCAGGCAAGAATACTGGAGTGGGTTGCCATGCCCTCCTTCGGGGGATCTTCCTGACCCAGGGATGAAACCTGTGTCTCTTATGTCTCCTGAATTTGCATGTGGGTTCTTTACCACTAGTACCACCTGAGAAGTCCCTCAAATCCACTATGCATTATTTAAATGACAATAGTTAATATGCAGAGATAGCTCAAAGACTGACACCATTTTTACTGATTTTTGCCACAGTAAGAATATTTTCAAAGCTAGACAATAATAATTCATGAAAACATGTTTCTCTCATTTATTGCATTATTCCTACCAAAATATGCTCAAGAATTTTTTAGTAGGAGATGCTCAAGAATTATTTAGTAAATAAATTAATGTCTCTGATTTATTAAAGAAGCAATAAGAGACTGAACTTCAGATCTGGCAAACCCTGGTAGCCTGGCCCATCTAATGATACCTGGTCCACGGGCCAGGAGACTAGTTTCTAGCTCCAGCAGTGGTACTGAGGACCCAGTGTTTCACCTGTCCTCCTCCTATCTCCTTTTCCACTCCAGTTCAGCATCTCCATGACCCTCACCATCTGATAATCTCAGCTTACTTCCCAAACAAAAGTATAAATCTCTGAGCTTTACCAATAAGCAGATTTGAAACATGTTAGACCATTTCCCCCCATGTTTATTCCCCACAGAGAACATCAGGAAATTAGCACTGCAACTTACCCAGATTATAGCATCCTTCCCTGAAAGGCCCTTTTTAAAAATCTGCTATCACAGGAAAAGGTGCTCAACATCACTAATCAACAGGGAAATGCAAATCAAACTCATGATGAGACAGACCCACCCCCACCCCACACACATATTAGAAGGGGTAAAGAAGAGGAAGAAGAAGAAAAAGAAGAAGAGGGAGGAGGCAGAAGAAGAAGAAAACAAGATGGGAAGGATGTAGGAAAACTGGAACCCTTGCACATTGCTGGTGGAAATGTAAAATGGTGCAGTCACAAAGGACAAACACTGTATGATCTCACTTTCATAAAGGTGCTGAGAGCAGTCAAATTCAGAGAGAAACAAAGTGGCCCTGTGGTTGCCAGGGATGGAGAGGGGACTGGGGAGTTAGTGTTTGATGACACATTAGTGCAGGATGAAAAGGGTTCTGGAAAATGGTTGCACAACACATAAATATAGTCAACAACACTGAATTGTATACTTAAAAATGGTTAAGATGATAAAGTTGATGCTCTGTGCTACTGCTGCTGCTGCTAAGTCGCTTCAGTCGTGTCCGACTCTGTGCGACCCCAGAGACGGCAGCCCACCAGGCTCCCCCATCCCTGGGATTCTCCAGGCAAGAACACTGGAGTGGGTTGCCATTTCCTTCTCCAATGCATAAAAGTGAAAAGTGAAAGTGAAGTCGCTCAGTCATGTCCGACTCTTAGCGACCCCATGGATTGCAGCCTACTAGGCTCCTCCGTCCATGGGATTTTCCAGGCAAGAGTACTGGAGTGGGGTGCCATTCCTTTACCACACACACACACACACACACACACACACAAATTAATGAGGAAAGAAATCCACGTGTCTCAGATGGAAATCTTCCCAGGTTAGAGTCTAGACAAAGTCTAGACTTTGTCTAGACTCTCTGGGTGTATGACCTTGAACTAGCCACATAGCCTCTCAGTATTGGCCTCTGACAAACAGGGGGAACATGTGGAGATAACACCTTCCTGGGCTGAGAGAATCAGTGTTGCTCTAAACGTAAGGAATTTCCCCCAGACAAAGAGCAGCCATCACCAAGACAACGCCCTTGAGTAATCATATGTGGGCTCCAGTAGGAAGCCTCTGAGGGATAAAGTTACACTAGTTGTTCCAGCGGGAAGGAAAAAACACTTCGCTTCTTTCCTGGATGAACTCAGTGAAAAGTCATTATAAAGCTTTGTTTACTAAAGCAGCCCACCCAACTTCCTTTTCTCCTCTATAAAAGAATTCTCCTTCCCTTGACATCTCAGTGGTAAAGAATCCTCCTGTCAATGTAGGAGACTCAGGTTCGATCCCTGGGTTGGGAAGATCCCCTGGAGAAGGAAATGGCAACCCACTCCAGTTTACTTACCTGGAGAATCCAATATACTTACCATGGACAGAGGAGCCTGGTGGGCTACAGACCATGGGGTCACAAAGAGTCAGACATGAATTAGTGACTAAACAACAATACCTCGCTTAGTTTGCTATGGGTGCAGATACAGAACTGCACTTCTCTGCTGATCCTGAATAAATGGACCTTGGCTGGAGAAATATCTGACAGTCTATTTGCTTCAGGTCAACAAAGGAAGGAAGTCAACACAACTGGGGGCCATAGGAAGACTTAGAAAGGCAAACTAACCACTTGACACATCTGAATGGACGCTAGTTGATATGCCTCAGGCTGATGAGATGCAGGACTATAAACACCAAAAAAATCAAGAATAAATTACAAAAAATTAACTTAAATTTGTTACACTATTTTACTGTAAGGAATTACTAGTAAATTTTATACACCTCTGGGATGTTCTTCATCTTTCTTAGGGCGAGAATTATTGTATAAAATCACTAAAACTCATCAAGCTAAACACTTAAGGGCAACAGGCTGAGGTCTGAAAAAAAGCCCTGGAAAGCTCATCCAGCATCCATCTACAGCATGCAGATTCTGACTGTTAATGAAAAACAAGACTAATGCAAATAGCATTCTGAAAGCAGTGCAAATAATACAAGTTTGATATTAAACATTTCTAAGCGCAGTGGCGGTTGCGACCAGCATACTAAATGCTGCCGATAGGAACTATCCCATGTCCAAGGTCAGGGGCAGAAGCCGGGAGGACCCCATGCCCGAAGAGCAGCGGCCAAGAGGAGTTACCCCACATCCGAGGTCAGGGGCGGCAGCTGAGAGGAGATATCCTGCGAACAAGGTCAGGGGTGGTGGCCGGGAGGAGCTACCCCACGCCCCCACCCCCAAGGCCAGGGGCGGCAGCTGGGAGGACCAACCACATGTCCAAGGAGCTGTGGCTGCGCGGGCGCAGGAGGGCCTACAGGAGCTATCCCACGTTGCAGGTCAGGAAGGGCAGCGGTGAGGAGATATCCCTCGTCCAAGGTAAGGAGCAGCGGTTGCACTTTGCTGGAGCAGCCGTGAAGAGATACCCCATGCCCAAGGTAAGAGAAACCCAAGTAAGATGGTGGGTGTTGCAAGAGGGCATCAGAGGGCAGACACACTGAAACCATACTCACAGCAAACTAGTCAATCTAATCACACTAGGACCACAGCCTTGTCTAACTCAATGATACTAAGCCATGTTCATGGGGCCCCCGAAGATGGGTGGGTCATTGTGGAGAGGTCTGACAGAATGTGGTCCACTTGAGGAGGGAATGGCAAACCACTTCAGTGTTCTTGCCTTGAGAACCCCATGAACAGTATGAAAAGGCAAAATGATAGGATACTGAAAGAAGAACTCCCCAGGTAGGTAGGGGCCCAATATGCTACTGTAGATCAGTGGAGAAATAACTCCAGAAAGAATGAAGGGATGGAGCCAAAGCAAAAACAAGACCCAGTTGTGGATGTGACTGGTGATAGAAGCAAGGTCCGATGCTGTAAAGAGCAATATTGCATAGGAACCTGGAATGTCAGGTCCGTGAATCAAAGCAAATTGGAAGTGGTCAAACAAGAGATGGCAAGAGTGAATGTAGACATTCTATGAATTAGCGAACTAAAATGGACTGGAATGGGTGAATTTAACTCAGATGACCATTATATCTACTACTGTTGGCAGGAATCCCTCAGAAGAAATGGAGTAGCCATCATGGTCAATAAAAGAGTCCGAAATGCAGTGCTTGGATGCAATCTCAAAAACGAAAGAATGATCTCTGTTCGTTTCCAAGGCAAACCATTAATATCACAGAAATACAAGTCTATGCCCCAACCAGTAAAGCTGAAGAAGCTGAAGTTGGAACAGTTCTATGAAGACCTACAAGATCTTTTAGAACTAACACTCCAAAAAGATGTCCTTTTCATTATAGGGGACTGGAATGCAAAAGTAGGAAGTCAAGAAACACCTGGAGTAACAGGCAAATTTGGCCTTGGAATACGGAATGAAGCAGGGCAAAGGCTAATAGAGTTTTGCCAAGATAATGCACTGGTCATAGCAAATACCCTCTTCCAACAACACAAGAGAAGACTCTACACATGGACATCACCAGATGGTCAACACCGAAATCAGATTGATTATATTCTTTGCAGCCAAAGATGGAGAAGCTCTATACAGTCAACAAAAACAAGACGGGGAGCTGACTGTGGCTCAGATCATGAACTCCTTATTATCAAATTCAGACTTAAATTGAAGAAAGTAGGGAAAAACCACTAGACCATTCAGGTATGACCTACATCAAATCCCTTATGATTATACAGTGGAAGTGAGAAATAAATTTGAGGGCCTAGATCTGATAGATAGAGTGCCTGATGAACTATGGAATGAGGTTCATGACACTGTATCGGAGACAGGGATCAAGACCATCCCCATGGAAAAGAAATGCAAAAAAGCAAAATGGCTGTCTGGGCAAGCCTTACAAATAGCTGTGAACAGAAGAGAAGCAAAAAGCAAAGGAGAAAAGGAAAGATACGCCAATCTGAATGCAGAGTTCCAACGAACAGCAAGAAGAGATAAGAAAGCCTTCCTCAGTGATCAATACAAAGAAATAGAGGAAAACAACAGAATGGGAAAGAGTAGAGATAGCTTTAAGAAAATTAGAGATACCAAGGGGACATTTCATGTAATGATGGGCTCGATAAAGGACAGAAATGGTATGGACCTAACAGAAGCAGAAGATATTAAGAAGAGGTGGCAAGAATACACAGAAGAACTGTACAAAAAAGATCTTCACGACCCAGATAATCAAGATGCTGTGATCACTGACCTAGAGCCAGACATCCTGGAATGTGAAGTCAAGTGGGCCTTAGAAAGCATCACTACGAACAAAGCTAGTGGAGGTGATGGAATTCCAGTGGAGCTATTTCAAATCCTGAAAGATGATGCTGTGAAAGTGCTGCACTCAATATGTCAGCAAATCTGGAAAACTGAGCAGTAGCCACAGGACTGGAAAAGGTCAGTTTTCATTCCAATCCCAAAGAAAGGCAATGCCAAAGAGTGCTCAAACTACCGCACAATTGCACTCATCTCACATGCTAGTAAAATAATGCTCAAAATTCTCCAAGCCAGGCTTCAGCAATACATGAACCGTGAACTTCCTGATGTTCAAGCTGGTTTTAGAAAAGGCAGAGGAACCAGAGATCAAATTGCCAACATCCGCTAGATCATGGGAAAAGCAAGAGAGTTCCAGAAAAACATCTATTTCTGCTTTATTGACTATGCCAAGGCCTTTGACTGTGTGGATCATAATAAACTGTGGAAAATTCTGAAAGAGATGGGAATACCAGACCACCTGACCTGCCTCTTGAGAAATTTGTATGCAGGTCAGGAAGCAACAGTTAGAACTGGACATGGAACAACAGACTGGTTCCAAATAGGAAAAGGAGTACGTCAAGGCTGTAAATTATCACCCTGCTTATTTAATGTGTATGCAGAATACATCATGAGAAATGCTGGACTGGAAGAAACACAAGCTGGAATCAAGATTGCCGGGAGAAATATCAATAACCTCAGATATGCAGATGACACCACCCTTATGGCAGAAAGTGAAGAGGAACTAAAAAGCCTCTTGGTGAAAGTGGAAAGTGAAAAAGTTGGCTTAAAGCTCAACATTCAGAAAACTAAGATCACGGCATTCAGTCTCATCACTTCATGGGAAATGGATGGGGAAACAGTGGAAACAGTGTCAGACTTTATTTTCTTGGGCTCCAAAATCACTGCAGATGTGACTGCAGCCATGAAATTAAAGGACGCTTACTCTTTGGAAGGGAAGTTATGACCAACCTAGATAGCATATTCAAAAGCAGAGACATTACTTTGCCAACTAAAGGCCATCTAGTCAAGGCTATGGTTTTTCCTCTGGTCTTGTGTGGATGTGAGATTTGGACTGTGAAGAAGGCTGAGCGCCGAAGAATTGATGCTTTTGAACTGTGGTGTTGGAGAAGACTCTTGAGTGTCCCTTGCACTGCAAGGAGATCCAACCAGTCCATTCCTTAATGGAGATCAGCCCTGGGATTTCTTTGGAGGGAATGATGCTGAACCTGAAACTCCTGTACTTTGGCCACCTCATGCGAAGAGTTAATTCATTGCAAAAGACTCTGATGCTGGGAGGGATTGGAGGCAGGAGAAGTGGACGGCAGAGGATGGGATGAGATGGCTGGATGGTATCACTGACTCGATGGACGTGAGTCTGAGTGAACTCCGGGAGTTGGTGATGGACAGGGCAGCCTGGCGTGCTGTGATTCATGGGGTCGCAAAGAGTTGGACATGACTGAGCGACTGAACTGAACTGACTGATGCACTTATGATCACTAGTTACTGAGGGCTTAACAGGACCAACTTCCCTAAACCATCTTAGGACTCAGCCAGTTCACTTCCCCCTCATGTCATCAGCTTTTCTGACAAGGGTCTCTGGAGAGTCTGACTTGACCCCAGTGGCAGTTTCCACATCTGCACTCCCTTTGCAAGGGGACAGTTCGCTAACTGAGATGTGGCCAGAGTCCGGGGATTGAGGATGTAATGACTCCCTGATGGGTCAAGTGCATCTGGTCCAAGATGAGGTCCTGCCCCACCTTATCTCTGGGTCCTGCATTCACCCCCAACCTGCTGGCTTCTGGGACGAGAGTGGGAGAGAAATGCAGAGCTCACCACAGAGGCTGCAGTGCAGGACAGCAGGAACATCACCAGGGAGAGTCTCAGCTGACTGGACAGTCTAGTCCCCAGCTAGACATGGTTCATAAACTAGGCCACTGATTTCCAATAATGGGTATGAGGGAGAACAATTCAAAGACTATGATGAGAAAATGGGTTGCTTTGGGAAAATGGAACCTATATTATATCAAATACTAAAAGAAATTCTAGCTGCCTTTATTGTTAGAAAGTGAGTGAGTGAGTGAAGTCGCTCAGTCGTGTCCAACTCTTTGCAACCCTGTGGACTGTAGCCCACCAGGCTCCTCCATCCATGGGATTCTCCAGGTAAGAATACTGGAGTGGGTTGCGATTGCCTTCTCCAGGGGATCTTCCCAAGCCAGGGATCGAACTTAGGTCTCCTGCATTGCAGGCAGACGCTTTAACCTCTGAGCCACCAGGGAAGCCTTTCTTTTCTTTTCTTAGAAAGGAAACAAGAAAAGAGCTGAAACCAAACACAGAGATTTAGATGATGCTAGGATTTTTAAAAGATATTATAGAAGCAACAGGAGAAACCAAAAAGAAAAAGCTGAATACAATTAATGACATATAACTTAAAACCACAAAGTGAAAGTGAAAATGAAAGTTACTTAGTTGTGTCCAACTCTTGGTGACCCCATGGACTATACAGTCCATGGAATTCTCCAGGCCAGAATACTGGAATGGGTAGCCTTTCCCTTCTACAGCAGATCTTCCTAACCTAGGGATCAAAACCAGGTCTCCCACATTGCAGGCACATTCTTTACCAACTGAGCCACAAGGTAAAATCCACTGAACTAAAGGACAAATTAAAAGTTGAAAAAGTACTATACGCAGTATTGAAAGTTATGTTAAAAATAACTGCCTTATAGGAAAAACATATTAATAAACAATCAAATAAAGACAAATGGTCAATAGACATAAGAAAGCTCCATCTCCACAAATCAAATAAATTCAAGTTAAATTTATTTAACTTATCTATTTTATTTAGACCTAATAAAAATGTAAGTTCGGTACTCAAAGATGGCAATGAAATAAGCACATAAGAGCTTTAAGAGGGCAAACTGGTCCAAACCTGATCAAAAACATTTTGGCTTTTCACCAGTTTACCCTACTTCTGGGGATATAGCAAAAGGAAAGATGGACCTAAATATTAGGGTGAGGTAAATATATATCCCTATGGATATGGCCATCATATCATAATTAGCAAAAAACTGTGTTAAAAGTGAAAGACTGCATAAATTGCATTAAATACCATGTTTTGAACATTATCTAATTCAATAAATAAACATTAAGCATAGAAAATTAAGAAGGACTCAAGATTCAAATTTTTTTTAGTTTTATAGAAAAGCATGCACGCTCAGTTGTGCAGAAAGATTTCTAAGGGAAAGAAAAAACAACCAAAATATCAGCAAGTATATTTGACTAATAGAAAGAAATTCTTATTTTTTTCTTCTTCTATAGCTTTAAATTTCTTACAGAAATAGAAAAATAAATATTCTTTCCTAAAATTGACTGCTGCTGCTAAGTTGCTTCAGTTGTGTCTGACTCTGTGAGACCCCATAGATGGCAGCCCACCAGGCTCCCCCGTCCCTGGGATTCTCCAGGCAAGAACACCGGAGTGGGTTGTCATTTCCTTCTCCAATGCATGAAAGTGAAAAGGGAAAGTGAAGTCGCTCAGTCATGTCTGACTCTTAGCGACCCCATGGACTGCAGCCTACCAGGCTTCTCTGTCCATGGGATTTTCCAGGCAAGAGTACTGGAGTGGGATGCTGTCACCTTCTCCAATAGGTCATATAACAGTCACAAAATCATTAGCTTCTCTCTGAAGCACATAGATGACAGTGTCTGATGGACATTTCTGAATTGTTCTGCAGATATCAAAACACCCCCCAGATGAATAAGGTCACTGCATCATGGCCTTAAGCAGGCAGCACCCAGACCAGCTGGAACCAAAGGACTGATGATGTTAAACCCTGTGATCCTACTCTGATATCTCACCCTCAACCAATCAGAATGGTGTAGAAGTTGATTACATTCCCTGGACTTTCTCCCTCACCTTGCTTTTAAAACCTCTCCCCTGAAATCCATCAGGGAGTTTGGATTTTATAAGGATGAGTTGCCTGTACTCCTAGCATGACCCCTGCGATAAACCTTTCTCTGCTCCAAATGCCAACATTTGCATTTGTTTGGCCTGACTATACCTTGGACACAGAAACTTAGGTAGAACACAACCACAGGTTGTAGGCAAGCATTTGATCTCACACAACTGCAGGGTTTAGCACAGATTGTATGTGTAGAGCTATAAGAGCTAAAGAAAAGTAAAAGGAATAGAGGAACTTGAATGATTTTGGAAGATGAATGAATGCTGCTCCTGGAGACAGACTGTTGGCATCTCACATTTTGTACTATGTAGGGACCTCTGTGGGCTTTTTGCTGCCCTCTTAGATTGGGAAAGGAGAACATGGATGAGGGGGAGGGGAGAGAGACTGCCTTATGATTTTTTTATCATGTGCTCCAGGGCCTAGTGGAATGACAGTGACATATGTTACATAACACAGGGTATGGACGTTTCTGAAAAACTTACCTCACTACTTTTGTAACAATGCCCTATTCAAGAAGGTACTATCATTCCTATTTTTACACATGAGAAAGATGTGGCTTAAGGACAGTTACTTTTCTAAGTTCTTCAAATTAGTAAATGACAAATCCTTATTTGAAATCAAGTCCACGTCCAGTACTGGTAGATGGACAGTATGCATGAAAAGTGCCTAGAATACACTTTTGGAATCACTGTAGAACTGAAAAAAAACAAAGTCTTGGACTCCCACTCTTGTCTTTAGTCATTTGTGTGACCATCTTACCAGCTCAGCAGTTTCTCCTCCTTCTACCGTAAACAAAGATTAAAGTTTGTGGTGTTTATAACAAGATCATTTTGTTATTCTTTGATAATTTCCCATGTATCTTGGCTATTAACAACAGAGTATTGTTAATAATGGCTTTTGGCTTCAGTTATGCAAGATAAGTAAGTTCTGCAAAACTAGTATACAGCAGTGTGGCTACAGTTGGCAATATTCTGTGTATGTTTAATTTTTTAAGAGACTAGATCTTGAAGGCTCTCAACATAAAGAAAAAAGGAAAATGGTTAAAGTGTGAAGTGATGGCTATGTTGATTGACTTGGCTGTGGTATTTCACAATGTATATATGCGTCTTAAGTCATTAGGTTGTACATCTTAAATATATACATTTTTGAGTGTAAATAATACCTCAATAAAGCTGGAGGGGAAATTATTTTAAGGAAAGCCTAATGTATTCAAACATTTTAAATAAGGCCAAATATAAGAATAACAGAATGCTGATAATTTCTACTGATGGACATGATGGAGATATATTATACTACTTTCTTGATATCTCATGCATGTTTAAAATTTTTTTGCTACAAAAAATAAGACAATTAGAGTTGAAATTTGTAATTTTTCAGTTACATACTTTCTCCAAACTGCCAAATACACTCAGTCCTTTCAGCTTCTGTCTTTTCTGCCTTTAACCAAGATCTTTTGAAACTTCCTACTATTCTTTTCTTAACATTAATTAATAGGACATTTAGAAGAAATGTTGAAATCCATTGTTGAACTGTACAGAGAAGTCTGGGTGTGGAACCAGGGGACCAGAGCTCTAGATGCTTCATATATTACCTAAACTTTCTCAGGTCTACAATGGGAAACCCCTACTCTTCTAGTGGTAAAGAACCTGCCTGCCGATGCAGGAGACAAGAGACTTGGGTTTGATCCCTGGGTTGGATAGATCCCCTGGAGTAGGCAATGGCACCCTACTCTAGTATTCTTGCCTGGAGAATCACATGGACAGAGGAGTCTGATGGGCTACAATCCATGGTGCTGCAGCGAGTCAGACATGACTGAAGCAACAGCACACATGCCTGCACTCACCAACCTTCCCTCCATCTCTTCCAGCCAGAGGGCCAGGGTCATCTAAAAATTTGGAAAACCTACAACCCGAAATATCAGTTACTCCTAAGAGGAATGGACCCCCCTTGATGATGCCAACTACCATCTTCCCAGAAGCTTCAGGGGTTCACTTCATGGGAACATCACACTTGAGTGAAGGGGCCCCTGAGCCCCAACCTCCAGAGAAACAACTGGGGCAATGGATCTTCTTGACTACTCCTGTGAACCTCTCTCTGACCTGAAGCTTCTCTTCCAAAAACCAACAAAATTGTGTTCCCAAAGAGTAAATGATTAACTGTAGGAATTGTTGCACTCAGAGGGGAGCTAGTGACCTGGGCCTAGTGACACATAGAACATTGTCACCATAAAAAAAACAAACCAACAAACAAAAAAAAAACAGCTACTCAGGTGAAAGTGGCCAAGAAGACCAGCCAGGATTTCTAGCTGTGACACAGATCTGCTGCCTTCCTGGCTGGGATGGCCCTAGGGGACCGAGTTGCTCTGGATTACCTGTTTGCTGCCTGGGAAGGGGTTTGTGTACCAGGCAGCATGTGGACCTGTTTTCATGAGGATACACATAGTCTCACTGAAGGAGGCACAGATGGACCACTGGGAGAGTCACTCGGCTGCAGACACCAGACCACCTGGTCTGGGGAACAATCTGGGGGCAGGGTGATGGGGCCAACCGAGCACTACCAGAATTGTCCTTTCCTGGGCCCCTCCATGACCCTCAGAATCTAGAAAACTCCAGATGACGGTCTCGCAGAGACAGAACAGTTAGGGCCAAGGCCAAGGGGCACCAGACACATCCATAGGTGGTGGGAGAAGTCCTGCTCCTCCCCAGGGTCTGATGACACCACACTCAGCAGGAAGCAGCTGCAGGAGCTGGACCTGCACCCTCAGGCCCCTCAGGATGAGAAGTAGGACAGGCACAAAGAGGGGACGTGTCACCACAAAGACCAACAGTTCCCAGGGAGAAAGCACAGAATCTGGGTCACAAAGTAAAAGTCCAACCTTTTTTCTTTTCCTTTGTGCTGAGATGTTTCACCTGTTCACAGGGCATCTTGTGCAGAGCTCTCAAACCCAGGCCTTCATACCAGAGACCCTGGTGTGAAATGGCTTCACTGACAACCTCAGCTCGGAGGGCCATGTCCAGAGACACAGCACCTGGCACTGATCTGCAATTGCAGCTGCATAGCTGAGTTCACTCCCCAAGAACTCTGTCCACTCCCAGTTGACAGGAACCACATACAGCAGCCTGGCTAGTTGTGGGGAGAATATGTCTTCTAGAGCTTGAACTCTCACCCCTCTATGCTTTGATTAAAGACTTTACTTCTGAAGCCAAATATTTACCCATCTATCAGTACATGAGTGACACTTGGCTGAAGTCACCTATTAGGGTCTGCCTCAGGATTGTAGGTAACAAAACAGAAAGAAATCAAACTCTCTTCTGCCCAATAATGCTGTGTAATTCTCTTGAAGACCTGGAGAAAGGAGAAGCACTGGACTAGCAAAGAGAATTGTTTCTTAATATGA
Organism: Bos indicus; assembly: GCF_029378745.1. Classification (NCBI taxonomy): domain Eukaryota; kingdom Metazoa; phylum Chordata; class Mammalia; order Artiodactyla; family Bovidae; genus Bos; species Bos indicus. The sequence goes on from NC_091771.1 coordinate 73,219,381, forward strand.
GTGTGGTCTGCATTGTTCTCTTGAAAAGTGATATTTACTCTTGGAAACTTGAGTCTCCCCTCCTCATAGAAGCCAGGAGAGGTTCCTGTTCTGTCAGGTCAAAGAATTAAAGAACCTGACACTCAGCAACCTCTCAGAAGTGGGATTCTTGAAGGAAATCCATTGTTCTGGAGACCCAGGCTCACACTAGACCCAGGAGCCAACAGCATCAGAGCGTTTTCTCCTTCAGACACCCTACCCTACTGACCTGAGCCCCAGGAAACACCCCTGTCACTCCACTGAGTGATTTAGACTCAAGATTTGGTGACTGGCCAGGGGAGTGGAGCTTGATTCAGGAGATGAGACCTCCATGGCAATGAGATTTTTCTGAGGGTGGGTCTCCTAAAAGAGGTAGGTAGCAATTCCTGTGAAGAGAGTGGAAGGAGTGACCTCAGTTAAAAACCAGGCACCAGAGGAATGGTGTTGGCCTCTGGGGAGCTCTCACAAGGGGACCTTTTGGCAAAAGGCTCAATTCTTTAAGAGATTTCCCTTTAGAATGTGGGAAAGGACAAGTGGTCAAATCTTGAACTATTGAACTATTCTTGAACTATTTCTCTTTTGTACTGAAATATGCTTTTGGTTTACTGTAGCTCTTGAGTTAACTAAATTAGACCATCCCTGCCCAGTGCAGGGCTGCAGTTCCATGGAGGCTGACAGACAGGATGGTGAGATGGGAAGGGGAACAGTCTCCCCACCCACACTCACTGACCTACTGGGGAGAGAGCATCATCCTGCCAAGTAGACCATGACTCAGAAACTCAGGTCCTGAGAGCAGTCCTGTAAACGGGACAGAGCAGGAGGTGAGGGGAGAATTCCCCACAGTATCAGGGAGCTCTCCATGCAGTCAGGAACACCAGGGAGAATGAATCTTCTGTCTGTCACTACATAAACCATCTGAGACATAAGTGGCCAAAAGCAGTGGTCACTTAATAGTTATTTGTGAGGGGGGCTTCCTAGATGGTGTTAGTGGTAAAGAACATGCCTATCAGGACAGGAGATGAAAGAGACCTGAGCTTGATCCTTGGGTCAGAAGATCTTCTGGAGGAGGGCATGGCAACCCACTGGTTGCCTGGAGAACTCCATGGATAGAGGAGCCTCGCTGGCAGGCTACAATCCACGGGGTCACAAAGAGTTGGACAGAAATGAAGCGATTGAGCACAACACAGCACAAAGCATTCTGCCAAAAAAAAAACCCCAGAAAACCAAATAGCTTTCCCTTCTTCTTATCTATTTTATATCTTATCAGAATCAGTATAAACTCCTGTATTTAAAAAAAAAAAAACTTTATTGTTGCAAAATGTAAAGTTTAAAAACCCTCAATCCTCTTGTTGTTACATACAAAACTTCTAAATGTGATATAAAATCAAACTGATCACATGGACTACAGTTTTGTCTAAATCAATGAACCTCAAAAAAGCAAGAGAGTTCCAGAAAAACATCTACTTCTGCTTTACTGACTATTCCAAAGCCTTTGACTGTGTGGATCACAACAAACTGTGGAAAATTCTTAAAGAGATGGGAATACCAGACCACCACTTGCCTCCTGATAAATCTGTATGCAGGTCAAGAAGCAATGGTTAGAACCAGACATGGAAGAACAGACTGGTTTCAAATTGGGAAAGCAGTACCCTGCTTTTTGGCACCTTGCTTATTTAACTTATAAGCAGAATACATCATGTTAAATGCCGGACTGAATGAAGCACAAGCTGGAATAAAGATTGCCAGGAGATATATCAATAACCTTAGAAATGCAGATGACACCACACTTATGGCAGAAAGTGAAGAGGAACTAAAATGCCTCTTGATGAAAGTGAAATAGGAGAATAAAAATGTTGGCTTAAAGCTCAACATTCAGAAAACTAAGACCATGGCATCTGGTCCCATCACTTCATGGCAAATAGATGGGGAAACATGGAAAGAGTGAGAGACTTTATTTTTGAAGCTCCAAAATCACTGCAGATGGTGACTGCAGCCATAAAATTTAAGACGCTTGCTCCTTGGAAGAAAAGCTATGACCAACCTAGACAGCATATTAAAAAGCAGAGGCATTATTTGCCAACAAAGGTCCATCTAGTTAAAGCTATGGTTTTTCCAGTAGTTATGTATGGATGTGAGAGTTGGACTATAAAGGAAGCTGAGAGTCAAAGAATTGATGCTTTTGAACTGTGGTGTTGGAAAAGACTCTTGAGAGTCCCTTGGACTGCAAGGAGATCCAACCAGTCCATCCTAAAGGAAATCGGAAAGACTCATGCTGAAGCTGAAACTTCAATACTTTGGCCACCTGATGCGAAGAACTGACTTATTTGAAAAGACCCCTATGCTGGGAAAGACTGAAGATGGGAGGAGCAGGGGACAACAGAGGATGAGCTGGTTAGATGGCATCACTGACTTGATGGACATGAGTTTGAGTAAATTCAGGGAGTTGGTGATGGACAGGTAGGCCTGGTGTGCTACAGTCCATGCAGTCACAAACAGTCAAACACGACTGAGCTACTGAACTGAATGTGATATAAACTCCATCTCAGAGGCTCATTTTCTGTCTAAGCAGTCTGCAATATTTAATTTTAAAAATATTTTCAATGTAATTTCCTCAAAATTTAAAGATGATTAGTTTTCATAAAAACAAAAAAACACTGGTTTGGAATACCCAAAGCTTCCACCTTTTGGAATGAATAAGTATGAGCATGGTTGCTGAGTCAAAGAGTGAATTTAGTCAGAACCATCCAATGTCAGGGCTTCTCTTGTGGCTCAGCTGGTAAAGAATCTGCCTGCAATGTGGTAGACATGGGTTCAATCCCTGGGTTTGGAAGATCTCCTGGAGAAGGGAAAGGCTACACACACAATCCCAATTTGACTCCTAAGGCAAGTAATCTGGGCCAGGTGTGTAGATAGACGTCTCATAGGGCTGGGGCATATTATTCCTTCCAGTAATGTTATTTTTTAGTTCTAAATTCAAAAAAATATGTTTGACCCACTTTTAAACACACATTGCCATTTTAGTTTTGGGGAAAAATATAGTTTTCTTAGACCGTTAGGTTTGGAAAAGCTCAGTTAATCCATATTCTCTGTTTTTAAAGGAAAATTAATAACTTTTAATAACAGCTTTTGCACATAAAAATGAAAGTCACTCAGTCATGGTCACTCTTTACAATCCCCTGGAATGCTCCAGGACAGAATACTGAAGCGGGTACTCTTTCCCTTCCCAAACCAGGGATCAAATCCAGGTCTCCCACATTGCAGGCAGATTCCTTACCAGCTGAGCCACCAAGGCTCACCTAAGCCCTTTACATATAATACCTAGTGCCCCATCTGTACTACCGTCTCAACCACTACCTTCTTTGTTAATGGTTCAGTTCAGTTCGGTTCAGTTGCTCAGCTGCGTCCTATCTGTGACCCCATGTACTGCAGCACGCCAGGCCTCCCTGTCCATAACCAACTCCCAGGGTTTACTCAAACTCATGTCCATTGAGTTGGTGATGCCATTCAACCATCTCATCCTCTGTTGTCCCCTGCTCCTCCCATCTTCAATCCTTCCCAGCATCAGAATCTTTTCAGATGAGTCTGTTCTTCACATCAGGTTGCTGAATATTGGAGTTTCAGCCTCCACCATCAGTCCTTCCAATGAATGTTCAGGACTGATCTCCTTTAGGATGGACTGGTTGGATCTCCTTGCAGTCCAAGAGACTCTTAAAAGTCTTCTCCAACACCACAGATCAAAAGTATTAGTTTTTCTGCACTCAGGTTTCTTTATAGTCCAACTCTCACATCCATACATGACTACTGGAAAAACCATAGCTTTGACTAGATGGACCTTTGTTGGCAAAGTAATGTCTCTGCTTTTTAACACACTGTCTAGTTTGGTCATAACTTTCCTTCCAAGGAGTAAGTGTCTTTTAATTTCATGGCTGCAGCCATCATCTGTAGTGATTTTGGAGCCCCCCAAAATAAAGTCTGCCACTGTTTCCACTGTTTCCCCATCTGTTTGCCATGAAGTGATGGGATGGGATGCCATGATCTTAGTTTTCTGAATGTTAATCTTTAAGCCAAATTTTTACTCTCCTCTTTCACTTTCATCAAGAGGCTTTTTAATTCTTCTTCACTTTCTGCCATAAGGATGGTGTCATCTACATATCTGAGGTTATTGATATATCTCCTGGCAATCTTGATTCCAGCTTGTGCTTCACCCAACCCAGCATTTCTCATGATATACTCTGTATGTAAGTTAAATAATTAGGGTGACAATATACAGCCTTGACATACTCCTTTTCCTATTTGAAACCAGTCTGTTGTTCCATGTCCACTTCTAACTGTTGCTTCCTGACCTGCATACAGGTTTCTCAAGAGGCAGGTCAGGTGGTCCGGTATTCCCATCTCTTTCAGAATTTTCCAGTTTATTGTGACCACAGACAGTCAAAGACTTTGGGATAGGCAATAAAGCATAAGTAGATGTTTTTCTGGAACTCTCTTTCTTTTTTGATGATCCAGTAGATGTTGGCAATTTGATCTCTGTTTCCTTTGCCTTTTCTAAATCCAGCTTCAACATCTCGAAGTTCACAGTTCACGTACTGTTGAAGCCTGGCTTGGAGAATTTGAGTATTACACTGTTAGAGTGTGAGTTAATGGTAACCATGATATTTATATTTAAAATGAGACCATATAAGCTTTCAGAAAGCCCTATTTACACATTATCAATATTTTTAACAGTGTAAAACAAGTTTTAACACAAGGCTTGTGTTTACAAAACTCGGAAGAGTTTTAAAGTGGTCTGTTGTGTTTTCTGGTATATTCTTCAACATTTGGACCATGGTACTGATTCAAGAATAGAATCATATAAATCAATGCACAGTATTGGCTTTAGACTTGAAAACAAAAGCTCCTCTATTTCTCACTTTTTTATGACTGAAGTGGGAGGTGCACAGGGTTGAGCTGCACACTAAAAAATCAAGAGTTTTTCCCACAGTACATCCTCATCACCTACCTCTGGAGCTGTGATACTTGCTGTGGGGACATGGTGATGTGCTGTCCAGACCTCCCTTTGAGGACTTGTTGCCCAGTTGCTGGATGTGCTGTCAGTGGGCAGTCTTCGGCCACCAGGTCCTCTGGGGATAGCTTTTATGCAATGACTCATCCAGGGGGAAGCATAAAAGCCTGGCCAGTGGACTTGTCAGGACAACCTCAAAGGACTATCTTCACTCCAGACCCCCATGGGGTCAGCTAAAGTCATCTGAACAGTGTTGCAGCTTGATTTTCCCTCTGCCCTACCCTGTTTCTTCTCTCCTGATTCTATAAATGTTGATCACAAGGGCACCCCTGATAAACATTCCAGAACTAAACTCCATCTGAGTCTGCATCCCAGAGAACCATTCTGCAATACGTATCCAAAAAAAAAAAAAAAAAAAAATCAGTACTTGGGGAGGATTTTTATTTGAACTTTACTGATTATACACATACTTTTAACACTTTAAAATAAAATAAAATACAAGTGGTGCAAACAGGAACTTTGTATGTAAACATGGTTACCTTTGGTTTAAAATCCTCAATTGAATATTGTCTGACTAATTCAAGTGTAGAAATTGTTATATGTTAATAACAAAATCAAATTATTATTTTGAACCATATTAAAATGTTATTATATAGGTGAAAAAAAAGATTGAATGTTAGTGGTTATACATGGTTCAGTCTAATAGAAAAAAATCCATTAGCACTTGAAATTTAGAGAATATTACCCTTATGAATAACTCATGGGTAAAAGATATAAATAATGAATTCAATTAGATATTAGAAAATACTTAATAGTATGGTTATTGATCAGTGCTAGTATCCAAACTTGTAGGTTATAGTTAAGTGGACCTTAGAGTAAAAAAAGAAAAAGTAGCTAATGTACTTACACTATAAAAATGATTAAGTTAAAAGTTGAACTAAATTTCCAATTTAAGAATTTTAGGAAATAAATCTCAAAATAAATGAAAAGTTGAAGGAAAGACAGAATAATATGAAGTAGAAAAGAAAACGGGAAATATCAATTCAGCAAAAAATGTGATTCTTTAAAATAGGAAAAAGTCATGTAAGATTACTCATTTTACAAAAGGCTCAAAAGAAAATTAAAAAGAAAAAAGAAAGAACACAATTATAGATGTTGCAGAGTTTAAACATATAGATATAGGGAGTAACTTTATGCCAGTTAAGTTCAAAACTCACAGGAAATAGATCCACCTTTAGAGAAATAAAACTTACCAAAAATGACTCTGTACAAATAACAAAATGAACAGTACTAACATAATTACCAAAAATAAAGTAAATATTCATGGCTGCACAATACTGTGAATGTGATTAACATCATTGAACTGTATGCTTAAAAGTGACTTTATGGCAAATTTTATGTTACACATTTTACTACAATAAAAAAAGTTAAAAAATAAAATAAAATTCTGTATCTAGAAGACAATAGATCACACATCTGTCCTTCATTCTCAAATCCCCTAGAAGGGCTTCTATTTTGAGAAAGCATATTTTCTCTTCCTTCTTTTTTAGAACACATAATATTGTCCTATATTTTAATCATGTATCAATTTTTTTTTTTTTTTGAGAGAGGGACACCTTCCTCTCCCATAATTCACTTAAACTACACTATATTTTTGTTTTTCCTATTAGTTTTCTCTGTAGTGTTTTAAGTAGAGATCTTTGGGTAGAATAATGAATTCTAGTTATATTAAAGGAAATGGTGACACAAAACAGCTACTTCACACTAGTCTTCAAATAAGCGGAATCCCTGACATGAATGGAAAGTAGTAGGTAATTTGGGGAACAATATTTAAAAAAAAAATCTGTGACAATTTTGTCTTGCACATTAGAAAATGAGCTTTGGCTCTGGAGTCTCTTAAGGCAGAAAACCTGGTACACAGCTTTTACTGGTGGCCTGAACCTCTGATTTGGAGAAGAAAATAGTATAACATAGAAATAAAAATAATAAATCATTTTGTAAGAGCTTGGAATCAGTTGGTGAAGTTGGAGCGAAAAAGATAGAAAAACTAACATCTTGTGTGTATAAATACTTTTTGGTATAAAAAAAAGTACAACATAGTTTATACATGTAAAATCTGTTGGAAAGATGCCTTTGGGCTAGACTTGACCTCATGGTAGAATCACAGTGTTGACTCAAAAATTGTTAAGACTGAAGGCTGTCCACTGTAAGTGTTCATAATCACATGGTCACTGTGAGTGATATCTTTAGAGGTGCACCTGAGGGAGAAAAGAAGACAAAAACAGCATGTTTAAAAGTTGCAAAGTCCTCCCTGAGGCAACACATTTCTACATCCACTTTTTCATGTTGGCACAAATCATAACATTAGTGGAGTCACCATTTTAAAAAGCAGAGATGTATTTATTCTATGGGGGAAGTAGCCCCATTAAAACCCTCAATGGGGCTGGGCTTAATGTCAAACAACCTGTAGATCCACTAGAGTTCTGACCATTCTGATTCACAATATATTTTATCACTATATTAAATTGATAAACAAAATCATTTTACTGACTCAAAGCCTGGAGATAAAAGCAGGGTGACAAAGAGGCTGGAAAATCTAGTGAATGCATGAGGATTTGTCATTTTCACACATAAAATGAGCACAATAGGTTTGGATGCTAATATTTCCTTATGGCTTAGCTGGTAAAGAATCTTTCTGCAATGAGGGAGACCTTGGTTCAATCCCTGGGTTGGGAGGATGCCCTGGAGAAGGGAAAGGCTACCCACTCCTGTATTCTGGCCTGGAGAATTCCATGGACTGTATAGTCCAAGGGGTCATAAAGAGTCGGACACAACTAACCAACTTTCACTTTGACTTCACTTTCACCAGGTTGTAATCCCTATATTTTATAAACTCTGATTGACAAGCACTGAAACACTGGCATATATATATGAAATATACTGGCATTTAGTTTGTAAGGCAAAGCAGTCATAAGGAATGTAGAAAAGCTCTAACAAGGACTCAACCAACCAACCTCTGTTAAATGTAAGATGATGCCACAATATAGGATAGTTCTTTGCCAGGTCCCTAAGTTCTTCAATTCTACCAATTTCCAGCTGAACTAGAAGAGATATAGGTTTTCTGATAAGTGCATGATAAGAATAAAAAGGAAATGAAATGCTGGCAAATTCCAGAATCATCAGTTTTCAGTAACTGTATTGTATGTCAGTTTCTTAACAGATTTGTTGTTGTTTAGTTGTTAAGTCATGTCCAACTCTTTTGCGTCCCATGGATCCTCAAGGCTCCTCTGTCCATGGAATTTTCCAGGCAAGGATACTGGAGTGGGTTGCCATTTCCTTCTTCAGGGGATCTTCCTGACTCAGGGACTGAACCTATGTCTCCTGCATCGGCAGGTGGATTCTTTACCACTGAGCCCCCAGGGAAACCATTCTTGACAGATACACATAACAAAATGAAATAATGTCAAGACTTGTGAACTCTTATTTCTAAATGTGTTTGGGTGAAAATGGATTTCGACTGTCATTTTTTTTTTTTTTTCACCTGAACAAGAAAAGTTTTGTTTGAGTCTTTAAAATAGAAAATGTACCATCTATTTGAGGCTGACTCATGTTATGAGCTGGGTCACTTGAATGTATGATTACAGATGCTTTATAAATCCTGGCTCTGAATACATCTGTGGGTGTTGTGAACAAAGTAATCATGGGAGAGAGATAATGGACTTCATAAATGAAACAGAAAACCACTGAGACATCCACCTTCATATCAACTGTACTTTATTTCTTTCTTATTGCTTGCTACCCCCAAAACAGAACTGGATATGAAATGTATATATTGCTGTGAAAGTGATGAACTCAATATGTCAGCAAATTTGGAAAACTAAGCAGTGGCCACAGGACTGGAAAAGCTCAGTTTTCATTCCAATCCCAAAGAAAGGCAATGCCAAAGAATGCTCAAACTACCACACAATTGCACTCATCTCACACGCTAGTAAAGTAATGCTCAAAATTCTTCAAGTCAGGCTTCAGCAATACATGAATTGTGAACTTTCAGATGTTCAAACTGGTTTTAGAAAAGGCAGAGGAACCAGAGATCAAATTGCCAACATATGCTAGATCATCAAAAAAGCAAGAGAGTTCCAGAAAAACATCTATTTCTGCTTTACTGATTATGCCAAAGCCTTTGACTGTGTGGATCACAATAAACTGTGGAAAATTCTAAAAGAGACAGGAATACCAGACCACTTGACTTGCCTCTTGAGAAACCTGTATGCAGGTCAGGAAGCAGCAATTAGAATTGGACATGGAACAACAGACTGGTTCCAAATAGGAAAAGGAGTATGTCAAGGCTGTATATCATCACCCTGCTTATTTAACTTCTATGCAGAGTACATCATGAGAAACGCTGGGCTGGAAGAAGCACAAGCTGGAATCAAGATTGGTGGGAGAAATATAAGTAACCTCAGATATGCAGATGACACCATCCTTATGACAGAAAGTGAAGAGGAATTAAAAAGCTTCTTGATGCAAGTGAAAGAGTAAAGTGAAAAAGCTGGCTTAAAGCTCAACAATCAGAAAACTAAGATCATGGCATCCGGTCCCATCACTGCACTACAAATAGATGGGCAAACAGTGGAAGCAGTGTCAGACTTTATTTTTTTTGGCTCCAAAATCACTGCAGATGGTAATTGCAGCCATTAAATTAAATGACACTTACTCCTTGGAAGGAAAGTTATGACCAATCTAGACAGCATATTAAAAAGCAGAGACATTACTTTGTCAACAAAGGTGTATCTAGTCAAGGTTATGGTTTTTCCATTGGTCATGTATGGATGTGAGAGTTGGATATAAAGAAAGCTGAGCACCAAAGAGTTGATGCTTTTGAACAGTGGTGTTGGAGAATACTCTTGAGAGTGCCTTTGACTGCAAGGAGATCAAACTCATCTATCCTAAAATAAATCATTCCTGGGTGTTCATTGGAAGGACTGATGCTGAAGCTGAAAGTCCAATACTTTGGCCACCTGATGCAAAAAACTGACTCATTGGAAAAGACCCTGATGTTAGGAAAGATTGAAGGCAGGAGAAGAAGGGGATGACAGAGGATGAGATGATTGGATGGCATCACTGACTCGATGGACAAGAGTTTGAGCAAGCTCCAGGACTTGGTGATGAACAGAGAAGTCTGGCATGCTGCAATCCTTGGGATTGCAAAGAGTCAGACACAACTGAGCGACTAAACTGAACTGATTCACAGGTGGGCCGGGACAAGCTCTCTCTCCAAGGGCCAATCAAAGGTGTTTTAGTTTACAGTTAGGAGGGACAGGGTCCTCCAGACAAGCCATTAAGTATGATTATAATAACAAGAGCAATGGAAAGCAAGTCAAAGAAATATTTTCCAACATGGACTCAGAATTGGCTTCCTCTCTGCAATATTATGAGTTCTTGATTTATCATGATGACAATTTCATCTTCTAAAAGGTAGAGGAAGCAATACTGGAGTGGGTAGCTGTTCCCTTCTCCAGGGGATCTTCCCAACCCAGGGATCAGACCTAGGTCTTCTGCAATTCAGGTGGATTCTTTACCAGCTGAGCCACCAGGAAAGCCCAAGAATACTGGTGGGTAGCCTATTCTTTCTCCAGTGGTCTTCCTAACCCAGGAATCAAACTGGAGTCTCCTGCATTGCAGGTGGATTCTTTACCAGCTGGGCTACCAAGGAAGCCCATAAGGGAGGCAACTGGACCTAATTCTAAATGACAAAGAATTAGGAAGAAAGTGACAGTATCAGGTAGGAGTTCTCTTTACAGATTAGAAACAGAAGTGATCTACATCTTTCCCTTGTACTTCTTCCTGCTGCTGCTGCTGCTGCTCCTGCTGCTAAGTCACTTCAGTTGTGTCCTATTCTGTGTGACCCCATGGACTGCAGCCTACCAGGCTTCTCTGTCCATGGGATTCTCCAGGCAAGAACACTGAAGTGGGTTGCCATTTCCTTCTCCAATACTTCTTCCTAGACCCAGAATATTACAAATGTTATTTCCTTCAAAATCTCAAGTTCCCTGGATGTTCCCTGAAACATTTGCATCACCAATATTCTGAGCATCATCTAGGATGAAAGTAAAGGGTCTGCAAAATGAGAGTATACTGTGTTCCATGAGAATCATGGAACCCAGACTCCAATCATGTGGAAACTCTAATCTGAAATCTCTCTTAGGTACATGTGCATGCACATCCTACACTCCATCAACAACACAGCTGCCAATTCTCAGCAGATCTGTGTTCTGCAATGTGTTGTTAAGACCCAGTCATGAGGTTTTGTATCCAGAGGCTTATAATTGAAAAGGACACAGAGTGATTGTTACCACATCCCTTGTGCCACAGCATGAGGAGTGTGCTGTGGAGACGAACTTTAATTACAGCTCCCCACAGCAGGCTCACCTGTTTTGCCCTTTCAGTGAGAACAGTGGCCTCAGCTTCACCCAGTTGTTGCACCATCTTGTAAAACAGGTTGTCTCTATCTTGCAACATGGAATATGGCTCATCATAATCTTCCAGTATCCCTGAATCCCAAACCTGTCAATTAGCAGGAAGAAACCCATTAGTACACCATGTTTTGCAGTAACATATTATAAATCAGACAATAGTTTGTAAAGGGACAGGAAGGGAAGAATAGAGAAAATCTATTTGGGTGGTAGGCCTGGCTGATATTTTAATGGTTTGATTACCTTGATAATGGTTTTATTAGGCAAATAAAGGCCCAACCCAACCTTTTATTATTTTAATGGTATAGATGGGAAATGAAATATTTACTGCCGTATCAGTAAATAAAGGTCGTCACAGTCATCAGTGACTACAGCCACCATCATGAGCTGGTGAGCCCTGAGGGAACTCAGAAAGGAAAGAATACTTGCCATCTATCAGCCATCAGACTGTACCCACTCCCCAAAGTGAGCCCTGAGGAAACTCAGGATGAGAAAACACAGGATACTGGCCCAGATAGCTGAGGTACATGTCAGTGGAATGATTTCATTGAGCCCAGACTCTTATAGCTCCCCCTAAACATAGAAGTGCTAAATTCATTTACTTGAGACATCTGATTTTCTTTAATTAACAGTAATCTTTTGTTGTTCTGACTACCTAGTCTTTTGTTGCAAAAATTCCTATACATCCTGACCTTCTACCCTTGCCTCTTTAGAACAGTTTCTCAGCATTGTCTTAGATGCTCCATCCCTGACTTGAAGTCCTCAGGAAGTCCACTGACTATAACATAACTCTCAACTTCCAGACTGTGCATTTTTTTTCAACCCACAGGGCCCTGATTATGTCAGTTGCTAAGAAGGGCAGCATTCATTGTCTGACAAGTTAAGATGCATCTTGAAGTTGATTTTGGTTATGGTTGATTATTCTGAGAGTGAAAGGTTGGCAAAAGGAGCTCATATATATAAGAGCTACTTTAGCTGATCTGCTGTGAACAGAAGACATCTCTAGAAAACCAATTTTTTCTTTGAATAAGAATAAAGAAGCAAGTAAGAAATTGAGGTTCACATTCCAGTGATAAAAAAAATGTGGTACATATACACAATGGAATATTATTCAACCATGAAAAAGTTAAATTATGTCATTTGCAGCAAAATGGATGGTCCTAGAGATTGTCATACTTAGTGAAGCAAGTCAAACAGAGTAACATATCACTTACATGTGAAACCTAAAAAAAGGTACAAAAATGCTTTAAAATTTTTTAAAGGGTACAAAGAATTTATCTACAAAACAGAAATAGAGTCACAGATGTAGAAAAGAAACTTACAGTTACCAAGAGGTAAGTAGGGGAGGGATAAATTGGGAGATTGGGATTGACATATAGACACTGCTGCTGCTAAGTCACTTCAGTCGTGTCCGACTCTGTGCAACCCCATAGACGGCAGCCCACTAGGCTCCTATGTCCCTGGGATTCTCCAGGCAAGAACACTGGAGTGGGTTGCCATTTCCTTCTCCAATGTATGAAAGTGAAAAGTGAAAGTGAAGTTGCTCAGTCATGTTTGACTCTTAGCGACCCCATGGACTGCAGCCTACAAGGCTCCTCTGTCCATGGGATTTTCCAAGCAAGAGTACTGGAGGGGTGCCATTGCCTTCTCCGCATATAGACACTACTATATATAAAATAGATAACTAATAAGGACCTACTGTAGCCCAGGGAACAGTCAATACTCTGTAATGGCCTATATGGAAAAAGACTCTAATAAAGAGTGGATATACGTATATGTATAACAGATTCACTTTGCTATACACCTGATAGTAACACAACATTGTAATTCAACTATACTCCAATAAAATTTTTTTAAAAATCAAATATTCTAGAAAGAACTTTATTTATGGTGTTTTTGCTGAATTGAAAGCCAACCAGTAATCAGAAGCATTAGAAGAAAATACAAATTTTACACCTGGGGTGCATGGACCATACAGAACAATCCCATGACTCTGTAGTTGGGAGATGCACATCTCTTGGGTCTCCTGATGTTTAATCCTACCATTCCTACCAGAGGAGTTAGTAACCGCAACCATCTCAGATCTAGATGTAAACAAGTGACTAAATTTACATCTCCTTGTGGGACCTCCCTAGGACATCACTGATGACCTTGACAAGGGAGTCCTAAACTGAAGGTCTCCCAACATAGGAGTGAGAAGGACTGCTCCTCAGTGAATGGCAAGGTCTACCATGGAAAACAAGGTCAATCATTATGAAGGTGACAGGCTCCAAAGTGAACCCTTGCATTTGCCTTTTCCCTCTATCTTCTCCATTCACCCAGATGCTCAGAACACAATCCAGACACCAGCATCGACTCCCCTCTTTGCCCTCATATCCCACGTTCAACCCATCGCACAATCTGCTTGGTTTCACTTCATTATTTATCACAAATGTCTCTATCCCAACCACTTCACCATTTCTACTTCCATCACCTTAGTCTCAGCCACGACAGTTCAGAGAAGGCACAACTATAAGAGAGTGAACACTGCATTTGGAGAACTGAAAGAAAATCAATGTGGTTTTAGCTATAAAGGAAAGAGGGAGAGCAGAGTGGGACAAAGCTAGAAAGGTGGGAAGGGGCTGGGGTTGTAAACTGCTTTGTAAAACCATATTAAAGATTTGTTCAAAGACATTGACCAAGAGAAAAAAAATTGAGGTTATTGAGATTTACCAGGAGATGTTGGAGAAGGCAATGTCACCCCACTCCAGTACTCTTGCCTGGAAAATCCCATGGATGGAGGAGCCTGGTAGGCTGCTGTCCATGGGGTCGCTAAGAGTCGGACACGATTGAGCGACTTCACTTTCACTTTTCACTTTCATGCATTGGAGAAGGAAATGGCAACCATTCCAGTGTTCTTGCCTGGAGAATCTCAGGGATGGGGGTGCCTGCGGGCTGCTGTCTATGGGGTCACACAGAGTCAGACACGACTGAAGTGACTTAGCAGCAGCAGCAGCAGCATGGGTAAATAAAGGATTAACAAATGAACATATTTTGATAATAACAGCAAAACCAATGCCAAATAACATTTCTAGAATGTAAGAGTCACTGTCCTGCAATTTTGGAATGTCACTCTGTCCCTCATGAAAATCTGTAGGTGGGGCCTGCTTCCTACTGTGATGTTCTAGTCTGGGTGACTTGACACACTGACTAAAGCCTAGAGCATCCCTTTGGTTGCAAATGCCCTACTGCTGTTGTCTGCCACCCCAGAACTCACTCCTGTGTGTGTCCTGCTCAAGGAGTGAGACTACAGGCACTGCCTCAATGGTAACAATCTGATATCTACTCAACGTCCCCACTGATATCCCATCTGACAATGTATGTGCAGTAGGCTGGGAGGTGGTATTCCAGTAACTTCCCAAGTAGTCAAAAGAGAGAGTCCCATTATCACGGGGCATAAGGATTACTGGGGATTACTGATCACTTATTTCTGGATCATTATCTATTTTGTATGGACCAACAAAACCACTGGTTAACTCCATCTGTTGCTTCTTACACATTATGCAGGCCTTCTTTATCTGTTTACTTCATTACTAAGCAGTATACGAAAGAGGGCCATGAGGAGCTACTCTACGTTCAAGGTCAGGAGGGGCAGCAGTGAGGAGATACCCCTCATCCAAGGTAAGGAGCAGCGGTTGTGCTTTGCTGGAGCAGCCATGAAGAGATACCCCATGTCCAAGATAAGAGAAACCCAAGTAAGACACTAGGTGTTGCAAGAGGGCATCAGACGGCAGACACACTGAAACCATACTCACAGAAAACTAGTCAATCTAATCACACTAGGACCACAGCCTTGTCTAACTCAATGAAACTAAGCCATCCCTGTGGGGCCAACCAAGACGAGTGGGTCATCGTGGAGAGGTCTGACAGAATGTGGTCCACTGGAGAAGGGAATGGCAAACCACTTCTGTATTCTTGCCTTGAGAACCCCATGAACAGTATGAAAAGGCAAAATGAAAGGATACTGAAAAAGGAACTCCCCAGGTAGGTAGGTGTCCAATATGCTACTGGAGATCAGTGGAGAAATAACTCCAGGAAGAATGAAGGGATGGAGCCAAAGCAAACACAATACCCAGTTGTGGATGTGACTGGTGATAGAAGCAAGGTCTGATGCTGTAAAGAACAATATTGCATAGGAACCTGGAATGTCAGGTCCATGAATCAAGGCAAATTGGAAGTGGTCAAACAAGAGATGGTAAGAGTGAATGTAGACATTCTAGGAATCAGCGAACTAAAATGGACTGGAATGGGTGAATTTAACTCAGATGATTATTATATCTATTACTGCGGGCAGGAATCCCTTAGAAGAAATGCAGTAGCCATCATTGTCAACAAAAGAGTCCAAAATGCAGTACTTGGATGCAATCTCAAAAACGACAGAATGACCTCTGTTCATTTCCAAGGCAAACCATTCAATATCACAGTAATCCAAGTCTATGCCCCAACCAGTAATGCTGAAGAAGCTGAAGTTGGAACGGTTCTATGAAGACCTACAAGATCTTTTAGGACTAACACCTGAAAAAGATGTCCTTTTCATTGTAGGGGACTGGAATGCAAAAGTAGGAAGTCAAGAAACACCTGGAGTAACAGGCAAATTTGGCCTTGGAATATGGAATGAAGCAGGGCAAAGGCTAATAGAATTTTGCCAAGAGAAAGCACTGGTCATAGCAAACACCCTCTTCCACCAACACAAGAGAAGACTCTACACATGAACATCACCAGATGGTCAACACCGAAATCAGATTGATTATATTCTTTGCAGCCAAAGATGGAGAAGCTCTATACAGTCAGCAAAAACAAGACCAGGAGCTGACTGTGGCTCAGATCATGAGCTCCTTATTTCCAAATTCAGACTTAAATTGAAGAAAGTAGGGAAAACCATTAGACCATTCAGGTATGACCTAAATCAAATTCCTAATGATTATACAGTGGAAGTGAGAAATAGATTTAAGGGACTAGATCTGATAGATAGAGTGCCTGATGAACTATGGAATGAGGATCGTGACATTGTAAAGGAGACAGGGATCAAGACCATCCCCACGGAAAAGAAATGTATAAAAGCAAAATGGCTGTCTGGGCAGGCCTTACAAATAGCTGTGAAAAGAAGAGAAGTGAAAAGCAAAGGAGTAAAGGAAAGATATAAGCATCTGAATGCAGAGTTCCAAAGAATAGCAAGAAGAGATAAGAAAGCCTTTCTCAGCAATCAATGCAAAGAAATAGAGGAAAACAACAGAATGGGAAAGACTAGAGAACTCTTCAAGAAAATTAGAAATACCAAGGGAACATTTCATGCAAAGATGGGCTCTATAAAGGACAGAAACTGTATGGACCTAACAGAAGCAGAAGATATTAAGAAGAGGTGGCAAGAATACACAGAAGAACTGTACAAAAAAGATCTTCATGACCCAGATAATCACGACGGTGTGATCACTCACCTAAAGCCAGACATCCTGGAATGTGAAGTCAAATGAGCCTTAGAAAGCATCACTACGGACAAAGCTAGTGGAGGTGATGGAATTCTAATTGAGCTATTTCAAATCCTGAAAGATGATGCTGTGAAAGTGCTGCACTCAATATTCCAGCAAGTCTGGAAAACAGCAGTGGCCACAGAACTGGAAAAGGTCAGTTTTCATTCCAATCCCAAAGAAAGGCAATGTCAAAGAGTGCTTAAACTACCGCAAAATTGCACTCATCTCACATGCTAGTAAAGTAATGCTCAAAATTCTCCAAGCCAGGCTTTAGCAATATGTGAACCGTGAACTTCCAGATGTTCAAGCTGGTTTTAGAAAAGGCAGAGGAACCAGAGATCAAATTGCCAACATCCGCTGGATCATGGAAAAAGCAAGAGAGTTCCAGAAAAACATCTATTTCTGCTTTATTGACTATGCCAAAGCCTTTGACTGTGTGGATCACAATAAACTGTAGAAAATTCTGAAAGAGATGGGAATATCAGACCACCTGACCTGCCTCTTGAGAAACCTACATGCAGGAAGTGGACATGGTACAACAGACTGGTTCCAAATAGGAAAAGGAGTATGTCAAGGCTGTATATTATCACCCTGCTTATTTAACTTCTATGCAGAGTACATCATGAGAAACGCTGGGCTGGAAGAAGCACAAGCTGGAATGAAGATTACAACTTGTGAATATATCAGTATCAATATTGATATATTGATATATCAATATCATTTGAAATATCAATAACCTCAGATATGCAGCTGACACCACCCTTATGGCAGAAAGTGAAGAGAAATTAAAAAACCTTCTTGATGAAAGTGAAAGAGGAGAGTGAAAAAGTTGGCTTAACGCTCAACATTCAGAAAACGAAGATCATGGCATCTGATCCCATCACTTCATGGGAAATAGATGGTGAAACAGTGGAAGCAGCGTCAGACTTTATTTTTGGGGGCTCCAAAATCACTGCAGATGGTGACTGCAGCCATGAAATTAAAAGATGCTTACTCCTTGGAAGAAAAGTTATGACCAACCTAGATAGCATATTGAAAAGCAGAGACATTACTTTGCCAACAAAGGTCCATCTAGTCAAGGCTATAGTTTTTCCAGTGGTCATGTATGCATGTGAAATTTGGACTTTGAAGAAAGCTGAGTGCTGAAGAATTGATGCTTTTGAACTGTGGTGTTGGAGAAGACTCTTGAGAGTCCCTTGGACTGCAAGTAGATCCAACCAGTCCATTCTGAAAGAGATCAGTCCTGGGTGTTCTCTGAAAGGGCTGATGCTAAAACTGAAACACCAGTACTTTGGCCACCTCATGTGAAGAGTTGACTCATTGGACAAGCCTCTGATGCTGGGAGGGATTGGGGGCAGGAGGAGAACGGGACGACAGAGGATGAGATGGCTGGATGGCATCACCAACTTGTTGGATGTGTGTTTGAGTGAACTCCAGGAGATGGTGATGGACAGGGAGACCTGGCATCTGTGATTCATGGGGTTGCAGAGAGTCAGACATAACTGAGTAACTGAACTGACTGAAGCAGCATCAGCAGATACTATGGTTACCATCCACATGAGTGAAATCAGATTAGTACCACAGGCTAGGGTATTAATATTAAAATCCCTTGCATTCCTTTGAGATTATATTCAGCCAAAGGTTGTTTTTCCTTTGATTGATGGTCTCCTTATTATTTTAGAAGCCACACCCTAACATTTATTGAAACTCAGCAGGGAAAGAACAAAGAAAGAGATGAAAATGAGAATAAGGAAAAGAAATAGAGATAGGAAGGAAGGAAATAAAGCTAAGGAAGGAAATATCAAATTATAAGGAATAAAAAGCCAATCAAACCTGGAAAGAAGACACTCTAGATGTGTTTGTGTGTGCTCAGTTTTGTCTGACTCTTTGCAACCCTATGGACTATGGCCCGCCAGGCTCCTCTGTCCATGGGATTCCCCAGGTAAGAATAATGAAGCGGGTTGCCATTTCCTTCTCCAGATGGTCTTCCCAATCTAGGGATCTAACCTGGCTTTCCTGTGTCTTCTGCATTGGCAGGCAGATTATTTTACCAATACCAGAGACAAAAACTTGGAGCCTGCCATGTGTGCAGTGCCCAGATCTATTGTGTCAGGGACTTCCTAGTTGTTTATCTACAGTATTTCAGTCCCTGAGCTACCTTTCTTTCTACACTCTCATCTGTGATGTAGATGGTTGGCTATCTTTAAAAAATAATAATTAAAAATGGTAAATTTTTAATATGAGAATATGAAATTACTGGATATATGAATTATACTGGATATATTATTTAATAGCACATTCTGAAAATATACTTAAGTACTTGAGTTATTGTCAGGAATGAGAGGAGAAACTAAGAAAAAATTAAATTAATGAAGGTTCCTATCAAGTTTTACAAGGAAAGATGAGTTGAAAAACTGAACATGACTGGAACCAGCTCAAATTCCAGAGGTGAGGGTCTTACCATTATCCATTCGCTGTCAATAATGGTGCTCAACCTGTGGGTGATGGTCAGCACAGTGCACTCGGAAAATTTCTCACGAATGTTTTTTTGTATTAACTCATCAGTTCTGGAATCAAGGAAGTTGATTTAGTTCAGCGTAGACTGGAAAAGTGGACTTGAGGTTTAAAAATACCCTATGATATTTGTATAATGCTTTTTAAAATCAATACTTTAAGACAAAGCCTTATTCCTAAAAATTAAGTAAAAAAAAAAAAAAGTCAACAGAAATTGATAAGTTTTCTTAAAACAAAGGAAAATAATCTTCCCTCAAAATTGCTTGAAACTGTATCACCACTAAATGTTTTCCATTTACCATATTTAAAATTCAGACACCAGGTTTCAAGGACCTCAACTCCATACCTTGGATCCACATATGATGTGGCATTGTCAATAATCAGTATTCGATTTTTTCTGAGAATACCCCTGGCAAGGCACAGCAGTTGTCTCTGTCCAACACTCAAGTTTGATCCTGATTCTACTAATTCAGTATCCATCTTACTGGGAAGACTTTCAATGGTTTCTTTAAGTCGTACCTGTGGATACAGAAAGAACAGCATTTTTCTAAACAAATTGCTACTTAAGTAGACAAGTCTCTTAAACATTAGAGCTTTGACATCCTCAGGACTTCTTACATATCTTACACATACAGTCATGTGATGGTGGAGCTCCTTCCAAAGAGCATTCACTGAGAAAGACCATAGAGTCAGCTAAAGACAAAAAGATCTCTGTGTCTTCCATCCCTGCCACCTGCCACCTACCAGAAACCCCACCTAGGTACTAGTTAAGGAAGTCTCTCAAAAAAGGAAGCTATTTCTCCCAACGTGGTTTAAATGGAAATATTAAAGTGATCTTTATGGTTGAGTCAAGTTTCCTAAAGTACAGTTTTGCATATGAGTTGGTACTGTAATGGGAAACTTAAAAATATATATATTATAGAAAGTATGGTTCTCTAAAGATATAATCTTATCAGCACTTTACCATTTTATAAGGTCTAAAAGTTGGGGGAAAAATGTGAATTCAAACACTGGTAAACTGTACCTCATACATTAGTAATCCTAAAACCTATTCTTGCTATGGTTCTTTCCCAAGTTTAATCACATAAACACTAAGCCAGTGATGTACATTTTCTTCAATGTCAAAAATATCTTTCAGTGAATGAAAACCAGGACACAACATAACAACTATTTCCCCCAAGACTATGGGTATAGGTAGTATTTAAATTATGTTCTTAAAATAGTAAAAAAATAAATAAATAAATTTTAACTGCCAAAGATAAGCTGAAGTTACATTGATGACAGGGATCAGTTCAATGAATATTTTTGCAGAAATATTATAGAACAAGGACCAAACTCAGGTTATACTTAAACAACAAAGAGTAAATACACTTCAAATTAAGAGACCAACAGATTGATGAGTGAGGGCCAATAAGCAGAGACACAGAATTACACCATCACATAACAAAACATTGCCCAAGGGTGATTGGGCAATGTTTCCATGGTATCCTAAATGCTGGAGAACTTCTATGAATGTGATCCTAAACTATGCTCCTGATAGAGTTCAATCACAAGACAGGAGAAGCCAGCATTAGGATTAAACATGGTATTGGTATGTAGTATTAGTACGAAAGGTACACAGAATCTAAAGGGTAAGATCTGGATTGTGGTGCAAGTTTTTGTTTTTAAGACTGACTTCCTATACATCAGTGTCTCTTTTGCCATCTCGTACACAGGGTTATCGTTACCATCTTTCTAAATTCCATATATATGCATTAGTGGATGGGGAACACATGTATACCTGTGGCAGATTCAGTTTGATATTTGGCAAAACTAATACAATTATGTAAAGTTTAAAAATAAAATAAAATTAATTAAAAAAAATCTGAAAAAAAAAAAAAAAGACTGACTTCCTAATTTTGAAGAAATAATCTCATACTTGCCCCTGACTTGGATAAACTCTCATCACTAATCTGTTTTTTTTTTTTTTTTTTTTTAAACTTTCCTTCAAGTCCATATTCGCTTCATGAAGAATAAAGGTTGTGAAGAGAAATATATTTTCAGAAAATACTGTTCTCTGACTCTGTTTTCTTTTATGAATCAGGGATGGTCATGAGAATAATACAAATATGAAGGCCCTCTGTAGTGTAATCATATAATCAAGTTATAATTAAGTACTGCTGCTGCTAAGTTGCTTCAGTCGTGTCCAACTCTGTGTGACCCCATAGACGGCAGCCCACCAGGCTCCGCCATCCCTGGGATTCTCCAGGCAAGAACACTGGAGTGGGTTGCCATTTCCTCCTCCAATGCATGAAAGTGAAAAGTGAAAGGGAAGTCATTCAGTCGTGTTCTACTCTTAGCGACCCCATGGACTGCAGCCTACCAGGCTCTTCCGTCCATGGGATTTTCCAGACAAGAGTTACTGGAGTGGGTTGCCATTGCGTTCTCCATAATTAAGTACTAGGATGGGAAAAAAGGACAGTAGAAGCAATAGGCAATAATAACTAGGAATTACAATGCTCTATACAGTCAGCAAAAACAAAACTGGGAGGTGAGTGGGGCTCAGACCATGAACTTCTTATTGCAAAATTAAGACTTAAGTTGAAGAACATAGGGAAACTCACTAGACCATCCAAGTGAAAGTGAAAGTGAAGTCACTCAATCGTGTCTGACTCTTGCAGCTCCATGGACTATAGCCTACCAGGCTCCTCTGTCCATGGGATTTTCCAGGCAAGAATACTGGAGTGGGTTGCCATTTCCTTCTCCAAGACCATTCAGGTATGACCTAAATAAAATCTCTTATGATTACACAGTTGAAGTGACAAATACATTCAAGGGATTAGAGCTGATAGAGTGCCTGAAGAACTACAGACAGAGGTTTGTGACATTGTACAGAAGGCAGTGAGCAAGACCATCCCCAAGAAAAGGAAATGTAAAAAGGCAAAATGGTTGTCTGAGGAGGCCTTACAAATAGCTGAGAAAACAAGAGAATGGAAAGGAGAAAATGAAATAAATACCCATTTGAATACAGAGTTCCAAAGAATAGCAAGGAGAGATATGAAAGCCTTCCTCAGTGACCAATGCAAAAAATAGAGGAAGACAATAGAATGGGAAAGACTAGAGATCTCTTAAAGAAAATCAGAGATACCAAAGGAACATTTCATGCAAAGATGGGCTCAGTAAAGGACAGAAATGGTATGGACCTAACAGAAGCAGGAGATATTAAGAAGATGCACAGAAGAACTATACAAAAAAGATCTTCACGACCCAGATAATCAAGATGGTGTGATCACTCACCTTAGAGCCAGACATCCTGGAATGTGAAGTCAAGTGGGCCTTAGGAAGCATCACTACAAACAAAGCTAGTGGAGAGATGGGATTCCAGCTGAGCTATTTCAAATCCTAAAAGATGTGAAAGTGCTACACTCAATATGCCAGCAAATTTGGAAAACTCAGCAGTGGCCACAAGACTGGAAAAGGTCAGTTTTCATTCCAATCCCAAAGGAAGGCAATGCCAAAGAATGTTCAGACTACTGCACAATAGCACTTATCTCACATGCCAGCAAAGAAATGCTCAAAATTCTCCAAGAGAGGCTTCAACAATACATGAACCATGAACAACCAAAGGTTCAAGCTGATTGAGAAAATGCAGAGAAACCAGAGATCAAATTTCCAACATCCACTGGATCATTGAAAAAGCAAGAGACTTCCAGAAAAACATCCACTTCTGCTTTATTGACTGTGCCAAAGCCTATGACCATGTGGATCACAACAAACCGTGGAAAATTCTTAAAGAGATGAGGATACCAGACCACCTGTCCTGCCTCCTGAGAAATCTGTGTGCAGGTCAGGAAGCAACAAAACCAGACATGAAACCACAGACTGGTTCCAAATTGAGACGGGAGTACGTCAAGGCTGTATATTGTCACCCTGCTTATTTAACTTTTACGCAGAATATATCATGCAAAATGCCAGGCTGGATGAAGCACAAGCTGGAATTAAGATTGCCGGGACAAAAATAAATAACTTCAGATATGCAGATGACACCACCCTATGGCAGAAAGTAAAGAACTAAAGAGCCTTTTGATGAAACTGAAAGATGAGAGTGGAAAAGCTAGCTTAAAACTCAACATTCAAAAAACAAAGATCATGGCATCTTGTCCCATCACTTCAGGGCAAATAGATGGGGAAACAATGGAAACAGTCACAGACCTTATTTTCTTAGCCTCCAAAATCACCGCAGATGTTGACTGCAGCCATGAAATTAAAAATGCTTGCTCCTTGGAAGAAAAGCTATGACAAACCTAGACATCATACTAAAAAGCAGAGATATTACTTTGCCGACAAAGTTCCATCTAGTCAGAGCTGTGGTTTTTCCAGTAGTTATGTATGGGTGTGAGAGATGGACAACAAAGAAATCTGAGCACTGAAAAATTGATGCTTTTGACCTGTGGTGTTGGAGAAGACTCCAACTAGTCCATCTTAAAGGAAATCAGTCCTGAATATTCATTGGAAGGACTGATGCTGAAGTTGCAACTCCAATACTTTGGCCACTTGATGTGAAGAACTGACTCATTGGAAAAGACCCTGATGCTGGGAAAGAATGAAGGTGGGACGAGAAGTGGACGACAGAGGATGTGATGGTTGGATTGCATTACTGAAGCAATGGATTTCAGTTTGAGTAGGCTCCAGGATTTGGTGATGGATGGGGAAGCCTGGCGTGCTGCAGTTCATGGGGTTGCAAAGACTGAGCAACTGAACTGAACTGAACTGGACAGAGGAATTACATTTGGGCCAAGTTCTAAGATAACATTTGATAGGATTTGTATCCCAATTAACAGTTACTCTCTTTCCATGGAACAATGTGTCCTAAAATTCTAGAGTAACTTTAGTAATTGAGAATCTGTGAAGAGAGATTTCAAGCTGGAAAACAAACATAAAAATAGTTTAACAGTACTTTCATCTCTATATCACAATTTAACCATTAAATATGTGGTTTCAAGACCAGTGGATCATCCTATTTTTCTTTATATTTGATTATTAACCACACTCCTCATTTCTCTTCTAGAATTTAACTGTAGAAAGACTCACAAACTTAAATGAAATCAGAGGTCCACTGCTTATCAAGTAGGGGAAAGTGAAGCAATTGTCCCAATGTAGGAAAATAAAATCCTCACAGTTGTTGAAAAGCAGAGTGGGTATATAAAGACTCAATGTTGATTTCCTTCAGATACCAGAAATAGTGGCAAGAAGTTGTCAGGCCTCCAAATCTACTTGCTCACAATCAAATCTCATCTATATATTATAGATTTCAGAGTTATCTCTGGAAGAGTGACACTAAATAACAAATGCTAATTCAAACAACAACATGGACGTGGACAGTCACTTGGCTTTGTACTTAAAATATTTTTTTAAAGAAATAAACCACACTTCTCTGAAATGAAGAGATAAATCAGACATTTAATGCACATTTATTAAGTGCTTCAACAAACCATGGAAAATTCTTAAAGAGATGGTAGTACAGGACCACCTTACCTGTCTCCTGAGAAACCTGTATGCAAGACAAGAAGCAACAGTTATAACCTTACATAGAACAACTGACTGGTTCAGTATTAGTAAAGGAGTACAACCAGGCTGTATATTGTCACTCTTCTTATTTACCTTATACACAGAGTACATTGTGCAAAATGTTGGGCTAGTTGAATCATAAGCTAGAATCAAGATTTCCGGGAAAAATATCAATAACCTTAATACCCAGATGATACCACTCTAATGGCAGAAAGTTAAGAGAAACTAATAAGCCTCTTGATGAGGGTGAAAGAGGAGAGTGAAAAAGTTGGCTTAAATCTCAACATTCAGAAAACTAAGATCATGGCATCTGGTCCTATCACTTCATGGCAAGTAGAAAGGTAAAAAAAACTGAAGCAGACACTATGGATGGTGACTGAAGCCATGAAATTCAAAGACACTTGCTTCTTGGAAGGAAGACTATGACAAATCTAGGTAGCACATTAAAAAAAGAGAGATATCACTTTACCAACAAAGCTATGATTTTTCTAGTAGTCATGTATGGATGTGAGAGTTGGAACATAAAGATGGCTGAGTACCAAAGAATTGATGCTTTCTAATTGTGGTGCTGGAGAAGACTCTTGAAAGTCCCTTGGACAACAAGGAGATCAAATCAGTCAATCCTAGAGGAAATCAACCCTGAATATTCATTGGAAGAACTGTTGCTAAAGCTGAAGCTTCACTACACTACTCTGGTCACCTGATATGAAAAGACAACTCATTGGAAAAGCCCTGATTCTGGGAAAGACTGAAGGCAAAAGGAGAAGGGGATGACAGAGGATAAGAAGTAGATGGCATCACCAACTCAATGGACATAAATCTGAGCAAACTCTGGGAGACATGGAGGACAGTGGAGCATAGCGTGCTGCAGTCTATGGGGTCACAAAGAGTTGGACAAAAGTTAGCGACTGAATAACAACTTTTTAAAATCTAAAGACTGAGCTAGGTCCAATGAGAAATTAGAAGTCTGTCTATGGTTTAGAAGCCTATATATAATTTCTGCCATCAGTAGAATCAATTTGCAAAAGTAGGATGATTACACAAAATAATTTGTATCAAAATATACAAATCAACAGCAACTTAAC
This sequence comes from Bos indicus, assembly GCF_029378745.1. Lineage (NCBI taxonomy): Eukaryota > Metazoa > Chordata > Mammalia > Artiodactyla > Bovidae > Bos > Bos indicus. The sequence continues at coordinate 73,245,527 of NC_091771.1, forward strand.
AGTAAACATTGCTTGTGTATAAGGGTGAGGAAATTCAAAGAAGTGGGCCAAATGGAAATAGGAGAAAAAATAACAGAAAATCCTCTAGAAATAAACCTATCTATATAAAAACTGAGCAAAATCTCGAGTCTCTTACCTGCATTCATGCTGCAGCATTAAAAGGACATGATTTCTATAAATAACTATAATTTATCTTTACAAATACTTTCTGATGAAACTTCATAGCATTTTATTGGTATGATGTCATTCGGTTTATAATGCAAAACTACTATTGTCTCCATTTAGTAGATACTCCCTAAGATCCAAGGAATAAAATGAACATTGTAGGGTAATTAAGGTAACTAATTCACTAGCTCATGTAGTAGAACTCGAAACCATAATTATAACTTCTAGTTTAGTGCTCTATTAAGGACAATATAATGTACCTAGCTACTTTGTGTTCTACTGTGGATGTGCTCACTCAGTCACGTTCGACTATTTGAGACCCTATGGAGTATGACCCACCAGACTCCCCTATCATGAGATTCCCCAGGTAAGAATACTGGAGTGGGTTGCCATTTCCTACTCCATGGGATCTTCTCGACCCAAGGACTGAATCTGCGTCTCCTGCATTGGCAGGTAGATTCTTTACCACTGGGCCACCTAGGAAGCCCCCTGTGTTCTAGGGAAAATGTTAAAAAAAAAGTATAAGGCATTTTTTCATTGGTTTTCATCACCATTAACATACACATTTTAATTTACACATATGCCCATGTCATCAATGTTTTCCTAAGAAGTAAACAAAGTCAGTTAAACAAATAAGCTCCCCTTAATTACATGCAATACTGTAAATGTACACACATATATACTGATGCTAACATTTAATAAATTACCTCTTCTAAGGCATTCCACAACTCCTCATTTGTATGCTCATCAAAGGGATCCAGATTTTTCCTCATGGTCCCAGTGAATAAAACAGCTTCCTAAAAGCCCCAAAACAGTGAATGTTATCACATTAACATCTTTTCATTTTGTTTGAAGGCTTACAGAATTAAAATACAAAAAAGAAAAATTCACTATAATCATTATTAAGGTTTCAAATGCTTTTTTTACAAAATAGTATCTTTAATCTCCCATTGTGCAAAGTGTGCTCCAAAATATCTTCTAGATGTTTGACCAAAAATGAAAGAGTCAAGTTGTCTTAAGAATAAATTGAAGAAAAAAGAGAAAGATTTGACTTTTTAAAGATTGCCTTCCTGGTAATATTTGCTCAAACAAAAAATGAGGATATAATTATTTGAGGAATTTTACATCAAGAGAACTGGATAAATTGTCAATCCTAATGTAATACTGGAAAATATCAACAGAATGATTAATTAAGGTTTATATCTCAAAGCAAGATTAAATTTTTTTCACATTGGCACTGAAGAATGAACTGGGATATTTTCTGCATTGGTAAAACAGACTTCTGAGATGGGGACTCTCTCCACGGGTGTGAATGGAAATCCCCACACATGCAAAAAGAACGTCAGATTCTGGGGTCCACGGTTCCTCTGTCCATGGAGAGAACTCCTCTGATTCTGCACCAGCTGGTCCCCACGTTCTCTTACCTGTGCGTCAGGATGACCTGCCTCACAGATCATTATTAACTGCAAGGTCAGGATAACCTGAAATCCACTGTGGTTTCTGTCACAATTAAAATTATTTTTAATTTAAATAGACCACCCCCCACCCCCACCATTCATCTGCTTTGGGAGGAGCCACATAATAAATTACTCTGGAAATATATATTTTTCTCAGTTTCAGGAAAGAATCTTGTACATAAGCTCATGTTGGCCATTTAAATTTCTTCTGGAAGGCAGGTCACAAAGGATGGAATCCAGGTCTCCTGCATTGCAGGCAGACTCTTTACGGTCTGATGTTGAGATCATTAGTAATACTTGTATAACTAAGTATTACTCCCCTTTGTTAGGGACCATAATAAGCAATAAAGCAAAAGAAATGGGAGATACAGTGTCTGTCCTCAAGTAGAGGAAGAAAATAGTGGAGGATGTGGAGAGGGCTGAGGAAAATGCCAGAGGTTTTTGTCAGGGACCTGGAAAATAAGAGTTGGGGTATAGGACGGTGGTCAGGAAAAACCTGGTGGGAGGGGAGCCAGAAATCAAAGGATAAACAAGGCGATATTCATTCTTCTAGTTCTTGGTAGAAAACATTAGATATCTGTATTATGTTTTTCCCCCAAACTCCCACTGTGTTTTTATTTTTGCTTTACTCTTTAAATTTATGTAAATAATTTTTATATTATAAGCAATTAACATAGACAATTCACCAAGAACCACAAAAACGGAAATTAAAGAACACAGTTGGTCCAGAATGTGTTACTCTTTTTACTTAAGTAGAAATAAAACCTAAAGTTCAGTGTCTAGATCCTTAAGAATAATAATAATTCTTACTGACTGAAGGTTCCCAGAAGCAGCCATGAGCATATACATTTTTTCATCCAGTTACACCTTTACAACAAATCTGAGTCAGTAACTCCTAGACCTGGTAGAAGGCTGAGGACACTGAAGCATGGAAGCTGAGTGGCCTCATTGAAGCCCCACAGTCATATGAGGCAAAGCAGGAATAAAAATGTGAGTCATGTTAACACTAGGTCTACACTCTTAAACCTTCTAGCCCTGGCTGCCTCTTGAATAATTTCCTGGAACTCTTTACACCCTGCTCAGTCTCTCCAGATTATCTCTATCAACCCACATTGTGACTTGGAGACAAATGCATAAAAAGTAGAATAATTAAGGTTCTGTGTTTACAATGCTCAGTGATTATTATCTACACAGATACAAACTTAGCACTGTTTTGTAAGCACACTTTATAGAGTGTGTATACAGACCATACTCAAAAGTAGGGTGGAAACCAGTGGAACAGAACCAAAACCTGGTGATGTCAATGGATGTTTAGCCTTTACTTACATGTGCTTCCAAACATTACTAGGAGAGCCAAGAATCATCTAATGTTATCTCTTTATTTATAGAATTTTTTTTTAGTGTACACAAGCACTCTTTTATTATTGGTGGTGGTGGTTTAGTCTTAAATCGTGTACAACTCTTGTGACCCCATGGACTGTGGGCCTTTAACTATTCAGTTCAGTTCAGTTCAGTCCTGTCCAGCTCTTTGCGAGCCCATGATTGCAGCACTCCAGGCCTCCCTGTCCATCACCAATTTCCAGAGTTCACTCAAACTCTTGTCCATCAAACTGGTGATGCCATCCAGCCATCTCATACTCCGTCATTACCTTCTCCGCCTGCCCCCAATCCCTCCAAGAATCAGAGTCTTTTCCAATGAGTCATCTCTTCGCATGAGGTGGCCAAAGTATTAGAGTTTCAGCTTTAGCATCTGTCCTTCCAAAGAACACTCAGGACTGATCTCCTTTAGAATGGATTGGTTGGGTCTCCTTGTAGTCCAAGGGACTCTCAAGAGTCTTCTCCAACACCACAGTTCAAAAGCATCAATTCCTTGGCACTCAGCTTTCTTCACAGTCCAACTTTCACATCCATACATGACCACTGGGAAAAAAATAGCCTTGACTAGATGGACCTTTGTTGGCAAAGTAATGTCTCTGCTTTTCAATATGCTACCTAGGTTGGTCATAACTTTCCTTCCAAGGAGTAAGTGTCTTTTAATTACATGGCAGCAGTCACCATTTGCAGTGATTTTGGAGCCCCCAAAAATAAAGTCTGACACTGTTTCCACCATTTCCCCATCTATTTGCCATCAAGTGATAGGACCAGATGCCATGATCTTCATTTTCTGAATGTTGAGCTTTAAGCCAACTTTTTCACTCTCCTCTTTCACTTTCATCAAGAGGCTTTTTTAATTTCTCTTCACTTTCTGCCATAAGGGTGGTGTCATCTGCATATCTGAGGTTATTGATATTTCTCCCAGCAATATTGATTCCAACTTCTGCTTCTTCCAGCCCAGCGTTTCTCATGATGTACTCTGCATAGAAGTTAAATAAGCAGGGTGACAATATACAGCCTTGATGTACTCCTTTTCCTATTTGGAACCAGTCTGTTGTACCATGTCCACTTCTAACTGTTGCTTCCTGACCTGCATGTACGTTTCTCAGGAGGCATGTCAGGTGGTCTGGTATTCCCATCTCTTTCAGAATTCTCTGCAGTTTATTGTGATCCACACAGTCAAAGGCTTTGGCATAGTCAATAAAGAAGAAATACATGTTTTTCTGGAACTCTCTTGCTTTTTCCATGATTCAGCGGATGTTGGCAATTTGATCTCTGGTTCCTCTGCCTTTTCTAAAACCAGCTTGAACATCTGGAAGTTCACGGTTCACATATTGCTGAAGCCTGGCTTGGAGAATTTTGAGCATTACTTTACTAGCATGTGAGATGAGTGCAATTGTGCGATAGTTTGAGCATTCTTTGGCATTGCCTTTCTTTGGGATTGGAATGAAAACTGACCTTTTCCAGTCCTGTGGCCACTGCTGAGTTTTCCAGATTTGCTGGCATATTGAGTGCAGCACTTTCACAGCATCATCTTTCAGGATTTGAAATAGCTCAATTGGAATTCCATCACCTGCACTAGCTTTGTTCGTAGTGATGCTTTCTAAGGCCCACTTGACTTCACATTCAAGGATTTCTGGCTCTAGGTGAGTGATCACACCATCGTGATTATCTGGGTCATGAAGATCTTTTTTGTACAGTTCTTCTGTGTATTCTTGCCATCTCTTCTTAATATCTTCTGCTTCTGTTAGGTCCATACCATTTCTGTCCTTTATCGAGCCCATCTTTGCATGAAATGTTCCTTTGGTATCTCTGATTTTCTTGAAGAGATCTCTAGTCTTTCCCATTTTGTTGTTTTTCTCTATTTCTTTGCATTGATCACTGAGGAAGGCTTTCTTATCTCTTCTTGCTATTCTTTGGAACTCTGTATTCAGATGCTTATATCTTTCCTTTTCTCCTTTGCTTTTCACTTCTCTTCTCTTCACAGCTACTTGTAAGCCTCCCCAGACAGCCATTTTGCTTTTTTGCATTTCTTTTCCATGGGGATGGCTTTGATCCCTGTCTCCTGTACAATGTCACAAACTTTCGTCATAGTTCATCAGGCACTCTATCAGATCTAGTCCCTTAAATCTATTTCTCACTTCCTCTCTATAATCATAAGGAATTTGATTTAGGTCATACCTGAATGGTCTAGTGGTTTTTCCCTACTTTCTTCAATTTAAGTCTGAATTTGGTATTAAGGAGTTCATGATCTGAGCCACAGTCAGCTCCCAGTCTTGTTTTTGCTGACTGTATAGAGCCTCTCCATCTTTGGCTGCAAAGAATATAATCAATCTGATTTCGGTGTTGACCATCTGGTGATGTCCATGTGTAGAGTCTTCTCTTGTGTTGGTGGAAGAGGGTGTTTGCTATGACCAGTGCATTCTCTTGGTGAAACTCTATTAGCCTTTGCCCTGCTTCATTCCATAATCCAAGGCTAAATTTGTCTGTTACCTCAGGTGTTTCTTGACTTCCTACTTTTGCATTCCAGTCGCATATAATGAAAAGGACATCTTTTATGGGTGTTAGTTCTAAAAGGTCTTGTAGGTCTTCATAGAACCATTCAACTTCAGCTTCTTCAGTGTTACTGGTTGGGGTATAGACTTGGATTACTGTGATATTGAATGGTTTGCCTTGGAAATGAACAGAGGTCATTCTGTCATTTTTGAGATTGCATCCAAGTACTGCATTTTGGACTCTTTTGTTGACCATTATGGCTACTCCATTTCTTCTAAGGGATTCCTGCCCGCAGTAGTAGATATAATGGTCCTCTGAGTTAACAATCTTTAAGTATTAAGAAGCATTAAAAATAACACAATGCAGATTTCTAGATCCTTTTATCCAAGGATATGAAAGAACTTTACAGACACATCCATTTATTTCTGCTAACTACTGATCAGGTTATTCCTGAGATGGGTATAATCAAAACCTAAAAACTGAGGTGCACAGTGATGGGATTCCCATCCTGTGCTTTTCCTCACTATTCTGTACTGCCTCTCTGGTTAAAATCATTTAAGGGTTAAATTTTAAAAGTTTCCCCCAATAGTCTATTAAATTCTAAAAGTTTCCCCGAAAAGTCTATATACCTTGTAATTCTCAAAGCCTCACAGTTTCACAGAAAGCACCCCAGGGGGATAACCATCTTTATTTCCCACAATAAAATTTCATCTTTAAGACACTTAACATTCATGTTTCTTTATAGGAACCTCTTCAATGCTAAACCAACTATTTATCATTTTGATCTCAGTATTACGTGGTTATCAGCAGATAAAACTGTGACACCTAGGAAGTCTGGGTCCAGAATCTATCTGGGTAAGTTATTAAATAACATGCATACAAAACAAAAAACCAAACAAACCCTGGTATCTATTGAAAACATCAGATGCTAAAAATATACTCTCTTGGAAGGGAAAGGATCAAACCTTTCATGCATTTTGAAAAAATTAATCGAATTAAAAGCAAGTTAGCAAAGGTGCCTTATAAAAAGAACATGTGACAATGCTCTGACATGCATACCTGAGGTACAACTGACATTTTCTTCCTTAAATGGTGAAGTCCAATACTGGTTATTGAGATATTATCAATCCAAATGTCGCCTATGGGTTCTGACAATCTAAAAAGCGCAGCAATGAGGGAACTTTTTCCAGCTCCTGTTCTTCCCACAATGCCCGTCTGTAAAGAGATCCAGGAGGTTTAAGAATTAACAATATAAAACAAAACTGGGAGAAACCTTGGTTGTTGAAGATGAACTTTAAAGTTTTACATAAAGAGTAGTCTATTAGTATTTCAACTATGGCACTGTAGATGTTGTTGGAAAGAGTATTCATTGTTGAGGGGTTGGGAGCCTGTCCTATATATCATTGGAGTTTTAGCAATAACCTTGGATTCTACCCACTAGATACCAGAAGCACTCGCAACACTGTGAGATCCAAAAATATCAGATATTGACAAAGTTCCTCAGTTGAAATCCCATGTCCCCAGAAAGAGTTAAAAAAACAGAATCTATTAATATCTACTGGCAATAAAAAGACAGCAGTCTCCTAAGAGATCCATAAGAAGTCTGTTTGTAAATTTACTGTCTGTGCATTCTGACCTTGAGAATAATGCGATAATTTTACAGAGATGTTAACAAGTCAAGTCAGAAGTGTTATACATGAACAAGCAATCATTTTTTCAGGGATTTATTATTTAAGGGGAATTATTCTTTTAGAGAAATTAAATCACTTCCTGATGCTAAATATCTTAATTATGTTCTATCTAGATAGGAAACATCTTAAAATTGTAAAATTCAGGTCTCAGCATTGCAAAAGACAGTAGCCAACAGGCAAAATACACATGATGAGTCAACAACAACACAAACAACATTTGCTATTTATATGGGACCTTTCATCTAAGCTATTCAAAAGATAGTTTACTAACCAGTTAACAGTTATAATTGCACCTTGAGAAAGATACATGTCAAATGTCAGTCTAGTTAGTAAAACCGAAGCAGAGATAAATTAAGTACATTAACAGTAAGATCAAAGAATCAGTATAATGCAAATAAAATGCTGGTCAGGAATGAAACTGTACTATAAAAACTAACATTTAGCTGTGTGCATTTAAACACGTATGTAGAAACTAGCATTTTCCCTCCAACCAATGAGATTATCCAACTGCAAATTCTCTGATGGGCGCTTCCCCAGTTTCATCTCTATTTAGGACTACGGAGCTGATGAAGGGTATGAGACATAATTTCAATCATTTATAAATTAATTCAGTCAATAAATTTTTTAAAAGTCACAGCTTTAAGCAGAGAAGAACTAAACCGTTCTGAGCACTGATTATATGCTATGAACTTTACATACTTTCTCATTTGAATATTTCCAAGTTTCCAAAGCTTAATCTGTAAAATCAATAATTGTAGTTCAAACAAGAATTTATAGAGATTACATGTAAGAAAAGTAGCTTATTTGATATATCTTTGCAGCCACCTTCTACTTTATGATAAGTTCTAATTTATATAATACAGGTGGGCCATTTTCTGCACATAGGCAGGCTCTAGTACATGTATACCAAGCTCATGTGTTTGTGTACAGGCTGACCTGGAAAATATTGCAGGTTCAGTTCTAGATGACTGCAATTAACTAAGTATCACAATAAAGCAACTCACATGACATTTTTGGTTTCCCCATGCATATAAAAATCATGCTTATGCAACATTATAACCTGTTATATGTGCAACTGCATTATGTCTTAAAAGAGCAGTGTACATATCTTAATTTTAAAATACTTTATTTCTAAAAAATGCTAACCATTACCTGAACTTTCAAAAAAAAATGTAGTAGTAACACCAAAGATCACTGATCACAAGTCATAAGAAATATAATAATTATGAAAAAGTTTGAAATATTGAATTACCAAAATGCAACAAAGAGACATAAAATGAGCAAATGCTGTAGGAAAAATGGTGCTGATGGATGTGCTTGACTCAGGGTTGCCACAAATGTTCAATTTGCAAAAAAAAAAAAAAAAAGCACTATCTGTGAAGCACAGTAAAACCAGGTATGCCTGTATTTCTGGGTGTTCTCATGTGTATATCAAAACACATCAGAACACAGACAAGGACTGTGTCTGTGAGAATGTCTGTGAGCTCCAAACTCCAGTGAGGAGAGTAAGAAAGAAGCAACTCAAAGAATACCCAGCTTTAGCTATTTCTACAATTCAGTCAGCTAAACTATAGTCTGGAAGTTTTTCCCAGGTCACCAAAGGCTTTTACTAATTGCTTATGGAAAGTATTACCAATATCAGTAGTTTTACATTACTAATACCAAAGACACTTGAAAATAGTCTTATTTTAGCTGCTTTGCAGCTGCCCCTTTGTTTTTTCCAAATAGGCCAAGGCTGGTTTCTGACAAATGCACCAACTTAACAAGACATTTGTAGCTGGGTCTCTTTTCATACATCAAACTCAATACCCAATGCCCCACGCAAAAAGCCCCTTCCTCTGACTCCCCTACTTTACTCTCATTACTTCATTCCTGGGCTCGAGGGCCCACCTTACTTCTGAATTTTCCTGAGTCCAGCATAGTGCCAAGTTCTGAAGATTCTACTTCTGCAATGTGTCATGGCTCACTTTCTTATTTTAAGGCCCAAAGTCATCACCTTAGTGACAGACTATATCAAGTTTTAAAAAACAAAGCAAATCTTTTTCTTAATCATAATTAGTGCAAATGAATCTGAAAAACGAATACATGCTAGTCATCACCATAGACTCTATTAAAATCATCCCTAAGATGTTGATGTATCTTTTTTCTGGCTTTGTATATGTGTGTGTTGCTCATTTAAACAAAATGGTATTAATATGAACATACTATTACAACCTGTTTTCAATAGGTATTTCATAAAAAATAATTATTTTAATGGCCATATAATATATAGTATTTATGATCATTTATTTATCAAACCCCCTCTTGGTGGACATTTAGGCAGTCTCTAATATTTTGCTATTATAAATAACTGTGTGTTAAATATCCTTGAAGTGAAATCTTTAAAAGAAATCTTCATTATTCCCTTAAGATAAATTCTTAGATGTGAAATTGCTGAGAAATAGGTATGGACATTTTTAAAGGATATTCTTCAGTACTTCCAAATTACCCTCCAGAAGTACTATGCCAATTTCTGCTCCCACTCGTTTCCCAGCACATCACAAACCTGAGTCTTTTAGCTTTGTTTCAATCAGCACCAGTTTGTTTCAAAAAAAAGGGAAATCACTTTCCCAGGACATCTTGTTGGAGGCACAACAACTCCTGTCTCCCTGCCTCCCACATCTGCCCACTGGGGTGCATATGCACTCACTTCTCAGATTAAACTCCTGAAGGCCAGCTCTGTGCCTGTTCACTCTACCCTGGGACATCTCTTCTACAAAACCATCCCCGCTAAGCTCTCCATCCTTCATCTTCACAAGTCAGATTCCTTGGGGTCATTCAGTAGTATTGAGGGCTGAACATGAAAATATCTTATACACCCGGGAGTTCATTTCCCTGAATGCTCTGAAGGTGTCTAGTTCTTCATTCACTGAATCAGAGCATCATGCCTTTGTTTAAGCTGATTCCATATCCCAGAAGGACTTCCACATGCATTTCCACCTGCTGAAACCCTATCACACATCACTAAGACTGTCTAACATACATCACTAAGTCTGTCTCACATGGCTAATTCTTTGAAAATACTCTACTTGTCTTCTCATGTAGACTTCTCCCAACCCTATATCTTTTTCTAAACTTCTATAAAAATCATGACAGCCTTCTATCTTACAAAGCTAATAGATACATTTTCTTGCCTATCAAAATCAATCTGTGTGCATTGTCAACAGGATCTGTATTGGATTTTTTAAAATATTATTTGTATCATCTGTGGTGTCCTTTGTAAAAGAGGTTTTCACAGGGGGCTGAAATTTTTAACTGAGGGTGGATAAATGTATAAAAGATCTATTATTATATTCTCTAGGTATATGAAAAGCTGAACAGAGAGACAGACACAGTAGATAAATCCCACAGCTATAAATATAATTGCAAATGGCCAACCCTTCATTTTCACAGAACATACAAAATTTTACACAGTGTAAGTGGTTAAGGTCATTTTACAACCTATAAAAATGACAACTATCTTTGTATAAGCATTCATTGTGTGCTGGTCTCCATGCTAATTGATACACGGGTTTTAATCTTGTTTAAGGTGTACAACTACCCTAGAGGTAAGGTCCTATCACCACCATTTTGCAAAAGAAAAGATTGAGGCTTATAAGGTGAATTAGTCTGCCTGAAATAACAGAGCCCATTAGTTGCAGCATGGGACTCAAATCCACGTTTGCCAGACCTTTTTCCATCTGCTATGGTCTCCTTATCACCTGGATGGCCTAAAGCCTTATCATGTCCTTCTGTCTAACTAGACGAGAGAAAGTGGGTAGAGGTGTAGTTGCAGGCCTAATATAGAGATCCTACGGCCAGAGAGTTAAAGTATAATGCCGATACTGGTGCCTATAATGTGGTGCATGGGACAAGAGCTGACATCATTGAATAAAGATGGTACCTGAGGTCAGGTGGGCCAGCTGTCAGCAGGAAAAAACAGCACCCACAGTTGGGCTTGGAGAGAAACTTGCAGTTAAGTGGGGTACACGGTGCCTGAGGAACAGGCCAAATAGACCTTGAGCCCTGCTTAGGGAAGCAGGACTCATTTCTAATACCATCAGGTGGTGAAAAAGGCACACATGCTCAGTAACAACAGGGGTTTAGATGATTCATGAGCTCCACTTCAAATTGTCAAAGGGCATTTCTTGGAAATCATAGGTGATCACTCATCAAAAACTGCCCATGGGAAAGAAAGGACTTTACTGGGAGGTCTTGTTCAAATGTGATGCTGAGTCAAGAGGTCTGGGTGAGCCTCTGCATTTCTAAGAAGCTCCAGGAGATGCAGGTGCTGGCTTGTACCACAGTCCAAGTCACAAGGAATTAGGAAACCCCCTAGGTAAGGTGGCAGTCTAGGAGTGAGGAGAGGGCTTGCTGAGAAAATAATATGTAAACAAGGATAAAAGGTAGGAAAATAATATTTTGGTACATTATAGCGAGGTCTAATAAGTGTCTGTAAAAATGAATTATCTAGGAAATAGCTCTAAGCAAAGAAACAAACAAAAAACAACCAAATTCAATCTACCTCCAGAGCTGGAAAATGCTTTAAAATGGCCCAGGACTCTCCAAAATGATCAAATCAACCACAGAATCTTCTAAATAAAAAATACACCCCAGAATCTAACCAGGAAACCTAGGGTACTATTTACCTTTTGAAATTGAAAGAAAGTGTTTGTCTCTCATCCATGTTCAACTTTTTGTGACCTCATGGACTGTAGCCCATCAGACTCCTCTGCCTATGGAATTCTCCAGGCAAGAATACTGGACTGGGTTACCATTCCCTTCTCCAGGGTATCTGCCCAACCCAGGGATTGAACCTGGGTCTCCTGCATTGCAGGCAGATTCTTACAAATGAGCCACCAGGGAAGCCTCATTTACCTTATACTAGTTCTTTATTTTTATTCAGTATTTCTTCCATGAAGAAATCTGCATAGTACTTACTACACTTTCATACTAACTCTAACTTCCAGGAATCAGAACAACAGAGGAAAGAGAATAAAGCCCGACTTCTGCTGAGCCGGCTCACACCCACATCTCTCTTTTCCTCGACCCCCCACAGCTACCTCTCCCAATCAAATTCCACAAAGTGATGGGGACTGGGACAAGTAAGCAGGAGTATAAACTGGGGGTTCAGAGAAGGCAATGGCAACCCACTCTGGTACCCTTGCCTGGAAAGTCCCATGGACGGAGAAGCCTGGTAGGCTGCAGTCCATGGGGTCGCTAAGAATCAGACATGACTTTCACTTTTCACTTTCATACATTGGAGAAGGAAATGGCAACCCACTCCAGTGTTCTTGCCTGGAGAATCCCAGGGACAGGGGAGCCTGACGGGCTGCCGTCTATGGGGTCGCACAGAGTCGGACATGACTGAAGTGACTTAGCAGCAGCAGCAGCAAACTAGGGGTTAACAACTATGGAGTGAAATGGCTTCATGAACACACTCAGTTCAGTTCACTTCAGTTGCTCAGTCATGGCCGACTCTTTGCTACCCCGTGAATTGCAGCACACCAGGCCTCCCTGTCCTTCACTCCTGGAGTTCACTCAAACTCACGTCTATCGAGTCAGTGATGCCATCCAGCCTTCTTATCCTCTGTCGTCCCCTTCTCCTCCTGCCCCCAATCCCTCCTAGTATCAGAGTCTTTTCCAATGAGTCAACTTTTTGCATGAGGTAGCCAAAGTATTGGAGTTTCAGCTTCAGCATCAGGCCTTCCAATGAACACCCAGGACTGATCTCCTTTAGGATGGACTGGTTGGATCTCGTTGCAGTCCAAGGGACTCTCAAGAGTCTTCTCCAACACCACAGTTCAAAAGCATCAATTCCTTGGCACTCAGCTTTCTTCACAGTCCAACTTTCACATCCACACATGATCACTGGAAAAAAAATAGCCTTGACTAGATGGACCTTTGTTGGCAAGGTAATGTCTCAGCTTTTCAATATGCTTTCTAGGTTGGTTATAACTTTCCTTCCAAGGAGTAAGCATCTTTTAATTTAATGGCTACAATCACCATCTGCAGTGATTTTAGAGCCCCCCAAAATAAAGTCTGACACTGTTTCCACTATTTCCCCATCTATTTCCCATGAAATGATGGGACCAGATGCCATGATCTTAGTTTTCTGAATGTTGAGCTTTAAGCCAACTTTTTCACTCTCCACTTTCACTTTCATCAAGAGGCTTTTTAATTCCTCTTCACTTTCTGCCATAAGGGTGGTGTCATCTGCATTTGAGGTTATCGATTTTTCTCCTGGCAATCTTGATTCCAGCTTGTGCTTTTTCCAGCCCAGCATTTCTCATGATGTACTCTGCATATAAGTTAAATAAGCAGGGTGACAATATACAGCCTTGATGTACTGCTTTTCCTATTTGGAACTAGTCTGTTGTTCCATGTCCAGTTCTAACTGTTGCTTCCTGACCTGCATACAGGTTCTTTAAGAGGCAGGTCAGGTGGTCTGGTATTCCCATCTCTTTTAGAATTTTCCAGTTTATTGTGATCCACACAGTCAAAGGCTTTGGCATAGTCAATAAAGCAGAAATAGATGTTTTTCTGGAACTCTCTTGCTTTTTCCATGATCCAGCGGATGTTGGCAATTTGATCTCTGGTTCCTCTGCCTTTTCTAAAACCAGCTGAACATCAGAAAGTTCACGGTTCACGTATTGCTGAAGCCTGGCTTGGAGAATTTTGAGCATTACTTTACTAGCGTGTGAGACGAGTGCAATTGTGTGGTAGTTTGAACATTCTTTGGCATTGCCTTTCTTTGGGATTGGAATGAAAACTGACCTTTTCCAATCCTGTGGCCACTGCTGAATTTTCAAAATTTGCTGGCATATTGAGTGCAGCACGTTCGCAGCATCATCTTTTAGGATTTGAAATAGCTCAACTGGAATTCCATCTTCTCCACTAGCTTTGTTTGTAGTGATGCTACAAGTAAGGCCCACTTGACTTCACATTCCAGGGTGTCTGGCTCTAGGTGAGTGATCACACCATCGTGATTATCTGGGTCATGAAGCTCTTTTTTGTACAGTTCTCCTGTGTATTCTTGCCACCTTTTCTTATTATCTTCTGCTTCCGTTAGGTCCACCCCATTTCTGTCCTTTATCGAGCCCATCTTTGCATGAAATGTTCCCTTGGTATCTCTAATTTTCTTGAAGTAACCCTATGATTTGGGAAATTTAAGATGGAAGAATACAAGTCTTCTATGTTCCTAAGTTGTACTACAGAGTTTCATATAATGATAATTCATATTTTTGGCTTTTGAGAAAATTTAAGATTAGTACAAATTAACAGAATTTTGTACAATGGGAAATCTGACAGACACATTGTCTACTGACAAGCAAACACTGCTATCAGGGACAGGATTTTATGAATAGCTGAGATTAATGTCTTTCCATTAACCTCACTTAGAGTGCGGCCCTCCCTTCTTTTCTGACCTACAATGGAACTGGAAATAATTTGGAGCCAGCTTTTGTGACTAAGTGAAGCTGCTCCTTGGGGATCATTTGGATATTGAGTTGATTATTCTTTCACATCTCAAGAGTATCAGTCATTAAATAATGGTTATAGTCCACTAGATAGGTCCATGGTAGAGAGTTTTATAGTGGTTATTTAAATATTTAACATGCTAGGTAATCAGTTGTTTACAAGCTGTCTTTTGTGTGTGTTTTGGTTACTGGTTGCTCACACCTGTTAAGTCCCCCAGCACCCTCTGTGTGCCATGCAGAATGCCACTTTCTGGGGAACAAAGATGACAACAAGATGCTCCCTGATCTTAAGAAGCCTCAGAGTTCTGCAAGATTCAGACCCAAAATTATAAAGCATGCCATAGATGTTACCTTTTTTTAACTGTAGTAAAATTTACATAACATAAAATTTGCCAGATTAACCATTTTAAGTGGACAATTTAGTGTTAAGCACATTCACATTGTTGTGCAACCAACTTCTAGAATATTTTTTTGCCTTTAAAAACTGAAATTTTATACCCATTAAACTACAACTCCCCATTGCTCCTCCCCCATCCCTGGAGACGACCATCCTACTTCCTGTCTTCATGAATTTGATTACTGTAGGAACGTCATATAAGTAGAATCATACAGTATTCATATATGGCTTGTTTAATATATCATGTCCCCAAGGTTCATTCATGGGTCAGAATTTTCTTCCTCTTTTAAGGCTGAGTAATATTTCATTTTAAGGATATAATACATTTTGTTTATCCACTCACTTTCAACATGAACATTTTGGTTGCTTCCAATTTTGGCAGCTATGAACACAAATGTACTATACACACTATCTTAAAAGATTACATAGATCCTGCGGAAGCATAGAGGGGCTTAAAGAGGCAGATGAATTAAAGTCGACTGAGAAACTGAGGAGATATCCACCATCCAGATGATAGAAGGGAAGGGTCTCTGAGGTATAGTGTCAGCATGCACCCTGGAAGTGGGAAGATTCAGTGTTTTGGGGGGATCTATACATGACCTGAGTACAGGGGTTGTGTGTATGTTAGGACTCCAGGCTGGAGAGGTAGGTGGAACTTCCTATCACCTTGTCTGTTCTGGTTCATTGTCTTTTTTAAGACTCTGCCCTGGTCCCAGGCAAGGGCCTCAACTGAGTGTGGAAGGAACATCACCAAAAGACATGGACATTGGCAGGATCCCTCTGCTGTCTCCCACATGGATCTTCCCCTGCTCCATTCAGTTTGCTTTCAACAACTTTGAGTGAGTCTCTGGGCCCTGCCTCCAGCTGGGGACTCTGGTTCCTCACCTCTGAGTCACGATTCTAGACTCTTCTCTGATGGTCCCAAGCTAGCCATACCATCCCCTATTTGGAGTGGACCTAGGGTTGCACTGTGGTTCCAGAAGCAGCTTACCCAGGCCAGTAAGTACCAGACCTGTGCTAAAGAAAGAAGCAGCTTGTGCATGGGAGGTCAGGGGTATGACAGCTCAGTGTAGGTGAGTGGAAGACAAGTCTACAGAAAAGATGAAAGGACAGAGGGGGAGGCTGCAACTGAAGGGTATCACAGAGGATGAGAAGGTTTCAGAAATACAAAGAATAAAGATATGTAGGAAGGTGATATTGGAGGGTTAGGGACAGGGAGCTAGGACTGACTTCGAAGAGTCTGCAAGAGTAATCAGGTGTCATATATACAGTGGTCCCCAGTCTTTTTGGCACCAGAGACCTGTTTTGTGGAAGATGATTTTTCTACAGACTGGAGGTAGGCGGAGATGGTTTCGGGATGATTCAAGCACATTACATTTATTGTGCAGTTTATTTCTATTATTATTATTATCTCAACTCCACCTCAGATTATCAAGTATTAGAACCCAGAGGTTGCAGACCCCTGACATATAGTATCCCAGGTCAGGTTAAATTCCAGATCAGGAGCCCAGAGTCCACTAATCACCATGAGCAGCTCATGACACGGGGAAAGAAATGCTGAGATCCCCAGTGCATGGTCAGTTTCCAGGAAAGAATCCCAACAATGTCACTGATCTAATCCCCATCCACAGAGAAATAGAGTCTCCCTGACACACCGACAAGGAAGCCAACAGCAGATGTTGCTAAATCTTTATCTGGATTTTAAAGCAGCAAATGGTGTAAACAAACCTTTTCTTTTGATTCAGTGTATTCTGTCAGGTCCTTCAATACCAGAGGCCCATCTAAGGTGTGCCTGAAGTTCACATTCTCAAAGGTAAGCTCTCCTTCATGGGGCCAGTCCAGTGGCGGACGATACTCGTATTCCCAGGGTGCTTCTTTCTCAAGCTCCGTATATTCAACCACCCTTTCTGCTGACACCATCTGAAAGACATATGACATCACGTGGGTTAGGAATGGAAAGTCTGGTTTATGCATGCTCAGAGACTGTAAATGAGATGTTTTGCCTTTTTATCTTGATATCTGCATTTATGTGGTTAAGAATATCTCAGGTCTTATCATCTTCAAAGGACAGAAGTGGCAATCTAAGGAGGACTTTGATAATACGCCATTTTCTTGTAACACTCACTTATGGCTACTTCCTTCAACATGGTATTAAAACTAAAAGAATTAGAAAGATGAATGGTAAGATTTTATTGATCCACTTTTCATACATGAATAAAAAAACAAGAGAATTTTGTCAAAGAAAAGAATATTTATGGACATCGGCCCATAATCTGTGGCTTCAGAAGGGCCATGTGTTATGGATAAGCAGAACTGAAAGATCATCAAACCTCATTTTAATAATTAGATCAAACTTTCTACTCTATCAGAAGATAGAAGTGGAATGATTTTATTTTTACTGTTTTTCTCCCTTTAGATGAAGGTGCAAATATTCAAGATAGGATATAATTTACATAATAAGGCCTCCTTAACAACCATAACTTGATACCTCTGATAGCACATTCTGAGAGGGAGTTTATCCTGCCCAAAAGAAGCGACACCAGCAAATTCAGGCATTCAGTACATACAAGAATGAATGCTAACATGGGGGGCGGGGTGGCGAATACCAATTAATTAAACAACCAATTTTAAAATTTTAAATTCTAATTTTACCAAAAATGAGGAATTACTCATTAAGGAACAAAAATAAACTAGTACTTAAGAAATTAACTTATATCCTCCCCAGGATTTCAGGGCCTTTCTGGTACAGAGACATTATTTTTGAAGACATCTTGTGATGAATATAAAACTTGTTGACATGGGACACATAAGACTGAGAAAAAGATGTCTATATTTTATTTTATATTCATTTTGAGGAGGAAGAATCAAAAAAACTATTACCCACAATGTAAAAATAACAAGTCTAATATTTTACATAAGAACTGCTTTTATGCCATTTAATAACAAGGAGACTAGAAAAGGCTAAGGACATCAAGATAAACATCACCATTTTCTCAACTTCAGCACTTTGCCTGATGCACCACTGGAATATCCACGTGAACGTGAGGGCAAGAGAAAGCACTAGGCCAAACTGCCCTGGATTCAAAGCTAAATGAGGAAGAGAAAGGGGAATAAAGTCAGTCCCAATATTTTTAAAAAATTTATTTTATTGAAGTATAGTTAAGTTACAATGTTTAGCAAAATGACTCAGTTATATGTACATTCGTTTTCATATATTTTTCCATTATGGTTTATCAGAAGATATTGAATATAGTTCCCTGTGCTATATAGTAGGGCCTTGTTACTTATCCATTCTATATATATAATAGATTGCATCTACTAATCCCAAGTTCCCAGTCCATCTCTCCCCAGCCTCATCTCACTCTTGGCAACCAGAAGTCTGTTTTCTATGTCTGTGAGTCTGTTCTCTTTCACAGATAAGTTCAATTATGTCATATTTTAGATTCCACGTGTAAATATTATCATATGTCTTTCTCTGTCTGACTTACTTTACTTAGTATGATAATCTCTCGGTCCATCCATGCTGCTGCAAATGCATTATTTCATTCTTGTTAATAGTTGAGAAATATTCCATTATATATAAATACCACATCTTACTCTATCCATTCATCTACTCACGAATATTTAGATAGTTTCCATGGCATGGCTATTGTGAATAGTGTTGCTGTAAACATAGGGATGGATATATCTTTTTGAATTATAGTTTTCTTCTGATATATGCCCAGGAGTGGAACTGCTCGGTCATATGACAACTCTATTTTTAGTGTTTTGAGGAACCTCTATACTGTCTTCCATAGTGACTGTACCAATTTACATTCCCACCAACAGAGTGGGAGGGTTCCATTTCCTCCACATTCTCTTCAGTTTTTACTATTTTTAATCTTTTCAGTGATGGCCATTCTGACTGGTATGGAGTGGTACCTCTTTGTAATTTTGCTTTGCATCTTTCTAATAGTTAGTAATGATAAACATCTTTTCACATGCCTATTGGTTATCTGTATGTCTTCTTTGGAGAAATGTCTATTTAAGTCTTCTGTCCATTTTTTAATTAGCTTGATAGTTACTGAGTTATATGAGCTGTTTGCACATTTTGGAAATTAAGCACAGTAGGTCATATCATTTGCAAATATTTTCTCCCAGTCTTCAGGCTGTCTTTTTGTTTTGTTTATGGTTTCCTTTGTTGTACAAAAGCTTGTAAGTTTGATTAGATCCTATTTGCTTATTCTTTTTTTTTTTTTTTAGGAACTTAGGCAATGATTTCAAATTTAATTATTTAAAACATAAAAACTGCTCTTAGATTGTGGGCCACGAGGAAACAGGAAGTTGTATGCATTCAGTCCACAGGCTGTGGTTTGATGAGCCTTGTTCTACAGTCTTCCCCAAACTTGGTTGCAGAATTCCAGAATCCATTCTAGTAGGCTGCAGGCGTCCTTCCATTCTCCCGAAGGAGAGGAGACACTGAGGCCTCCCCAGTCGGATCTTAGAAGCCCAGGCATAATTAGCAAGCATGGCGGGTTCCACGCTCCAGATGGAATATTTGCTTATTCTTGCTTTTATTTCTATGACCTTGGGAGACAGATCTAAGAAAACATCAGTACAATTTATGTCAGAGACTGTTTTGCATATATTCTCTTCCAGGAGTATTACACTGTCATGTCTTATGTTTAACTCTTTAAGCCATTTTGGGTTTATTTTTGTGGAGGGTGTGAGAGTGTATTCAAACTTCATTGATTTATATGTGCCTGTCCAACTTTCACAATACAACTTGCTGAAGAGACAACTCAGTCCCATTCTTAACTCCAAACCTGGCTCCTTCTGTCCTTTTATCAGAAAGACTCCTTTATGATATTTGAATCCCTTGCATATAATGCTAGTACATTACTTATACTTTTACTATGTGTTGATTGAGACCATGATACAATGGGAAAAAAGCAAACAAACAAGAAACCTCATTATAAATTCATGTTGCTGTTGTTCAGTCTCTAAGTCGTGTCCAATTCTTTGTGATCCCATGGACTTCAGCATACCAGGCTTCCCTGTCCTTCACTATTTATGAATTCATAAAGACTATTAGTTCATTAATCCCAAGAGGATTGAGGCAAACTTGACAGCATCATACAGGTAAGAAATAATGGGATGATTCAAACTTTGGTCACATGGTTTTGAGAACTATTATCCAACACTTTCAACGTACAACACAGCTATCAGTTCAGTTCAGTTCAGTTCAGTCGCTCAGTTGTGTCCGACTCTTTGCAACCCCATAAAACGCAGCACACCAGGCCGCCCTGTCCATCACCAGCTCCCGGAGTTCACTCAGACTTACGTCCATCGAGTCAGTGATGCCATCCAGCCATCTCATCCTCTGTCATCCCCTTCTCCTCCTGCCCCCAATCCCTCCCAGCATCAGAGTCTTTTACAACACAGCTATAGGAATAAAAAAAAAGAAAAAAAGAAAAAAAAAAACAAGGCCCTGGGTTCTAAGAGTCTCTGCTTTAAAATCTAAAATACTACTCTCATTTGTCCATTATTAAAAACTGTGATTCAGTGTTGTTACTATGGAGTAATTACAGATGGTGAATTCATGCCACTCACACCAACATCTGCTCATCTGGTACCCACATAGTCATGAGGATAGTGTTCTATCTTACAGAGCATCTTCTCACTTCAGTGTACCAGGTACCTATAACCAAGAGATCTGAGTAGACCTAGAGCTAAAACCTAAAGCTCTGAACTGGAGAAAAAGCTTAATTGTAAACTTGGTTCTCTCTTCCCCAAGTACAGGACACTACCCAGAATGTTCAGAAGTCTGCTTGCTACAGATGCGTAAACCTCCAATCATTCAAAGAAAGATAAAGGGATAGAAGGTCTCATCAAGACCCGAATAACTTCCCTCCTTGGCCACACTGTGGAATGAAATACTGCAAACATTTTAATACAACTCGTTAGAAACAAAGGGTATATGATATCAGACAAGATGTTCAGTTTAACAACTTAATGCAGGTATAAATTATAACTATACCACAAACAGTTATATTCATATCTGTACTTACTTTTTGCCAGCATCAGGGACCCAAAACAAATGACAATGAAAAAGACGGCACAGATGATATCCAGACGCACGGCGAACCATTGAAATGTGGTCAAAAGTAAGAACCAAGCCTCTGGATTTGTGAACCACAATAAACAAGTAGAAATATCATGTTAGCTGCTTCGAGCAAGGGAGAACACTTCTCTCAGTTAAGCTACAGAAGGTTTTTACACAAGGTAGGACAGCCAAGTAACACATCCAAGGAGCCTGAAGATCCAGGAAGCTAGGTTCTGACACCAGACAATGTATAGGACACATAGGAATCACTCCAAGGCTTCATGGAAAGCATGCATTGAAAATTTCAACCCACAGGTTATAAACAGAAATATTATAGTCATAAAGAAGATGGAAAAATGGTCTCATTGGTGTGTTTCCTGCAGTGTTGGGGCTAAATATGAAGATCGCCCTCTCATATGGTCTGCAGTTCCCAGCTCTCTGACAGCAGACAGCACAGTTCACCCTGTTTCCAGCATCTCAGCACTTACTACAGGGCCCTGCACAGTGTTTAATCTTAGGTGTGCTTACTCACTCAGTCATGACCAACTCTTTGCGACCCCATGGACTATAGCCTGCCAGGCTCCTCTGTCCATGGGATTCTCCAGGCAAGGATATTGGAGTGGGTTGCCATTTCCTTCTCCAGGGAGCCAGTATCTAAATGACCATCAGGTAAAAGGATCTGAACGTGGCTTTCAAAATGATACGTTATCTTGAAAATGCAATAAAGAGTGTATAGATGAGGCAGGATTTTATAGACCTAGAGTATATTCTGAAATCACTATCTAGGGAAAATATTTCACTGACACACACAAAAATAATTTCTTTGTATCAAGTGGGCATCAAATCAGGAAACCATTTTCCTCAATCATGCCTGCCACTCTGCATGCTCTAAAAATAAAGTTGGCAAACTATAGAGTCTGGGGCCAGGAATAATCCACCATGTGGTTCTGAAAATAAAGTTCTATTGGAACACAGCTAGGGCCATTTGCTGTCTTTGTGCTACAACATGAAAGGTGAGTCGTTGCAACAGAGATAGCACAGCACACAAAGTCTACCATGTTTACTATCTGGCTCTCCACAAAAATACGTTCATTGACTGCTGTCCTAAAGGGACAAAACCACAGGACGTGGTGACAATTGGACAATACAAGGCCATAAGGGGGAAAAGTAGGGGTGTGACAGGGGAATAGAGGAGCACAGAGAGGATGCTGAGAGGAAGGGGTGGGGGAGGTAGGTGTGCAGAGGGGGACGTGGGGCAGCATAGAGAGAGGTGCAGGCCAGCAAGACCACCTGAGAGGGGGGTCAGGCCTCAGAAGACAGCACATCCCATCCTTAGAAATCATCTCCAGAAACTTACAGACCTGAGTGTAAATCCTGGTGTGCATCAAACACTTCCTGAAACCTCTGTTCAGCTTTGTACGCCCGGATGCTCCACAGTCCTTGAAGAGATGATGCTAAGTGGGAAAATACCGGGCTCCGAGCTGGGGAAGACACATAACAGAGAAAGTCAGGGAGACTCTATGCAAGAAAACCCACTGCCTCCCAGGCTCTGTGGTCACACATCCTGCCAAAAGGCACATCTGGGGCTTCCTGGCGGGCTGCCTTGGGGAGGAAAAATGGCATCATTTCTCAAGAGGTTTCTCTATGAGAACCCTCAAACTCTTGCTTAAAGCAAGCTTCACTTTAACAACCTGGAAATCAAAGATATGTTTTGAAAACATATTGGACCACATTCAAACTGGAGCTAGATTTAGATAATAAAATTCTTTGCTAACTCATTCAGTAAGGTTCTCCTCAAATAAGGCCTCCCTCCTTATTCTTCCCTGATATCCCTCTGGGTGGAAATTACTGTTCATGAATGTTTGAGTTAGTGGAATTTTAAAATTTAATTCTCTGTGAGAGTACTCACGACCCTGAATTTTGATGAGCTACCTGCGTGCTGTCTCCACTTCAGATGAGTAGCCTAAGGGCTGGGATAGTCAGTACATCCCCAACCTCGGACGAGAGCCAGACCCAGTACAGGGTGAGATGAATAAGGGGAATGGAAAGTCTGCAGCCTCCCCCGTCCTGGGCCTCTCCCTGCACCTGCGCCAGGAGCCTCTGTGTGGGTCATGGAGCACCCGGTGCTGCACCGCCCTTGTGCCCACAGGACCCAGCAGACAAGGAGCCTTTGAACAGCCTTGACTTCCATTCCAGGAACCAACTGCCTGCTGGACACCTATCCTGGTGTTTGGAGGTCACTGTGGCTGTGACAGTCATAATCACCCTTTTAGAATCGGACAGTGGCCTTAGTGGCTATTCTCTTGAATGATTTCATGTGGGTTTGGGGTCTGGTGTCATATCACTGGTCATCCATTTCCTTCCATCTTCTCTAAGAGCACACTGACCGTGAGTACCAGGGTCAGGCTCCTGCATGTCAGGGAACAGGTGGGCTGCAGGCTGCCAGGAAGGGAGGACCCCTTATGGTCTCATTCCCACTGTGGACAAGGCTGTGACCTGCTGTTGTCAGGGTCAGATAGTGAGCCTGTGACTTCTGTCCTGGATGAGTGATAGATAACTTGTGCTTTATCAGCAGGAAATACTGACTTCACTTTGTTACCTGTGTATCTCCTAGAGAAGACCTGTTAGTAAAACCTGGATGTTTAGGGGAAGTGAACATCATTTATCTTATAGGAGGCTACAGAGATTTTATAAAATGATGGGAAAAAAGAATCAAGGGCAAATCTCCAAATTATTTTCAAGTCCTCGCTCCTTAGCCAGCATCTTAATGCCTGTGTGGGTGTCGGTTCAGCCACTACTGACAGGCACACAGGCACTGCAGGTGTGTGTCGGGGCCGGGCTGGGGTACAGACAGGCAAAGACACAGAACCTCTTCTTCCGCTTAGTGTCACTGGTTCTACCAACAAGGAAGGAACAGGCTTCTTCCTGTGAGACACTGGGGCTCAGAGGGGGTGGGAAGCCCTGGGCTGGGGAAGGACAGCCTAGGCTGGGGGCCAGCTGACCATCCACTCAGCCCTGGGGCTACTTCCTGACTGGGACATCTGACCAGGAACCCTAACTGTTAGAGGCCCTCAGCTGTAATATTCCTTAAAAGATAAAACCTTATTTGAACCAGGACTTGATCTAACATTTCCTCTTGAATCTAACTCAGGCAAAGAGCCTAAAGTGATTTTCTGGTGCTTCTGACTGTCCAAGGGCATGTCTGTTGTACTACTTCAGCATCCACACTATTCTGCCTCTTTATTCTATTGAGTGACCCTCGATTTTTATTTATTTTAGCTTCCTTTAACTTTATACATTAAAGACAGCAACACGAACACAGACTAAGCTCCTTGTCCAGATAAGAAGGACTGGGAGCTCTGTTCAGACTTTTCTGAACCCCCAGCAGGTGTCCAACCAGACCCCAGAAAATCAGTCCATCTGGACACATGGTGCTCACAGGGATGATGCAGGTGATTTCCGGGGCCAGTGTACTGATGCAGAGAACCCAGTTTCAGAGAGTGCAGAACACTCACCAGAACCACACTTTCATTCCCAGAGCAAACATTGTGACATCAACACTATTCATCACAGACAAAGCTTCTGAGGAGGAAGTAGACGTGCCTGTTCACACAGGAAGAGTCCTGGAATGAACTAGTCAGCGTGGCCTCCCTCACCTGCTTCCCTCATCAGGAGATCAAAGTGCAGCTGACTCTCTCCAGCAGGGATGGAGGGTGGGGTTGACTTTAGAAACCAAGTATCATCTCAGCCTTGAACCCCAGGGAAGCCAAACACCCCATCACCTACCTCACCTCATACCCAAAAGTTACAGTGAGCCAGAGGGAATGCTGACCTGTGAAAAACCATCCTGCTTATTTAAAATCCCACTAGGGCTAAGCAGGAAGCCAGGATGAGTTAAACAGAGGATCTGCAAAGAAAATTAACTAGTACAGGGAAGAGAGAATGTGAAGGCTCTGGTCTTGTCTTGCCCAATGTAACATCCTCTTTTCCCAGAAGCACTGAGCTCACTGTCCTGAAGCAGATTAGGTCACAGCCATGGCATCAGTCCACAGTCACAGACACGTGTAATCTTACTATTTACATGACTGACGGCTGTGTTTTCCACAACCTTGGGAATACTTGGGGACACACCCCACAAGGACTGCTGATCTTCCCTGGCAGGGGAACTGCATGCAAGGACCCAGGGCTGACTTTCTTGTTGCAGGTCATCATTCAGGCTTCCTGAGACCTGCTAGTTGTTACTATGTTCCTAATTGCCTAATGTTCAAGCCTCTATGCCTTTGGAAATGGCCAGCAAGTACTTTATAAGCACTCACTCAAGAAATCCTCATAAGGACCCCGAGACTGAAGGACTAAGAGCACTCACTGTTCAGTGGTGAGCTGGGTGTCAGACACAACTCTGTCTTATTCCCAAGGCTGTGTTTTTAGTTACAGCTGCACTGTCTCAGAAGGAGAAGGGTTAAGGATGTCCATGTGTGACTAAATGCATTTTTCTCCAGACTTTGCTATTTATGTTCAGAAAACTTCAAAATCTTACTCAACTAATATCCAACAGTCTTAGACATGACTGCACATCTTACTAAATACCTTCAGTTGAACAAAGTCCCTGGGAATCTGGCATGAGAACCCCTTAAAATAGCAGACTTGAGGAGTCATGGTCTGGATATATGTGACACACGTGCTAACCCTTCCCTAGTGATGACCACGGCAGACATTGCCAGTTGATCACAGAACCTTTTCAGACAGAATTTGGATATGGCTTCATCATTCAGGCACTGCCAAATGGATAGAGTTGGCTAGAGAAAGGCAGCCAAGCATCATTTAGTTTTATGTACCTCTCCATGACTTATCATTGCTGTGCTTACTTTTGTAAAAATGTGCAAAAAAAAAAAAAATTATAATCAGCTGTAGATGTGTCATTCAGATGACAAAAATTAACCTGTTTTCAGAGGCAGCTAGGCACTTCAATCTGAAAATAAACCTCAAGATGCCAGTAGTCCTTCAGAGCACAAGGATAAAGCAAGCTTATGCAACTGAAGAAAGCAATAGGGTGTCTTTCTTTTTGCTGGTGCCTTAGCAGTGACTTTTTTACTATCAGTTACTATTTAGAGAAAACAGTGGCAGTATTTATGACACAGACCCATCACCTAAAGAGAAAATTTAAATAGCTCTAATCAACTGGCCACCATATTTGGTTATCTGGGGTGTGGAGGAAAGAGTACTTGGGTTGGGTTGAATTTATTGTCTAACATTGTGGCAGCCTGTTAGGCTGCAACAAACGCCAATATTCACAGGGATAGGGCCAAAATTCTCAGACTCTCCAGATCAAACACTGAGAAAATCCTGTACTGGTTCTTGAAAAAGGCTCAGGAGGTACCCTTCCTTCCATTTCCATATGAAAGGAAGTGCCCATTCTCCAGGCATAAATCTCAGTCACATGTTCCTTCTGGGACAATCCCTCTTTGAATGTACCAGAGACCTGCTTTGCAACAAGACTGTTGAATGACTCAGTTTCATGGGTGGCCTCAGATCATAAAACTGGATGGAGCTCATCATTTCCTCTTCTGCCTCCCCAGGTCCTACCAAGTCACATGAGCAGGACGTCACACACACCTGGACTCAACTGCTCCCCATCCATCTAAACACTTCATAAGACCAGATCTCATGGGAGGTCAGCTGGTTCTCTTGAACAGTGAAATTTTTATAGCTTTTATAAAAATGACACTATCCTTTATGCAAATACTTAGGATAAATGTCTCTCAATAGTTTATTATTAAAAAAATATGCAAACGGTATAACCCAAAACTCCTTTATCTTGATGAATTTAGAGATTTTCCCCATTTAGTAAACACAAAAAACCATGGGATCAATATGCTTGTCTTTTTGGCTTGTTTTCCACAAAGTTAAGTTAGTGTGAATTTGCAATAACTATTTATCTTTGGAATTTCTGATACAAACATCTTTCCTTGCTTTTTGGCTACTATCCTTTTATACATTTTTGAAAAGATATGTAGCAATTCTACTTTCCTTATGATTTTTTGTTTTAATATTGATGAAATATGTTTATGAATTAATAGTGAGATAATCTCTGAATTATTTCATCCTCTATGATTACCTGCATAATGGAATAATTAATCATAAAATGTGTTCCCCATTATTCTAAAATGCACTGGGATGACCCAGAGGGATGGTATGGGGAGGGAGGAGGGAGGGGGGTTCAGGATGGGGAACATGTGTACACCCATGGCAGATGCATGGCAAACCATGCATCCGTGATGTATGGCAAAACCAATACAATATTGTAAAGTAAAAAAAAAATAATAATAATAATAAAAAATAAATAAATAAATAAGAAAAAATAAAATAAAACTTGAATGGAAAAATAGACTATATGCATACTAAATGGATCTCTTTCCTGTGTCCTCCTAAGGGGATTATTTTCAGCCATCTATTTAAATGAACAACTTTGGGAAAGGGAGACCAGAAACTGTGGCATCACCCCAAATACTGGCGATGATAAAGAGCAAATCCAAAAAATAACAGGGCTTATCTTTGCAAAGCATTTAACAACTGAAGTTTATTTGCCATCTTTGGAGTATATGAGAGAAAGTATTTTTCAGATATATCACCTCTAACATGGAAGTGTATTTCCTGATGCCTCTTTTTCTTTGCATGAGCTTTTTCTTTCTTTGTAATTTCCAGTAACTTCAGGGAGAAAAAAATCTCATAGTTTCCTTCTACATTAGGTTCTAATATGATGAAACATTTTATTTTTTTGAAAAGTGTTTATGGAGTTCCTGCTTTGTGTTAGGAAGCATGTCATGAACTAAACAAAAACAGTCTCAATCCTCGTGGTACTCATATTCATACTTACTGTGTTAAAATGAAAAGCTTGCAGCTGACCTGCCACCAGATCCATTTGCCTAAGGTCCACATGACTCTCGGGAGCCATAATATTTAATTACCTAATGTTAACTTAGTGAAAAATTCTGGAAGACAGTATGCAGAATTTCAGGGGTCTGGTTAATTATGTCATGAACAGAATTCAGCCTTCACTGCCATCCCAACCTGAGAGCCCTGGCACTCACTTGTACATTCCAGGCGTTTGATATCTCCATACGTCCATAAGAAATATATCCGAAGGAGGAAGAAAATGATGCTAAGGGGAATCACGGGTATTGCAATCCAAGGAATCACACCTACCATCACACCTGCGACACCAGTCATCAATATAAACATCTGAAATAGAGAAGATAGGTACAGAGGCCTCCTTATCAAGGATTCTTTTCAAAGATAAACTTGATTGTTTTGCTGAGATTCAACTCCTTTATTCAAAAGATTTGTTGGAAAGGCAGGAAATGCTTTACCATCCAAAGAAATACAATTATAGGTGGTCATTACAATATTTATTGCATGTGTCAAACACTCTGATAAGAACTTTCTGGGTATTAGCTCTTATGATACACTCAGTAAACTGATGAGGCGGGTATTACTATTTTTAACAGATAAGAATATTTGAGTAAGACTTGAATCCAAAACTATCCAAAGTAAGTAAGTGTTAGTAGAGGGATGAGTGAGCAGGCATCACAGGTGAGGAATCCAGAAGCGTCAGCTATGCATGTGGAGAGAAAGATGTAGTTAATTACACATCCAGTGTCCAGAAAACTAGGACAAAATTAAATGTTGAACATTGGAAACAGAAATTCTTCTTTCTTTCTCAGTTTTCTAACCATAGTCAACATTTACTAAGTGCTGACTGTGTACAAGCTGTACATTCAGTATTTCACATGTATTAACGTCTCACAACCAGCCCTATCTAGTAATAGTACTATTTCATTTTACAGATGGAAACACTGAAGCACAGGGATAGAAAAAGCAACTTGACGGAGACAACAAAGCATAACTCACAGAGCTGGGGAGCCCAATTTTATGACACATTTAAGCCTGCTCTCAACATATAATA
Source organism: Bos indicus (assembly GCF_029378745.1). Taxonomy (NCBI): domain Eukaryota; kingdom Metazoa; phylum Chordata; class Mammalia; order Artiodactyla; family Bovidae; genus Bos; species Bos indicus. The sequence continues at coordinate 73,274,651 of NC_091771.1, forward strand.
TCCAATCCACAGTGAGGGTGGCTATAGTATGACCAACAAGTAGAAGTAAAACTCTTAGAAAAAGTCCAAGAAGTTTTTTTGTTTTGTTTTAGCTTAAATACTCTGGTCCCTTTTTGCTCAAAATTTGTTTTTGAAACTTTATGACACATTTAAGCTTGCTCTCAACATACAACCAACTTTCTATCATTATGCTAAGTATTTAAAATGTTTATTTCAAAGGCTAATGATTATAACAACAACAGACAACAACAGGTACTTACTATATGCAAGGCACGGTGCTAAGAGGTCTATGAACATTCATTTAATAATCACATCATCCCCTGAGGTAATTTTATCTTGGAAAATGATCTTGGCCTAAAAAGATAGCAGGTAGAATAGAACCAGGCTTTCCCAGTGGCTCAGTGGTAAAGAATATACTTGCAGTGTAGGAGACACAGGAGACACGAGTTCAATCCCTGTGTTGGGTAGATTCCTGGAGAAGGGCATGTCAACCCACTCCAGTATTCTTGCCTAGAGAATCCCAGAGGAGCCTAGAGGGCTATAGTCCACAAAGTTACAAAGAGTCAGACATGACTGAAGTGACTTAGCTCACATGCACACAGTACAGAAAATCAAGGCATTGTTTGATACTAATTTAAGTTTCATCTTTATCAGGAAAAGTATGATATTATGGTATAAAGCTTTAGGTGGTAGAAATGTAATAAAAATTAGTGTCTGTCTGCTATGGAAGTGGGGTGGGGTGGTAGAGATGTGCAGATTCACACAGCCTGGGCCAAGGCCTCTGAAGTTTACAATCTCAGATGGATACAAATCCATGATGATCTGTACAAGGCACGGAGTGCTGGAGCAACAGGCAGAATACATGAATACTTTTTAGAGGAGTCTAAGAGACTGATGACTGAATTTCACAGGCTGGTTTAACAAACAAAATGAGTGGCGTGAATAATTTGCAGGTAATAATCACAGTTGATAAAAATTTTGAGCAAAAAGGAGCCAGAGTTTTGAGCAAAAAAAAAAAGCCTTTCTCTAAGAGTTTTATTTCTACCTGTCGGTCATACTATAGCCACCCTCACTGTGGATTGGATATTATATTATAAAAACACATATATACATACCATGTATGGGTTTACATTTGTATGTATCTATGTATATAAATTTCTGAATCTTTTGTTGTCAGCTGTCTCAAACTATTTAAGTTGGTAGAAGACACACATAGTAGACAGGAAAAAGCCAACATCTGAAGAAGGAAACAAAAGATTCTGGTATGAAATAAACATCCCTTCCCCGAAGCCAACCTCATTTCTTCCTTCCATATTCCCAGGAATTCCAAGGAGCCTAATCCAAGCTACACACACAATTCCCACCCTATGACTGGATTTCAGGCCAATCTGATGACTCACCTCACCATGGCCAGTGTTTCTGTACTTCTGTCACACTACGACAGAGACCATGACGTGTGCACACCAAGAAGAATGTTGACCTAGAAGCAAGTGACTCAAGTCCTGATGCCCCAAGATACAGGGGAATCATGTTGATATGTTTGTAACCTATTAGGTTATATGTTTGTAACCTATTACCAGTTGGGAAATTTCACCCAAAGTCAATGAAGCCACATGAACAAATACAAAAAATTATTGGATGAAATCTTTCACTTGAGAGTACATGGTGATTTTTCACAGTTCAGGATAATTCTTTAGTTTGCAGAGAATGACAACAGTCTGGTTAGAATATCAGATCACTAAGGCAGAGGGCCCACCACCACCACCTATGGAAGGAAGTCTAATGAGCACCTCTCTTCCTCAAGAAAGATGCTGTCCTGTGAGCAGCTATTTCTGAGAAACCACACTGGTCTCTAAATGAACTGTTCGTGAAGTATATATAAAAACAGTAAAGAAAAGAAAAAGAAAATATTGCTTGTTTAAAAACCTGATCAATCAAAAAAATTGAAAAATAAGACAGTTTATTGTTAGAGGCCACAACAGCAAGTTTTTGCATAAGACAAGAAATTCCACACTTATCTCGATCTCACAAAGAAATGATGGTTACCTCCACTCTCCCAAATACCAATAATGGACAACATTTTAAGAGGCTTGCCATGTACGCCACCTCACAAGCATTTCACAGGCATTATTTAATCTCATTCTCACATCAATATGAATAGGAGAGATTATCCTCTCTATTTACAAAGCAGGAAACAGATGCTCAGAGAAGTTTATTGACTTGTCCAAAGAAGGTGCTTTTGACCCCAAACCTCTTCTTTTAATTCCTGCTTGGTACTGTATCACATAGAGAAGCAAAATTTATATTTAAAAAGCTAACATCTAGAGAATTCCTGGGTGTCCAGTGGTTAGGACTCAGCACTTTTTCTGCCATGGACCTGGATTCAATCCCTGTTCAGAGAACTAAGATCCCATAAACCATGACATATGGCCCCCTCAAAATTAACATATAAATATACTCTCTTGTTATATATTTTCCCTTCTGTCTGCATATTCTAATTTTATTGGGTTTCCTGGGATCAGATCTGGTCTCTCCCAAGTGAGGATCCAGTCCTAGATTCCCAGTTAATCAGGGAATAACAGCCTACTCAGCTCATAGAGCACTGATAGCTCTTAAAGTGAAAATGAAAGTTGCTCAGTTAAGTCCGACTCTTTGCAACCCCATGAACTATAGAGTTCATGGAATTCTCATGGGCAGAATACTGGAGTGGGTAATCATTCCCTTCTCCAGGGGATCTTCTCAATCCAGAGATCAAACCCAGGTCTCCTGCATTGCAGGTGGATTCTTTACCAGTTGAGCCACCAGGAAAGCCTGAAAGCTCTTAAAAGTGCTCACTAATAGAACATACTAACATATGTTAATTTAAGAATCATTCTTTAAATAAAAAAAAGAAAATTTCATAAGAAAGATGAGTTCTAAGCCCCAAAAGCAAGATGACTTGGAAAAAAATAAAATTTAATAAATACATAAACCCTAAGGACAGAAAATGAGGCTCAAGAGCTTAAATGTTTAACATCTGTATGGTGTTTAACATCTGTATGGTGTTTAGCATCAAGATGGTGGTAAAAACATTAAAATTTCACCAGGAAGTCTTGACTGCAGAATTAACACTGTATTGCAGTACTGCAGATTTTAACATACTCCTTTCACAAGCACAGTTTGAAATATAAGAACCTATTTACCTCCTGTGCATTTAATTTACAAATTGCTTACAGTCCTGTAGAAATTCCTAGGTATCTACTACATGTTACTTTAAACTTCATACTAAGGGATTCTGTTCTTGATAGTCTCTGTGAAGCTTGTGCCAAAGAACATGTTATCATTAAACAAGAGTAAAAATTTGCTTTTCTTATTTTATGCAAATAAATATTCCATCCATACTTTTGGTTCACTCCATCCAACCAATCCATCCTAAAGGAGATCAGTCCTGGGTGTTCATTGGAGGGACTGATGCTGAAGTTGAAACTTCAATACTTTGGCCACCTGATGCAGAGAGCTGACTAATTTGAGAGATCCTGATACTGGGAAAGATTGAGGGCAGGAGGAGAAGGGGACAACAGAGTACGAGATAGTTGGATGGCATCACAGACACAATGGACATGGATTTGGGTGGACTGTGGGAGTTGGTAATGAACAGGGAAGCATGGCATGCTGCGGTTCATGGTGTCACAAAGAGTTGGATACGACTGAGTGACTGAATTGAACTGAACTGAATTATTATGTGAATTATCTCTTGCTTGTTCTTATATTAGGCAAAATGTGAGTGCTCAGTCACTCAGTCCAGTCATGTCTGGCTTTTTGCGACCTCATGGACTGTAGCCTGCCAGGCTCCTCTGTCCATGGGGATTCTCCAGGCAAGAATACTGGAGTGGATTGCCATGCCCTACTCCAGGGGATCTTCCCAACCCAGGGATCGAACCCAGATCTCCCACATTGCAAGTGGATTTTTTATAGTCTGAGCCACCAGCCCAGGCAAAATGTGAAATATATACTTAATCATAAAGCCATTAATCAGTAAGCAGTAGTTTTATTATATGTTTACAGTATTAAAAAATAAAATCAGGATAATTAAGATTGCTAACATCTCAAAAGAATTTCTGAACTTTTAATTCTGTATCAGACTCTTAAGAATTCTGTTTCAAGCTATGGTAAGTACAAATCATCCAGATAGCATTAAACTATTACTGATTTTGCAAAATATATAATTTAAGTGTAATAAACAAAGTAAGATTCACTTCTTGGCAAGAAAACAAGGCAAGATTTCCTTGTTATTTAGAGAGGAAAAAAATGATGACTAGTTTTTGATCTGTAAGCTGTTTGCTGATGTGGGTGTAGGACAAATTCTTCTACCTATTTACTCTGGAAACATGAAATTAAAAATAATCTCTCAATGAAATGGCAATCACTGTGCTACTACCCAGAGAAGGTGATAGCACCCCACTCTAGTACTCTTGCCTGGAAAATCCCAGGGACGGAGGAGCCTGGTAGGCTGCAGTCCTTGGGGTTGCTAAGAGTCGAACACTACTGAGTGACTTCACTTTCACTTTTCACTTTCATGCATTGGAGAAGGAAATGGCAACCCACTCCAGTGTTCTTGCCTGGAGAATCCCAGGGATGGGGGAGCCTGGTGGGCTGGCGTCTCTGGGGTCGAACAGAGTCGGACACAACTGAAGTGACTTAGCAGCAGCAGCAGGAGCAGCAGCAGCAGCAGCAGCAGTGCTACTACCTAACACAAGACTTTTGTGGAGTCGGTAAAATCTTGATTAGACTACATGAAAAGATTAAGAAAGAAAATGTACTTCATATTAAACAATACTCACTACCCTTCCATTACAGGAGAAATAGAAACAAAGGGAAAACATGGAAGGCTTTTAAATGTAAGCTCCTAAGCTTAATACCTTGGTTGGTAAAGTAATGCCTCTGCTTTTTAATATGCTGTCTAGGTTGGTCATAGCTTTTCTCCCAAGGAGCAAGCGTCTTCTAATTTCCTGGCTGCAGTTACCATCTGCAGTGATTTTAGAGGCCCCCAAAATAAAGTCTGACTCTGTTCCCACTGTTTCCCCATATATTTCCCATGAAGTGATGGGACCAGATGCCATGATCTTAGTTTTCTGAATGTTGAGCCTTAAGCCAACTTTTTCACTCTCCTATTTCACTTTCATCAAGAAGCTTTTTAGTTCTTCTTCACTTTCTGCCATAAGGGTGGTGTCATCTGCGTATCTGAGGTTATTGATATTTCTCCTGGCAATCTTAATTCCAGCTTGTGCTTCATCCAGCCTGGAATTTTGCATGATGTACTCTGCATAATAGTTAAATAAACAGGGTGACAATATACAGCCTTGATGTATTCCTTAACGGTTTGGAACCAGTTTGTTGTTCCATGTCCAGTTCTAACCATTGCTTTTTGACCTGCACACAGATTTCTCAGGAGGCAGGTCAGGTGGTCTGGCATTCCCATCTCTTGAAGAATTTTCTACAGTTTGTTGTGATCCACACAGTCATAGGCTTTGGCATAGTCAATAAAGTAAAAGTAGATGTTTTTCTGGAACTCTCTTGCTTTTTTGATGATCCAGCAGATGTTGGCAATTTGATCTCTGGTTCCTCTGCCTTTTCTAAAACCAGCTTGAACATCTGGGATTTCATGGTTCATGTATTGTTGAAGACTTGCTTGGACAATTTTGAGCAATACTTTGCTAGCATGTGAGTTGAGTGAAATTGTGTGGTAGTTTGAACATTGTTTGGCATTGCCTTTCTTTGGGATTGGAATGAAAACTGACCTTTCCATTCCTGTGGCCACTGCTGAGTTTCCCAAATTTGCTGGCATTTTTAGTGTAGAACTTTCACAGCATCACCTTTAAGGATTTGAAATAGCTCACTGGAATTCCATCACCTCCACTAGCTTTGTTTGTAGTGATGCTTTCTAAGGCCCACTTGACTTCACATTCCAGGATGTCTGGCTCTTGGTGAGTGATCACACCATGGTGGTTATCTGGGTCATGAAGATCTTTTCTGTATAGTTCTTCTGTGAATTCTTGCCACCTCTTCTTAATATCTTCTGCTTCTGCTAGGTCTGTAATATTTCTGTCCTTTATTGTGCTCATCTTTACATGAAAATTTCCCTTGGTATCTCTAATTTTCTTGAAGAGATCTCTAGTCTTTCCCATTCTATTGTTTTCCTCTATTTCTTTGCATTGTTCACTAAGGAAGGCTTTCTTGTCTCTCCTTGCTATTTTTTGGAAGTCTGTATTCAACTTGGTATATGTCTCATTTTCTCCTTTGCCTTTATCTTCTCTTTTTTTCTCAGCTACTTGTAAGCCCTCCTCAGACAACCATTTTCCCATTTTGCATTTCATTTTCTTGGAGATGGTCTTGATCACCGCCTCTTGTACAATGTCATGAACCTCCATTCACAGTTCTTCAGGGACTCTGTCTATCAGATCTAATCCCTTGAATCTATTTGTCGCTTCTACTGTATAATCATAAGGGATTTGATTTAGGTCATATCTGAATGGTCTAGTGGTTTTCCATACTTTCTCTGTCTAGTCAAAGCTATGATTTTTCTAGTATTCATGTAGGGTTGTAAGAGTTGGACAATAAGAAAGCTGAGTGCTGAAGAATTGATGCTTTTGAACTGTGGTGTTGGAGAAGACTCTTGAAAGTCCCTTGGTCTGCAAGGAGATCAAACCAATCAGTCCTAAATGAAATCAATCCTGAATATTCATTGGAAGGACTGATGCTGAAGCTGAAACTCCAGTACTTTGGCCACCTGATGTGAAGAACCAACTCATTGGAAAAGACCCTGATGCTGGGTAGGATTGAAGGTGGGAGGAGAAGGGGACAACAGAGGATGAGATGGTTGAATGGCATCACTGACGCAATGGATATGCATTTGAGTAGGCTCCAGGAGTTGGTGATTGACACAGAAGCCTGGTGTGCTGCAGTCCATGGGGTCTCAAAGAGTCGGTCATGACTGAGTGACTGAACTGAACTGAAACTTAATGCCAGCCTCGGGTTATTACTGATTCTGCATGTAAGCAGATATGGTACTGTGCATATCTCAGGAGGTTCAGAGATCAGCTCTGGATCCAAGATCCCTCCTTTATCACCTCTGTTTGCTCTGACCTCACCCAACTCAGTTAACTATGTTAAGTCAGAACACTACAGAACACTGGGGTATCATATGTCTATGATGGGATTTATACAAACATAGGAACCCTAAGACTCAGTTCAATTCAGTTCAGTTCAGTCACTCAGTCGTGTCCGATTCTTTGCAACCCCATGAATTGCAGCACGCCAGGCCATCACCAACTCCCGGAGTTCACTCAAACTCATGTCCATTGAGTTGGTGATGCCACCCAGCCATCTCATTCTCTGTCGTCCCCTTCTCCTCCTGCCTCCAATCCCTCCCAGCATCAGAGTCTTTTCCAATGAGTCAACTCTTCACATGAGGTGGCCAAAGTATTGGAGTTTCAGCTTCAGCATCAGTCCTTCCAAAGAACACCCAGGACTGATATCCTTTAGAATGGACTGGTTGGATCTCCTTGCAGTCCAAGGGACTCTCAAGAATCTTCTCCAACACCACAGTTCAAAAGCATCAATTCTTTGGCACTCAGCATTCCTCACAGTCCAACTTTCACATCCATACATGACCACTGGAAAAACCATAGCCTTGACTAGATGGACCTTGGTTGGCAAAGTAATATCTCTGCTTTTGAATATGCTATCTAGGATGGTCATAACTTTCCTTCCAAGGAGTAAGCATCTTTTAATTTCATGGCTGCAGTCACCATCTGCAGTGATTTTGGAGCCTAGAAAAATAAAGTCTGACACTGTTTCCACATCTATTTGCCATGAAGTGATGGAACTAGATGCCATTATCTTAGTTTCCTGAATGTTGACTAAGCTTCTGTAAACCCACCCTTTCCTTGGGATACACTAATCATACTCTTCATCCCTCATTTGGCTGCCTTGTATCTTTTCACAACCATACCAGCCCTGGGATCTGAGTATCCTTCAATTTGCTCCCATGAGAGTCACAGCTAACTCCACTGAAAAATGAATGGTGGTGCCTGGTTTATAATTTGTTAACCAACTCAACAGAAAGCATTAGGGAAACATGGTACACTTCTTCCTTCATGTTCAGCATAACTCATTGATCAATAGTTTTCTTTCTACCTTTTGTCAGGGTTCAAGCTCATTACAAAATTCAAAACTGGAGTCTATCTATTTGCTACTTTAAAAAGGCACACCTGAAAAATAATAGCATTTAAATGTGGAGATAAAACATTGAAAAAGGTTCCCCATAAAAACACTAAGCAAAAGAAAGCTGTAGTACTATCTACACCACTGTGAACATGAAGTAAGGTAGGATTCTTAGAAATAAAGGGAAATATTTAATGAGAATAGAGGGTCAATTTATCCAGAAGATCATTTTAAAAACTACATTTATATAAAATTTTAATAACATAGTGCCAAAATATAAAAATGAAAATCTGACAGAAGTCAGGAGAAATAGTCTATTCAATACTTCAATACTCACAGTGTGATATTTAAACTGATAAAACAAGAAGATAAAATAAAGAGGGATATAGAATGTATTAAAAACATGATTAGTAAAAGTGACTGAATTAAATACACAATACTGCAGTCAATAACTACATAAAACATTATCTTCAATTACATATGTGCTATACTAGGGGAAGAATCAATAAACTTCAAGGGACATAAACTGTATACAACATATTCTAACTTACATACATTTAACTAGAAATCAGTAACAAAAAGGTAACTAGAAAATCAATAAATGTTTGAGGCTAAATAACACACCTGAAAATATTGCCTTATTAAAAATTACAATAAAATTAGAAAGCATTTGACATAAAAGGAAATGAAAATCCACTAACATTCAAATCTGAAGCTTCAAACTAAAATTATGCTTGGCAGTAAACTTACGGTTTAAGCACTTTTTAAAAGGCTACAGAGAATATATGGGAAATCTCTGTATTTTCCTCTTAATTTTGTTGAGTTAAAGTCAAGAGTTTTAAGATACATTTTCTAATTAAAAAAAAAAAAAAAAACAAAAAAAAAACCAGAATATAACACCCGGCATATTAAACTAAAGTATGTATAAGAATGGAAATAGGAGAAAAGCAAACATGAATGAAACAGAAGATGAACTTCTAAGCAGAAAAACCAACAAAACAAGTTCTAAATCCACAGGGCCAGCTGTTACAAAGGATAGGTGAAACTTCTGGCTAGGAGTTGATGCTGTTCTCCACAGGCAGAATATCTTTTTCTCAAAGGAAGCTTTAGCTTTTAAGGCCTTTCAGCTGATTGAATTGTGCCTACCAGACTATCTAGGATAATTCTCCTTACTTAAAATCAACTGATTATAGACTTTAATCAAATCTACAAAATACCTACAGAACAACACCTAGATCACCTTTTGATTGAGTAACTGGGGAATGCAGTCTGGCCAAGCTGACAAATAAAATTGACCTTTACAAAATATAAACCTTTCCTATGTCTTTTTAAGAGGCCTGCATAATTCTGATACCAAAAGCTGATAAAAACATTTTAACAAAAGCAAATTACATACCAATATCCTTCAAGAACAACAGATACAAAAATTCTTGACAGAATATTAATGAATTACACACAATGATACATAAAAAAATAAAAAGATGCTATACCATGACCAAGCAGAGTTTGCTCCAGGAATGTAAGATTAATCTTCAAATACCAATCACTTAATTCACATTAAAAGAGTAAAGGTGAATAATCATATGATTATCTGAAGATATGTAGAAAAAAATATTTGTCAAAATTTAACATCTATTCTTGATTTTTTTTTAAAGTAAAATTCTTGGCAATTAAGGAATTAATAGAAACATGTTCAATCTGATAACAGATATCTGCTGCTGCTGCTGCTGCTACGTCGCTTCAGTCGTGTCCGACTCTGTGCGACCCTAGAGACGCCCGCCCACCAGGCTCTGCCGTCCCTGGGATTCTCCAAGAAAGAACATTGGAGTGGGTTGCCATTTCCTTCTCCAATGCATGAAAGTGAAAAATGAAAGTGAAGTCACTCAGTCGTGTCCAACTCTTATCGACCCCAAGGACTACAGCCTACCAGGCTCCTCCGTCCATGGGATTTTCCAGGCAAGAGTACTGGAGTTGGGTGCCATTGCCTTCTCTGAACAGATATCTACCTGAAAAAAATGGCAGTTAACATTATTCATAATGAAAAAATGTTGAAAATTTTTTGTCCTAAGAGTACAAGAATGTCTTAGCACTTCTATTCCACAGTGTACTGGAAGTTCTAGCCACAAAAAATAAATATTTGAAATGAAGAAGTAAAACTGTCATTATTTACATTTGACATGATTATTTATGAAAAAAATCCTACAGAATTTAAAAAAACACCAGCACCAACTCCAGAATGCAGAGTGAATTCACAAATAAATCAACTGTATTTCTATAAACTAGCAACAAGCAGTTGAAATGGTATTTAAAAAAATCCAATACTATAATGAAAAAACATCAAATATTCAGGAATAAGTTTAACCAAAGAAGTATAAAATGTCTACACTAAACATTAAAAAACATTTGTAAATTAAAGAAAATCTAGGTAAGCAGAGAAAAAGACTATATCCATAATTGCAGATTCAACATTGTTAAGACTCAGAATCCTCAAATTGATCTAGAGCTAAAAGAAAATGTTAATAAAAATTCCACCATACTTTTATTAAAAATCAATTGAAAGGCTTCTAAAATTTACACAGAAAAGTAAAGAATCTAGAATGATTAAAATAATCTCGACAAAGAAGTACAAAGTTAGAGGACTTCAGCTACTGGATTTCGTGTCTTACCAAAAAGTACAATAACCAAGACTGCAATATTGCTACAAGGATAAACAGATCAGTGGAACAAAGTAAAGTATACAGACACACACCTCTTTACATCGATTCAAAGGATTTTTAACCAAGTGCCAATTTTAATGAATGTGGCTAGAATAACTGGAAAAAAATAAACATCAACCACTAACTATTCTTCCATTCACAAAAAATAATGCAAGATGCATCAATTTCTAAAAAGGGAGAACAATAGGAAAGTATCTTCACCCTCCTAAGGATACCCAAACATTTCTTGGGATACAAAAACATGAACTACAAAAGGAAAAAAAAAATGATACACATTAAACTCCATCAAAATTAAAACTAGATCTCCATTAAAAACATAAAAACATTATCCTCAATGGTGAAAAATTGAAAGCATTTCCCCTAAAGTCAGGAACAAGACAAGGGTGACCACTTTCACTATTACTATTCAACATAGTTTTGGAAGTTTTGGCCACAGCAATCAGAGCAGAAAAAGAAATAAAAGGAATCCAAATTGGTAAAGAAGAAGTAAAACTCTCACTGTTTGCAGATGACATGATCCTCTATATAGAAAATCCTAAAGACTCCACTAGAAAATTACTAGAACTAATCAATGAATATAGTAAAGTTGCAGGATATAAAATCAACAAACAGAAATCCCTTGCATTCCTATACACTAATAATGAGAAAATAGAAAGAGAAATTAAGTAAACAATTCCATTCACCATTGCAACAAAAAGAATAAAATACTTAGGAATATATCGATCTAAAGAAACTAAAGACCTATATATAGAAAACTATAAAACACTGGTGAAAGAAATCAAAGAGGACACTAATAGATGGAGAAATATACCATGTTCATGGATTGGAAGAATCAATGTAGTGAAAATGAGTATACTACCCAAAGCAATCTATAGATTCAATGTAATCCCTATCAAGCTACCAACAGCATTCTTCACAGAGCTAGAACAAATAATTTCACAATTTATATGGAAACACAAAAAACCTTTAATAGCCAAAGCAATCTTGAGAAAGAAGAATGGAACTGGAGGAATCAACCTGCCTGACTTCAGGCTCTACTATAAAGCCACAGTCATCAAGACAGTATGGTACTGGCACAAAGACAGAAATATAGATCAATGGAACATAATAGAAAGCCAAGAGATAAATCCACACACCTATGGACACCTTATCTTTGACAAAGGAGGCAAGAATATACAAGGGAATAAAGACAATCTCTTTAACAAGTGGTGCTGGGAAAACTGGTCAACCACTTGTAACAGAATGAAACCAGAACACTTTCTAACACCACACACAAAAATAAACTCAAAATGGATTAAAGATCTAAATGTAAGACCAGAAACTATAAAACTCCTAGAGGAGAACATAGGCAAAACACTCTCCAACATACATCACAGCAGGATCCTCTATTACCCACCTCCCAGAATATTGGAAATAAAAGCAAAAATAAACAAATGAGACCTAATTAAACTTAAAAGCTTCTGCACAACAAAGGAAACTATAAGCAAGGTGAAAAGACAGCCTTCAGAATGGGAGAAAATAATAGCAAATGAAGCAACTGATAAACACATAATCTCAAAAATATACAAGCAACTCGTACACCTCAATTCCAGAAAAATAAATGACCCAATCAAAAAAATGGGCCAAAGAACTAAATAAACATTTCTCCAAAGAAGACACACTGATGGCTAACAAACACATGAAAAGATGCTCAACATCACTCATTATCAAAGAAATACAAATCAAAACAACAATGAGGTACCATTTCACGCCAGTCAGAATGGCTGCGATCCAAAAGTCTACAAGCAATAAATGCTGGAGAGGGTGTGGAGAAAAAGGAACCCTCTTACACTGTTGGTGGGAATGCAAACTAGTACAGCCACTATGGAGAACAGTGTGGAGATTCCTTAAAAAACTGGAAATAGAGCTGCCTTATGACCCAGCAATCCCACTGCTGGGCATACACACTGAGGAAACCAGAAGGGAAAGAGACACGTGTACCCCAATGTTCATCACAGCACTGTTTATAATAGCCAGGGCTTGGAAGCAACCTAGATGTCCATCAGCAGATGAATGGATAGGAAAGCTGTGGTACATATACATAATGGGGTATTACTCAGCCATTAAAAAGAATACATTTGAATCAGTTCTAATGAGGTGGATGAAACTGGAGCCTATTATACAGAATGAAGTAAGCCAGAAAGAAAAACACCAATACAGTATACTAACGCATATATATGGAATTTAGAAAGATGGTAACAATAACCCTGTATATGAGACAGCAAAAGAGGCACTGATGCATAGAACAGTCTTTTGGACTCTGTGGGAGAGGGAGAGAGTGGGATGATTTGGAAGAATGGCATTGAAACATGTATAATATCATATATGAAACGAGTCATCAGTCCAGGTTCGATGCACGATACTGGATGCTTGGGGCTGGTGCACTAGGATGACCCAGAGGGATGGTATGGGGAGAGAGGAGGGAAGAGGGTTCAGGATGGGGAACATGTGTATACCTGTGGCGGATTCATGTTGATATATGGCAAAACCAATACAATATTGTAAAGTTAAAAAATAAAAAACAACAAAAAAAGGCAAGACAGACTGGAAGAAAATATCCACAAGGCACTAAAATATAAAAGCTGCTGCTGCTGCTAAGTTGCTTCAGTCGTGTCTGACTCTGTGTGACCCCATAGACGGCAGCCCACCAGGCTCCTCCGTCCCTTGGATTCTCCAGGCAAGAACACTGGAGTGGGTTGCCATTTCCCTCTCCATTGCATGAAAGTGAAAAGTGAAAGTGAAGTCGCTCAGTGGTGTCCGACTCTTCGTGACCCCATAGACTGCAGCCTACCAGGCTCCTCCGCCCATGGGATTTTCCAGGCAAGAGTACTGGAGTGGTTTGCCATTGCCTTCTCCACTAAATGTCCCCAATGGGAATTTGAGGGAGAGGGTAAAGGATGGGATCAACACATCACAGAGATCTCAGAATGACAAAGTCATTGCTCAGGGACAGAGGCTAGAATGCTTTCTACACACTTTCCCTGACATCTCTATACAATGAAATGCAAGGGTCACTGGTACTGATACAAGTAAAGGCAGTTCCACTCTGTGCTTCTATAAAAGGAAGTGATTCAACCTATTAGGCTAAATCTTAGGCTTGCTTTGTTCTCAATATCCAGATGCAGCAGCTTATTGTTTTGCACTGTCTTTTATGGAAAGAAGTAACTGAGGACAACTCCTTCACATTTTCTTTTTCTTGGGCACTTTCACTTCATAAAACTGCAGCCAGTGCATTCTGTGTGTCCTGAGGAGGGAATGACATGGTCCCTGGTGGTCTCACCACAAGCAGCATTGGTGGCTCAAGTAGCCCCAGATTAGCCCTTTGTGTCCATGAAAGGACGTGAAGAGTCAATCATGTGAGCTCAGCCAAGCTGCTGATGTTGTGTATGTGTGGATGAGGAGTGTGAGGGAGAGAAATGTTTTGTAATTCAACTTTCCTCAGTAAATTACAGCAGTTTGGTGAGGGCAGTTATGTGCAAGTTCACATGCTCAGTGCAGTCCCCAACATTTATTTTAAGAAATTAAAATGCCTAAATCTGACTTCTATACCTTATCTTCATACTTGTTTTGCTAACAGAAAGACTTCTTGGAAGTGATGATTTTAATGAAAAGAATTGTAGACAAGATAATTGAGACACCTTACTCAATATTATCTGGAACTTTGGCAAATTGAATGAAAATTAAATTAATTTGAAATAGTTAATTTTCAATGGTTTATCTTGAAAACAATATATTTTTATTGTGACCCTACATGAGAAAGTATACATTAAAATTTTCAAGGATGACAAACCTAGAATCTGTGATACAAACTCACAAGGTGGTATTTATGGGCCTGGAAACTGTCTGAGACAATATCAGGACTTCCCTGGTAGCTCAGCTGGTAAAGAGTCTGCCTGCAATGCAGGAGACCCTGGTTCGATTCCTGGGTCAGGAAGGTCCACTGCAGAAGGGATAGGCTACCCACTCCAGTATTCTTGGGCTTCCCTGGTGACTCAGATAGTAAAGAATCCACTCGGAATGTGGGAGAACTGGGTTCGATCCCTGGGTTGGGAAGATACCCTGGAGAAGAGAAAGGCTACCCACTTCAGTATTCTGGCCTGGGGAATTCCATAGACAGAGGAACCTAGCAGGCTACAGTCCATGGAGTTGCAAAGAGTCACACACAACTGAGCAACTTTAAGAAACAAGAGAAAGAAACCCATTATTTAGTGCTCAACATGCACGTAGATATTACATGAAGAATTTTAATAAAACAATTTCATTTTGTTTTCTCAAAAAACCTTAAGAAGTTTGTATTATTTTCTCTGTTTTACAAAGAAAGAGAGTGTGGTTTTGTGGGACAGAGGCAGGATGAGAGAGAACTAGGACTCAAGCTTGGAAAGGAAGGCTGTGGGGCTCTGCACTGCACTTTAAACCTGTTGATATCATAAATGATTATCAGGTAGAATTATACTTCATAATTTTTTTTTTTTATGCTACTTTCCTTCTTTTGGAATTGCAAACGGCTCCACTTTGGCCAGTGACTATGTCACTGGACAGGCAACATTTCTGGTAGCTGCAAGAGTCAATGCACAGGATGGCATACAAACTCATGATCACCCCTCTGTTGGGATATGGTCTCTGAGTGACATAATCTGCTGGGGTGGACTGTCCTGCAGTGTGGACCACTACTCAGTATCCGGGGTTTTCATTAGCCACACTTGGCATCACTATTACAAAATATTAAATTATCTGAGATTTATTTAAGGGAACAAGAAGGAACTAGATGAGGAAAAGTATATAAAATAAACACTTTAAAATTAATAAAAATGAAAATGATCAAGTATCAAATACACCAAGGATGAGCAGAGTTACCAAAAAGTGAGTTTGAACATACTTGGCACTGTGTCCTTTAAAACAAAACTGAACAACCCCCTTCAAGACCCTTCCCTTCCCCACTCTCAGGTGATGACAGAGAGAAAAGATTGGATCCCATGTGGGATCTCAGCTTTAAGGAACCCCTCCTGCCCCACCATCCACAGTGGCCTTTTCTTTTCATCTGGGATCAAAGGTAACCTCCTAGAAGCTCCGCCCACCTCCTGAAGCAGGCTCCCTCATTGCCTCCAGCCTGCACATCCAGTCTGCCTTCCAGGCCTTCCACTTGCACAATTAGGATTCCAAAGGCAGCAAGGGGTGAATCTCTGAATGTCTTCCTCCCTTGGGTGAGGTGGAGGAGACCCCTGAGGGGAGGGTTTCATGCCTGGCTCACTGCTGTACCTCAGGGCTTCAACTCTAACCCTTGTTTGATGAAGGGAAGGAAGGTGGTGGAATATCACCCACCACCTCACACACACCCCCAACTCACAAACTACAAATCCCAACAACCAGCAACACCTCTTGACTCTACATTCCAGATGGACCTCTCTCTTTTGGTCAGACTCCTACCAGCAGTAGCCTGCCTTCACCTCAACTCCCTCCATGCCTCCTGCATTTGCAGCCCTTTGCAGTCTGGCTTCTTCACATCTGAAATCTGCTCCTTGGCTCACCAGACACCTCCTGATTCCAAATCAGCTGATAACTTTGCATGGACTCACCTCTTTTGCACTGAGCAGACTTGTCCATCCTCAGTTCCCTAACTTATCTCCTCCTCTTTTCCTTGCTCTTCATTGTGTGTCTCCTCTGCTTCCCTTCCCTCTCTGCTTCCTCTCTGAATACTGAGGCTTCCATAAGCTTCTGATCTTGGCCCCTAAAAAAACTTCACTCTCTAGGCAACCTTATCTATCTTCATCAATCCAGCTATGACCCGCTCAGTAAACAATACTCAGGTGCCACGCTCATCATAGGTCTCTCCCTCAAATACCAGACTCTTACTTCCAATGACCTACAAGATGCCTCCACCTGGAGGTCCCAAACTTCAAGACAAACTAAAAGTGGAAGAGCTGGGACTGGAAATCAGTGAGATTAGAATTTTCTCTTCTCACACAACTGAGAATGTTTTACACTGAAATCAGGTAGCGGTATCTCTCCCTGTCCCTCTTTACATCATGCAAAGATATGTGACAAATTCTGACTGTGAGGCTAACCATGTGCTAAACACACAGGGGACCAAACAGCTTTGGAAACTCAACCTTGGCCCAGCTAGCAGTAGCAAAGAAACACAAAGATTTCACAAAATCTTAATGTAATTAACAATCATAGTCAAAACATGGCACTGCTATAGTGAAAGATTGTTTCTGGGGATAAATCATATAGTTAAACCCAGAAGGACATATTTATAAAATAAGTTTGCAGAAGAGAAAAAAATTCAGACATTTTCACAGCAAAAGTGCACTGCCTCTGAGTCTCAGCTCACTTCACACTGGTCAACCATAGAAGCCTTTACCAATAAGCTGTGTTGTCTTAAGTCATATTCATTGCTGCATTTCTCTGTGCATGTTTTGATAATGCACTTCATTTCCAAAATTAACATTTAGAAATGAAGAAAGTCTGCATAGACTGAATCATTGAAAAGTAGACAAAATGAAATAATAAAAAAAACACCCCACATGAGCAATGACACTGAATGTGAGGATGAGAGATGACATGATCCAATGTCATTTCTTTAGCCCCTCAAGTTGACAGACAAAATAAAGGCTGGATACAAGATATTCCTGTAGGTATTTGTCTTTTTTTTTTTTTTTTCTTAAAGACACCTTAAGCCATTGCCATTAAAAAGAATACATTGGAATCAGTTCTAATGAGGTGGACAAAACTGGAGCCTATTATACAGAGTGAAGTAAGCCAGAAAGAAAAACACCAATACAGTATACTAACGCATATATATGGAATTTAAAAAGATGGTAACAATAACCCTGTGCACAAGACAGCAAAAGAGACACTGATGTATAGATCAGTCTTATGGACTCTGTGGGAGAGGGAGAAGGTGGGAAGACTTGGGAGAATGGCATTGAAACATGTATAATATCATGTACGAAACGAGTCGCCAGTCCAGGTTCAATGCACGATACTGGATGCTTGGGGCTGGTGCACTGGGACGACCCAGAGGGATGGTATGGGGAGGGAGGAGGGAGGAGGGAGGAGGGTTCAGGATGGGGAACACATGTATACCTGTGGCGGATTCATTTCGATATTTGGCAAAACTAATACAGTATTGTAAAGTTTAAAAATAAAATAAAATAAAAAAAGAAGCAATCAACATGTGAAAAGTAAAGCTGCCTACAAAAACATTTTCTGAGATAACTTTCATTCTGTAATTGAATTACTGGCTTTAAGACTTTGTCTCTTCAATAACTGCTCTCTATTGTCTTTGTTCAAGTGCAATTTTCTCCTTATTTTTACTAATATTTTATTTGTAACCACACTTAGCTTTATTAAAAAAAAAAAAAACAACAACAAAGCACTACAGTAAATATTTGTCCTTTGTGGTAATACAATGCCTAATTTAGTTCATATAGGCTATCTTTCCATGAGAGGTGACTGTTTTTGTGAGCATATGAAATGTGCTCACAGTAAAGGGAATCCGGTGACACACCTGGAAGGCAGAGGGAGAACCACTTACCTAGCATGTCACTGCTTCAGACCAACCTTGATGTGACTGTAGAGCCACTCCTGGCCCAGGGGTTACTTGTGTTAACTCAGCCTCCCAATCACAGCCGCCCCTTTCTCTTACAAAGCATGACCTTTGCTGAAGGTAACAGGATACACTGCCAGGCTGAAAGGCCAACCCTCAGCCCCTGTGAAAAGGCCTTGAGAAACAGGTACTCTGCTATTCTCTGGGAGAACTCTGACAGGACTGATACATTACCTGGATGAAATCAAGAAATGTCAGGGGCAGCGAGTCATCCATATGCCCGGTGTCTTTGGAGAAACGATTTAAAATTCTTCCTATATGAAAAGGATATGAGAAATTATTCATTTCCCCAGACAGATCCTGTAAGAGGAATAATCCATGATCAAAACAAAACAATATTTTTAAATTATATATATTTATTATATTATACATTCATATGAAACACACCGATGTCAGTGGTGAAGAAAGAGAAAATAGGATGATACCTAAAGAGAAGCAAAAATACCAAATGACCTTGGGTGGGAAACTGAAATTGAGGCATTATTTTTTAAAAGATTTGGTGGGGGAAATCTCATGGCTATATCGGGAAGAGTTGGTGGATTTGAGAAAATTTCCTTCTTTTACATCCATCCCACTTGAGACACTCACCAAAAGCCAAGTTGGTAAACTACCAGTTTCAAAATACTTAAGTTAGTCCTGTGACTCTAATTTTGCTTTAGTTAAAAGCAAAATTGTCAAATTAATTTTTATAAGTGATACTTTTTAAATAAATTTAACTATAACTACTCTAAAATTTTTTCCCTCAAGATGGTTCACAGAACTTCACATTTTGGGAAATCTGGGGAAATTGTGGATTCCTGCCATATCCAGGTTGTGAGTTTACTACCAGGGTGGAAGTGGAGTCGCTCAGTCGTGTCCAACTCTTTGTGACCCCATGGACTGTAGCCTACCAGACTCCTCCATCCATGGAATTTTCCAGGCAATAGTACTGGAGTGGGCTACCATTTCCTTCTCCAGGGGATCTTCCTGACCCAGAGATTGAACCTGGGTCTCCCTCATTGTAGACAGATGCTTTACCATCTGAACCATCAGGGGTGTAGTGGGTATGATAAATATAATCATGTTTAAGCAACCAAGAAGACCAGAGGAATGGAGACAGAAAAACCAAAATATCGATTAATGACTAAAAATCACTTATCATTGCTAACTTTACTTACTTTCTTAGCATCCATGAAAACAGTATATCCTAGAGGCTGTGGGTTTAGAAGATAAGAATTTCTAATAAATATCTGCTGCTGCTGCTACTGCTGCTGCTAAGTCCCTCCAGTCGTGTCCGACTCTGTGCGATCCCATAGACGGCAGCCCACCAGGCTCCCCCGTCCATGGAATTCTCCAGGCAAGAACACTAGAGTGGACTGCCATTTCCTTCTCCAATGCATGAAAGTGAAAACTCAAAGTGAAGTCACACAGTTGTGTCTGACTCTTCGCGACCCCATGGACTGCAGCCCACCAGGCTCCCCCGTCCATCTAGTGTGAACTAAAAATGCCACCTGTCATATCAGTAAACAAAGGATGCCACAGCCATAAGAACCCTGCAGCCATCTTCCGATGGTGCACCCTGAAGAAACTCAGGATGAAAAACATAGGATATTGACCCCAAATAGCCAAGATACATCTCAAAGGAATGATTTCCCATATACAGAAAAGTGCTAAACTACCTAACTGGAAGAATCTGGTTTTGTTTTTATTCACAGAAATCGTTTGATGCTCTTGGAACAGTATCTGAGCGTTATCTCAGAGCCTGTGTCCTGGGCATAAATCCTTAGTTTTGTCCACAGAATAAAGCATAATTCTCAATTTTTAGGTTGTACTTTTTTTTTCAGTTAACATTAGTCTTTTCATGATTCAATGTGAAGAAACTGAAGCTACACACACACACACACACACACGCATACACAGAGACTACTTTGATGTAGCAACTCTTGAGAAATATATTATCTAGGCTCGTGAACTTCTTTTATAATTGAGGCTTTGGGAAGACAGCCTACAGGTGAGATGTGGCATCTCTAGGTGCTCTTCCTGACCTCTGTCACAGGTGACTTCTTTCCAAGGCCCTTCAGACAAAGCCACAAAAAGACCGTGAATGACCAGAGGCTGGGGGCTGAGTTTCCACTGCCACGATGTGTGACTCTGCTGTTCTCCACAGGGCACCTGGCTCACCAGAAGCACTGGGTGAGCTGGAGCCACTGGAGGCTGTCGCCCTTGGCCAGGCCAGCATTAGAGACTGAGCTTGAACTTTGCTCTCTTAAACTTAGGAAATACAGACTCCAGAAACTTTTAGTGACACCTTTATACGTATCAAGTAACAACTTTTCTGAGTCTCTATGAATGCCTGCTTTAGAGGGTGAATCTCAGGATTAAATTGGCTCATGCAGGTAAAAGAACCAAGTCATAACACCAGGAGCATTAACAGGTATCCAAATCACCAAGACCTAGAGCCAGACATCCTGGAATGTGAAGTCACGTGGGCCTTAGAAAGCATCACTACGAACAAAGCTAGTGGAGGAGATGGAATTCCAGTGAGCTATTTCAAATCCTGAAAGATGATGCTGTGAAAGTGCTGCAATCAATATGCCAGCAAATCTGGAAAACTCAGCAGTCGCCACAGGACTGGAAAAGGTCAGTTTTCATTCCAATCCCAAAGAAAGGCAATGCCAAAGAATGCTCAAACTACCGCACAATTGCACTCATCTCACATGCTAATAAAGTAATGCTCAAATTCTCCAAGCCAGGCTTCAGCAATACGTGAACTGTGAACTTCCTTATGTTCATGCTTGTTTTAGAAAAGGCAGAGGAACCAGAGATCAAATTGCCAACATCCGCTGGATCATGGAAAAGGCAAGAGAGTTCCAGAAAAACATGTATTTCTGCTTTATTGACTATGCCAAAGCCTTTGACTGTGTGGATCACAATAAACTGTGGAAAATTCTCAAAGAGATGGGAATACCAGACAACCTGATCTGCCTCTTGAGAAATCTGTATGCAGGTCAGGAAGCAATGGTTAGAACTGGACATGGAACAACAGACTGGTTCCAAATAGGAAAAGGAGTACATCAAGGCTGTATATTGTCACCCTGCTTATTTAAGTTATATGCAGAGTACATCATGAGAAACGCTGGGCTGGAAGAAGCACAAGCTGGAACCAAGATTGCCAGGAGAAATATCAATAACCTCAGATATGCAGATGACATCACCCTTATGGCAGAAAGTGAAGAGGAACTCAAAAGCCTCTTGATGAAAGTGAAAGTGGAGAGTGAAAAAGTTGGCTTAAAGCTCAACATTCAGAAAACAAAGATCATGGCATCTGGTCCCATCGCTTCATGGGAAATAGATGGGGAAACAGTGGAAACAGTGTCAGACTTTATTTTTCTGGGTTCCAAAATCACTGCAGATGGTGACTGCCGCCATGAAATTAAAAGACATTTACTCCTTGGAAGGAAAGTTATGACCAACCTAAATAGCATATGCAAAAGCAGAGACATTACTTTGCCAACAAAGGTTCGTCTAGTCAAGGCTATGGTTTTTCCTGTGGTCATGTATGGATGTGAGAGTTGGACTGTGAAGAAAGCTGAGCACCGAAGAATGGATGCTTTTGAACTGTGATGTTGGAGAGGACTCTTGAGAGTCCCTTGGACTGCAAGGAGATCCAACCAGTCCATTCTGAAGGAGATCAGCCCTGGGATTTCTTTGGAAGGAATGATGCTAAAGCTGAAACTACAGTACTTTGGCCACCTCATGCGAAGAGTTGACTCATTGGAAAAGACTCTGATGCTGTGATGGATTGGGGGCAGGAGGAGAAGGGGACGACAGAGGATGAGATGGCTCGATGGCATCACTGACTCGATGGACTTGATTCTGACTGAACTCTGGGAGTTTGTGATGGACAGGGAGGCCTAGTGTGCTGTGACTCACGGAGTTGCAGAGTCGGACACGACTGAGCGACTGAACTGAACTAACTCACCAAGGTGGAAGAATAACTATTCCTCCAGGTTCTGCAGGGGGAAGAATGGGGTGAAAGAGAGGAAAGGAGAAAAAGAGAAGAGGATAGAGTGGAGGGGGAGGGAGGTACCCCCACTGAATGGCCACGGTATCCAAGAAAATATCAGGTTCCTCCTAACTGCTCTGGTTCACAATTTTCTACCTTTTCCACAAGACAAAATATCATTAAAGATGACACTAAACTTGTATTCTGAGTGTCAAAGTACAAAGTCACAATAATCACATTTTAATAACTGAGTCCAGAATCTAAGGTGGAATCAGTCACTTCTTACATCTGACTCATACCCTGCTTACTTATAACCAACTGTAACTTAAAACTTGGAAGTCCCTATCTCTAGTCTGGGCAATTATTATTATTTTTTAAACAACCACAAAAAGGTATATTTATAGATCATAGAATACCAAAGTATATTTTTATTAAGGTATATTTTACATCTCATAAAATTTGCCCATTTCAAATGTACAATTCAATGGATATTTTTAACTTTATTGAGTGATGCAACCACCACCAAAAATCAGTTTTAAGACATTTTTATGTCCCCAATTAGATCCCCTCATGCCATAGTAATACCCTGTTCCCACTCACAGATCAGGCAAACACTAGTCTACTTTCTCTATAAACTTGCCTTTTCAGGACATAACATACTAACAGAATTGTACAATTTGTAGTCTCTGAGTCTGACTTTTTCCACTCAGTGTAATATTTTTGAGGTTCACCCATGACATAGGGTATGTCTTTTTGAGCCCCATTCTTTACCACAAAAGTGGTGCTAGGCACCAGTCCAAAAGATGCCATATCAGGCCACACCTGACCTTGAGGGTAAGTAAGAGAAGATGTGTTATTTGAACACTCCAGTGTTGTGACCTTCTTTATATGCACCCACAGTTAGCTTCACCTATGGTTCTAGAATCTAATTCCTTTGATAAGAATCATCTGTTGGTTTGACAGTCCTGCAGAGTCAGAAGCCAGGAGTGTTGGGTTGAGGTGAGGCTCTGAGTTCAGTAGAGCATGGAGGGGTGGGAAGAACAATAAAAGACCCACTGTCCTGGTAAAAAGTGGGATCTATATCCAAGCAACATATTGAAAAAAAGATCAGAGTCCCTCCAAAGGGGCAAAGAAAACACACCTGTACTTCCAGGTACCATGCAAGGGGAAGGGGACAAATTGGCCCAATGGATAAGTGTTCAGTGGAGCCTGGAGGTGGAAGGTAGTTCAGGGGACTTCCTGTATTGTTCTACATAAACTAATTCACCAACTAGACTAAGAAAAGGAATAGGAGTTGTAGAAGGCTGGGAGCTCCACAGTCTCTTTATCTTTGCTGTTAGAATAGGTCATCAACGTGGTGGCAGCTCAAAGAAATTGAAAGAGCAAAAAAAAAAAAAGAAAGAAAGAAATTGAAAGAGCAACAGAAATAGGAAACACCAAGTTCTGGTCCTCCTTTGACCCTCAGCAGCAAGAGGCCTTAGGCCACTCATTCAACCTCTACTGAGAGTCAAACCCCTTTTCTGTAAAAGAGAAATTATAACATTCACAGAATAAAAAAAATGATTATACAGATATCTTCTAAATTATGAAGTAGCCTACTTGTGAAGGGTGTTGTTCATATTGTCCTTATGGGATTTTAGAGTTTAAAGGGACATGAAAGGTCACCAGGGTTAGTAATTTCCAAACTTTGTCCTGTGAGGCATCTGAGATTCAACAGAGGCTCCCTGGAGAACCAGGCAGAAGAGGACATGAAGGATAAGACACCCCATCCATCTCTCTCATTGACTGGCCCATACTAAACAGAACCCCTCACAACCATATGGACATTCACATAGAATCGACCTTTGAAGAAAGGGTTCTGCAGCTAACAGAAATGTTAGAATTCTTTCATAAATCAGACTTCCAGTGATGGAGGAGACAAGGTCCAAATTTGCTTAGGGTGATGCAATAATATTTTATCATGGGCTGGGTGTTACTGTCGAGCCATCCTGAGATCTTCACCCACCAGAGAGAGGAGGCATGAAAACCCTACTTTTCAGGGCAACCTCCTGCAAAATCCCTTGCTGCCTCTTATTTTTTCCTAAGGATGGTGCGTTGACAATTTTTTTCCTATTCTCTTTCTAACTTTCTTGGCTGCCCTACAGAACATCTTACATTTAGCATATCACAACTACACATACCCTACACATACACATATCACAACTACACATACACATATCACAAGCTCTGCCTTAGACCTCTGCCCAAATTGCCAGCATGGAAACTTTTTATGCACTTTTGACTTCTCTTGATTTCACATAATTATCAACAGACCTTAACTTGTCATTTAAAATAATTTCATTTACAACGTCCTTTCTTTATCAAATCATATGTATCATGTTTTTAGGAATAGTGAGGAGAGAAGAGACGGAAGAGAGGAAGCCACTTTACCTCCCTTCCATCACTCCTGATCCCATATCCTTATTTTAACTGGGGGTCCTCCTCTCTTTTCTATTCACCCACTACGCATGTCCTCAGTCCCTGTCCTATCTGTTCAGATCCCAGCCTTAGCCCTTTTCTCCTCCCTGAGACTCTTGTTGACAAATGTAGCTCCTGAGAATCTACCACTCTCTAGAACTCCTTTATTTTAGTGGACAGGCTTGGAATAATGGTGTTGGCCTCTCAGGAACCCTCCACATCCCTGGCTATTGCTAAATGATCAAAAGTGCCCAAGGAGTCCTAATCCAAGATTAGTCACCAAGTCATTCAGATCTCCCATCTCAGGAACTGTGAAGAAGTAGTTCTCCTGCAAGGAGAGAAGCAGGAAAGTGGATCAGACCCACCATACCCAGAAAAGGTGAGAGGCAAAGGGACTTGAGAACATGCATAAGCCCTGTGACAATGGCCTCAGCTCCCAGGAGGACCGCGGCTCCCATCCCCAGATATAGGACAGTCAGCATCCCTCCAGCTCCATGAGACACGCATTTTCTTTTAATCGAGCCCTCCTCCTCTGAACTAACCTGGGTAGATTCTGCCACTAGAAGCCCAAAAGCCTGGACTAGAACAGTCATCACAGGTATATCAAGAGACCTGCTTACCAAAATTAGTCAGGGAAAAGACAAATTTCATTAAAGTTAAAATTTCAAATTGGTAAGTACCTTTTAAATAACAAAACTTACTTTAGTCATTTTACAGAACCTTTTTTATGAAGATAAGAGACTTCTGATACGTTTTTATTTGTTATTTTAACTTATGGTTTATTATAGAATATTGAATATAGTTTCTTGTGCTATAGAACAGGATTATTTTAAACAAAATGCACACAAAATAAACACAATTTTTCTTGACAATCCAGATATAATATTTTGAACACCAATGAATGATTTAACTGGTTCTAAACATGGCAATGTCCCTTGGGGTTACTTACGGTTATTTAAAACGCACTCCAGCCCACCCATCCAACTATGATATATATATATTTTTTAATTGTAATATTGTGCTTTCAGCTGACAAATTTTGCTGTTGCCCAGCACCTGCCTCCAACCTCTGTTTCTCCATTTTTACATTTAGTGCTGAGGACTGAGGAGACCCTGCAACCCAGTGGGACCTAAAATAAAACCACATGCTCTCAGCAAAGATATAAGCAATTTTCATGTTTAAAGACATCCTGACACTTTTTGAAAATGAAGAACATGCTTCCAGATTCTGCCTGGAGTCTGGGTATTTCTCAGACCGCATCATAGTATAATCTATTTGGCTGTCTAACTACTTTTCAGGTTTATTAGTCTTGAGTTTACAGCTAGATTATACACCCTTTGTAAACATGGGCCACATTTCACATAAAATCTATAACAAAATGCAAAGTGCCAGGCAGGGTGGAGAGTGATCAATAGGATTTACTCATAAAACACCATAAACCCAGTGGCTTTCCAACTTTCTTTTTAAGATGGGAAACCTTCTGTGCAGATGGACTCATATAAAAACGTAAAACAAATATAAAAAATGATTATTTAAAATTGGTTCTTCATGAGGAGAGACTATGAGCCCTAGAATATACTCAGTGACCATTTTGTTACACATCAATCAGGGGACACAATTATTGGAAAGATTAATTCTGATCATTACAGAGTTCATCAACATCTAGTCATCTTCAATTTATAAATTCATGGGGGAAACTACCAGTTCGCAGAAGATTCCTGTGGATCCAAGTGAAGTTAGCCTCTTACAGAGTTATCGCTCAGTCGCATCTGACTCTTTGCAATCCCATGGACCATAGTCCACCAAGCTCCTCTGTCCCTGGGATTCTCCAGCCAAGAATACTGGAGTGGGTTGCCATTCCCTTATCCAGGAGATCTTATTGACTCAGGGATCGAACGTGAGTCTCTCACATTACAGGCAGATTCTTTACTGTCTGAGCCATCAGAGAAGTCCACTCAGAGTTATTGAAGTTAGCTTCTTGTAAATCACCAAATGTCCACTGTAAAACTACAGAGTAAATTTCACTGAAGAGGATGTTTACATTCAACAATCTCACATTTTCATTAAGTTTTCATTACCATTTTAGGTAAACCTCAAAGAATAGGCACATGTCAGAATTTTGTGATCCTAGAAATGGATGGGAAATGAAAGACAGTAACACACAGCCTGTCTCAGGTAGAGATTCATTGTAAGAAGGTCCTTCCTAATGAACAATCTAACTTAATGTTAGGTAACACAGCCAAGGAGATACCCCTCGTCCAAGGTAAGGAGCAATGGCTGCACTTTGCTAGAGCAGCCGTGAAGAGATACTCCATGTCCAAGGTAAGAGAAACCCAAGTAAGATGGTAAGTGTTGCAAGAGGACATCAGAGGGCAAACACACTGAAACCATACTCACAGAAAACTAGTCAATCTAATCACTCTAGGACCACAGCCTTAGCCATGCCCGTGGGGCAACCCAAGATGGGCGGGTCATGGTGGAGAGAGAATGTGGTCTACTGGAGAAAGGAATGGCAAACCACTTCAGTACTCTTGCCTTGAGAACCCAATGAACAGTATGAAAAGGCAAAATGATAGGATACTGAAAGAGAAACTCCCCAGGTCAGTAGGTGCCCAATATGCTACTGGAGATCAAAGGAGAAATAACTCCAGAAAGAATGAAGGGATGGAGCCAAAGCAAAAACAATACCCAGCTGTGGATGTGACTGGTGATAGAAGCAAGGTCTGATGCTGTAAAGAGCAATATTGCATAGGAACCTGGAATGTCAGGTCCATGAATAAAGGCAAATTGCAAGTGGTCAAACAGAAGATGGCAAGAGTAAATGTCAACATTCTAGGAATCAGCGAACTGAAATGGACTGGAATGGGTGAATTTAACTCAGATGACCATTATATCTACTACTGCAGGCAGGAATCCCTCAGAAGAAATGGAGTAGCCATCATGGTCAACAAGAGTCCAAAATGCAGTACTTGGATGCAATCTCAAAAACGACAGAATGATCTCTGTTCGTTTCCAAGGCAAACCATTCAATATCACAGTAATCCAAGTCTATGCCCCAACCAGTAACACTGAAGAAGCTGAAATTGAATGGTTCTATGAAGACCTACAAGACCTTTTAGAACTAACACCCAAAAAAGATGTCCTTTTCATTATAGGCGACTGGAATGCAAAAGTAGGAAGTAAAGAAACACCTGGAGTTACAGGCAAATTTGACCTTGGAATACAGAATGAAGCAGGGCAAAGACTAATAGAGTTTTGCCAAGAAAATGCACTGGTCATAGCAATCACCCTCTCCCAACAACCCAAGAGAAGACTCTACACATGGACATCACCAGATAGTCAACACTGAAATCAGATTGATTATATTCTTTGCAGCCAAAGATGGAGAAGCCCTATACAGTCAGCAAAAACAAGACCAGGAGCTGACTGTGGCTCAGTCCATGAACTCCTTATTGCCAAATTCAGACTTAAATTGAAGAAAGTAGGGAAAACCACTAGACCATTCAGGTATGACCTAAATCAAATCCCTTATGATTATACAGTGGAACTGAGAAATAGATTTAAGGGCCTAGATCTGATAAATAGAGTGCCTGATGAACTATGGAATGAGGTTCATGACATTGTATTGGAGACAGGGATCAAGACCATCCCCATGGAAAAGAAATGCAAAAAAGGAAAATGGCTGTCTGGGGAGGCCTTACAAATAGCTGTGAAAAGAAGAGAAGCGAAAACCAAAGGAGAAAAGGAAAGATATAAACATCTGAATGCAGAGTTCCAAAGAACAGCAAGAAGAGATAAGAAAGCCTTCCTGAGCGATCAATGCAAAGAAATAGAGGAAAACAACAGAATGGGAAAGACTAGAGATCTCTTCAGGAAAATCAGAGGTACCAAAGGAATATTTCATGTAAAGATGGGCTCAATAAAGGTCAGAAATGGTATGGACCTAACAGAAGCAGGAGATATTAAGAAGAGGTGGCAAGAATACACAGAAGAACTGTACAAAAAAGATCTTCATGACCCAGATAATCACGATGGTGTGATCACTCACCTAGAGCCAGACATCCTGGAATGTGAAGTCAAGTGGGCTTTAGAAAGCATCACTACGAACAAAGCTAGTGAAGGTGATAGAATTCCAGTTGAGCTATTCTGAATCCTGAAAGATGATGCTGTGAAAGTGCTGCACTCAGTATGCCAGCAAATCTGGAAAATTCAGCAGTGGCCACAGGACTGGAAAAGGTCAGTTTTCATACCAATCCTAAAGAAAAGCAATGCCAAAGAATGCTCAAACTACCACACAATTGCACTCATCTCACATGCTAGTAAAGTAATGCTCAAAATTCTCCAAGCCAGGCTCCAGCAATATGTGAATCTTGAACTTCCTAATGTTCAAGCTGGTTTTAGAAAAGGCAGAGGAACCAGAGATCAAATTGCCAACATCCACTGGATCATGGAAAAAGCAAGAGAGTTCCAGAAAAACATATATTTATGCTTTATTGACTATGCCAAAGCCTTTGACTGTGAGGATCACAATAAACTGTGGAAAATTCTGAAAGAGATGGGAATACCAGACCACCTGATCTGCCTCTTGAGAAATCTGTATGCAGGTCAGGAAGCAACAGTTAGAACTTGACATGGAACAACGGACTGGTTCCAAATAGGAAAAGATGTCAAGGCTGTATATTGTCACCCTGTTTATTTAACTTATATGCAGAGTACATCATGAGAAATGCTGGACTGGAAGAAACACAAGCTGGAACCAAGATTGCCGGGAGAAATATCAATAACCTCAGATATGCAGATGACACCACCGTTATGGCAGAAAGTGAAGAGGAAATAAAAAGCCTCTTGATGAAGGTGAAAGTGGAGAGTGAAAAAGTTGGCATAAAGCTCAACGTTCAGAAAACGAAGATCATGGCAACCGGTCCCATCACTTCATGGGAAATAGATGGGGAAACAATGGAAACAGTGTCAGACTTTATTTTTCTGGGCTCCAAAATCACTGCAGATGGTGACTGCAGCCATGAAATTAAAAGACGCTTACTCCTTGGAAGGAAAGTTATGACCAACCTAGATAGCATATTCCAAAGCAGAGACATTACTTTGCCAACAAAGGTTCATCTAGTCAAGGCTATGGTTTTTCCTGTGGTCATGTATGGATGTGAGAGTTGGACTGTGAAGAAAGCTGAGCACCAAAGAATGGATGCTTTTGAACTGTGGTGTTCGAGAAGACTCTTAAGAGTCCCTTGGACTGCAAGGAGATCCAACCAGTCCATTCTGAAGGAGATCAGCCCTGGGATTTCTTTGGAAGGAATGATGCTAAAGCTGAAACTCCAGTACTTTGGCCACCTCATGCGAAGAGTTGACTCATTGGAAAAGACTCTGATGCTGTGAGGGATTAGGGGCAGGAGGAGAAGGGGACGACAGAGGATGAGATGGCTGGATGGCATCACTGACTTGATGGACGTGAGTCTGGGTGAACTCCGGGAGCTGGTGATGGACAGGGAGGCAGTGATGGACAGGGAGGCCTGGTGTGCTGCAGTTCATGGGGTCGCAAAGAGTCGGACATGACTGAGCGACTGATCTGATCTGATCTGAACACAGCCATCATTTTAGCAACCAGTCAACACTGATTTATGTTTGCATCAACTGTAGTGTGTTTCATATGCCTCTGCAAAGTGAACATTCATTTATCTTTCCACATATACATGAACTGGAATAAAAGTTTATATGCTTCTATATTGAGATTTTCCCTGGTAGAAGAAGACATCAGGAAAGCCTTTTGTAGAAGATGGATCAACATGCACAGTGATTTTCTTCTAAGAATCTCCTCCAGTTTCAAACATCAAATGTAACCAGGTACTAAATGCATTAACAAGACAGGTTTGCTAATAAGCTTGGTGTCTGACTTACCTATTGGATTTCTATCAAAGAACAATACTGGAGCTTTCAAAATAGACTCCAACATTTCATTGTGCAAAGTTTGTGAAGAATTAACAAGGACGTATATTAACAACATAGATCTCGCGATGCTGAAAAGGCCGGTAGCTACCATTAAACCTGAAATAAGAAACATCACTCAGAATATAAGATCTCTGCCTTTGCTTCAATGATGCTAAAACATGTTATGCACTTTATAAAGATATTATATGCTGTATTCTATAAATATAATTTATATGCAAATTTATATGTAGAATAGATGTGTATATATACAATAGATCCTATAAGAGTTTAATTTATAAGGAAGAATATAAAAATTACTATGTTTTCTTATTAAATAGAAACCACATGGGGAAAAGATCAGGTATAAGCTACAATTTCATTGTAGGCTTTCCTAATACAATTACAAGTTTTAATAAAAACTCAGAAGAAAGAAAATTATATCAATAAAAGTAGTTGATCTTCCATTGCTTCTATTTCAAATCTTACAAATTACATGTCCCACAATCTAAAATTGAGGAATGCTTTAGTATCAGCTTGAATTAACAGGGAATAGGAGAAATGATTTACTATTTCCTTGAATTTGTGTAAAGTAGCTATCTCCATGCCTAAATAGCTGTAAAGACTGTGAAAATATTGCATTAAGTTGCAAGCAGAAAATCTCACAAATAATTGCAAGAAAATACAAGTTATATTTTAACATGACATAATAAACCTAAACAAGCAACTAATCTCTAAGTGTTTAATAGAAACATGAAGCATTTGGAAATGAACATAATCTTTTAAACATATTTTATTTAGTGACATAAATGAGTGCCCCCTATGCATATAATTTTTTTAATTTGTGGTTTTATGTATTTAACTAATTTTAATTGGAGGATAATTACAACATTGTGATGGCTTTTGCCATACATCAACATGAGTCAGCCACAGGTATACATGCATCCCCCTCAGCATATAAAAATGAAAATAGCCCTTCTAGAACTTCCCTGGTAGTGCAGTGGATAAAAATTCATCAGCTAATGCAAGGGATATAGGTTTACTCCCTGCACTGGGAAGATTACAGATGCCAGAGTAACTACTCTTGCGCCACAATTACTGAGCCCGCATGCTCTTGGGCCTGTGAGTCACAACTCCTGGGCCTGTGTGCTGCAACTACTGAAGCATATGAACCTAGAGCCTGTGCTCTGCAACAAGAGAAGCCACTGCAATTGGAAGCCCAAAACTGAAACTAAGAGTAGCCTCTGCTCGTGCTACTAGAGACAGCCTGCACAAAGCAATGAGGACTCAGTGGAGCCAAAATTAAAAGTATATATATATATTTTTTAATAGCCCTTCTTAAATCTCTTGAATTCACAATGCTAGAGTGGACATGACTTCTGTAAGAAGTATTCCATCCAGTACTTTTTTTTTCTCCTTCAGCTGACATATGACTTCAGCTCTGAAAGTTGCTCAAATTCCTGGATTCCATCTATGGGTATTTGTCTTATTCCACCATCCTATGTGAATGCATAATAGAATCCCTTCCTTACTTTTCTAAGTCCCCATAGTCCACCAATTTAGAAGATAAACAACGAATGGATTTATGTTTCTTAACAGGAGATCAATGTAATAAACACCAAATTTCAATGAGTGGGTTCTTATAAAGATATCACACTCTGTAGAAAGCTTGTATGAAGGTTTCCCATGGGAATATTAATATTTTAGATGAGACTTCCTTTAAAAAGTGTGTACTATATATATATACTGCTGCTGCTGCTGCTGCTAAGTCATGTCAGTCGTGTCTGACTCTGTGCGACCTCATAGACGGCAGCCCACCAGGCTCCCCTGTCCCTGGGATTCTCCAGACAAGAAACACTGGAGTGGGTTGCCATTTCCTTCTCCAATGCATGAAAGTGGAAAGTGAAAGGGAAGTCACTCAGTCATGTCCCACTCCTATCGACCCCATGGACTGCAGCCTACCAGGCTCCTCCATCAATGGGATTTTCCAGGCAAGAGTACTGGAGTGGGTGCCACTGCCTTCTCTGACTATATATATACTAAGCACTCTTTTGAAAGTAGAAAGCAGTGTTAATATAAGTCTGGCAAGCATCTAAGTTAATCACAGTTGCAGACACAATAAAATTGTGATCTCTAAGTAAGAAAGAGAAGGAGTCTTAATTCTCAGACACTGGATTTCCCCTACTTAGTTTCCCTCTTAAGCAATTTGTGAAGCTCAAGAGATGAGCAGTATGGTGAAGGGGAGCTTTGCATACCTGTGAAGAAATAATGCTCTTATCTGGGGGCCCATGCTGCCACAGGATTTTGCCCAAATTTAATAAAAGCCAAGGTTTATTTAGACAGAATTGAAACAATCTAAACCACAAAGTGAGGATCCGTTTCTAATTCCCTTGAGCATCCATATAGCCTAGTTGCTCAGTTGTGCCCAACTATTGCAACCCCACAGACTGTAGCCTGCCATGCTCCTCTGTCCATGGGATTCTCCAGGCAAGGATACTGGAGTGGGTTGCCATTTCCTGCTCCAGGGGATCTTTCTGACCTAGGAATCAAATTTGGGTCTCCTGCATTGCAGGCAGTCTCTTTACCAACTGAGCTATGAAGGGATAAGATTTAGCTAAAGCACCTACTAGAATACACAATAGCTACATATTTCCAGTGGCTGATTTTCTCAATATACAATCCTGGTGTAACTTCCAAAATCCAGTACTGAACAAATTAAGAGACTTCAGTCAACCTCTTTCTTCTAGTAGATCTAAAAATTAATTATTCTTTTTTTTAATTTTTAAAAATACTTTATTGCTAAAAAAACATTAACCATCATCTGAGCCTTCAGCGATTTAGGTCTTATTGCTGGTGGAGGATCTTGCCCCAATGTTGATGGCTACTGACTGATTGGGGTGCTAGTTTCTGAGAAGGGGATGGCTATGGAAATTTCTTAAAATGAGACAGCAATGAAATTTGCCACATCTATTGACTCTTCCTTTCATGGACAATTTCTCTGTAGTATGCAATGCTGTTTGATAGCATTTTACCCACAGTTGAACATCTTTCAAAATTGGAGTCAATTCTCTCAAACCAGGCTTTGTCTTATCAATCAACTATGTCTATGTAATATTCTAGATTCTTTGCTGTCATTTCAATAGTCTTTACAGTATTTTCACCAGGAGCAGATTCCATCTCGGGAAACCCCTTTCTTTGCAAGTTTGCAAATATTGCAAGTTTGGTTCCAGACTACTACAATAAAGTGAATATGATAATAAGTATTCTAATTAATTCATGGAGAAACTGCAACTCAGACTTTTAACCCACTAAGATCTTACTGAATTACTCCTGGAAGCCCTAGTTGCTCACACAGGCTCATTGTAAGCACTTCAGATAGAGCAGATTACTCAGCTTTACCTGAATAAGTTCCTAAGTACCAGTCAGGATCAGGCATCACAATCATGTTTCCTTGTCCAAAGACCATGGCATATAGGGTACTCTTTCCATTCGCCCTATGGAATGGGAAAGAAAAAAAAATAGTATGTTATAGATAGAATTTAGACAAACACACAAAAAATTGTCAATATTGGAGATGTGTTTCATGCTGAAAAATCATTCCCAGCTCATAATGTCCTGTGTCCATCTACCTTATAAAAATTCAATTTGAATCATGACTTCTGGTTCGCAAAATTGTCTGTGAGGAAGCTCCTGAGGGTCAGACACAGAGACCATGGGAGGGTCATATGCCATCAGCAGGAACTTTAGTTTTTCTTTAGGGAAACAACGTGAGGGTCAGAGAAAGAGACTGAACAAACCCCACCTCCCTATCCCAACTGGGAAAGTGACGCTTCATGTAGATTTCACAGCACTTTGGGTCAGACCAGGAATCACTCACCAGTCTGCAAGCCACCAATCTTGCAGGAAATAGGCAACCTGGAGCAGAAAACAACAGTCACTCATACACTGATATTACTGAACCCTCACACCCTGCTCACTAGGATGGGGGATGGAAAGACTCCAGAACACAGAGACGGTTCTTCTGGCTCAGGTCTGTGCCAAGCCCCACACCCCAGATGACCACAGGTCAGGGAGGGCATGCTACATTTTAAAACCTTTAAAAGATACCCCCTTTTCCCTAGAAAACTTTGCTCTCCACATATAATGTATTTCAATGCAAATCCAAGTGGACTGCAAAATGCAACAGTACAAATATTGGGATTCTTCCAAGGGAAAAAGCTTGACAGGTACAGCAATGATCAGTTTTCAGTGTCAGCTTGGTGAGGTCAGTCTCCAGTGATTCAACCAAACACCCATCTAGATGTTGTTGTGAAGTGTGTTGTGGATGTGGTTCACACCCATCATCAGAACTTCAGTAGAGGAGATCACCCTAAACACTGTGATGGCCTCATCCAGTCAGATAAAGGCCTTAAGAGCAAAACTCAATCCTTCCTATTCCCGGAGGAAGAAGAAATTCTGCCTCAAGACAGCAGAGTCAGGTCCTGCCTAAGGTTCCAGGCTGCAGGCCTGCTTTTCTGATTTCAGGTTCACCTAGCAAGATCCCACAACCTCACGAAGCCTTGGAAACATATCTCTTAATATACATATTAAAAATAATAAAATAAACATGGTTTGAATTAGCACATAGGTATCAAGCTGAAAGCACAAACCAAAATAAATGTTATTTACCTGAGCTGCAACATTTATTAGAATAAGGAAAACGATGATGAACCAGTGAGCACCAGCTCTGAAGCAATTTTTGTAGATCTTAAAACCAACCATTCCTATCGAACTGCTCTCCAGTGATGGTATAGCCTGTATATTCTCAGTCTGGGAGGGGAAAATGGCAATGAGAGACAAAATTTTAAATAATGAACCCCCAAGTTTCAAAAGTTAAACAATGCCATCCATTGCAAAGGTATAGGAAAATGGATTCATCTCATACAGTTGCAGGAGTGCAAGATGGCACACCTCCTACAGAGCAGGATATGGGAATATCTAGTGAAAACATGTGTACATTGACCCTCGGATCCAGCCATCCTATTCCTAAGAATCTATTAGAAACAAAGAAACATGATTCACATAAAGTTATTCATTGTTGAAGGGCTTTGCTTGAAGTTGATCATGACTCTCAGCACATGCACACTATACTTGATTCAAGTATAAGTGCAGAAGCTTGTTCCAAAATAATACACAAAATTATATGGAGCTAATGTATACTTCTAGATTATTTGTGTCACTCAAGAATGGAAACATAAAATGTACCTGGGCCTCAAAATATTAACCTAATACAGTAAACTGAGTTCACATAGAGAATTGGAGTAATGTGAGTTTGGATCTCAGGGACAAGCATGGGATCAGAATTTATTTGGTTCCTGAAATTTAGAGAGTGATTCCTGAGTGTAGGGATGTGAGGAAGACTAATCTGAACACTTATCAGAATCATCCAGGCTCTTAGGTCCGGATAGTGAGGATTTGTATATAGAGGAATACCTGTGTATGTTTTTAAGGAAGATCTAGTGTGTTTCTGTCTGGAGGACATAGGATGCATTATAGAGTCATAGGAGCCTAGGATGTCCTCTGCTCTGTCCTGATCACTGAAAATTGAAGGTGGGTGAGATGTGGTTCTCAGTCTTGAAGGATAAGAAAGGAAGATGGGAACTAACTCCAAAGTGTCTGCTGAGTGATGGGTCCTTTGCACAGGCTACCTCTGGCCTATCATAAACCATCTGATGATGGAGCAAAATACTACTATTAGTCACCTGCAGGGCCAGAACATTCCTACCTATAGGAAAAGTAGCTGATTCAGTGTGGTCACAGAAGGACTCACTCTAAGGGGGTCTTCACATTAAACCTCTGGATGTATAAGGGAAGTTGGAGGCCACCAGAGTAAGTAGGATATAAACTACAGTAAATTGAAGGGTTTTCACATCATTATGAGCCACATAAGCTCATGAAGTCATAGCAGTACACCTGCTGCTGGTCTCCATAAGATCCTCCATCCTACACCCAAGGGAGAACCCCAAGCAGGGAGCAATTTAATTCTACCAAGTCCATGGAATAAGGTCTTGGAAACTTAGGATCTACTTTGGGACAAACAAAG
Source organism: Bos indicus (assembly GCF_029378745.1). Lineage (NCBI taxonomy): Eukaryota > Metazoa > Chordata > Mammalia > Artiodactyla > Bovidae > Bos > Bos indicus. Next base: position 73,311,679 of record NC_091771.1, read on the forward strand.
ATGTCATGAGAGAAGAAGACTGAAGGTCCATGAGGCCACCAAGAAGAGACAGACTAGGGCATGTTGCAGGATGAGAAACTCACATCTTTGTCTTCTGGAGTTGCATCTTTCAATGAGGGGCTGGAAGACTGTAGTGACTGAACTGAAGACTCAGAGGAGGACCAGTTCCTCAGAGTGGGAGTTCCTGGACCTGGAGATGGTTCAGCCTCCTCATCCTCGTTTGTCAAAAGGATATCTTCAAAATCTATCCCAGGTTTTGGAAATTCAGCATAAATTCCCTTTTGCACCATTCTTCCCTAAAATAAAGAATTTGAGAGGAATACATTTGCATTTGAAAATATTAATGTGGTCTAAATACTAATCAAGAAAAGTTAACTGGGTTTAAATTACAATTTTCCTAAGAAAATAATCCTTAGGAATGGAATTCTGGCTGACAATTCTAGTTTGGTTCAACTCAACACAGAACTGAGCATTCTGTTCTCTGAAAAAACCTGTGTTAGGTATTGAGGAATATGAAAGAAATGAGTGCTTGTGTGTTAAAATGTAGGCCATTAATATAGTTACCCTGGGCATGTATGAAAGTAAGAAGCACGGAGGTTGGTGTGAGGATCAGCAAAGTCTCTATAGACAACATGGGAATTGAGAGAAGCCTTGTGTGAGAAAAAGAATTTTAAAAAACAGTCAACTGGGAAGGATATTCTAGGAAAGGAACTTAAATCTAACCCAGAGGTGGACACAAGCACATCTCCATAGGTAAGGGTCATTCATCAAACATTCATTGACCACTGTCACTGTCATAATATCATGTGTCCACCTGGAATAGGATGTATAGGAACCATCTCTGGACAGAGAACCCATGAGCTGTGTCTTCATGGTCTTTACACTATCCCACACACTCAGGAAGTTCCAAACTGAAAATTCAATATTTTACCTTATAAAATAGCTCATAAACAAGGAGGCCATGAGATTGGTGGCTCTAATGTTTTGGAAGCCCATGCCAGTAAACCAAAACCTAAACTACAATCCATGCACTCAGATCCAAGAAAAATTAAGAACAACCAATCATAAGAAGCCAACACAACTTCCCTAAATCAGGCAACTAGCAAAGCTATGGCCAATCTAATGTTCTTTGAACATATGTGGTACATCATTGCGGTTTCCCTCTCTTACAAAGTTATAGAAAATAATGTGCAAAGTTTTCACTATTTCTGACTCCATGAATCAAAACTCGGCTGATTCACTTAGAGGCAAACAAAATATTAGGCAAAATCCCAGGATGAAAAACTAACCAAAGGAGGGCATGTCTGGCTGAGGCAGGTCAGGTGGAAAGAAGGTGGCCCAGCATCCTCATTGGTAGCCCTGTCAATCCACACTCTGATGTGGTGCCTTGGGAGAAAACCAATGAAGCCTTTGGGCAACATCTGATACTGCAGAGTTAGTTATTCATGATGCACTGTGTCTTGTTCTACTTGGGAGGAAAAAGTCATCAGATCAGATCAGTCATTCAGTCGTGTCCAACTCTTTGCGACCCCATGAATCACAGCACGCCAGGCGTCCCTGTCCATCACCAACCCCCGGAGTACACGCAGACTCATGTCCATCGAGTCAGTGATGCCATCCAGCCATCTCATCCTCTGTCGTCCCCTTCTCCTCTTGCCTCCAATCCCTCCCAGCATCAGAGTCTTTTCCAAACAGTCAACTCTTCACATGAGGTGGCCAAAGTATTGGAGTTTCAGCTTTAGCATCATTACTTCCAAAGAAATCCCAGGGCTGATCTCCTTCAGAATGGACAGGATGGATCTCCTTGCAGTCCAAGGGACTCTCAAGAGTCTTCTCCAGCACCACAGTTCAAAAGCATCCATTCTTCAGCGCTCAGCTTTCTTCACAGTCCAACTCTCACATCCATACATGACCACAGGAAAAACCATAGCCTTGACTAGACGAAACTTTGTTGGCAAACTAATATCTCTGCTTTTGAATATGCTCTCTAGGTTGGTCATAACTTTCCTTCCAAGGAGTAAGTGTCTTTTAATTTCATGGCTGCAGTCACCATCTGCAGTGATTTTGGAACCCAGAAAAATAAAGTCTGACACTGTTTCCACTGTTTCCCCATCTATTTCCCATTAAGTGATGGGACCAGATGCCATGATCTTCGTTTTATGAATGTTGAGCTTTAAGCCAACTTTTTCACTCTCCACTTTCACCTTCATCAAGAGGCTTTTTAGTTCCTCTTCACTTTCTGCCACAAGGGTGGTGTCATCTGCATATCTGAGGTTATTGATATTTCTCCCGGCAATCTTGATTCCAGCTTGTGTTTCTTCCAGCCCAGCGTTTCTCATGATGTACTCTGCATATAAGTTAAATCAGCGGGGTGACAATATACAGCCTTGATGAACTCCTTTTCCTATTTGGAACCAGTCTGTTGTTCCATGTCAAGTTCTAACTGTTGCTTCCTGACCTGCATACAAATTTCTCAAGAGGCAGATCAGGTGGTCTGGTAATCCCATCTCTTTCAGAATTTTCCACAGTTTATTGTGATCCACAGAGTCAAAGGCTTTGGCATAGTCAATAAAGCAGAAATAGATGTTTTTCTGAAACTCTCTTGCTTTTTACATGATCCAGCGGATGTTGGCAATTTGATCTCTGGTTCCTCTGCCTTTTCTAAAACCAGCTTGAACATCAGGAAGTTCAAGGTTCACATATTGCTGAAGCCTGGCTTGGAGAATTTTAAGCATTACTTTAGTAGCGTGTGAGATGAGTGCAATTGTGAGGTAGTTTGAGCATTCTTTGGCATTGCCTTTCTTTGAGATGGGAATGAAAACTGACCTTTTCCAGTCCTGTGGCCACTGCTGAGATTTCCAAATTTGCTAGCATATTGAGTGCAGCAGTTTCACAGCATCATCTTTCAGGATTTGGAATAGCTCAACTGGAATTCTATCACCTTCACTAGCTTTGTTCATAGTGATGCTTTCTAAGGCCCACTTGACTTCACATTCCAGGATGTCTGGCTCTAGGTGAGTGATCACAGCATCGTGATTATCTGGGTTGTGAAGATCTTTTTTGTACAGTTCTTCTGTGTATTCTTGCCATCTCTTCTTAATATCTTCTGCTTCTGTTAGGTCCATACCATTTCTGTCCTTTATCGAGCTTATCTTTGCATGAAATGTTCCTTTGGTATCTCTTATTTTCTTGAAGAGATCTCTAGTCTTTCCCATTCTGTTGTTTTCCTCTATTTCTTTGAGTCATACACCTTTTCAAAATGAGATTAACAGTTTCTATTTGTATCTGTAAGATGCAAGAGGAAATGACTAGTGTTAAAAATATAGCAATTTGACTCAGCAGCCGAGGAGTAACAATTCTGAAGGGTTTAAGGGGTAGCCATCCACTCTCTGCTGTTAGAAAGGGACTAGACAAACAGGAAGGATAGACTCCAACTCATCCAGGGGTGCTCACCAGTGGACAAATCATTCCAATAGTACTAAATGTGGGGATGGTGTCATCAATAGAAGCAATCAGAGAATACCAAAACATCTAGGGATGAGCTAAATAATGTTGAGGTTTTACAAACTACTATCACTCCCTCTGGAGAAGGCAATGGCACCCTACTCCAGTACTCTTGCTTGGAAAATCCCGTGGATGGAGGAGCCTGGTAGGCTGCAGTCCATGGGGTCACGAAGAGTCGGACACAACTGAGCGACTTCACTTTGACTTTTCACTTTCATGCATTGGAGAAGGGAATGGCAGCCCACTTCAGTATTCTTGCCTAGAGAATCCCAGGGATGGGGGAGCCTGGTGGGCTGCCGTCTATGGGGTTGCACAGAGTCGGACACGACTGAAGTGACTTAGTAGCAGCAGCAACTATCACTCTCTCTGTACATGGAATTAACTGCTTTCGAGCCTGAGAAATCGGAAACCCCTATTGCTGGAGGAGTGGAAAAGAGTCAACACATGGAACTGCTTCTAGAGAAGTAGAGGTGCTATATTTTAATAATCTAACTTGGAGCAGAAATTTACCTCATAAGTGAGAAATCTGACTAAGGCCTGTTGGAACAGACATGGGTTAACAAAGGAGATGCTGAGGTACAGAGGCAAACAAGCCAAGGACTGAAGCATCAAACAACCACTAGGTCTGAAAACTTCTAATCTTCAGCCCACCCTCAATTACATCAAGTGCAGTGGATTGCATGGTGTCCCCCTAAAAAGATATGATCAAGCCCTAAATATGACACCGGTGAATGCCAGGGTCTAGCCCCAGCTGATCCAGGGAGTTCGAAGCGGGGACGGCATAGGCGAGGATCAAGATACAATAGCTTCAATTAGATATTAATTAGAGATATAAAGAGCAATAGAATGAGGATAGCTCAGTAGGAAAATTCAGTGGAGAAAAGAGGCTGAGTAGCTTGGTTTACGTGGGAGACCAATAAAACTTCAAGACAAGAAGCTTGCACCACTTACGTAGGCTGCAGGCGTCCTTCCGTTCTCCCGAAGGAGAGAAGACACTGAGGCCTCCTCAGTCGGATCTTAGAAGCCCAGGCAAAATTAGTAAGCTTGGTGGGTTCCATGCTCCAGATGGAGACTCAGCCAGAGTGAGAGAGAGAGCAACATGGGCAGACCAGTCTTTCGAGGAACTGATCCCAATCCTTTATTTTCCATGGTCTACTTTTATACCCTGAGATGTTATGCAAAAGTCACGCGGGGTCAGCAGTCCTGACTTTTATCAAAGTCAGGTGCTTCATACAAATGTATATAGAGGTCTTAGGAGTGTTACATTATCTTCTGGCCAGGGGGCCTGCTGACAATTTATGACCCTCTCCTTTTGACAGCGGTCAGTCAACCAGGACACTTATTTCTCCAGGGGTGATTATTCTTAAAACAGACGCCACCCAAACAAAGTTACATTCCTATAGGGTGAGGGTGTAGTGGGTTTTAGTTAAGGAAAGAATTTACTTAGCCTAAGGTCTATTGTGATTTATATCAAAGGTTAGTACTTATTTCTTCTATATATTCATTAATGTGTGTAAGAGCAGGGGATGTGGAGTCTTAGCAACAAACATTGGCTCAACAAATGAAAAACCCTTCACCAATACAGTTTCTAATCAGCCCATTATACTTATACTAATAGTTTTCTAACTTTTCTAAGGAACCTGTTTTTAGAAGGTTTAAAGCATCTCGTGCCTCTCATAGTTGGGAGGCTGTGAGCAATCACATGTGGCCAGGCGAGCCTGTCAGGCAGGCTAGAGAACCTTCAGAGGAGTTTGTAGGTTGAAACACTCCTATTACACCCAGGAATTATTATTAACTGGAGCTCTAAGTTAACTCCTTCTCCAAAAGAGGTGGTGGGGGACAGCCTCCATAAAGTCAGAGGTGTAGGTTAGAGCACAAGGTAGCAAAGTAGGCAGACTCTGGTTATGGGGGTAGATGCTCGAGGATTTCCAGGGGGACTCCTGAGGCTCGATCCCGCCTTTGCGTATGTCGCGCCTCCTTCCTCATGACCTTTGCCATGGGTGGAGTGCCTCACGCCGGCCCCAACAGATGAACATGACATTATTTAATGGAAACAGTCTGTGTAGATGTGATGAAGTTAAGATGAGGTAACACTGGAGCAGAGCAACCCTAAATTCAATGTGACTGACATTCTTATGAGAAGAGAAGAGACCCAGACTGACATGGGGACAATGGCCATGTGACAAGAGAGACAGAGACCACAATGCTGCTGCTGGAAGCCAAGGAACACAAGGAAGGCTGGCGAATGCCAGAGGCTGGAATGAAGGGTTGTCCCCTGGAGCCTTCAGGGGGAACACACTCCTGCCACACCTGGATTTGGGACCCATAGCCTCTAGAACAGGGAGACAATAAACTTCTATTGTATTAAGTCACCCCGTTTGTGGTGCTTTGTTACAGTAGCTCTAGAAACTGACATCCTAGCCTGAGCCTGTATTTCTGCCTTCCCAACATTACTAAGATTTCAAATTGCTTCTGCTGTTGCTCCCCCAGCAAACATGGAAAGAATCTTTTAAATCCCACATCAGACCACCTCCATCCTCTGCTCTGGACCATCCAACGGCTTTAATTCCACTTCCAGGCCTGCTGCCCACTGCTTGGAAACCAGCTCCCTCCTGTCCCCCTGCTCACTCTCCTCAGACATGCTGGTCTTCCTGCCATTCCTCCAAACTGCCAGGTCAGCTCCTTCCTTAGGACCCCTTGCCTCAGATCCGCTTCCCCAGGTGACTCCATGGCTCCCACCTTCATGTCACTCAGAGCCCATGAGGCACCAGATCCTTAGGGAGGTAGCCAGGATGTCACATCTTCCCCTTAAGAACAGGAGCCCCATAAAAGCAAGGCCTTGTCCTCCTGCTGCACAGGCTCCCACACGTTTCAGGCACATAGAGACCTAGGCAGGAATACCAGCAACGGGCAACACCAGCAGAGTGGGCATCTCTGACCAGGGTGCTCAGCACACAACCTCGCTTCTAGTGCTAATGGAAGATGATCTTCAGGCAAACTGCACATGACATCACATGTGTACAAACAGGTCTTAGTATTTCTAATTTCCAAATACTAATATACTTTGACTTAATTTGTGGAAAGTGAAAGTGAAGTCACTCAGTCGTGTCCGACTCTTTGCAACCCCTTGGACTGTAGCTTACCAGGCTCCTCTGTCCATGGGATTTTCAAGGCAATAGTACTGGAGTAGATTGCCATTTCCTTCTCCAGGGGATGTTCCCAACCCAAGGATCAAACCTGGGTCTCCTGCATGGTAGACAGACACTTTACCTTCTGAGCCAAATTTGTGGAAGAGGAAATAAATGTTCTAAATAAAATAGCATCATTATCTTTAAAAAAAGTTTCACTAGAAGTGATAATTCAGTGATTCTTCAGTAGCACTTTAATATACTTTAGGCTTTATGTGGCTTAGAGTGACATTTCTACAGGTCTTTTTATTCATCCTCAAAGATATGAATATCACCAGTTCTCAGAAGAAGGGGATATAACTGAGGGAGAAGAGGGTGTTTATCACATATCCAAGGAGAGTGATCTGCTTGGAGGATCTGGCCTTCAATACATCTGAGTGTGAGCAAGCTCCACAGACTTCTAGAAATTACTTACATCTTTCAGTATCAGAATCTGAGTTGCATCTTCTAGGTATTGCAAGTGATGCGTCACTAGAATTGTGATCTTCTCACTCAAGAGTTGACAAATACACCTACAAATGTAAAAGGTACAGTATGAACAAAACACATTAATCGGGGTGCTCACAACTGAAAATTCGTAAATTGAAAACATGAGACAAAGACAAGACAGCCCTCAAAAATCTGTAAATACCAAATAAAACAAATTAAACACAAATATTTAAGTTGATGCAAAACTAACTTCAGTTTTTGCATTGTTGAAATTTGTCATTTGATATCAGAATACATTCTAAATAAATATAGTTATGTTAAACATCATTTTAATGCTTATTTCTCACTTTATGTTTCTTTGATAATGACTTATTACTTGCTATTTATTTTATACTTCTTTAAACTATGGAAATGATGTTAGACAAAAAGCAAATCCAAGCGAGTTTCTTATTTGAGTTCAAAATGGGTTGCAAAGCAGTGGAGACAACTCACAATATCAACAACCCATTAGACCTAGGAACTGCTAAAGAATGTACAGCACAGTAGTGGTCAAGAAGTTTTGCAAAGGAGATGAGAGCCTTGAAGTTTAGGAGCATAGAGGCTGGCCACAGAAATTGACAACCACCAACTGAGAGCAATCATCAAAGCTAACCCTCTTACAACTACACAAGAAGTTAGGGAAGAACTCAACATCAACCATACCACAGTTGTTTGGCATTTGAAGCAAACTGGGAAAGGTGAAAAAGCTCAAGAAGTAGGTACCTCATGAGCTGATCAAAAATATTGTTCTGAAGTGTCATCTTCTCTTATTCTATGCAATAGCAATGAACCATTTCTCAGTCAAACTGGGATGTGCGACAAAATGTGGATTGTATATAACTGGTGATGACCAGCTCAGTGGTTGAACTAGGAGCTCCAAAGCACTTCCCAAAGCCAATTTTGAATCAGAAAAATTGTGATCACTGTTTGGTGGTCTGCTGCCTGTCTGATATACTACAATTTTCTGAATCCCAGTGAAACCATTACATCTGAGAAATACACTCAGTAAATCGATGAGACGCACTGAAAACAGTAATGTCTGCAGTACTGATCAACAGAAAGGGCCCAGTTCTTCTCCATGACAATGCTCAACTGCGCATCACATTACCAACACTTCAAAGTTGAACAAATTGGTCTATGAAGTTTTGCTTCATCTGCTATATGCAGATGACCCCTCACCAACTGACTACCACTTCTTCAAGCATCTTGACAACTTTTTGCAGGGAAAGTGCTTCCACAACTGGTAGGAAGCAGACAATGCATTCCAAGAGTTCATCAAATCCTAAAGCACAGATTTTTATGCTACAAGAATAAACAAACATATTTCTCATTGGCAAAAATGTGTTGAGTGTTTTGTTGTTGCTGCTGTTCAGGTGTTCAGTTGTGACTGACTCTTTGTGCCCCTTTGGACTGAAGCACGCCAGGCTTCCCTGACCTTCACCATCTCCCGGAGCTTGCTCAAACGCATGTCCACTGAGTTGGTGATGCCATCTAACCATCTCGTCCTCTGTCATCCCATTTTCCTCTTCCCTTCAATCTTTCCCAGCATCAGAATCTTTTCTAATGAGTCATCTCTTCATATCAGGTTGTCAAAGAATTGGAGCATCAGTCCTTCCAATGAATATTCAGGACTGATTTCCCTTAGGATTGACTGATTTGACTCACAAGAGTCTTCTCCAACACCACAGTTCAAAAGCATCAATTCTTTGGCACTCAACTTTCTTTATGGTCTGAATTTCACATCCATACATGACTACTGGAAAAACCATAGCTTTGACGATACAAACCATTATTGGCAAAGTGATATCACTGGTTTTTAATATGCTGTCTAGGTTCATCATAGCTTTTATTCCAAGTAGAAAATGTTTTTTATTTGCATAGCTGCAGTCATCATCCACAGTGATTTTGGAGCCCAAGAAAATGAAGTCTGTAACTGTTTCCACTGTTTTGCTATCTATTTACCATGAAGTGATGGTACCAGATGTCATGATCTTAGGTTTTCGAATGTTGAGTTTTAAGCCATTTTTTTCTCTCTCCTCTTTCACCTTCATCAAGAGGCTCTTTAGTTCCTCTTCACTTTCTACCATTAGGATGATGTCATCTGTATATCTGAGGTTGTTGATATTTCTCCTGGAAATCTTGATTCTAGCTTTTGCTTCATCCAGCCTGGCATTTCACATGATGTACACTGCATATAAGTTAAATAAGCAGGATGACAATATACAGCCTTGATGTACTCTTTTCCCAATTTTGAACCTGTCCACTATTCCACGTCCTATTGTAACTGTTGCTTCCTGACCTGCATGCAGATTTCTGAGGAGGCAGATCAGGTGGTCTGGTATTTCCATCTCTTGAAGAATTTTCCACAGTTTATTGTGATCCACACTGTCAAAGGCTTTAGTGTATTCAGTGAAGCAGAAGTAGATGCTTTTCTAGAATTCTTTTGCTATTTTTGTGATCCAACAGATGTTGGCAATTTGAACTCTGTTTCCTCTGCCTTTTCTAAATCCAGCTTGAATATCTGGAAGTTCTCGGTTCACGTACTGTTGAAGTCTAGCTTGGAGAATTTTGAACATTACTTTGGTACTGTGTGAAATGAGTACAATTGTGTGATAGTTTGAACATTCCTTGGCATTGTCCTTCTTTGAGATTGGAATGAAAACTGACCTTTTCCAGTTCTGTGGCCCCTGCTGAGTTTTCCAAATTTGCTGGCATATTGAGTGCAGTCCTTTAACAGCATCATCTTTTAGGATTTGAAATAACTCAACTGTAATTCCATCACCTCCACTACCTTTGTTTTTGGTGATGCTTCCTAAGGTGCATTTGACTTCGCACTCCAGGATGTCTGGTTCTAGGTGAGTGATTACACCACTATGGCTATCTGGGTCATTAAGATCTTTTTTGCAAAGTTCTTCTGTGTATTCTTGCCACCTTTTCTTAATATATTCTGCTTCTGTTAGGTCCACACCGTTTCTGTCCTTTATTGTGCCCATCTTTGCATGAAATGTTCCTTTGGTATCTCTAAGTTTCTTGAGGAGATCTCTAGTCTTTCCCATTCTATTGTTTTCCTCTATTTCTTTGCACTGATCACTGAGGAAGGCTTTCTTATCTCTCCGTGCTATTCTTTGGAACTCTGCATTCATATTGGTGTATCTTTCCTTTTCTCCTTTGCCTTTCACTTCACTTCTTTTCTCAGCTATTTGTAAGGCTGCCTCAGACAATCATTTTGTCTTTTTGCATTTCTTTTTTTGGGGGATGGTTTTGATCACCACCTCCTGTACAATGTTACAAGCCTTTGTCCATAGTTCTTCAGGCACTCTATCATATCTAATTCATTGAATCTATTTGCCAATTCTACTGTATAATCATAAGGAATTTGATTTAGGTCACACCTGAATGGTTTAATGGTTTTCCATACTTTCTTCAATTTAAGTCTGAATTTGGCAATACGGAGTTCATGATCTGATCCACAGTAAGATCCCAGCCTTGTTTTTGCTGACTGTATAGAGCTTCTCCATCTTTGGCTGCAAAGATGTTGATTGTAGTGGCCCCTAATTTTGATTAACAAAGATGTGTTTGAGCTGAGTTATAATGATTTCAAGTTCATGGTCTGAAACCAAAAGTACATTTGCACCAAACTAATACAAGTCAATGATTCTCACAAGATCCTGAAATTCATTAGCGGCAAACTTGAATCTTGCTCTGCTAAAAAATTCTAAAAAGTATTCCAGTAAAATAGGCACCAATAGCTAAATTACTTTTTTCTTAAAAAAACTCAGCTTAACAATTATTTACATGTTTCATAATGGAAAACAATTAACACTGATATTCCAAATCTTGACTGAACTAAAACACTATCTTATTACTATATAGGAATTAGAGAAAGACTCATGTCGTATAAAATGTGTACATTTTTCTTAGATAGTTTTCAAGGTGATTATTTATGATAGATGACATACATTAACAACAAAAAAACTGACAGGTTTTTGGTAACCTTTGCCAGAGTACATTTTCTAGAAACTTCTCAAATAGTATCAGATAAAAAAAGAAATCTAACGTTGCCTCCATCAGTCTTTGTAACATCCCAGTCCCACACAGGAAGGAAATATTTTTTTCATTAGGACTGGACACCCTCCAAACATAAAAATGAAAGAATAGAATCCAAATCACAGTGGGAATCATCCAACAGCTCAGAAGACACACCAATTCTCTATAGCCAAGACATGTGTATGAACAGGCTACCCAAGATGGCTGCTCTCTTGCTTTCTTTACATCTCCTGCTTGACCTAGTGCCTGCTTCACCTACACCTACTCACATGACTTACCTTTCTACACACTTGCCCCAGAGCCTAGCTAATGATTATTCTAGCTTTAGATCAGAACCCTCTACTATTCTTATTAAAGGGGAGGGAAGAACATGGCCCTCTGCTGGTTTCCATGGTAACAGAAGAGCCAATCTAATGTCAATTCCCCTGTAACTAGTAATCTTCCCTCCCCAACTATGTCCCCACTAGGAGCACAGACTGCTGCTATGTCCTGCCCTGCTCCCCACTGCACACAGTGGGGTGCTGGTTAGGTCCTTGCTTCAGACATGGAAGCTCACCCTAGTCATTAAACCAGTTGTGTCTGTGGTGTTGACTCCTCACTCTTTCTTCAGTCTAGCTGGGCAAGCACAGGCCTAGCAGGCCAGCAGGATGCAGCCCAACAATCCCCCTCACTTTCCTCACTTTCACTTCAAAGTGAAAGTGTTAGTCACTCGGTCGTGACTGACTCTCTATGACCTCATGGACTATAGCTTGCCAACTTCCTCTGTCCATGGAAGTCTCCGGGTAAGAATACTGGAGTGGGTTGCCATTTCCTACTTCAGGGGATTTAACCCAGGTCTCCCGCACTGCAGGCAAATTCTGTACCATCTAAGCCACCAGTGAAGCCCAACCTTGTTAACCCCTCAATCTGCTCCTCCATTTTAAAAGCAGACCCCTAGGAACTCAGCCCCAGTCTCATCTCACAGGGTTTACAACTCCTCCAGGGAAGCGAGTAGCTAGGTCTGGGGCCCCAGTGATCATAGATGGGGTTCCACGCAGGTATTTTGGGAGCCTAAGCTCCTCACAGAGCAAATCTCAGGAACATGGACCAGAGCTCAGCCTGCTGAGTGAGTCATGTGGAGAGTCTGGAGGCAGCAGACTGCAGCTCAGTCCCTCTCACAAGCGTGATGACGTTGGCCAAGTGACTAAACCTGTTTCTTCATCTCAGAACAAGGTCAGTGACAACTCATCCACACATTCTGAGAAATCAAACCACCAATCCACTCAGTAAATGTCAGCTTCCTTCTCCACTCCTCCCTAACCACAAGCGGTCATATGCTTTGGACTCAGGAAGAAAAGTCCCAAAAGGATACTTTGGGCTTTTTTTCTTTGTATTTTTTTAATTGTATTTTATACTAGAGTATAGTTGATTAACAATGTGTTAGCTTCAGGTGTACAGCAAAGTGATTCAGTTATACCTACACATGTATCTATTCTTTTTCAAATACTTTCCCCATTTATGTTATTGTAGAGTATTGAGCAGTGTTCCCTGCTTTAGAGAATACAGTAGGTCCTTGTTGAATATGTATTTTAAATATAATAGTGTGTACATGTCAATCCAAAACTCACAAGAGGACACTCTAGACACTGGATCTATAATCAGAAGCAAGGGACCAGGATGTTAACACATACACCTCATTATGTCCAAAAAATTTCATTTATTTCTTTTGACATGTCTGAGTTCAATATTTGTACCTAAGACCTCTGACTGAGTAAATCTCTCTTCAGACTTAGTACTAAAGCTTTTAAAAGTGAAATTTCTTCTCCTTAATATAAAAGTACCTGCCAAAAGTCCCTTAAAGTGGATTTTAATCAAATCTAGTGGGTTGCTCTGTCCAAGGTAGTGTGTATGCTTAGTCGCTTCAGTCATGTCAGACTTTGCAACTGCATGGACTGTAGCCCACTAGACTCCTCTATCCATGAGATTCTCCAGGCAAGAATATTGGATGGATTGGCACACCTTCCTCCAGGATCTTCCCGACCCCGACCAAGGGGTAGAACCTGAGTATCCTGGCAGATTATTTAATGCTGAACACCAGGAAGCCCATGTTCAAGACAGACCAACTCAAATGTTGTAAAATGGTTTCTTCCATTTTACATGGTAACATTCCATTGTGATTGAAGTAATACAAATCATTACAATGAAGTTATCAGTTGATGACCTTGAATTTTTCCCAAATAATGCTTTTTTATCCAAATCTCTAGGAAAATCCTCATGATGCCAGGAGGGTAGGGGTGAGGAATCCTTGTCATAGCACTAACACCTGTCACTGAACTCATGACAAGCCATTAGGCACTTCTCCAAGGGAAATTCACCAAGTCATGATAAGGAGAGGGTAGGAAAGGGAGGTCAAGATCAGAGAGCTGGAGGCCCTGCCACATGGCAGTTGCCTTGCTCTCTTGTGTTCTGAAACAATCAATGCCACTTTGCACTTTTTTTATTGTGGTAAAATATAACATGGAGTTTACCATTTTTAGGTATATGGTTCAATGGTCTTAAGTACATCCACATGGTTGTGTAGTCGTTACCATCATCCATCTGCAGAGCTCTTTCATCACCCCAACACTAAGCACAAGCTACACACAGACTTTGGTGGAAGCCAAACCCCCACAGTGGATGTGGAATCCCAGCTCCTTGTGTCCAGAGCTCAGAGTTCCTCACACATTTCCCTGTAACAACCGCTGACTCTGTTGAAGTCTCTTCACTTTGCTATTCTGGACCTGCTGTACGTCAATCATGTTGCCCCAGAATTAAACACATTAACATAACATGTTAGCCATCAGTAAGGCAGTCATTAATACTTTAGAATTTGGTGACAGACTTTAAAGAAGTAATTAAGTTACCCTTAATTAGGTTGGGCCTGATGCACTCTGACCTTAGAAAGAGGAATCTAAGACATAAGCACAGAGACTCGAGGATACAGATGAACAGAGGAAAGACCATATGAGGACACGGCAAGGAGGATTCCATCAGGAGTCGAGGACAGAGGTCTCAGAAGAAACTGAACCTGCCCACAACACCTTAAGCCTGAGCATCCAGCCTCAAGAACTGTGAGAAAATTAATTCCCATTGTTTAAACCCTCCCACACTCCATCCATGACAGCCTGCTACAGACTAGGCATTTGCGTCCTTAATACTCATTTGCTGAAACCTAATCCCCACTGTGAAGGTCCTGGAAATAGGACAGTTGGGAGGTGACCAGGTCATGAGGGTGGAGCCTGCATGAATGGGATTAGTGTCCATATAAAAGGGACTACACAACTCCCTCACCCTTTCCCCACATGAGGACACAGGAATCGTGCCCTCACCAGACGCTAAATCTGTCAGCACCCTGAACTTGGACTTTCCCAGCCTCCAGAACGGAGATAAATAAACTGTTACTTCTAAGGCGCTTAGGGTCTGGTATCCTGTGAGAGCAGCCTGGATGAACACAATCCCAGCAAACTAACACAGGACCTGAGAGTGAGAATTTCCAAACTGCTTCTCTCTGGCAAACAACGCACCCCCTAAGGCAAGGACGTGTCTGCTGTTCTCCTCACAGCCCTGCTTCCTCCTCCCTCCACACCTGTGTTTCTACTCTTCCTTCAGCAAAAGAACTGGATACTCTTCTCAGCCTCCACACACCTGCCCAGCCTGCAGGCCCCCAGGGCACTTCCCGCCCAGCCCAGGGCACAGGAATCTTTTCAATTTCACTGAAAGCCTACACCTGCCACTTCTGCTTTCATTTAGCATTTCTTATCCTGCAGCAAAACCCTCTAAACTTTGACTCTGCTGACCTTTTCCCAGGCATCCCTCTTAACAAGCTCCACATAGAGACAGGTTACTCAGAGGCAGGAATGAGAGCTGGGCATCCTAGTCTCCCTTATTCTACATAGTGGGGGTCTTTCCTGTCTCCTGGCTGACTGCCCTTCTTGTAAACTAAGAGGTTTTGTGCAGGGCATCTGTAAAGGGCAGCAATCTCAGTATACACAGCAGGACATTGATAAGTGCAGCTGGAAGGCTTATTGGCTTTAATGAGGTGAACAACAGCAAGGGAACTAACCATGGGGGAGATGTTGAGGATGTTTTAGGAAAAAAAACAAGCTCACAAAGCTTTCAAAAAAACAAGCTCACAAAGCTTTCAAAAAAGCCAGTCTAGACTCCATAAGAGGGCTTAGTCAGTGTGTGTTAAGGACACATTTTACATAGAAAAGCATCAGAGTTGTTTTACATTAATCACTGTGTGGCCAGCCAAGAGCCACTGACAACAAGTTCTAAATTCCAGAAACAGGAATGAGAGTTAAGACTCAAGCCAGATTATAGACACCTTTTTTAAATTCAAGTTGACCCCACATTGTGGATCTGAATATTAATTCTAGTAAGCATCCATGAAGCAATGTGAAATGATTGAAATAATATTCAGGTGTGGAATAAATCATCCTCAAATTCTATTAAGATTTTATTACTAGACTTAATAAAGGTTTTATTTCCAAACTGAGAATAGTAAGCATAAACCAACAAGGTCTTTCCATGGAAGCCCTATGTTAGTACCGAAAAGTTCGCTTCTAATGTGCCTTTAACAAATAATGGAGGAAAAGAACCAGCAGTCAAGTACCAGGTTACCAAGTCCTACTCTCTGATTTAAAAAGTGTACATCATCTTTCTTCTTCCTGGGGTCTGGGTCCATCCACAGTGTCTGTTATCAACTGCAGGTCACAGGGGTAAATCTCCCATATATCCCTCACTCCCTAAAGCACAGACCCACTGTCTTCCATACACTAGAAGCACCTTCTGTATGTTCCTGTCCTAACTTCATCATGATACAAGATTTCTCTATGATGGATCTTCTGTGGCAGGAAGGAAGGGGAGAAAGGAACACCAGGGCAGAGTGAGCTGAGTCTCCTGAAGCACCAAGTCTTTTCTGAGCTCTCTTCCCTGATCTCTATGGGGTTCTTGGAAAGAAGAAATGACAGAAAACAGGAGCAAACTCACTGTTCAAACAAGTGTCTGCTGACTTCTGCATCCACTGCACTGAGCGGATCATCCAGGAGGTAGATGTCTGCGTCCTGATACACGGCTCTAGAAAACATAGAGAGATGTCAGGAGAGGACACTTCATACTCCCTGGGTCTCATCTCTGAATCATGATGGCGTCCAACAACTCCAGGTTCATTCTAGGAGCCCAGGGAAAGGACTAAGACCCAGCTTTACACAGGCCCACATGGTGAGCGGGATCTGTGTGCTTACATTCACTAGGAACCACGGAGAAGGAGGGGCAGGATGGCAACTTAAGCCCCATTTACCTTGCAAGGTTGATCCGGGCTTTCTGCCCTCCACTCAGTGTGGTTCCTCTGTCTCCTATCTCAGTTAGATCTCTATCCTCAAAAGACTGTAAATCCTATATGGAGATAGAAAAAGGGTAAAAGTAAAAGATTTAAAATGTGTTCTACTACCGTCTTAAACTTTTAGCATTAGTTCTCCATACAAGTATTTAATCAACATACATTCATGCTCAGTTGCTAAGTCATATCTGACTCTTTTCTGCCCCATGGACTGTAACCAGTCAGGCTCCTCTGTCCATGGGATTTTCTGGGCAAGACCACTAGAGTGGGTTGCCATTTCCTTCTCCAGGAGATCTTTCCAACCCAGGGGCTGAATCCATGTCTCTTGCATCTCCAGCACTGGCAGGAGAATTCTTTATCACCGAGTCACCTGGGAAGTCACAGCAGTGGGTATATATCATAGTGACTAAACTGTAACCAAGAATATTAAACAAAACCTCTGTGTTTTATTTGTTTTCATTCTGTCATTTTTCACAGCAGCTATGCACTGGACCATTTTAACAAAGATTTATTGAGGACTTACTGTATGACAGGCATTGCTGTGGGCACAGTGAATTCAGTTGTTTTTTTTTTTTGAATTGAGTTTTGAGGAAACAAAGCGCCTAGGGTTTCTTTCCATGATGGAAGATGGATAGTATGGAAAATTAACCTGAGCACAAGTACTGAGGACAAGAAGGAAAAGGAAGCTGCTCAGGGGGATGGAGAGTGAAGGAGGGAAGAGAGTCCACACTGTGGGGGGCAGGCTCCGTTGAGAGGGGGTGTGAGCAGATCTGGAGGGGAGCTCAGGCAGACCTGGAGAGGCTGCTCCTCACAGAGGGAGGGGAGAGTGCAGGGGCCACAGGGCAGATGCCTAAGGTGTTCAGGACAAGCAAGGAGGCCAGGAGAGCAGGAATTGATTAAGAATGAGGTGGGTGTGAGCAGAGACAGAGCAGGAGGATCCTGGGGTCACTTCAATAAAAGGTGGAGGTGGGTGACAGGTCTGGTCTGAAGTTTTTAAGGAGTCACACCTGTGCTTTATGGAAAACAGTCAGGGGGGATGGGTGAGGGTGGATACAAGTGAGAAGGCTACTGAAATAATCTAGGCGAGAGATGACCATGGTCAGGACCAGAGTGAGAGCAGCAGTAATGGAGAGAGGGGTCACACTCCAGACACATGTTAAAGGTGGAACTGATAAGACCTGCTGAAGGGATGGGTGTGGGTATAAGAGAAGAGGACTGTGGTGTCTGGTACATGAGGAAGGGGAAGGGCAGGTTCTCCATTTACTGAGTTGGGGAAGATGGTGGATGCAGGTTTAGGAGACTTTGCTTGTGGACAAGCTGAGATGACCTGTTGGTGATGTCATGGTGCAGCTGAACATGCAAGTGTGAACGTCTGTGCTAGAGGTACAGGTGTGAGAGCCGGTGGCCCATGGTGAAGGCACAGAACTTATTTTATCAAGAAATGAGTGTGTCTTAAACTGAACATTTTGCTGATCTCAGCCTCAGCATTCCACTTTCAGAGAAGGGATAACACCTGGCTCATGTCTTCACAGTGATACTTAAGGCAAGTGACAGAGTGACAGACAAGGTCTGCTCAAGAAAGAGAGTATAAAGAGCAGGCTGGATAGGAAAAACCAAAAGGAAAGAAACAGTGTGCTCAAGGGACACCTAGCAGATCAGCTGGACTAAGTAGACGCTTGTCTATAGAAGCAGGAAAAACTCAAAGCTAAAAAGGAAATGAAGTTGTAACTTGAGGATCTGGGAAACAATCCAAAGTTACCTTTGAATATTATTTAAGGAGTAAATAGACAAGTCAGTCTGTATTCCCCAGGGTACTGGGGGAAAAAAAAGAATAGATGACAAGAACATTCCCAAAATGACAAGATAAAAATCAGGCCTAAGTTATGCAGCATTATATTAGAAAACTTCAGTTCAGTTCAGTTCAGTTGCTCAGTCGTGTCCAACTCTTTGCGACCTCATGAATTGCAGCATACCAGGCCTCCCTGTCCATCACCAACTCCTGGAGTTCACCCAGACTCACGTCCATCAAGTCAGTAATGCCATCCAGCCATCTCATCCTCTGTCATCCCCTTCTCCTCCTGCCCCCAATCCCTCCCAGCATCAGAGTCTTTTCCAATGAGTCAACTCTTCACATGAGGTAGCCAAAGTACTGGAGTTTCAGCTTTAGCATCAACCTTCCAAAGATATCCCAGGTCTGATCTCTGTAATTATCACTTGGCCCATCCCAACATAGACAGAGTTTGTTAGAAGTTTATCCACTAAACCCCTCAGGCATCAACCTATGATGCACAGCAGTACCTCTCTGCAGATGAAGCCCTCACTTCTCTGCCTGTACTTTAACAAACCTGGGGAGAAAGCAAGTAGCAGACCAGTTCCTCCATGATAAACAAGTCCTTTGCTCTCCCTAAGTCTCATTTGGAAATGACCAGAGATCATTCTGTCGTTTTTGAGATTGCATCCAAGTACTGCATTTTGGACTCTTTTGTTGACCATGATGGCCACTCCATTTCTTCTGAGGGATTCCTGTCCACAGTAGTAGATATAATGGTCATCTGAGTTAAATTCACCCATTCCAGTCCATTTGAGTTCGCTGATTCCTAGAATGTCGACATTCACTCTTGCCATCTCTTGTTTGACCACTTCCAATTTGCCTTGATTCATGGACCTGACATTCCAGGATCCTATGCAATATTGCTCTTTACAGCATCAGACCTTGCTTCTATCACCAGTCACATCCACAGCTGGATATTGTTTTTGCTTTGACTCCATCCCATCATTCTTTCTGGAGTTATTTCTCCACTCATCTCCAATAGCATATTGGGCACCTACTGACCTGGGGAGTTTCTCTTTCAGTATCCTATCATTTTGCCTTTTCATACTGTTCATGGGGTTCTCAAGGCAAGAATACTGAAGTGGTTTGCCATTCCCTTCTCCAGTGGACCACATTTTGTCAGATCTCTCCACCATGATCCACCTGTCTTGGGTTGCCCCACAGGCATGGCTTAGTTTCATTGAGTTAGACAAGGCTGTGGTTCTAGTGTAATTAGATTGACTAGTTTTCAGTGAGTACAGTTTCAGTGTGTTTGTCCTCTGATGCCCTCTTGCAACACCTAATGTCTTACTTGGGTTTCTTTTACCTTGGGCGTGGGGTGTCTCTTCACAGCTGCTCCAGCAAAGTGCAGTAATCCAAGTCTATGCCCCAACCAGTAATGCTGAAGAAGCTGAAGTTGAATGGTTCTATGAAGACCTACAAGACCTTTTAGAACTAACACCCAAAAAAGATGTCCTTTTCATTATGGGGGACTGGAATGCAAAAGTAGGAAGTCAAGAAACACCTGGAGTAAAAGGCAAATTTGACTTTGGAATACGGAATGAAGCAGGGCAACGACTAATAGAGTTTTGCCAAGAAAATGCACTGTCATAGCAATCACCCTTTCCCAACAACGCAAGAGAAGACTCTACACATGGACATCACCAGATGGTCAACACTGAAATCAGATTGATTATGTTCTTTGCAGCCAAAGATGGAGAAGCTCTATACAGTCAACAAAAACAAGACCAGGAGCTGACTGTGGCTCAGATCATGAACTCCTTATTGCCAAATTCAGACTTAAATTGAAGAAAGTAGGGAAAACCACTAGACCATTCAGGTATGACCTAAATCAAATTCCTTATGATTATACAGTGGAAGTGAGAAATCAATTTAAGGGCCTAGATCTGATAGATAGAGTGCTTGATGAGGTATGCAATGAGGTTTGTGACATTGTACAGGAGACAGGGATCAAGACTATCCCCATGGAAAAGAAATGCAAAAAAGCAAAATGGCTGTCTGAGGAGGCCTTACAAATAGCTGTGAAAAGAAGAGAAGTGAAAAGCAAAGGAGAAAAGAAAAGATATAAGCATCTCAATGCAGAGTTCCAAAGAATAGCAAGAAGAGATAAGAAAGTCTTCCTGAGCAATCAATGCAAAGAAATAGAGGAAAACAACAGGATGGGAAAGACTAGAGAACTCTTCAAGAAAATTAGAGATACCAAGGGAACATTTCATGCAAGGATGGGAACAATAAAGGACAGAAATGATATGGACTCAACAGAGCAGAAGATATTAAGAGGAGGTGGCAAGAATACACAGAAGAACTGTAAAAAAAGATCTTCACGAGCCAGATAATCATGATGGTGTGATCACTGACCTAGAGCCAGACATCCTGGAATGTGAAGTCAAGTGGGCCTTAGAAAGCATCACTACAAACAAAGTTAGTGGAGGTGATGGAATTCCAATGGAGCTATTTCAAATCCTGGAAGATGATGCTGTGAAAGTGCTTCACTCAATATGCCAGCAAGTTAGGAAAACTCAGCAGTGGCCACAGGACTGGAAAAGGTCAGTTTTCATTCCAATCCCAAAGAAAGGCAATATCAAAGAATGCTCAAACTACCGCACAATTGCACTCATCTCACATGCTAGTAAAGTAATGCTCAAAATTCTCCAAGCCAGGCTTCAGCAATACATGAACCATGAACTTCCTAATGTTCAAGCTGGTTTTAAAAAAGGCAGAGGAACCAGATCTGCTGGATCATAGAAAAAGCAAGAGAGTTCCAGAAAAACATCTATTTCTGCTTTATTGACTATGCCAAAGCCTTTGACTCTGTGGATCACAATAAACTGTGGAAAGTTTTGAAAGAGATAGGAATACCAGACCACCTGACCTGCCTCTTGAGAAATCCATATGCAGGTCAGGAAGCAACAGTTAGAACTGGACATGGAACAACAGACTGGTTCCAAATAGGAAAAGGAGTCTGTCAAGGCTGCTTATTTAACTTCTATGCAGAGTACATCATGAGAAACGCTGGACTGGAAGAAACACAAGCTGGAATCAAGATTGCCAGGAGAAATATCAATAACCTCAGATATGCAGATGACATCACCCTTATGGCAGAAAGTGAAAAGGAACTAAAAAGCCTCTTGATGAAAGTAAAAGTGGAGAGTGAAAAAGTTGGCTTAAATCTCAACATTCAGAAAACGAAGATCATGGCATCCCATGATCCCATCAGTCCCATCACTTCATGGGAAATAGATGAGGAAACAGTGGAAATGGTGTCATACTTTATTTTTCTGGGCTCCAAAATCACTGCAGATGGTGACTGCAGCCATGAAATTAAAAGACGCTTACTCCTTGGAAGGAAAATCATGACCAACCTAGATAGCATATTCAAAAGCAGAGACATTGCTTTGACAACAAAGGTCCATCTAGTCAAGGCTATGGTTTTTCCAGTGGTCATATATGGGTGTGAGAGTTGGACTGTGAAGAAGGCTGAGCACTGAAGAATTGATGCTTTTGAACTGTGGTGTTGGAGAAGACTCTTGAGAGTCCCTTGGACTGCAAAGAGATCCAACCAGTCCATTCTGAAGGAGATCAGCCCTGGGATTTCTTTGGAAGGAATGATGCTAAAGCTGAAACTCCAGTATTTCGGCCACCTCATGTGAAGAGTTGACTCATTGGAAAAGACTCTGATGCTGGGAGGGATTGGGGGCAGGAAAAGAAGGGGATGACAGAGGATGAGATGGCTGGATGGCATCACTGACTCGATGGACGTGAGTCTGAGTGAACTCCGGGAGTTGGTGATGGACAGGGGGGCCTGGCATGCTGCAATTCATGGAGTCGCAGAGTCGGACATGACTAAGCGACTGAACTGAACTGAACTGAACTGAAATCTCATTTTCCTCTTCTACAGAATGTGCGGCAGAAACCAGAATCACTAAATTCAAGAATGCTGTGAGAATCTAAAGAAGTGTGTGAAGACCCTCCATAAATGGGAAAAGGACATGTATTAATTATAACTTGTTATTGGTGGCTGATTCCTATTTTCTCATCAAGCTAACAGTGGGACCCTGTTCACAGTGTTGAATCGCAACATGCAAAACGCATGACACAAGATACATAACTCTCCCTGACATCCACAGACACACAGGCACACACAGGTTTCTAGCTCACTCAAAGCTTAATGGGGTGCATTCAATGAAAGGCAGCAATTACTCTGTTATGATTATTTATAATTACTTTACCTTCTTTCTTTCTTTGGCTTAGAAATTAATACCATCTCTTGGTCTTGGTTTTCATTTAAAAAAACAACAACAAAAAATGAACTCTGTTCTCAGCCTCATGTGAGTGTGCACACACACACAAACACACAGAGTCACTTGGTATCTTTTCACTGTTGACAGTCCTTGAAAACTGTTTCACTTAGTTTTTATGCTTTGATTTTATGTTGTTCAAATGGTTTTCTTCTTAAAATAGCACCATGTTGTAACACAGCAATCTTAACCACATTCTTAAGAAACTAGCCCAAAGTCTGGTAGTAATACTTCAAGTGTGTTGTTGACTCTGAAAATTATTTATGAATAAGTCACCAGTGGGAAAAATATCTTCAAGTATTTGAAGTAAAATCAAGTCAAACTGATTTCTCATCTATGGTTTATTGACTAAAGGGGAAAAGCCTGAGTTGAACATATATTAGAGCTCCTCCAACTGACAGGAGGTGTTCTTATTCATGTTGGTTACCTCTAAGTTAAATTTAACCAATTTTCACTGAATGACAGACTCACAAACTAGAGGTAAACTAGGAAATGCTGATGCTGGCTTGCTGCCATCCATCTAGAAGTACATCCAGGGCTCTTCAGTAACGGAGGAAACTCAGCACTAGAAACACTATAGAGCAAACTGCTGAAATGATTAATGCTGGCTACACATGAAGCTCTGGCAGAGGAGGGCTGGACTCCAGAGTCAAACAACAAGAGGACCTGCCTTTCTTCACCATTTTTCTTCCATTTAGAATTTCCCCTCCTCTCACAGCCTGTCAATATCCTGCCCATGCTTCCAGGCTCAGTCCACACCCACTCTCCCATGGAACCATCCTGGACTCATCTCTTCCTGCTGGGTTCCTAAGGCCCTGTTTACATCTCTCATTTCTCTTGAAGGACCCGTCTTACTATGCTCCATCATTTGTATACGTGCACACAGCTTCTCTCAGCTCCTGCGGGGTAAGATCTGTGCACCAAGCTCTGTGTTGGACCCTGACACTGCTTATCTCTAATTCTTACAATGAGCTGCACAGTAAGTACTGGCCCCATTTCACAGATGAGGAAATTTAGACTAAGTGAGGTCACATCACTGGCCTGAGGACAGTCAGCTGTTAAACAGAAGAGCAGGAATCTGAACCAGCTCATGTCAGTTCATAGCCTTCTGCTCTTTCACATCAGGCTACCCAGGTGGTGACAGAAGAGTATATTTGAAATGAAGACAACACTAAAGTAACTCAAGTCTTGAAGGTCTCTATATCTAGACCCAAAAGGATCAATGAGTTTATTATCCTATGACTGTCAAAGCAATCTGAAAAGAAAATATTCAAGTAAGTGATTTAAGTGGAAAAATATTAAACTTGAATTTATCAAAATTTGATAGCTTTAAATGTGAGTTGACTAAAAGTTTTCAAAAGCCTTCAAATGGTTAAAGATAACATGCAGGCAAATGTTTCATACTATATTGCTTATGTTATGGTAACAGCATATTGTTATTGTTGATTTATATAATGTACTGGAGACCTGGGTTTGATCTCTGGGTCAGGAAGATCCCCTGAAGAAGGGAATGGCAACCCACTCCAGTATTCTTGCCTGGAAAATTCCATGGACAGAGGAGCCTGGCAGTCTACAGTCCACGGGGTCACAAAGAGTTGGATACAATTGAGCAACTAACACACGTGTAGTGCACCTATAGAAATATCAACTCAAATAAAGGAAGTTAAATCCTCAGATACCTTCTTTCTTACATGTCACATTTTACAGATGTAATTTTACCAAAACCTGGCTGAGTTTATAATTAAGTATTAATTTATTTTCAAAATTATTCTAATACTTACAGAGTACTTGTTATGTCCATGGCAATCAGGTGTTTTAAAATCACAACCATATTTCATCCTCAAAACAACCTCATGAGGTTGATAGTATTATTGTTTCCATTTCACAGATAAAGAAAACAGCTTTGTAAGGATTAATCAGCCAAAAACCACACACCTTGCAACAGAGAAACTGAGACTCAACCCCTGAGCCTTTTGACTCTTGGACCTTGGAGTTGGTGTCACCAGCCTGAATCAATGATGCCAAGGTCATTACTTCATGTCTCCCTATTTTGTTACAGAAAAGTTTTCAGCTCAATGACCTTAAGCAATTACTTCAATTAGATCTAGTTTAACACATCTAGTTGTTAATATATGTAATATAAAAAATATTGCTTTTTCTGTTTTTTTCTCCAGGATTTGGGGTAGGTGGGGGCAGGGAGAACAGTAAGGAGAAATCTTTATTATAATTATATGGATGGATGCATGGATGGAGAGAAAAAGGTTAGAACAATAACAACAGCCACCATTTAC
The DNA here is from genome assembly GCF_029378745.1 of Bos indicus. Classification (NCBI taxonomy): domain Eukaryota; kingdom Metazoa; phylum Chordata; class Mammalia; order Artiodactyla; family Bovidae; genus Bos; species Bos indicus. The sequence goes on from NC_091771.1 coordinate 73,336,665, forward strand.
TGAAACCCTGGCTTGTTCGCATTTCACAGGCATGGCTTACAGTAACCCCACCCCTCCCCCATTTAATAAGAAAGGAAACTGAGACAAACATCTGGATTTACAACCCAGGACTGTTTTTCTCCAAAGGCCAAGCCTTTTCTACCACACGTAGACATCTCTGTATCTACAGGTCAGACTAACTCCAGGATGCCACTATTTCCTGTGCCTGCCTTATGTCCATCCACTGATACCTGGAATCCAAAAGGAGATAAGCAGATGCTCTCATAACTTACTAAGTGGTTCTTAGGTGTCGTAAAGACCTTGCTTGATTTCTTGCTAATTAGTCACAGATGACATTTCAGAGCTAGCTCCTAATCCTCTGACCCAATGTCCTCGTTTTACTGCAGAAACGTCAGAGGCACAGAAAGGTAGCAGGAAGTGTCCAAAGAGATAGCAGGCAAGTGACAAAATTGGGGCCAGGACTTGGCTCTCTGCTACTTCTCTGCACTGGGACTCTTTCCTGCCAAGGGAGGAATGGGCATAAGGGGCCTCGACTCTATGTTCTGACCACGCAGAGAACAGGAGAGCAGTCCATGTTTATAAATGTCACATCACATACAGAAGAATCGCTGTGCAGCCCAGTCCTCTAGGGCCCCTTCCCACCAGAGTCTATGTTGCACACATGCCCTAGGGTGGGTAAAGCCCCAGAACACTGTCCATGTTACTGGTCTAATCACCCCATGAGGCTTCAGTAGAGCATTGGCCCCGGGATCTGAACTTGAGCTGTAAATGTAGAGATGAGGTGTCTCATCACTTCAAGCCTCAGTTTTACTACTTCTAAAATGAGGATGGGAACATCGAAGATAGTCATAAAGAATGAATAACTCAGAAACCTCTTTATGTGTGTGCATGCACACATGTGGGACACATAAAAATAATTTGCATGTGGACTCCTGGTGTCTCAAATGGTAAAGAATCCGCCTGCAATGCAAGAGACCCAGGTTTGATCTTTGGTCAGGAAGATGCCCTGGAGAAGGGAATGGCAACCAATTCCAGTATTCTTGCCTGGAGAAACTGATGGGCAGAGGAGCCTGGTGGGCTACAGTCTGTGGGGTCGCAAAGAGTCAGACATGACTGAATGACAAAAACTTTCACTTTCTGTTTTGTCCACATCATCATAAAATGCTGCCTGATACAATTTATGACACTCAAGCCATTGTTCAAGGGGAATTACTATTTCCTCAGAAAGTGGTTTGGAGCCTTCAATATCACACCTTTGAAAGTCCGTCCCTGTCTTTTCCTCACAGTACAAAAGAATAGTGGGATATCCAGACTGCACTGAACAGACCCTGGGGGTGGGGGTAGGGGGAGCCCTTTAATACTATTATTCACTGGTTTTTATAACCCAAGAGAGTAACATAGTATTTAATGTTATTTTCCTTTTTTTCCCTCTCTTTTTGCCAAACTGTATTCTCCTATCAGTTAAGTTTAGTTCTCATAATTTATTCACTAATTTCATTTAAATTCCAATGTACAGTTAAGCCTTTCACCTTGCCACTTTCTGTAAAACTCAATGCCATTTCTGAAAATAATCTCTCCCTTGGTGAAATGACACATCATTAAAAAGAAATTTCAAAGCATTCTGCTTTCCTTAAATAATAACTTACAAGTCAAAAATGAAGTGGTGAAAGAAACCCACAGACTCAAAGGGACCAAAGAGGCATCAGCCAAGTGCAGGGGGCAGACCTTATGTGGGTTCAAACAGTGGTGAAGGAGATTTCTCAGTGAGATCATCAACAACATGTAAACATAGACTCGGCTTCCCAGGTAGCACTAATGGTAAAGAATCCACCTGACAATGCAGGAGACACAGAGATGTGAGTTCAATATCTGGGTTGGGAAAGTCCCCTGGAAGAGGGCATGGTAACCAACTCCAGTATCTTTGCCTGAAGAATCTCATGGACAGAGGAGCCTGGTGGGCTGCAGTCCATGGGGTCACAAAGAGTTGGACACGACTAAAGTGACTTAGCACACACATATGTCACTCCTAGAGCACAATGTACGTGATGCTCTTGGAGTCATGCAGAGAAGGTGCCCAAGTGTGGAAGTGTGGGATGAAATGTTTCCAAATAAACTAATCTGAGGTCTAGAATCTGCTCCAGAATAATCTGGGGTGGGGGTGGAGCTGGCAGGGGGCAGGGGTAGAGATGCAGCAAGACTGGCCACCAGCTGATTCTGGCTGAAGCTGGGAGTGGGTACCTGAAGGTTCATTACACTATGTTTTCTAATTTTGCAAACTTTGGTAACTTTCCATTTAAAAAGTTAAAAGGGAATGAAATTTAACAGAATGAAACAACCTTCCCCTCCAGAAAAGGTATTCTGTATCATTATCCCATAAGGATTAAAACAGCAGCATATAGATATATGCCTGCTTATTTACTCATAAGATCAGCTTATAATATTAAGCAACATTCGAAAATCTTTCCATTTTTTAAAAATAAAAGCATTTAAATAAACCTTGAAATTTAAACCAATACTATCATTATTTGAAATCTGAGTATATGCAGCTCAAAAGTCATTACTTACCTCTTCCAAAGCACAAGCCCTAATTACTTCTTCATATCGCTGTTTTTCATATTTCTTCCCAAATAAAATGTTACTCCTCACAGTTCCTGAGAATACCCAGGGCTGCTGAGAAACATATGCAATCCTCCCAAGCACGCTGACCTTCCCCTGGCTCGGGGGCAGCTCCCCCAGCACAGCGCTTAACAGTGACGACTGCAACAGACGGGAACACACACACATGAACAGGGTACAGTTAGGACAGAACACGCCCTGTAACACAGTCCCCACCCTGGCTTGATCAAGGATATTAGAATGGGATAAATGACAGCTCTGGCAGTTGGGACAAGAAAAACTGAAAATAACACTAATGGTCAAAGAAAACAATGACTGATAGGGAATATTAATAGTATAAACAATTTACTCTGCCCAAGTATCCCCCAAATGAATTTCTACTCAGCAAAGACTAATTAAGAATGTTAACATCCTTCTCTAGCAAAGCAGCCGAACAAGATGTGTATTTTATGTATCTGATGCTTAATGCAGTTGCTTCTGCATCTGGCTATCCTTTACTTGACAAACACTTGTTCTTAAAAAGTTATGTGTGAATAGTGTATTCAAAGATGACTAATTGAAAGAACTCTAAAGTGAGTTTATCTGAGAAGCAAAAGTCCATCATAGAGGAAATGAGCACACTTTCATGTGTACATCCCACACTGATTTTTAAAAAATAATTTTATTTATTTATTTTTAGTTCTTTTATTTATTTTTTATGATGTATTGTTTTCTGCCATACAATCTTAATTTTATTTATTTTTTGTTGTGCTGGGTCTTCTTTGCAATATGCAGGCTTATAATTGGGGTGGCTTCCCTTATTGAAGGGCACAGGCTCTAGTAGGCAGGCTTCAGCAGTTGCGGCCCATGGGCTCAGCAGATGCAGCTCCCAGCCTCTAGAGCACAGGCCCAACAGTTACGGTGCTCAGGATTAATTGCTTCACAGCATGTGGGATCTTCCCAGACTAGGGATCAAACCTGTGTCTGCTGTATTGGCAGGTGGATTCTTTTACCACTGAGCCACCAGGGAGGCCCACATCCCACATTTAGGTTTCTGTATTTTGTTGTTTCAGACCAAGTGCATATGCACCTTTCCTTTCAATCTTCAACATCACAAAACATGGCATGTGTGTATGCACACCAACAGAGTGCTCACCACACTGGGCTAAAATAATTTGCCTACATATCTGTCTCGCTCTGGAACCTAGTAGCCTCTGAAAGGCAGAAATCTTGGGGTCTTGCTCACATCTGTGAGCTCCAGCACGTGGATACACATGCACTGATCGGATCAAGTCAAGTCATGTGAGGAAAGGCTCAAAGCTTCCAGAAAGAGTCTTCACAACCTCCAGACTTCCTGGAGGGGCTCCTGTGACAAAAAGAAGTCCCCACTGTCTCTGTCCATCCCAAACAGCTGTCACATAGATAGTTTCCTGCACTGAGGCATCCAAATTCCTGACAATCGATTCCCAACTGAGCACTGTGAAACACAAAGAAGGAAAACACAGTGTGCATTTATCCTGATGTATTTAGCATGAAACCTTCTTGTAAAACTAATGTTCCATGAAACACACCTAGAGAAACACTGTTTTAGGTACACCCAAATCAGACTGAGGCACACTCAGCTCTGGGCTCCACTGTGAGAATTTAACAGGGCCTGTAGCATTGCATCAAGTTGCCAAAAGGCATCATAATTTACCTTTCCTGTTCCCACAGGTCCAATCACAGCTAGCAATTCACCAGGTCTGACAGTAAATGAAAGGCCTTGTAGGGTTGGGCTTCCTGATTCCTGAAAATTAAAGTTAATAAAAATGTACCCATTTCAATAAAATGACACAAGTTGTTTTAGAAAGTGGAAAAGATAACAGTAGTCAACAAAATTGATATGCAAACATAACCCACATTTTCCCCTTTCCTATTTTAAGATACTATGTCCTGGAGGCCTCTTTGTCCAATCTTATCTCTTTAGGGGTTTGAGGCAGCTTTAGGTGACTTTAGGAAGGTTCCTTCTTTTACTAGATTTCCACACAGCTAGAAGAATGTTCAAACTACTGTACAATTGTGTTCAGTTTACATCTTAGCAAGGTAATGTTCAAAATCCTTCAAGCTAGGCTTCAACAGTACCTGAACTGAGAATTTCTAAATGTACAAGCTGGATTTAGAAAAGGCAGAGGAACCAAAGACCAAATTGCCAACATCTGTTGGATCATAGGAAAAGGAAGGCAATTTCATAACAACATCTACTTCTGCTTCACTGACTATGCTAATGGCTTTGACTGTGTGGATCACAACAAACTGTGAAATATTCTTAAGGAGATGGGAATACCACACCACTTTACCTGTCTTCTGAGAAACCTGTATGAAGTCAAGAAGCAACAGTTAGAAGCAGACATGGAACAATGGACTTACTCAAAATTGGGAAAGGAGTAAAAGAACCTCAGATATGCAGATGACACCACCCTTATGGCAGAAAGTGAAGAGGAACTAAAGAGCCCCTGGCAGAGGCTGGAAGAGGAGAGTGAAAAAAGCTGGCCTAAAACTCAACATTCAAAAAACAAAGATCATGGCATCTTGTCCCATCACTTCATGGCAAATAGAAGGGAAAAAAGTAGAAACAGTGACAGATTTTATTTTCTTGGGCTCCAAAATCACTGCAGATGGCGACTGCAGCCATGAAATTCAAAGATGCTTGCTCCTTGGAAGAAAAGCTATGACAAACCTAGAGAGCATATTAAAAAGCAGAGACATCACTTTGCCAACAATTGTCCATATAGTCAAAGTTATGGTTTTTCCAGTAGTCATGTATGGATGTAAGAGTTGGACCATAAAAAAGGATGAGCACTGAAAAATTGATGCTTTGGAACTGTAGTGCTGGAGAAGACTTTTGAGAGTCCCTTGAACTGCAAGGAGAGCAAACCCTGAATATTGATTGGAAGGACTGATGTTGAAGCTAAAACTCCAATACTTTGGCCACCTGCTGCAAAGAACTGACTCAGTTGAAAAGACCTGATGCTGGGAAAGATTGAAGGCAGGAGGAGAAGGAAGCCACAGAGGATGAAATGGCTGGACGGCATCCCTGAGTCAACGAACATGAATTTGAGAAAATTCCAGAAGACAGTGAAGGACAGGGAAGGCTGGCATGACACAGTCCATGGGGTCACAAACAGTCGTAAATGACTTAGTGACTAAACAACAGTGGCAGCAGCACAACAACAAAACATGTGGAATGAAGAAATTAATTATGACATCATAGGTCAGAGTGATAAAGCCTCAATTTTATACATGTTACACGCATTTCTTGCCCTGACAAAACAGGGGTGACAACAAGAACAAAACAGAGCTATGCTGTTTGTTGCATGTACAATCCAATTCGAGGGAAAAGGACAAAAATCACATCATTTCAGTCATAAGTCAGATTACTGCACAATCTGTTAAGTTCCAAGGTAGAGAGACTTAAGGGTGCATGCAGCTTTATGTATACTGTTGAGAAAATTCTCAATAAGCTAGTATGTAAAACAAGAGTGCTTATGCATGATTAGTAAAATGCCTAAAAGATTAAAAACACAAGGACTAGATTAAAAGGTCTGGAAAACCTTCTACATGAAAAGTTTCTCTGGAAATAACTAAACCTATTATGGAACAGTCACCTCTAAAGCAACAACAGTTACTTTAAATCGTCAAAAAACTAGCCCCATATTTTCTAAGAATTACAAAAACTAGCAAGAAGAAGCTAGATTTTAATATGTGAGAAACATTTATTTAAGCATATCTACTTCTTTATTCTTATCTGACACCTAGGGTTCCTATTTTACTACTTTATATTTGGTTATGAAAACCAAACAATGATCCACACACAGATAATGACCCACGCCAGCTCCTGTCCCAGCCCCTACAGTCTGTCAGGGCCAGAGGAGTCCATGCCCTGTTCAGGCTTCAGGGTTGGGCACTGCTCTGTCATGACCAGAAGAGGGAAACACTTGACAGCCTAGGGGTTCTGGGGATCTGCCTCCCCCTTATTAGGGTTCAGGGGATAATGATTTAACAGGGCTCAGAGGATAATGATTCAGCAAGGATCATCAGCTGAGTCCCCACTCTGTGCCAAACACAGTTCAAAACACCTGCCTCATGAATCTGAAAGCTCCCATAGGCTACTTATTTTAAAAGTCAAAGATGGTACTCTGGGACAACCCAGAGGGATGGGGTTGGGAGGGGGGTTTAGGATGGGGGGACACATGTACACCCGTGGCTGATTCATGTCGATATTTGACAAAAACCACCACAATATTGTAAAGTAATTAGCCTGTAAATAAAATAAATTAATTTAAAGAAATTTTTACAAGTATAACTAACAATATTCCATAAGACTTAATATTGCACTGTAAATTGTTTCTTTACCTTATAAAGACAGTGTTTAATCATTTCGATATTTGGCAAAACTAATACAATATTGTAAAGTTTAAAAATAAAATAAAATTAAAAAAAATAAAAAAATAAAAGTAAGAATTTAAGAATCAGAATTAAATAAATTTGGATGGGTTTACATTTCAGCTCTACAAACAAACAAAAAAAGACTAAGACAAAGTCCCACCATTTCATGAATGAGACCTGAATCCCTGAGACCTTCCCCCACCAGCCCACCTGGCTCTTTAGGGAAGCAGGCTCATGTCTGTCTCCTGCCTCCCCACCCAGTAGGGGTTTCATTCAGACTCAGCTTCTCTTCAAAACTCCCAATGTATTTTCCCCTCCCCATCCCAAAGTCTCTCTCTCTCTCTCTCTGCCCCCCTCTCCCTCACCCATGACCTAACTTGACAGCCCCTAATTACTAATGACCCCAGGAAGGGACACATTCCTTTCATAGGAAAGACCAGGATGACAGAATAGGCTGTTCAGTACTCTAATGCAAATTGCACAGATGTATCAGAACATGCTATTAATTTCTTTGAAAAAAGAACAAAACAGTTCATTTTAAAATGCTGCAGTTTCATACAAGAGAAATTTAGTAACGTTAGCATTCACATCAGTTCAGTTCAGTCGCTCAGTCATGTCCAACTCTTTGCGAACCCATGAATCACAGCACGCAGGCCTCCCTGTCCATCACCAACTCCAAGAGTTTAACCAAATTTATGTCCATTGAGTCAGTGATGCCATCCAGCCATCTCATCCTCTGTCATCCCCTTCTCCTCCTCCCCCCATTCAAGGAAATTAGAAATACCAAGGGAACATTTCATGCAAAGATGGGCTCGATAAAGCAGAGAAATGGTATGGACCTAACAGAAGCAGAAGATATTAAGAAGAGGTGGCAAGAATACACAGAAGAACTGTACAAAAAAAATCATCACCCAGATAATCACGATGGGATGATCACTGACCTAGAGCCAGACATCCTGGAATGTGAAGTCAAGTGGGCCTTAGAAAGCATCACTACGAACAAAGCTAGTGGAGGTTCTGGAATTCCAGTTGAGCTATTTCAAATCCTGAAAGATGACACTGTGAAAGTGCTTCACTCAATAGGCCAGCAAATCGGAAAACTCAGCAGTGGCCACAGGACTGGAAAAGGTCAGTTTTTATTCCAGTCCCAAAGAAAGGCAATGACAAAGAATGCTCAAACTACCAATTGCACTCATCTTACACGCTAGTATAGTAATGCTCAAAATTCTCCAAGCCAGGCTTCAGCAATATGTGAACTGTGAACTTCCAGATGTTCAAGCTGGTTTTAGAAAAAGCAGAGGAACCAGAGATCAAATTGCCAATATCCTCTGGATCATCGAAAAAGCAGGAGTTCCAGAAAAACATCTATTTCTGCTTTATTGACTATGCCAAAGCCTTTGACTGTGTGGATCACAATAAACTGTAGAAAATTCTGAAAGGCATGGGAATACCAGACCACCTGACTTGCCTCTTGAGAAAGCTATATGCAGGTCAGGAAGCAACAGTTATAACTGGAGAAGGAACAACAGACAAGTTCAAAATAGGAAAAGGAGTACGTCAAGGCTGTATATTGTCACCCTGCTTATTTAACTTCTATGCAGAGTACATCATGAGAAACGCTGGACTGGAAGAAACACAAGCTGGAATCAAGTTTGCCAGGAGAAATATCAACCTCAGATATGCAGATGACACCACCCTTATGGTAGAAAGTGAAGAGGAACTAAAACGCCTCTTGATGAAAGTGAAAGAAGAGAGTGAAAATGTTGGCTTAAAGCTAAACATTCAGAAAACTAAGATCATGGTATCCGGTCCCATCACTTCATGGGAAATACATGGGGAAACAGTGGAAACAGTGTCAGACTTTATTTTTTTGGGCTCCAACATCACTGCAGATGGTGACTGCAGCCGTGAAATTAAAAGACGCTTACTCCTTGGAAGGAAAGTTATGACCAACCTAGATAGCATATTCAAAAGCAGAGACATTACTTTGCCAACAAAGGTCTGTCTAGTCAAGGCTATGGGTTTTTCCAGTAGTCATGTATGGATGTGAGAGTTGGACTGTGAAGAAAGCTGAGTGCCGAAGAATTAATGCTTTTGAACTGTGGTGTTGGAGGAGACTCTTGAGTGTCTCTTGGACTGCAAGAAGATCCGACCAGTCCATCCTAAAGGAGATCAGTCCTGAGTGTTCATTGCAAGGACTGATGTTGAAGCTGAAACTCCAATACTTTGGCCACTCATGTGAAGCATTCACATAGGGACCCTTATAATGAAATTTTAATGGTGTCTTCCATCTATGCTTCAAGTGTATTATGATAAAAAATACCAAGCAGGAGTTAAATCTACTATATTAAGGTAGGAAAAGCTGTCAGGGTAGGTAAGGAACCCTGTGTGACTGTCCATGTACAAAAGATACCGGGATGTGATCTTATGTATTTGGGAACATATTACTGTTTTGATGGTGGGTATTGGAAAATCACCAGTTCTCCCTGTCAGCTTGCCACATAGTACAGTCCTTCAACTGAGAATCACTAGTGCTGACAATGCCCACATGCTATCTCCTCCTGTCTCCAGCAGCCACCAAAGTAGCCAGAACCATCCAGAAGCTCAAGATGGGGAAGCCCCACACTACACCACAGCAAAGATCTACATCATGGCCTCACTCAGTGTATAGTAAGAACATCATGGCAAAAAAGGTACGCTGATTCCTCAAAGCCTCTGATCTATAATGAGTAGTTATGTATTTGTTAGTTAACTCATTCAATACTGCAGTATTTTGTCTGTCTAATCCTTCAAATTCTAATTTATGTACTTTATAATCATAAATAACTCCAAAATATATTGCCAAGTTTAAAAAGAGTTAAACCATTGATGCCCAAAATATTAGATTTTGGTTTTCAAGAAAAGATGTATTTATGCTCTTTTTCTTTTGTTTAAGCACAGGAATTACATTTAATATTCTGTAATAAAACATAAAGAAAAATAACCTAAAATTTTTTAAAAAGAATTTATGTACCTTCAGTTCAACATGTGCTAATACTTTGAAAGCTGTTTTGAAAATGAGATAAAGAGCAACATGTCAAATGCCTCAGGCTGATTTTATACTTAACTGCCATTCAGTGCAAACCTTATTCCTGATTCTGAGAATTTTCATAACATATTTTCAATAAATGGGCAAGTCACATAATATATGTAAAATCTCAAAATTCTCTAATAAATCTATGTCACAGTTGTCTTTGAGCAGTCACAGTTTTGGAATGAGTTTCTTACCTTTTCCCAAAAAGCTGTAAAGTCTTGAACATCCACTATCATTTCGCCATCTGATGGCAGCTGAGGGTAGCACTGTGATATCTCATCAAGTAACAGAAAGTTCTACAGAAAAAGGAAAAACATAGATTGTTTATACTGCAAGAACAAAGCATAAGCAAAAAGTTGTTTCCTTGGAATTTGCAATAAAAAGTTTTATGTTGCCTAGCATTTATTTTAACTACCATTTATATCTACTTATCATTTACAACTGTATTATATTAAGTCTTGTTTCACCTGAGAAATATTAAATAATATATGGCATGCAATATACTATTATTACAATATATTATACATATAAGTATATAAAATATTATAGTGATATATAATATGTTGTTCAGTCATCCAGTCATGTTCAACTCTTTGCGACCCCATGGGCTGCAGCATGCCAGGCTTCCCTGGCCCTCACCATCTTCTGAAGTTTGTCCAAATTCATGTCCATCACATCAGTGATGCCATCCACCCATCTCATCCTCTGAGACACTCCTATCCTTCTGCCTTCAATCTTTCCCAGCCTTAGGGACTTTTCCAATGAGTAGGCTGTCTGCCTCAGGTGACCAAACTACTGGAGCTTCAGCATCAGTCCTTACAATAAGTATTCAGGGTTGATTTCCTTTAAGATTGACTGGTTTGACCTCCTTGCTATCCAAGACTCTCAGGAGTCTTCTCTAGTACCACAGTATATATACATAAAGACTATACTCTCTGCTTTCCCCCTCATGTGTGTCAAATCCATATCACTGCTTGTCAACAGCTATCATTTAAGTCATCACTCTAAAGTTTCTATGCCTTAAAAAAATACTTCACGAGCATCTTTTCACAATCACTGTTCTATTCTCCTTAGTCAGTGTCCTCTCTCCTCCACAGCAGGAATGGTCGCACCTCTCACTTGTTATTTTCTACACCACTTAGCAGCTAGTTGATGAAATTTAGCTGAATAAAACAAAGCCCAATGAACCACTACAAAGCTGACAGACACATAAAAGAAAAGTCCTTCTTGCTTTGCAAATGTTAGACATAATTCAGTGAGAAAAAGTAGAGTGGTAGAGAAATTGAACAAACAACTTAGACCACTCCCACTCCCCAAGGTCCCCAAAAACTGTAAGGGGAGAGACTTAAGAGAGACTGCTGGCTGTCCTCAAAATCTGCTCTCTTTCTTCTGAGGTAACAAACCCCAGATTTTAGCCAACACGTGGCAGCCTGGAAGGAGGTCCTCTGTTTCTAGACTCCTGAGCAGATAGGAGCAGCCACGTGACTAAATCCAGGTCAGTGGAGAGTGACAGCAACCAGAACCTTCCTCCACCCCACAGTCTGGGTCTTGGAGGCTGCCAGCAGGGTCAAAGTCACATCCAGTGGAGTAACATAATAAGAGAGGTAGAGTCTGGGTCCCAACACCACAAAGGTTCACATTAGCCATGCGACTTATATACTGAAGCCCTAACCCCTGTTACCTCTAAACATGACATTATTTGGAAATAGGGTTGCTGTGGATGTAATCAATTAAGGTGAGACTAGAGTGGAGTAGGATGGGCCCTGAATCCAATATGACTGCTGCCCTTGTGAGAGATGCAGAGACAGATATACACCCAAAAAACAGTTACCTGATGAGGGAGACAGAGGCTGGGGTGATGCAGTTACAAACCAAGGAACAGCAAGGTTTGCCTGTAACCATCAAAAGCTAACAGAAGCAAGAAAGGATGCTCCCTTATCAGATTCAGAGGGATCCTGACCCTGCTAACACCTTGATTTCAGACTTCTAGCCTCCAGGACTGTGAAAAAATACATTCCTGTGGTTTTAAGCCACCTGGTTTGTGGTACTTTTGAACCGCAGCCCCAGGAAACTCGTACAGAGCCTTACAAGGATTCTTGCATGAGAAAAAAACAAATGACCTGTGTAAGAATCTATAACATGGGTAGCTCTAGGACCCACAGGCAAACCAAATCCTAACCAACATGGGGCAACTGAAACAAGCATGTGAAGATGTTAGAGAAAGAAAACAACACACAAATAATAATCTTCCATGCTAAACATGGTAAACACCATTCAAGTCCTTGACACACCCCTCTATCATGCCCCAAAGTCATAAATGTGATTGCAAACTTCTACTTCAAAAGAAGAACTGGTAAAAACTGAAAAGGAAAACAGTTGTGCAGGGAAAAAAACAAAAAAACAGGATCCTTGCATTTCTCTTTAAGACCAGCTTGTGGGAGACGTGATTCATTCGTTCTGTCCTCCTCTCATCCAAGTTCACTGAAAACCTAACACCAGGCACAGCAACTCCTATCAACTCTGAACCCGTGTCCAGCAGGAGGCAGGATGAATGGACAGCGGTCTGAGGACTCCTCTTCAGACTCCCAACCACCACAGCCTGAGTTTTCTCCCCACACCACCTCTTCCATTGTCATTCAGGTACCAGCTCTCGCCTGTTCTGACACAGCTTATCTCTCTGCCAATTCTCTTTTTCTCTTGAAACAACACAATTTCAGAATATCACTTGCTATTAGTTGTTGCAAATACTGATACATCTTTTTGTTTTTGAATGGTTCCTTCATCAGCCTTCCCCAATATCACCAAACCAACTCCAGAAGCACTCCCTCCTGACCTCTTTACAGCCCCTCTGAGAGTGTCCACCACACTAAACAGCCTCTAGGAGCCATCAGCACCTAAGTGCACACTCTCTAAGTGGTCTCTGCCTGGACACCCAGAGTACTAATCCCACTCACCCTTCCAAGCCATCTCAAATGCTAATCCTCCAGGGAACCAGGTCAGGACATTCCAGATCGGCACCACCTTCCCTACCTTTGAATCCCCAGAGAAATAGTATGTCACAAAGAGAGGAGACACTCCATCATTCAAGCACTTTCATATTACAACTCCAACTAAGACTTGTACAGAGTCTGCCCATTGTGGGTATGAGGTAAGAAAAGGAACAGATTGTAGGGCTAGTTCAAATCAGTCCAACCATTAATCTCAGATATGCCAATGACACCACACTTATGGCAGAAAGCGAAAAACGAAAGAGCCTCTTGATGAAAGTGAAAGAGAAGAGTGAAAAGTTTGCTTTAAACAACACTCAGAAAACTAAGAACATGGCATCTGGTCCCATCACTTCATGGAAAATAGATGGGAAAACAGTGGAAACAGTGACAGACCTTATTTTGGGGGGCTCCAAAATCACTGCAGATGGTGACTGCAGCCATGAAATTAAAAGACACTTGCTCCTTTGAAGAAAAGCTATGACCAACCTAGACAGCATATTCAAAAGCAGAGACATTACTTTGCCAACAAAGGTCCATCTAGTCAAAGTTATGGTTTTTCCAGTAGTTATGTATGGATATGAGAGTTGAACTATAAAGAAAGCTGAGCACCTAAGATTTGATGCTTTTGAACTGTGGTGTTGGAGAAGACTCTTGAGAGACCCTTGGACTGCAAGGAGATCCAACCAGTCCATCCTAAAAGAAATCAGTCCTGAATATTCACTGGAAAGACTGATGTTGAAGCTGAAACTCTAATACTTTGACTACCTGATGCGAAGAACTGACTCATTTGAAAAGACCCTGATTCTGGGAAAGATTGAAGGCAGGAAGAGAAGGGGATAACAGAAGATGACATGGTTGGATGGCATCACCAACTCAATGGACATGAGTTTGAGTAACCTGGGAGTTGGTGATGGACAGGGAGGCCTGGTGTGCTGCAGTCCATAGGGTCGCAAAGAGTCGGACACGACTGAACTGAACTAATTGATGACAAGGCTACAACCTTACATAGTCTGAGCTAATACAGCTGGAACAACATTGTGAGACAGGCTGGGACCTGGGATCCTTTAGTGGAACACTTGCACCTGCACAAACGTCTCCTCCAGCAACAGAATACAAAGGAACTCTAAGGGACTAAAACTAACTGCACAGATGCATAAGCCAACTGCCATTTCTGAGATGCTGAGAGGAAAGGCAGGGCACTGCATATGATCTTTACACACAGTGCCTACTAGGAGGTGGGCAGACCATCTAAGCCACCTCTGTGATCCACCCCCACTCTCACTCCTTTCAAGGAATCAGTCTACTGTTCTCAGAGTGAACAAAGGCACCTGTTACTTGTTTTTCACTCCCTTGTGCTGCAGCATGAGCTTCAGTAAAGCCTTGCTTGAATTTCTCTTCTGGCCCTTTATCAATTTATATTGATTAAAAAGTTCAGGGTCCCCAGTCAGTAATGTATATTATATATGTATGTTAAATGTACAGTTATGCATATATGTTATAAATCTTGTCTAGACAGAATCAAATTCCAATTTTAAATTCCAATTAAATGTACTACCAAGACATAACAAATTCAATATTCAGTTTGTGCATGTTAGAATAGAAATTCCCACTTTCAAAAAAAAAAAAAAAAGAAAGAAAAGAAAAATCATGCCCTAAGTGAGGAAGTAAATACATCGAGCATTTGTCCACAAATCACAGGTCTGAGGGGGAAGACATCACAGTCTTCCAGGGGTTAAATGAGACTCCACTCAACACCTGATCAGCTTGTAATGGTACCAGAAGTGCTGACTGCATTTTTCTCCAAGAGTCAGGCTTAAGAAAAAAGCTGAAATTAAATGGCCCTTAGAGCCATGAAGTGCAGACCCAGAACAAGTCACACAGGAAGGTATCAACATCAGAACAGCAGTCAAAAAGATTGACATCTGAGTGGCTGGTAATGGAAACCTAAGTAGCTTTGTGAACAATATAACCTCAGAGAAACATTTTACTGGATGCAAAAGTCACTGAAAACTTCTAGTGCTTTGAAGTTAACATAAGATCTTTTCTAATTCTGTTAGTTGTTCAATTCCAAGATCATTGTTCTCTTTCCTTGCTAAGAGAAAAATAAAGGGAATTCTTAGGCATATAAGATCGTAATAAATCCTTATTTTCTGTACAGGGAAGAAAGGAAATTGCTTGGAGCTGGTACACTGGGACGACCCAGAGGGAGAGTATGGGGAGGGAGGAGGGAGGAGGGTTCAGGGTGGGGAGAATGGGTATACCTGTGGCAGATTCATTTTGATGTTTGGCAAAACTAATACAATATTATAAAGTTTAAAAATAAAATAAAATTAAAAAAAAAAAAGAAAAACCATAAAAAAAAAAAAAAAGAAAAGCATGGGTTAACAACAAGACACAACACTATGAAGCCACATGTAGATCTGCCCTGAGGGTATAAACAATCATCCCTCCAAGGTAGGCAGAGGTGGAAAGTTTTCTTCCAAGGGATCCCAGACATGATCTGAGTGAAAATCCTGGGAGATGATCATCCTCGGAGATGACCATCGTGACAGAAACACAAGTCTACTGAGTTCCAGGCTGCAGGAGGCAGTAGGGCAGCAGGGCTCAACACTACACTGTGTTCTAAACTCTACGTGCCCACCACACCTCCAAACTACCTATGGTTAAACCTTGTCCAGTTCTGACGACATGGTCAGTAAACTCAGCTGACTTTTTCTTCTACTCGTGTTGCCCTTTTCACCTTCTAACTGGGCATGAACACATCTAAGTGAGACACAAAGTTGAGGAAAAAAGTGAACATCCAATCTGTTGATTATATTCAATATCTACTACCAGTTTTAGTAAGAAAGGAGACTTAATCAGGCCAATGGGTGGTCAGTGAGGTGGGTCTTATAACAAATACCAGGTATTTGAAAAGCCTCTCAGAATTCAAAATCAACTTCAGATTCTTCTCCTCCCCAAATCTAGTCTTCTTTTATCATTCTATATTTCAATGAATCCAGAGATTTTGCAGCCCCCAAAACCCAAAGCAGCCTGAGATCTACTTCTCCCCTTCCACTTCCATACCGAACTAAAGACTTGCCTTGCTGCTGCTGCTGCTAAGCGGCTCAGTCGTGTCCGCCCCATAGATGGAAGCCCACCAGGCTCCCCCGTCCCTGGGATTCTCCAGGCAAGAACACTGGAGTGGGTTGCCATTTCCTTCTCCAATGCATTAAAGTGAAAAGTGAAAGTGAAGTCGCTCAGTTGTGTCTGACTCCTAGCGACCCCATGGACTGCAGCCTACCAGGCTCCTCCAACCATGGGATTTGCCAGGCAAGAGTACTAGAGTGGGTTGCCATTGCCTTCTCCAGACTTGCCTTGAGTAGCTCTCAAATCTGACCAAGTCTCTATTTCACCCTAAATCAAACCACATCTTCCTGTCCCTGGACCATATATTGCATTAGGCTCCTGATGCATCTCCCCTGCCTCTGCTCTGGATCTCCACCTTACCACACTGCCACACTCCCCAGGTTGCAGCCAGGCTGAGCTCTGAAATGATAAAAACCTTCATGTTTCCTATAGGGTCTTATACAGTCTCCTTCTCAGGTCTTCAGTACTTTCTACTCTGCAGCCTTAGACATTTTTGATTTCCCAAAAGTATGGATCCCTCTCTTGTGCACTAAAAGTCTGTGTCACATCATCATCCCCAGGAAACCACAAAGCATCAGTGTCCCATCTCCCTCACCCCCACACACGGAATTCTCCAGGTAACTTCCTCAGCCTTCCCAGGAAGCACGAGCTCTAAGACTACACCAATAACTCTGCCAAAGCACCCCCTGGCACCTTGGAGTTATCCTTCCAAGGACTAATGACACACAAATATGTCCACAGTGAGTTTCACTATTTGATTCTTTATTAAACCACCCCTACTTGATGAACATAAATTCCAAACAGGAAGAGCCTTTCTGCATCTAGCCTGCCTTTAGTCTGCACCAGGCTTCAGGTAGGTACTTAGGTATTTTGTGGAATAAGTGATTGAATGAATGAATAAATTCCATATTTGCACCCCCAAAAAGTCTAGCATAAACCAAGACAGGTTTTCCTCTCAACTAATTTTAGTTTACATATGATCCTGACATCCTTTATACTTGCTGAAGCACATTTTGGCTTTATGTGCTTTTTTCTGCAACCTGGGCAATGTTTCCAAAATGGTGCTTATTTTCAGGTACACAAGAGTGTACCTTTACTAAAGGTATCTTTACTAAAGATATAGATACCCTGGGCAGCAGCTAAGGCCTAGTGAATCAGAATCTCCAAGGTGTGACCATATAGGTTTAAAAAGCACTCCAGGTGATTCTGATGAACTAGAAAACTAGATTTTTAAAGGATTATAGAAACCATATAGAGAGTGGAAACCATATAGAAACTATATAGTGATCAAAAAGAAAAAAAAAAAAATCACCAGTTACTTCAACCTACCAGGAAGCCATCTGCCACACTAACACCAATCCTTCTCACCATTCTTATTCTCAGCCATTAGTCCCTCCTTTACTGAAAATAATTACCGCTGACAAATCTCTAAATTCCCAGATGAACTTCCTACAAGACATTCTGTGTATTTAAGGAAAAACTTAGGTTTGTTGCCCAAATCAAAGATGCTTCCTTCATCATGACACAAAGCAGCCTGACAAAGTCAACCCTAGAAAATTCAAAGTTCTTGGCAGTTCATTGTATTGCTGTACACATCTACAAAGAAAGGAATTTTAAGCCTCAGACACAATTCAGTAGCAGTTTGGGGTAAAAGAAATAAAAAACCCTACCTGAAAATTTAAGCAAAATTCCCTGGAAACTTTTTGCAGGGCCTTTTTCGTGTTACACTCTTTGGTGCATCACATAATCCATTAAGGAATCAGAGTTAGTGTTTTTCCCACTAAAATCATGCTTAATGGTTATGATGGGTGTGATGGTTGACTTTATGTCAACCTGGCTAAACTACAGTTTTCAGACACTTGCTTACACTCATCTAGTTATTACAGTGAAAGGGTTTTTAATGAGATCAACATTTAAATCAGTAGACTCTGAGTAAAGCAGATTATCCTCCATAATGTGGGTAAGTCTCATCCAATTAGTCAATGCCCTTCAGAGAAAAAAGACTGACCAACACCAAAAAGGAGGGAACTCTATCTCAAGATCTTCTTCAGTCTATAGATGCACTTTAGCATAAAGATTCATGATATTGATCTTCTTTCATTTCATGATGGTCAGCAAGACAGTCAAAATAACTTTGTTAACCAAGTAATACAGGCTGTTTCTAATTATCTATAAGCCCCAGGAGCCCAGCCCAGGATCCAGACCAGCAGAGTCTCATGAACACCAGGCTGTACAGGGTACACAGTTCGTCTCTTTAGACATCAGGTCCACCAAGTCCAATCAGGCTGGTTTGAGATAGACAGATGGACAGACATAACAAGGAGAAGACTTCCCTGAGTTGAGACAGCCCAAACACACACCAAAACCCAATGTTGCAGGAATGCCTAACCCCAGTCTGCTCCCTCCTCTGCATTTCTAAAGCTTCTAGTGCAGGATGGGCTACCCTGGGCTTCTGTGAGGTCCCAGCCATTTCCTGTAACTGTTGTCTCAGTCAGTCCAGTATTTATTTGATGCCCGTGATGTGTCCAGCATGGACAGGCACTACCAGACACAGTCTGCTGTCACAGAGCTCAGAACACTCCCAGGGAGTCAACATCACCCCACCTGACAGGATGCTGGAAGGTGTGAGACTGGCCATGCACATGTATGGAAGCCCTAGATCAGAGTGAACAGAAGTGCTGGGAGAGGGTCATGGGGCTGCTGCAGGCTCAGCAGCATTTGGTTAAATCAAGGACAGAAGAGAAGGCCACACAGAGGGGCTCAACAGAGTGAGCCAAGATCCCAAAGTGGGGGTGAACGTGACATGTCACATGTGACCTGTCTCATTCAGAGACAACCTCTCCCCCAACCCAACCAGAGCAAGGGTCATATGCTGGGAAACACAAGCTTAAAATTTTGATTCTGCAAGAAACAGGGAATTAAAACTTAAGGAGAAATTCCACATACCTGAAAGTACTAAGAAGACAATAATGTAATAATGTAACAAAGAAACTTTGGACAGAATTCTAGTTCTGTCATTTGATAATATTAACACAAACTGTATGAGGATAGGTGAGCTATTTCACCTGATACAGGAACCTGTTTCCTTATCTGTAAAGTCGGGACACTGAAGCTTATCCCATTCAATTGTGGTCAAGATGAAATGAGTGAGTTATTGAAAGTCATTCAGTCGTGTCCGACTCTTTGCAACCCCATGAGCTGTAGCCCACCAGGCTTCTCTGTCCATGGGATTTTCCAGGCAAGAATACTGGAGTGGGTTGCCATTCCCTTCTCCAGGGGATCTTCCCGACCCATGGATCGAATCTGGGTCTCCTGCTTTGTAGGCAGATTCTTTACAGTCTGAGCCACCAGGGAACCCAAGGATGAAATGAGACGATGTGTAAAGGCTTCAGGAGATCTCAGACCACACAGCGAGCCCTGGCAGCAGCAATTGAAGACAGAGGCCGTGTCAGCAGCATTAACAAAACCATAGCAGAACAGCACATGTGTGAAGCTTCCATCTGAACAGGCTACCGTGTCACTGAGGACATCACTGTGGTCCAAGGATATTCCTAAGTATCTTATTTCAAGATGTGAAATCTTCATAAAAGAAATTCTATTGAATACATTGACCACCTCTTACCAGTATTGCTAGAAGCTCCCATCAGAAAGATTGATACACTCAGGGAACAAGAACTGACCCTGTATGACTGATCTATTTTATGGGTAATAGTTTTTTTTTTATATATATAAATTTATTTTAATTGGAGGCTAATTACTTTACAATACTGTATTGGTTTTGCCATACATCAACATGAATCCGCCACAGGTGTTCCCCATCCTGAACCCCACTCCCACCTCCCTCCCCGTACCATCCCTCTGGGTCATCCCAGTGCACCAGCCCCAAGCATCCTGTATCCTGCATCAAACCTAGGCTGACAATTTGTTTAATATATGATACTATACATGTTTCAATGCCATTCTCCCAAACCATCCCACCCTCGCCCTCTCCCACAGAGTCCAAAAGACTGTTCTATACATCTGTGTCTCTTTTGCTATCTCACATACAGGGTTATCATTAACATCTTTCTAAATTATATATATATGCATTAGTATACTGTAAACTACCTCACAATTGCACTCATCTCACATGCTAGTAAAGTAATGCTCAAAATTCTTCAAGTCAGGCTTCAGCAATATGTGAACCGTGAACTTCCTGATGTTCAAGCTGGTTTTAGAAAAGGCAGAGGAACCAGAGATCAAATTGCCAACGTCCGCTGGATCATGGAAAAAAGCAAGAGAGTTCCAGAAAAATATCTATTTCTGCTTTATTGACTATGCCAAAGCCTTTGACTGTGTGGATCACAATAAACTGTGGAAAATTCTCAAAGAGATGGGAATACCAGACCACCTGATCTGCCTCTTGAGAAATTTGTATGCAGGTCAGGAAGCAACAGTTAGAACTGGACATGGAACAACAGACTGGTTCCAAATAGGAAAAGGAGTACATCAAGGCTGTATATTGTCACCCTGTTTATTTAAATTATATGCAGAGTACATCATGAGAAATGCTGGACTGGAAGAAACACAAGCTGGAATCAATATTGCCAGGAGAAATATCAATAACCTCAGACATGCAGAGGACACCACCTTTATGGCAGAAAGTGAAGAGGAACTAAAAAGCCTCTTGATGAAAGTGAAAGTGGAGAGTGAAAAAGTTGGCGTAAAGCTCAACATTCAGAAAACGAAGATCATGGCATCCGGTCCCATCGCTTCATGGGAAATCCATGGGGAAACAGTGGAAACAGTGTCAGACTTTAGTTTTTTGGGCTCCAAAATCACTGCAGATGGTGATTGCAGCCATGAAATTAAAAGACGCTTACTCCTTGGAAGGAAAGTTATGACCAACCTAGATAGCACATTCAAAAGCAGAGACATTACTTTGCCAACAAAGGTTCGTCTGGTCAAGGCTATGATTTTTCCAGTGGTCATGTATGGATGTGAGAGTTGGACTGTGAAAAAGGCTGAGCGCCGAAGAATTGATGCTTTTGAACTGTGGTGTTGGAGAAGACTCTTGAGAGTCCCTTGGACTGCAAGGAGATCCAACCAGTCCATTCTGAAGGAGATCAGTCCTGGGTTTTCTTTGGAAGGAATGATGCTAAAGCTGAAACTCCAGTACTTTGGCCACCTCATGCGAAGAGTTGACTCATTGGAAAAGACTCTGATGCTGGGAGGGATTGGGGGCAAGAGGAGAAGGGGATGACAGAGGATGAGATGGCTGGATGGCATCACTGACTCAATGGACGTGAGGCTGGGTGAATTCTGGGAGCTGGTGATGGACAGGGAGGCCTGGCGTGCTGTGATTCATGGGGTCACAAAGAGTCGGACACGACTGAGTGACTGATCTGATCTGATCTGATTGGTGTTTTTCTTTCTGGCTTACTTCACTCTGTATAATAGGCTCCAGTTTCATCCACCTCATTAGAACTGATTCAAATAGTATAAAAATGCATCATTAAAAAATTCAGCTTTTATGGTAAGACTCCAGAATAAAATACAATCACACCCAGAGATATCTAACTTTATTAGAGATATATTACTCTCCCATCCATCATTGTGGAAAAGTAGGAAAATAAAGTCCAGACAACTCAAGCTTGTGCCCAGGCTGCCTCACGGAACCAATTTATCTTCATTTTAGACAGAAACACTTCAGTGTCTATTGTGTGCCAGGCCCTGTCTTGGTGATGTAAATTATTTGTCCCTGACTATTTAGGAACAGTTAGTTAAAAAAAAAGGATACCGTGGGTATGGTGGAAATCACAAGTTTGAGAGGAAGAGGGGAGTAGAGAAAGGCTTAGACAGTAGGTAAAAAAGAGGACAGGGACAAAAAGGCAGATATCAGAAAACAACAAGAAAGCATCTGTGGAGGAAAGAACCCATTTTTAAACATAGAAAACTAAGTGAAGCTGAGGCTATTCTCCTGACCAAGGAGCAGGGAGGTTTCAGCAAGTTCCTCCCCTCCTGGCCCCGAGAGGAATCTAGTCACCCCAGGACTGAGCACAGTCACTGCCTAGTCGTTTCAGATAGCACAGAAGATGCACTTTGTTTGCTTCTCTTGTTATTAGGCATTTTAATCCTACTGCAGACATCACTGGTACATCATCAGCCCTGTATCACTGCTATTTACACCCCTAAATGAGCAGTGGGATTATAATTTTTGCAACAGACTCTACCTAAGAAGAGAGGGGAGTACATACGATATTTTGGAATGACTGCCAGCTTTGGCACTGAGAGAGTTAAATCACATCAAACCAAAACACAGTGACAACACATAAAAGGAAGCAATTTACAAAAATTCACCTACAACTAAAGAAAGTTATTTGTCACCAAACCTTGATTCTTCGGATGCTGACAACGGCCTCTGAAACCTTCTCAATGGCCATGGGGAAACAGAGGATGCTCGTAAACCGCAGAGCCTCGAACAGCATCATCACCACAAATACTTGGCTGGCTGTGATCAGGTTGTCAAGGATATCATTGACCATGAAGGTGACAAAACTCATGATTTTGCTTACAGCGAAAAATAATGCCAAATGCATGCCCCTAAAGAAGGAACTTCTCAGAATCTTGAAAATTTCCTTCCTGGAAAACAAAGTAGGACATAGTATTTAAAACAAGCATCAACATCAAAGACATGGATTCAAGTGCCCTGTGTGAGTGGACACAGATTAAGATAAACTATCCCTCATATCATGGAAACACTACACAGTGCCTACCCAGGGGTCTGCCCTGATCCAAGGACCACACACTTCATCACCACTTCACTCTCTCACCTAAAAAGAGGCTTAGTGTCACTCTTTTAGACATTGTGTCAAGCAGACCGAGTTTGAACATTCATTCAACAAGCGTTCATAACTACAATCCTGTGCCAGGCTCCTCACTGATGACAGGAAGACATAGCCTGCCCCCTCCAGGAGCTTATGAACTATTGGGGGAAGAGAAAAAGACACCCCAAAATTGTAAGACACCAAGACATTAGACAGAGGAAATCAGCACAGCCCCCACGAGGTACAGAATAAAGGCATGTAACCCAGAGCAGAGGAGTCAGGGCAAGTCACATGGACGTGGATCTACCCTGAGAAAATTAGCTGGAGTCAGTCAGAGCTGGCGGAGGCCAAAGAAAAGAAGATGAGAGTGTATCCCCAGCAGACAGAGGGGCCCCAACAATGGTGCAAAGTGAGAGGTGACAGGGAGCTGCCAGAGAATTCCCAGCACCCTGTGCTGGAATATAAACACTCCTCAGACAGACCATGGGGTCGCTAAGAGTCGGACACGACTGAGCGACTTCACTTTCACTTTTCACTTTCATGCATTGGAGAAGGAAATGGCAACCCACTCCAGTGTTCTTGCCTGGAGAATCCCAGGGACAGAGGAGCCTAGTGGGCTGCCGTCTATGGGGTTGCACAGAGTCGGACACGACTGAAGCGACTTAGCAGCAGCAGCAGCAGCAGCAGACAGTTAAATGAAAGATGGGGAAAACATCTACAAACACAAAGCAAAGCCTCCCCGCCACTGCCAAAATAGTATTTTTATGGCTTCATTTGGAATGAAGAATACTGATCCTTAAAGTT
Source organism: Bos indicus (assembly GCF_029378745.1). NCBI lineage: Eukaryota > Metazoa > Chordata > Mammalia > Artiodactyla > Bovidae > Bos > Bos indicus. Next base: position 73,360,487 of record NC_091771.1, read on the forward strand.
TGGCCAGATACATGTATATCCAGTCTTTACAATCTCCCCATTTGTGCTCCATCAACAAAAATTCTAATTTAAGTTTAAATATCACCTTCTCGGATACTAACATCGTGCAGTCATTGCTTATTTGGAATTTGTGTTATAAAGCATATATATATATATATATATATATATATATATATATATATATTCAATTAAATTTAAATTAAAAAGAAAAAAAGAAGAAGAGCAGATTAAATGGTTGTCTCCACTATTCCACTTAACCCTCTTGCCATATGCAAGGGGTGGGTAGTATTTAAGTTCCCTTTCATATAAAACTTGGTAAGATTTCTAAATTCATTCTGTAAAAATAGGAAATAAACAAAAATATGGTGAGATATATACAAAAACTTACCTTCTCAAACGGGTAATAAGATCTATAAATGACTTTTCCCAAGCATACATTTTTATTGTTCTGATGCCAGTTATAATTTCACTTATGGTCTGGATCCTGTTGTCTGTGAGAGCTGTGGTCTTACTCCTGAGGGGACAGACGTGAGAGATGAAATTTAGTGATCACAACCCAACATCCCATAGCAGCAGCAGGGGGCACAAGGAAGGACCAGGGATCAATGATTCCCTACAGCTCTTTTGTGATAACAACACAGGCAGGTCCTACTCAAAGTGCAAATGGAGACAAAGAAACTAGGAAGTCAATCTTTCAGCCTAATTCAGGGAGTAACTTGGAGAACTTGCAGCATCTGATAAGAAGACCTGAAATGAGTCAGATACAAACCCTCTGCCCAAGGGCGTCCTCATGGTTGGGCAGGGAAGGCAAAAAGGAATCTACCAGGAAGATAGTGTCTGTGCTGTAATAAAAAAGGAGTAAAGTGCTGGGGAGCAGATAAGATGGGGCTATTAAATTCACTGGGAAAAGAGAGCAAGTAAAGCTTCAGAGACCTCATAGCACTGGAACAGGGCCCCAAAGGATAAGGAACATCACTCCATAACAAAGAGAGGAAAGGAAATTCCTAATAGAGAAAAATACCACACATAAAGGCACATGCAAACATTTATATAAAATAACTCAACTAGCTTCATACAGCACATCATCTCCCTCATCAACATCATCTGACAACCTGGACAATAACCCACTTCCAACCCTCTGGGACCAGCTTCAAGTCTAACTCATCACCATTAAGCCCTTCATCACTAGTCATTTTTCTATCACATATGCTGCTGGGACTGTGGAGCTTTATAAAGATAATATTTAATTAATATTAGCCTTGCCCTTGGGGTGCTTATAACTTAATGGAAACACTAAATTAAAAACAAGACAATAACACACATTTTTAAAAATGCTGTAACACAAGCATAACAAAAATATATGTAGCTAGAAAAAGGCCTATAAAATTACTACTACTGAATAGTGTTTAAAAAACATGGACATAGGTAAATTCTGCTTAAGGACACTCTACATATCCAGGTATAGCACCTTAGAAATTAGCTGTGAGGAAAGAGCAAATGCCATCACCTTTTCTGCTTTGACATCAGTTGTCAGTTTAAGGCTGTCACATCCACTGGCTAAGCCAGAAGGGTCTAAACCACACACATATCACCTATTTTTTAAACCAGTGTTTCTCTTACCAGAGTGATGAAAACAACTTCCAAATGCAGCTTTGCAAAAGCAGAATAACAACAAGAATTGCCATCCCAGCAAGACATGACATTCCTATTTCCATCCAGAGCAGGGCGGTCACGATGATAGCCTGCAGTGGCCCTACCCACAGATAGTGCAAGAACATTGTTACCTTAAAAGAGAAAGACAAGTCTTCTTAGAATGATATAAAAGCAAAATTATTATATACACAGTGTAGAAACAATCTGCTCTGAAGGAACAGACATGGACCTACACAGAAATGATCTCAGTGGGTTTTTAAACCTACTAAAGCAGAAACCCAAGCATCTACCAGATGATGCTGTTTTGGGACATCAAAGGGCCAAGCTAAGGGACGTCCAGGGAGAATCCGACCAGCAGCACTGAAAAAAGATGTTTTTTGTCTACACCACAAATGAGCTCAGGGCATCCCCAAAATCTCTATGCGCCAATGTTTAACCCCCATCTCTCCTCAGCATCCCAGGAAAGCTTATTTTATGGCATGCACCATGCTCTTCAGTAACTACTTATATATTTACCTCCCTGACAGGCTGTGGCTTCTCCAAGGAAGAAACTAAATCTTTTTTCAGCCCTAAAAGTAAGTAGGAACCTTACTTCATGTTTCATGAATGAATAACTGAAAGAGAAGTAGTCTAGTACAAAAAAAGATCTGACCAATAGCAATAATGCCCTGGATAATGCAATCTATTCGTAATTGTAAAAAAGACTGTGGTGGGAGGACAGCAAGTAGTAGGTGGTGTCTGTCTGGGGACCAGCCACTTGGCATAGTCCTTGAAGGCTCCTTATGCAGCAGGCACTGAAGAGGGCACATGGGAAAGAACAATCCCAGCCCACCAAGCCTTCATCATCCAGAAGAAGAGGAAGATTGTTCAGCAACACTCACACCACGTGTCAAGAAGTGCCACTTCAGGAGACTCCCCAGGGACACTAACCAAGCTGGACAAGAACACTGCTGCTTACTTATTATTGTCATTATGCTGTAGGTAACCTCAGAAAAAAAACAAAATTCTCATCCACAGGACAATATACATTATTACATCTAAGTTGCACACAGAAGAAATGAGAGTTGGATTAAGAGAACTCTTGTCTTATGTCCACAACAGAACGCTGGCTAACACCAAACCTGGACACCTGGCATCCCAATAAGCTGAATCCAGTAAGGATGGGAAATGTAAGAGGATCCCTCAGGGGAAGCTTACCTGATCAAACTTGTTCACATCATTAGACAGAAGATTGACTATCTGGCCTGTGGTGGTCTTTCCCATGGCTGAGCTACTCAGGCGAAGGGTCTGAAATAAGAAAAAGCAACAGCAAACTGGATTCCTACAGTGATAGCAAGTCACTCTTAGAACATAACAAAATGAAGCATGTTTCCCTGGGGTCTTATGTGGTGTCAGGATGAGCAGTATGGCCCCTGAGAGCAGGGCTCTAGGGATACTTGTCCATTCTTCCTCTCCTCAATGTGGCGACAGCCCCGTCCACAAGGACAGCAAAGGGAGGAATAGGAGATAGAAGCAAAATACCCCATCCTGCTTCTCAATGAACATGGACCTACTCGAAGTGTAAAGTGTGTAGCTTTAGACTTAGGAGCCAACTAAAGCAAGTCCATATCCATTGAGTTGGTGATGCCAACCAGTCATCTCATTCTCTGTTATCCCCTTCTCCTCCTGCCTTCAATCTTTCCCAGAATAGGGGTCTTTTCCAATGAGTAGGTTCTTTGCATCAGATGGCCAAAGTACTGGAGTTTCAGCTTTGGCATCAGTCCTTCCAATGAATATTCAGAACTGATTTCCTTTAGGATGGACTGGTTGGATCTTCTTGCAGTCCAAGGGACTCTCAAGAGTTTTCTCCAACACCACAGTTCAAAAGAATCTATTCTTCAGCGCTCAGCTTTCTTTACTGTCCAACTTTCACATCTATACATGACCACTGGAAAAACCATAGCTTTGACTTTACTCAACTAAAGTAAAGTTGAGCCCAATTAGAAGAGAGTGTTGAGGTCACCTAAAGGAAGACATTAGGGGACTTGAACTATAAATATGGAATCAATCATTAATTCCAAATATGACATCATTCCACATACATTGGTCTTAGTTCCTTCATTCTGAAGTAAGCGAGTACAATGTTCAAAACACTACTCCTGTGAGGAATCTGTGTTCTTAATGTTGGTCTGCTGAATTTACAAATATACAACCTAAGTTGTACACTCCCTTTATTTGGTTAAAAAAAATTTATGAAAAATGCCCTAAAGATCTGAGAAACTTGAACAGACCACCTTGAGCTGTTTCAACAGACTATCAACTGGAGCCATGGATCCAAACAAAATGTCATATTTCATAAAAACTTGTCATTTACTCCTCACATTAAACAGAAAAGTCACTGAAGTGGAAATGTAAAATGATGCAACCATGATGGAAGAGAGTATGGCAGTTCCTCAAGATATTAAACATAAAATTAGTATATAGTACAGCAATTCTATTTCTGGAAATACACTCAAAAAAGCTGAATGCATGGACTTAAATAGATATTTGTACACTCGTGTTCATAGCAGCATTACTCACAATAGTCACAAGGTAGAAACAACCCAAATGTCCATTACGGATGATTGGATACAGAGAATGTTGTATAGATCTATAATGGAATAGTATTCAGCCTTGAACAGGAATTAAACACCTGCTCCAACATGGATGAAACTTGAAGACACTGTTCTATATGACATAAGCCAAATGACAAACATTGCACGATTCCACTTACATGAAGTACCTAAAATAGTCAAATTCATAGAGAGAAGAAGTAGAATGCTGATGGCTGAGGGGAAGGTGGGGAGTTAGTGTTTAATGAGTTCAGAGGTTCAGTTTCGGAAGAGGAAAAAGTTCACATAGCAGTGATGTCTACACAACAATGTGAATATACTTAATGTCACTAAACAGTGCACTTAAAGAGTTAAAATGGTGAATTTTATATTACATGCATTTTACCACAATTTTTAAAAAATCAATGATCAAAAGGCAAAAGTAATTTTTCCAAAATTGTGGAAAGGTAAATAAGTGACAAGTCATTTTTATATGCGATACACCCCCATGAAATCATTCAAAATTACAAACCATGGCTCTGAGCTTAGTAGCCATCCCATTTCTAACACCCAACCTGATTTCTTCCCAGGACCAAAGATCAAGAGGTGGAGCCTGAACTTGAACCACAAGCATTCAGAGGGGCCTTTCAGAGCTGCTTGGCATCATCAGCTTTTGCCCTAAGGAATGAGCCCACCTGTAACCTGTAAAGGAGTATCTTATTTCTTCATCTCAGAAGGATTCTAGATGTAAGATTATGCACAAAGAAACTGTTCTTTCCCATGTTTCTGAAATTTCAGGTTATGTCTATGGTTTAATCCCAACAATACCTGACTTAGTAAAAGGACAATTTTCTTAGCCTAATCAAACCAGCAAATTAATGGCTTTGGGAGATGTTTATATTCATCTAGGTAAACATTCCAGGTCAGATCAAGTTTCCCAAAGGCAATGTTCCAAATGTTTCTCTTCCAATGTAAGAGAAAGGAAGACAGGTGGATAATGGCTCATCTCTGCAATGGAGAGAGAGAGCTTTAACTGAACCATCACCTCAAACTTAACTTAAGATTTTCACATTGCAGTTCCAGAGTAATTTCCTTTCTCTGTGTTTATGAGAGCTAAGCATTATCTGAAACACAAACATCTAGCTAAATTGTGTGAAAATCTGAGTATTCATCTCCTAAATGGTAAAAGGTACAATAAAATAACAAATCAGATCAGATCATATCAGATCAGTCATTCAGTCGTGTCCGACTCGTTGAGACCCCATGAATCGCAGCACGCCAGGCCTCCCTGTCCATCATCAACTCCCGGAGTTCACTCAGACTCACGTCCATCGAGTCAGTGATGCCATCCAGCCATCTCATCCTCTGTCATCCGCTTCTGCTCTTGCCCCCAATCCCTCCCAGCATCAGAGTCTTTTCCAATGAGTCAACTCTTCACATGAGGTGGCCAAAGTACTGGAGTTTCAGCTTTAGCATCATTCCTTCCAAAAAAAACCCAGGACTGATCTCCTTCAGAATGGACTGGTTGGATCTTCTTGCAGTCCAAGGGACTCTCAAGAGTCTTCTCCAACACCACAGTTCAAAAGCATCAATTCTTTGGCGCTCAGCCTTCTTCACAGTCCAACTCTCACATCCATACATGACCACAGGAAAAACCATAGCCTTGACTAGATGAACCTTTGTTGGCAGAGTAATGTCTCTGCTTTTGAATATGCTATCTAGGTTGGTCATAACTTTCCTTCCAAGGAGTAAGCGTCTTTTAATTTCACGGCTGCAGTCACCATCTGCAGTGATTTTGGAGCCCAGAAAAATAAAGTATGACACTGTTTCCCCATATATTTCCCATGAAGTGATGGGACCGGATGCCATGATCTTCGTTTTCTGAATGTTGAGCTTTAAGCCAACTTTTTCACTCTCCACTTTCACTTTCATCAAGAGGCTTTTTAGTTCCTCTTCACTTTCTGCCATAACGGTGGTGTCATCTGCATCTGAGGTTATTGATATTTCTCCCGGCAATCTTGATTCCAGCTTGTGTTTCTTCCAGTCCAGCGTTTCTCATGATGTACTCTGCATAGAAGTTAAATAAACAGGGTGACAATATACAGCCTTGATGTACTCCTTTTCCTATTTGGAACCAGTCCGTTGTTCCATGTCCAGTTCTAACTGTTGCTTCCTGACCTGCATACAAATTTCTCAAGAGGCAGATCAGGTGGTCTGGTATTCCCATCTCTTTGAGAATTTTCCACAGTTTATTGTGATCCACACAGTCAACGGCTTTGGCATAGTCAATAAAGCAGAAATAGATGTTTTTCTGGAACTCTCTTGCTTTTTCCATGATCCAGCGGATGTTGGCAATTTGATCTCTGGTTCCTCTGCCTTTTCTAAAACCAGCTTGAACATCAGGAAGTTCATGGTTCACATATTGCTGAAGCCTGGCTTGGAGAATTCTGAGCATTACTTTACTAGTGTGTGAGATGAGTGCAATTGTGCAGTAGTTTGAGCATTCTTTGGCATTGCCTTTTTTTGGGATTGCAATGAAAACTGACCTTTTCCAGTCCTGTGGCCACTGCTGAGTTAAGCTGATGAATGAGAAGGAAGACCCCTGACTAGAGTGTAGGAGTACCTCTGCCATTTCCACATCACCCAAGAGGAAACTGGCTCAGATACTACAGCCAAATACACATAGTGAGAAGCCAGGCCCCAAGGTCACACCCCACAAGACTACAAGTCTCTCCTCAAGGAAAATGAGGAGACATCTCTCACTTTGCTAAGAAAAGTACTCCCAAGAAACAGATCTAGATAAGTAGGCAAAAGAAGCAATTTTTTCCATTTTAATTGTTTGGTTTTATCATGCTGTTTTAGTATCATATTTGTGTGTAGATTATTTCCTACCTTTATTGTATGTTTGCCTTTACTGGTGAGCTTCTCCATTTGTAATTTTCTTGTTTCAAGATGTGGCCTTTTCTTTCCCACCTAAAGAAATTTGTTTAGGGTTTTTTGGAAAGCTGGTTTGGTGGTGCTGAATTCTCTTAGCTTTTGCTTATCTGTAAGACTATTGATTTCTCTGTCAAATCTGAATGAGAGCATCGTTGGGTAGAATATTCTTGGTTGTAGATTCTTCCCTTTCATCACTTTAAATATGTCATGCCACACCCATCTGGCCTACAATTTCTGCTGAGAAATCAGCTGATAATCTTATGTGAGTTTCCTTGTATATTACTTGTTACTTTTCTCTGGCTGCATTTTTTCTTTTTCTTTGTTGCTATTTTTTCTTTTTATTTAATTTTTGTCAGTTTTATTATTATGTTTTAGTATATTCCTCTTTGACTTTATCCAGCCCAAGACTCTGTGCTTCTTGGACTTAGGTGACTATTTCCTTGCCTATGTTAGGGAAATTTTCAGCTATGATCTCTTCAAATATTTTCTCAGGTTCTTTGTCTCTCTCTCTTCTCCTTCTGGGAGCCCAAGAATGCAAATGTTGGTGTATTTAATGTTGTTCCTAGGTCTCAGACTATCTTCCTTTCTTTTCATTCTTTTTCCTTCCTTCTATTCCATGGCAGTGATTTCCACCACTCTGTCTCCAACTCACCTTTTTTCTGCCTAACATTCTGCTAGTTATTCCTTCTAGTGAATTTTTCAGATTTTTTATTGTTCATCTCTGTTTGTTTTTTTAATTATTCTAGCTCTTTGTTAAACATTTCTTATATTTTCTTTATCTGTGCCTCCATTCTTTTTCCAACATCATGGATCACCTTTACTATCATTACTCTGAATTCTTTTTCAAGTAAATTGCCTATCTCTACTTTTCTTAGCTGTTCTTCTTGGGTTTTACTTCTTCATTCATCTGGGACATATTCCTCTGCCATATCATTTAGTCTGATTTTCTGTGATTGTGGTTTTCATTCCACAGGCTGCAGAACTGTACTTCTTGTTTCTGTTGTCTTTCCCCGGTGAATGAAGCTGTCTAAGAGCTTCATTAGACTGGGACTGGTTCTTGTCCACTAGTGTGTGGAGCTGGGTCTTGTTCCTCTTGTGAGCTGGCCATGCCAGTGGGTGTGGTTATTGGGAAACTTTGTGCTCAGGAAGACTTTAAGCTGCCTGTTGCTGATGGGTAGGGCTGTGTTCCTACCCTGTTAACACTGTTGATTATTTAGCCTGAGGTGTTCCAGCACTGGATGCCACAGGCTGTTGAGTGGGGCTAGGTTTTGGTAAGAAAATGGCAGCTTCAGGGGGTCTCACATCAGTGAGTACTCCCCAGAACTATCACTGCCAGTGTCTTTGTCCCAAACAAGCCATATCCCACCTCCACAGGAGGCCCTTTAAAACCAGCAAGTAGGTCTGACCCAGGATCTTATGAGGTCACTCCTTTTCCCCAAGAGTCCTAGTTTTACAAGGCCTTGTGTGCAGTCTTGTGGAATTCCTGCAATCAAACCCCACTGGGCTTCAAAGCCACATTCTCTGGAAGTTCCTTCTCCCATTGCCAACTCCCCAGACTTGAAACCTATCTGGGACTCAAGATTTTCACTCCTATGGGAGAACTTCTGTGGTATAATTATTTTCCAGTTTGTGGGTTGCCCACCCAGCAAGTATGGGATTTGATTTTATTGTGACTGTGCCCCTCTTACTGTTTTGTTGTGGCTTCTTCTTTGTCTTTAGATGTAAGATATCTTTTTTGGTAGTCTCTTTGGACAGAGGAACCTGGTAGGCTGCAGTCTATGGGGTCGCTAAGGGTCAGACACAACTGAGCAACTTCACATTCACTTTTCACACTCATGCATTGGAGAAGGAAATGGTAACCCACTCCAGTGTTCTTGCCTGGAGAATCCCAGGGGCAGCAGAGCCTGGTGTGCTGCTGTCTATGGGGTCGCACAGAGTCAGACATGACTGAAGTGACTTAGCACCAGCAGCAGCAGCAGCATTTTTTGTCAATGATTGTTCAGCAGTTACCTGTGATTTTGGTGTTTCTGTAAGAAGAGGTGATAGTTATCCTACTTTGTCTGTGTGGTGGGAACACTTAAGATCTACTCTCTTATGAAATTTCAAGTGTAATATACAGCTAAATGAGTTTTTTTTTTTTAAGCAAACAGTATAAAGAGATATCGAGAATCAAGTTTATAAAGAGCCCTTTACATTTGACACTGATGTATCTGTAGCAACTCTTTGTAAATACATCTGAAATCCTTACTCCTCTTACACTAGTTGAGACCAGAATAAAGTGTTTACAATAATTTCATGGGATTTCTCAATGTAAGATAACTGAGCACATCAAATCAGGTCTTACTACCACATGGTAGGTCACAAGGAGAGCCTTGGTATATTTAAGAAAACTGAAATAATATCAAGCATCTTTTCTGATCCCAATGCTATGAGATTAGAAATAAACTACAAGAAAAACTAGAAAATAAAAACATGTGGCAGCTAAACAATATGCCACTAAACAACAAATGAATAACTGAAGGAAATCAAAGGGGAAAAAAAAAAAAAAAAAAACAAGAGACAAATGAAAACAAAAGCACAATGGTCCAGAATGTATGGGATGCAACAAAAGCAGTTCTAAGAGGGAAGTTTATAGCAATACAATCTTACCTCAAGAAACAAGAAAAATCTCAAATAAGCAATCTAATCTTACACCTAAAACAACTAGAGAAAAAAAGAATAAACAAAACCTAAAGTTAGTAGAAGGAAAGAAATCATAAAGATCAGAGCAGAAATAAATGAAATAGAGGCAAAGAAAATAATCACAAACATCAATGAAACCAAAAGCTGGTTCTTTGAAAAAACAGACAAAATTGATAAACTTTTAGCTAGACTCATCAAAAAAGGAGGACTCAAATGAATATAATTGGAAACGAAAAAGGAGAAGTTACAACTGACATCACAGAAATACAAAGAATCGTAAGACTACTAAAAACAACTGTATGCTAATAAAATGGACAACCTGGAAGCAAGGGCCAATTTTTTTGAAAGGTACAGTCTCTCAAGACTGAACCAGGAATAGAAAAAGAAAATATTAAGAGACCACTCACAACACTAAATTTGTGATTTAAGTCCCCCACAAGACAAGGATTTCCACTCTTATCACTATCATTCAACATAGTAATTGGAAGTCATAGTAATCGGAGAAGAAAAAGAAGTAAAAGGAATCCAGATAGGAAAAGAAGTTAAATGGTCACTATTTGCAGATGACATGATATTATACATAGAAGATCCTAAGCAGGCTATCAAAAACTACTAGAACTACCAATGAATTTGGTTAAGTTGAAGGTTACAAAATTAATACATAGAAATCTGTTGCATTTCTATACACTAACAATGAAAGATATGAAACAAATTCAAGAAACAATTCCATTTACCATCACATCAAAAAGAATAAAATACCTAGGAATAAACATACCAAAGGAGATAAAAAGACCTGTACTCTGAAAACTATAAGTTGCTGATGAAAGAAATCAAATAAGATACAAACAGATAGAAAGACATATCATGTTTGTGTGCTGGAAGAATCAAGGTTGTCAAAATAACTATACTACCCAAGACAATCTACAGATGCAATGCAATCCCTTTGAAATTACTAATGGCATTTTTCATAGAACTAGAACAAAAAATATCAAAATTTGTATGGAGATACAAAAGACCTTGAATAGCCAAAGTAACCTTGAGAAAAAAAAATGGAACTGGAGGAAACAGGCTCCCTGACTTCAGACTATACTAAAAAGTTACAGTCTTCAAAACAGTATGGTGCTGGCACAAAAACAGAAATATTGATTGATGGAAAAGGATAGAAAACCCAGAAATAAGCCCATGCACCAGTGATTAATTAATCTATGACAAAGGCGGCAAGACTACAAAAGTTTGGAAAGACAGTCTCTTCAAAAAATGGTTCTGGGAAAACTGGACAGCTATGTGAAAAGAAAAAAAAAACAAGTTAAATCATTCTTTAACACCATACATACAAATAACCTCAGAATAGACTAAAGACTTTCTTCTTAGAGGAAAGCATAAGCCGAACAGTCTCTGACATAAATTGTAGTAGTATCTTTTTCAATCTATCTCCCAGAATAATGTAAATAAAAATAAACAATGGGACCAACTTAAACTCAAAAGCTTTTGTAAATCAAAGGAAACAAACAAAGCAAAAAGACAATCCACAGATTGGGAGAAAATTTGCAAATGATGTGACCAATAAGAGATTAATCTTCAAAATCTACAAACAGCTCATGATGCTCAACAGCATCAAAACAAACAACCCAATAAAAAAATGGGCAGAAGACATAAGCAGACATTTCTCCAAAGAAGACATACAGATAGACAAGAGGCACATGAAAAGATGTTCAATGCTGCCAATTATTGGAGAAATGAAAATCAAAACTATAATGAGATATCACCTTACACAAGGCAGAATAGCTATCATCAAAAAATCCACAAACAATACATGCTGGAGAGGGTGTGGAGAGAAGGGAACTCTTCTACATCATTGGTGGGAATGTTAATTGGTTCAGCCACTATGGAGAAAAGTATGGAGTTTCCATAAAAAATTTTAAAAATATAGCTACCATATGACCCTTCAATACCATTCCTGGGCATATATCTAGAGAAAAACATGATCTGAAAGGATACATGAATCCCAATGTTCATTACACCACTGTTTACAATAGCCAAGACATGCAAGCAACCTAAATGCCCATTGAAAGAGGAATGGATAAAGATGTGGAACATAGATACAGTAGAATATTACTCAGTAATTAAAAATAATGAAATAATGCTATTTGCAGCAACATGGATGGACCTAGAGGGCATCATACTGAGTGAAGTAAGTCAAATGGAGAAATATGGTATGACATCCCTTATATGTGGAATCTAAAAAAAATGATACAAAGGAATGTACTTACAAAACAGAAAGAGACTCACAGACTTAGAGAATGAACTTATGGTTGCCAGGGGGAAGGATGGAGGAAAGGGATAGCTGCAGAGTTTGGGATAGACATGTACACACTGCTATATTCAAAATGGATAACCAGCAAGGACCTACTGAATAGCACATGGAACTCTTCTTAATGTTATGTGGCAGTCTAGATGGGAGAGGAGTTTGGGGGAGAATGGATACATGTATATGCATGGCTGAGTCCCTTTCCTGTTCACCTCAAACTACCGTAACATTGTTAATTAGTTATGCTGCTAAGTCACTTCAGTCGTGTCTGACTCTCTGCGACCCCATAGACGGCAGCCCACCAGGCTCCCTCATCCCTGGGATTCTCCAGGCAAGAGTACTGGAGTGGGGTGCCATTGCCTTCTCCAATGCATGAAAGTGAAACGTGAAAGTGAAGTCACTCAGTCATATCCGACCCTTAGCGACCCCATGGACTGCAGCCTACCAGGCTCTTCCATCCATGGGATTTTCAAGGCAAGAGTACTGGAGTGAGGTTCCATTGCCTTCTCCGGTTAATTAGCTATACCCCAATACAAAATAAAAAGTTTTTTTTTTAAAAGAGGTAAACTTCCAGTTACAAAATAAACAAGTCTGAAGGAGGAAGCATGTAGCATGGGAAAACAGTCAATAATATTTTAATAACTTTGTATGGTAACTAGACTGATCATGGGGATTATTTTGTAATGTATAGAAATACAAATCACTATTTTCTGCATCTGTAACTAACAGTGTTTCAGGTCAGTTAAAGTTCAATAAAACTTTTTAACATATGAATAAAAAATCAGGTGGTTATTAAAAGTGCTACACTGCATATTAAAGATAAAAGGAAATATTGTATTAAAAACAGCTTGATCATGGTATCTCCTTCACCAGGTGTATACCTATGGCTGATACATGTTGATGTTTGGCAGAAACCAACACAGTTCTGTAAAGAAATTATCCTCCCATTAAAACTTAAAAAATTTTTTTAAATAGCTTGAATGAATAGCAAAAAATTCTCTACAAAATTAATAAAACAATGTAGAATTTCAAGTTTTCTATCAAACACCCTAAGATTTTCTTTAATACCATTAAAAACATTCATATCTATAGAATATAGTGAATGAGTTTGCATTTGTGTGGATTTCATTTACATATTTCTTTAGTTAACACAATTATATTGAATGTAATTAGATGGATCTGTTAAAATTATTATCATTCTCTTTCTCAAATATACTTTTTGCTTCTTAGTCTAATTTTATAGATCCAATCACTGAAGTTCACCTGTAAATAAAACTTTGATATAAGTGAGGGTTTTAATAAACAACATTAAGAATTTTCCATAAATATCATTATGAGATTTAGGCATGAAAATATTGAAAATCATTGTGATACTTAGTTTTTAATTAGACTTCCTCATTATAATTTAGTGAATACTATGCAATCAGTTCAGTTCAGTTCAGCTCAGTTGCTCAGTTGTGTCCGACTCTTTGCAACCTCATGAACCACAGTACGCCAGGTCTCCCTGTCCATCACCAACTCCCTGAATCCACCCAAACCCATGTCCATTGAGTCAGTGATGCCATCCAACCATCTCATCCTCTGTCGTCCCCTTCTCCTCCTGCCCTCAATCTTTCCCAGCATCAGGGTCTTTTCAATTGAGTCAGCTCTTCACATCAGGTGGTCAAAGTATGAACACCTAGGACTGATCTCCTTTACGATGGACTGGTTGGATCTCTTTCCAGTCCAAGGGACTCTTAAGAGTCTTCTCCAACACCACAGTTCAAAAGCATCAATTCTTCGGTGCTCAGCTTTCTTCACAGTCCAACTCTCACATCCATATATGACCACTAGAAAATCATAGCCTTGACTAGACAGACCTTTGTTGACAAAGTAATGTCTCTGCTTTTTAATATGCTGTCTAGATTGGTCATAACCTTCCTTCCAAGGAGTAACCTTCTTTTAATTTCATGGCTGAAATCATCATCTGCAGTGATTTTGGAGCCCCCAAAAATAAAGTCAGCCACTGTTTCCACTGTTTGCCCATCTATTTCCCATGAAGTGATGCTTTTCACTTCTCTTCTTTTCACAGCTATTTGTAAGGCCTCCTCAGACAGCCACAATTATGTAATAGTGGATAAGTTATTAAAGACTGCCCCCACATGATCTCAGGAGAAAACTTTTCATTATATTTTGGTGAACTTTGCTTAAACAGCAACAAAATTGGCTTGATGTAATTAACAAGGATCTCTAGTAATGTGTAAATGATGAGAGTTACAAAATTTTAATTTACAGAGAGCTCTCCCAAAATGTTTCTCATACTTCAGGGAAGGTACATACTTTGGTACCTAGTGACACTTACCTTGCGGTAGATCATATGGCACACAGCTACTCTCAGCCTCATCCCCACGCGCTGCATGTGGTAGAAGTACAAGTGGTGCAGAACGGCCCACATGAGCACACAGGCGCTCAGCACTGTGGCATAGGCATAGGCCTCTTGCAAAGTAACAGAATCAGTGGAATCAGAGTTTTCAACATAACTGATTATTTTTCCCAAAAATATGGGCTGAACTACTCTGGTGCCTTCCTAAAAGGGGAAAAAAAAGCACCTTAATTAGAAATGCAAGCTCTACAGATTTTATTAACACAAACTTTTATTATTTGCATGTTAAAAAAACATTTTGGCAAAATGCTACATTCAGGGCTAAACTAAAAAAATATATATATGCAGATGCACTATTTTCTATAAGACATGAGACAATAGTTTTAACCTTAAGAATAATTTTACATTCAAAGACAATAAAGCTTGTGCTTAGCACATTGTGGATGCTCAATAAGTATTACAAGCAGTGCTTTAGAACCCATTTGTCAAAATAGCAAAAGAGTCTTGGTCTAAGATGGATAAGTGAAAAGTGGCAGAAGAAGGTAAGAAATTTGCTTCCATGTGAACAAGCCCCTGTCTCCTGTACTCGCAACATTTTAGCCCAATAGAAAGTCAAGATGGCTCATGTACTGGAGGCATGTTCTTTCCATCACTTTCTGCTTTAAAAGCCTTTATGAACTGAGGCATTGGCACAAGCTCAGATCCAGTCTTTACCACCCCAAACTCCACATGTTACTAAAGCAAGACAAGCAGAGACCAGCTGCTGCTAGAGTATCACAAAGAAACCAGGTTTGGGAGGTTCCCAGATTTTCTGCCCAAGGGGACACTGCATCAGTGTATCTCTACCCCTAGAATCTCAGATTATACTTAGAATCAAATATTAAACATGGCAGAAGTTAAGCTAGAAAACAGTGTTATCCATGATTTGCCACCAGTCATAAACCTCAGGTGCTGGTTTGGAAGAAATGTTATCAATTATCTATTCCTCAAGGAAAATATTCAAATCCTAAACCAAGACTTAGCAGGTAACCAGGCTTACTTCCTGAGTAAGACTCAGGGAAAGCTATTTTATTTTCCATAACTAAAGGCAAATAAACAGCAACACTTGCCTACCCTGCCAAATGGCCACTCTACCCCACAACCTACTTCCTCCCTCTAGTCATCCCTTGAAGGACCACTTCGAAAACCAAACAGTTAACACAAATTGAAGTCACCAAAAATTAACACCTCCACCGTCAACACCATTTCTTCCACAGACTTCTCAAAAGAAAAACACCAAGAATTTAGAAATCTTTCAGGAACTCAACTTAGAAACAAGGTTTTCCTTTGAGGGAATCCCTCTTTACTAACACAGATCTGGAAAATGAACGGTGGGTTTGCTTTCATAGCTCTCTTCTGTCTCCTTGAAGACGAGGAACCCACATATAAGAGGAAGGGAAGGAAAATTCAAAACAATAAACAAAACACAACACTAACAAGCATTTTCTGCTCAACCAAATAGTGCGTGATCCAGTTATTTACAGAAAGTTGTCCCCATTCCTCAAATATGTGTCACATTGAACCTCAACACCTCTGCCTTCCTCTATACACATGCACACACACACTCGTAGAATGCACTAACTGCCTCACCTTCCCTGAATTCACGGAAGTTTTCATCTATTGTAGAGAAGTAAGGGGATGCCATTTAGTTGAATTATGATTAAGATGATCAGATCAGAGTAATTTAATCAGTTCTCAAGAACACAAAGACTCACTGTAACATTTCTAGCAAGCCCTATCATTTATTCCAAGAAGCATTAAGAGCTCATGGAAAAGTCCCGAATACAGTAAATTGTAAACTACACTCTTTACAGAGTTTGAAAGTGAAAGTGAAGTCGCTCAGTCGTGTCCGACTCTTAGTGACCCCATGGACTACAGCCCACCAGGCCCTCTGTCCATGGGATTTTCCAGGCAAGAGGAATGGAGTGGGGTGCCATTATAGAGTTTACTGAGATGGAAATCTCGAAGCTTACACAGAGAAGTAAGCACATCAAACTGTACACACAGGCAGTCCCATTTCAGGTGTAGTCAAGGGCATTTGAGTGCTACAGACTATAAAACTAGGGCTCTCCACCAGAAGCCAGGCACTAACACCTACCACCTCAAACTTTCCAGAAACCTATGGGTGTCTCTGAGAATCACTGTTACCTGTTACTCAGCTCTCCATTTAAGTCTAACATTTTATAATTATAGAAAAAAGAAGTAAGAGTAACGTCATCCACCAAAGAGAATACTGATAGATGCAACAAATTTAGGGGAAAAAATGCAAAATAAAGGCAGGTCACTACCATCTAAACACCTGGAGTTTTCTGCGCAGAGACAGTATTTAACAAGTCAGCAGGGCAAATAGCCTCATTAAGGTATAATGCCAGTTCATGGCCCAGATCTTCCACTCATCTGTCCATTTTTTCCCCATAATAATTATTATTCTTTATTTGCTATTTAAATTTTCAAAAAGATAACAAAGGTTTTTGAACAATAACCATTACAGTAATTTGAAATAATTTGAGGGTAGAGTCATTTGTTATCCTTAAGCACTGCTTTGCCTCCAGCAAGAAGTAGTTATGACAATTTAGAAAAGTGGTGAAGAGCATAAAGTACAAAGAATTTCCACTCAATCATAAGTTCCAACTATTGAAATTGAAAAATAGATTTTATACTCCATATAAAATATGAAAATAAGAACAATTTCACAGTAATTTCTCTCAACAAAACAGAAAACTAAATAGTCAATAACACAAGGAAACAAAACCCCAAAGTATATAAAGAGAGAATAAGAATACAAGTACTAAATACGATTCTTTAAAGCTTCCAGAACACACAGGGAAGAAGTGATTGGGCCATCAAAGCTGGACTGAGAAAATCTATCCCCTCCACAGACAAGGAAAGGTTAGAGATAAAGAATCATTTAACAGGACAGCTGGCAACAACATTTTATAACCTGTGAATGTCTCCATTTATGGAATTTGGTAGCAACTGGCTGAGGCAAACCGGGCAAAAGGTTTTCCAGCTGCCAGAAGATTCATTCCTCATAGGCTCAATGTTCTGTTCCAAGTATTAACTCCAAATAGAACAGTGGTGTGAATGCCAAGGGAAGGCACAATTTCTGATGACTCAGCTTGCCTTGGAGAGTCTCCCAGAATCCCAAGGGGTGGCTCACCCTGGGGATTCAGACAATGGGAGCAGCCATTCCCGGGAGCTACCCTTACTACGTGTTCACTAGTGTGGGCAGATACCACCAAGGAATTCTCTCATATATCTATTCCTGATCCTAAACTTCAAACTGGTAAGCAATGAAACAACTGAGAAAATACTCATTATCAAACATGAAACTAACCAAATTAGAACTTTCTGAATAAGTAGTGTGTGTATGAGTGTGTGTGTGTGTGTGTGTGCGTGTGTGTATTAGTTGCTCAGTCATGTTTAATTCCTTGTGACCCCATGGACTGTAGCCCATCAGGCTTCTCTGTCCAGGGAATTTTCCAGGCAAGAATACTGGAGTAGGTAGCCATTCCCTTCAGAACATGGTCAAATATTGTCTCCATAAACCCTTCATCTTTTATATCAATCTGTGACCCCGTGAATATTCTTTCTACAAACTAACTGAGAATATAGTTCTTATTCTTTCACAAAAATTGTTCATAACTGTTAAACCATATGAGATTTTTAAAAGAGTCCAAAATAATATCACATCATCCATCATTCAACATTCTACAAGAGTCTCAGAGTCTCTGAGGCTGACATTTCTTGATAGTCCTTGGTAT
Source organism: Bos indicus (assembly GCF_029378745.1). Taxonomy (NCBI): domain Eukaryota; kingdom Metazoa; phylum Chordata; class Mammalia; order Artiodactyla; family Bovidae; genus Bos; species Bos indicus. Next base: position 73,378,802 of record NC_091771.1, read on the forward strand.
TCAGCCTCCTGAAGGACTGACATTAATCACCACCTCCTAGTCCTTAGGGGAACTTCTTAGACAGTTAGATGCTAGAACTGCTGGACTGGGTACAGTTCCTCCTCCAGGCTTCCACACATACTTGACACATTTCTTACCCAACTTCCTCATCTCTCATTCACGAGAAAAGAAAGCAAACACAGGAAATAGAAACATGCTATCAGAGGGAAAAAAAAAAGCTTGAGGGAAACAAGAAGAAAAGGGTGAGCTTCCGGGAAATGAAAAGCCAATTAAGTTTTAGAACTGAGTGAAAGATGACAAAGGTAGAGTTGAGAAGGATCCAGAGCTAAGGAAGAAAAACAGTGAATTAAAAAAAAAAAAAGAAAAGCAGTGAATCTGGGGAGATAATAAACATCAGGATCCTATATATGCATTCAGTCCTCTTTTACACAGTGGTCTTTATCCTGACTGCGTGTTAGTATCATCTGGGAAAGTAAATAAATAAATAAATACTATAAATATCCTATAAATACTATGGCTCAGGGTAACCAAAGAGTTTATAATGACAAAGCTTCTCTTTATGGAAATGTTTCAGCTAATAAATGAAGAAGGTAAGAATTAGAACTAGAGCATCACCATTTTGGAACCCTTACTGAATTAATGGATCTTGAGTAATAATCATGAATCACTCCTAACATCACACATACAAAAAAGATATTATGTACCTCATAAAGGAGGTACACAACCCTATAACCCTGTCTCCTACAAAGAGGAAACCTTAATGACTCAGATCAAGTTCTAGATCTAGCCCCCAAACCTAAGGTACCAGACGAGCAAGTTACATGACTTGGGGGAGAGGCAATTCACCAAACTCAAACTGTGGGAGTCTCTACAGGACAAGCAACCTGGTTTCTTCCTTTAAAAAATAAATAAATAAATAAACTAAATAAATGGTTGAGAGGAAAGGGGGGGAGGGATAGAGGGAGATAGAAAAGCAACCTATACAACCTCTATGAACCAAATGTAGCTTTTTTGATGCCGTTTCAAACAAGGGGGGAAAAGACAACAGTGAGCACTGGTTAAATACTGATGATATTAAAGTTAATGTTTATGCATAATAATGGAATTGGAATTATCTAGGGAGAAGAGTCCACATCTTTTAAAGATACCTACTAAAACATTTATAGATAAAAATGATATGATGTTTAGGAACTGCTTCCAAATAATCTTCAGAAGTGAAAGCAAGTAGGGGTTCAGATGAGGCAAGACAGCTCATGAGTTGACAATTATTGAAGCTGGCTTAGGGTGACATAGGTGCTTATTTCCCTGTATACTTCTGAGTTCTTAGCTGATACTCCCTGTAATAAATGACAGAAAAAAAAAAAGAAAACCAAACAGAAATTTATTAACACATGTATTTCTGGTACATATCAGAAATGCCAGAAAAACTGAGTAACTCCTTGACATGGCCCAAAGTGTTAGTCGCTCAATGATGTCCAACTCGTTGTGACCTCATGGACTGTAGCCCACCAGGCTCCTTTGTCCATGAAATTCTCCAGGCAAGAATATTGGAGTGGGTTGCCATTTCCTACTCCAGGGCATCTTCCCAGCCCAGGGATCAAATCCAGGTCTTGATCGAACCTGGATATCCAGCATTGCAAGCAGATTCTTTGCCATTTTAGCCATGAGGGAAGCCCCTGAGCCACCAAGGAAGCCTGAGATGACCCAAACCACACCTTAAATACCGTTTCCAGCTCAAGACAAAAGAAGGGAGGGGACATTTATGAGAAGTTGATAGGAAATCCAGCTTAAATTAGAGTCAGGTTGGATTTGTTATGCAGATTTAATTCTTCATGAAGACTTATCTATTAAGATTCTTCTATGATTTAGAGCCATTCTTTTCTTCCTGGTACAGAGATGGAGTGTGCATTCTAAGTCATTTCATTTGTGTCTAGCTTTTTGTGACCCCATAGATTGTAGCCCTCTAGGCTCCTCTGTCCATGGGATTCTCTGGGGAAGAATACTGGAGTGGGTTATCATCCCTCCTCAGGGGATCTTCCCGACCCCATGGATCAAACCTGCGTCTCAACTTCTCCTGCATTGGCAGGAGGGTTCTTTACCACTAGCACTACCTGGAAATCCACAGAGATGGAGACATCCTTATAAATGGAGATTTTTTTTATCAATGTAAATGTTCCTCACAGAGGGCAAACTGCTACTCTGTCTTCAGAACTTTTCCTGTGTCTATTTCTCAAAGAATAAGCTCAAAATAACCTTTCTGCCAGAGATTTGTGGGGGTAACACATTCTGCTACCCTTCTATTCTTTTTTATACTTTTGAAATGTTACTAAATATCTACAGGAATAAGAGAAGAAAAACAAACTATAGAAAGCAATTGACAGAGGACCACAGAGTTGCTATCAGAACAAACACCTCCTCCTGGCTCTGAGCATCAGTGGAGGCTGTGGGAGGAGAGGAAGCCTCAGGACAGAACGCAGAGAATGCTGGTCTGGGTGTTAGAACACTGGGCTTCAGAAACCAGGTAGGATGCCCGCAAGTCACATGACTCTAAGCCCTCCTATAGCTCCAGGTGTTCATCTGTGGAAATACCTGCCTTGTCTACCTCGGAGGATTCCTGGGACAGCTGAGTGAGCTACCACAGCTTAAAGTGCTCTGCAACCACCATTAAAACAAGTGGTTTTGATCACTTTTATTATCAGATGGTGATATGGCTTTTATTATCACTTCTATTATCAGATGGTGACTGCAGCCATGAAATTAAAAGATGCTTGCTCCTTGGAATAAAAGCTATGGCCAACCTAGATAGCATATTAAAAAGCAGAGACATTACTTTGCTGACAAAGTTCCATCTAGTCAAAGCTATGGTTTTACCAGGAGTCATGTATGGATGTGAGAGCTAGACCATAAGGAAAGCTAAGCACCAAAGAAATGATCCTTTTGAACTGTGGTGTTGGAGAAGACTCTTGAGAACCTCTTGGACTGCAAGGAGATCAAACCAGTCCATCCTAAAGGAAATCAGTTCTGAATATTCATTGGAAGGACTGATGCTGAAGCTGAAGCTCTAATACTTGACCACTTGATGTGAAGAAATGACTCATTGGAAAAGACCCTGATGCTGTGAAAGATTGGAGGCAGGAGAAGGGGATGACAATGGATGAGATGGTTGGATGGCATCACTGACTCGATGGACATGAGTCTGAGCAAGCTACTGGAGCTGGTGATGGATAGGGAGGCCTCGTATGATGCAGTCCATAGGGTCACAAAGAGTTGGACACGAATGAGTAACTGAAACGATTATCAGAAGTTCTGGGAAGAGACTTATTCTATCCTTAATGGCAGAGGTTGGTTTCACAAAGGGTTTGGAAAACTCAGTGCTGCTTACAGGCCATCATGGCAGGACAAGAACTCATCAGAAAAGTCATTTGTAAAAGCCACGTTTTCTAGATAGTAATTAATGTTTCATTTATAAGTAGACTGCTAAAAATTTTAACCATTATGAATGTAATCTTTTAAATATGAGTCACCTACTTCCCTAACTTCTTAAAGAAAATAGATTGAGTAGGTGGGGGGAATGAGTGAAATAGGCAAGGGAGATTAAGAGGTACAAACTTCTAGTTATAAAATAAATATGTTGCAGGGATACAATGTACAACATGGGAAATATAGTCAATATCACTGAAATAACTTTGCATGGTTACAGATGGTAACTAGGCTTAATCATGGTAATCATTTTGCAATGTATAAAAATATTGAATTGGGACTTCTCTGGTAGTCCAGTGGGTAAGACTCCACACCCCAAATCCAGGGGCCTGGTATAATATCTGGTCAGGAAATTGGATCCTGCTCGGTCTAAATAAATAAATTAAAATGGGAACTGGTATTTAAATAAATAGATAAAAATACTGAATCAAAAAAAAAAATATTGCATCACTATGCTGTACACCTGAAACTAACATAACACTGTAAATCAATCACACTTCAGTTTTTAAAAATTCTTTGAATGTTACAATAAAAACTTACATATTTTTAAAAAAAGAAAATAAAAGAGGTTAAAAAGTATCACAGTCATTCATGGCTCAGGGTCATCACTGTGGGTATCACTGACACCTAAGGGCTAACGCGATGCCCTCAGGAACCAGCAGGGCTCACGGCAGGCCTGCTCGGCAGGTCCCATCCACTTGCTCAGTGCCCCCTCCTCCTCTCCCTTGCTGTGTGGTCCTCAGTGGTTGCTCTCAGCTCACAGTATCTTTGCCACCAGCAGCCACTCCTCAGCCTCCTGGGTTGAGCAAAGTGAGGGACACATGGAAGAAAGTGTTGGGAAATAAGTGCAAAGCCCACTGTAGCTCTCTGGGAACCAGCCTTGAGTCAAGGCACAAAGCCCAAAGAGGAACTCAGAGGATTCTGTTTACTTCCTGCCCATCAACTGATCTCCCAAGTGAAGATTTACACAAACATGTGCTTCCTATAGCCTCCACCTGGACCAGAGACCATCAGCAAAAGTGACCTCAGACAAAGGCCAAGTGCCCAGACAAGGCTGGGCCATTTACAAGATTCCCAGGGAAAGGACATAACCCCCGGCCACTCCACCCCTCTCAGGGGAAGGGACTGGGTGAACCCACTCTGGATCTCAGGTCACCCCACTTAACACACCAGCAGTGGAGACCTCACCTCTCAGAGAGAAGCCCTGATGACCTGGGGAGGTGGTCTCTGTGTCTCTGGTCCAGGAAGAGCCTTCAGGCTACTTCTCTCCATCCTAAGGGCCCCGGACAGGCAGACACCTGTCCTCCCTACCTGTGGTCCCCATGGAGGTGCACACAGGGGCCAGGTATGCTCAGAATTTCCTGGCTGTTCTGTTTGAATTAGAGGTGACCTGAAAAAGCTCCACATTCAACTTTAGCCTGTACTTGTTTCTCTGAGCATTATAGTCACTCCTCTATTCTCATAGGACAGAGGTTTTCATACTTGAAATCCTAACCCCAAAAGCCTGACTTGGACAGGCATCTTCCTGTTGGTGCTGCCAGTGTTTCTGGAGGAGGCCCTGCCTGTGCTGTGGGTGGTAACAGCACATGTCTTGAGAATCATAGATGATCCATGAGGTATTTTGTGCATCAGAGGAATTAAAAGAAGGCTGGCAGTCACAAAGGAAATGTGTTTGAGTTTTAGAAAATTCTGGACCAAGTATAGATCTTCCAATATCTAAAATACAGAGACCAGTGAGTAGTACAGATAGATCACAACATGGAAAGTTGCTCATACAATCAATTGTTTAACCAACTAGTACTGCTGCTAGTAGAGAGAATGAGCCTCCTTATTTTCCAAGTCCATTACTCCCTACTTGTCTGCCATGACCACCTAACAACAAGTTTCCTGAAAGAGGGCCCAGGGCTCTACCAGTTGCACCTTATGCAGCCCCAGGCCTGGCCTTCCTGAATCCTCAGCAGGAAATATTACTGGGGCTGGAAAACTGTGAAATCAACACTCCCAGCACTACAGTGGGGAGGGTTCCCTCTCAGGAAGAACCCCAGATCCTGAAGCCCCTCTCTCATGATATCATGAGGCCTCTTCCTCTATGTCTGCTTCTCCCATGAGCTGCCACAGCCAAGACTCAGGACTCAAATTAGGATGGGCTCCATCCAAAGCTTAGTGACCCCACTCAAGGGGCTAACAGCCCAGGACAGCAAGAAAAACCAGCAGCTGAGTTCAAACTTAGCCTCATGGACCATCTATTGAGATGTACCTGACTTCAGCTTCCTCAGCATCTGGTACCAAAGGGAAATTAGAGAATCAGGGACAGCAGAGAAAGACCTGCTCCAGGATATAATCCAACATTAAACCCTGAGGCTACTCATCCAACCAGGCCCCTGGCATGAGCCACAGGCAGACACCAAGGCCCCAGGGTTTCCTGATAAGAATTCATGAGAACTCTGCTGTGTGAGGTCAGGAAATCCTGCACAAACAGGCCACACCAGTTTGTCACCTGTGTATTTCAAATGACAATGTACTGTGAATATGTGGAAACATCATCACTGGGACAACTCCAAAGAAGGGCTGGGACAGTCTAAGGAGCAACTGCCCCCTATCCCATCCCCTGCCCTTCATAAGGCACTGCAGTATCTCTGTGGTCAGAGCCCTCTCTAAGGTGGCACTTTGCCCCAAATACCTGTCCCCACCCTCCGGCACAATGGCCAACCTACATTTGTCATCAACGAGAACTCCATCTCCCAGGACCTGTGAGCTTACAAATTCTCTGATTTCCCCACTTGTGTGGGGTGGACTTCAACTGCCCAGCTGCCCACTGCCCACAGTGCCCTTCAGTACAGCACAGCCTTTAAACAAAAACCACACCGCCCACCAGTAAACCACCTGGCCCACCCACCTCACTCCCAACACAACAGACTGATGACAGCTCACACCTTCTCCACCTAAAGCATCCCTTTCACAGCAACTGCATCTTCCACCCCTCCTGGTCTCACACACTCACAGGCTGCCTGTGTTCCTAAGGCAGCGCTAAGGGACCACAGAGAGCATGAGCCACCCAGGGGGGTCTGCAGCAGAACTCCAGCAGGCTCAGCCAGAACAGGGGGGCTGACGGCACTGTGTCCCCAGGTGGACTGTCTCTCTGGGGGATCTTGACCAGATCTTCAGGGTCACTGACCTCACAGCTTTCTGTCTCTGGTTTGCCCTGCACATCCCCTCCTCCACCCTCTGCCAATGCCAGAATACCAGACTCCCCCTTCAACCAGGAATCTGCTCCCACAACCAGGAAAAGAAAGCAGCATGGAGGGTGCAGAGAATTCACGGTGAAGCTGGAACTCCTCCCCACGGGGGCTTTGCTCACAGTGCCAGCCCACGGGGAAGGGGGAAGCCTGGGGAAAGGTGTGCTCTTAGGAGTTCTGGGCGGCTACAGTCCAGATCCAGGGCCCTGGGTTCTGTTCCCCTGGCGGAGGAGAGGTGACAATATCTTCTTAGGAAAGCATTTATCAGTGACCTGGGCAAGTTAACAATTATTTGCCAAGCGTCTGTAAAATGTATCTTGTTCTGGGCTCGAGTCCAAGTGACCTTCCTCTAAATCACAGGACATATATTGCCTGAGGTTGTAGGAATCTTTTGGTCAAAGATCAGTCTTTATAATGAGCATCATGAACTTGCTAACGTAATATAAAATGTCTTTTATTTCAAGGCCATGCTTCCACAACACTGTTTTTTATCAGTTAAAAGAAAAATAGCAACCCCTGGAGTCCAGTTCTTGCCCATTCTAAAGATAAATACAACCTCTGAGCTCTATCATGTTTCCATGAGGGTTTATCCTCAGACCTTAGACCACTGGCCTCTCTCCCCACCGGTCTGTCCACCTCAGTACTCAGATACATACATCAAAAAGCAGTGCACAGTATGAAAATCTTTTACCTCAAGAAATGCAAACATTCCCCAAATTAAATAGGATTTCCAGTAACACTTTACGATCGCTTTCATTAAAGAAGGCTCCCGTGCATCTTTCTCAGCTCTCTTCACTTCCTGATCCCAGTGCCTGCGATGAGAAACAGCGCGCAGTGAAGAACAGCGTGTCCACCAAAGGGAAAACGGGACCGGGTGGAGTGGGAGAAGAGCCTGCACTACAGGCCGCTCTGCGGCTGCACAATAGATGCTGGCTACCTGCTCACAGGGCTCCTGAAAGACGAGCGGTGCAGACTCTGAAGCACCAGAAAAACAGGCCTTGAGGGAAAAGTTCCAGATTCTGGAAATAAGTTCCTGCCAAGCTTTGCTGGACTCACAGGTCATGAGCAGCTCAGGAGGGCAGACACCCTCCTCCAGGGGCCCCACCTCCGGGGACAGAGCTCGGCCTCCAGGGCCGTGGCTGCGGGCTCCCTCCACGTCCACAGATGCACAGGGAACACGTGCCTCCAAAGTGAGCTAAGCCTGAGGTCAGCCTGAGGGGACTGAGTGTGCAGCATCAGGGGAGGAGGATCAGAAGAACCCAGAGGAAGGCAAAGCCTGCCCCAAACCTTTAGCCCCATGTGGAAATTCTCACTTCCACCCCTTCTCCCAGCTGCCTGTGCTCACCCTTGCAGCTCTTCTCCGAGGTGCTGGGAGCGATCTTCCGGAAGCACTGAGTACATGTCATTTGGTTCTAGTTTCCGCTTATAACCCATTTTAAACAAGGGGTTTAGCCACCTGGTAAAAAAATTTAAAAAAAAAGAAAAAAAGAAAGTGACATATATCCAAATTACCCTCAGTTAGAATCCTACATTCACAGACTTTGTTTAAAAAAAAATAAAAGTCTACGTTTTCAATATAAAGATATGGGGGAAATTAGATACATGCTTTCAAACACATGCACGCATCTCTGAAGTGAATTGAAGCCGCTTAGTCATGTCCCACTCTTTGCGACTCCATGGACTGTAACCTACCAGGCTCCTCCAGCCATGGGATTTTCCAGACATGAATACTGGAGTGAGTTGCCATTTCCTTCTCCAGGGGATCTTCCTGACCCAGGGATCGAACTCAGGTCTCCCGCTTGCAGGCAGACACTTTACTGTTTGAGCCACCAGGGAAGTATATATCTCTAGGTATTGGAAAGTCACACTGGCTTATACATGATATACTTTAATTAAAGCAACCTGTTTGTGGCCTAATGAACATACATTGTACATCTGCTTTAATTATTATGTAAAAATACATTTAGAAATCAAAATAAAGTTACTGTGGTTCAGGCTTGCAGAATACAGCTGAATGGCCATTGTGGGTAAGGCTGCAGATATAGTCCTATATTACCGAGGACTTAAATCTTCTGAACAGTAGCAGATTCAAGGATACCTCCAGTCATGTTCGAAGCAGTTGCAACCTTGAAGTCTCAATATCTCCTTAGATTAACTGTCAACACATAGGAATTTTTACAGGAAATCAGATGGAACACAGGTCTCCTGCATTGCAGGCAGATTCTTTACTGTCTGAGCCACCAAGGAAGCCCAAGAATACTGGAAGGGAAGCCTATCCCTTCTCTAGGGAATCATCCTGATCCAGGAATCAAACTGGGGTCTCCTGCTTTGCAAGTGGATTCTTTACCAGCTGAGCTACCAGGGAAGACCCTGGATACAACACCCTGAGTCTAACAGGCTCTGGACCCTGACTTCCTTATGGCCCTGTCAGACTCCCCTAAGCCAGACCACTATGTGAGCCTCTTTCTGACCCCGAACTCCTGAAGACATCCTAAAGATAAGCAACACCTTCTGACATAAAATGCACAGTTGATTCTTCTTATCCCTGGCAGATTCATTTATTTTTAAAAGTAACGTTCAAAAGGGCTGGAATTTTATTGACTATTGGGTCTGTCACCATCAGCCTCAGTCAGAGAATAAATATAGCCCACCAGACTTTCAGGGAACTGCACTAACAGCTTACAGCATCACCAAACTATGGTTTAATTCCTCCACGCCCAGGCTTCTGCCCCGAGACATCAAGATTGCTCCATTGCCACCCTTCTGCAGCAAAGGCATATGTGTTAGTCAAATCCCTGCTTTCTAGGGGCCCAACCAAGCATTCAGTATGAGCCCTCCAACCTATAGGCATGGCCCACTCTAGACGGTTATCATGCTTAAGGGCTCTGGGAATAGGATCATACCAAACATGGAGAGGTCTGGCTATGCAGCCAGTGTGCCCTGGATGGAAGGACACCAACCATTAGCCTAAATGTGACTCAAGAAAACCCAAAGACAATGTGTGTGCACCCCTGAGGGATGTTTGTTCCTTAGGGCTCTTGTGGCAAGGGCCACCCACGTTGGGCCATTAACTGTTTCCAAGAAAACTCTACCAGGGGAAACTGGGCTATAGGTGGTTCACAACCCAATGCAGGTTACATTCAGATTTTAATTACACTCACACCACCTCTAAACCAAAGGGGTCATTCATCTAGTCAGGAAGGGAACTAGACTGGTAATAGCAGGACTTGTCACTCTTATAGGATCCCTGGTGAGCCTAACACGAGGAACAATTTATAATGCCATAAGTATAAAAGAAGTTGCTTGGAGAGTGGCCTGGGTAATAGAAAATCCAGTTCCAAACTTAGAATGGTAAAATCTTCACTGGACCCTCAAGCCCAGAAGACATTTGACCACTGCAAAGCTCCTGATTACCTGCTGGCTAATCAAGGGGGAATTTATGCCCCACTAACCATTTCCTGTTGTTTCTATGTTAACATGAATGGTCAGATAGAAGAGAGGGCATCCCAACTGCTAAAGAAAGCTGCTTGCAGACAGAGAAAGAGAAATATCATATGGTATCATTTACACATGGAATCTTAAAAAAATGGTACAAATGAACTTATCTACCAAACAGAAATAGAATTACAGATGTAGAAAATGAACTTATGGCTACTAGGGGGTAAGGGAGGAAGGGACAAATTGGGAGACTGGGATTGACATATATAAACTATTGTATATAAAATAGATAACTAGTAAGAACTTACTATATATAGCAGAGGGAACTCTACTCAATACTCTATAACTCTGGAATGGCCTATATGGGAAAAGAATCTTTTAAAAAGTGGATATAAGTATATGTATAACTACTTCACTTTTCTGTGCACCTGAAACCAACACAACATTTTAAGTCAACTATACTCCAAAAAATAATATTTTTAAAAAACAGAGAGAGGGCCACTTGGTTAAATATTCAGAACAAGAAGGCCTGGCTGAACTAATTTATGACAGGATCAGAAGAGCTATTCCCAGCTTCCCTGAGCTTCTAAGGCCATTCTTAGAACCTCCTACAGTTACTCTCCTTCTCTTGCTCTTTGGTCCATGATTCCTCCATTGTCTCATTAGTTTTATCTCTTGGAGAACCGAGTCAAGCTTCTGATGGTCTTTACTCAGGGCTATGAGAAACTGGGACTCTAGCCTGTTGACAATCAGATTCATTTTGGTTGAATCAGGAAAAATTCTGCTCTTGCTTAGCAATGCCCTTGCTTAGCAGGAAGTGGTATCAGAAGACTAACCTTTGCCCCTCAGAGTCCCTCAGAAACGAGGAGCAGTAAAAAGGAAAGGCTATTGCCCCTGAATTATATCCCTGCCCCTTTCTCAAATAAAAACCAACTGCTCTTATCTGAGTTTCACACTCAACCATAAAAAGAAAGAGAAAAATAAGAACTGATTAGAACTAGCCAGGACCCAAATGGCAGAAGACCTAACCTCCAGTAGACATAGAGCCTCATTACACATTGACTGTAATATATTAGCCTGCTAAATGACACACCCACCAGGACCACTACAGTTGACAGTGGCTATGACAACAACCTGAAGAGTTCATACAAGGACTAAAAAGGAGAGTCGCCTCAATTTCAGGTCCAAACCACACCCGGTTTTTGGGTAAGCCATGAATATTCCTTCCTCTCTTAACTTAATTCCCTTCCTTCTACCTTAACCCTCCTATATTCAGTGTCTAAGCCAAATTGGGCTAGAGGTTGATTTGCAAACTAAGTCTCCATCTCTCCATTCTTTGGTCACTGAGCAAAGCTTGTGTTCTACCAGTCTCACCATCAGTTTACTTATTGGTTGTTGGAATCAGAGTGAAAAAAGAACCTCCCCATCATGATAAGGGGTCTCAGCCTGGGCTAGGATCCTGAAACAAGTCCAGGCAACCAATTCCATGACAAGCACAGCAGTTACATACACAAGAAATGTAGACTCCAGAAACAAACTTCCTGGTTTGAAATCCCACTCTACCACTTACTAGCTGTGTGATGGTAGGCAACTTACTCAATCTCTCTGCTTCAGTGTCTTCAGGGAGAAGTAAGAGGTAATAGCTCCTTTCTCTCCAGCAGGAAAACTGGAAATGGATGTCAACCAATATCAAAGAGAAGTCCTCACTTTTCATTTCCATGCACGTATGTTTTGAAAGTCCACCAACAGAATGAGCTTGGAGAGTTCCTTGCCCTGCCTCAAGTTAAGGAGATGTTTGCCTGATTTGTTATTATTTACAGTAACCACATCTGTATTCCTTCTTCAAGATCCCTCTTTTCTTGTGCTGTGCTTAGTGAGTTGCTCAGTCATGTACGACTCTTTGTGATCCCATGAACTGTAGCCTGCCAGGCTCCTCTGTCCATGGGGACTCCAGGCAACGATACTGGAGTGGATTGCCATTTCCTCCTTCAAGGGATCTTCCGAACCCAGGGATTGAACTCAGGTCTCCTGCATTGCAGGTGGATTCTTTACCATCTGAGCTACCAAGGAAGCTCTCCTCTTTCCTTAGTGAAATGAAAGTAGCTCAGTTGTGTCTGACTCTGTGTGGCCCCATTGTAGTCCATGGAATTCTCCAGGCCAGAATACTGGAGTGGGTAGCCTTTCCCTTCTCCAAGGGATCTTCCCAGCTCAGGGATCGAACCCAAGTCTCCTCCATTGTTGGCAGGTTCTTTATCAGCTGAGCCATAAGGGAAGCCCAAGAACACTGGAGTGGGTAGCCTATCCATTTTCCAGCAGATCTTCCTGACCCAGGAATCAAACCAGGCTCTCCTGAATTACAGGTGGATTCTTTACCAACTGAGCTATGAGGGAAGCCCTTAAGGGCCATCAAATGGCCAAGAGATGTAGCTACACACACTGAATAAACCACCGTCAAAACAAGCATAGGAGCTCCCATGCCCCAGGGACCCCCTAGGCTGTCCCATAAAAGAAGGAAATATCAGAATTTATGGAAAAGATGAATAGGTTAGGGTCCAGAAACAAAAGACCTAATCACCCAGGTGTGATTAAAGTCCAAAGGTTCAGGCCTGCCTAGTTAGTAGTCCCAGTTATCAGATGAAAACTTTGGTTAAGAACTTCAGCTCTCTGCAGCGTTTTTTCATTGGTGCTTCCTCCCGGCTCAGAGACCTGTCAGTGGTTTCAGGACCACAAGACTCCTGGGCAGGACCACCTGCATCAAGACCATGCACTGCTTCTCTGAAGGCTAAAATCTAGATAAGACCCCACTCCCCGAGGGTTTGGTCTTCAAAGGTAGAAGTGGAGATATTTGCAATAGGGAAAGGGGCTGTGGCCAAATACACACTCTGCTCCTGTCCGTGTGTTCCAGATGAAAGCAAAACATGTTCCAGAAATAGTGTCCCCATTCATTTCATAAAAACCAATAGTGTTTGGTACTCACATGAAATTGGTCATGACTAAGTACTAGGACATACAGTCAGTCACACAGGGAGAGAGGGAGGGAGAAAAAGAAAGACAGGGTCACAGAAGCGGGGAGAGAGGGAGTCCAAGGTAGCTGGAAGTCAGATGTTCACCTAAGGAACATGGGAAAAGGTGGGGACATTTTTGGAAGATGGCAAAGGTGCAGGGCAATAATTAGATAAAGAAAGTTGTTCATAAGCTGCTTGCTTAGCCGGGAAAGGTGCAGCTTTAGTTCAGAACTGATTGTGAATTCCTGAGCGGTTCTGAGGAAGACAGATAAGGTGGGGAGTAGGAGGCCCAGTCTCTTCTCCCACTGGGCTGTGACTCCCCCTTGGCAGCCTCCCTACCTCCTGCTCTTGCAGCATCAGCTCTCAGGCTCCTGAGACTGGCTGTGTGGAGAGCAGCAAGGCAGGTCCCCGGGTACCTCTCCCAGTCCTGTTGCCCCCTACCTTGGGCACCTGGGTGTACTCCCTCGCCTTGTCCCTTGGTTCCCAAAGGAGCTGTCAGTGTCAGGCATGCCGAATGTCACAGCTCAGATGGGGCACTCACCAGACAAACAGGCGCGAGCAGAAGTTAGCGTTCTGTAGCGGGTTGGGCTTCACCTCCGGGGACACAGGCAACATCTTGCCGGCCAAGGTGGACACGGACTCAGTTCGCCCTGCTTAGGAGGCAGTGGGGCTCCTGATGCTCCTGGAGGTGCTGGCAGGGATACTGGAGACTGGCCACCTCGCAGGTCCACTGGGTGGGAGCCTGAGAATACCTGCTTCTGAGAGTGGAGTTCGGGTTGCTCCAGGTCCCAACTCCCAGGACTGAGCAGCCTCCAGGGACCACCTCTGAGGCACCCACTCTGTGCAGCTGCTCCCACAGGCATAGAATGGAGGCAGCGCACCACGTGTGGGGCTGCAGGACCAAGAGACACCCGGGTAGATGTTTCCAGAAGCCCCACGCAGGTGGAAGGCAAAGCTACCAGCTCTTTGATAAAGGCAGCAGGCTGACTGTGGGGCACAACCAGCCCAGCTCCGTGGAGCGCACCTGGCTGCAAACTCTGCAGAAGTTCCTGCTCTGAGCCCAGGCACTCAACCAGAAGGTGGAGACGGGAGGCTCAGGCCCCACCCACCTCTGCTGCTCAGAGGCTCCCCATGGGCTGCAGAGGAAACCTGGAGAAAGCTGGCAGAAGGAGATAGCAACCCACCCTCTGGGCATGCTGCCCTCCTCAGGACCAAACAAGAGCGCTGTGGGAAGGTCTCCAACTGGAATGGAGCAGGACCTTGAGGGACTTTCCTGGGATAGACCCTATCCCCACCGCATGCCCTCTGCCTGTCTCTTGTTTGTAGAAAAGCTTCAGTCTCCCAGGCCTCCTCTGAGTTACAAAAGGCTGGCTCAAGAATTACTGATTGGAAAAATGTGAACATGTACTAACAAAAACTTTATCAATAGATTAGCCATACAGCAGTCACAGAATCTTTAGTTCCTCCCTGAAGCCTACAGATAACAGGGTCTAGTGCACATTCCTCAGTTGTTTTGCAGATGCTTAAAAGCCCACCAGGTGAGAAAAGTTAACTGTATGATGACCATGATAAACTGGAACCTAAGGATTTATGATAATAACCCTTGCTACATTACCCTGCTCCTCAACATCAACCTATCAGAAAATAGCACATGAGCTAATCAGGTACCCTGGACTCTCTCCCTCAGCTTGCATTTAAAAATCTTCCCCCAAAATCCACTGGGTAATTCCAGCCTTCCAAGCATGAGCATCCTGCACTTCTTGCTTGACCCTTGCAATAAACGTTTCTCTGCTCAGAGCGCCAGCATTTCAGTTTGTTTCTTCTCACTGTACCTGGGGCACAAGACCTTGGATTGGTCAATACAATCAGCAGCCAAATATTTGACCTTGGCCAACAACAGGGTTTAGCACAGATTATGTTTGTAGAGCTGCAAGATTTAAAGAAACGCAAGAAAAGATTAGAAGACTTCAAATGATCTCGGTAGATGAATTCATGCTGTCACGGGAGATCTCTGCAATATGTGAGATGTCTTTTGACATCTCAGGTTACATTGTTGGGGGACTTCAGTGAGCTTTTTCCTGCCCTCCTACAAGGGGCATTTGGGACAGAGAGATTGCCTTATGATTTCTTTCATGAGTTCAGGGCCTGCCTAGTAGAATAACAGTGGCATATGTTACATAATATAGGTTATGTGCATTTCTAGCGAACTTACTTCACTTTTAACTCCCACAATGCCCTATTCAGTTCAATCGCTCAGTCATGTCTGACTCTTTGTGACTCCATGGACTGCAGCATACCAGGCTTTCCTGTTCATCACCAACTCCTGGAGCTTACTCAAACTCATGTCTATCGAGTCGGTGATGCCATCCAACCATCTCAATCTCTGTCATCCCCTTCTCCTCCTGCCTTCAATCTTTCCCAGCATCAGGGTCTTTTCAAATGAGTCAGCTCTTTGCATCAGGTGACCTAAGTATTGGAGCTTCAGCTTCAGCATCAGTCCTTGCAATGAATATTCAGGACTGATCTCCTTTAGAATGGACTGATTGGATCTCCTTGCAGTCCAAGGGACTCTCAAGAGTCTTCTCCAATACCACAGTTCGAAAACATTAATTATTCAGCACGTGGCTTTCTTTATAACCCAACACTTTCATTCATACTTGACTACTGGAAAAACCATAGTTTGACTAGATGAAACTTTGTCAGCAAAGTAATGTCTCTGCTTTTTAATATGCTATCTAGGTTGGTCATAATTTATTTTTCCCAAGGAGCAAGCACCTTTAATTTCATGGCTGCCATCACCATCTGCAGTGATTTTGGAGCCCAAGAAAAGAAAGTCTTTCACTGGTTTCCATTGATTCCGCATCTATTTGCCATGAAGTGATAGAGCTGGATGCCATGATCTTGTTTTTTGAATATTGAGTTTTAAGCCAACTAAGAAGTTATTATGTCTGTTTTCCAGATGAGAAAAATGATACTCAAGGACAGCACTTTTCCAAGGTTTTCGAATCAGTAAATAACGAATCTTGATTTGGATTCAAGTCCAAGTCCAGCATGATCATCTCACTTGTGGATGGCCAGTGCATGAAAAGTGTCTAGAATATGATCTCTGAATGAATCAGTGATTGTAGGACTGAATGAACAAACTCTTGGGCTTCCACTCATGAGCATTATTTGTGTGGCCGTCTTACCATCTCAGCAGCTTCTCTTCCCCTTCACATTAAATGAAGAAAGATCAAAAAAAAAAAAAAAAATGAAGAAAGATCAAAGTTTGTGGTGCCTGTAACAAGATCATCTCATTATTCTTTGATAATTTCCCATGTACCTTGGCTAAAATCGTGTTATTAATAATGACTTTTAGCTTCAGTTATGCAAGATATATTCTGCAGAACTAGTGTACAACAATGTGGCTACAGTTGACAATACTGTACCATGTACTTTTCCTTTGTTGAGAGAGTAGATCTTGGGTGTTTTAAAAAATACAAAAAAATTTTAAAAAGTAAAATGGTTAAGGTGTGAAGTGACAGATATTGATTGGCTTGGTGTGATGAGTATTTCACAATATATATGCCAAGTCATCAAGTTGTACATTTAAATATATACAATTTTTGATTGTCAAGTATACCTCAATAAAGCTGGAGGAGAAATCAATTTTAAAGAAACTCCCTAATGTATTCTTACTGTATTCAATTTTTTATAACTCAAACATACAAGAATGTCAATACTAGTGTTGATGATTTTCTATTGATGGGCATGATGGTGGTTTCTTACACTCTTTTATTGATATTTCTTGGATGTTTGAAATTTTCTGTTGCAAAAAGGAAGACACAGTTAAAAATTGTAATTTTCAAATAGCTACCTTTCTGGTGTTAACTCCTTCTCAGATAAGGCAATCTACAACCTAAATAATCACTCCTGACCTAATTTACAGTTCTTTTTGCAATTCTCTATATTTTCCATCCTTAAAAATGTTCAGCTACTAGTGCTACTTCAAAGATGAAGAAATGTCTTGCTAAAGTTGGAAGTCTAGTGAATTCACTTGTCAGACTGCCCCAGGCTGTTCTCACCAGTCCCCAAACTATCTCTGTACCATAATTAGCCATCTCCAAATTGCCAAATACACTCAGTCCTTTCAGTTTCTGCTATCTTTTTAAATTTTAACTAAGATCTTTTGAAACTTCTTAGCATTATTTTCTAAACATTAACTAATATGACATTGAGAAGAAATGTTGAGATCTAGTGTGGAATTGTACAGAGAAGCCTGGATCTGGAGCTGGGGGACCAGAGTTCTAGATGCTTCACTTATTACCTAACCTTTCTGATCTAACCCTTCTCAGGTCTAAAATTGGAAGTCCTCACTCATCCTACTTCATACAGATTTACTGTGAGACTCAGAATTTGTGAAAGCATTTTGTAAAAAACTAAAACCTAAAGAACAACATACAAATAAAAGTTTTGTTGTGGTTGTTTTGATTTGTTTTGAACAGATGTTTAATGAATGCCTTCAGGGGCAGGACCACTAAGGTCAGGCACAGGCACAGAGCTTATAAACATGGAGGAGATGTCATAAGACTATCTGCGCTTGTTTACTGATCTGAAATGGTTCAATACTATAACTAAAGAAGCAATAACAAGTGATGGAGAGGATGCAGAGAAACCAGAATCCTCATAGACTGCTGGTGGGAATGTAAAATGGTACACCTATAAAGTTGCCACATAACCCAGCAATTCTGCTCCTAGTTATCTATCCAGGATAAATGAAAACATATGTCCACATGAAAACTTTATTACAAATGATATAACACCATTATTCATAAAAAGCAAATGTACACCACTTTATGAATGGATAAATAAAACCTGGTATTACACGCATAGCATATTATTTGTCAAGATAGATATACTGATGTATGCCACGTGGATGAACATTGAGTTAATGAAGCCAGCTACTGACTTTAGTGAGGATGACAAAACAACATCTAAAAAGAAATTCAGTCTTGTTGGGCTTGATGATTTATTTCCAAACAAACCTCAGTGATACATGATGGAAATCTGTATTTGTGCAAGCTTTTAGGAACTAGGCCACAGAGAAAGAGGTGAGCAATGGGTGAGGAAGAGAAGCTTGATCTGTATTTAGAGCCACTTCTCATTACTTGCGTAATTACCACCTGGGCTCCGCCTCCTGTCAGATCAGCAGCAGCATTAGATTCTCACAGAAGCACGAACCCCACTGTAAACTGCACATGTGAGTTATCTAGGCTGAGTGCTCCTTATGAGAATCCAATGCCTGATGATCTGAGGTGGAGCTGAAGGGATGATGCCAGCACTGGGGAGCACCTGCAAACACAGATTATCACGAGCAGAGAGGTTGATGACACAGAGACTAAAATAAGTCAATTGCTTGCAGACTCATATCAAAACTCTATCAGTGAGTGGCAAGTGACAAGCTGCATCTGCCAGCAAGCTGTTCAGTAACACATGAGTTGATGTACTTCAATTGTACAGCTGCATTTCGGGAAAGACTTTAAATCAGAATCCGACACTAATTTTAATAAAGCCATGAAACTGTCCAAACTGTTTCACCAAATGGTGACCAAGTCCCTTGCTTCAAAAGACAAGGCTTTGGAGTTTTTCAAAAGGAAAAACATGAAAATGAAAAACAGAAGCAATTAGTGAAGGCCTTCACATCATCAAATACGTCTGCACTGAGAGCATTATTCTTAGTGGCAAACTTTATTGCTAAAGCTAAGAAGTCCTTTATTCTTACTGAAGAGTCAATCCTGCCTGGTGCTGAGGACAACTGTTGTGAACATTTTGGAGAAACTGCAGTTCAAAAGGTGGAACATTTCCCTCTTTCAGCAGTACCATAGCTAGATGAATTGATAAATGGCAGAAGATATTGAAACACAATTGGTAGAGAAGATGAATGAGTCACCATGGTATGCAATCTAGCTTAACATGTCTACCAGTGTTAACAACAAGGCAACAATGCTTGTTTCTGTGAGCTGTATTTTTCAGGAGGATGTGCATGATGATATGTTGTGCCCTTTTGTGCCACCCAATACCACAGCTGCAGAACTATTCAAGTCTTTTAAATTACATATCAGGAAAACTGAACTGGTCATTTTGTGTTGGTCTATGCACACAATGGTTGCCATGACTGGATGGCATTCCTGGTTTCACTACTCAAGTCAAAGAGGTCACTTCTAATGTGAGTCTATGGACAGTGTCATCCATACAGAAATGCTGGCTAGCCAAAAAATATCATCTGAACTTAACAGTGTTTTGCACGATGTGATTCAGTGACCAACCACATTAAAGGGCATACCCTTAGCTCATGTCTGTTCATATAGTTCTGTGAGGAGATATATGCAAAGCACACACATCTTCTCTTACACACACAGAAGTGAGATGACTTTCTAAAGGTAGATCCCTGTCCAGAGTTTTTGAGTTCTGAGAGCCACTCCAGAGATTTCTTTTAGGAAAATGGTCACCATTGGCAGTACATTTCAGTGACACAAATGGGGTTGCAAACCCTGTGTGATATAGTCAACCTGCTCAATGAACTCAATTTGTCACTTCAGGGGAGAGGACAATTGTTTAAGTTGGCAGATAAAGTGGCTGCATTCAATGCCAAACTTTGGATTTATGGGGGTGACAAATGAACACTGGGATTTTGACATGTTTCAAACATTAGCAGAGATTTTGAAAGATACTGAGCCAGGGTCTTCTTTCTCCCAATTGGTGCATGATCACCTACCTTAGCGTTCGATGCACAATACTGGATGCTTGGGGCTAGTGCACTGGGACGACCCAGAGGGATGGTATGGGGAGGGAGGAGGGAGGAGGGTTCAGGATGGGGAACACATGTATACCTGTGGCGGATTCATTTTGATATTTGGCAAAACTAATACAATCATGTAAAGTTTAAAAATAAAATAAAATTAGAAAAAAAAAAAAAGAGTTTGAGCACTCCTTCCCAACCACAGAAGACCACTGAACTGGGAAGGCATGAATCCTTGACTCCTTTGTGAATAAGCCAGGTGAATCAACTTTGTCAGTGATAGAAGAGAATCAACTTCTTGAGACTGCAAATGATGATGACCTTAAAAGTATGTATGAGACAACTTCAAATCTCTATACATTAAAGTCAAGGCATAATATCCTGAGATTTTCCCAAGGCATTGAAAAGCCTGCTTCCATTTCCAACAACCTATTTTTGTGAAGCAGGGTTTTTTGCTGTGACAGCAAGCAAACGAGAATAGAGAGTAGATTGGATATATACAACACATTTCGGGGTCACTCGCCCATCAGCCCTGGATGAGACCATCTAGTTGTAGAAAAACAAGCTCAGGGCTCCCACTGATTGTGCAGTATGGTGAGTTGTATAATCACTTAAACATATATTACAGTGTAATAATAATAGAAATAAAGTGCACAATAAATGCCATATGCTTGAGTTATCATGAAACTATCCCACCATCCCTGGCCTATGGAAAAAAATGTCTTCCATGAAATTGGTCCCTGGTGACAAAAAGCTTGGATACCACTGGTCTACAGGATCTCTGTCAAATAGTCAAAGCTTTGTTAAATCTGCAGCAGGTATAAGAGAAGTACTGAAATGTTTCATTCAGCTGAGATGGTGCTGATCCTCAAGCATTTTCAATGAAGACATAAAGGACAAATGGCATTCACAATTTAAACATAATCCTTTTGGTATCCACAGTTCTGAATACAGTGATAATCTCTCTATCACGCCTCCTTCTAGTAATATATCCACCTCTGTAACCTCAGGCCTGCTCACCCTACTAAAATTTAGCCAATCAAAATATGCCATGCCCATGTCCAAAGGGCTTGGCCCAGAGATAACCTCATGGCTAACCAGACCAACTGGATTTATTCCTTGAGAATGATGAGCAGGGGGTGATTTTTTTTTTTTTCCCACTGAAACTAGAAAGGGAAACCCTCTCTTTCCTTTCTGATGAGGGAGTTTTAAGGGCATGACCCATAACTGCTGGTAACCATGTGCCCCCATTTACACTGAGAGTCTGAAAGAATAAAGCAGGTACTCAGGGAAAGTCATACAGTAACTATTTGTTAAACACTTACTATTCCAGGAGCTAGGGATACATAAGTGAACAGGATGAGTGGTATAAAGCAGAGTCTTTGTAACATCCTGAGGCTAACAGGATCCCTCCTTGGACAGTGTGACCTGCTGGAGCAGAAGCTGTCACTTTCCAGCTCCTGTCCTCTGACTCTTCTCCAGGACGAAGGAGCTCACTGCTTATCAGCCAATCTCCTACCAATGAAAGCACACAAGGGCCATATGCAAAGCAAGCCAAAAACCTTGGATTCAGTCCTTAACCAGTGATGGATGGGGAGTGGGTAGACAAATGCCCCAGTGCCCTTGCCTGTCAGCTGGAAAAATTCTGTCTCCCAGGGTGACTCCATTGCAAAAGCAGTAACTTTCTTGCTAACACACTTCTTATTGGTTTCCTTCCCATTTTTGTCTCACTTCTCCACTCCTCACACGTATTTTCCTAGCATCACTTCTAAAATAAACCAATTTCATGCAAATCTTTGCCTTAAGGTCTGCTACTGGGGAACCCAAACTATGACACCTATGCGGAACATACTTCCAATTACTGAAAAACACATTCACTCCCTTGAACCTATGAAAATCCTTATTAATATTGTAAAACCTGGGCTGTCAAATACAGTAGCACTTTTCACATGATGATTCTGAGGACTTTAAATGCATCTGGAACAAACTAAGGTGTGATTTAAATGTACAATACACCACAGATTTCAAAGACAGCATAAAATTTTTTTGCCTCAATGATTCTTTACATTTATTACATGTTGATATAGTATTTTTGACACATTGGTATAAAAATGTCTAATATTACTTTCATTTGTCCCTTTTAACTTTTTCACATGGCTACTGCAAATTTAAAATTTACAGATGTGGTTCATTATATATTTCTATAGATAACACTGCTGTAGCCGGTGGACATGCTTTAACACCACAAATTTCTCTCCCATTCAAGAAAGCAAATCAATAAGGTTGTTGTTATTATACAAATCTTGAATATGATTGAATTCATGAAAAGAAGTCATACTCACATTTCAGAACTTTGTTGTTAGTAATGAGTTACCTGTGTCACTTCCCACTGGCCCTCAGTCATATTTGCATTATTACACTATCATATAGAGCCCTGATGTAAAAAATTAGGCAAGACTGATCAATGTGGGCCAATAGAGTCTATTTGGTCTTCCTTTAAGATGTTACAGCTTCCCTTGTGGCTTAGACAGTAAAGCATCTGCCTGCAATGCGGGAGACCTGAGTTCAATCCCTGGGTCAGGAAGTTCCCCTGGAGAAGAAAATGGCAACCCACTCCAGCATTCTTGCCTGGAAAATCCCATGGACGGAGGAGTCCGATAGGCTATAGTCCATGGGGTCACAAAGAGTCAGACACGACTGAGCGACTTCACTTCACTTCACTTAAGGTATTATAATAATACTGGAAACATCAGTTATTTTGTTTTGAGCCTTTTGGAAAACTAGTCCATTACTGAGACAAGTTGTCCAGCAACTGCTAAGAGTTGATAAAGTTGTCCTCAGAAAATAATATACCTAAAAAGATGAAATCCCTGCTTTCATTAGGCTCACAATCTGAAAAAGAATAAGTAAAAAGAAAATTACAGCAAAATAATAAGGTAATAATATAAGGATACAAATATATTCATTCTCATCTATTAAATTAATAAAACTCTTTGAAAACCAGAATAGCCCATGCTAATTAAGGCAATGTGAATAGGCACTATAATATACTATTGGTAAACTATAAATTAGAATAGCTTTTACAGAACATAATTTGACAATATTTGTTAAGAGTCTTAAAAATGTTCATCCTCTTTGACTCAATAGGAGCTTTACTTATAAAATGATGAAGGCAAAAAGTCATTTATAAAAAACTATTCATATACAAATATTTCTCAGAGCACTGGTTATTATTAAATTATAATAGAACTTAGAAACTTCTAAGTTCAGCAATAGCAACATGATTAAATAATTATGAACTATTTTTAAACAAGTGTTTTTGAACATCTACCGTACATCTACCTTTCAAAGCACTGGGAATCAACTGTCTACAAGAAATGTAGTGTTTATCTTCTCACGGTGTTTACAATGAATTAATCCCAGGGATGGGGGAGCCTGGTGGGCTGCTGTCTATGGGGTCGCACAGAGTTGGACACGACTGAAGCAACTTAGCAGCAGCAGCAGCAACAGCAGCAACAGTGGGAGATAGACAGTAAACAAGTAAATGAATGAACAAGATAATATCAGTTTTGATGAAGACTATGGACAGGAAGTGAGAGTGGCTGGAGATGACTGAAAAATCCTGATTTAAACTGGGTAGTCAATGAGCCTGCTCAGAGGAGAAACTTAAGCCAAAACATGAAAACCAGGGATTCAGTCTTGTGCAAACCTGGGAGCAAAAAAAATCCCCAAAATGTAAAAAATAGATAAATCCATGGTATTGGAAAAGATAACTTAGGTGAGTGTAGTGTAAAAAATGAAAAAGGAAAGGGAGACCTGCTCTTGCATCTGTCAGAGGGGGCAAACTGCCACCCCAAGACTGGGGAGGCCCACAGGTGAACAGAGGAAATTGAGGCTTCTCAGGGTGAAACCACCATAGGAAACCTGCACTTGGGGAGGAAACAAGAGCCATAACCGACAAACTGCTGGAGGCTCAGTGTGAACAACTGGAGAGTAAAACCTCCAGGGGACCCAGTAAGTGGGGGAAACTCACAATCCTGTGAGATTTACCTCCAGGACTTCACCAGGATCCTACAGGAAATACCAGGGAAAATCCCCTCAGCCTTCCTGCTAGGAGGAGCCAATTTCAAATAGACCAGAGCACTCAGTCCTCTTAAGAAGGCCTGCCCTAAAGGAAAACTAGTACTAGAGTCTCACACTCCAGGGTATTAACTGAGCCCAACTTACTTAGGGGAAGGGAAATACCCAGCTCCCACTGGCTTAAGGCATTCTGTCCTACATAAGGGATGGGGTGGGAAGGAGAAAAATGAGAAACATTTGTGAGGTTCACGGTCCAGAGGAAGAGACTACTGAGGGACTGAGACCTAATCATGGGATCTGCCTGCACTCACACCTCTACTCCTCATTACTAAAGCCCCATTAAAGCAGTGCCTTTAGTCCAGGATATCATGTCTGCATTTCAAGAAAAAGTTACAAAGGCATACCAAAAGGCCAAAAAAAAAAGAAAAAAAAATTTTTTTGAAGAGATAAAGCATGCATCAGAACTAGACATAGTGGAAATGTTGGAATTATCAGACCAGGAATTTAAAAGCAACTATGGCTTCACATGGACCAACCCCACGTCCAAGGAGAGGTGTCTGCACGGGCGCAGGAGGGCCTAAAGGAGCTATCCCATGTTGAAGGTCAGGAAGGGCGGCGGTGAGGAGATACCCCTCGTCCAAGGTAAAGAGCAGCGGCTGCACTTTGTTGGAGCAGCCGTGAAGAGATACCCCACACCCAAGGTAAGAGAAACCCAAGTAAAATGGTAGGTATTGCAAGAGGGCATGAGAGGGCAGACACACTGAAACCATACTCACAGAAAACTAGTCAATCTAATCACACTAGGACCACAGCCTTGTCTAACTCAATGAAACTAAGCAATGCCTGTGGGGCAACCCAAGACAGGTGGGTCATGGTGGAGAGATCTGACAGAATGTGGTCCACTGGAGAAGGGAATGGCAAACCACTTCAGTATTCTTGCCTTGAGAACCCCATGAACAGTATGAAAAGGCAAAATGATAGGATACTGAAAGGAACTCCCCAGGTCAGTAGGTGCCCAATATGCTACTGGAGATGAGTGGAGAAATAACTCCAGAAAGAATGAAGAGATGGAGCCAAAGCAAAAACAATACCCATGTATATGGGTATATCCATATATATCCATATCCATGGATATGACTGGTGATAGAAGCAAGGTCTGATGCTGTAAAGAGCAATATTGCATAGGAACCTGGAATGTCAGGTCCATGAATCAAGGCAAATTGGAAGTGGTCAAACAAGAGATGGCAAGAGTGAATGTCAACATTCTAGGAATCAGTGAACTCAAATGGACTGGAATGGGTGAATTTAACTCAGATGACCATTATATCTACTACTGTTGGCAGGAATCCCTCAGAAGAAATGGAGTAGCCATCATGGTCAACAAAAGAGTCCGAAATGCAGTACTTGGATGCAATCTCAAAAATGACAGAATGATCTCTGTTCGTTTCCAAGGCAAACCATTCAATATCACAGTAATCCAAGTCTATGCCCCAACAAGTAATGCTGAAGAACCTGAAGTTGGAATGGTTCTATGAAGACCTACAAGACCTTTTAGAACTAACACCTAAAAAAGATGTCCTTTTCATTATAGGGGACTGGAATGCAAAAGTAGTAAGTCAAGAAACACCTGGAGTAACAGGCAAATTTGGCCTTGGAATACGGAATGAAGCAGGGCAAAGACTAATAGAGTTTTGCCAAGAAAATGCACTGGTCATAGCAAACACCGTCTTCCAACAACACAAGAGAAGATTCTACACATGGACATCCCCAGATAGTCAACACCAAAATCAGATTGATTATATTCTATGCAGCCAAATATGGAGAAGCTCTATACAGTCAACAAAAACAAGACGGGGAGCTGACTGTGGCTCAGATCATGAACTCCTTATTGCCAAGTTCAGACTTAAATTGAAGAAAGTAAGGAAAACCACTAGACCATTCAGGTATGACCTAAATCAAATCCCTTATGATTATACAGTGGAAGTGAGAAATTGATTTAAGGGTCTAGATCTGATAGATAGAGTGCCTGATGAGGTATGGAATGAGGTTTGTGACATTGTACAGGAGACAGGGATCAAGACCATCCCCATGGAAAAGAAATGCAAAAAAGCAAAATGGCTGTCTGGGGAGGCCTTACAAATAGATATGAAAAGAAGAGAAGTGAAAAGCAAAGGAGAAAAGGAAAGATATAAGCATCTGAATGCAGAGTTCCAAAGAATAGCAAGAAGAGATAAGAAAGCCTTCCTCAGCAATCAATGCAAAGAAATAGAGGAAAACAACAGAATGGGAAAGACTAGAGATCTCTTCAAGAAAATTAGAGATACCAAGGGAACATTTCTTGCAAAGATGGGCTTGATAAAGGACAGAAAAGGTATGGACCTAAAAGAAGCAGAAGATATTAAGAAGAGGTGGCAAGAATACACAGAAGAACTGTTCAAAAAAGATTTTCCTGACCCAGATAAACATGATGGTGTGATCACTCACCTAGAGCCAGACATCCTGGAATGTGAAGTCAGGTGGACCTTAGAAAGTATCACTATGAACAAAGCTAGTGGAGGTGATGGAATTCCAGTTGAGCTATTTCAAATCCTGAAAGATAATGCTGTGAAAGTGTAGCACTCAATATGCCAGCACATTTGGAAAACTCAGCAGTGGCCACAGGACTGGAAAAGGTCAGTTTTCATTCCAATCCCAAAGAAAGGCAATGCCCAAGAATGCTCAAACTACTGCACAATTGCACTCATCTCACACGCTAGTAAAGTAATGCTCAGAATTCTTCAAGCCAGGCTTCAGCAATATGTGAACCGTGAACTTCAAGATTTTCAAGCTGGTTTTAGAAAAGGCAGAGGAACCAGAGATCAAATTGCCAACATCCGCTGGATCATGGAAAAAGCAAGAGAGTTCCATAAAAATATCTATTTCTGCTTTATTGACTATGCCAAAGCCTTTGACTGTGTGGATCACAATAAACTATGGAAAATTCTGAAAAAGATGGGAATATCAGACCACCTGACCTGGCTCTTGAGAAATCTGTATGCAGGTCAGGAAGCAACCGTTAGAACTGGACATGGAACAACAGACTTGTTCCAAATAGGAGAAGGAGTACATCAAGGCTGTATATTGTCATCCTGCTTATTTAACTTATATGCAGAGTACATCATGAGAAACGCTGGACTGGAAGAAACACAAGCTGGAATCAAGATTGCCAGGAGAAATATCAATAATCTCAGATATGCAGATGACACCACCCTTATGGCAGAAAGTGAAGAGGAACTGAAAAGCCTCTTGATGAAAGTGAAAGTGGAGAGTTAAAAAGTTGGCTTAAAGCTCAACATTCAGAAAACCAAGATCATGGCATCTGGTCCCATCACTTCATGGTAAATAGATGGGGAAACAGTGGAAACAGTGTCAGACTTTATTTTTTGGGGCTCCAAAATCACTGCAGGTGGTGACTGCAGCCATGAGATTAAAAGACACCTACTCGTTGGAAGGAAAGTTATGACCAACCTACATAGCATATTCAAAAGCAGAGACATTACTTTGCCAACAAAGGTCCGTCTAGTCAAGGCTATATTTTTTCCTGTGGTCATGTATGGATGTGAGAGTTGGATTGTGAAGGCTGAGCGCCAAAAATTCATGCTTTTGAACTGTGGTGTTGGAAAAGACTCTTCAGAGTCCCTTGGACTGCAAGGAGATCCAAACAGTCCATTCTGAAGGAGATCAGCCCTGGGATTTCTTTGGAAGGAATGATGCTAAAGCTGAAACTCCAGTACTTTGGCCACCTCATGCGAAGAGCTGACTCACTGGAAAAGACTCTGATGCTGGGAGGGATTGGGGGCAGGAGGAGAATGGACGACAGAGGATGAGATGGCTGGATGGCATCACTGACTTGATGGACGTGAGTCTGAGTGAACTTGGGGAGTTGGTGATGGACAGGGAGGCCTGGCATTCTGATTCATGGGGTCGCAAAGAGTTGGACACAACTGAGCGCCTGAAGTGAACTGAACTGATGTCTTCCCTGGTGGCTAAGTGGTAAAAAATTCTGCCTGCCAATGCAGATGTCCTGGGTTCAATCCCTGTGTCAGGATGATTCCCTGGAGAAGGGAATGGCAGCCTATTCCATTATTCTTGTCTAGAAAATCCAATAGACACAGGAGCCTGGTAGACTATACAGTCAATGGGGTTTGCAAAAGAGTTGGACATGATTTAGTAACTAAATAACATCAAGAGCATAATTAATATACCAAGAGCTCTAATGAATAACATATGTAGCATGCAAAAACAGATGGGTGATATAAGCAGAAAGATTCTATAAAAGAACCAAAAAGAAACGGTAAAGATTAAAAAAAAAAAAAAAATTGTAAACTAAATGAAGAAAAAGCCCCTCTACAACCAGGCATATTATTTTCAAATTAAAGAAAAGCACTTTGGCTATAGAGGAATAAAGATAAGAATTATATCTAATTCTCCTCAGAAACCATACAAACAAGGAGAGAGTAGAATGAAAAAGTTTAAGTTCTGAGAGAAAAAAACAAACACCAACTTAGAATTCTGTCTTGTGAAATGATTGTTCAAAAGTGAAGGAAAAATGAATACTTCTTCAGACACACAAAGACTGAGGGATTTTGATACCAATAAACCTGACTTGTAAAAAACGTTAATAAGAAGTTCTCTATCCAGAAGGAAAATAAGTAAGAAACTTAGATCTACATAAAGTAAGGAAGAGCACTGAAGGAGGTGTGAGGGGACAGTTGTGCCAGAGGAACAGAGAAAATGGCACTGAAAGCTCTAAACAGTGGCCAGAATAGAAGGACTGACAAAAGCTGTATCCTGAGACTGTCAGGATGAAAAGATCAGAGAAGTTGTGAGTATGCTGGGACAGAGGCTACTGTCTGTCTGCCTGCCTCCATTCCCATTCCTTCATTCCACTTTCATGGCAAAAATGTGTTGTTACCTCTCCTGTGAACTCAGGATCAGCCAGCTCCTTGACTTGTATATAGACTCATGTTTACTTGTATATAGACTTACCTGGTGGCTCAGAAGGTGAAGTGTCTACCTACAATGAGGGATACCTGGGTTCAATCCATGGGTCAGGAAGATCTCCTGGAGAAGGAAATGGCAACCCACTCCAGTATTCTTGCCTGGAAAATCCCATGGGTGGAGGAGCCTGGTAGGCTACAGTCCGTGGAGTCACAAAGTCGGGCACGACTGAGCGACTTCACTCCCTTACTTTTATATAGACTCATGTTTACTGCACCAATGGCTAATATCTTTTACTGACTCAACTGTTATGTTCTTTCTGGATTCCTAACATTTCACTGTATCTGAGCATTGGTAACTAAGGATATTATTCTTTCTTTCTTGGCAGTCAGTTTCACTGAATTCTGCCTGGTGATGGTATTTTATTAGTGACTACTGACTACCACATGCAGGAAGCAAGATAAAGTGATAGTTTTTGTTGTTGTTGTTGTTTTCTACTGCCCAATGGGTTTCTCTGGATTCTGTGTAGTGACAATATTTTACTACTGACAACCTACCAGATAGAGGATTCATAATAACGCGTTACCTTTGGAAAAGAAGCTACTGGGAAAGAGCAACTGGCCTTTGGTCCAAAAATGGTAGTTTTGGTCAGAAAGCCTGAGGTGCCACCTCTTCAAATGACCTGATCTGTAAGGATCAGGATCATTTAACTCCCTGTCATGTATCCTTGCAAATTTCAGAATTAAACTATGTAGTATAGCTTCCTTATATCCAATGAGAGATGCTCTTCTGAGAGGAGTGAGCTCCGCAGGTGGCAAAGGTCATGAGGAAGGAGGCTTGGCATACGAAAGGCGGGATGAAGCCTCAGGAGTCTCCCTGGAAATTCTCAAGCATCTACCCCCAAAACCAGAGTCTGCCTACTTTCTGCTTTGTGCTTTCACCTACACCTCAGACTTTACGGGGGGCTGTCCCCCACTACCTCTCTCTGAAACAAGAGTTAGCTTACAGCTCCAGTTAATAATTCCTGGGAGTGACAGTGTTTCAACCTACAAACTCCTTTGGAAATCCTCTAGCCTTCCTGAATAGGTTTTCCCGGCCACATGTGATTGCTCAGAGCCTCCCAACTGTGAGAGGCATGAGATGTTCTAAACTGTCTAAATACAGATTCCTTTGAGCAGTTAAAAGATTGATTAGAAATTGTATTGGTGAAGGGATTTTCACTTGTTGGGCCAATGTTTGCTGCTAAGTTTCCATATCCCTTACCTGCTGTGTCCCCGGCAGTGTATTGATTAATATAATTGGTGTAAGTAGTAGCTTTAATGTTTGTAACCTGGGACCCTTGAGTTAATTCTTTTTCTTGTTATAGCCCACCACACCTTTGCTATCTAATACTTTTGGAGGGTGGCGCTTGACTTATCACCTTTAGAGAAAAATAAGTTTTCTGAAGAAAGGGTCTTAAAATGTTAACAGGCCTCTGGGCCAGAAGATGATGCAAATCACCTAAGCTTTTGCATATGATAAGTTTGCAGGAAGAAAGCCTGGCTTGCTGCATGACTCTACCCCTTCCCCCATTATCCTCTATGCATAATTTAAGGTATAAAAACTACTTTGGGAAAAAAAGTGTGGGCCTTGTTCACCGAAACTTGGTCTCCCCATGTCGTTCTTTCTCTCACCTTCTGGCTGAATTATTCAGCCTCTTTTCTCCACTGAATTTCCTCACTGAGCTATCCTTATTCTATTACTCTTTATATCCTTAATTAACGTTTAATTAAGCAGTTGTTTCCTGATCCTCGCCGACGCCGTCCCCGCTTCGAATTCCCTGGATCCACCGGGGCTGGACCCCGGCACTCTTCTCTCCAAATTGAGGTCAGATTCTGGATCAAAAGTTTCCATCCCTTTCACCAACTGGGATGTATGTGTGCATAACTTTTTTCAACAGCCAGGCAACTTAAGTCTTCACTCATTAATCAAAAC
This sequence comes from Bos indicus, assembly GCF_029378745.1. Classification (NCBI taxonomy): domain Eukaryota; kingdom Metazoa; phylum Chordata; class Mammalia; order Artiodactyla; family Bovidae; genus Bos; species Bos indicus. The sequence goes on from NC_091771.1 coordinate 73,409,773, forward strand.
AGCCAGGCACACTGTTTCTAGCACATATTCTTGTGTCTTATTGGACTCCGACTACTTTGTTACTCTTGAACAACTTTTCTTATTTCAAATTTAGACTTTCATCTAGCAACTGACTATCAAGCATTGCCATCTATCTCTGCCTATCAGTCAGTTGGTTCAGTTTCTATAGAACAAGCATCTCTGTATTGTAATGACACTTGCTTATGCATCCATTGGGGGGTTTATTTTCCTGTGTTATTTAAAATAAGTAAATGGAAGATGGATAAAATTAATGTGCTATTATTACCAGTAATGCAGTTAACACAGAGATGGAGAGAACATGAAGCAGACCAAAGGAGATGTCTCTTCAGTCTGCTTTAGATGCATGTTGGAAGTAGGCTGGCTGATTTTATGTTTAATTTTGAAGGAAGAGAAAAAAAAATGTTTTGAATCTATAAAATACCTATAGAAGTTTTATTCATAGCTGACAAAACCTGGAAGTAACCAAGATGCCCTTCAGTAGGAGAATAGATAAACTGACCCCCTCCATCCCCAAACCATGGAGTATTACTCAGAACTGAAATGAAATGAGCTAACAAGACATGAAACAACATGGAAGAAACTTAAATGCTTATTCTTAGTGGAAGAAGTCAATCTAAAAAGGTTATATACTGTATGATTCTAACTATATGACAAAAAAGCAAACCTATAGAGACAGTATAATGATCAGTGGTAGCCAGAAGGTGGAGGTGGGAGTGAGGGATGAACTGGTGGAGCACAGAGGATTTTTAGGACAATGAAAATACTCTGTATGATATCATACTAATGAAAGTATCATTATACATTTGTTCAAACCTATAGAATGCACAACACCAAGAGTGAACCCTAATGTAAGTCATGAACTTTGGGTGACAGGATGCATCAATGTAGATTCATCAAGTGTAGCAAATATGTCATTTGGTGGGGGATGTTGAGAGTGGGGAGGCTATGAAATATGGGGACAGGAAATAGGGGAAATCTCTGTACCTGCCCCCTCCTAAAAGAAAGAAAAGCCTATTAAACACTAGCAAGATATTGATGAAGATTATATTTTCAAAAGGTGTAGCATTATGATAGAGGAAATAGAGATATTTAAAAATTATAGATTGACATATGATTTAATAAAATGTCATATTGATCTCTTAAAGAATTTCACAGGTTTATAAATCACCTGATTACTTTCTTCAGCTCAACCAAGAAAAATTAGAGTGGACTTAGCCTTTCTCTTTTAAGTTTTTAAAAATAATTTATGAAACACTACCAAGTTTATTATCACAATCTCCTTTCCAACCCCTGTCAATCACCAGGAGTAGGTCCATATTTCCTTCATTAAATTTTTCTTCCTGTTTATTAAATGTGACTTAAACTAAGAGAAATAGAATTTGAGGTAAGAATACATTTATAAAATTAATTTGCATGGTATATTATTTATATAATAATATAATTATAATATTAATCTCTGTTTTGTATACTCACATATTATATGACATTAAGAGGTTAAAAAACTGTGCTAAGTTACTTCAGTTGTGTTCAACTCTTTGCGACCCCATGGACTGCAGCATGCCAGGCTTCCCTTTGCAACCCTGTGTACTGTAGTCTCCTCTGTCCATGGGATTCTCTAGGCAAGAATGCTGGAGTGGGTTGCCATTTCCTTCTCCAGGAGACCTTCATGACCTGGGGATCAAACCAGCGTCTCTTATGGCTCCTGCATTGGCAGGCGGGTTTTTTACCTCTAGCACCACTGGGGAATAAAACTGAAGTGCTTTTTAACACAAGGAAATTTGTAATTGCTTTTTATTTACTGAGAAGTGACTTTCCTTCATTCCTGTTAGATATTCTACTTTCAACTACACTCTCAGGTAAGCAGCTGATATAAAAACAGTAAATTGCATCTAGATAAAATGAGTTTCCTACTCTCACAGAGCTTACAACTCATATGTGTGTGCAATTCCCATCCTTAGAATCACACCTTTGAATGAAGTGTTATTATATCGTGGACATATTAAAAAAAAAATATTGACTTTTTTGATGGACATTTTTCTAAAATGTGTTGCTGATGTCCTTCCATTCTTTAGAGTCTGCAGAACGTGATGACAAATGTTATAAATTACTTGATATCTTTACCAGTATGTAATGTTGTGTTATTTGGTATAATACTTTTAGGAGCTAATGAAATATAGGTGGGATTTATGGATTTATTTATGTATACTTGCAAACAAAAACTTAACTTTTAAAAATTTCTTGTCTATGTTTTCTATATTTTTATTTACTCTCTTTTCTAATAATATTTTACTTCTTACTACTTTTAAACTGGCTTGTAAAATGATATTTAATAGGCTTTAAAGTAAGGATCTGAGGGTCTCTATTAGGAATCATAATGATGAATTTGAATATGTAATTTTGGTAACTTATATGCCTCTTGGTCTCAATTGTCTTCTGTGAGATTAAAATAACCCGAAGAATGACAGCTGAAAAAGTGAATATTATCAGAAGATTCTTTGGTTTACTAATGGTTTTAGAAGTCTTCCTAAGTGATTAGTAAATTTCCTCTCTTCTTTTGACATGAAATGTCAATTTTCATTTTTTTAAATAATATATATATATATATATATCCCAAACAGTATATAAAATACTGACATTTTCCTAGTTGTTTAAAAATTTTTATTAAAGAAATAAGATGTATAGAAACAAACCAAAAAAAAAAAAAAGAGAGAGAGAGAGAAGCCTGAAAAGACTGAGCCCCAAGGCCCTCCAACATTCACAGGTAGGGACTCACCCAAGGAGACTGAAGTGAGAGAGAATAAGCAGTCACAGAAGCTAAGAGAGTGTTTCTAGAAGGAGAAGCTGGAGCCCATGCTTCTGAGAGGCTGATACACTGAAGACAGAAAAGTAACAACTGGATTTAAAAGAGAGATTTTTGGTGGATTAATAAGAGCAGTATTTTAAAGAAAAGGAGAGAGAAACCCTATAAGAATGTTTTGAACAGAGAATGGTGTGTGACAGTATGGAGACAGTGGTTTTAAACACAACTCCTATGAGAAATTTTACTGAGGAGAAACAGGAAAAAAAAAAAACAAGAAATAACTGCAAGGGTGTAATCTTTGAGGCAGTTCCAGAAAAACATCTATTTCTGCTTCATTGACAACAGTAAAGCCTTTGACTGTGTGGATCACAACAAACTGGAAAATTCTTAAAGCAATGGAAGTACCAGCCCACCTTACCTGTCTCCTAAGAAACTTGTATGTGGGTCAAGAAGCAACAATTAGAACCAGACATGGAAGAATGGACTAGTTCCAAATTGGTAAAGAAGTACGACAAGACCGTATAGTATCACTCTGCTTAACTTATATGCAGACTGAATCATGCAAAATTCCCGACTGGATAAAGCACAAACTGGAATCAAGATTGCCAGGAGAAATATCAATAACCTCAGATAACCAGATGATACCACTCTAGTGGCAGAAAGCAAAGAGGAAGTAAAGAGCCTCTTGATGAGGGTAAAAGATGAGAATGAAGAAGCTGGCTTGAAACTCAACATTCAAAAAGCTAAGATCATGGTATCTGGCCCCATCACTTCATGGCAAATAGAAGGGGATTCAGTGGAAGCAGTGACAGATTTTATTTTCTTGGGCTCCAAAATCACAGTGGACAGTGACTGCAGCCATGAACTTAAAAGACGTTTGCTCTTTGGAAGGAAAGAAAGGTATGACAAACCTTATAAAATTTAGAGAGAAGATGAAAAAATTCTGGAGATGGATTCACAACAATGTGAATATAATTAATGCCACAGAGCGGTACATTTAAGAAATGGTTAAAGTGGTTCATTTTACATTATGTATATTTTACTGCGTAGGGGAGAGGAAAATTCCTTTTTCTTTTACCCTTCTAATCTCTGTGGCTGGGGCCTTGGAAATTCAAACAATATAAGACAGATGAACAAGAGAAATATAGTATATTAACCTGTGCAGCATGCACACATATGGAAAGATTTTCTATCATTTGCAGATTGCTATCATACTTGGATAGTTTTGCAAAGTGCTTCATGTTCAACAAGATTCATAGGAAGGACTTCTGATAAATTCAGGTTTCTGATAAATTTTTATTGTTTTTGATTAAAATATTACTGGTTTTAGTTCATGTTTTCCAGACACAAGGAAACTCTTCCCCAGAAGCTAATTATTTGGAAAATAAGACCCTTGTAAGTAGAATTAAAACATGTCTTTTGTTTCTACTTGATCCGTCCAGAAACTGGAAACTCTTAGGTTTCTAGCAGATGTATCAGATAAATAAGGAAGACCACCTCCTAACAAGGGCAACTCTTCCACCTTCAGTTGATAATTATATTCTCTGAATGAAATTTCTCATCTGCAAAGTGGGTACTAAAAAGTAATATCAATTTCATGGAGTTATTGTTTTATGTGAAACTGCTTACTGCAGTTCCTAGCACAGAAGAGATGTTCAATAAGTGGAAACTATCATGGCAAAATATTTTACCAGAATATTAAATTGACTGTCCCTTGCTATGGTGTGAATGTTTGTGTAAAAGGAATGAAAATGGAATTCTTGAGGTTATAGCTTAAAGGGCACTGGTGCTGGTATAAAGAGCACAGTTGACAAGAAAACAGCCAACCAAGATTTCCTCCACAGAAAAGAGATTTAAACTCAAATCAGAGGAGAGCAAAGGCCTGGGAATGAGAGGCAGAAAGCTGAAGAGCCCTGTCCCCAGTGATCGCCATCCCCAAAGTAAGGGGGGATACAGGATATGACAGAAACCACTTCATGCATGGCTTGTACCTTACCTCCTGTTAGAAGCCAGCAGAGTTAGCAGCTTTGTAGAGGGGACTCCCAGGCCATCATCCTGTGTTACAAGTGAAGTAGAAAATGCTTACTTCCCACTTGGGGTCTGGAAAATTCAGAAAGCGGGAAGCAGCAGGCTTATGGAGTCTGGAGCCAGGATGAGAGAGTGCCATGGAGGGAGACGAAGTGTGTGCCGTCCAGCTGGGGAGCAGGTAAGGACTCAGTTACTTACTTTAAAATCTCATAGCAGAGTTGATTTTAAAGACAAAACAAATTAAAAAAAAAAAATCTGATGGGAAAGCAGAAGCCAGATTTTGCTAAAGTTTAAGAGAAAATAAGACAATAAATAAGAACTCTTCTTAAATATAAATCAGCTACTTTTATAATCAGCTTAGGTCTATAATCCCTATCCTTCATCCTCCATGTTACAAGTGGTTCAGGAGAAGGAAATATCATATCCTGGGAGCCCCTGAGAGCAGCTGCCCAGTGAGGGTCCTTGGCTTCTGCAGGAATGAATCCAGGAACAAACTGTACAAGTAGAGTGAAAATGGACTTAAATTCAGGGAGATACACACTCCACAGACAGAACGTGGATCTTCTCAGAAGGCAAGAGTGCCCCCAAGTACAGGGTTGTGAGTTTTTATGGGCCGGGTAATTTCAAAGGATAGTGAGTAGGAAGAATATTCTTGCTATTCTAGGGAAGAGATGGATTTTCTGGAACTGAACCACCACACACTTCTTGGCCCTTCATGGTCAGCCTTGGAAATATAATGGCACTTGTGGCGTGAGGAGAGTGATTTTTAGTGTAATAATGAAGGTGTAATAAGTTAGAAGTCAGTGACCAGACATGCTTAACACCATCTTGTTTGTAGCTGGTTTGAGCCAGTTTTTGTGGGGTCCTGTTTTTCTAAGTATCTGTGCCTCCCTCCTTCCTGTCTCACAAGCATAGACCCACTGTTTCCATAGGGGTGAGGCCATCTTAGCCTGTCATCTGGGAACCCAGACCTGGTTCCCTGTCCACCTGGATGCCAAGGTCCTTTCCTTTCATATTTAAGCAATATCTAGTTGTTGTCCTCAAATGAAAGGCACCAGGGGCTTCCACTCATTTCAGGAGCAACATCAAACCCCTGCCAATAGAGAGTTAACTTATGGGTAAAAACAAACAAACAAAAATGATTATATGAATGCCTTCCCTTTGGCCTTAGGGAAAAATCTGGTCTCTTTTTCTTCATCAGGATTATCTCCACAGGTAACAAAGAAAGCAGTCATTAAAGGTAAGTTTGTGCCTTTAACATTCCAGGAGACCAGGCAGTGATGAAGCAGTCACTAGCAAAGCCCATCAACAATTCCCTGGAGTAAAAGACTATGGAGCTTCCTAGATGGCTCAGCAGTAAAGAATCTACCTGCCAACACCAGGAGACCTGGGTTGGATCCCTGGGTCAGGAAGATCCTCTGGAGGAAGAAATGACAACCCAGTCCAGTATTCTTGCCTGGGGAATACCATGGACAGAGGACCGTGGTGGGCTATAACCCATGGCGGGGAGGGGTCTCAAAAGAGTTGGACACAACTAAGCAACTAAACAACAAAAAAGTAGAATCTGGGCCATAAAGTCTAACTTTTTTCCTTTCCTTTGTGCTGAGTTGAGTCTCATTTGTTCACAGTGCAGCTTGTGCAGTGTCCTGGTACCCTGCCCTTCAGACCAGAGCCCCTGGTGTGAAATAGCTGCTCCGATGCCTCAGCTCCAAGGGCCATGTGCAGAGCTGTTGCACAGGGCACTGTGTTTCAAGATGGTGGCCAGGGGCCTGTGAGCAGAGATGATGAACCTGGCACTGCGATCTGGCACCACAGCCACACAGCTGAGCCTGTCCAGAGGGAACCCCACCCGCTCTCCACTCATATGAACCACAAGCAGTAGCTCCATGGAGGGCTTTTAGAGCAAGTCCTATTGGAACAAGCCACACCTGGCAAAGAACTCTGATTGGGGTCTGACTAGGGTTGGTAATAGAATAGGCAGAAATCAAACCCTCTTCTGCCCTGTAATGGTGTGTGATTCTCCTACAGACCTAGATAAGGGAGATGCACTGGACTAGCTAAGACAATTATTTCTTCATACAAGTATAGTTTGCCTGGTTCCCTTCAAAAATATTTACTCTTGGAAACGAGCCTCCCCTCCTGATAGAAGCCAGGGGAGGCTTATAGACATTCCTGTTCTAGCAGGTCAAAGACTTAAAGAACGAGAAACTCAGGAACCTCTCAGAGTGGGATTTTTGAAGGAAAACTATTTTCTGGGAGACCTGGGCTCACACTAGACTCAGAAGCCAACAGTATCAGACTGTTTTCTTCTTCAGACGCCCCCAACCTTCCTGACCTGACCCCCAGGAAATGCCCCATGAGGCTAAATTGAGTGATTTAGACTCGAGATTTGGTGACTGGCCAGGGAGTGGAGCCTGATTCAGGTCATGAGATCTTCATGGGGATGAGGTTTTCCTGTGAGGATTAGTCTTCTGCAAGAGGCAGGTAGAGATTCATGTGAAGAGAGTGGAAGGGGGCCCTCAATTTAAAAACAAAACAAAACAAACAAACAAAAAAAACAAAAACAGGGGAAAGAGGAATGGTGTTGCCCTGGGGAGTTCCCATGGAGGAAACTTTTTGCTAAATGATCAATTCTTTACATGATTTCCCTTTTAGAATCTGGGAAAAGACAAGTTGTGAAAAACTTTAGCTATTTCCCTTAAGGACCTAGGCACCTGGGTGCACAGGGAACCAGGTCTGGGCTCCCATGTGACAGGGAAAGGGAGGCTTTCCCTTTCCTCCCTGATATAGATGCTCCTTCTACTTCTGCAGCTGCTGCTGTCTAGTCACTTCAGTCATGTCCGACTCCGTGAGACGCTATGGATGGCAGCTTGCCAGGCTCCTCTGTCCATGGGATTCTCCAGGCAAGAGTACTAGAGTGGGTTGCCATGCCCTCCTCCGGGGCATCTTCTCAACCCAGGAATTAAACCCAGGTCTCCTACTTGCATGCAGATTCTTTACCATTGAGCCACCAAGGAAGCCCACTGATATAGATACCTACCCTTTTAAATGTATTCTGGTTCTTGAGTTAAGTAAATGAGACCATCCCTGCCCAGTGCTGGACTGCAGTTCTGGGGAGGCTGATGGGACAGGATGGTGAAATGGGAAAGGGGAACAGTCTCCCCACCTCCACTCACTGACCTACTGGGGAGAAAGTGTCATCCAGTTAAGTGGACTGTGACTCAGAAACTCAGGTCCTGAGAGCAGTCCTGTGAAGGGGACAGAGCAGGAGGTGAGGGGGTAATTTTCCACAGTAGCAGGGGGCCTTTCTTAGTGCATAGTCAGGAACACCAGGGAGAATGAATCTGCTGTCTGTCACTACATCAACCACCTGAGATGTAAATGGCCTAAAGCAGTGGTCACTTATTCATTTCTCAGTACAGTTGTGAGGCTGATGAGGCAGGGTTGTTGCTGGCCTCCTGGTCTCACTCACAGGCCTGCCCACACCCAGGGGCTCCACTGGCACTGGGTGTCAAGACGGGCCTCGTTTCCACTGTGGGCTGAACCAGGACGGCTGGAGGACCTGGGGTGGCCTGGTTTCTCCCCTCACGTGGCCTCTCATCTCAGGCTGCTGACAGCTCGGTGGTCAGGGAGAGAGTCTGTAATGGAGTAACCTCTGAGCTGAGGTCTCCTAAAGGATTAGAAGGCAGCAGTGATCAGGGAAAATGAGGAAGGGCTGGTAAGAGGGATGAAACGATTCATAAAAGGGACTAACATGTGCCAAGACCCTGTGAGGTAGGAGGGTGTATAATACTTTCTAGAAAAACAGGAATAAAGTTAGTTTGGTTACTGCAAGGAATTAAGAAAAGAGGGAGGATGAGTGTCAGGTCATACAAGTTCAAGGAGCTGAGGACTTTTGTTGCTGTTTTTAATCTTCATAATAAGAGTAGGAAACCATTGCAAAGTTTTAAGCAATGGGGTGACATGATCCGATTTGCTCTTTATAGAAAGAGCATGGCTCTGTATTTCGGGTTTTACAGGGGGAAGGGAAGCAGGCTCCCTCAACCTTAGCACTGTTGACATTTGGACCAGACAAGTCTTTGCTGGTGAGGAGACCTGTGCATTGCAGGGTGTGTTGCAGCATCCCTGACCTCTACCCACTGGAAGCAGTAGTCACTGCCCCACTTAATTATGACAATCAAAAGTGTGTACAGAGTTTGCCAGATGTCCTCTGGGGACAACCTCTCAACCTCCTGGTTGAGAATGACTGGGCTGGAGTAAGAGCTGAGCTTCTCTGCTCACTAGGACTGTCTTTCCAGGAGAGAAATACTCATCACTTGGGCTCGAGTGGTGGAGATGGAGCTGAGATGAGCAGATAGGATGGCAGAGACCAGATGAACTCACCAGTATTTGGGTAGACACACCCATAACAACTGTCCAGTCCTCAATTCCCTTTTTGCTTTCCTCCAACATTCCATCTGTTCTGAAAAAAATAATCTGGTCTTGTGTTGGGGTACTCATAGTTGGGTGGCAAAAGAATAATAGGTGTAATATAAAGTTCATTTTCACTACCTTGTAGTTTGTTGATGCAACACTCATGTAGAGTCAAAGTCTGGTCAAGAAATTGATTGCTCATGTAGGGTCAAAGTTTGATAAGGAAACTGATTGAAGACCAGCAAGGCAGGGCAAAAAAAAAAAAAAAAAGTCAAAAAACAGCAACAAAATAGGGACTTCTTTGGTGCTCCAGTGATTAAGACTATGTGCTCCCAATATATGAGGGACAGGTTTAATCTTAGTTTTCCTGGTCAGGGAACTAAGATTCCACATATCACACCACATGACCTTAAAAAAAAAAAAAAGACAAAAGTAAAGAAACAAGACAGTGATTCCCAGGATTATTTATTTATTTTTGGTTGTGCTGGGTCTTTGTTGCTTTTATGCGGGCCTTCTCTAGTTGAGGAGAGCAGGGGCTACTCTTCATTGTGCTGTGTGGGATTCTCATTGTAGTAGCTCCTTACTGTTGAGCATGGGCTCTAGGCATGCAGGCTTCAGTAGTTACAGCTTCTGAGCTGAGTAGTCATGGCACATGGGCTTAGCTGCTCCTCAATATGTGTAATCTTCCCAAACCAGGGATCAAACCTGTGTTTCCTGAATTAGCAGGTGGATTCTTATCCCCTGTGCCGCTGGGGAATCCCTCCCAGGCTTATTTTTGAATGAGGGAAGTCTACAGTTTTAGAGAGCAAACTCTGAGACTTGAGGGCAATGGGGAGAGAGCTCTGGAATGAACTTGCCTAAGGCACTGGCAGCAAATGTTAGCTCAGCTGCCTGCAGAGGCCACCGTGTTCTTTTTAAATATAATTGTGCCCTCCTTCTCTGGGTTTTTGTTATTCTTGTTCTGTCACTAAGCCATATTTGATTCTTTGAGACCTCAAGAACTGTAGCACGCCAAGCTCCTCTGTCCTCTGCTATCTTCTGGAGTTTTCTCAAATTCATGTCCATTGAGTCGGTGATGGTATCTAACCATCTCATCTTCTGTCACCCTTTCTCCTGCCCTCAATCTTTCCCAGCATCAGGGAAATGAGTCAGTTCTTTTCATCAGGTGGCCAAAGTATTGGAGCTTCAGTTTCATCATCAGTCCTTCCAATGAATATTCAAGGTTGATCTTTAGGATTGATTGGTTTGATCTCCTTGCAATCCAAGAGACTCTCAAGAATCTTCTCTGACATCACAATTCATAAGCATCAGTGCTTTGGTGCTCAGCCTTCTTTATGGTCCAACTCTCCCATCCATACATGACTACTGGAAAAACCATAGCTTTGCCTATACGGATCTCTGCTGGCAAAGTGATGTCTTTGCTTTTTACTACACTACCTAAGTTTGTCCATGGGGTCGCTAAGAGTCGGACATGACTGAGCAACTTCACTTTCACTTTTCACTTTCATGCATTTGAGAAGAAAATGGCAACCCACTCCAGTGTTCTTGCCTGGAGAATCCCAGGGACGGTGTAGCCTGGTGGCTGCCGTCTATGGGGTCACACAGATTCGGACACGACTGAAGTGATTTGGCGGCAGCAGCAGCAAGTTTGTCATAGCTTTTCTTCCAAGGAGCAAGCACCTTTTAATTTCATTAAAAGTGGCTGAAGTCACTGTCCACAGTAATTTTGGAGCCCAAGAAACAAAATATGTCACTGCTTCCACTTTTCCCTTTTCTATTTGCCATGAAGTGATGAGACCAGATGCCATGATCTTTGTTTTTTTGAATGTTGAGATTCAAGCCAGATTTTTTACTTTCCTCTTTCATCCTCTTCAAGAGGCTCTTTACTTCCTCTTCACTTTCTACCATTAGAGAGTTAACATCTGCATATCTGAGACTAGTTGATATTTCTGCTGGCAATCTTGATTTCAGCTTGTGATTCATCCAGCCTGGAATTTCTCATGATGTATTCTGCATTTAAGCAGGGTGACAATATACAGCCTCGACATACTCATTTCCCAATTTTGAACAACCATTTGCTCCATGTTCCATTCTAACTGTTGCTTCTTGACCCACATATAGGTTTCTCTTTACACAATGACTAATAACACTCTAACCCATGACTACCTATTAAAGAAGTATGAAGAATAGTGAGTTCCCATTCCTCAAACACCTGGAACTAATCTCATAGAAGATATTGCCCTTAGTCTTCATCTGTTCATATCCTATCATAGGAAGTATGCATTTTAACTTTTTATTATGGAAATTTTCAAGCATGTCCAAAAGTAGAAGAGCACAATGAACTTCATGAAATAAGCTTCCATGGTCATTAGCATGTTATCCATCTCATTTTGTTAAACTTTCATCTTTTGCTGCAGTGCCACCAGTATTTAGCACAACTCCCAGATACATATAATTTCACCCACTGATACTGCAGTACACATATCTAAGAGATAAAGATTTGAGAAAGATAGACCCAGTAACATTATCCCTTTAATAATCACCTTAACATTAATATATGTGTATGTGCATATATATATTCACACTCAGTACTATATCTCAAGAGCATCTTAAGAAACTGACAGATGCTTGCTGAAAACTTAATATTAGGATTTCACTACAGTTTTCTTCAGAGCCATCAGCCTTTATAAGCATATGTATTTGGTATTATATTCCTCTATGTATTGAACCCAAGAGGTTGTTCTAATGAAGACCGCTTCTTTTCTAAATCATTACACGACATTGGTTTAATACTGCACTTTGGAATTTTATTTGATGGCAGTTTCTTGGATAATTTATTTCTTCCTTTGTAGATAAGCTGGTAAAGAATCTGCCTGCAATGTGGGAGACCTGGGTTCGACTCCTGGATTGGGAAGATCCCCTGGAGGAGGGAAAGGCTACCCGCTCCAGTATTCTGGCCTGGAGAATTCCACAGACTGTATAGACCATGGGGTCCAGAAGGGTCAGAAATGACTGAGTGGCTTTCACTTTCACTTTCCCTTTGAAACACTGGATAAGCAGCTTGAGTCTTATCCTTTTCTTCTGTCATTATTATGCAACAACCTAATAAGATAATTTTCCACCCAACACCTGGAATCAGAAATTTAAAGTGATTTTGATGAAAGGTAGGAGCATACGTGGTAGGAGGGGCTGCCACATGGAGGTCACAGGCCAACAAAGATGGCCCTGGTTTTCCTTTCCCAAAGGTTTTTCCTTCCTGTTACAGTTGTAGGGGACCTGGTTCTGGTGAAAATGCTGTGATGTTTGCCTTTGCTGCATGTTACATGACCCACTCCTTACTTTAAAAGCTGAGAGAAGAACCCAATCAACACCTCAGACCCTCCTGCATTTTCCATCCCACCCCTCACCCCCACCTTGCCCTTCTGAGTAAAGTCTATTAAAATTGTTGTAGCCACACATTCCAGGAAACAAACTCATTCAGAAGGACAATGCAGATAGTGGAGTGCAGTTTATTACACTGATGAGCCCAAAGCAGAGTCTCCTCTTAGCCAAGGACCCCAAACAGTATTTGTGAAAACCTTATATACCCTAAGTGTACTTGCTCAAATTCCTTGAAACTAGTCTGGACAAGGTAAAAGAGAGATATGATCAAAGTTAATCCATGATTCGCATGTCACAGGACTAGATAACCAGTGGATATTTATCAATAGGCCTGTGGTCATATCTCGATAAACATAATGGAATTTACCACTTTGTTCTGTTACACAGATAATTAGCATATTCTTTTAGGCAACGGAGAGTCCAAGTACAAATCCTGAGGCTCTTTTATCCGGGGGTCTGGTTTCCCATTGGTATGACATTTCTATATACACTGGGCACAAATTTCAGAGTCCATTGGGAGGGTGACCACGTGTGTAGCCTAATGTTTGCAGCCTGGCCTCAGATGGAGTCCAGCTCTGTCTGTTTCCTCCTTCAAAATATCAAAGAATAACCTTTATTTTTTAATTTTTTTTTAATGTATACATATATATTTCATTATCCTCTTTTTTTTTAAATTTTATTTTATTTTTAAACTTTACATAATTGTATTAGTTTTGCCAAATATCAAAATGAATCCGCCACAGGTATACATGTGTTCCCCATCCTGAACCCTCCTCCCTCCTCCCTCCCCATACCATCCCTCTGGGTTAACAGAGAATTTAGCTTAAAGATTCAGCTTCGAGAACTCTCAGTTCAGTTGCGTTCAGTCATTCAGTCATGTCCAGCTGTTTGCAAAACCATGGACTGCAGCACGCCAGGCCTTCCTGACTATCACCAACTCCCTGAGTTTACTCAAACACATGCCCATTGAGTCTGTGATGCTATCCAACCATTTCATCTTCTGTAATCCCCTTCTCCTCCCGCCTTCAATCTTTCCCAGCATCAGGGTCTTTTCAAATGAGTCAGCTCTTTGCATCAGGTGGCCAAAGTATTGGAGTTTCTGCTTCACCATCAGTCCTTCCAATGAATATTCAGGACTGATTTCTTTTAGGATGGACAGGTTGGATCTCCTTGCAGTCCAAAGGACTCTCAAGAGTCTTCTCTAACACCACAGTTCAAAAGCATCAATTCGTCAGCACTCAGCTTTCTTTATAGTTCAACTCTCACATCCATACCTGACTACTGGAAAAACCATAGACTTGACTAGATGGACCTTTGTTGGCAAAGTAATGTCTCTGCTTTTTAATATGCTGTCTAGGTTGGTCACAAATTTTATTCAAAGGAGTAAGAATCTTTTCATTTCATGGCTATAGTCACCATCTGCAGCAATTTTGGAGACCCCCCAAAAATAAAGTCTGCCACTGTTTCCACTGTTTCTCCATCTATTTGCCATGAAGTGATGGGACTGGATGCCATGCTCTTAGTTTTATGAATGTTGAGCTTTAAACCAACTTTTTAACTCTCCTCTTTCACTTTCATCAAGAGGCTCTTTAGTTCTTCTTCACTTTCTGCCATAAGGATGGTGTCATCTGCATATCTGAGGTTATTGATATTTCTCCTGGCAATCTTGATTCCAGCTTGTGCTTCCTTCATCCTAGCGTTTCTCATGATGTACTCTTCATATAAGTTTAATAAGCAGGGTGACAATATACAGCCTTGACATACTCCTTTTCCTATTTGGATCCAGTCTGTTGTTCCATGTCCAGTTCTAACTGTTGCTTCCTGACCTGCATATAGGTATCTCAAGAGGCAGGTCAGGTGGTCTGGTATGTCCATTTCTTTCAGAATTTTCCAGTTTATTGTGATCCACATAGTCAAAGGCTTTGGCATAGTCAATAAAGCAGAAATAGTTGTTTTTCTGGAACTCTCTTGCTTTTTCCATGATCCATCAGATGTTGGCAATTTGATCTCTGGTTCCTCTGCCTTTTCTAAACAAGCATGAACATGTCGAAGTTCATGGTTCACATATTGTTGAAGCCTGACTTGGAGAATTTTGAGCATTACTTTACTAGCATGTGAGATGAGTGCAACTGTGCGGTAGTTTGAGCATTCTCTGGCATTGCCTTTCTTTGGGATTGGAATGAAAACTGACCTTTTCCATTCCTGTGGCCACTGCTGAGTTTTCCAAATGTGCTGGCATATTGAGTGCAGCACTTTTACAGCATCATCTTTTAGGATTTGAAATAGCTCAACTGGAATTCCATCACTTCTTTAGCTTTATTCATAATGATGCTTCCTAAGGCCCACTTGACTTCACATTCCAGGATGTCTGGCTCTAGTTGAGTGATCACACCATTGTAATTATTTGGGTCATGAAGGTCTTTTTCATACAGTTCTTCTGTGTATTCTTGCCACCTCTTCTTAATATCATCTGCTTCTGTTAGGTCCATACCATTTCTGTCCTTTATCGAGCCCATTTTTGCATGAAATGTTCCCTTGGTATCTCTAATTTTCTTGAAGAGATCTCTAGTCTTTCCCATTCTATTGTTTTCCTCTATTTCTTTGCACTGATCACTGAGGAAGGCTTTCTTAATCTCTCCTTGCTATTCTTTGGAAGTCTGCATTCAAATGGGTGTATCTTTCCTTTTCTCCTTTGCTTTTTGCTTCTCTTCATTTCACAGCTATTTGTAAGGCCTCCTCAGACAGCCATTTTACTTTTTTTAATTTCTTTTTCTTGGGGATGGTCTTGCTCTCTTTACAATGTCATGAACCTCTGCCCATAGTTCTTCAGTCCCTTAAGTCTATTTCTCACTTCCACTGTATAATCGTTATTACAGCTACCCCAGGTCAGTAGGTGCCCAATATGCTATTGGAGATCAGTGGAGCAATAACTCCAGAAAGAATGAATAGACAGAGCCAAAGCAATAACAACACGCAATTGTGATTGGTGATGGAAGCAAGGTCCAATGCTGTAAAGAGCAATATTGCATAGGAACCTGGAATGTTATGTCCATGAATCAAGGCAAATTGGAAGTGGTCAAACAGGAGATGGCAAGAGTGAACATCGAGATTTTAGGAATCAGCGAACTGAAATGTACTGGAATGGATTAGTTTAACTCAGATGACCATTTTACATCTACCACTGTGGGCAAGAATCCCTTAGGAGAAATAGAGTTGCTATCATAGTCAACAAAAGAGTCCAAAATGCAGTACTTGTATGCAATCTCAAAAATGACAGAATGATCTCTATTTGTTTCCAAGGCAAACCAATCAGCATCACGGTAATCCAAATCTATGCACTGACCAGTTATGCGGAATTAGCTGAAGTTGAATGGTTCTATGAAGACCTACAAGACCTTCTAGAACTAATACCCCAAAAGATGTCCTTTTCATTATAGGGGACTGGAATGCAAAAGTAGTAAGTCAAGAAACACCTGGTTTAACAGGCAAATTTGGCCTTGGAGTACAGAATGAAGCAGGGCAAAGGCTCATAGAGTTTTGCTAAGTGAACACACTGGTCATAGCAAATACCCTCTTCCAACAATACAAGAGAAGACTCTACACATGGACATCACCAGATGGTCAACACTGAAATCAGATTGATTATATTCTTTACAGCCAAAGATGGAGAAGCTCTATACAGTTAGCAAAAGCAAGACTTGGAGCTGACTGTGGCTCAGATCATGAACTCCTTATTGCTAAATTCCGATTTAAATTGAAGAAAGTGGGGAAAAACACTAGACCATTCAAGTATTCCCTAAATCAAATCCCTGAGAACTCTAGAGAGCCCTGAATGCATGTGAGGGGAAGTCCAAGGGCAGAGGGAACAAAAGGGTGGAGTTGATGGGAGCAGGGCAGGTGGAGGACCAGCTGTGGGGTTGCAAGAATATTCATGAGTATTCATCTCACCTTCCCCCCACCTCTCATTCACGGCTCATAGACAGTCAGGGGGCTGGTGATAGAGATGTGACAAGCCTTCTCTTGACCTCAGGCCTGCTCTTCTGGGGAGGTGAGGGAAGAATTATCAGAGGTTGAAGGACAGGACTAAGTGATATCCATGTCCTTCCTACCCTGGGAGGGGATGAGAGATCTAGACACTATAAAATGTGTGATGTCCCTATTAAAATGGCTTCTTTGGGTTGGAAAGTAGAAACTATTTATACAGAGACACACAACTTGTGTTTCCCTCAATTTCAGTTTCCATCTACAGCCTTGACCTCAGAGCCTTAACATATCAGTGAAGCAGCCAGAGTGAGCCCTTAGGGTACATCTCCTCGGCATATTCATCCTGAGAGGTCACTTCACATACACAGGACAGACTTTGTGCAAATCACAGCAACTGGCTGTGCTCTTTCTGAACTAGCAAGTTCTTTTCTTCCTTCTCTCTCCAACTGACTTCTATTTAAATCATACACATGTCCTCACTCTGAGACCCTCCCCCCACACACCTGAAGTTTATCAGCCACTGAGTCCTTAGTCCAAGGGGAAAAGAGAAGCAAGTGGTCACATTTGGGACTCGGAAAGTTGTTCACCTACAGCCTGGGTGCTTTCAAAGTCACCCACCATGTATTGAGCCCTCCTGTGCCCAGGCTCCCAGACAGGTGCTGGGGTCCCTGGAGGAGACACAGCTGCTGCTCTTCCAGGCTGAAGGAGGAAGGAGACAAGATTTGAGGTGATGCAGGAGAATCAGGAGAGGGGGACAGGGAAGGGGGTCTCATCTCAGGGAAGCAGAGGCATACTGCTGGGAAGAGCAATGTTTCACTTGTGACCTGAGAGGAGAGTAAGAGTCAGTCAATAAAAGACAGAGGGGAGGTTCCAGGCAGTGGAAAGACGGGTCCAAAGGTCCAGAGTAAAGGAGAAGTTGGTGGATTTGAGGAACTGAAAGGGAGAGAGAGAGAAAGTCTAGAGATGAAGCAGGAGAGGCAGCAGGACTCAGGCAGTGCAGATCTGTCCCACGCCCTCTGGACATGCTCATAGTCACTCCCACTTCCTCCTGTGGACACAGCCTTCTGTCCTAAAGGAGTCCTTCCCCAGATTCTTACACATCCAGTCAGGGTTTTTCACTGAGTAGTTAAAACCCAACCTTTGCTCAGCACCTACTAAGGGCAGGCATGTTACTATGTCTGGGGAAAAAAGCAGTAATAACACACAGCCCCCCTTAAGCTCATAAAATTATATTCTGTTTTTTT